>NC_090930.1:636649067-638070942 GCF_040938575.1 Ambystoma mexicanum | reverse complement strand
CCCATACATGTTTGGAATGAAAAGTAGTCTAGAGCAAAAGAGAAATCCTATTTGTGGGTTTGTGATATGCTTTAACATACAATCTTTTCTTTGGTGCATTGAAATACATAGTAATGTGCATTTCTTTTAAAATTAGAAACATGTTCAGAAGAGGGAAACTTAAGATATTCCCCTTTAGCAATGCGCCACTGAAGGAAACATAATGTATCTTCCTTTGACCCTGCCCAAATAATAAAATATAAACTGATGTACAAACCTGCATGCAAACACATGATTCAAAGTGTTCAAAGGATACTGTGGTAATACATATGTGTTTTGAAAACATTGATTTGATAGTTGATCACAGTGTGATAGTGGTTCAAGGACTGATATCAAATTCAATTGTGACTGAGAAACAATTGCTAGTGGTAACAAAACACAAACATGCATGAAACAAGTAAAAATATATAAATGAGGTCACATTGGAGTAAGAAACATAGGCCCTCATTACGGGGACTGTGATAAAACCCGCCAACCCCATAACACTGTTTCTTCCACCTGACATCCCGGTGTCACAGGGATATCAGAAGCAGCAGCAGAAGGGTAAATCCCCATTCCTATAGGACTCCCTAGGAATGGGCACACTGAAGCAGCAGCATCGTTAACGGTGCCAGTGCTTCAGTGAAAACACAGCCGGCAGGGGTCTGAACTTCCAACAGGTCAGGCCTAACCAGGAACACTCTGTCCCCGCCGGCAGACTCACAGTTTGACATTCCAGAGATAGTGCTGCTACGTTGTTACCGGCACCCTTATTTCCAGACTACCAAACTTATAATGAAGCCTACAGTTACCCAAACTCCACCTATCTATTCACTCACACATTCTCTCCATCCATCAATAGGTGCTTCCTCAGGGGTTTGTGCTATCACATTCAGTATCAGTTAGAACTCAGTATGGAATGCGTGGGGCATGCCACACCTGTGGATGGAAGAGAACCTCACATCATCAATTAAGTAACACTATTTTCAGTATGCGCTTTGGAACACAAAAGGGTAAAGACCATGGTATGTGATCAGATTTAAAGTTGAGGAAATATCATTGAGTGGCCTGGTGCTTTCTGTAATGATTTATTTCAGTCTGAGGTTTATTATCTACTGGGAAGAAATGTGGATAAAGAAATTGCCAGTATCAACAGAATAAATCATGACTGATATCCTTTCAAAGACCGCTCAAGTGCATTTAGGGTGACAAGCACAGTAAGGAACTGTTTAGATTGTTAGAAATGTCATGCAGTTCAATCAATCAGTATTGTGTAAAATATGGAAGCTTTCTTGGCTTCAAGCCAGTTTTACTTTCTCATCATGTGGCTGAACTGTGTTATTTACAATAACATGTCCCTGTTGCCTTAATACACTTCTTGTTCTTTGTTGTTTAAAGCCTGTTCAAAAGCCCTACAGTGAAATAGCCATACACACTTTGCTTTAACATGACCAAAGTTGTTCAACAAGGCACTGGGCCTCATTATGAGTGTTGCGGTAAGGCAACAACGGCGCAGGTAATGCTACTGATGCTGTTGTTACCTCGCCGCAACTTTCCGAGTTCTTCTCGCGGGCCGCTCTGTACGCCTGGTCAGACCAGTTGCTAGCAGAACAGGATGGTAGCAACGGTCACGTTATTAACGGGACCGTTGCTACCTCCTGCCCATTCCATTTGAGCCCTATGGGGGCTCAAATAGAGAATGGGGACGTACCAGGTCTGAGTCCCGCGAATGGGAATTACCGGGCCCGCAAAGGTCGGAATGGCCCGGTAATTCACATTTGTTAGGACCCGGACTGGAGTTTGGGGTAGCCATGCCTGTAAAAATAGCATGGCTACCTCCAAACTCGTAATGATGCTCACTGTTTTTATTGAACAGTTGTACAGTAGCACAGAAAATGCAATATCATAAAGTTAACTTTAAACTGTTTATTCAAGAATCAAGAAGATTGGCATACACAATTAAAGGCAAATGATGGTTAGGAACAATATAACCCTATTAACTCATGCAGTCACTCAGAAATGATGCTAGGAATATGAGCCCGATTGTGTGGTCATCAATCCAAAAATCAGAGAGGGTGCTTACAGACGTGGCCTTACGTTCGTTGGGTTGAAAGGCTTTCTGGTGAGCAGTGCTGTCACTTGTTTTATACGTGCAGATTTTCCAGTCTATTTGTTATCTCAAGTTTGTCAGAAAACACCTCAAGATGAAGCACAGCATTGTCAATAAAAGAGGTTGCAATCTTCAACCTCAATTCCTTGTGGGTTTTTGTTTGGCCTTATACATCTCTAATAAAGGCATAGTTTCCAGTAAAGAACAATCACATGCCCATGGTTGTGTAGTATCATCCTTCAACTCCTTTGACAATCAGGTCTAGCTTCCATAATTGTTTGATTGATACATTAACATTTAGGATATGTTTGAACAAGGTAGGAAATAGGAATAAGAATTCTTCTTCAGCCATTGGCTCCAGGTGGCGTTTTGGCACTTCTGCCACCGGTATGTTTCTCACATTAGTACCCAGTGAGGGGGGTGTGGTGGCCTCCGAGCAATGAGGAGGTTCAGAACGGGGGCATTACCAGATTTTAATCCCCCTGCCCTGAGCCTCCTCAGGGCTGCAGGCCACAATCTTCCCTGCCGGGTAACAAGGTAATTGCCCTATCCATGCTACCCCCTCTCTTCCACAGTTTTGCTTCCCCTTCCCGCCCCAGTTACCTTCTCCTTTATTGGGAGCAGGCGGGCCAGGTACTCTTCTGGCCCTGTTGAGTCTGTCTGGTCCCAATCTGCGATTCTGCGATACGCTGCCATGGAAAAGGGAGAATGGACTATGTGTGGTGCCTTCTCTTCTTTTCATGGCAGCAATTTTCTTTGTTTACCTTTTTTCCTATTTTGTTAATGGTCACCATGCAAAGGGAGAGTAGTGTGGTAGTATATTACTATGGCTTGGTATCAGGATTAATATGGTTTGTAGGGTTTACAGTGCACCAATAAGGAAAAACGGCTTCAGCAAAGCACTTGTTGACCCAGTCACCAGCATTTTGGTGAGATTTGCAAAAACAGAATGTTTGTAGTATATGAAGATAAGATGTGTGGCCTGTGTAGCAGTGTGGCCTCTTGCAAGTCCCTGCCTGTTCAGGAAAAAGAAGACTTTGGCCAAATGTATTTGATATGCTTGCTGTGTTTCTTTTCTCACATGGCTGGGCTACTGTTCATCCCCTCTTCACATCATTGGCAGTAGCCTTTAGTTGCCAATGGTGACCAAATGGCGATGATTTGCAACGTTATTCTCTCTATGCTGATGCATGTTATCTGGACATTGCGTAGCTGCTCTCTAAGCCTCCTATTTTTGCAGTCCAGTTGTGTCTAGATTTTTCCCCACAATACACAATATTTAGTTAACATCCTTTTTTAGTCTGTGGTAAGTAAAGCTATTTTATAGGTATTCCAGAGGACTGAGATTCATGCTAAACAGCTACCGTTCAGCAGAATACCCAGGGCCCAACTAACCCTCCCCTGGTAAAAGAAGGAGGACTCAGCCAAGGGCAAGTTATTTTACATAACAAAGAGGGACTATACAGGAAACAAGAAATCTCCAGCACTCCTGAGTCCATGTCAGGAGTTTTTGTTGGCATGTGTCATCATAAATTAGGACTCTTCCCCAAAAACCTAAGAGCTTACGCTATTGGGTGACTGCGGTGCTAGTGCCTATAGACAGCACTTGTAGAAGTTAGCTGACTGGCTCTTGCATGTCAGGTCACTTTGCCTGATTCTTCCCCAAAAATGATCTATTACATTGTTGCAGGGTCGCAGGATTACCATTGGCCTTTGCCCTTTGCCATCCACCCCTGGATGTATGTTCCCTGATTGGCTGGAGCGGGTCTCTGCAGGTCTCGGACCCAGCTTCATTCTCAGCGTTCCATGTGCCTTCTCAAGGTGATAAGAAAGACTATGGCCCTCATTACAACCTTGGCGGAGGACAATGGTGCTATTAGCACCATGGTCCATGCCGCTAAGTTTACGATTCCGCCATGGTAGATGGTGGAATTACCGCCCCATTCCAAGGTGAGTGGGGCGGTAATTCCCCATACATCATTTGCCCTTCCCCATTCCCATTTTTGCCCCCTTAGGGCATAATGGGAATGGGGAAGGCGCTAATTACGGCACCGTAAATTACGGTGCCGTAATTAGCTCCAAAGTCCCTTTGCGGGTTGGATTTTTAACGCCTGCTAAAAGCAGGCGTTAAACACCAACCCGCAAAGGGACACTTGTAATCAGGCGTTAAGGGTTAACGGCGCCGACGGCACCGTTAAACCCTAACGCCTGAGTTGTAATGAGGGCCAATGTGTCCCCATTGTTGCCAAGGCTTCTGACAGTATGTATATGTATCTGTCATCTATCTACAGAATAGTGTAAGTATGTTCTTCGTGTACGCATGTGGGTGTCTGTGTGACATCGAGCAGGTATGCCTGCTTGCTTCGTGGCTAGCGTTACTATGTTGTGGTGTCTCTAATGACATCGGCACAGTTAAATATTTATCATTAGTCAACCAGGTCCAGTGTTGAGGCACCTGTATCCATGAAGATGTCAGCTTGATAAGGTTTGAATGGTTGTCTGAGAGAACATCTGTTCACATATGTAGAAGACACTGGCACTACTGGGGTCTGGACAAACAGTGACTGGCAACTTGTATTTCGGGCTCTTTGGGCTGTCATGCTTAAAGGGGTCAAGAGGGACATTGCTGGGACCCTCTATTCAATATGGCAGCAGTGTTATCAGAGAGTTCAAAGCAGTCTCGAAGTCCCTGAGCCAGTCTTTCTACAGTGTCTATCACCTGCGGAGAAGGTGCTTGAAAAACCCGCATAGAGCGTGGAACATTCGCGGAGTTCTCAAAGAGTTGAAGGCAGTCTGGCAGTCCCTGAGCCAGTCTGTCTACAGTGTCTATCACCTGCAGAGGAGGTGCTTGCCTGCTTGAAAATCCCTCACAGAACGTGCAGCATTTGCAGAGTTCTCTAAGAGTTCAGGGCAATCTGGCAGTCCCAAAGCCAGTCTTTCTACAGTGTCTATCACCTGCAGAGGAGGTGCTTGCCTGCTTGAAAAACCCTCACAGAACATGGAGCATTCACAGAGTTCTCAAAGAGTCGAAGGCAGCCTGGGACAGGCTTGGGCCTGCGGACATTTCGAAAACAATGTTGTCCGCTGCATCTGACTTGCAGGAGGACGCCCCTGCTCCGATGCCACTTATGATGCTTCCTCAGCTGAGGATGTATCCAGAAATTCCTCGGAATCACACCAAAGTGAGCGAGGTGAGTATAAATTGCACCGCGTCTAACAGCTGGACTTTTTCCCCACTTTCCCCAGTTCTTAACTCAGAGTTGGGGGTTTACCCTGACCCTCCTCCCCAAATTGCAGAACTTGTTGAACCTTGGAGCAAGGGCGAGGGCGGTGGTGATACTTTGCTGGCGAGTATTCCCTGCCACTCCTTGTATCCTTTTAATCTAGAAGTCCAGGTAACCTCACGCATGGTTCATCGTGAACATATTGGGGGAGCTGATATACTATCTTTAGACCAATCACTGCATGCAAAAGTTCTGGACAGCAACTGCCCCCCTGAGGATTCTATATTGCTATCAGAGGGTACATCCCCTGTTGCTCCACGGCAGCTTTTGATTCCTGTGCCCAAACCGGCTGGGTTTCCCTTGCCTCACTTATCTTTAATGAGGCCTCTGTGTATCCTGACTCCTACTCAGACTACTTTTACAACATCAATGCTGGAAACGCAATTGCCTCTTTCCTTTGATGCGGCTGAGTTGAGTGGAGAGAACCAAGCGCTGAGCATTACAGCTCAGATTGCCTCTAATACCAGCGTAATAGAGGGAGTGCCCCCTCGCTCGGATAATGTATTGACCCCAATGGTTGTGGTTGTTTAAAGGTGTCTAATTCCAACATTAATTCTCTGCGCGCTACCCACTCCACAATAGCAAGCAACGCCACCAAAACCATTCTGTTCAATTCCACTGACAGCAGGAAGGCACAGCAGCTTTCCTTTTCATTTGGTAAAAAATGGCATGAATTCTGGTCGGATAAATGCCTCAAGGTTTACGTTGGACAATAATGGTGTGGAAAGCAATCTATCCAGTGCTACTGAGCCCAACAGCGAAACTGATCCCAACAAAGACATTTTGCGAACCAGAAGATACTGTACAACCTCTAAATCCACTTGGCAGCCCTCAGAGCTCACATCAAGAGGTCTGCTAGCTAATCAGCCATTTTTCTATAGGAAATCGTCCCAGAGGGAAAATCCAAAAAGATCAAATTCTTACTATCATACAAAGGATATGAGTGAGGTTTCGGATTGTGCATTACTTGAAAGTATTGTAAACCTGGAGGTGGATAATTTGATCTTTCTCAATTCAACATGCTGTGCCAAGAAATTTACCTCTATGCATGTGGTGGATGATATACCTCTGACTGTTATGGGTACGAGAAATGACAACGAGACTCGCCTTTCTGAGGAGCATGTGGGAGAAATATGATGCCATTAAGGAAACAACTCCAGTTATATCTGGGAGAGGTGCGGCTAAAACCTCTATATTAGTTTGTCCCTCACCTCAGAAAAATAACACACGCCCCCATCTGTGTTCCATCCAAGGGGAAGAGATCAGGGTCTTGTGTATGGATGAGGCTTTGCAACAGCCTATTGAACCCGGTCTGGTAAACATGTACAAAGTCTTGGGTGGCCCCACCCTGAGTTTTGCAAGGGAATCACCTCCAGGTTTGAACAGCAACATGATAGCGGCTTTGTCAGTCACCAAGGCCCATTTCATGAAGCTGTCTGAGACTGTGAGTGACCAATTGAAAGACAATATGACAGTTCTTGCAATATTGCATTCCAAAGTCATCTTCGGTGAAGGTTTCATCACAGCTATACAAGACAAACTAGATAAGCATTTGGCACAGACAGCAAATATTCTTCATAGCATCCTGAATCCTATCATCCAAGCTAAAGACCAAAGGCGATTAGAAAGATTATCAATATCCATGAAACCATTGTGCAAACCTCATTCGAATATGAATGCGGAACGCCCGACATCTGAACCTTCTACTCAACCTGTATTAAAAGTCGCTCTACTGAATTCAGCAAATGAAAACCTGATGCCTAGTGAGTGTAGCACTTGAACATTGGCCCACTCTGGGCAAAATCATGTGAAAACACCAAAGGAAATGTAATATGCCAGAATGTTTGTGGGGTGAGGCATGACCACACATTAATTGAAATGGCAACAGAGTCTATTCAAGATATTTCTGAAGAAGGGCTCAAGGTTAGAAATCCATCCAGTATGTCAGAATTTGAATCTGCGCAACCTGCTACCGATCCAGCTCTCGAATCTGTTCCCAAAGCACCCTCCAAAAAAAACAAAGAACTATAATTTGTTTGTCAAGGTATCAGAAGTAAACAAAAGGTGTCTGGATGAATCTTTAGTAGCTACTTATGATGTGAACTCAACGAAGAAGAGCGAGCCTATGAGGATAACAAAAACAAAAGAACAATTAAGGAAGAAGCCCAAGAATACAAAACCCCCACCCAAATCAAGATCTAATGTAAGCAAATCCTTTGTCAAAAACTTGACCTTACCAGTAAAGGCAGTTGATATTGTCAATGATCCGCCTCAGAGACCCATACCACATGGTTGACTTTGGAGACTGATGAACCATACCATATTGATGTGGATATGGAGCAGTCGCCATCTAGTAGTCTAGATACTACTGAAGATATAATGAATCTATCCACCTACTCTGTACTTGGAAAGAGGACTTTGAAGGGAACAATACCAACTTCCCTATAGTTGTCGATGGTGATCATAGCCTACATAGTGGTAGGGTGGGTCCTGCCCCATCTGAGGTCTTCGGGACACTTTTGGCCAATTGCATGGATGACCACGCTGAGAAACCTGAGTCTGCCCGTTCTAGGAATGATGCTTTCAGGGTCACAACAGCATTTTGGGATCTAGCTGTTCTGCAATGGATGATGCTACAAGGATACCAGCTCAGACCAAGAGGCTAGTGCAGTTTACCAAATTACTAAAGGTCCCAAAACTGATGCAAAGTGATCAATCGAGAAACGGAAACAGAGCAACAGAAAACTGACTTTTTTTCTAATCTACAACAAAATATTGTCCACATGCCATGCCCTGCCATGATGGGATTTCTACCCCCAGAACAGTTACAAATTGATACGTGTCTCTTAAGGAGAAAGAACAGAAGGGTGTTGGGAGAAACTCCCAGGTAGGTTTGAGGGTTACTAGGAGTTTTCCGACTCAGAACCCGTGGAAGGCGCAACACCTTCCCTTCCCAAAAGGAACGCAGGCCCAGACAGACAGCAAGTTCAATTCAAACTGCAGAATTTACAGCCAAAACCAACAGGGATCAGTACAAGGATAAACGAGAATGCTGGAACATCTCAGAGATTTCTGGCGCACAAGCCAGTTTTGTATCCTGATGGCATCATTGTGATGTCACAGCCTGGGCCCCTCTCCAGAAAATCTATCATCTCCTGGGATTGGGCTTTGAGTGGTAGTTCACCTATAGTGGACTTTGATTTCTTTGTTTGTTTGTGCATTTATATAGTTCTAGGAACCCTCAGCTATCTGAGCGCTGCTTATTTCCCACGCTGTGTGGTGCTTATTTATCGACCTCGGAACAATGAAAGGCTGAGTTTGGCCCTGCCGGGATTCTAACTTGTGTCAGCAGGCTCTGCACGGATGTTAAAGGAGCGCTCTACTCGCTGTGCTATCTGACTGGCATGTTAGTTCACTGGCTCTCGCATTTGAGGTGGCTGGCCGGCCCATCCCCTATTATCTTACTTCTGTCTGGCGGCTTGAGACTGATCCCCTTTCCAAGCGCCGGTTTCGATTCATCATCCAAGCTCGCGAGTCACGTGTTCAGAGACTGTGTTTTGGGTTTCTGGAACTCAGAATTACTCTGATTTATGTCATTTATTCGTATTTATTGCATCTGGTGTTACTACCGATCAGGGAATGGAATGTCACTCGTATGTTGGTGTCCTTGGCCGCGGCCCTGATACCACATGGTTGCTCTCCTGTTCAGTCTGAATTCAGCTTAGCTTAGCTTTTACTGAGATGTTTGTGGCCTACTGTGATTTTCCTAAGCCATAGCATGGCTGCTACAATTTTTGTGTTATTCTATAGTTCTCCATATGTTTAGTAATACATTGGTTCTGTCAGGTCACATAGGTGCTCCTGCAGTTCCATTAGGTTAGTTGCATGTACTCATCTGCAAGCTTGCTCTGGATCTCTTGCTTCTTGTGGTTGCTGCGTTGCTGCAGTTAAGCTAATGACAAAATAATAAAGCAAAGGCAGTATGTATATGTATCCGTCCTCTAACTTATAGAACAGTTCCACATGTGTTCTTCAAGTATTCGGGTGTGTGAGCATGTTCCCATGTGCGGATGGCACGTGTGCTTTGTTTCTGTAACGCTCACCTGGTTCCCACGGGGGCGCTGGTCTAGTCTGGATTGCTGTGGCCTCTTCTAGCGTGATGCGCAGGACCCGGAACACCGATTGCACAGGACCTCCAAATCGTGCTTGCCTGGCCCGTAGGAATATCCTTCTGCAGATAAGAAAGGGGATTAACAGTCTGCAGAATAGTGTGCTAGCTCCCCCCTTTCCCCCTTCCCCCTTCGTTCCTCTCTAACTTCCTCCAAACCCCGGTTTAAGATCACCTTATGGTTTGGAAGGATGAACTCTCCATCCTGCTTCTGGTGCAGGGGCGCGTGTTCGTCCAGTTACTTCACTGGTTTTCAGAATGGCGCTGGCAAAATCCACTTGACTTTCCTGAGCGATGCGCCGTAAGTATGAAAGTTGAAAGTTCAAGTGAGGCCCCCTTTATGTTGTCTTTCTAACCTGTGATGTGTCCTTTATTTCAGGTGCAGAATGAAGGCGATGCGTCGAGGGGTTAAACTGCTGAGGTGAGTAGTGATGAAGGCGATCCCTCTAAATGTCCTTATCATTCCCCAGAAATGTCTCTTGTCCTTTCCCCATAGGGGCCGGGGTACGGTACCTGCCAACGGGGCGGCGCCGACCCGAAATGTGGAAGAAAAGCCAGTAAGTATTATGGCTGTTAATCAGGCTTCCTTCTGTGTTCCTTCTGCTCACCTTTTGTTTCTTCCTCTCTCCCCTAGGTGCAGAGATGTGGCGTCCGATGCTGACAGCCGCGATGGAGCCGGGAGATGTCTCGAGGACAGGTGAGTGAAGCGTGGCGCTGCAGCGAGCAACGCGATGCTTTTAAATGGAAGTCTTTCTTCAGGGATGCTGGCGAGAAGATTCCGGATGCAGGTAAGAAGTTTGAAATAGTCCTTGGTTTTCACCTTTCTCTTCTCTTCCTTCCTTGCAGGTCTTCCAGGTTCGAGGCGGGCGTGGCTGGAGTCCAGGAGCAGGAGCAGACACGGTGAGCGTTAAGCTGCAGGAAGCAGAACAACACGAAGCATGAGCTGCTGTCTGGGCGTGGCTTAAATAGCCTCCAAAGAAGTCCCAGGTATGTATCCTTCCCCAACTAGGTATGTATCCTTCCCTGGCCACGCCCGAGTGAAAAAATAGTCCCTATTAAAAAATAGTCCCTTTCAGGTCTCAGGGAGGCCTGAAGCGTGCAGCATGGTCTGCATCAGGTAAGTGCACAAAACACCTCCCTTTATGAGCCTGGCGCCTATGGCGCCAGGACTGATGTCCAACATGAGCCTGGCGCCAAAGGCGCCAGGACTGAGTCCAAAGAGCCCGTATAAGGGGCCGCTGGGCTTTTACCCGAGGGCATGATGCCTGCTTCCGGGGGTGCTGGGCCTGGCCTGGTGCTCTGGGGGTAGGCATCATGACAGCACTCCCCCCCAAGGCCCCTCCCAAGGTCGTTCCTTCTGGAGGTTTCGGTTTGTTTGGGAAATTCCGATGGAACCTTTTTACCAGCCGAGGTGCATGTACGTGATCACTGGGTTCCCAAGACCTTTCCTGAGGCCCGTACCCTTTCCAATCAATTAGATAGAAAAGTTTTGATTTTGAGATCTTAGAATCCAAAATGTTCTTCACCTCGAATTCAGGCTCCCCATCTATCTGAATCGGTTCTGGTGGCTTTGTTAATCTGGTTCCTGGGTGCACTGGTTTCAAAAGTGACACATGAAAAACGGGGTGAATCCGCATGTTAGCTGGTAGATCGAGCTTGACTGCCACTGGGTTGATTATAGCTTTGATCGAGTAAGGGCCTGAATACCTTGGATTAAAAGTTCGAGGCCCCTTGAGTGATAGGTGTTTGGTAGCCAACCATACTTGATCCCCTATTTGGTATGGAGGCGCCTCTCTTCAATGCAGATCCGCATTCATTTTGTATTTCCCTTTCGCATGTTGCAAATGTGCAGTTGCATCCTTGAAGGCTTGAGTAATCGTAGAATGCAAATGGTCCACTGCGGGCATTTCAAGGCTCAGAGGTGAGTCCAAGTCTGAAGTACGAGGGTGATGTCCATATAGCGTATAAAAGGGGCTCTGACTAGTTCCAGAGTGTATCGAGTTATTGTATGCATATTCTGCCACCCATAAAATGTCCTTCCAATTACCCTCCGATTGGTGCAACATACATCGTAGATATTGTTCAAGGGTCTGGTTCGTTCTCTCCGTCTGACAATCGGTCTGTGGGTGGTGGCTGGTCGAGAGTCTTACGTCGATTTGTGCCAGTTGACAACACTTTTTCAAAAAATGAGAAATAAACTGGCTTCCCCGATCGGAGACTAGTATGGACGGGAATCCATGCAAACGGATGATATTTTCAAGGAATTCTTTGGCAAGAACAAAGGCTGAAGGTAATCCTTTCAACGGAATAAAGTGGGCCATTTTGGAAAATAAATCCACCACGACCAGAATAGTATTGTAACCATTACAAGAGGGCAGGTCCGTGATAAAATCTAGTGACAGGGTGTGCCAAGGTGCTGGTGGAATGTCTAAGGGCTGAAGAAGACCGGCGGGTTTTGACCTTTGTTTTGGGCACAAACTCCACAGGACATCACAAAAGATTTAATATCCTTTCGCCAGGAAGGCCACCAGAATTGTCGTTTAACCTTTTCCTCTGTTTTGGCAATGCCAGGATGTCCTTCCATCAGGGTATCAGGATGACGGGAAATAACCAGTTCTTGCAATTCCTTTTCTGGCAAAAATAAGCGTCCTTGGAAGTAAGGTAAGCCATCCTTGACTGAAAAGTTAGACCCCCTTTTGATCCAATCCTGCAAGGCTGAAGAGTCCAGGAATTGTTTCACTCGTGCTTGAATGTCTTGAAGGGTTTGTAAAGTGGTTATCCCCAAAATTCTTTGTTCGGGAATTATCGGCACAGGTTCTGAGTTTGTGTCTATTTCTTCCATTCCAATTCGGGATAGAGCGTCCGCCTTACCATTCTTATAGCCGGGCGGTAGGTGATTACAAAATCAAACTCAGCAAAGAACAAAGCCCATCGGAGCTGTCAAGACGATTGAGCCTTGGCAGTTTTTAAATATTGTAAATTTCGGTGATCAGTGATCACAGTGATGGTATGCCGGGCGCAGAGGAGATAATGCCGCCAAGCCTTGAAGGCGGACTTAATGGCTAATAGTTCCTTATCGGTGATCCCATAATTTATCTCCGGTGGCGAGAACTTTCTGGACCAAAATGCTACGGGGTGCAGTTGGTTGGTTTCAGGGTCTCTCTGAGACAGGACAGCTCCCATGGCTAAGCTGGACGCGTCGGTTTTGACTATATATGGGAGATGAGGCGGGTGCTTCAAAATAGGTGCGGACGTGAACTTAACTTTCAACTCCTGAAAGGCCTGTTTGGCTTCCTCGGTCCATTCAAAACGTTTATATTTTTTCGCAAGAGTGCAGTGGTGGGTTGCACCACACGTGAAAACTCCGGGATAAACCTGCGATGAAAGTTGGCAAAACCAAGCATGCTTTGGACACCTTTCACCGAACTAGGTGATGACCATTTGAGGATGGCATCCACTTTCCGTGAATCCATTCGGACCCCTTTAGGTGTCAGGATGAATCAGAGAAACTCAACCTCGGTGGTATGGAAAACACATTTTTCCAGCTTGGCAAAAAGTTTGTGCTGGCGCAGTTTCTCTTGGACGGCCCTGACATGCTTTCTGTGATCAGATTCCGAAGAGGAGTACACAAGAATGTCATCGATATACACGACAACACAGACATCGATGAGTTCCCGAAGGACATTGTTCAACGAGAATTGGAAGGCTGCAGGCGCGTTGCACAACCCGAAATGCATCACCTGGTATTCGAATAGTCCATATTTTGTACGGAAGGCCGTTTTCCATTCGTCACCTTCTTTTACTCGTACCAGATGATAAGCCCCCCGGAGATCTAACTTGGTGTATACGCAAGCGTCCTTCACCTGGTCAAGGAGTTCAGGGATCAGAGGCACAGGGTAACGATTTTTAACAGTTATCTGGTTCAATGCGCGGTAATCGATACAAGTTCTAAGGTCGCCTTCTTTTTTAGGCACGAAGAACAAAGCTGAGGATGCCGGGGAATTTGACGGGCAAATGAAACCATTGGCGAGGTATTGATCCAAATATTGTCTCAAATGCAGATTCTCTGGTTCAGTAAGGGCGTAAATTCTGATACAAGGGGGTTGTGCACCGGGCACCAGATCGATTTGGCAATCGTACGATCTGTGGGGAGGTAACGTGTTGGCCTGTTCCTTTTGGAAGACGTCCTGAAAGTCTTGGTACTCTGGAGGTAGTTGCACGGGGACAGAGGTTACTGATGCTAGATTAATCTTTGGATTTTCTGGGTAGCAGGTTTGTGCACAATCCGGGAAGGTAATTCTCTTCGCTCGCCAATCAATTCGAGGATTATGTGTCTCTAACCAAGGGATTCCGAGAATAAGCTGAAACTGTGGAGCCTTGATTACATCAAACACAACTGCCTCCCGATGGCCATCCGGACCTACAAGTGTCACCTCAGCTGTGGAATGTGTTACCGGTCCAGAGGCAATTTCGGTTCCATCTACTGTGGTGATGACATCTTTGTTGGTTTTAGGACGCAGAGGGAGGTTTATCCTAGAGACCAATTCTCGATCCACATAGTTTGCTATAGCCCCGCTATCGATGTATGCCTTTATAGCATGCAACCGTTTAGGCTGTTCCGGATCTACGAGGACCATTGGCACAATGAAATGCGAGGTCTGAGAGTTAGTTTTCAAGCTCGGCAAGCGGACCCCTACGCTTGCCGGGCGTGGTCGTTTCCCAATACAGAGTTTCCATGGATTTTATCAGCGGCTCCTACCACCTTCTTGGGCGGCTTAACCGGGCAATCTCGTAGAAAGTGTCCAGAGGACCCACAATAAAGGCATAATTGCATCTGTCGTCTTCTTTCCCGTTCTTTTTGAGTTAGGGGTCCTTTAACACCTCCGATTTGCATAGGCTCCGAGGCATCAGCCCTCTTGGGGTTAGCGTGGGTCTTGGCCAACACCCGGGTTTCAAACTTGGACCGATCTGCTTTTCTGTTTTGCAGCCTGTGATCCAATTGGACCACTAAGTCTATATATTCAGTGCATTCTTGGGGCAGATTTACAACTTGTGCCAGGACATCTTTAAGGTGCAGGGGCGCGTGTTCGTCCAGTTACTTCACTGGTTTTCAGAATGGCGCTGGCAAAATCCACTTGACTTTCCTGAGCGATGCGCCGTAAGTATGAAAGTTCAAAGTTCAAGTGAGGCCCCCTTTATGTTGTCTTTCTAACCTGTGATGTGTCCTTTATTTCAGGTGCAGAATGAAGGCGATGCGTCGAGGGGTTAAACTGCCGAGGTGAGTAGTGATGAGGGCGATCCCTCTAAATGTCCTTATCATTCCCCAGAAATGTCTCTTGTCCTTTCCCCATAGGGGCCGGGGTACGGTACCTGCCAATGGGGCGGCGCCGACCCGAAATGTGGAAGAAAAGCCAGTAAGTATTATGGCTGTTAATCAGGCTTCCTTCTGTGTTCCTTCTGCTCACCTTTTGTTTCTTCCTCTCTCCCCTAGGTGCAGAGATGTGGCGTCCGATGCTGACAGCCGCGATGGAGCCGGAGATGTCTCGAGGACAGGTGAGTGAAGCGTGGCGCTGCAGCGAGCAACGCAATGCTTTTAAATGGAAGTCTTTCTTCAGGGATGCTGGCGAGAAGATTCCGGATGCAGGTAAGAAGTTTGAAATAGTCCTTGGTTTTCACCTTTCTCTTCTCTTCCTTCCTTGCAGGTCTTCCAGGTTCGAGGCGGGCGTGGCTGGAGTCCAGGAGCAGGAGCAGACACGGTGAGCGTTAAGCTGCAGGAAGCAGAACAACGCGAAGCATGAGCTGCTATCTGGGCGTGGCTTAAATAGCCTCCAAAGAAGTCCCAGGCATGTATCCTTCCCCAACTAGGTATGTATCCTTCCCTGGCCACGCCCGAGTGAAAAAATAGTCCCTATGAAAAAATAGTCCCTTTCAGGTCTCAGGGAGGCCTGAAGCGTGCAGCATGGTCTGCATCAAGTAAGTGCACAAAACACCTCCCTTTATGAGCCTGGCGCCTATGGCGCCAGGACTGATGTCCAACATGAGCCTGGCGCCAAAGGCGCCAGGACTGACACCAAAGAGCCCCTATAAGGGGCCGCTGGGCTTTTACCCGAGGGCATGATGACTGCTTCTGGGGGTGCTGGGCCTGGCCTGGTGCTCCGGGGGTAGGCATCATGACAGTTTCTAACACTACTCAGTTGTGGTGTCTCTAGCGACATCAGTAGCGTGGCTTCTTGGCGCTTTAGTCAATACTGTCAATTTAAGTCTCCTTAGTCGCAGTTTGAGGCTACTCGTCCACTCTAGGTAATGTTTGCACTTCTCCTGGGCTATAGGGTTGGCTGAATAGGTACCTTTCAGCATACTTGTCTATCATAGGAGCGCTAGGAATCGGTCCGAAATGGTATTGGGCAATCATGATATCCGCGGTTCTTCTTCCAGGCCACGTATCTTGTGGGAGGTGGAGCAGGGGTAGGATTCAACCATCCCTCTTCAAGGGGGTCTCTCGTATTCTTTGAAAAATGCTGCCCCAATCTTTAAACTTTGGAGAAATGGCAAAGATCACTCGGTCAAGCAGATGATAAATCGAGAACAGTAGTACCAGACAAAAATACTTGTTGAATGCACGATACCGAGATAAATGCGACAAGTCCATCTTAAAACCTCGGGAGGAGTTTTGCCTGCTTGTGAAAGGGCTGCTTCATATAAATGATGGACTGATTATGAACTGGGCTAACGTCTTGATGTTGCTATACCATCTTCCTAATTTAAATGTGGTCACCACCTATGACCTGAAAAACATTGAATTTCCAGAAGAAGATTGTCTGGATAAAGTGATTATCCACCTGCCTTTGGGATTTGTTGAAAACCAACTACTAGACAAAGACCGAGGACTCTTGAGGATGAACTTCGATTTAAGGGAACCAACCACCATGGAGGCGATGAAGCCTGACAGCCCTAGATGGGCCTTGGGTAATCTTAGAATGGGTAAGGAAGGCATAAAACCGTTATTCAAGGACACATTGGAACAGCTTGATTCCTTTCCTGATAATGTGAACCATCTGGGAGATGGCATTAAGTCTGGAGTCTTGTTACTTTTCAGAATAGATCCTTCTGAAGAAGAAAGCTGGAGCTGGTTAGCAGGGGCACTGGCTTACCAAACCAACAGAGCATAACATCCCAAGAAAATCAAATTTAAGAATCTAGTTATAGCAAGTTGCAATACTAAAGGATTTAAACATCTATTTGGCCCTGGGGATATCGACATTGATGCCTTTGGTATTATCTGCCTCCAGGAGACGTGGATGAGGCGGGCTCCCATTTCGGAAGATTTTACTTTACATTTCAACCCTGCTGTGAAAGGAGACAAAGGGAGGCCTATGGCTGGCATACTTATTGCTGTGAAGCAGGACACTAACTTGGAAGTCCAGTTGGCTGTGAAGATCAATCCAGGTGCTTACGATTGAGAGTAGGGGAGATCAGTCTATCTCTTTGAAAATGCCTATTTAACTTATATTGGTATACCTCTGCCCATGAGTGTGCTCAGTTCTCAGAACTAATGACATATCTTTTGGATGACGCCTTGGAAGCGTGGCTAGATCCTCATATTATAATCTGTGAAGACCTAAATCTATATTGCTTCAACAAACAAAAATGCCTAATTGAAGATGCTACTTTGGTAACAACTGAAGCTGAACTCAGAGGTCTCAGGTGGCGTGAGGACCTGCTACTAAGGAACATCCACATGCTCAATGGAAGCACAAAGGGTGGCATTCTGCCGGGTGTAACCTGTGGTAAAGGTCTTGAAAAATACTAGATTATTTCTTTGTTTCGGATAACATGTTTGGATGACTGCAACATCTAACGGTCGTGAACACGAACCATAGTGATCACAACATTCTGAAACTAGTCTGCTTGGCCGAAGCAACAAAAAACCCTGATTATTATTCAACACCCTTGAGTGTGACTATAGGGCGAAATTGACTTGTCATCAATGCAGCAAAAATTGATCTCATGACCATGAGATGGAAAATCAGGTGTTCAGGGATCAATTTGTGTCCATTGAGAACGTCCTGGACTATCAGCAATTGATGTGGGATTTTGTTGAACATAAAAAGGAAACTCCAAGACGATCATTTGCGTCATTGCAGTTTCGATAAAATAGTGGCTGCCAAGAAGAAGTGCTTACATTATTATAAACGGAGGCGCTTAAGAAAAACAGGACTCCAGTGAAGCAATTGCGAGCTCCAGGAAAATAGAATAGACTTATAGACTTATAGAAATTGGTTCCGTGCCCACAAACATGTGCTGATACAGCGGGACGTCAAAAACATGAGTATTGAGACTAAAAGCACATACCAAATCTGCCAATGGATGAATGGTGTTAACACCCCAAGAGACTCGTTTGAATCAAACGCAGTAACAGCTAATACTTGGGATGAGCATTATATCGCACAATTTGAGGCAGCAGAGCCCATTTTTGAAAGCAGACATTGCTTAAAGGAGTGGTGAATGGACCTTTGCAACAACAAGAGAGGAGATTGTGCGTCTTATCAACAAAGCTAGAAACTCTCGGGCCCTGGGCCCCGTTGGAACATCAAATGCCATGCTCAAAAGAGATGCAGAGCAGTGGGCCTCCATTTTATGGATCCTTTTTGACCAAGTCAAAAAAATTAAGAGAGTACCGGACTCATGGAAAACATCAATCATTGTTGCGATTTTTAAAAAGGGAGACAGGACAATCCCCTCCAACTATAGGCTGATTGCCCTGTCGGATGTGGCAGGGAAGATCTTTGCCTCTCTTATATTGCAAGGCCTTGCAAAATTACGATATCAGACAATCTGGCTTTGTGAAAGGATGTCTTTTTGTTATACATCCTAAAAAGCCTTACACAAGATAAGAAAGGGTGTTAATAAGTGCAAGAAGGTTTCCCACGAAATTAGCTGGCTGTTTATTTGGATAGACTTATTTATGTTGATGACCTGGTTCTTATCTATCAGACCCAGGTCCGTTTACAAAGACAACTAGACGCTATGCAAGACTATGTACAAGAAAACAGATTGAAGATTAATGCTAAAAAATCTTGCGTTTTGACTCTGAACTAGGGGGGCCTACAGGAAGGAAGGAAGGTTACTGGTATATGAATGCCAAAATTGTTCTCAGCTAAGTTCGATGACTTACTTGGGGATGTGTGTCAACAATAGCCGTATTGATGCTCCAAAAATGTCAATCCTAAGGAGTAAGATGAAGACGTTAGCCACCCAGGCCCGGTTCATCATGAAGAAATATTGCAAATTTACACTGAGCTCTCTTATACAATTCTACAGAATGAGGGTAGTAATGAAAATCACCTATGGTGCAGAAGCCTTCTTTGTCCTTTCAGCAAACACATGGCTGCAGTTGGAGGGCCTATTTTGGAAAAAGGTTCTCAACATGCCTTGAGGAATGCTATTCAAGCTGTGAGATGGTGGTGATGGTAGTCGCTGGCACTCTTCCAGAAGTGCAGAACACCCTCCCCACCAAGTGGATTTGAATTACTACACATGGCAATCTTGGACAGAACAGAAGGTGTGCTACGGGAATGGATGAATATTTGCAAAGGTAATTCTAAAGAGCCTTGATGCCACAGCATAATTGTTAATTACCAATCTGTGTAAGGTAACACAAAACTGTGGGCCTTGGAAGGGACACAAACGCAGCAAGAAGGATCGATATTCAAGCGCTATGGAAAGCTGTGCACTCAATTCTCTGCCTAAATGTCTGGTCAATTTCTTGAGCAGTTACCTTTGCATCCATTTCATGCGCTTCTGTCTAAATGTATTCCCAACCAGATACATTTTGAGCCAGGGCCATCTTAAGCACTTTTGGGGCCCGGGCATGGACACCTTTGGGGCCCCCCTCCACCGGACCAAAGGAATTAAGGGATATAGAATATGGGGTTGTGCAACACACACCCAGGCCCCCTTGTCACGATCACAACTCACAGTTTGATATGTTGCTTGCAGAGATCGAAAAAAGGATGACAAACATCATTTCAGTCTGCTTCATTCTTGTTGTATTCAGAATGATAAACAAGTAGCATTTCAAGGGCAACATTTGCACTCTACGAAAAGGGTGCTTGTGTTCTAGCAGATGTACAGGAAACATTTCAATAAATAGCAGCCACAAGGAAGGTATTTTGGACAAAGTTTAATTGCAGGACACAGATCGTATGAAAAAGATGCACATACACCAGAACAGACACACGATACGATTAGCTGCCTCACATATGCAAAAGGGCTCAAGCATGGATACAGGTGACCAATGGGAAGCAAGGAGAAAACTACCATACTATAGAGAGTGGACGACGATTTGAAGATACCCGAAAGTTGTCTGTATCCAAACCGAGTGAGATTAGAAAACGGACATGGTTTTCAAGTAGTGTTTCCAATTATAGAGCAAATAACCAAGAGGCCCTGGTATGCAATATATCAAATCACACTATTATTATAGAGGAAGCAAAACTACATATAATCAGTGAAACCACGATTGAGTCTTTTTTAAAGATCATACCCTGAGAACAAAATCACTCTGATGGGGTGAGGGACTGGCAATTTTGACTTGTGCGGCAATATAAGATTAAATCAGATGCCCAGGATCACATGTCGGTTAAAAGGTTAAGCAGGTATTTGCATCCTCTCTGCAATGTCTGCACTTTACCACTGTCTTTTCTTAGCCTGAACTAAAATAATCCCATTTTACAGAACTGACTAGGAAAATATGCAAATCACATGACCAAACACAAACCTTTTCATGGAAGACAGCACATTACTGTCAGTGATAAAAGATGTGTCCAGGGTCACTGTATCATCTTCTGGCAACCCAGGGTCCAAGAAGGAATGTTTTGGTTCCACAGTCTGGAATTTGGATACATAATCACCTAGGTTTTGCAACTCCCCATCTGAACGAACCAATTTCAGACCTTCACCATACTTATGCTATTGTACTTTCTATTACAACTGCTATCTGGTGCAGGCACATTCGCGATAACACCTTTTGTTCTAAAAATAAAAGTACATATACATGCAGGTTTATTGACTGCATATATTGCAAAGGCTGAGTCAGCCTTGCTGGAATTTGGTACTGTAATCTTGCATATGAACAAATCTCTGCAATGAGTGCTTAACGCATTGAGCTATTCTTTGAACCATCCTGACACTCAAATTCATCAATATCCTTTTCAACTTTGGCTATTGCACATGATCTATATAATCCCCACAGAAAGGTGTGCCTGGTACAGGTGTTGTGCCGCACAAACTATTTATACAACAGTGAACATAGTAAGCATTACAGGATGAAAAGTTTAGAGCAGAATGTACATGTCAACAACAGCAGGCAATATGTTTAGAGCCACAGCAGCACATCATAAACAATCCTGACATGTGATATTTAATTTTGATGAATGGGAATTGAATTATTTTAATCAGGCTGCATTTTGGGGCCCACCTCCAAGGTGGGGGCCCAGGGTAAGTGCCCCTTTTTCCCCCCATAAAGATGTCTCTGTTTTGGGCGCCCACAGGGCTCTGGTTGGAATCGAGGCAGACTTGACTTGCAGATTATTGTAAAGGAGCAGCTCAATGCCTCTGCAGGAAGTCCCACCCCATCTTACCTATATGTTGGAAACCGAAAATCACGACATGCTCGACGACAATGATTGTGCCAATTCCACAGAGAGTCTTCAAGAAAAGGTATCCTTTAAGACCCTATATGATGTACCCTCGCAGAGATGACAATCTCTTGGAGGAGCTCCCTGAAGGAAAATGAAGATTGTTAGGAAGAATCATATGCAGTACCCTTTGGGAACACCACACACAATCAAGACTACAAGTGACAGTACAAATTCACTGTTGGTACAAGCCTGTACTACACAGTACAGTGTTACCGATGGCTGAGCAGCTAGACTTATCTCAAGAGTAAAGTGAGCATTATAAATAGTTACACAAAGGACAGCAATTACTATGGTTCAAACAAACACTGACTCAAGGTTTCTGAGTAAAATAATATACATTTATTTACACATCAGTTGTAAAACAATTCACTAAAGTAAAGCAGTAGAAAACTCACACTCTTAATATATTACACACCACCCAATAGATTCTGGACAAGTTAAGCTCACAATGAAGTGTGAGCAAAATGGCACTCAAGCAATTTAAAAGGGAGGGAAAGACAAGATTAGACAAAATTAAGCAGCACCAACAAGTAAGTAAGCAAGGCAATCTAGAAAGTGCTTTCTACAATGAAGATTTAATTCAATAGGCCGGGGCCAATGTTAGTGGTACAGACACTTTGCAGAGGATCACACAGTTCAGAGTAGTTCACGGTTAAGTCTTAAGTCTTTGCCAAGAGTTCGGATCGAAGTTGGTCGGAAGAAAAGTTACATTAAAGAATAGAGAAGGACAAGCCTAAAGATTGGCGAAAGATTTCAAACACTGTAACCGTGGTTGGACGGAACGAACAACCGGGTTTGAACAGTACCTTAAATTAAGAAGAAGGCTGTAGCTGAGGCAGACGTTCCTGGGAGGTCCTGCAGGTTCGTGGTTCCTTAAGTGACTGTCGGACTGACACTAGGTAGGAAGACTGGAGGGTCCTGCACTGCTCAAGGAAGAAAACACCAGCAGAGCAAAGCAACAAATAAAACGTGTGCTCCTTAAAACCCAAGCAGGGTCCGGTCCTTCTGGCTATCCGGTTCACTGCAGCTGTGCACAGCAAATTCGACCAGAAGGGGAGGCCTGGCTTGCAGTTTGGTGAACTGGTTGGTCCCACCAGCTCAAGGGGAGAAGATTCCTTGCAGACCTTCCCTGTCTTCGAAGTTTGGAGATTCGGACCCGCAGCAGGGTTTCACCGGGAGGTTCAGTCATGGTAGAGGTCCTCTTCTGTCAGCTTCTCTTCAGTTCTCTCGATCCAGTGGCGATTCTGCCTTCTCAGTCCCAGAGACCTGCTTTGTATGCAGTTTTCCCCCATTCACACAGTGTGGCTGTCAATCACACAGCAAGATGGCTGTCCTGGCCGGACAGTCACCTAGCCAATCAAACAGGAGTGCGACTTGGGTTACCAAGGGAACCCATGGCATGAGTCCTAAAACCGCTCCCTCACACCCTGCCTACCCAGACTTTCAGGCGCCTATGGATGGCTTCTGTGCAGAAGCCCTTCTGTGCAGAAGCCCGCCAAAGGACGGCGAACAAAAGGAACCAAACTTGGTTTGGCACGCAGAGTAAAACACGAGAAAGACCTTTACAAAAAGAAATCCAGCCGGAACCAAATGAAAGTAAATAGGGTCCAGTGGATTTAAGTTTGAGGCTACTAAGGTAGCCTAAAACAATACCAAGGCTATTTAAAATAACCGCAGTAGGAAAAATATGGTAGATACCACTGCCATCAGCCAAATCTTAAAGAAAAGGGAACAAAACAATGTTCCATAAGAGACAGACAAAAGGGATAGCTATTAACCCTTTCCAGTACTCTGTGTAAGATAGTTTGTACTGGGTCTGTGGTTTTAAAAACACTAATAACGTCAATGGCAACTGTATATGTTCTGGGAGAAAGTAGTCAGTCCCAAAATATGGAGTTTGAAGTGGGAAGTCTGAAAAAGGCAACTCTGGGTCACTGCACTAAAGGTGCTGTGTAACACAAAGTAAAACGACGATGCCTATGGAGTAGGTGAGGCTCCACAGTCTATGAACACAAACATGTTTAAACACACACAGCAAAACACATGTGAGAGTGGCAAACAAGGCTCACACTCTTACCAGGTGAAAAAAAGAAATCCTATAAATCCAGCAAAGCTGCTGAGGGAATCAGAAGGTAAGGGAAATTAGCCATTCTGGAGAATTGTCCCTAACAAAGATGAGAGGAAAAAATGGTTGATGACATCACGAGAAATGCAGGTGATGCACTTAGAAGAATGATCAATGAAGAAGATGCATAAAACCTTATAGAATCTGATGTCGAAGTAAAGAATCAGGCAACCTTTCATATGCAGTATTAAAATTGCATGTGTGAAGAGCCATTTTATAACTGTCTTTCCAGCCATGAGAAACAGACAGCAGCACTTTGCATCAAGCCGTAAGAATTCCCAATAGTTAATGATATAAGCAATCAGAACCCAGGACTTTAAACCAAGTGTGACACAACCCAGAAGATGGACTGCATAACATTATAGTTTCTTCAAATATAAAAGGACCCCAGGACAGTGGAACCACTCACCAGAATTAATGACCACAGAAATGTGTTCATTCAGGAACTATAATAGCCGAAGACCAACAAAAAGCACTGTTAATGAATTGTTGATGAAACATTTCTTTGTATTATTCAAACTAATGGAATGTATCTATGAATCACACTTTGATGCGCTAAACCAATGTATTAGTGCCTTGACAAAGCCCAAGAAAGGGCCAAACACAAGTGACACCTAGCAAAGTTATGTTGGCACAAGTTCAATAAAAATTTTCATATGTGAAGACATTGTAAGCAATTAAATTAAAAACATTTTAGAATTGAAATATACAAATAATGTATATATGAATGTGCACAGGTCTACATAGAAAAACAATCTCTTTACTAATTTTATAACTGTACAGATGCAGTAACGCAAGTAGACTAAGTGATCTCAAAGGCTTGTTATACTTAGTGAATAGACTGCAGGCGGTGCTGTCATTATATAGAATTCAGGACATCGGTGTCCCATATTTAGTTAGCTCCTACCCATGAAAAAAGGAGGATCGGAGGGCTGTGTCGCAGCAAGAAAACAGCTCAAGATTGAGGAAAGGCCTGGAATAGCTGTCTGGCCTGGTGTCAAAGGATGGAGCGGCAAGAACCGATTATCTATCCTTGAAGAACAGTAAACATAAGAAGCTGAATCAGCCCTTGATAAGGTGCAAGAAAGAACAGCATGGGTGCCAAGTTTATTAATTCAAGAGAATTAAATGCTGCACAACAGGCAAAAATACGGTCTCCTGTCAGGAAGGAAATAGTAGTTGGCCGTACCGACCAGAACTGTGATAAGATTGTGCCTACACCTGCTTTTATTCTCAGGAGAAGTGATACTTTACAAGAACAAGTTCAAAGACAATCTGAATAGCAGAAGGCATGAGTGATGAGAGATGTGTGGCTAATTGGGTTGGGATCACGGTCAAGTCCACTCACTGGCACATGGAGTACCAGCTTATGTTATGCTAGTGAATTGAATGTTCCAGAAGGGTACAAGCATGCCAACCAATTGTAGAAGGCCATATAATGAAGGGCCCTATAGTTTGATAGCCAATGGTGTGCCGTGTATCTAGTAACTGATGAAGATGACTTGCACTAGGGGTGGGCATCAGTTGTCCACCTGACTGTAGAGACTCAATCACACCCCAATCTCTTAAAGAAAGTATACTTAGATGTTCCCCTTAAGCCAATCACAATCTTCTGTATGTTTTTCTGAGTTTGCCACGTAGTATGACGTCATGAATCATGGATTTCTGTCATATAAATGTGTTTTTTATGCAAAATGATTGAGAACACAATCAAACGTCCGTTGATGTCTGTTGTAACTCCCTGTTTTAGACAATTGAAAATAAAACAGTCAGAGGAGACATTTTGCCAACTTCCTGAGTCGGTCTTATTATTTGGTGTAAGAGTTATTCTGCATACCCATCCTTGTATGATGTGTTACTGATTAAAAGGGCCCCCTAAGGGTTCACTATATTGCTCTAAAGCTTCAATTGACTCACTGCAACACTTGGTCCTTATATGTCCGGCTATAACAGAAATAAGAATGGCTGGCCACCTTGATCGATGACCTTCTATTGTTTTCGATGGAACAATGGTGGGATCGAATGATTGTGGAGGAAAGTTTGGCATTGACCTTGGTGCTATTAAACTTCCTAAAATATGTTTTTCACCTATTAGCAACAATGGATTCTGGCAGCATTGTCTAATAGCAGCAAACTGCTCCCTTTTTTTTCATTTAGAATGTTCTATTTTTCTGTATCAAGTTCACCAGAATGGAATTTGTGTGTGGATTTATTTTGAAATGGAAATGTGTTCTAATTTTGAACTTTTATGATAATGAATCATGTGATGTTGATCAAGATGTATCTACTAAAAGGTTATATTTTAACCGAATACTAATTAGAAAAAATATTTTTTTTAAAACAAATTTGACAGCATGGCTTCAAAAACTGGTTGTGCTTGTCTTCAGGCAATGTTGGACAGAGTATGCACTCGAAAAAAAAGATTACAATTGCAAAAGTAGTCAATAACATTTAAAAATGACAAATATTTGATTGATAAATATGTTAACAGTTAGGATCATTGATTCAAAATGTCATGCATACCACAGGTAATTAAAACCTATGATTAATAGTCTTGGAATTTGAGAGTTAAAATCCAAATGAATTGATAGTTAAAATTGGAATGAATGGAGAGTTAAAATCGGAATGAATGAAAAAGGCCATATTACTGATTGAAAACCGACAGGATGTGGGGGTCGAGGAGGATTGCATATTAACCCCAACGTTATTTAATATTTACTTAGCAGACTTGAGTGATGCATTAAAAGGACCAAGAGCTTGTCTGTTTAAATTTGGTAAGGGAAAAAAAAATGGTGTGACTAGGAAACGTGGATGATCTCATGTTAGGATCATAACTTGATGGTTTTGCAGGAACAATTGGATGCACTCGGATTGTATGCTATACATAATCAATTCAAAATAAACTTAGATAAAACAAAAATAATGGTATTTGCCCAAGCAGATAGAAAAGAAAAAGTGTGTTGTTGGAAATTGTATTATTCCATTATTGAAACTGTTCAGTTTCACAAATACCTAGGTGTTGTTGTGGACAATAAACGTAACTGGAAAGAATATTGGGATTTTATTTCTGGTAAATAATTAGGTCCAACTAATAAGTTTATTGGTGCACAGGGAGGGTTTTCTTCAGAGATAATTGTAATGGTACATAGAACCAAAATGCTTCCTTCAGTCTTGTATGGTGCTGAAATATGGCAAACAAATATAGTAGAACATTAGAACGATTGGAGGGGAAAATTCATATGTCACTGTTTAGAATGCTGTTCTCTGTGCCAGTGGGCTATATTCTTTCGGAATTTCAAATACAGACGATTGCAATGACTGTGTTGTATTAGAGATTGCTGGAGCCCCAATCCAGTAGGTCAGAATAAAAGCACACTATTGAAGAGATTTATGGATGCACATAGGGAAATAAGGGGTATTGCTCATGCGGATTATTTTGGGAGAGTTATATCCTTGATGAAATTCTAGTTTCAGGATGCAGAATCAAAGTTGACACAATGTACGAAATCTGCATTCAAACGGTTGGTAAGAGTTAGATTTTGTGTTTTGGATAAGGAGAAAGAGAGAGTTGTATTTGCATCCAAGGCAAATAGTGGACATTTATCCAATACATACTACACCCAGCCCTACAGATAAGGGGTTTATTGGTCACCTTTACTCCCTAACAATAGGCAATTACTCCCCAAAATAAAAATAGGGAGCATCTCTCAACAATAAATAGTAAATGGACGTGTAGCAACTTGTGTCCCTGCTTTCACTGAACAGCTCAGTGGACATGTTTGGACCAATAGTGCATGTAGTACAAAAGTAAAACATTACTATTATTACTGCCTGATTTGAAGTAGTAAACATGTATCTTTTAAAGTACATGAATAACTAGGTGCAAACAAATAATTATCAAAAAATATTTCCGTTTTCCTTTGAAAACTTATTTTTACTCGCTTTTTTTATTGTGTTATAGTTCAAAGAACATTTCACAAATATAAAACAGAATAACAAAACAGAAAGATTACAAAATCAACATATACATTAGATTCATCAAAACAGGTAAAAGAAAAATAAAAAAATAAAAAACAGAAGTAAACACAAAAGGAACAATATATACAACAGGACAGCAAAGCAGGGAGGTAGCTTCAACAGCAGTGCCTAACCAAGGTAAAATTAATTTACATTCTCAATGTCCATAAGCAGTTTGACCTCAGCTTCAAATTTACATAAAGGTTCTTTTGCCACTTTCCAGATGTGAGTGATGGCAATGATCAGACAATTACTCCTCCCGGATAGACAGCACAACCAGAAGTGTTCACTTTCAATATCAGTATGTTCCTAGTCAAGTTTGGCAAAATATTTATCATAGTTAGATCTCATTGAATAGCAACATGTAAGAACATGTCTTACTGTTTCCACCATGTCATTGTCCGCACGAGTCTGCATGTCCTTTTTTCAATGGGTAGGTCCATCCAAGATCCACAAACCCCCAGAACATTAAGACGGTAAGTCTAATATCTATGAAGATTCTGCAATTAGTCTGTGAGGGCATAAGTAAAATATATCTTTGAGGTTCTTTATAAATAAAAGGCATCATCGCAAAGGTATGTAAAGAACTCATGGAGGAAACCTTGTCATGACTATTCATCCAGTCCCACTTTTCAATGACATTTTTCAGAAATTTTAACACCACACCTTCACCATGTTCGCACCAAGGTGTCGAACAGATTTTTTCAAACAGTTGCTAATTTTTCTCGTTAAGTTTGTTAAGCCTCCATCTTACCCTCCTCCATGCCTTCCCTAAGGCTATACAGAAGGGTTCCCGGATGTGCAAATTTAATGTTCACATAAAGCTTGGCCCTATTATGGTCAATTTGGGGGGCCAGGGCCAGGGAAATAAGCCCCACTTCCAGGTGAACCGCCTGCACAGGGGTATAGTTGTTCAGACCAAGCAATCTACGCCATATGATACCTTCCGTGACGTCAGCCCAATCAGACCAATCCAAAAATAGTGTATCCAATGCATAGAGAAACATGGCCACAAGCTTTTGTTTATATATATTAATAATTCCAAGCAAGCTATACCCAGCCATTTTTTTAGAGAAGGACATAACTGCTGTAAGTGTGGCCATAACTTTTATTCTTTTATTCTGTTGCACCAGCTGGTTAATTTTTCCTCTATCACCGCACAACTCATGACCCAGATATTTATAGGAATTTACTTTCCTTATCACACCCAGCACGCAAGGGATTCCAGACTTTTTACAGCTATTCTGGTCCACAGCCATAAACTGAGTTTTGTTAAGGTCGATTGTAAGGCCATTGGCATTAGCATATTCACAGATGGCACTAGCGCTATTGCAAATGCCACTGAATGCATTGTCAAATAATACAATGTCATCAGCATGGCATATCCAGCCGATTTTATGGGATCCTGTTCTGGGAAGGCATTCATCTTTGTTTTAAATATTCCCCCAAAGTCAGCCTTAAATAGGTTATATCGTGTAGGTACCAGTATACATCCCTGTCTTACCCCTTTAGCAATAATAACAGGCTCTGACAAAGCACCCTCATTATCTACTTTTGTCATATATCATTTTGCAGACATACAAAAGGAAGGAAGGCATACCACGCAACTCAAATTTTGCCCACAGCCTCTTATGCTCAACTGAGTCAAAAGCTGATGAAAAATCAACAAATGACACGTATAGAGGCAGCCTAATCTTACCCTTAGCATGTTCAACGGGAGTATTGACTATAAAGATATTTTACTCGCTTTTAAAACACTCCCATTGGGAAACGGACTTACATTTTTTACTCCCAAGAAAATCATTTCACTCCTAACTTTAAAAAATAGGGAGTACAATACTCCCACTTCAAAATCTTATCTGGAGCATGACTAGACCGAAAAAAATAGCATGATAAGCGTTTATTTAATGAAAAAATATAATATTGCAGATTCTCTTCAGATTATGGAGGCTAGGCTAGGACTACAGCAAAGTGCTTGACTGTGTAGACTTTGCGGGACTGTATGTATTGAATCTACTGGAAATCTGTTGATGGAGTGTGAAGCATTGTCGACAATTCGAAATTGTTATGGCAATTAGACTGTATTCATGAATCACAGTGTTTTATGGGATGTTTTTATGGAGAGTAATGCTAGTAACCTAAGTAACATGTATATTGTTACATTTTAACAACATGTACTTTTGATTTTACAAGGATAAACTTCTTCAAATGTTGAAGGCACTGATACATTCTGTGATAAGGAAAAATGTCTATCGCTAATTATATGACAATGAGACTGTATTTATGTTGATATGTTTTATGGGGTATTTTCACGGAGGGGGCAGGCAGCAATTCATGTCTTATATTGTGAAATTTGGGAAACATGTATGGCTGTTTTTATAAGGATAAACGTTTTAAATGTGTTGTTATTGCAAAATGGATGTTGTTCACAAGGTCATTTATTACTTAACTAATGAAATGTATTTCATAAGTTACCACACAGACTGGTTTGACAATACGTATCAAAGCAAATAAATAAAATGAATACATTATAGTGTAACAATATATTAAACTTTTGCAGGAATTTTATAGTAGCAATTAGTAAGTGAGTGTCATCACCATTGGACAGTTTCAAACAAACATCTTCTGTGTGGATCCAATTTATGTTTCGGCAAATAACCAAATAAGCATATTTGCTGGTTTTCAAGAGCTCTTCGGTCAATTAGTAAATGTTTCAGAGTCAGAACACTGGATCCATCATCACATAATGAGCATAAGGTCGTTTTTGTATGATCATGTATGCTTTTGATCGAGTGTGTTAATATCAAATTAATTCGAAAGAGAAAGAATCTGGGTCTACAATACGAATTTAGAAACTTAACCAGGTATCGTTTCTGATCCCCCAGGGGTTTATCCAGGAGAGAAAACGACATATAGACCTTCAGCGTATGCAATAATTAAATTGTATCAATCCAATAATTTTGATACAAATAGTTTTTTTTTTTTGTCCAGATAGGAATTTCACAGAATTCTGCCTTTGTGCAATCTATTTTCCATAAAATAGACTGTGAAAAATGTGATGGTGGGATTCTCCTCTTTAGTCTGCATGTATTGTGAATCATTGCAGGCAGCCAAGATATGTTTTTATAAAAGTTTAGCATTGTCTAATTTAAATATCCCCTCGTTGACATAATACCCAATTCATGTCTCACCAATACAAAAGGTAATGGATTTGGTAGCCAAATCACTGACTCTATTTGGTGATTTGCTCAATGAGAACGTCCAATAATTGGCATGAAATGATTTCCCTTCCACACTTGTCTACTGTGTGCCTTTGTACAGCAAAGAGAAAACAGCCAGTGCCAGGAATTTCACACTTTAGTTGAACCGAATCATTCATGTCCAATAATAGCCAAAACTTCGATAGGGTTTCAAATTGCACAGGAATCCTATTAAGTTTAAAATCATATTCTGATTAAACCCGAATACTGTCATTTAAGGGGCTAATAGAGTTATGTTAATGGATCGTCAGGACTTCTTTTTTTAAGATATAACGAGCACTCTGATGATTATTGTTCTTGTACCGAAGGTTAAACTCCTAGAATTGGATTTTGATCATAGGTCATATAGTAGATGTACATAGAATTCCATTGCTTGAGAGAAATCATTTATACAATGTGTACGTTCTGACACCTTTGTTAGCAAAACCATAATTGCCTAATTTTCCTCACAGTTTTATTTTGATTAAAAATAAAACGAGAACATAAAAAAAAGAAACGCATGGGATGCAGGTGCAATGCTCCAAAGTAAAACGAGAGGGCATAATACATAAATATTTAATAATGGTGCACCTGAACACAGTGTCATTGATGCTCACCGTCTGAACACAAACTTCTTTTAAAGATAAGTTGCACATTAATCCTGTTGAAAAGTCAGACTCTTGTAATATCTGAACAAGCTTAGGATCGTTTTTAATGGATATGCCAGTAAAACATAAATTATGTCCTTTAATAGATACTTTTCCTTTTCACAACTGAGTGAATACAGATTTAGCATGTTCTCGTTCCATTTCATTATATAGCCCTGGTAGAGACTAACAGATTTCAGGCAAACGTTATCAAGTTTAATGAAAGAAACATAAAGTAAGATTAGGTTAAATGTGTTGCTTCAGTAACATTTACTGTACCATAAACCCAAAGCGCTCTCAAGGGCCAGTGATCACTGTCTCATTGTAAAAGTAAGCGGGTCTGTGGCACATTGATGAATCTGCCTTTGTCCCAAGAGCACCCTGAATTCCAGCCAATGTTGAGAGAAGGTGTGGCGGCTATGCAGTAATGCACTCCACTCGTCTGTCTCCAGTGCCCTATACATCACAGCACCTTTTACAGAAACCAAACGCATCGTCTTTAGCAAAAAATGAGCGTTCGCAGAACTTTGCTGGGAAAAGCGTACTTTAATGTCAAAGGAACAATGCATCTTTCATTAAAACATGTATTCACATTAAACAAAATGAAATACCCATACATGTATTCATTTTAACTCATTCAAATTAATATAGGGACATGATCATTGGCACTGCTTGGAGTTTGCACATTGTTTTTTCAAAAGCTATCAATTAATAATATTAAGAATTACATTAATTTATGTTTCACAGGTAATAGAATGCATTCTTGTTTTGTGTGTGCATTTCAAATAGACTCATTTCAATTAGCTTCATGCTACGACTAGAATACCTAGAGAAAATGTGCAGCAATTTGTAATACCAAGTAAGTATTTCACTTTCCTCTACTCTGGCTTCACTATGTGGACCTGGACTGCGCACATTTGGTTTTTGACATGTTTTTCCCCTTTTGGAATGTTCAAAATTTCACCACCACTGAAAACAGAGATTATGCATAGTGAGTTAAAAGAAACAACTCAATCTTCAGAAGCATAGCTACTTATCTGTTGATTTTGTGTGGCTATACACAGGGCCTTAACAGCAGATTCTCATGGCAGAACATACCATGTGATGAAAAGAGTATGACTTTCAACATGCATGATGCGCAGCGTTTATTTATTTATTTATTGATTGCTTGTTAGGCGCTTATACAATAAGAATATTTTTTCCACAGGGAAGGGAGGGATGGAGGATGGGAAGTACAATTACAAAATTACTCACAATATTAGGAGCAGAGGGGGGAGAGGAAAGGAGGACACCCTACTATGCCTTGTGAGAATTCAGAACATGCAAAAGTGCACAAAGGAAGAGCGAAGAGGGGGTATGTGCTGGGTATTCCAAGTCCATGGGTTAAGTGCTAGAATGATGAGTGCTACACGGTCTGGGCCACAAGACGTGAAGTACGAGTCTCCAGAGTGGAGGGTATGCAGATGCAAAGTGTTGTGGAAAGACAGGAGCTGGGAAGAATTGGTGTGGGAGGCCAAAGCCCCAATATGCATATAGGGCCAAGGACACCAATTTAGCAACTGTGAGATTAGCAGAGGAGAGAAGGGGGAAAGGAGGAGGAAAAGAGGGAAGTCTTAAGGAACTTCTGGAATATGAGAAGCTGCTGCTCAAAGCACAGAGGGTAGCGGGGGCTATTCCAAATGAGGGAGCCTGCAGAGGAAAGTGATCAACACCCTGCCCTCAGCTTAGCAAAACGCTTGTGTGGTCCCAAGGCCCAGACAGCCTTATGGATGATGCAGAAAGATTTGAATTTGATCTGAGTTTTCTTCCACTTGGAACTCAGCCCCTGTCTGATGGCTAGACCTTCCCTCTTCAAATGACCGTACAAGTGCTTTATTTTGAATATTCGTAATGTATCCTGCTGTAGAGGAGCAGCCGAATGCCTCTGCAGGGAGTCCCACCCCTATTCTTCCTATTTGTTGGAAACCGGAAATTGCTTCACGTGCAACGCCAGTAATGGTACCTATACCACAAAGAGCCTTTGAGACAAGTTAGCCACTGAGAAAACCTTATATGATGTATCCACAAAAGGATGATGGTCTCCTGAGGGAAATCCCGGACGGAGTGTAAAGAGGTGAGAGGAGAGGCTGGTGACGTCACAAGAAATGAGAGTGATGCACTCAGAAGGAAGACCAATGAAGAGAATGCACAGATAATGTAGAATCTGATGGCAAAGTGAAGAATTAGGAAGACTTTCATGTGCAGAATGAAGGTTGCACATATGAAGAAACACTGCTGAAAATTCAAGTCATTTTTGTAAACTGTACAGCTGCCGTAACGCAAGTAGACTAAGTAATCATAAAAGGCTGGCTATACGTAGTGAATAGGCTGTAGGTGGTGCCATCAAATGTATACATATAATAAGGATATTCAAGGGTAAGGATATGTCATCTTTGATGTCCTGGGTGTTAGTCTTAGCAGTGCACAGTGGTGGCGCGAGTTATGGTTGCCTAGCTTACAATAACTAGCGAATTTCATTGGCTTTTCGGTTTTACTTGAAACCAAAACGTCCCTTTAACAAAGTTTTTTTACTGAATTTTATAGGTTTTTAGTAGCACAACTTAACCATAACGTCCCTTTAACAATGTTTTTTTTACTGAATTTCATAGGTTTTTAGTAGCGCAACTTAACCATAACGTCCCTTTAGCAAACTTTTTTATTACTGAATATACATTTTCATAGTGTGAATTTGATAGGTGTTTACTACGATTCCCTAACTTTATATACATGTAACATAGAACATACCGAACACCCCGCTAATGATTTTGATGTCTGCGGACGGTCACAGACGACATCAACACTACCCAAACACTCAGGGGGTATCTAAAATTGCTCTATCATACCAGATAAACACTGCACAAGTTCAAAAAGCAGAACATAAACACATTATATATAATAATAAATAAGCAGTGGAACCTACATATTTAACACATCAACCATCCATTTAAATACCATATGTAATAAAATGGATTATACCATAACAAAAAAGATATGCCTCCAACATAATTACCTCACAGAAACTGCAGAGCTAGAAGCAACAGTAGACCTACACAACACTACGAATACAGTTTAACAGAAACTAGTAAGTAAACTTCATGTTTCTTATATATTTCTAAACCTTTTGTATGAGGTACATTACAATTAATATATTTTTGTTTTTCACACAGAAATGTGCAGTACTTTGGAGTGGCTTGAGGACAATTTTCCACGTGAGGAAATGTCTGAACACAGTGATAATAATGGTAGACACTTCTCTATATAAGCAAATTAATAATCATTACTTTATGTGTACTTAACATATATATATTTATTTTTAACAGACCATACAAACATTGAAAATATTACACCAAAAGACACATTGGAAAAGACTTGGGAATGCATGGAACAGAAAATAGACATGCTTAAGAAAATTTCAATGGTTTGAAACAGTTAGTGGAGGACCACATAAAAGAAAAAAATAAGTACCATTGTCCCACCTGTACCTGTACCCCCTCTCCATGTCCCAGTGAACTATCCCCAAACCCTGAACACCAAGATAAATGTTTTGATGAGACTTCCATCCCTTCATCCCCTCCCATCCATCCTCTGCAAACCCCTAATTCCCGTGTATTTATATCAGTTAATGCTTCCCCCTCTCTTTCATAAATTGTGTATTTGTATATAATAAAAGAATTGTTATGTTTCTTTTAATGAAATTCTTTGTGTCTTATTTTTTTTAAAAAGTAGTTCAAATTTCCGTGGGCAGCGCGCCTGACTGTCCTGTCCGTAATTAACAAAATGGGGGTGTCCTAAGGACACTATACCTGTCCGTACCATTCGCAACCAAGATGGAACTGTTCATAGAACACGCGCGGTGTCCGGTATGTCCGTAGTCAAACAAAATGGAGGTGTCCTAAGGACACTATACCTGGCCATACAGTCTGCAGAACATCTAGGTACATGCGCACCACACCCATAAATCCTGCAAACATTGCGCCTGTCCGTAACTGTCCGTCTAACTTGTGTCGCACTTTTAATTACTTTCAGGACCCAAACACTGTCCGTAGAACAACTGCGTGCATGCGCACAACCGTTTCTGTGCATTTGGTGTCCTGCGGACACCCGTTCCCTTCGCGGACGTGTTCCCGACGTCATCATGTAACCGCACCCACGCTGAGAGTGTGTCCTAATTTGCGGACTGTGTCCGGTTCCCCAACTTTTTAAAATAACTTATTCAGACAATCCAAATTATTTTACAGTAAACATTCACCATTTCACATGTCCCAAACAATGGTCCTGGCTTTCCACATACTTTTTGTAACTTTTTGAACGCTTTTGAGTGTTCGATATGGCCACGAGGTGCACCCCTCGACCCCTATAAAAGGCCACACGCCAGAGCTGATCTTCATTGTACTTTTGGCTATTGCAGATTGACTTTTGCTGTCTTTGCTGCTGTTGCTGAGATTATCTCATCAACCCTAATGGCATCCATGGCTGCTGTTGGTACATCTGCCTCAGCAGCACCCGCAAACCCTCCACCACCACCTCCCCAAGGGCCTGCAGAGGAGAACATGCGTGAGAATGTAGAGAACGAGGATGAAGAGGATGAAGAGAATGAGGTCGAGGAGCTCCCTACTACCAGCACTTGCCGGGAGTCCTGGGTGTGGTGGTTGTTTACCCTTCATGGTAACGTACCAAAAGCACGTGCGAACAAGGTCACCTGTAACCAGGGAAAATTGGTGCTGAATCATGATGAGACGTGGTTCGTACAGCTTTAGTACGACATCCATGAAGCGACACCTAACTTTGTTCCACAGTGAAGACATTCGCAAGTTTGTACCTTGTGATAAACGTAGTAGGTTGAGTTCCTCTACAGCATCCTCCGTTTCCGCTCCTCTCACCACAAGAGACACTCCTGTGGGAGAGCACATCCCTCCAGCTGCTTCACAGGCCATTCGTGATGCTGTTGACCCTTACCTTTTGAGGGTCACAATATTGTGTATGTGCTGTGATGCAGTACTCTGCAGGGGGGAGAGTCTTCGAAGTGCTTTCGAGACTACGGTCACGGACCACCAGAAGACCTGCTACCTACCTAAATAAGGCCCACCCCACATATTCCTCTCTCCACCTACCCTTTCTTATCCCCGTGGTTGGTGTCCCTTCCTTACCCTCCTTTCCCCTCTTCTCCTAGTGTGTCGTGTGTAAAAAAGCAAAAAAAATATAAAACAACAAAAATAAAAAAAGGCTCTTTTCAGAGCCGCCTTTCACATGTTAAAAATAGAAGTGTCAAATAAAGAGTGCAGACAATCCTAGGACAGATTAAAATTTTGAGGTGCTGCCCTAGCAAAATCAATGCACTTTTTTCTGGGTGGAAGTGGTGGCTCTGAAAAGAGCCTTTTGGTGGTGTTTTTGTGTGTTTGAAAAACTTGGAATCGTCACATCTACTGCAAAATAGATGACTATAATTCCAAAAAAGGTCGCAATGCATTTTGTATATTTCTCTGAAAAATCTGATTGCCAGCATTTGTAAGATGGACTCCATCTCTTCGAAAAATGTATGTGCTACCTAACATAATATTTTCATTGTGAAAAGAGGACATGCAAACATCTCTCAGAAAGGCACAAACAGCCTTATTGACATTGAGCCTCGCTTTCTCCATTTGTGGACCAAATGAAGAAGAACACAGCCACATTTGTCTTTGTGCAATACGAAAAAAAATTACTTGGGAATTTGGAAACATCTCCATGACCTTCTCAAGTCCTTCTTTCATTGCAAATTGCAAAGAAATTCCAGAAACATGTCCTAAACTGTTCCCTCCACAATTAATTAAAATTATGTCTGGATGATGCTCTGTCTCTAAAGTAGCACAGAGAGGTACCAAGTCCAACCACTTCATTCCATGCACTCCATGCCAGTGCACGTCCACATGAGGGAATCCAAGATCTGCATCTACTCCACAACGTTCTGCATGCAATTCCAACCAATGTATCCATGAGTATCCCAAAATCCAGATAATCGGGTTTCGAAAACAAAAAACAGCCATAGCTATCTGTTCTTCTCTCAGGAAAAAGATGTTCTCACAAAATCTCTCCTTACACAACACACCCACAAAACTTTACTGACCAATCCCTAGCTCCGCTCATTCTCATTTGCATGCCTCTCTACCCCAGAATCCCTGTTTGTAATACACGCTGTCTGCAGACTACCGCCATGTCCGCGAACATATCGAAGATCTGAGCGTGGTGAATGTACATTTAAATAGTGTGCCCCATTTCCCCTTTGAGGTTGGCTCTGAAAAGAGCCATTTGTTTAGTTTTTGTGCAGATGCCTCACAGACACCTGTTATTTTGTATTTTTTTTCTCCTTACTTTATAACTAAAATCTTCACATAGCCTTCTCCAAAGCAACCCTTACATTCCAAAAGAGAATAGCATTTCCCAAAAAAGATAAACACCATCTTCTTCAAAATAAAGAGCATTACTCAAATCAATATTCTCATTGTTACAGAAAAACATACCAGCTCTAAGCATGAAATGAAAGCATGCATGCCTCGATTGACTGCACACCTAGCAATGTTTTGCTGAGGACCAAAAACAGAACTATTGTCCCATATTGCCCTAGGTAGTAATCCAGAAAAAAATATTTTCGCATTTGGAATGATGTTCATTATTCCTTGAACCAACTGTTCCAAATCTGCCAACAAAGTAGGGGCACTCATGTAGCCCAAATGGGAAGCACCATAGTGCAAAACTACCAGATGAGGACCGTTCATCCTACGCATACCTTCACAAACTTGGAGAATTGCCTATACATTGCAATCAGGCACAGCGCTCCACATCACCTCCACTCCTTTAACATCAAAATTGTTTGCCACATGCCTGCATTGAGAATACTGCTGTAAACCATGGACAAACATATCTCCGAGCACTAACACCCTGACTTTCTCCACCTCTGCCATCTTCAATACACACACTCTCTTTCTACACAAATCCACAATGTCAACATCTGATTAGCTGATTCCTATATTCCCCTTTCCATACTGGATTTTCTGAAAACACTGGATGTGGCACGCCCTAACCGCAGACAGCCACGGTGTCCGCGCGGCAAGTAACTCTTAGCCAGCCCTTCTACCCTTTCCACATCACTCTCGGTGCCATTCCCTCATTGGATACAGCTAAGCAGTCACGCAACCATCCACCAATCACATCCAAGACCTCTACATCTAACTCCATCATCAGAGCTCCGCACTTCAAATGTACTGTTGATCACTCTGAGTACAAGTCTCATATCATTGGAAAGCACTTACTACAAAAACTACTGTACAAGTCTCGAAGATTTCTACTTACAGCTCCATGCATATCCACATGCATGATCACAAACTACAGGTATGCATATTTTATTCAGAGTACATGTACAACTCTTATGAATCCATATAAACAGAGTAATGCCACTAAACCTGCATAGCCTATACATACATGCCAACGCTCACGATTTAAGCGCGAGACTCCTGATTTTTGATATAAAAATCGCACTATTTTTTACTGTCTCCCGCATAACCTATAAATACATGCCAACCCTCCCGATTTAGGTGCGAGACTCCTGATTTTTCATTGAAAAACCGCACAATTCTTTACTGTCTCCCACCTAAATTAATGCTAATCCCAATGCAATCCTATGAGAAAAATAAATGTTCCCGATTGCTGTGCTGAAATCTCCGTCTCTGGGGCTCCCGATTGTTGGCATGTCTACCTATAAAATGAACTTATTGACATTTTTCCCATCTACTATAATCAACTATCACTTTCAAACCTGTCTGCCATCTACAACACAGCTTTAAAAAACCAAGTGAATTTCATGCACTTAAAATTTTACTCATTTGCAAAGCTTGTTGAACTAACATATTGTAAATAAAATATAAATGCTGCACAGTCAAATGAAACACATGCATACACTATGTTCAGATATCAAACAAGAATACTAACACAAAAACTTAAAAATCAACGTCTACATTAACATCAGTGCTATAAACACACAGAATTACCAACTTCTTTCTTTTACAATTGCAGGGAAGACCACCATCCTGAAAATCAGCAGCATCTTAACTACAAACAACATATCCGAAGAAACCTGCTCATTCCACCAGAAAAGATTAAATACAATACTACCTTAATATTCTTACTGTTCCTCAAAGACACTGTGTGGTTCATTCATGTAATTTGCGCACCAAAAAAAAACAGCGATTTCTGAACCATTCTGCCCATAAATCCCCATTTGTTAAACAGGGATTTGCAGGCAGAATGGCGCACAAATCCCCTTTTATCGCCACACAAATGACATAACTCAGCCCCTAGAATGTTAGTATTGCAGAACAAAGAACTGTTTTAATTCTACAGCATTAAATTTAGTAATAGTGCTTCTCCTCACCACTAGCTTACTTTCTACTGTAATCCGAACCCTAGCATAGTAACACACAAATAAAAGAATAGCCTTGCAACTCATTGTAACTGCCCAATGCACAATCACACACCAACACATACATCTTCCCCATCACACTCACAAACTCATGCACATAGCACACATACATTGCAAAACGGCCCAACCCATGCTTTCTTTTTTTTTTTCAACAGACCCCAAAGAATGCCTACCAAAAAGCAAGTCCGTAGAAAGCAACACAGAAATAGAGCAAATGAAAATAAAAGTGTCCAAAATAAGCATCCATTTCTACTGGAGCTTGTTCAAAACTTTCAAACAAAACAGCTAATACAGTCATACAGTCATTTAGTGAAACAAAACAAGCTTCTAGTACAGAAACTTTGCCTCCTCTATCAAAATGTAAAATGAAACAAAAAATGCTTAAAAAGAATTCAACTACCACTACTGCTAAAACTGCTCCTCTAAATCTTCATAAACTAGCAAGTAACCATACCAAAAAAAAGTATTTTAGCAAAAATGTTCCACCACAGAGTCCTTCAGAATCTTATTAAAACAGGAGAGAAATCATGCACTACCCTTAAAACCTACCGTAGAAAATTAATCCTAGAAGCTCTCGTAGACAGTGCAATCCTTCTCAAAAGGAAGTTATTTATTTTAGTTTTAAACAGGATGAAACCACTAACAAAACTAACTACTAAACTACAAAAAAACTTCTCAATAAATGGAATATCAACAAAAATAACTTCTTAAATATCTGTGGAGGTGAATGGAGTCACACCACGACCACAGAACCATATTTTAATGAAGAAGCATACAAACAAAACCAAACAAATACAATTGCCATACATAGCAGTGGACGAGGTTATGAAAACATTAATAATACCATAATGGAACAAGAAATACTGCTTACAAAAATGTCCCCAGAAAACTCAGAATTACCTCTCCATTAAACTGAACCAGAACGTCCAGTATACAAATGGCCATGCATGTCAATGTGTAACGTTCCGAAAACATCTTTCAAATCTTTACACCATTTCCTCAATCAGTATGTGAAAGGTAAAGACAAAATCAAAATAAAACTGCTGCAAAATATGGATACCTGTCCAGTGCGCAAATACACAGGACTACAAGGACATTCATTAGCCTGCATATCAGGACCTATTTGCAAAAGCACATTCTATGATATCAAAATGATATCAACACATCATTCAACTATAAGAAATCTAGTCTATAAACTCTACTCTGCTAAAACTCCTGCTTTAGAACTAGCCAATTTAAATAACACTCTTCTACATGGTACACCCATAGACCTACAAGAAGAAATTGACCGTATCCAGAGAAAATATTTTTGGAAGTGAAAGCCACTTACAAAATGCAATAGCTTTACAACAGACTAGCAACAATTCTGCACATGGCAACCTTCTACTACACACATACAAAAAAGAAATACTAACATTTAAAAGTACATCCGCTGTGTGTGTGTGTTGCCACAATACTTTTTACAAAAGTAACACAAAAACTATAGACGTAACATACAAAATAGAAGACAATGAAGATTCCAAATGGTTTGAATTAGCTCTCTACCTTGTAGCAGAAAACAAATACGAAATAACTGACCCCTTAATACTTTGCAGCTACTGCACCACAAAACTTTACAACAACCAAACTCCTTCACGTGCTATCACAAATAACTATAGCATCATAATTCAAACAGTGCATCCATTTCAAGCAATAATAAGCCTCAACCAAAAACAGCAAAATGACCTCCCTCTGAATTAGTGAAAGGCATTTGTGGCAAAGTAGTTTATTTACCATTAGATCTGAAAGAAAATGTGCACACTCTAGGAGTGCAACGTCCAATAGAGCAATCTTTAATTGTCTTAGTAAATGGTGTACCAACAAAAGACAAAAGAAATTGGCAACAACTCATGGACATATATGAAGTTAGACAAGCCTTGCAATATCTAAAAGACAATAATGAATACTACAAAGAAATAAATATTGAAGAAAGGGAAACAACTGAAATAATTCAAGAGTCACCAGAAACTGGTCAATTTGAGCTTCTAGATCCTGCTACAGTATCCAATATTTTAGACCATTATACAATTCATCCATTACACTCTAATGACACCATAAATGATGCACTAAAAACGTACCAAATGCGACAAACTAAAGGATCACCAATGAGCATATGGCAAAAAGTATAGAAGCACGTACTTTTCCTCTACTATTTCCTACTGGCAAAGGAGGAAGGTATGATGATAGACCCTCTCAGATAACATCATCAGAATACCACTCATTACAAATGTATTCTGAAGATCCCAGATTTAGACAAAATGTGGAATACATATTCAGCCTGCTCTTTGAAAGTGAACTAGCAACTCTATGTTATGGAGTTGCACACATATTGAAATCAGGAACCCACTTTCAATGTCAGCTACGCAATTAATACAAAAAGTGTAAGAAAAAGATGAGGTTTTACAATCAAGCATTACAAATCTGTTTGCAAACATGTGTGATACAAAAGAGTACTGGTTCCGACGTCACGGAGATGTACGTTGTATGATAAGAAACCTTGGCCCACCCACTTAGTTTGTCACATTAAGTTGTGCAGCATATGCATGGCAAGACTTACATGATTTCCTACGCATATCAAACAAAAACAAAACAAATATAGATATACTAACACCTGGAGAACTTTGCACTCTAGATTCTGTTAATGTTTCAAGATATTTCCACCATCGTTTCATTGCTATGCTACACTTTATTTGTAATAAAACTGTTCCTCCCCTCGGAGAAGTGCAACACTTCTTTTGGAGAAAAGAATACCAAGACAGAGGAGCACCACATATCCACAAACTTTTATGGATTAAAGATGCTCCTAGATTTGGTCAGGACAGTGATGCCACTGTTTTGCAGTTCCTACAAAAATATGTTACTTGTAAAATCCCTTCTCAAATGAGACATAGTGACCTTCATGCACAAATTGTACAATTTCAAAGACACAAACGTGGCAAATATTTTCCGTGCAAATACAAAAACAAAGGAAAATACTACACCAAATGCCACTTTGGTTTCCCTAGACCAGTTACAGAAACAGGTGAAGTGAACAACTTCATGTCTTCAGTTAGACATAGTGTTAAAGGTAAATCACCTAAGAACACATATTACATAAAAAGAACAGAAGAATCAAAATATATCAATGATTACAATGCAATCATTGCCTTCTTATGGAATGCAAACATAGATGTGCAGTACATTGAAGAAAATGCCACTGCAGGTACATGATATGTTACAGCCTACTTAACAAAAGCAGAACAAACAGAGCTTCAAGACCTCTGGAATGACCTATCATCAGACAAAACACTATCTCAGAAATTGTAAAGCTTATGCATAAAAATGCTCTCTCATAGAGAATGTGGCTCCTATGAAGCTGCAGATCATTTACACGGTACTGCTTGGTATAGAAAATCGGAAAATATAGTATGGCTAAGACTTGGTCCTGCTACATCTAGCAAAAGAGTTCTCAAATCATATGAGGACATAGAAACAATAGCCAAAAATGATCCCAACAGCCAAGACATTTTGAAAAACAATTTACCAGACACATACTATCCGAACAGGATTACCACTTTGGAAACCATGTGTCTATACCACATAGCCCAAAACTTTGTATACAAATATAATATAAAACCCGATGAACAAAAAGGTAGATATAGAGTGACAGATTGTGAAGGCTGCTTATTGAAACTTACCAAACAAAGCTTAATTAATCATATCAAATTGTCATTAAAAACTCCTCAAAAGAAAGAAACATATTACATGTCCATGCTACAACTTTTTAAACCATGGAGAAAAGAAGAAGAGATTCTAGATAACTATGACTCCTATGAAGATGCTTTCAAAGCAAATGAAATCACTATCACTGATGTAAACATTACGCAGTACAAAACAGTGTTGCACAATGAACAGCAACACGAAGAAGAACTCCAGAACCAAAAAGATAAGGACACTCCCGACAGTAGTCAACCTTCTGTAACAGGAAGCCAAGAACCACTGGGACAGCCACTAATAGCAAATGAGGCAGAATTAGCTATGACAGAAGTAGAAAACACCATGTGTCCCTATGAAAAAGATACAGAAGACTTAACTGTACTACAATTAAAACTAAACAAAGAGCAGACCACAATTTTTGAAGAAGTAACAAAAGAAATTGCACATGATGTACAACATGAAAATAAAGAATGTACCTGCCAAAATTACACACCTATACCACTATACGTCAGTGCTGAAGCTGGTTCAGGCAAAACATTCTTAATCAAAATCAACAGCAAGTTCCTTCAACAATTGACAAACAACAAACTGTCAGCTGTTGTAACTGCCCCCACAGGTTTAGCTGCCTACAACATAGGCAGTGTCACTTTACACTGATTACTACTCTTTCCAGTAGAACACCAAAACAAATTAGAATATTACAAACTTTCTACAGAAGCTGCAATGGAACTACGCAGAGTGTTAAAACAAATGAAAATGCTACTGATAGATGAAGTGAACAAGGTCTCCAACCTAATGATGGCTTTGATCTACCTCAGATTGAAAGAAGTACTTAAAACAAACTACAAAGAGCTCTTTGGAGGAAAACACATTATTATTTTTGGAGATCTTCTTCAATTGACACCAGTGAAAGGTGAACCTACTTTTAAAACCTTAGGACACAAACTCTGCCGTAAAACTGTTGGCAGCATAGGAAATGTCAACCTCTGCCAACATTTCCAATACACAGAATTAACAGAAAACATGTGCCAATCTGCAGACCTCACTTATGCCAACAATTTAAAAAGTATTGCATTTGGTGTACTATCTCAAGAAGCACAAGCAATATTAAAAACCCGGCACATCCATGCACTTTATGGTGATAACTCATGTGCTACTGATGTTATGGAACAATTAGCGCACAAAAATGTCAATTTGATGTCCTTAATGCCAACTCTTACAAGCTTTTCCAAATTCAATGAAACAATGTTGAAAAAAGAATTGCAACCAATAATTGAAATTTGCTCCACAGAAAAACTGGACGTACATGGTATGACACTACCCATATGTCAACAAGCCACAACAAGATTAAATACCTTAGAAAATTCTATCTCCAACGCAGCTGGTTTGGAGAAAATATTAAAATTATCCTTAAACTTTAGAGTAATGCTTAAACGTAACCTTGATGTGGAGCAAGGACTAGTTAATGGAGCACTGGGCACAGTTGTTGGCTTTCAAACATACCCACGTGACAACAACATTCAGTTTGTCAATATTCTCTTAGACAAACTTTCAGAAGTAAAAAGGATAGGGCGCTCAACAGCTCGATTCCTTCTCTTCAAAGACATGTACGTACGCAGAGAACAATTTTCTCTAACTCTAGCATATGCAGTCACCATTCATAAATCACAAGGTCTCACCCTAGACAAAGCATTGATAGATATTGGGAACACAGTCTTTAAAGAAGGCATGAGCTATGTAGCACTATCATGCTTACGTACACTTGACAGTCTGTTTCTAATCAACCTTGATGCAAGTAAAGTAAACGCTGATATTCCTTGCATTTTAGAATACAATAGCCTACGTTCAATATACACCCCCCCCCATCTAAAAACATATCCTGTTCCACAAAATGGAAAAGTTTGAAAAGAAAACTAATTCAAACAGAAATGCAACAGGATCTGACTGCAAATCCTCCAAAGAGAGTAAAAGAAGGTAATACTTCATCAATTACCACAACCAAAGAAGAACCTATTACTCAAAGTAACTCAGGTACTTCTTCAAAAAAGCAAAGCACACCCTGAAAAAATGACTTGGACGCAGAAGTATGTTGTCCATTCAAATGTTCAAATATAACTGGTGTAAGTTGCTATGCAAATGGAGCAATGAATATTCTATTTTAATTGCCACCAATTACAATTGTTGACGACATTTACTTACACAGTACAGACCAATTGTGTTTGCAAATGTTAGTCCTTCATAGAAACGCAACAAACACTCCTGACAACACGTATAGTGTTCATGGAATAAGACAAGAATTGGACTACTGTACTGGAATGGTGAAATTCACTATAAACTCACAAGAAGATCCACAAGAATTTCTAATGTGATTACTACAAGTACTGGGAAAATAAAAACATACCTAAAAATGAAATCTTCCAGATTTCATACATCTGGAAACATACATGCACTCTCTGCAACAATATGACACAGGAACAAATCCCTAATGAACGCTTTGTGTATGTATCCATACCTAATTGTGAATCTGTTCCATTTCAACAACTTGTACAAAATGCAAAATAGTAAAATACATATTAGCACTTAGGTACCTAATGCAGATAATTATCTAATAATCATCATTTTACAGTCCTCATCTATAGACTTACTGTGTAATAAGAAACTAGTTCTGTTCACAACCTGGACAAAGCCTGTGACAAAGCCCGTGAGGGCGAAACATTGGCACATGCTGTCCAATGAATTATTTTTGGGTTTGCCTTGCTCAGAGAAATCTAATCTGTTTGAATACTTGGCTTCCTTTGTCTATGAGGATATCTTCCCAGTTATGGGGGTGTTTCCTACTTTGCCAATGAATGGTTTTTGGATGAATGTACATCTCAATTGGCACTACAATTTGATTGTTGCACAGTAGGTTTATATTATTAACATCATATTGCCCTTTTATAAAAAATAATCCACAGAGCAAAAGTGTCTGGACTTGTTTTGCTTACCAGAGAACGTTTTCTTTTTTGTATCTGATTAGTAAGGATCTATTTAATTTCTGTAATCAGGATTTTATTTGTGCTGTATTGATTTTTGTATAATTGTAGGGTAATATTATTATTGTGTTTTAAAATTGAGATGACATGCTATTGTCAATAATGTTGTTTTACATGTTATGCTATGGAGATTAATGTATGCACTAATCCAAATGTGGATGGTTTATTTAACTTATTTTTTTCACTGGTACCTCCATTTAGTTCATTGTTCTAAATTGTGAACTTGTATATCCCTGTCTTTATTACACAAATACCATTCCTGTTTAACTGTCTAATGTTGGGAGGAATATCTCTGCTGCCACAGACTGTGGCATTTTGGTTAAAAAAAAGATAGCCACATTCTTTAGTAACATATGTCAGTGTCATTCAATTTAAAGGGACTCAGTTTGTCAATATGAGAAAGTTGGTGGGCAGGAATTGAAACCGATGTTTTGATATTATAAGCACATCTCTGGCGCAGGCACACTTTCGACTGAGCAGCCTTACTTGCTTTATATCATTACCCTGCAGGCTGAATACAGTTCTTTGGTGCCGGCACTCTATCTGCTGAGCTATTTTACAGAAGGTCTGGATTTTAGTGGTATCTCTGCAACAGCTATTGTTAATCCACTCAATTATATTATTTGGATTGGGGATTGGTGGGATTGGAAGCTGCAACTTTCAGATTTCTCATCCAATCAATAAAAAGCTAAAGACAATAGAATGTTCAATAGTGACTTCCTGACTTCCAGCTCAATGGCTTTGAACTGCAAAGTACAGGGAAGACCATAGAGAAATTCACACTTTTTAGAGTTTTGTTTCAGCCCACCCCTCCCAATCAAACCACCAGATGAAAGTCTGTCCGTCCAGCACATGAAGGGCAGTGACTTTGTTTGCACGGTCACATCCGTGCTTGTTTGTTTGTTTGTTTACTTATTTGGTAATGTGCACCGACCCTTAGGTAACTGGGCGCAACAGGACAAGTAAACTTAAAGCTGTATTCAAGCAAAACAGTGAGAGCAGCATTTGTATAATGATCCTTTTAAAGGATAATCATGACATGTCTATATAGTTCCAGGCATGCCATACACAGAGTACTTAATGTATTCTGGAGAGGAAACTATTCAGCTTCGAGTGATCCGAAGTGAGCCGAAACTGAATATCACATTTCTTACTGGAATTCGGCTGAAGACGTACTCAAAGTCGAATTTCGTTTTACCGCTAGCAGAGAGAGACTTCCACCATTTCTTTTCTCTCTGCCTCTGCCTCTCTTTCTACGTCCTGTCTCTTGAAAGTCCTTTGGAGCAAAGCACTTTGGGTGTGATGTCAGAAAGGCAAAGTCCACTTCTTTCAAGAACAGGCATTGGACCACCAAGGCAGGCATGCTTTATTACAATCACCTGTCAACATTTACCTTTGATTCACTCTGGAACAACACCTGGAAGGATTCACTGACCCTCTTTTGGGAGAGTTGTACTATCCAAATCCCTCCACCACTGAGGCGAAGAAGGAGCAGTCAAAACCAAGAAGAGAGCTATGCCAACTACCCTCTCCAAGGGAACATTTGAGGTGATATTTGCTGTGCACGAAGGCCTGCCATTCTGGATGAGAATCTTCTAGGGCTTGCAGAGCAAACACTGAAAGTACTCACCCTATCCTTGAGCCCTTGAATTGGGTCTTACAGCTCAGGAAGGACTGGATCTGCTAAGGCTCTCCCTACCACCACCTCGAACTAGCGAATTTGACACCATTGAGGATGAGGGATCTGACCAGTGCTGGTTTTTAGCACTCTTCCGACCTTTGAACAATTTCTTGCAAATAGAGCCTGCTCAACCCTGCATTGTGCCCTTGCTGAGCCATCACCTGCTAGGTTCATATGAGCTGTCTGACTCAGGGACCTGACTCGAACCGCTGGAGAGTCACTTGTTGTATGATACCAGGGGTTACACCACGATTCAATCTGACCCGCCCCTCAACATAGCACTTCACAAACAAGATCACCATTTAAACAACCACCACCCATTGTCTTGTACCACTGGAGAAGCACTCATCAACCCTTGCCAGCGGTTGTAACTTGAGTCAACTCAGCCCGTTCTCGAAGAGATCTTGGTGAGCGACTAGACCTGCATCGCCGAGAGCCACCTTTGAGCCAAACATAGCTACCACTTTTGGACCTGCTCGACGTCGGCTTGCTGCTTGTGTGCATATGATCCACTGCGACCAAACTGAGCTTGAGCCAATTGCATCACTTTTCAAAGCTGGGATAGACATTGTAGACCCAGCAAAGACCGGAAACAGGGTACTGTTGACCAGTGACTACTCCCTTGGTCCATTTGGGGTCTAGAGACTGTTTAGATTACTTTTGCACCTTGTTTCACCCAAAGATAAATTCCCTTTGTGGTTAATTATTTGCTTATAATGCCTGCATTCATACTCAGAGTGCTACATTCTTCTACGTTGTGCACATTCTCTGTTCGTTTTTTTTTCAGAGGTGGATTTTGTACAATGTTGTTTAGATAGTTCCTTTGCCGATGTGTATTTTATTAAATTGTATCTAGTTTTATAGAACCTTGATTTGAGATGCACTTTATTTTGGACTGTTATGCTTTGATCTTTGGGTTGCTACTGAATTATATTCACACCCCTCATCAAAGTCCACAAAGAAAACAATTGTGCATGCACCAAAATCAATGGCATCTGATCATGGTAAATGAATGAAGGGAAATTACAAAGGTTTTTACCCTTCTTCCAAGAAAGTTGCCCAAAAATCCAAAAGGAAATCCCAGACCCAGGGCAGGTCAACTCACACCAGAAAGTGGAGTGTGGGTACCTCTAGCACTTAGGGACCCACAACAATAAAGTGCTGTTTTCAGTCAGAAATGTAACACATAGGAAGAGAAATACTGCTTGCAAGGGGAAACCTAAGCAGGCCATTGTGAATGATGGTCCCCTCAAGGAAGAGGCCACAGTCAGCATGGACATCATAACAGATAAAGGTGCCATGTTTCCACCATGACTCAGATGTTTCTGGACTGCATTTCTATAAATAGGGAAAGGTCTCTCAGTTTGTGTGGCACTGCACTAGTGTCACAATTGTCCTGAAACTGGTGAAAGTGGGGCAATATACCACCTGACCAGCCTCACAGGTAAGGGGTTTTGACAGACTGATTTACTGTCCGGTGTAAATTACAGGGTTTAGTTGAAGGGCTGCATCCTCCCTCCACCATATTGCAGTCATGGCCTCAATTCCAGTAAGGTGTCTGTTAGGTAATACCCGCCCTGACCCAGATGTATTTGAATTCATGCTCCCAAAAACTCATGTTTCCAAAAATAATGGAGTGGTCCAAAATTCATGAAGAATCAGATTTAATTACTTTATTGATAAAGTAATTCAGCCGGTAGAAGGTACAAGACGTTCTCAAAAAAACTTCTGTTACATCAGGGGTTATACACCAAACTCAATACATTGTCATACTTCTACAAATCAGTACTGCAACCTGCTGATTAGATGTTAGGGATCAAAGACCTATATCATTCTATATATTATAGATCATGGTGCATGCACTATTTTTATTCATGCAAAAAACAAGGGTGTGGGGGTCCTGGGAGTCCCTCTGCAAGACAGTATTACCGTTTACGAAAGCCTTATGCAGGTTCTTTAGTTCATTAACTTTCACAGATGAGGAATATCCAAAACATATCAGTCTTTGTCCTGCCCTAGGGCAGACATGCTAGGCAATTCTCCTCTGAACAAGACTATCAACAGCAACCTCAGATATGTGTTTCAGTCTGGTTGGACGTCTGCAGTAGGGTGGAGCTGTGTCTCTCTAAAAATAGTGAGGAAGGGGTCCACGTCTGGATTCCCCTAGTAACATAGGGTGAGACCCAACGTTACTTAAATTATGCAAAAAACAAGGGGAGTCCTGGGAGTCCCTCTGCCAAACATTAGTCCCGATTATGACAACCTTACCGGGATTCTTTAGCTCACTATCTTTCACAGAGGTGAAATATCCAAAACATATCATTCATTGACGTTCCCTGGGGCAGTCCAGCACTGAAATGCTAGGCAATTCTCCTCTGAACAGGAATACCAACAGCAACCCCAGAAACGTGTTTCAGTCTGGTTGGACCTCATCATTATGGTGGAGCTGTGCATCACTAATATTAGTTAGCAAAGGGTCCACGTCTGGATTCCCCTAGTACGTAGGGTTAGACCCAACGTTACTTCAATTATGCAAAAAACAAGGGGAATCCTGGGAGTCCCTTTGCCAGACATTAGTCCCGATTATGAGAATCTTACCCTGATTCTTTAGCTCACTATCTTTCAAAGAGGAGAGATTTCCTAAACATATCGGTCTTTGTCCTGCCGTGCGGCAGGCCAGGCACAAAAATGCTAGGAAATTCTCCTCTGAACAAGAGTAACAACAGCAACCACAGACACACATTTCAGTCTGGTTGGACCTTTCAGTAGGGTGGATCTGTGCCTCTCTAAGAATAGTGAACAAGGGGCCCACCAAGCAGGACAATCTGGGAAGCAGCCACTTAGTCCTACAACAGAAGCAGTGAAAGCACAGGGTGATGACTCATTACATCTTTGAACCAGGCTCTGGAATCACCCGACAGGCCAAGTAGAAACCAAACTGTTCACTCTCTATATGTGAATTAACAATACAAAAACCTGAATGTGTTCCATCAAAACTTTAATAACTCTTAAACTCAGCGACCTCCAGTCATTGTAAAGCACTCCTTTCTAAGGTACTTTCGCCCATCATTTTGTTAGGTTTTGACTGGTTTAAGGCACAATCCTGCAGCAGTGGAGAGAGCATAATACAAAACAGTTAAGTGTCAAGGTGCCTGATTTACAAAAGCATTCCCAATTGAAAATCCCATGAAAAACTCTTTTTGTAAATTAGGCCCAAGGAGTTGAAGATGCAGACAAAAGGAGACACACAAATACAGTGTGTATAGGATAATACCTTAAAATGTATGGATGCTTGTAATTTTTGCCTGTCCCTGGATTAGTGGTTGAATGACTAGCCAGTGTGGGTATATTAAGCCCTCCATGATATTGTATCCCTTCTAATAGCGCACGTTATGCTGTGAGCCTTGGGTGGTTCACAGTGGCACTTTTGGAAAAGAGCCTTTTAACAGGAATCGTTGAACTGGTGAAGCATAAAAATATTCTTATTGTCGGGATGGTCGTCTCATGTCATCAGCGTGAGCCTTCTTGTTCAGGCATAACCAAAGAACTTTTTTTAATTTTATTTTATTTGTATATGGCTTTAAAAAAACCTTTACAAATTTGAACAACCAACATTTAAACATAAAATCGCAAAATACAGAAGGAAGAGAAACATACAGATGAATAAATAATTTCGAATATCATACTAAACAGAATAATAAAGAAGAAACTTTGCAGTTTGAGTACTCAGAACATATGAAAAATAACATCTAAAGTACAAAAAAAACATATAAAGAATTAAACATTTTCACATTCCACTCCAAACAGTATTGAGAAATGGAGAGGACAGAATACACGCAGACTAAACATAAAAATAATGATATCACCTTCAAAACAGAGTTTCACACTACATTATTTAAAATCCTTCTAATAATTGATATTTAGCTGCTATATCATACACACTATGTCATAGCAGACAAGGTAAAATCCTCCATATACACATTTCATAAATTCAAAATATCAAAAATGTATAAAAATGTATAAAAGTATTCTAAAATACATGTCTCTTAGACGTAAATGAGCAGCCCGCTTATGTTGCTGGTTACTCCAAATATTGAGGGGATATCACTACAGTGGAGCTGCCCAATTATATAACCAGTTTATGATAAATCACATTCATCTTTCAGGAATCTAATTACTGCCAATTGCAGCGGAACTTGCTTATCGAATAATATGCATTTCCAGACTTGTTCTAAATCCACATTGGATACATCTGACACAAATCTAGAAAAATAAAACAATCTCCTTGACAATAAGGCCAGGCACTCAAGCAACACATGTCTCAGTGTTTCTTTAGATGCATATTCATTGCAATGTCTGCATGTTATCAGAAGGCTGATTGGTTTTGTTCTTACAGAAATTATTTCTCCAGTGAGCATGACATTGAATCTAAATCTTGTAAAGCAATTTCTCCACCCTCTATTGGGAAAGAGATACAGATACGGTTCCATCGAGCCCATATATTTATAGTATGACACCATATGACATATAGCCTGAATTGGGTTAATTATTGAATTGTCATTGCCCAATCAACATTTTGCAAAAGCTGTTTTACTTTTTTTGGGTTCACCATAAGTGTTACCAAAGATGCACATGCATGCCCCAACAAAGTGTTGCATATTTCCATCAATTTGAGTAGAAATGTTGATTTCGGACTGCCCTGCTTCAGCCTTACTGACAGATCATTATACAGATTGTTTTCTGTTTGAGCAATTAAGTTCCGGAATAATTGGAGACATTTCCACTCCACAATACTTTTAAAGGATTCTATTGGGACCCCATTCGGTAAACAAGAGATAGATTTTCTGAGCAGCATTGACTCTAATCTGCTCACATCTAATTTTCCTAAAATGAATGGAATTTTGCTCCCATAGAGTATTTTTGGTGTAGCTTTTAGTTTATAAAATCTCATGGCAGGAGTGTAAGAAAATCCTCCGAATTTGTGGTCAACTACTCGCATCTGGGTAATTCATACTTTTACTTTGGATAGATAATGATTTAATATTTGAGCACTGTTTGCATTTGCATTTACAAAAATGCCCAGATAGATCATTGAATTTTTAACAGCTAATTTAGATTTATTCAGATACCAACTTTTTATGATTGAAGATATTTTTCCACTAAAACATAAAATGTGCGATTTTACTGGATTTACCGCTAGGCCGTTGTTTGCCATATAGTTAGCAAATGCCAATAACAAACGCTGGAGTCCTACCGGTGATCTATCAAATTATAAAAATTTGTCAGCGTATGAACACCAACAGAATTTCTTGCCTTCTAAGTTTGATTAAATAAAGGCAGCGTTCTCAAGCACCGGGCCTATGTCAGATGTATATAGATTGTATAGTGTCTGGGCGAAGATACACCCCTGTCGGAGTCCATTGGATGTCTTAATTGACTCCGAAAGCCGACCATCGGTGCTCAAGCTGACTTGGATCATTGACCCTTCATGTAAGTGGATCAAAGTATCCAAGATGTCTCTCGGTAGTGCCATTAAGGCCAACTTCTTCCATAGAATAATTTGGTTCACTCGGTCAAAGGCAAGAGACAGATCCATGCTAGCCAAGTATACCGGACTCGCCCCCTTTTGCAACAAGGAGATCAACATCCCTCCCGCTAATGTACCAATGACTTTTCTAAAGCCGAATTGACACGACAAATATATTTTTTCACTAGTAGCCCATTGTTCAATCCTTTGAAGGAGAAGGCTTGCATAGATCTTTGAATATGAATCCAGTAAGGGTATGGGCCGGTAGTTTGAAGGCATGCATTTATCTCCCTTTTTGTAAATAGGGTTGATATAGCTCATGTTCCACGAGCTAGGGATGACCTTTGATATACTTATATCTTCGAAAAGAAGGAAAAGGGCTTTTGACCATTTATCCTTATTACCCTTGAAGAGGGCATTTGAAAGTCCGTTAGGGCCTGCTGCCCTAGAAGAGCTTGCCTTGGTTATCCCCTCTGTAATTTTTTCAATAGAAAAATTGCCTGACCATTGCTGAGTTTCTCTTTTCTGGGAGTATTGTTGGCTGGGCACACTGCTTGAATTCAATTTCCCAAAATGTTCTATCCATGTTTGTTCATTGATTGGATTGAGATTGTGTAATACCGCAGGTTTGGAAGTTCTATTTATGAGGTGCCAAAAATGTTTTACAGAGTTATTTTTTAAAGAACTCAGCATTTCTTCATTGTCCGCTTGTAGCAGCATAGATTTATGATTTCTAATCCAGTTTCACATATTTAATTCCCTGTGTTTGAGTTATCTGGGAGTTTGGGCAAACCGATTTGTCTTATGGTGCGGCGTAATAAAATCTTACTTGCCCGCACTAGTGAGTCATACTTATGTATGTGTTTGTATGGCGCCTGAATTTTGGGTCTCTTTACCGATTTTTCGATAAGCATTTTTACATAGGGACCGAAATGGTCATGTGTGAACCTGATTTTTTTTTCTTCAAATGTGGTATTGTCATGATCCTTGCAGAAGAGTTCATTGCAAGTATTTACATTGCCCGGGTGCCAAATGATCCTATTATTCCCAGGGTTTAACATCAGATTACTCGCCATCTGCTTAAGGCATGCATTTTTACTTGAAATATGCAAATTCAGTTCCAGTATCTTATGATCACTCATCAATGTTGGGCATAGGCTGACGCTCTCTATCCGATTAAAGAGATCTACCGATGCATATATATAGTCAATTGGAGAAGATTTTACTCCTAGTGTCCAGGTAATGATATCTGATCTCAGCAAGTCATAAGTTGCTTTCAAGCCCCACGTTTTGAATACCACATTCCAACAGTGACGGTCATTTTTTCTATATGTCGTATACCCGGAATTTAGGTTCAGTTTTATCAGTGAGTTCTGCTCTTGGGTCAGGTGAAGTGTCAAAGGATGATATGAGACCTTCCTTCAGTAACAACATATTTGTATTCAGGTACCCCATCAAAAGAATTTGGAGCCCTGAATATTTACAGAAACATTTCTCCATAATTACTTCGATTTCGGTGGTCAATTTGCAAAGATTGGACCCTGGAGACCAATATATGTTCCATATTAGCATATGAGCTATACTCTCCACCTTTATAAGTGCCCCCAGTGCAAAAGGAGGGATTGAAAAAGTTGCTATCAGGGTAATGCCAATGCCAAGTTTAATTGCCAGGAGTGATGCCCCCTTCGTGCGGCCTCTCAGACCTTTAGAAGCCAAGAGGTGGAGACACTTAAAGCCATCCATCTGAGCTTTGGTGGTCATCCACGTCTCCTGAATACATATAATACTTTTAGTTCTTAATAGTTGACATAGTTCGGTAGATGAGAATAGATGAAAATTCCCTCGAGAATTCCATGACAATATTGAAAAGGCATTATCCTGATTTTTGTCTATTGTTTGAGGTTTTGAAGCTGGAATATTGAGTCTCGAAGACTCAAGGCAAGCCATCCCCAGCTTGGATCTTGTTCCTCGAGGCTCACTGAGTTTTTTTTTTGTTGCATGTCCCACCATAGGTCCCGATCTAGCTGGTTCCTGTATGTTCAGGCCCTCATTCTGGTGGCTACCATCCCCGAAGATGAGTATATCGAAACCCCTCCTATTGAACTGATCAAGTTCTAATAGGACGTTTCTAAATACCAACTTCGACTAGAAGACTAATCGTACATGGTCCAGGCAATGTGGGTGAATGAAATCTACCCTTTTGATATCTGTCGTGGTCAAATTGGCCAGTGTTGGAATATCATTCAAAAGTTGCAAACTTCTGTTCCGATTCATAGCGGATTGTGCGCCGCAATCTAAAAGAGGGTATATTAGAACGCTTGGAAGCTCGAGAGAGTATGGTTTTCGCCATTGAATGTGCTTAAGATCCGTGTCCATGTAATGTTTGGGATATCGTTCCTCTGTTTCTTCTTCCCAGGCTTCAACCACAGGAGCTTGAGTTGGCCTAGGCAAGGGCTTGGTACCGGGATTGTTCTCCATAAGATTCGAATCTGGGCGCAAAGGAATCAGGGACCTAGGTTCCCTTAAACGGCTCGCGGCTTCCTGTTGCATCGGATTACTGACGGGATTCTGTGCCCCCCAAGATAAGGGATCTTCCGCTTCTTGAATGGCTCTGCTCCTGATTGCCTCTTCCACTGCTGAACTAATCATCAGCACAATCTCCTCCTTGCTTATGCCTGATGGTTCCGAGGCAAGGTCCCTCACGGAAGCGGAGGCCTCTGGGATGTTATCTATCTTAGATGAGGGGTCCTCTAACTGCGGCAATGAAATAATTTCTGCTGGGGGCAATGTCTCATTATTCAGCTGAAATTCCTTTGCATCCGGATTCAGCATGAGATGCATATTATTTAAATGTTTGCCCTGTTCCATCTGAGGAGGCATTTTATTGTCGAGCAATGTGGATTTTGTGCAACATGAAGCCTCCTGTGGAACTGAATTATCTGGAGAATTAGCACTTTCTCTGGATATGGAGATTTCAGTCTCCAACACAGTTCTATCTCTCAGTGCTTCGTCCACCGCTGTGCTAATCAGCTGAGCTATTTCGGCTTTGCTCATAGGTGTCCTTTCCGTGGGCCCAAAATTCTGAGTTACTCACCATTCCATGAGTCTCTAAGATATTATCTTTCTTTAGTGCCCCCCCCTTCTGTGTTACTGGGATCAGTCCACCCTGTGCCAATGGGAGCCCCTCTGTCTGTAGCTCAGTTGACGGATGATTCTGGATTAGGGATTTAGGCTTATAAAAATCCGATTTCAAGAAGAGGCTGTAGCTTTCTCTGTGTTCCAAGGGTAGGGCCTCCATACCCTTTTCAAAAGGTTTTTTATTTTTAGTAGGATTGTTCTTAGTTGGTGATGACTTGTGAGACATTTCCTCAGAGAGGGAATTAGATGGATTAGAGTAGGCGCCCTCCCCTTGTTTGTTTATCATGTCTATAGACTCTATTATTTCTACATCCGAATCCGTGTTTTGCATCTTCTCTTCTCTGATAAAGTTTCTCCAGGTATTTTTAGATGTTTTATTTCTTTGGTTGAAGAAGGAGGAGTTTCGATTCCCTCTATTTTTTCTTTTGATTTTTGATTCTTTTTGTTAATTAGATTCGAATCCCCACCTTCTCCGCAGATTGTTTATTCTTGGATAGATGCTCCAAATCAGTTGATTTTTGTACATGGTTGATCTGTAAAGGGTCCGCTCTTAAGTTGTCCGTTCTATCTGCTTCCTTATTTAAAGGAAATCCTATGGCTATCAACTTTGTCGCTAGCTTTGTGGGCAGAAGATCCAGGGTTTCTAGGCCAATTTTGGCTTGCGTCAGCTGTCTGCCCGTCAAAATTCGTAATTCCATAAGTTCAGTAGAATGGGTTTTTAGTTCCTGCAATATTGAACAGGTAGCCCTCCCATTTCAGAGGGAGAGTCCATCTGTGCATCGAATGTGTTCGAAGGGTCTAGCAGGTGTAAAGATATATCCCGCAGATCCCCTTCTGCTGAAAAGAAGTCTGGGGGTGTGTCTAGAAAAGAGGTCTCTGGAATCACTGCCAGCTCCACTCTCGGTGTAGTCCCAGTCAAGCTGGCCTCAGACTCTTCCTCCTGTTGGATCTGTGCTTGACCCCCCAGACATATCATAGAAGAGTGCGCCGCTGCCTCTGACTCCAGCAGCAGGGAGTCACTTGGTTCATGAGGAGATGGAGGGAGTGGCATATTCATTGCCATTCTTAGAGTATTTTTTACAGGGATAAAAATAAGGGGTGCCGACTGTATATCTTCATAGAATCTTGTCCCCTGAGCTGTGCTGCTTCTGGTAGAGGGGCCCACTGCAGAGCCCCGAGCATACACATATTTGATACTGTTTCTCTGCCTCAACATTCCGATAATAGGCTCCCTCCGGTGGTCACGAATTACTAATCACAGGTCACCCCACACCAGTACTCTTAGATGTAAAAGAAATGGTGTCTCCTGAGAGATTTTGGATCCAATCCGTCCGAAGTGTGTTCCCTATCCTCTCAGATCATGTTAGGCATCATCAAGTGTTGAAGTACTACCTGATGCATACAGTTATTGCGTTTGTTTATACAGTGAAAATTACAGTGAAGGTCTTATACGTAAGAATGCGGAGATAGGTACAGGGGTGTTTGCGCTATAGGCTAAAGAATGTATCTGATCCACCCCAGAATCAATCTCCCCATCAAGCTGTCCTTCCAGCTCACAATCTTTAGCCCACCTTTTGAGCGTTACAGGGTTTCCATCCTAGTTAGTAATCTGTGAAAGTGGATACTGAACCAAGACAAATATCTCTGTACCCGTTAACACCACGGCAACTCTTATCAGGGCTTGTCTATGCAATGAGGACATGGGCAACCTCCACCAGCATTAATTTTGCGCGGGCCCCTGCGCCTCCACCACGTCCCAGGGCGGCCTGCCCGGCTCACCTAGTGCCGTACTTCTGTGTGCACAGATTTCATATATGGGTTTAACAAAGTAGCAGCATTAGTTTTAAAAAGAAACACTGCCTTCACGTGTTCCCAGTCAGATCAAGGGAGCACCCAAAGTTTCCCAGAGCAGAACCCCAGCAGAGTCACACGCGTTGCGTGGCAAACAGTCTTTTGCGAAGCCTTCCTAGTATGCTCTCAACACTAGGAAAGGTGACGCATAAACAATGACAACCCAAAATAGAATGTAGAGGAAAGTACTGCAGTTCAGCTGCGAAGCAGCATAAGTGGTAAGAGTGAATTATAGAATGTAAGGATTCTCACTTACTGTGCACTAAGCACGTAATCTCTTCTCTGATAACAAAAGGAATACAGACTTTCGTGAGCGGCTCACTCACAAACACGTGGATGAAGAAGTCGGGTCTACACTGCTACTCTGCTGCGCTGTGAGCAACGGACAGCAGACAGCCCACTTCCAGACCACTTACTCGTAGCACGCGCGCAGGAGCATGCGCTCTGGACAATTTAGAACATTTTCAAAAAGGGGGCATGGCCTAAATAAAAAACATATAGAAAAGAGTGCACTAAGCACGTAATCTCTTCTCTGATAACAAAAGGAATACAGACTTTCGTGAGCGGCTCACTCACAAACACGTGGATGAAGAAGTCGGGTCTACACTGCTACTCTGCTGCGCTGTGAGCAACGGACAGCAGACAGCCCACTTCCAGACCACTTACTCGGAGCACGCGCGCAGGAGCATGCGCTCTGGACAATTTAGAACATTTTCAAAAAGGGGGCATGGCCTAAATAAAAAACATATAGAAAAGAGTGTATTTAGAGCCTATAATTCATACTTAGGCTTACAAATTATATTATAAGTATTTTAAAGTCCATACTCAACGTCCGTGCATAGGAAGATCGATGTGAGAATTCCAAGTAGCTTGAATGGCTTGCGTAGCGTTCCACAGCACAGCAGACAGCCCACTTCCAGACCACTTACTCGGAGCGCGTCTTTGCAAATTAGTCCATTGTAAGGATGCTGCCTCTTTCGCACAAAGAGGACGTCTCTTCAGATACCCCATGTGCTACTCCAACGCATAGTATGAGCCATTTCAATCAGGTACTGGCACTAAGTGTGCAAATGAGAAGGTGTCTGCAGATTCTGAGAGCTGGTTCTCCCAGTGCCGAAATGGATGACCCTGGTTTGCCACTGGATTCTCCGATAGTCAACAAGGAAGTAGTTTTAGCGGTTTCCAATAATCAGAAAGACCATAGCCCGTCTCCAATGGATGAGGCGTCCAGAAGCCATGTTGGAAGAGCTGACGGCTCATCCTCATTCTTGTCCATGCCTCCCTCCCCTGTAGTAGATGGGAGGGAAGAGGGCAAGAAGGTTTCCCTGGAGCCGTCATCAAAGTCTCTTTTGGGGTTTGCAGGTTACTGAACAATCCGACCAGTTTAAACAAAATAGATCCACACAGTGGCAGCAGGTCAAGGAATGAATAAAAGGTGAGCTTGAACAATGCAAACGCTTTGCAGATTTCAGAATGTGGGTTGATTTATTGCATAAGTCTGCAATACAATGTCACCCGATCAACGTAGATGAATCCTGCCAGACAGACCAGTACTCTGATATGGTGAATCAGAGTTTCCAAATGACTCTGAATGAATCTGACAGCTTAGTGTCCACAAGTAAAAATCAATTGCCAAATGATGACAAGAGTAAGAATAGGGTAGGCACTATGGACAAATTCTGTCAGATAATCTTGGACAGATGGAGTAGTCACTACAATAGTGTTGATTACACCTCTGACCATGGAAGACGGAGCCGTCACATTGGCTTTTACAGATAGAGAGTCAGATAAGGCATCTTCTGATTGGGAGTGACATGGTAACCTCAAACCTACATTTGATATGATTAGGAGTGTGTGCATTGGTAAAAGTCACATGCCTCTAATCAATGATAATTTCTTGAGAGGAACCATCATGGATCAACATCATTTTATTATTACTAATGTGGAGTCTCCAGCTAGGTATGAACCCATAGAAGCCTTGAGATAGAAAGTACTGGCTTGGCTTCACCAGGAGACTATACCGGGGGTCATAAGAACCTCAGATCTTAAGTTCCTCTGGAGGATTAAAGTTGACCAACGGTGCACTCAGAGTAAAATGCATTGTATACTTGTAGGGTGTGCTATTTGTAACCTGCCATTCTTGTTGTCCATCTGCAAGGATCAATGGATTTTAAGTTGGTCGCTGTTACAGTAAAGAACGGAAACTTGATGCCAAGTCTTTCTTTTCCTCTGCTTTCCCCGGATTTTGGATTGAGCTGCTCTTTAAGTTCTGTCTGTTTTTTATGTATCTCTGCTCTTATTCGTTATATTGTTTATTATTTTGTTTTCCATTGTTTGTATTTTATGTTTTGTTTTAGGGCTCTGAGACCTATGGATGAGTGTTGTTTTACAAAAAAGAAAAAACACACATAAATACATTGACAAAAACAATGGCTATGAAATTAAGAGTAAACAGGAACATTGAAATCTATGATGGTAGCAAAATGGCAATGCCAAAAAAAAGGAAAAATGTTCTTGTATCTTTCAAGCAGGAATAAATACAGAGATACAATCAGCTGCAAAGGGAAAGTGGCAGAGTGCCGTGGAGGGAACGCCATTTGAATCAAACTTTCGCCAAACTTGCAACCATAACTCAAGCATAAGCAAGTCTTAGTGACATGCAATGCAACCTACACCTCATTGTATTAGTTCGATTTTTGTAAAGAATATTGGAGTGAGAGTGACATATTTGAGCAGGAAAATATTCTGGCATAGCCAGGGTTACAATGTAAGGCTTGAGAATCATGAGCTTTTTCCAAGTGAATCATTGTATGGTGTTCAAAGAGGAGTCACATTCTTATTCAAAAGATCAAAGGGGCCCAACTGATTTACATTGTACAAACAGCATCTCATGAAGAAATGCCAGGTCCACAAAAGCACCTGCAGATAGTTCAGAATCAATCATGAAGTGGCTAAGTAGATTTTCTTGAAGCAGCTCTTGAACTTGTCACTTTGTACTAAGTGCAGTACATCATTTTTCTCTAGTGCTAACTTGGTGTTTCCCATTGTATTTCGAAATGCCCAATAAAACCTTGATTCAGACCTCTTATGCAAGCCATTTTTAGAGGCCAATCAATTTTCGTAAGCAGCGTTGAATGGCTAAAAGGGCACTTATGAGTAAAAGACTGAATGTCGTTGTCTCGCCATTGGCAAAATCTGCTCAAGTGGAAATACGCTCTAAGAAAAAAGCTAAAAAAAGAGCGGCCAGGGGAAAGAAAAAGAATGCCATGGGCAAGGGTCGATTAACCAGTTGGTGGTACCTGAGCATAGAAATGACTCATTGCTGGTAGAGAACTTGGAAATCTCGATAATTGAATCACAGACGAAAGAGGATAATAACTTTCCAAGTCCTGAGAAGACTCCGAATCCTACACCAGTGCTGAAAGATCTAGTAGATAAATCAGCGCCTGTAGGGGACGGCATAGGTCGAGTGCTAGGCAACCGTATTTGCCTTATAAAGAACTTGTACCAAAGTAAAGATCAAAAATGGCTGTCTTGGTCTGAATTCTTGGTGAGACTCCACTCAGTCCCCCAATTAAGAGTGCTTAAATCTGAGGACTTTCAATTTGTGACGCCAAGGAAAGGGACAAACCCTAATGTTTCAGCATTGCATTGTAAGTTTTTCTCAACGGCTAACATGCTAAGGACTTATAAAGAAGAAATGAAGGCGGTTGATATAGAGATTGATGCTGATCTCAATGAAAAAGACCTCAGATGCCTGAGTGCGGTCAGCGAAATCCCAGCAAATGAGATATCACTCCCCATATATAGCTAAACATAGTTGTATTTGTCTGCAAGAGATATGGTCTATGGAGCCATTGATTTTAGATGGATAAGTGATGTACCAGTCCTATGCTAACAAAGGAGAAAGAGTTACACCCTATGAGGGATTATTTATTGGGCAGGTACATACATTAGTCTCTAGACGTATCTTCACTAAGCATGACAATAATATGATTGCTGCTGAAGTCAGTTATGTTTATAAGGGTAACCCTGAGAAATTCCTACTTGTTAGTATCTATAATTCCCTTGGAGCGGTATTAAGAGAGCAAATTCATGAGGCTGTGATGATGTGTGGGCATTATGGTTGTCAAATTCTGAAAACACAGCAGTAACAGTAGTTGGCGATTTCAACTGCCACATGATGGGGATGGGGGTTCCCATAATCCAAAATGAAAAGCTAATTGTAACATGTTGCACACCAAGAATGATAATGAAGGACTAGGATGGATAAAACATTTTGAATATCATGATGCTTTATTCTGCACACTCAACATACCAAGTTTTCATATTCACTATAAGTGTATGGGGAATATAAAGGTAGATCAAGCAGGTACGAGAAGTTATTGGTCAGATAAGAATGTAAAAGAAGCAGTAGAAGCTCTCTCCAAAGATAAATTCTTAAATTTCCAATTCCATGCTATGTCAGCTAACTAAATAGAAAACTGGAAGTTTAAGAATTCTTGGCTAGGTTGGTCAGGTCTAACATAGCGACATTTCAGTTTCACTTCAAATTATATGAAATAAACAAATGTTTGCTTTCCAAAGTTTTTCTGTGAGGACGCGTCTCAGACGGTTAGTGGTAAAGCCAAGAAAAAAAAAAACACTCAAAAAGTATTCAAGAAAAGGAAAGAAGACCAAGAATGAGACTGCGCCCAGTTTTAAGAAAATTATATTTAATGCCTTGAGGTGCCCTTTGTGATGACACGTGTTTCAGTCCCTTAATAGACCTTTCTCAAATCAGGGCTCTTATTCTTTGAACTACCCCTATTATTTTAGTTTTTGCAGAGAGTATCCGCTTCCATTAATGGGTTAGATCCCTGAAACTGCATGAATCGCGTATAATCACGTGCCGAGTTTCTGAAGAAAGAATAAGAGCCCTGATTTGAGAAAGGTCTATTAAGTGACCGAAACACGTGTCTTTCTCGGTCTTCTTTCCTTTTCTTAAATAGAAAACTGGATTTGTACATTTTCTGGTGAACATGCTACTATTACAGCAGGTTGATGATTAGAGATGCTGGGAAAAATCTCCCCTATGACAGACAAATTAGAGATGCAAAGAGGAATCTAAGGGCGGAGCTTCGTTGGGCTAAGAAAAGCAATGTCCCTATGGAGCTATATTATTCCAATGCTTAGGATAATCATGAACAGATATAGAGCAGGTATAAAGGCCAAAACAAGAGCCGAGAGAAATCAATCCTGGCAAAGGTTAGTGCAAATGATATGCTCAAAAAATTCACAGAGTATATGGTCAATCTTGAGTGAAGCAAGGGGAGCTAAGAAAGAGAAGTTAGTTAATCCAATTGGTGCTGGGAATTGGGTAAAATTTCTTGAAACTCATAATGCCCCCTTGGATATGGAGTGTGACATACCTTTGAGTACCACCCCACTGACCCCACCAATTGAGGCATCATATGAAAATATATTGGGTATGATTAAACAGTTAAAGTCTTCGAGAGCTCCTGGGTCTAATGGACTGGCAGATATAGTTATTTAGAGCCAACCAGAATTTTGGCCCAGTCTGTTAACTATTTTGTTCAAGAAGATTTTAACTGAGGGCAAAATAACCTCTTCTTGGCAGACAGCAATGTTAATCCCTGTATTTAAAAATTATAGGCGCCTATCGAAGCTTGATACAACTGTCAAATGATTTTCCTCTCTAATGCTTAATGAGTTGCAGGCATGGGTAGATAAATCAAATATCCTATGTAAATTCCAAAGTGGTTTTAGGAAAGGCTATTCCACCACCCATAACCATATGGATATTATGCGTACCAGAGCCCGGAAGTATGGACAACCATCTTTATATGCATTATATGTGGACTTCAAAGATGCGTTCGATTGAATTCCACTGGGAAAATTATGGTTGAAGTTAATGGCTATGGGCTGCCCAGGGGGGTTGCTTTATTACCTCAGACTATTACATATAAACACCTCAGTTTAACTCAAGTTAGATCAGAAAGGTCACATGACAGAAAAGATATATCAGAACAGGGAGTTAAAGCAGGGCTGTGTTACTGCCCCCTTGATTTACAATTTATATGAATATGGTATACCAGAGGCAATAGCGTCAGTTAAAAACTGGCCACCTAGAATTGGCAAGGCATCTTGCCCAGTTCCAGCATATGCAGATGACCTGGTCATATTTGACCATACCATCAGTGGCATTCGACGATCCGCCATAGCCCTATGCTAGTATTCTGAGATCAATGGACTCAGTATTAACTTGGCTAAGATCAAAGTTATGAGATACTCAAGTAAAAAAACTGCTTGCGTCAGACTTATTGCAGGCGAAGCAGAAATTCTGTATGCTCCACATTACAAATATCTTGGAATTGACTTCGATCCCAGTGGCGATTATGTCACATGTAAGCAAGCACGTATGATTAGAGCCGTGCAGGTGACTGCGTTGATCCATAACTTCACCAACAAGCAAGGAGGTTTTACCTGGTGGGCAACCCACCAATTATATGTTCAAGTATTTTCCCGAATGATGACCTATGGTTTAGAAGCCCTATTATACTTGGATTTTAAATGGCTTAAGGTCATTGAGGGGAAATTTCGGCAGATGATTCTAGGCCTACCAATTTGTGTACCCATGGCCCTTATAAGGCTGGAGTTAGGGTTGATCTCCCTAAAAGCGACTGTATTGAGGAAGAGGGTAGGTCTTCATTTAAAGATTTGCTGTGGAACAAAAAATGAATTATTAACAGCCGTTTATCAGGGGGCGACTAAAATAAATACTACCTGCTTGTTCTAAGGTACTATGGAAAAACCTTTAGTGGATGTATGCTGGTCATGTAGGGGAGGGAACTATTCAGCGGGAATGCAGAATGCTATGGGCAAGCGTATTGACCTCTGGGACTGGCTGGAGAACTTTGCCCATTTGAGTAGATTAAAAAAATACCAGTTTCTAAAGTATAGGCTCTATACATTTAAGAATCGACAGGAATACTTGAACCTCTGTCCCCCAAAGAGGCTCAGACACTGTATTCTATTATTGAGAATGGTGCAGCTCCCTACTTTGACAGTAACAGGGATTGTGGATAAGATCCCTGTGGAAGAACGGTTTTGTCATCTCTGTAAAGACCAGGAAATTCTAGAGACAGCTAAACATCTGCTGATGGAATGCCACACAATGTCCAAAGTAATCAAATATTATATTGGTATGTATGTTCATAATTTGGAAGCAATTGGGGAGAGGTCCTACTGGAAATACTGAACTAACACTAGGAGTATGCAGCTGTTGACTGCCCTTTACAATATCTGGTTTAAGATTGAAATTAAGCTGGATATATCAATATAAGTAATTGACAGTTTAACTAGCAGAATGCTTGTGATAATCTGAACAGGAGTCTCATAAAAGATGCTCTACATAAACGTATATCATTTTGCTAGATCCATCTAAATAATATTTAATTTTAGCCAAACATTGACGATAAATGGTTTGTATTGTCGAAAGACCTGAAGGGAAGCCTTACAAGTCACTAAGGCTTATAGCTATTAATTAACCATTTTCTTGATGACTTGTGGGTTGTCTCTGTTTTATGAGTTTTTACTATTGTTGCATTTATTCCAATTAGTACTGTTTTCGAATATGAGATGTTTTCTGTATTTCGAATTTATGTAAAAAAGAAATATGTATTATGTGTAAAGTTTTTAATTTAAACTGAATCACATTAATAATAAATAAATGAAATACAATCAATTTTGGTTGGTGGGGAACCACGTCTACCAGGCACAGCTCTACTGTGTGTAGTCGGGTTGTGCCATAAGAGGAGCTGCATCTACATTGACAACATGTAGGTTATGCTCTAGATACTAATCATTCCTGAATTGGGAAGACCCTATGTGTTCACGATGTTTTGCCTATTACAGCCTATTACAGCACTGATGGCACTGCTTGCCTTTTACTACAACCTTGCTAGAAGCCTAAAAATCATGTTTTGTGCCATACGTTTTGAATGTTTAAATATAAAGTATTGTACACTTTTAATTTATTTAACTAGTTATAAAGTTGCTAAGAAAATATCAAGCACGCTAAGACTGTTTTCTAAATTGTTGTTATTATGAAATACTTAATTGATTTCTAATTATATTGCTCAAAGCAATTGGGAGGATTACTAATGTAAGTTCGAATCCATGAAAACAGATCTTGTTCAAGGGAGCTTATTATATTTTGGCATATCTCTACTATGTCCATAGAGATTTAGATTGTTGCTGTGACAAGGTAGTTCACTTAGCATGATGGACAGCGAAATGCAATGAAAAAGGAAAGTAAATAAATATAAAATATAAAGATAAAATTATTATGAGAAAAGTAGCAGCACTTCAAGGAAAAAGAGAAACCCTTGACAATTATTTTCTTAAATGTTTCTGTTTGCCAGTATCTCCCTCAAAGGCATTCCTTGTTCTAACACACTTTTCTTTAACATGTAGTATTCATCAGGAAGCCTTTTGAGAAAGTAGTTGCATGCCCAACTACTTGTCAAAGTCGACCAGCTTGGCCTCTGCCATGATTGTCTGTATGACTTCCACCCTAAATGCAGCACTGAAACAGCAAACATCTATCTTGTGGCAGATGCACTGCACAAGTGACTCATGTCTCCTTATGCTCTTAGCCCTTCCAGCTGACTTTTGACACAGGTGACCACCTAACATCCTCTCTGGTAAAAATGGGCTTCTCTGGAACCATCCTAAAATGGTAGGTGTCCTATGCATCTGGCAGACACCATGCCAAACTGATGGACTCATTCAGATCCAACTCACTCCCAGTCATGGGAGGGTCCCCAAAGATTCCTGTCTCTCCCTAATCAGCTTCAATGTATACATGGATCCTTTGTGGCCTGCCCTAAATGATCCCATCATAGCCATCCAGGTACACTCATGATGCTCAGCTGTACCTAAAGGTCATTGGCCCCAAGGACATTGCTCGCCAACAGAAATATCTATTTTCCTTCCAAACATGGATGTCAAACACCAGGCTCAAACTGAACTCCACCTAGACTGAATTCATCCTCATCGGTCCCCCGAGCAAACAACAACTTGTATAATCATAACTGGACCATATTTACCTAGAGGTACTTTCCAAATCCCTGGGCTTTATTGTTGATGGTGGGCTTTCCTTCCAAAACAACATATTTAAAAAGGTGCAAATTGCTTGGCTACAGATCTCCACACTCCACAGAATCAAACTCTTCACCCACCCCACATATTTCCTCATGGTTGTCCAAGACCTTTGAATTCCACACATCATAGTTCCAAAGAGCCTCATTACTGGGTTCCCAGCCACACAACCGCCCTCCACTAAAGAGAGCCCACCACGCCCAGCCTGCCTCCTTACAGGTGCCCTAAAATGCGAGGTTATCTCTTATACACTGCGCAAGCTTCACAGACTCCCTAACCCCACAAGGAACATATCCAAATCTGCATGTACATTTCCAAAGCAGCCTTGAAAAGAACACCAACATGCTTGGTGGCTAAACTACACCTCTGATCGATATCTTTCAGAAAATGGTACTAAACGATTTGAGGAAAGTACAGTTCCACACACCCAAGAGACATAACCTTAATAGAGGTGAGCTATCACAAATCAAAACCCTATTTACAGATTACTCTTTTACCATTTGTCCGGTGATAAGGGTGGAGCAATAGTGATTCAAGACACCACACAGTACCAGTTCCATGTACCATGTATCATGAGGAATGCTTACAACTATCGGATAGCAACATATATGAGCAACTACAACAAGACCCTACACAAGCTATTAAAAAGGAGCTAGAAGAAGTATTGGACAGAGCTGTTGATGAAGAATGGATCACCACCAAAACTAAATCATGTTTGTTTACCACTCATCCTAAAATGCCACATTTGTATACTCTACCCAAAATACATAAGCAACTCGATAATCCACCAGGGAGGCCTACACTAGCCACCACACAAAGCATTCTACAACCACTTGGAATTTATATTGATTTATTTTTACAGCCTATCATCCAAGCCATGCCTACATATGTCAAAGACACTACTCACTGTCTTAAGGTACTCAATGGGATTGTACTAACAGCAGAAGATATACCCTACACAATCGATGTATTAAGCCTGTATACCAGTATCCCTCACAATCTGGGACAAGAAGCTGTTAGTACTTTACTACTGGAAGCAGGGGAAATTGGAGCGAACAAAGAGTTCTTGATGATTCTCTTGGACTTCATTTCTAAGCATTCATGTTTCAAGTACGACCAAAAATACTACTCACAGATATCTGGGACAGCCATGGGTGCTCACATGGCGCCATCATATGCGAATTGCTTCATGTATCAATTTGAAACCACACATATTCTCAACAACCAAAGATGGAAACAACATCTCAAAACATGAGTGTGTTATATAGATGACATCTTTGGAGTGTGGACAGGGAACAGGAATGAATTGGAAGAATTTCTTGTGTACCTAAATGGTATCAACGGACGGATGCAATTCACTTTGGAAATAGGTAATCCAGACATACAGTACCTCGATGTACAAACAATAATTAAGGATAACAGAATCAACACCACCATCTACACCAAGCAAACCGATCGGAGCAATCTTCTACATCGAATGAGCTTTCATCCTCCTAACACTTTACCAAACCTCCTATATGGTCAAATGTTAAGAATAAAAAGGATTGTCAGCGATCCCGAAGACTGTGAAATACAGTTACAAAAATGACTAGAAACGCTACAACTAAGAGGATACCCAGAGACTGACCTAGCAGTGGCTCGTGCTAAAACTAACACAAAAGAACATGGGCAACTTCTAACCAAGAAAACCGAACACAAGAGTCCAGAGTTGGTTTTCGTAACCAAATTTTCTATATAAAGCAGACAAGTCAAGACTATCATTCAAAACAGATGGAATATACTCACTATTGATGAAAGGACAAAAGATCTTTTCCCACAACCACCAGTGTTTGCCTACCAGAGAAGCAACAATTTGAGCAATATGTTAGTTAACACTGGAGGCAAATCACTTACAATCAAACCAGATAAACATCCAGGAACATATCCATGCATGAGCTGTGGCAATTGCAATAATGTCATCAAAGGCAGTGTGGTGACACACCCGCAAACAGGAGAAAGGATTAAACTTAAAGAACATGCCACATGCTTATCAGAAAATGTTATCTATGCGATTAAATGCCCCTGCAAGAAGTACTATCTGGGGGAGACATCACGCAAAGTCAGAATATGTATGAATGAGCACAAATCTAACATTAGAAACAACAATATGGCCTTGGCTGTTGTAAGACATTTTAAGGCCAACAGACACTCTATTACGCAACTAAGGTTTTTGATATTAGAAGTGATACCAACCAAAGGACAGAATAGAGATATGAAGAAATGGCGGGCACAGAAGCAATCCTTTTGGAACGAGCGATTAGACTCATTAGCATCAAGTGGTATGAACGAGGAACTTGATCTGAGATGTTTTTGTAGTGATGCTGTACTTTTGTCCAATTCAAGCCCAGGAATGAGGAACTTGACTTAAGTTGTTTTTTGATGCTTAACTCTTGCCAAATTCAAGTTCAGGATTAAGATGGACATACCAATGTACAGACCTATTTGTGGGTACACTATTGCAAATGTGCATCAGAGTCTATATACTAGACTGATAATTAGAGTAATTTCATGATAATGTATACAGTACCCTATTGAAGGAGGTTGCAGGAATAGTCAAATGTTGCTTTACTTATGTTTATGATCAAGACAGACATAAGTATGTGAACACCTATCCATAGGTGCCCTATTGTGAAAACATACCAGAGTTTATAAATTAGGTTGAGAATATGTGAAATTTTATAAGAATGAATATTGAACTCCTTTAAGGTGACTGTAAAGTACGTGCACGACAGGATGGCGATATGCGACACAGTATAATATCACAACAACAAGTTCTCGCTATATGCAACCAGATTTATGGTAGTTTGTTATGATAAGGACCAGGGTATAACAGTATTAATTGCCTCGTAATATGGGATTGGGTGAGGACCCAGATCAAAAAAATAGGTGGTTCACAGGATTCGTTTAAGAACAAGTTAGGCTGTAATTTACACACTTACCTGATTTAGCCTACTGAGAGAGCTTACATCTCAGATTCAGCACCTAACATATCACGAGACACCTATAGGTTATGACAATACACCTTATTATCACACGCTAAGCTTATTTTCACCACTTAGACCACATTCCAGGAGGGTGTCCATACCTTCGCCGCAACATGAAGATGCGATTTCAACATACAGCAGGTTGATGTTTCAAACAACGTTCATATCTGATGTGGTTACAGTCTCAGGAGACAATTGGAGGTTAGCATTGTATCAATACACGTTATAAGCTACCAATACGTTGCAAGAGCGATGTTTATGCATAATAATTATTTTTTTAAGGGTTAATACCACATTAGCCAATATTCCTGTTCCGGATTGTTTTGGGTTCTCATGTCTTCAGTGGCACCTGTGATAGTGCGGTGAGCAAGCGCTGGCATTTGTAGTCAGCAGTAGATGGACACGTTTTTCAACCAGCATAAGATGGCCACCGGCTTTACTAACATCTTTTTTTTTTTTAATTTAAAATTTTGTTTTTGATGCATACGCATCTTTACAAAATATTGATGCAGTTCTTATATACTTCCGTAAGTTACATCATAATGTAAGAAAATGTTTCATACTTCCAATATTAAAAGAACAAATAAATGCAGTTATTGTCCGTGCATCATAAGGAAACAATAAATGAAAAGTGTCTCTAATTCTAGAATAATACATACATTAATAAAAAATAGAGTATAAATCTTACGCAGCAAAACAATATATAATTACATGATTCGCTAACATGATGAATTATAACATATAGATTCAAAATACAAACAAATATATAAATACACAAACTTTATGTCACGATATACACATTTAAAACTGATTCAATAATTTTCACTAAGCGCACAGTTGCAAAGATAATGGAGTTACAAGATCCCCACATGCACCGAGACCATATTAGCTCTCTTCCAACTTCTCAGTGTGTGAAAGTGAAGGACTTAAGGTTTAACATCCTATCTGTTTCAAAAAAAGGACATGTCAGAAAGAGATGTTTTAAAGTTTCTAAAACATTAGTGTTGTTACAAAATCTACAAGAATCATCTTGAACATTATAAGCAGTTTATCCCAGTGTTTTGTTCTTACTTTTGTTGGTAAAAGATCTAAGCGAAAGCGCAGATAATGTATCCGAGTTTCAGCACTTGGACATAACAAAAGATATTGTAAGCGTGGAGATTGTTTGTGTCTAAAGGATGCGTATTCCGAAAAGGATGCGTAAAGTGAGATTTGATCACACATAGCTGCCCAGTCATTCCAAAATAACCGTTTATGTGCAGTGGATAATTTAACTCGTGAGGAGATATATTTATTCCAGATAAGATAGAGGAAATTCGCTTTTGAAAATTTCTTATCAATCTCGGATGTAGAGTTTGTAACATGATGTGCAAGTCTTCATAAAGCGAATTTTCAATCGGAAAGTTCATCTTTGCAAAGGTTTTGAGAATGCGCCAATTATGACGCACTGCCAACGAGTTTAAGCCTAGTTCGTGACGAAGGATGGCATTTGGAAGATAAGTTGATAATCCTAAGGTTGCCTTCCATAATTTAGCCTGAAGTTTGTTTAAGAAAATGGATACGTCTAAAAGACCGAGATCAAGACCATATAAAATGATTGCTTCCACCTTCTTTGAATAAAATTCAAACAATGGTACTAAAGAAAACATACAATATTTTCGAAAAATGATTTTCATTTGATTTTGTAAAGGAATAATTTTTTCACTCAATGCTTTATACCAGAAGGTAGCAGAGGAATTATTGGCAATATTATATCCCAAGTATGTAGTTTGTGTAACAATTTGAAGATGATTTAAGTCGATATGCCAACTAAATTTCCGCACTTTTTTTTTGGAAGATAAAACTAACATCTAGCATCTCCATGGTTACCTCCCCATGCTTTATTAACATAGAAACGGAGCGCGCATTCTCAAGGTGTCTCTACAGACAGGCACCGGTTGTGAAGAGGTAAGGAACACCGCCACACGATGGCAGCATATGAATAGAGAATTAAACCAGCCCTTTGATCTTGATTTCATTCATTTTTTACAGTGCATGGTTCGCGCTCATTACAAACTGAAACTCGCGTTGCGAGTCCACGTTAGAAGAACATAGATCTAGTATTGGCAGACACAGACACAGGTCAGTACCCATGGGGGACATGATGTCAGTGCATGTTAAGTATATTGCAGTAAAGAGTTAATTATAACTAGTTCACCTTGCTAACCTAGGTCACCATTTTTTCTTTTGTTCTTTTACTTTTTCTCCGCACTGTTAACTTCACACGTGGCAACATGGAAATACATATATATATATCAGTGAAAAAACTTTGTTAAAGGGACGTTATGGTTCCAAGTAAAACCAAAAAACCCTTGAAATTCGCCAGTTATGGTAAGCTAAGCAACCATAACTCGCGCCTCCACCGTGCACTGCTAAGACTAACACCCAGGACATCAAAGATGACATCACAAATGTCATTGATGACATCACTGATGACATCACATGTCTGGCTCACTATGTTTTCTTTTGCTGACATATCTAGGCCACATGGTTTTCTTCAGTAACAGTCAGAAACTAAGAATTTTATTTTATTTGTAGACGTATCCTTCTAGTTCCCTTAGAGTACAGTCACATCATATGAAACATATACATATGGGAAAACACAAGCTTGAAAGACAGCAATCCTTTGTGCATAAAGATAATCAGTAGACTTATGAGCACTTTCTGATAGTTCTGTTGTTTTTTTTATGGCTGTACCTTCCCTGTATATGGTCATATTTGTATACATTGTACTCACACTACTTTCCTTAGGGTCCAATCACATCAAGTGATACATATACATAGGGTAAATAGCAGCTTTGAAACAGAGCAATCATTTATTTGCATGAAACTAATCAGTTAAGTTATGAATTGTTTCTGCTACTACTTGTGCTTTTTTGCTAACTTCACTTTCCCTGTATATACCCATATTGGTATGTGTTCTTGTGTCTTTGTGTTTTGTCTATAGTAATGCAATTATGTAATATATGGGTTTTATTAGCTACTTATTACATATTTCACAGTACACAAAAATCTATTAATAAAACAATTATCATTTCATTATTCAACATATTAACATTACGAATATCATACCTTCATCTTGTACGCTGCACACAATGTTATGTTTCTGTATAAGTAGCTTAGTATACTAGATAGAACCCCATAATAGGATGCTATTTATATCAATGCATCGTTCAATGCACTTATTAGGGTATATTTCTTGCAATGATTCTTGACACTTTTTTCGCAACATAATAAGAATCCCTTCTACACATACTTCATGAGAAGTACATACACATGTAATGTCATCAGTGATGTCAATAATGACATTTGTGATGTCATCTTTGATGTCCTGGGTGTTAGTCTTAGCAGTGCACGGTGGTGGCGCGAGGTATGGTTGCTTAGCTTACCATAACTGGCGAATTGCAAGGGTTTTTCGGTTTTACTTGGAACCATAACGTCCCTTTAACAAAGTTTTTTCACTGAATTTCATAGGTTTTTAGTAGTGCAACTTAACCATAACGTCCCTTTAACAAAGTTTTTTTCACTGAATTTCATAGGTTTTTAGTAGCGCAACTTAACCATAACGTCCCTTTAACAAAGTTTTTTCACTGAATTTCATAGTTTTTTAGTAGCACAACTTAACAATAATGACTTTGACTTTATATACATGTCATATGGAACTGACTAGATCTCTTCTTATGAACTTGATGTCCGCGAACTTATTTAATGTTCGCGGACATGTTCGGAGAACAGTACCACCACCTAAAAACTCTGGGGAGGTATGATGTGTAATAGTGATATCATAACATAGGAACATTTAACAAATTCACAAAGCAGCACACATACAAAGTATATGTACTAATACTTAAAAAATGTTACCCATATATGTAACACACTAACCATTCATGTAAATACAATATGTTTTAAAATGGAATATACCAAAAGAAGATAAAGTGGCTTCCACCATAATTACCTCACAGACGCTCCACAACCAACAGCAAGACCAGACGTATACACTACTGATTACATATCTCACCAGACATAGTAAGTGCACTTCTTTTTACTCATATATTTATAAACTTTCTATATTAGAAAAAAAAAACATATTACTTTTTTGTTTTCTCACAGAAATGTGTAGTACTCTCGACTGGCTAAAGGGGCATTTCCCACGAGAGGAAATGTTAGAAAATAGTCCACCTAATGGTACACACTTTACTATATAAACCAATTAATAAATATTATTTTTTTATACATTTAACATATACATGTTTTTTTTATTACAGACCATACAAAAATTCCAAGCATCTCACAACAACAATCAGAGGATATCACTCTACAGCAGATTCATCAAAAAATGGACGACCTTATGCAAAATTTTATGGATTTGAAAAACTTTGTGGAAAATTATGTGAAACCCCCAACACCACACCATTGTCCAACCTGCACTTGTCCCCCCTCACCCTATCCCACGCAGTTAACCCCAAACCCTGTCTATGGACCAAAGCGTTTCGATGAGATTTCCTTCCCTTCTTCACCTGATCCCAGTTATCTAGAAATCCCTAATTCTCCTGTTTTTGTTTCCGTTTCTGCCCCACCTTCCCAGTCATAATTGTATATATATATATGAAATAAAGTTACTTTTCTTATATTTTGTTGTAATTACTTTCAGTTCCTTGTAATAAAACCAATTTAGGTGTCCACGGACACCGCGGTTGTTCGGAAATGTTCGTAAAGAAACGAAAATGTAACTGTCCTGATGACACTACATCTGTCCGTAATGTTCTCATGCAAGTTCAAAATGTTCTAAGAACACTCGTAGTGTCCTGAAATGTTCGTAAAGAAACAAAAATTAAAGTGTTCTAAAGAACACTATATCTGTCCGTAATGTTTGCTATCAACTTAAAACTGTCCTAAGAACACAATTGGTGTCCTGAAATGTTTGTAAATAAACGAAAATGATGTGTCCTGAACAACAGTACAACTGTTCGTAGTGTTCGCTACCCAATTGAAAGTGTTCTAAGAACACAATTTGTGTCCTGAAATGTTCGTACATAAACTAAATTACACGTGTCCTGAAGAACACTATATCTGTCCTTACTGTTCGCTACCAAGTTTAAACTGTTCTAAGAACACACGCAGTGTCCTGAAACGTTCGTTTCATGTGTGACGCACTTTTAACTACTTCAGAACCCGAACAGTGTCCGTAGGACATCAATGCGCATGCGCTAACCAATCTCCGTGCACTTGGTGTCCTGCGGACAGGCGCTTCCTTCGCAGACTAGTTCGCAAACAGATCATATGACCGCGCCCACGCTCATCATGTGTCCTGAAATGCGGACACTGTTCGTGTCCCCAAACAATTTAAAAGTACATTTTCAGTTAATCCATAATATTTTTCAATAAAATCTCACCATGCCACAAGTCCCACATAGCAATCTTGAGTTTCTATATACCTTTTGAAACTTTCCGATCCTTTTTTGTGTTCGATCTGTCCGCGCACAGTGCTCATGTCCGCGGACCGCGCACAAGCACCCCTATAAAAGACCACGCCCAAGAGCTTATTCCCATTGTGTTTCTGACTATTCTTCAGAACACAGTGATTTTTGCTGCCACCTGCAGGCTACACCATCATCGACATGGCATCCTTGGCTGCTGAACTGCCACTTGGTGCTGCACCTGCTTCAGCACCACCACCACCCCCTCCACCACCACCACCTCCCCAAGGGCCTGAAGAGGGGAACAGGACTGAGGATGCGGAGGAGGAAGAAGAGGATGATGAGAATGAGGTAGAGGAAATCCCTACTACCCGCACTAGGCGTGAGTCTTGGGTGTGGCGGTTATTTACCATTCATGGAAATGGTCCTAAGGCTCGTGCGAACCATGTTACCTGCAATGAGTGCAAAATGATACTCAGTCGCGGGAAGCACGGTAACTACAGCTTTGGGACCACTACTATGAAGCGACACCTGAGGTCATTTCACTCTGGGGCTATTCGCAGGGTTGTACCTTGCGAAGAACGTAGCAGGTTGATTTCCTCTACTTCATCCTCTGTTTCTGATCCTGTCACCACAAGGACCACCTCTGTGGGACAGCGTCTTTCTCAAGCTGCCTCACAGGCCATACAGAATGCTGATGACCCTTACCTTTCGAGGGTCACAGTTGTATGTATGTACTGTGACACAGTACTCTGCAGGGGGGAGCGACTTCAGAGTGCTTTTGAGACTATCGACTCAGAGCACGAGAAGACCTGCTCACTACCCAAATAAAACCCACTCTACATCTTCCTCTCTCAGCTCGCCCTTTCTTATCCCTGTGGTTGGTGTCCCCCCTTTACCCACCTTTACCCTCCTCTCCTAGTGTGTTGTGTCTGAAAAACCAAAAAAAATACAAAATTACAAAAATCAAAAAAAAATAAGGCTCTTTTCAGAGCCACCTTTCCCAGTTAAAAAATAGAAGTGAAAATAAATGAAGCAGGGCTCTTTGTATTTTTTAGAAGTCCGCGGACAGTTCGCGGACATTAAAAAAATTGGGTTACTACTCCATCACAAACATTGTAATTTTCTCTGGAAAGAAGTGGTGGCTCTGAAAAGAGCCTTTGGGTGGTGTTTGTAAGTCAAAAATTGTAAATGCTTAACATCTACTTCAAAATCTTTGTTGTAATTCCAAAAAAGGTCGAAATGCATTTTGTACATTTCTCAGAAAAATCTGATTGCCAGCATAAGTAAGATGGACTCCATCTCTGCGAAAAATGTATGTACTACAAAACATAATATTTTCATTGTGAAAAGAAGACATGCCAAAATCTCTTAGAAAGCCACAAACAGCCTTATTAACATCGCGCCTTGCTTTTTCCATTTGTGGACCAAATGAAGAAGAACGAAGCCACATTTGTCTCTGCGCAATCCGTGAAAATATCACTTGAGAATTAGGAAACATGTCCATAACCTTCCTCAGTCCTTCTTTCATAGCAAATTGCAAAAAAATTCCAGTCACATGCCCTAAACTGTTCCCTCCACAATGAATTACAATTATGTCTGGATGTTGCTCTGTCTCCAAAGTAGCACAGAGAGGTAGCAAATCCAACCACTTCATTCCACGTACTCCATGCCAGTGTACTTCCACATGTGGGAATCCAAGATCTACAGCTACTCCACAGCTTTCTGCATGCACCTTCAACCAATGTATCCACGAATCTCCTAAAATCCAAACAATCTGTTTTCTGAAACACACAGCCATAGCTATCTTTTGTTCTCTCAGCTAAAAGAGTACCTCAGAAAATCTCTCGTGGCACAACACACTCACCAAACTTTCCTGACCAATCCCTTTCTGTGCTTATTCTCATTTGCATGACTTCTGAACCCAAAAATCCCCGGATGCAACTCCCGATGTCCGGGAACTACCGCCATGTCCGCGGACATATCGTAACATGAACAGCCCTTCTACCATTTCCACTACACTCTCTCTGCCATTCCCTCATTGGATGTACCTCAAAAATCACATGACCATGCACCGATCACATTCAAGACCTCTACATCTAACTGCATCATCATAGATCAGCACTGCAAATGTACTCTGAATCTCTCTGAGTACAAGTGTCATATCATTGGCAAGCAGCATCTACCACAAATACTGTACAAGTCTTCAAGATTTCTACTTGCAGCTCCATGCATATCCATATGCATGAACACAAACTTCAGGTATGCATATTTTCTGTATAGTAGATGACATAGCACTCAACCATTTTTGTTTTACAGGCGGGTGAAATCACCCGATTTTGTTTTTGGTGGGTGAGACGCCCATTGGAATGAATGGGCGTGCAGGAGGCTTGGCGGGTGAGTCTGCCCTTTACAAGGCGTGTGACACCCACCAAAAGCGTGTGAGTTGAGAGCTATGGTAGATGAACACATTTTCAAACAGACTTTTACCTTGTAAAATCTGTAAAATGAATTTACTGTACTTTTTTCAATTTCCTAAAATCAACTATCACTTATACACCTTTATACTTTTTACTTTCTTTATACACACACACTCAAATCATGTTAAACTAACATTTTTTAAATTAAATATATAGACTACATATATTCAAACAAAATTGCATGCAAACACATTCTATGTTTAAACCTTTATAAAAATACTTATACAATTTCATATTTTTTGTTTTTATTTATTTATTTACTTAATTACTTTAAATTAGACATGACATTGAGGCGCTATTACCTAGAACAGTTTACTTACAGAAATAGTGGTATTCACTAATATATTATAAATTTCACAAGACATAGTAAAGATATTTTATTTTTGCTACAGTTAGTCATTCAATATAATTTGTTCATTAGGAACATATCATATGTACTGAACTGATGCAATGTATCTTATGTAAATAAATTAGTTTAATGGTTTTACAGAAGGCACCGAGGATTTCAATTAAAAAAATCAATATCTAAATTAAAAACATTGCTATATACAAACAAAGTTACTAATTTGAAGCTTTTACAGTTGCAGTGAAGACCAGTTTCCTGAAAAGAAGCAGCCGAATTCGAAGAAGAAAGAAAAACTAAGAAGTTACCTGTTAATTTAAAAAAAAAAGCAAGTAAAATATCACCATAATATTTATATTATTAATCAAATATACTATAACATTAATACCAGCTATTTTGGTTTCTTAAAATAGAGATTTTGTACCATTTTGTCCAAAAATGTCCATGTCGTAAACAGCGATTTACAACCAGAATGGCCCACAAATTTCTATTTTTGGACACACAAATTAGCCAACTGAACCACTACAATTTTCATATTATAGAACAAACAACTGTTTTAATTGTATACATTACATTTACTATTCGTACTTTTCCACACCACTAGCTTACTTTTTTTTTGTCATCTGAACCCCAGTTCAGTGACACATAAATTCAAGAATACCTATCACTACTAGTTTTAGTTCCCAATGCACAATCACACACCATTACACACATCTTTATCATCTTACTCAAACACTCATGCACACAGCACACATACATTCCAGAACACCCCAACCCATATCTTCTTTATTTTTTTCAACAGACCCTAAAGAATGCCTACCAAAAGACAACTCTGTAGAAAGCAACGCAAAATTAGAGCAAATGAAAATAAAGGTGTCAAACATAAGCATCCATCTCTAGCAGAATTTGTAAAAAGAGTTGAAACAAGTGAAACACAAGAAGTTTCAAGTACAACAACTTCGCTTCCTCTATCAAAATGTAAAACAAACCAAAAAACAATTAACAGAAAATCAGCTATCAGTACAGATAAAACTACTTCTTCAAATTTTAATATAGTGCAAAGTAAGCATACCAAGAAAAGTATTTTAGCCAAAATATACCGTCACAAAGTCCTTCAAAATCTTATAAAAACAGGAGAGAAATCAGGTTCAAAGCTTAAAACCTATCATAGGAAATTAATCTTAGAAGCATTGATGGACAGTGCAATTCTTCTCAAAAGAAATGTATTTATTTTACTGTTAAACAAAATGAAACCACTAACAAAACTAATAACTAAATTACAAAAAAGACTTCTCAATAAGCGAAATGTCAACAGAAAGAACTTCTTAAGTATCTGTGGAGGTGAATGGAATCACACTACGAGCACAGAACCATATTTTAATGAAGAAGCGTACAAACAAAAGCAAACAAATACAATTGCCATAAATAGCAGTGGTCGAGGTTATGAAAAAGTGAATAATACCATAATGGAACAAGAAGTACTCCTTACAAAAATATGCCCTGAAAACTTAGAATTACCCCTCCATTCAACTGAATCAGAACGTCTAGTGTACAAATGGCCATGCACGTCAATGTGTAACATTCCCAAACAATGTTTCAAATCTTTACACCAATTCCTCAATAAATATGTAAAAAGCAAAGACAAAATCAAAATTAAATTACTGCAAAATATAGATACCTGTCCAGTGCGCAAGTACACAGGACTACAAGGACATTCATTGGCCTGCATTACAGGACCTACTTGTAAAACCACTTTCCATGATATCAAAAGGATATCAACACATCATTCAACTATAAGAAATCTAGTCTATAAACTGTACTATGCTAAAAGTCCTGCTTTAGCACTAGCAAAGTTAAATAACATCCTTCTACATGGTACAGCAAAAGACCTACTTGAAGAAATTCACTATATCCAGAAAAAATATTTTGGAAGTGAAAGCCATTTACAGAATGAAAAAGCTTTAAACCAATTAAGCAACAATTCTACACATGGCAACCTTTTGCTAAACACATACAAAAAAGAAATACTAAAATTTAAAAGTACATCAGCTGAAGTACCAAACCATGTATGTGTATGTTGCCGTAGAATTTTTTATAAAAGTAACACAAAAACTGTGGACCTATCATACAAAATAGAAGACAATGAAGATTCTAAATGGTTTGAATTAGCTCTCTACCTTCTAGCAGAAAACAAATATGAAATAACTGAGCCCTTAATACTTTGCAGTTATTGCACTACAAAACTTGACAACAACCAAACTCATTCACGTTCTATCACAAATAATTTGGAATTATACCCAGTACCAAAACCTCTACAACAACTTAATTTATATGAGAGCATCATAATTCAAACAGTACACCCATTTCAAGCAATAATACGCCTTCAACCAAAAACAGCAAAATTACCTCCCTCTGAATTGGTAAAAGGCATTCGTGGAAAAGTAGTTTATTTACCATTAAATCTAAAAGAAAATGTGCATACTCTAGGAGTGCAACGTCCAATGCAGCAATCTTTAATTATATTAGTAAATGGAGTACCTACAAAAGACAAAAAAATATGGCAACAGCTGGTAGATTTATATAAAGTTAGACAAGCCTTCCAATATCTTAAAGAGAATAATGAATATTACAAAGAAATTAATATTGAAGAAAACTTGAAAGATACAACTGAAATAATTCAAGAAACACAAGAAGCTGGTCAATTTGAGCTACTAGATCCTGCTACAATATCAAATACTTTAGACCATTATACAATTCATCTTTTGCACTGTAATGACACCGTACAAGATGTACTAGAAACTTACCAAATGCGTCAAACAAAAGGATCGCCAATCAGTATATGGGAAAAAAGTATAGAAGCACGTGCTTTTCCTCTACTCTTTCCTACTGGCAAAGGAGGAAGGTATGATGATAGACCTATTCAAATATCAGCTTCAGAATACCGCTCATTACGGATGTATTCTGAAGATCCCAGATTTAGACAAAATGTGGAATACATATTCCACCTACTCTTTGAAAGTGAACTAGCAACTTTATGTTACGGAGTTGCACACATAGTAAAATCAGGATCACACTTTCAAAATATGACAGCTACACAATTATTAGAGAAAGTGCAACAAAAGGATGAGGTTTTACAATCAAATATTACAAATCTATTAGCAAATATGCGTGGTACTAAAGAGTACTGGTTTCGACGTCATGGAGATGTACGTTGTATGATCAGAAACCTTGGCCCACCCACTTGGTTTGTTACATTAAGTTGTGCAGAATATGCATGGGAAGATGTACATGATTTCCTACGCATATCAAATAAAAACAAAACAAACATAGATATTCTAACACCTGGAGAACTTTGTTCTTTGGATCCTGTTAATGTTTCAAGATATTTTCACCATCGCTTCATTGCTATGCTACATTTTATTTGTAATAAAACTGTTCCTCCCCTTGGAGAAGTGCAACACTTCTTTTGGAGAAAAGAATACCAAGCCAGAGGAGCACCACATATCCACATGCTTTTATGGATTAAAGATGCTCCTAAATTTGGTCAAGACAGTGATGCCACTGTTTTACAGTTTATTGAAAAATATGTCACTTGTGAAATTCCATCAGAAGCCACCACTAGTGATCTTCGTGCACAAATTTTACAATTTCAAAGACACAAATGTGGAAAATATTGTCGTCGCAAATACAAAAACAAAGGCAAATACTACACCAAATGCCGATTTGGTTTCCCTAGACCAGTTACAAATACAGGTCAAGTAAACAACCTCATGACTTCAGTTAGACATAGTGTTAAAGGAAAGTCACCTAAAAATACATATTACATAATAGGAAAAGAAGAAGAAAAATATAGCAATGATTATAATGCAATCATTGCCCACTTATGGAATGCAAACATAGATGTGCAGTACATTGCAGACAATTCTACTGCAGTTGCACGATATGTCACAGCATACTTAACTAAAGCAGAAAAGACAGAGCTCCAAGACCTCTGGAATGACCTGTCATCAGATAAAACAGTATCTCAGAAATTATACAGCTTGGGCATAAAAATGCTCACCCATAGAGAATGTGGATCTTATGAAGCAGCTGATCGTTTAACTGGTACTTCATTGTATGGTAAATCTGAAAATATAGTATGGCTAAGTCTTGGTCCAGCTAAATCTAGAAAAAGAGTTCTAAAATCATATGAAGATATAGAAACAATAGCCAAACATGATCCCAACAGCCAAGACATTTTAAAAAACAATTTATTGGACACATACTACCCAAACAGAAGTAATACTTTGGAAAACATGTGTCTATACCAAATAGCCCAAAACTACACATACAAAAATAATATGAAACCCGATGAAAAAAAAGGTAAATATAGAGTGACAGACTGTGAAGGCATCTTAGTTAAACTCACTAAACCACATTTAATTAATCATATCAAATTGTCATTGAAGACTCCTCAACATAAAGAAGTATATTACATGTCCCTGCTACAACTCTTCAAACCATGGAGAAAAGAAGAACAATTACTAGATAACTATGACTCATATGAGGATGCTTTCAAAGCAAATGAAAGCACTATAACTGATGTAAACTTTACACAGTACAAAACAATGTTGCACAATGAACAGCAACATGAAGAAGAACTCCAAGCCCAACTAGATAAGGATACTCCTGACAGTAGTCAACCTTCTGTAACAGGAAGCCAAGAACCACTGGGAGAACAACTAATAACAAATGGGGCAGAATTAGCTATGATAGAAGTAGAAAACACCATGTGTCAGTATGAAGATAAGGAAGACTTAACTATACTACAATCAAAACTAAACAATGAGCAAAGTAGCATTTTTCAAGAAGTAACAAAACAAATTGCACATGGTGTAAAACATGAAAATAAAGAATGTTCCTGCCATAATTATAAACCTATACTACTGTACGTCAGTGGTGAAGCTGGTTCTGGCAAAACATTCCTAATCAAAATCATTAGTAAGTTCCTTCAACAATTGACAAACAACAAACTGTCAGCTGTTGTCACTGCCCCCACAGGTTTAGCTGCCTACAACATAGGTGGTGTTACATTACACCGATTACTACTATTACCAGTAGAACACCAGAACAAATTAGACTATTACAAACTTTCTGCAGAAGCTGCAATGGAATTAGGCAGAGTATTGAAACAAATGAAAATGCTACTAATAGATGAAGTGAGCATGGTCTCCAACCTGATGTTAGCTTTGATTCACCTCAGATTACAAGAAGTACTCAAAACAGACTATGAAGAGCTCTTTGCAGGAAATCTGCTTGCTAGATCTGCTTCAATTAACACCAGTAAAAGGTGAACCTATTTTTAAAACATTAGGGCACAAACTCTGCCGTAAAACTGTTGGCAGCATTGGAAATGTCAACCTTTGGCAACATTTCCAATACAGAGAATTAACAGAAAACATGCGCCAATCTGCAGATCTAACTTATGCCAACATTTTTAAAAGTTTGAGAGTTGGTATACTTTCTAAAGAAGCAGAAGCAACATTGAAAACCCGGCACATTAATGCACTTTATGGCGATAATGCATGTGCTACAGATGTTATGGAACAATTAGCCCACAAAAATGTCAATTGTATGGCCTTAATGCCAACTCTTGCAAGCTGTTTCAAATTCAATGAAATCATGCTAAGTAAAGAAATGCAACCAATAATGGAAATTAGTGCCACAGACAAACTAGATGTACATGGTATGACACTACCATGTGTGACCAAGCCACAACAAGACTAAATAATTTAGAAAAATCAATCTCAAACACAGCAGGCTTAGAAAAGATGTTAAAATTATCCTTAAATTGCAGAGTAATGCTTAAACGTAACCTTGACGTGGACCAAGGACTAGTTAATGGAGCAGTGGGTACAGTTGTTGGCTTTCAAACATACCCACGTGACAACAAAATTCAGTTTGTCAATATACTCTTTGACAAACTTTCAGAAGTAAAACGGATAGGACGCTCAACAGCTAGATTCCTTCTCTTCAAAGATATGTATGTACGCAGAGAACAATTTTCTCTAACTCTTGCATACGCAGTCACGATTCATAAATCACAAGGTCTTACCCTAGACAAAGCAATGATAGATATTGGTAACACAGTCTTTAAAGAAGGCATGAGCTACGTTGCACTATCACGCTTACGTACACTTGACAGTCTATTTCTAATCAACTTTGATGCAAGTAAAGTAAACGCTGATATTCCTTGCATTTTAGAATATAATAGACTTTGCTCACTATACACTCCCCATCTAAACGCATATTCTGTTCCACAAAAACTAAAACATTGTAAAAGAAAACTAAATCAAACAGAAATGCAACAGGGCGTCACTGCAAATCCTCCAAAAGAGAGTAAAAGAAACTAATACTTCATCAAGTACCACAAACAAAAAAGAATCAATTAGAGAAAGTAAACCAGGTACTTCTTTAAAGAAGGAAGACAAACTCTAAAAAAAGCAGTTAGATACAGAACTACCTGGACCATTTAAATTCTCAAATATAGTTGGTGTAAGTTGCTATGCAAATGTAGCAATGAATATTCTATTTCAATTACCACCAATTGTTGACAACATTTACTCACACAGTACAGACCCATTGTGTTTGCAAATGTTAGTACTTCACAGAAATGCAGCAAACAATACTGACAACACATATACAGGGTAATTCATAGAATTTTGCAGAAAAGTGTCGCAAGCGGCTGGCGCAGAGTGTCCGCATGCGATTGTCTGCGCCAGGCACGTGCGCTAAAACCGATTTCCGCGCACAGCGTATTCATGGATTTTAGGCTCCCAAACCAGCCGTGGCGCAGAGTATCGCAGCGACCCTGCAGCAGCGCCAGTAACGCCCCCAAGAACGCCCTCGCGCAAGGAAAAGCCATCAAAATCGCTAAATCATCGCAAAGGGCAGCGCTAACCCTGGACCAGTCCACAGGGCTGCCAAACAAGGAACGCAAAGCGGGTAACGTGCATATCAGGGGTACGCGTGAAGTTATACACGCGATTAGCCAGGGTACGTGTATTACAGGGGTACGCGTGAAGTTTTACACGCGATTAGCCAGGGCACGTGTATCACAGGGGTACGCAGGAATTATCACACGCGATTTGGCTGGGTACGTGTATTACAGGGGTGCGCGGGAATTATCACACGCGATTTGGCTGGGTAGGTGTATTACAGGGGTACACGGGAAGTTCTACACGCGATTCGGCTGGGTATGTGTATTACAGGGGTGCGCGGGAATTCTCACATGCGATTTGGCCAGGTACGTGTATTACAGGGGTGCGCAGGAATTATCAGACACGATTTGGCTTGGTACGTGTATTACAGGGGTGCGTGGGAAGTTCTACACGCGATTGGCCAGGGTACGTGTATTACAGGGGTACGTGGGAATTATCACACGCGATTTGGCTGGGTACGTGTATTACAGGGGTACACGGGAAGTTCTACACGCGATTCGGCTGGGTACGTGTATTACAGGGGTGCGCGGGAATTCTCACATGCGATTTGGCCAGGTACGTGTATTACAGGGGTGCGCGGGAATTATCAGACGCGATTTGGCTTGGTACGTGTATTACAGGGGTGCGTGGGAAGTTCTACACGCGATTGGCCAGGGTACATGTATTACAGGGGTACGTGGGAATTATCACACGCGATTTGGCTGGGTACGTGTATTACAGGGGTACATGGGAAATTCTACGCGCGATTCGGCTGGGTACGTGTATTACAGGGGTGCGCGGGAATTCTCACATGCGATTTGGCCAGGTACGTGTATTACAGGGGTGGGCGGGAATTATCACACGCAATTAGGCTGGGTGGGTCCTCACAGGTGTTCCCTGTACACCCTCCACGGCCCCTGCAGGCAGCCCACAAAACAGGGGACTACCCTGCACACCTGCTCATGTCCCCCTGCACCCCCACACCCCAGCATCCAGGGTCACCCTCCACCAGGCCCCCACTCATGTCTCCCACCACCCCCACCCCCCGGCAGTGCAGGGGCAGCCTCCACCAGGCCCCCACTCATGTCTCCCACCACCCCCACCCCCCTGCCACCATGGGCAGCCCCCACCAGGCCCCCACTCATGTCTCCCACCATCCCCACCCCCCAGCAGTGCAGGGTCAACCTCCACCAGGCCCCCACTCATGTCCCCCTGCACCCCCACCCCCCGGCAGTGCAGGGGCAGCCTCCACCAGGCCCCCACTCATGTCTCCCACCACCCCCACCCCCCTGCCACCACGGGCAGCCCCCACCAGGCCCCCACTCATGTCTCCCACCACCCCCACCCCCCAGCAGTGCAGGGTCACCCTCCACCAGGCACCCACCCATGTCTCCCACCACCCCCACCCCCCAGCAGTGCAGGGGCACCCTCCACCAGGCCCCCACCCATGTCTCCCACCACCCCCACCCCCCAGCAGTGCAGGGGCAGCCTCCACCAGGCCCCCACTCATGTCTCTTACCACCCCCACCCCCCTGCCACCATGGGCAGCCCCCACCAGGCCCCCACTCATGTCTCCCACCACCCCCACCCCCCAGCAGTGCAGGGTCACCCTCCACCAGGCACCCACCCATGTCTCCCACCACCCCCACCCCCCAGCAGTGCAGGGGCACCCTCCACCAGGCCCCCACCCATGTCTCCCACCACCCCCACCCCCCGGCAGTGCAGGGGCAGCCTCCACCAGGCCCCCACTCATGTCTCCCACCACCCCCACCCCCCTGCCACCATGGGCAGCCCCCACCAGGTCCTCACAATCCCCAATCATGTGCGTAATGGTCAGCCTCCACAGCCAAAAAGCCCTACCAAGTAACCCATTCACCCACATGGAAATGAAAACACATGTTACACCCCCAATGTTTATGAAGCAAATGAACCCATGTCCGTCACACACATATTTTCCAATTGAATGGGAAAACACACAACATGACATGCATGAAACCAATGAGATGAAACCACACAGTGAACAATGGAAAAAAAAATGTATTGGACAAAAATACGAATGCTAAAGAAAGAAAAATAACTACAATGTAAATGTGAAAAAATAAGCTGCATGTCCGCATAAAAACACAAAAGTAGAAAATCAAATCCAAAAAATGTTGTCCAAAGTGAAATGTAAAAACTCTCCATGCAACAAAGAACTATGTACAAAAATAACAAGGGTCCATCATCACAACTGAACTAAGGAAACCTCCTAAAAAACCTACCTAAATATCAACTATATACAAAAAGTGGAGCAGTGTCCGTCGACTCCAAATCATAAGAAAAAACAAAGGAAACCTAAAACTAAAGAACTATATACAAAGGCGGCGGGCAAGTCCAGCGGCTCACTCCGTGGTGTTCCGGGCCAGGGCATCATCGAACTCCTGTTCGATGTCCCGGAGGCGGTCCAGTTCCATGGCCCCGAGGGTCCGCAGGGACGACGCCGTGTCCTCCTCCAACCCCCTGCGGATTGCCTCGAGGCACTCGGCCCGCCTCAGGGCCCTCCGCATGGAGTTCTCCGCCCTGACCATTGTGAGCCGCGCCTCTTCCGCCCGCCGCCGCTCCGCACCTATGGCGTGGCCCAACCGCTGCCACACGGAAGACACTCTCTGTCCTGGGTCCTCCTGCCCTCCGGCCGATGCCTGCCCCTCCGATGTCGAAGGCCCCGAGCCTTCATGGCTCCCACCATGTTGCTGCTGCTGCTCTGCCTCTGCCCGTGCACTGCCTCCTGCTGCCTGCACATCCTCCGCCGGCTGGGGTGCAGTTGTTGATGTGGCCACCTCTGCTGGACGTCCGACTCCCGACTGTGGCAGGGATGCCTCCTCCACCAGCCTGGCCGCACTGTCAGAGGCAGCTCCACAGGGCACCCAGGTGACTGATGGGTGGGAAGATGGCACAGAGGACGACTGGCGCGTAGGGGGTCCAGTTGAGGAGGGGGTCGGAACAAGCCCCATCAGACGGAGGAATCCGGTCTGGGTGACCTCTCCATGAAAAGACTGCAGGTCACCTCGCATGGCCCGTTGACGCAACGCCACACCAGCCAGGACAGGCTCAACCCGGACCTGGATAGCCACGTCCGCAGGCAGAGGAAGGCCAGTTGACGTCAGCTCATCCCCTGCCTGGAAACGGGTCTGGACGTAGGCATCCCTGCTGGTGCAAGATGATGCAGGGACAGGATCGGGGACAGGATTGCACACAGGCACCTCCGCGGCGGCCTGTGCTGCCTCCTGTCCCTGGTCCTGGACTGCACCACTAGCACCAGTGGGATCCCCACCTCCAGACCCCGTCTCTGGTGCTTGCACGGCCTCCTCCTCCACCAGACCCCCCACCAACCTGGATGACTCCGTGCCATCTTCCCCTGTTGGGCCCTGTGGGGTCCCAGCTGCCCCTTCTGCTGCCGAGGAGACCAACTCCAACCTCCGCCTCTTGGACCTCCCCCCGGCAGCTGCGGCCTGGGACGCGGCACCGGACTCCTCACTCCCCGACGAGATGACAACACGGGAGGGGAGCCGGGCCTTGCGTCTCCGGCTGGCGGTCGGATCCCCGCCGCTGTGCTCCACAGCACCTTCTCCGCCCTCTTCATCAGTTGACGCTGCAGACAGGGAGAAACAAAACACAGGCATCAGGGCACTGTACAATGGACACATACACACATGACAGTTGCACATGAGTTGCATTGGCAAACCTCAGACATGTCATCACAATCCCCAACACACATGTCATTGCAACTCGCACACATGAGCCATACCACAGCCATATCGCAACTGCCACCACCATCCATACACATACAACAGCATGAGCAGCCAAAGGTGACCCAGACATCACATGCAACACAGGAAGTGCACCACACATGTACACACACCACCACACTTGCATGCATGTGTACACCTCTGCCAAGTGTCGCACTGTTCAGATGGGCATCCATGTCACATCTGCCAATCAGGCTTACACATACCGCAGTCACATGCATCCATGTTGCATCACTGTTGCACCCTTGTCAAATACACACACATGCACATGTACACAGTGCTCATACATGCAGCCCAAAACAACATACATGCGTGACATCACGGACATGTCTACTTACATACACATACATACAAACATGTGTGCACGCACAACTGCATTTGCCATGCAAGCCTACACACACAAGCACCATTCATGTCTCACACATTACAGCCCTCGCATGTGTCAGCCCCACGGCCATGTACACCCCCACCCATACTCGACCCCATAAAAACAGATGTGCAACCTGCACAATACCGAATAATCACCACACGCACTGCTCACAATCAGGATGCATGTACACTCACCGCTCGACTCCAGACGGGTCTGCTTCTCCAGGACCTGGACGTGGAGCGCTGGGGATATGCGTTCCAGGACCCCCATCTGTTCTTCCGACAAGTGGCCCCGGCGCCCCTTGGCATCCGCTGCCTTCAAGAGGCGCCGGGCCTTGTTCAGGGTCCTGGACCTGAAGTCCTCCCAGCGCTTCCTGACATGTTGTAAGTCCCGGACTGCCACCCCCTCCGCGTTGATGGCAGTCACGATGTCAGTCCAGATCCGAGTCCGTCCTTCCTTGTCGGCGCGGGAACTTCCGAAGAGGGCATCATACTGCCCCAGGACTTGCTCCACCAGGACACCAACTTCGGTGGCACTGAAGCTGGTGCCCCTCTGCCTCTCTGGCCGGGGGTTGTCAGTGGTCACAGATGGTGTTTGCCCCGACATGACAACCCCAGAGGCAGGTGTGGGTGGGCAACTGGGTCCTGGGGCTGGGCTGTGGAGCGATGGAATTCCAGTCGGGAGTCTTCGGTTCCAGCAGGGGTGGTCACAGCAACAGCACCCCTGGCTGATGTGCAGGCAGCAAATGGCAGTGCACGTGGGCAGCAGGCAGTCAGGCAGCAGCAGATGGTAGGTGGGAGCGTGCTCGGGGCTCTGGGGGGCAGTAGTTCGGCCTTCTGGGCAGGAGCGTGGTCTTCCGTGTGCTTACGCCTGGCCAGCTTGGTACGGAGTGATTTGGCACGTGAAAATCCTGCACGTCAGCGTGAAAATCGAGGAAAGGCCCTTAGCGCGTAAGCGCGTCAGCACGCATACGCGATTCTATTGGACCAAAGGCCCTCAGCGCGTAAGCGCGTCTGTGACGTGACCCGCACGGGTGTTTCCCACACAGCACGTGATGACAGAGCACACGTGGAAAGACTGCACGTCAGAGTCTCATCGCGTGTGATTGGTGGAAATGGCCCTACACGCAGAAGTGACAAAGCGTGTAATTGGTGCAAATGGCCCTACACGCAGAAGTGACAAAGCGTGTAATTGGTGGAAATGGCCCTACACGCAGAAGTGACAAAGCGTGTAATTGGTGGAAATGTCCCTACACGCAGAAGTGACAAAGCGTGTAATTGGTGGAAATGGCCCTAGCGCGTACACGCCGCGTAAGTGACGCTGGACGTGTGGCCCTGTATAAAAGGTATGTGTAGAACACGTTTTCCTTGTACGTGCTTTTCGTGGAGAGCGAGTGGGTGAATTCTGTACTTCTTGTCGTTTCACACGCGATTTACTTCACGGCGTTTCAAGTTCGTATTCCCTGTTACCTCTGACAGCTTTTTCTCTTTTTTCGCTTTTACTGGTTTACCTGGGCCTGTTCCCTCAAACAGTGTTCCCTTCTACTGTTGTCCTGTTTCCTCAGACAGCGTACAAATCTTCTTTTGGCGGGGGTGTTGCCAACCAAACGTGCTCCTTTTACACGCTCGTTTACCAGGCAGACGGTGAGTCACGCACGTATCTAACATCTGTGCTTGCCCCGTGTGTAGCCTACCCCTTCAGAGGTCATTCTGGGCTGCGTGTGACACGCATACGTTCATTCTTGTGTTACTGGGTGCCACAGCGTAGTGCAGGTTTTTCTTTCTGCACACGTGGTCTAGGAGGGGTTGTGTGCACGTCATCTCCCTTTTTTGGGGCTCCTGTGCGTAGCGTGACCCGTCATCTTTCCCCAGGGGTTACAATCAGCCTTGCAAGAGCACTAGGGTACAATTACCATCTGGTACCCAACCCCTTTGACCCCCTATTGCCCAGGACAATAGTTTCCAGCCACTCCCATACGCACATTTACATCAGTGCCATGGCTGGGAGGCGAGGATTCCGTAAGGTGTGGAAGAGCCACAAGTGGTGGCCGTGGTGGATCCGGTAGGGGACGTGGTCGTTACTTGCAGGGTGAGCCTGTCCCCCCATGTGTGGAGGACCAGTCAAGGGCACCCATAATCCCCCCCCCCTCCCGTTGAGGCTGATGTGGCTGACACCATCCATGCTCAGCCCTTGTTGGACCAGCCCATTGTGGCACCAGATCTGGCTGACTCCATGGCGGACTTCCAGGTCAGCAGGCCTATGACACGTGCGCTGGTGCACGTTGATGTCACCATGCCACGTGCATCTGGGCCAGCAAGGTCATCTGCTGCACCAAGGAGGCAGGGCGGAGAGGCTGCAGGGGCAGCTGCGGCTCCATCCACCCCAGCCCTCACACACCCAGCCAGGACAGTGTCGGTCCAAGTCCATGCTGCTGACATTCCCCCTGACACCATCACACTAGAGCCAATGCCTGCACCAACTCCCATGCTGAGTGTGCAATCCCACACTCCTGATACAGAGTCCACCAGGGCTCCTGCCCCTAGTGTCCAGAGCGGCGCAAGACACTCAGGATCACCACCACCTTCCAAGCGGAAGAGGAAGAGTGCTCGTCCGGCACTGGCTGATGCCCCAGACACGGCTACACAGTCCGGCCCATCCAGGAAGCCCAGCTTCACGGATGACGAACTGAATGCACTTGTCGAGTATGTGTCCGGACATGACAACGAGATGGTCATTGTTGCAGGATCCAAGACCACACCTGCACAACGCCAGGCACACTGGCAGACCGTTGCGGACATCGTAAGTGCCCTTGGAATCGTGAGGCGCACAGCCAATGATTGCTATAAGCGCTGGAATGACCTAAAGCGCAGGGCAAAGAGTAAGCTGGCCTCAAGTCATGCCGCAACTCTAGTGACTGGAGGTGGGTCTCCAGTAGTAGACATGGAACTCACTCCACATGAGTCAGTCGCTGGCACCTACGTAACGGAGGAACAGATCCAAGGCGTGGGAGATCTGGCTGATTACGAGGCATTGTCCGGTGAGTGCACATGCATGTGTGTGTCCTCCATGTGCATGATGTGTGAGGGCTTCTGTTTGTGTGCCAGGTGAGAGTGTGTGCGCCTGAGTCGTATGGGTCAGCCATGTGCTTCATGCAATACTTCCTGCGCAGCTGCATTTGGCCATAGCAGTATCCCTTCTGCCAACAGTAGACATCTAGCCCAACTGCACGCCAGTTGCCCTTGAAGTGTCACCTTGCCACAACATAGTTGCTTATTTTTCACTAATGCCTGTTTCCATTTCTTTGTTTTAATGTCTTTGCAGGGGAAGACACACCTGATACTGCTGGGGTTGTGGAGATGGTGCAGACCCAGGAGGGGTCCGAGGGCCGACCAACCACCAGTGAGGGACGTGGTGTGGTGGTGGGGGAGAACCCACAAGTGCTGCAGGTCGTGCTCTCAAGGGGTGTCTCTGGCTGCACCTCCCCGAGCTGTACTCAGGTGTTGATTCGGATGAGACCTACGTGCCGTCGCAGGTGAGTGTTCCAGGGAGGGATTCTGTTCTGTCTCACCCACCTGCACCAGGGTCAGAACCCTCCATGGGGATGCCAGTGTTGGCAGCTACGCCTTCGGTGGTTACGGATGCAGGGTCACACTCCGCGACATCTGATCCTGTTCCTGGGCCAGCAGATCAGAGGGGGAATGCAGTCCTGCAGCCTCAGGCAGTGCCGGCACAGCAAGGCGCAGTTCGCCTTGCCCCAGACAGGTGTGGTGCCCGCCGACGTGGTGGCCGTACGCCACCCGGCAATACCGCATGGGAGCAATCCATTTACGGTATGGCAACCCAACAGGCTGCATCATCCGAGATGATGGCTCAGGCCATGGATAGGGTGGCCACTTCTATTGTCCCCCCAGAAAGGCTGATGGAGCGACTAGAGCAGGCAACCGACTCCATCTGCCAGTCACACAGGGAGGACATGTTGGGGTCCAACAGGGACAGGCGGGCGGCACTGGCGACTCGGCAGGAGGCCATCTCCATTGAGTCCCAGGGCCACAGGGAAGCCCTGAGGCAGGAGCTCCTTCACCTCAGGACGACTCTTGTTGAGCTTGAGGCTTTAACACACCAAAGGACAGAACAGCAGCTGGAGCGTCTCACCCGTACGCTCTCAGCTGAGATGCAGGCAACGAGGGTGGAGGTCCGGGCATCCCGTGAGTTGTTGCATGGGGACCTCCGCACACTCATCCTCCAGAACCAGACCTACCACACCCGCATGCTTACAGCCATGGAGGAGCAGACTAGGGCCTTGCGTGGGCTGCCTCCCATAGTGCAACCACCTCCGGATGCAGCTGCACAGGGTGAAAATAGCGACAGCAGTGATACTCCCACAATAGGGTAGCCGTGTGGGCCATGAGCCCATGGAGGTGTTTTATCTTCCCAGGATCCACGCAGGTGGGTTCTGGTGTGCATCCTGTCCTCGGACCTCCTGGGTGGCCTCCCCAACCCCCCCGGGCCCATCAATGGCCATTTTTGATTGTTTCTTATTTTTATTTTTATTTTCATTTCTTTTATTCCCAATTTTTTTGGGACGATTTGTTGGCTTCCGTGGTTCCTGTGGGCATACGCTGCATTGTGGCTGGGCACATGCAGGCTTGTAATGTATTTGGTTCAGATGCTTGGGTTTGAGTCACACACACCCCTCCTGCTTCCCGTTTCCATGGGCTTGCAAAGGGTGTGCCCAAGTGACAGTGAATTACACAGTGACGTTGGACTCCCATGAGCTGTGTGGGCAGTCTGTAGTCAATACTGTGTATACATTCCTAGTGCATATTGCTGTTGTGTTGTACACTGCATGTTGCATTGATGTGTAACTCTTCTTCTGTGTCTACCTCCCAATTTGCAGGTCCCTTCCTCATGTCTACACAAGGACCTCTAGTCTGGAGATGGGGTCCATGTTGGCAGCAGTGCACCTACAACTCTACATGGCGCCAACACTGCACAGTTGGTAGTGGTGGGAGTGCAGGCATTTCCAGGTGGTGAGACTACTAATATGTAACATTTGTGATGTCATGTTAATGGTAGTACATGCTCAAGTATGTTGTTGGTCCGGCATTGCTGTGAGCATTTCAGGTGTTGCAGGTTTCTAATAGGGACACTGTACATAGTGAGACTGATGTCATGTTGTGGGGCTTACTTTGTTTACCTGCAATTAGCATGACATGGCACGGTGTGTCGTGTGGCGGTGCTGGGGTTGGGTTGGCTGACATGGCACTGTCCTCTTGTTGCATTTTGCAAGTGGGTATTCATTTTAGCTGCTTCAATGTGTAACTTCACAAAACTGCATTGGTGGTGTCTGTGTGGGTAGGGATGCACACATTGTGACACTTCCAGGTGAACAATCTCAGGCTGATATGGTATTCACGGTTCATTCTCCAGACATTCAGGATCAGTGTCAGGTTGAGACAACCTTGATTGTCAGATGGAATGTGCCAGGGCAGTGTGCACTCCACAGGGGTGTGATTTCTATGTGAAGTAATTAGCCACTAGCTGTGTACGGGCTGCCTCCCCCCGTGCCCTTTCCCCTCCCATGCGCAGCGGCTGTGCATGTGGTTGGGGATGTGGGGCCACCACCATGTCCACGGCCAGGCCCCGGCGTGTTGCAACGTTGTGCAGGACACATGCTGCCACTATGATCCTGCACACTACTGGGGGAGCGTATAACAGCTGCCCGCCAGAACGGTCAAGGGAGCGAAAGCGTGACTTTAGCACTCCGAATGTGCGCTCCACTATGCCCCTGGTTGTAATGTGGGCTGTGTTATATCTTACCTCGGGTGGCGTGGTGGGGTTCCGAATTGGCGTCATCATGTGGGGGCTGAGAGGGTAGGCACTGTCCCCTCTGGAGGTGGTGATTGGTATCATTGGTGGGGTTGTGACCTTGCTCAGTATCCAACATGCATGCATGTGCAGTGGCATACATACTCACCAAGCAGCCATGTATCGCCATGCCGCCCAGCTTCTAGGTCCCGGCTTAGGGTGGACATTCGGTAAATGAAGCTGTCGTGGGTGGAGCCGGGATAGTTGGCATATACTGAGGTGATGATTCCCTTGGCATTACATGCTACCTGCACGTTGATGGAATGCCAGTGCTTGCGGTTCCTATAGATGTGCTCAGATGCCCTGGGGGGACGTAGAGCCACATGGGTGCAGTCGATGGCAACTAGCACTTTGGGGAATCGTGCCACAGTGTAAAAATCCAGGGCGGCAGCATGCCTTTCTGCAGGTGTTCTGGGCAGGTATATGTGCCTGCGGACTGATGGGCGTGCAGTGATGATGTTCAAGACCTGGTGTAGGCAGCGTGACTGGGTGGCCTGTGACACCCCACCCACTATGGCACTTGTCCGCTGAAATGATCCAGTGGCTAAGAAGTGCAATACATTGAGGACCTTCTCCAGGGGGCTGAGTGCTTGGGAGCACAGGGTGGGTGATGTGAGGTCATCCTCCCACTCACTCACCAGGTCCAGTATAATGTGTGGTGGAAACCTGTACCTCCCATACACCTGGTCATCATGCATCCCGAAAAGGCTGGTTCTGGGTGTGAATATTCTGGCCCTGACTATCCTCCTCCTCCTCCTTTGGTAGCCCACTGCCACTGCTGCTAGGAACGGTATGTTCATCCTGGCGTCTGAGCTTGTTATTGTTAAAGTCTGCAAATTTATGCTTTGCGCGTGTTCTAGGCGAGCGTGTGACCCGCGCACCCCTGGAATCCAGTTCACAGTCCAATAGCGTGTGGAAATTCACACGCACCACGGGATACAGGTTCGCTGATGTACTTGCGTGTGTAAGTGCCCGCGCACCCATGAAATACACGTACATAGGCCAATCGCGTGTACGCGCACTTTTGTCCAATTACACGCGATGACACTCTGACGTGCAGTATTTCCACGTGTGCTCCGTCATCACGTGCTGAGTGGGGAACACCCGTGCGGGTCACGTCACAGACGCGCTTACGCGCTGAGGGACTCTGGTCCAATAGAATCGCGTATGCGTGCTGACGCGCTTACGCGCTAAGGGCCTTTCTTCGGATTTCAAGCTGACGTGCAGGATTTTCACGTGCCAAATCACTCCGTATCAAGCTGGCCACGCAAAAACACACGGAAGACCACGCTCCTGCCCAGAAGGCCGAGTTACTGCCCCCCAGTGCCCCGAGCAGCCTCCCATGTGCCATCTGCTGCTGTCTGCCTACCTGCCTGCCTGTTGCCACCGTGCCCTGCCATTTGGTGCCTGCACATCAGCCATCTGCAGGGGTCCAGTTGCTGTGTCCACCCCTGCTGGAACTGAAGACTCCCGACTGGGATTACATCGCTCCACAGCCCAGCCCCAGGACCCAGTTGCCCACCCACACCTGCCTCTGGGGTTGCCATGTCGGGCACTTCCACATCTGGCACCAGTGGCAACCCCAGGCCAGAGGGGCAGAGGGGCACCAGCTTCACTGACAACGAAGTTGGTGTCCTGGTGGAGCATGTCCTGGGGCAGTATGATGCCCTCTTTGGATCGTCCCGCGCCAGCAAGGAAGGACGGGAGAGGATCTGGGCCGACTGTGTGGTTGCCATCAACGCGGAGGGGGTGGCAACCCGCAACGTCCTGAAGATCAAGAAGCGCTGGGAGGACTTGAGGTCCAGGACCCTTGTGAAGGGCCGGCGCCTCATGGAGGGGGGCCGGGGCCGCATGAGTTCCATCCAGATGAGGGTCCTGGAACGCGTACGCCCAGCGCTCCACGCCCAGATCCTTGAGAGGGAGGCCCGTCTGGAGTTGAGCGGTAAGTGTCCAAGCATTACTGTGTGAGACAGGGCATGTTGCGGTGTGCTGGTTCTATGATACTTGCCTGTATGTGTGCCATAGGCCATGTATGCATGTATGTGTGCAGGGACATCATGGTAATGCATGTGCGACCAGTGATGTGTGACCCACATGGTTGTTGCATGTGTTCAAATGCCGCATGGGGAGCCCTATGCAGATTTTGAACATGAGAGCATGCCAGTCTCTGTACCTGGACATGGGTGGGGGTGAGGGATGGGTGCTGATGCCAGGTACATATATGGTAGCCATGTCTGTGTGCCTGACCTGCGTGTCTGTGACTTGTGCATGCCATGGATGCATGACACATGTGTGTGACAATGCACAGATTCAGTGAAGCAGCCAAATTACCCTTGTATCCGCTGTGTTTGGTGTGTTTGGGGCCAGATGGATGTGACTGAGGTGAAGTGTGTGCATGTGATAGGCATGAGCCATGATGCATGTGAGTTACATATCATTGAATGTTTCAAGAGTCCATTGGACATGCATGGAAATGTCCATGGCATGCACCATGCCTGTTACTGTGTGTGTTTTGCCTGGACTGACCCATGTGTTGTGGAGGGACATGATGGAAGTGTACTTTGACAGTGGTGCTCATCTGCTATTGCTTCCTGTCTAGGGGACCATTGTACAGTGCCCTGATGCTTGTGTTCTTTGTCTCCCTCTACGCAGCGGCTAGTGAAGAAGAAGGCGGAGACGGCGCTGTGGAGCAAGGCGGCGGGGATGCCCCCACGGCTGCAGCGGAAGGGGTGGGTGAGCCCCCACAGGGGCCTGCTACGGTGGGAGACGGTGAGGAGCCATCCAGGTTGGTGGTTTGCACAGAGGAGGAGGAGGCCGCCACTGGGGCACACATGGGGCCTGGTGGGGGCATCCCTGCTGGTGCAAGTGGTGCAGTCCAGGGCCAGGGGCAGGAGGCAGCACAGGTCACCGTGGAGGGGCCTGTGCATGTCGCTGTCCCTGACCCTGTGAGTGCACCACCATGCACCAGCAGGGATGCCCCGTCCCAGGCCCCTCCGCAGGTAGAGGGGATGTCCATGTCACCTGACTCCACTCCACCTGCGGACGTGGGAACCCCTGGCCGTGTGGAGAAGGTCCTGATTGGGGTCGCGATGCGCACGGCTGTGATTCGTGATGCCGTGCGTGCTTCCCGGGAGGAGGACGCACGTCATCACGAAGTGCACCGTGCCGACGTGGCCCAATTGGGATCGGCCATGTTCGGGGGTTTCCTGCATGTGTTGTCCAATCTGGCGGCCCTCTCCTCCTCTGTGCAGGCTATACACCAGTCGTTCTCCTTGCCGTCTTCCGGCCCAGATGCCACCAGGGCCCCCTGTGGACCTGCCCCGACCAATGCAGCCAGCTCGGTGGGGATCCCATCCCTGCCACAGTTGGGAGTCGGAGGTCCAGCAGGGGTGGACAACACAGCAACTGGACCCCAGCAGATGGAAGATGTGACAGCATCATCGGGCAGGGCACGTGCACGACGGCGTCGGTGGTTTCCATCAGCCTGGATGCCGTCGTGCTGGCAGAGGCAGTGGCGTCGGAGGCAGCAGCAGGCTCGACGTGGGAGGCATCATGGCTCGGGGCCTTCAAGATCAGAGGGGCAGGCATCGGCCGGAGGGCAGGGCAACCCTGGGATGGTGGTGTCTTCCGTGTGGGAGCAGTTGGTCCAGCGGATAGGTGCGGAGCGGCAGCGGGCGGAAGAGGAGCGGCTCACCATGGTCAGGGCGGAGTTCTCCATGCGTCGGGCGTTGAGGCGGGCTGAGTGCCTCGAGGAAGCTCGCAGGGAGTTTGAGCTGGACATGGGGTTATCCCTGCGAGACCTCGGGGCCAGGACAGAGTCCCGCCTCCAGGACATCGACATGGAGTTCGATGATGCCCTGGCCAGCAACATCACCGAGTGAGCCGCAGGACTTGCCCGCTGCCTTTGTATATAGTTATTTAGTTAGTTAGTGTTAGGTTTCCTTTATTAATTTTTGTATTTTTGGACCGCTCGGACAATGGCCACTTTTTTGTATATATTATTTTCATTAGGTAGTAGTAGGTTTCATTTATGGTGTTGGGCTCATGGACCCTGGAATTTTCGTGTATATAGTTTGCTTTTTGAAGAAACATTTTTTTTATTAATTATTGTGTTCACCATGAGGAAATGGTTTTTCATTATTTTACTTACACATGATTTTGCTTTGGACAACATTTGTTTTTGGATTACTTTGTTTTTTTTATTTTTACATTTGTTCTCGGACATGGACCATTTATTTTGTTATCCCCATTGTTGTATGTTTGATTTTTTTACTTATTTTTCATCTTTAATACATGTTTTTTTAACTTTCACTTGTGGTATTTTCTCATTGGTTTCATACATGTCATGATATGGGTTTTGACATTCACTTGCACCCATTGTGTATGTGTGTGTGACGGACATCTGTTCATTTACAGACTTGCCATTGGGGTTGTATCATGTAATTGCATTCACTATGTGGGTGGATGCAATCCTTGCCTGGGTGTTTGTGCTGGGTATGCTGGCCATTACTGCCATGATTGAGTATCGTCAGGACCTGGGGGCAGGGGGACATGTGTGGGTGCCTGGTGGAGGGTGCCCCTGCACTGCTGGGGTGTGCGGGGTGGTGGGAGACATGAGTGGGGGCCTGGTGGAGGGTGACCCTGGTGGCTGGGGGGTGGGGGTGGTGGGTGACATGAGTGGGGGCCTGGTGGAGGGTGACCCTGGTGGCTGGGGGGTGGGGGTGGTGGGTGACATGAGTGGGGGCCTGGTGGAGGCTGCCCCTGCACTGCTGGGGTGTGGGGGTGGTGGGAGACATGAGTGGGGGCCTGGTGGAGGCTGCCCCTGCACTGCTGGGGTGTGGGGGTGGTGGGAGACATGAGTGGGGGCCTGGTGGAGGGTGCCCCTGCACTGCTGGTGTGTGGGGGTGGTGGGAGACATGAGTGGGGGCCTGGTGGAGGGTGACCCTGGTGGCTGGGGGGTGGGGGTGGTGGGAGACATGAGTGGGGGCCTGGTGGAGGGTGACCCTGGTGGCTGGGGGGTGGGGGTGGTGGGTGACATGAGTGGGGGCCTGGTGGAGGGTGCCCCTGCACTGCTGGGGTGTGGGGGTGGTGGGAGACATGAGTGGGGGCCTGGTGGAGGGTGACCCTGGTGGCTGGGGGGTGGGGGTGGTGGGTGACATGAGTGGGGGCCTGGTGGAGGGTGTCCCTGGTGGCTGGGGGGTGGGGGTGGTGGGTGACATGAGTGGGGGCCTGGTGGAGGGTGACCCTGGTGGCTGGGGGGTGGGGGTGGTGGGTGACATGGGTGGGGGCCTGGTGGAGGGTGACCCTGGTGGCTGGGGGGGTGGGGGTGGTGGGAGACATGGGTGGGGGCCTGGTGGAGGGTGCCCCTGCACTGCTGGGGGGTGGGGGGTGGTGGGAGACATGAGTGGGGGCCTGGTGGAGGGTGCCCCTGCACTGCTGGGGGGTGGGGGGTGGTGGGAGACATGAGTGGGGGCCTGGTGGAGGGTGCCCCTGCACTCCTGGGGTGTGGGGGTGGTGGGAGACATGAGTGGGGGCCTGGTGGAGGCTGCCCCTGCACTGCTGGGGTGTGGGGGTGGTGGGAGACATGAGTGGGGGCCTGGTGGAGGGTGACCCTGGTGGCTGGGGTGTGGGGGTGGTGGGTGACATGAGTGGGGGCCTGGTGGAGGGTGACCCTGGTGGCTGGGGGGTGGGGGTGGTGGGAGACATGGGTGGGGGCCTGGTGGAGGGTGACCCTGGTGGCTGGGGGGTGGGGGTGGTGGGTGACATGAGTGGGGGCCTGGTGGAGGGTGACCCTGGTGGCTGGGGGGTGGGGGTGGTGGGTGACATGAGTGGGGGCCTGGTGGAGGGTGACCCTGGTGGCTGGGGGGTGGGGGTGGTGGGTGACATGAGTGGGGGCCTGGTGGAGGGTGACCCTGGTGGCTGGGGCGTGGGGGTGGTGGGTGACATGAGTGGGGGCCTGGTGGAGGCTGCCCCTGCACTGCTGGGGTGTGGGGGTGGTGGGAGACATGAGTGGGGGCCTGGTGGAGGCTGCCCCTGCACTGCTGGGGTGTGGGGGTGGTGGGAGACATGAGTGGGGGCCTGGTGGAGGGTGCCCCTGCACTGCTGGTGTGTGGGGGTGGTGGGAGACATGAGTGGGGGCCTGGTGGAGGGTGACCCTGGTGTCTGGGGGGTGGGGGTGGTGGGAGACATGAGTGGGGGCCTGGTGGAGGGTGACCCTGGTGGCTGGGGGGTGGGGGTGGTGGGTGACATGAGTGGGGGCCTGGTGGAGGGTGCCCCTGCACTGCTGGGGTGTGGGGGTGGTGGGAGACATGAGTGGGGGCCTGGTGGAGGGTGACCCTGGTGGCTGGGGGGTGGGGGTGGTGGGTGACATGAGTGGGGGCCTGGTGGAAGGTGACCCTGGTGGCTGGGGGGTGGGGGTGGTGGGTGACATGAGTGGGGGCCTGGTGGAGGGTGACCCTGGTGGCTGGGGGGTGGGGGTGGTGGGTGACATGGGTGGGGGCCTGGTGGAGGGTGACCCTGGTGGCTGGGGGGGTGGTGGTGGTGGGAGACATGGGTGGGGGCCTGGTGGAGGGTGCCCCTGCACTGCTGGGGGGTGGGGGGTGGTGGGAGACATGAGTGGGGGCCTGGTGGAGGGTGCCCCTGCACTGCTGGGGGGTGGGGGGTGGTGGGAGACATGAGTGGGGGCCTGGTGGAGGGTGCCCCTGCACTGCTGGGGTGTGGGGGTGGTGGGAGACATGAGTGGGGGCCTGGTGGAGGCTGCCCCTGCACTGCTGGGGTGTGGGGGTGGTGGGAGACATGAGTGGGGGCCTGGTGGAGGGTGACCCTGGTGGCTGGGGTGTGGGGGTGGTGGGTGACATGAGTGGGGGCCTGGTGGAGGGTGACCCTGGTGGCTGGGGGGTGGGGGTGGTGGGAGACATGGGTGGGGGCCTGGTGGAGGGTGACCCTGGTGGCTGGGGGGTGGGGGTGGTGGGTGACATGAGTGGGGGCCTGGTGGAGGGTGACCCTGTTGGCTGGGGGGTGGGGGTGGTGGGTGACATGAGTGGGGGCCTGGTGGAGGGTGACCCTGGTGGCTGGGGGGTGGGGGTGGTGGGTGACATGAGTGGGGGCCTGGTGGAGGGTGACCCTGGTGGCTGGGGGGTGGGGGTGGTGGGTGACATGAGTGGGGGCCTGGTGGAGGGTGACCCTGGTGGCTGGGGGGTGGGGGTGGTGGGTGACATGAGTGGGGGCCTGGTGGAGGCTGCCCCTGCACTGCTGGGGTGTGGGGGTGGTGGGAGACATGAGTGGGGGCCTGCTGGAGGGTGACCCTGCACTGCTGGGGTGTGGGGGTGGTGGGAGACATGAGTGGGGGCCTGGTGGAGGGTGACCCTGCACTGCTGGGGTGTGGGGGTGGTGGGAGACATGAGTGGGGGCCTGGTGGAGGGTGACCCTGCACTGCTGGGGTGTGGGGGTGGTGGGTGACATGAGTGGGGGCCTGGTGGAGGGTGACCCTGGTGGCTGGGGGGTGGGGGGGGTGGGTGACATGAGTGGGGGCCTGGTGGAGGCTGCACCTGCACTGCTGGGGTGTGGGGGTGGTGGGAGACATGAGTGGGGGCCTGGTGGAGGCTGCCCCTGCACTGCTGAGGTGTGGGGGTGGTGGGAGACATGAGTGGGGGCCTGGTGGAGGCTGCCCCTGCACTGCTGGTGTGTGGGGGTGGTGGGAGACATGAGTGGGGGCCTGGTGGAGGGTGACCCTGGTGGCTGGGGGGTGGGGGTGGTGGGAGACATGAGTGGGGGCCTGGTGGAGGGTGACCCTGGTGGCTGGGGGGTGGGGGTGGTGGGTGACATGAGTGGGGGCCTGGTGGAGGGTGCCCCTGCACTGCTGGGGTGTGGGGGTGGTGGGAGAGATGAGTGGGGGCCTGGTGGAGGGTGACCCTGGTGGCTGGGGGGTGGGGGTGGTGGGTGACATGAGTGGGGGCCTGGTGGAGGGTGACCCTGGTGGCTGGGGGGTGGGGGTGGTGGGTGACATGAGTGGGGGCCTGGTGGAGGGTGACCCTGGTGGCTGGGGGGTGGGGGTGGTGGGTGACATGGGTGGGGGCCTGGTGGAGGGTGACCCTGGTGGCTGGGGGGTGGGGGTGGTGGGAGACATGGGTGGGGGCCTGGTGGAGGGTGCCCCTGCACTGCTGGGGGGTGGGGGGTGGTGGGAGACATGAGTGGGGGCCTGGTGGAGGGTGCCCCTGCACTGCTGGGGGGTGGGGGGTGGTGGGAGACATGAGTGGGGGCCTGGTGGAGGGTGCCCCTGCACTGCTGGGGTGTGGGGGTGGTGGGAGACATGAGTGGGGGCCTGGTGGAGGCTGCCCCTGCACTGCTGGGGTGTGGGGGTGGTGGGAGACATGAGTGGGGGCCTGGTGGAGGGTGCCCCTGCACTGCTGGGGTGTGGGGGTGGTGGGAGACATGAGTGGGGGCCTGGTGGAGGGTGACCCTGGTGGCTGGGGGGTGGGGGTGGTGGGTGACATGAGTGGGGGCCTGGTGGAGGGTGACCCTGGTGGCTGGGGGGTGGGGGTGGTGGGAGACATGGGTGGGGGCCTGGTGGAGGGTGACCCTGGTGGCTGGGGGGTGGGGGTGGTGGGTGACATGAGTGGGGGCCTGGTGGAGGGTGACCCTGGTGGCTGGGGGGTGGGGGTGGTGGGTGACATGAGTGGGGGCCTGGTGGAGGGTGACCCTGGTGGCTGGGGGGTGGGGGTGGTGGGAGACATGAGTTGGACATGGGTGGGGGCCTGCTGGCAGGTGCCCCACAGTGCTGGGGGGTGGGGGTGCAAGGGGACATGAGTTGGTGTTCATTAGTTCAAGGAGACATGTGCCTTTGCTGGGGGGCATGCCCATGTTGGGTGGGCTGCCTGCGGGACATGACCAGGGATGCAGGGTAGTCCCCTGTGGTGTGGGCTGCCTGCAGGGGCCGTGGAGGGTGTACAGGGTACACCTGGGAGGACCCACACTGTCAAATCACATATGGGACTCCCCGGCACCCCTCAAATACACGTACCGTGCAGAAATCGCGTGTAAAACTTCCCGCGCACCCCTGAAATACACACGCACAGGCTATTCGCGTGTGGAACTTCCCGCGCACCCCTGAAATACACGCGCCCAGGCTATTCGCGTGTAAAACTTCCCGCGCACCCCTGAAATACACGCGCACAGGCTATTCGCGTGTGGAACTTCACGCGAACCCCTGAAATACACGTAGCACGCTCACCCAGGCCCGATCGCGTGAGAAACTTCACGCGAACCCCTGAAATACACGTAGCCCGCTCCCCCAGGCCCGATCGCGTGAATGACTTCACACGCACCCCTGAAATACACGCGCCCAGGCTATTCGCGTGTGGAACTTCCCGCGCACCCCTGAAATACACGCGCCCAGGCTATTTGCGTGTGGAACTTCCCGCGCACCCCTCAAATACAGGCGCCCAGGCTATTCGCGTGTGGAACTTCCCACGCACCCCTGAAATACACGCGCCCAGGCTATTTGCGTGTGGAACTTCCCGCGCACCCCTCAAATACAGGCGCCCAGGCTATTCGCGTGTGGAACTTCCCGCGCACCCCTGAAATACACGCGCCCAGGCTATTCACGTGTGGAACTTCTCACGCACCCCTGGAATACACGTAGCCCGCTCCCCCAGGCCCGATCGCGTGAGGAACTTCACGCGAACCCCTGTAATACACGTAGCCCGCTCCCCCAGGCCCGATCGCGTGTGAAACTTCACGCGAACCCCTGAAATACACGTAGCACGCTCCCCCAGGCCCGATCGCGTGAATGACTTCACGCGAACCCCTGTGATGCACGTACCCTGCTGAAATCGCGTGTGAGACTTACCGCGCACCCCGGTATACACGCACACGTATTTTTTGTCAGCGGGTGTCCGTGTTTGTGGGTACCCCTTTGCACGTCATTTTTCCTGGAGGGCCACAGTATGGGACATTCATCATGGCAGTATATAGGTGCTATTTGTTGGCGCACCTTTTGGCGCACATTTCTTACAGCCGCAGAGACGCTACCGCCTGCTTTCTTGTGGCGGTCGTGTTTGTGCCTGTGCGCTGGTTTGAGCGTGCGCTTTTTTCCCCTATTCTATTCCATGAATTCGTGTTGTAGGCGAGCGTGTGGGCGTTCCGCGCACTTGTGCCCTGTACTTCCCCCGTGACGCCCACGTTTTGGCAAGTTGTTCCCCATTCCGAGTGTTACGCCCGTGTTCCGCCTACTTTTGTTGCGTGCGCCGCGCTATGTGCGAATTTTGCTGTGGCCTGTGCGATTTTCGCTGTGACCTGGCGCACGCTGTTAGATGGCCTGTGCGCCAACGTGCGCCGCGCACTTTTTTATCGCACATCCGCTGGTTTTCTCGCGCACGGCCTTCCATGAATCGACGTGCGCTGCTTTTCGTGCGATTTTCGCACTTGCACTGCGATTTTCGCTATTCCACTGCGAATCGCACGTTTTTGCCCACTTGCGCCACGCTAATTATTCCATGAATCGGCCATGTAGTGTTTTTGGAATAAGACGACAATTGGACTACTGTGCTGGAATGATGAAATTCACTATAAACTCACAGGAAGATCCACAAGAATTTCTAATGTACTTACTACAAGTACTGGAAAACAAAAACATACCTATAAATGAAATCTTTCAGATTTCATACATGTGGAAACATACATGCACTCTCTGCAACAATGTGACACAAGAAGAAATCCCCAATGAACGCTTCATATATATATCAATACCAAATTGTGAATCCATTCCATTTCAGCAACTTGTACAAAATGCAAACCATGGTAGATTATGCTCTACCTGCAATTCAGATAATCGCTCCACGTTAGTAATACAAACACATAGTAAATACGTAATACTAATGCTTCTACGTTACAATGCAGATGGTACCAAAAACAACTGCAAGCTGACTGGATTCACACATGGTCAAATATCACTTGGTAAGAAAACCTTCACAACAATAGGTATAATCTACCACGCAGGAGCCACAACCAATTCAGGGCACTACACTGCATACATAAAAAAGAAATGTGGATGGTTTGAATGTAATGATAGTACCATTACTCTAAAGCAGAGATTACCAGCAAATCTTACAAACGCTTATTTGATGTTCTTAAAACCAAAATTTGATAAATAAACTGTATTTAAACCTTTAAGTAAATTTGTGTTACAAAAATATAAACTGTTAGAATACTCCAAAAGCTATCTAACTGCTCAAAGATTCTACAACAACTAATCAGATAAATGAATACCACTAAATTAGACCAAAAAATACACAGTTAGAATACGCCAATTGGTATCTAACTGTCCCAAACTTATAAATTTGTGTTAAAATAATATAAACTGTTAGAATACTCCAAAAGCTATCTAACAGCTCAAAGATTCTACAACAACTAATCAGATGAATGAAAACCACTAAATTAGGCCAAAAAATACACAGTTAGAATACGACAATTGGTATCTAACTGTCCCAAAATTTAACAATATCCAAATAGATAAATCAAAACCACTAAAATATATTAAAAAAATAGACAGTTAGAATATGCCAATTGGTATCTAACTGCTCCAAAATTTTATAATATCAAAACAAATGAAGAATCTGTTACTGCTCCAAAAAAAATACAAAGCAAAGTATAAAGCATTAGCCAGAAACAACAAGTGAACACTGAAAACAAACAAACAAATAAACTGTAGCATAACAGAAAAAGTTTTTTTTTTTAATCCAACATGGATTTTTTTTTCTCCCACAGACCCAATGATTTTAGCAACAAATACATAAACTGAGCACATTGCACAGTACTCTGATTTGTACTCTACTAAATATGAGGGTCGAAAAAAAATAGAAGTATATTGCTTATACAATGTAATAAGTCATTACAAAATACTAATACTAACATGCTATTTTCTTTTATCACAGAAATGAAGAAGAAAAACATGGACTCCCATTACTAGTCCAAACAGTAAGTATACAATAATAAGGACAACCATAGCAGCATATCACATCCATAGTATCTAATACCTTTGTTCCTTATACATTTGTTTTTCACCCAAAGTTATAAGCAAATATGAATGTGATATGCTGCGGTGGTTGTTGCCAGGGCATACAATCTTGGGTGCATGGCCAAATGGCCATGCACCCAAGACTCTATGCCCTGGCAACAACCACCGCAGCATATCACATCCATAGAGTCAAACATTTCAACTATGATCTATGGGAAACTTTTAATGTCCGCGAACAATGTGAGTGTTCTTAGAACACTTTGAACTTGCCAGCGAACAATACGGACACCGTTTTCAGGACACCCCCTACGAACATTTCAGAACAACGCGATAGTTCTTACAACACTTTCAACTTAACAACGAACAATACGGACAGCGTCCTAAGGACACCCCCTACGAACATTCCAGGACACCGGGAGTGTTCTTAGAAGCGTCTTCAGAACACCACCATCTTGTTTATTTGCGAACATTTCAGGACACCGCGAGTGTTCTTAGGACACATTCAACTTGACAAAGAACAATACGGACAGCGTCCTCAGGACACCCCCTACGAACACTCCCCAGACACCGGGAGTGTTCTTAGAAGCGTCTTCAGAACACCACCATCTTGTTTATTTGCGAACATTTCAGGACACCGCGAGTGTTCTTAGGACACATTCAACTTGACAAAGAACAATACGGACAGCGTCCTCAGGACACCCCCTACGAACACTCCCCGGACACCGCGAGTGTTCTTAGAAGCGTCTTCAGAACACCCCCATTTTGTTTATTTGCGAACATTTCAGGACACCGCGAGTGTTCTTAGGACACATTCAACTTGACAGAGAACAATACGGACAGCGTCCTCAGGACACCCCCTACGAACACTCCCCGGACACCGCAAGTGTTCTTAGAAGCGTCTTCAGAACACCCCCATTTTGTTTATTTGCGAACATTTCAGGACACCGCGAGTGTTCTTAGGACACATTCAACTTGACAGAGAACAATACGGACAGCGTCCTCAGGACACCCCCTACGAACACTCCCCGGACACCGCGAGTGTTCTTAAAAGCGTCTTCAGAACACCCCCATTTTGTTTATTTGCAAACATTTCAGGACACCGCGAGTGTTCTTAGAACACATTCAACTTGACAGAGAACAATACGGACAGCGTCCTCAGAACAACCCCTACAAACGTTTCAGGACACCGGGAGTGTTCTCAAAAACGTCTTCAGAACACCCCCATTTTGTTTATTTGCGAACATTTCAGGACACCGCGCGTGTTCTTAGAACACATTCAACTTGACAGAGAACAATAGGGACAGCGTCCTCAGGACACCACCTACGAACACTCCCCGGACACCGCGAGTGTTCTTAGAACAGTTTCACTTTGCTTGCGAACAAAATGGACACATATTGACTCCTTAGAACACAACACCCCCTAGTCAGTTTATTTAGAACATTTCAGAACACCCGTGATGGCCGCAAACAAATCGAACACAAAAAGAACGTCTAACACATAAAAAACACAACTTTCATCCTATCTCATACACCCCACCCTCCCCAAACACTCTTACACACCAACACACTCTACAAAATACACATTTTGAACAAAGTTTCACCGCGCTGTCTGGGGACGTCCGCGAATCCAATATGGCAGGCGCTACCGAAAAATCTGACGCGCTTCACGCTCCACGCCGTCCAATCAGCGAACACTTTGCATGTCCGCGAACATCACGCAAGATGATTGGCCAATCAGGACACTTTCCGCGGAGCGAACAGGGAAGTGTATCCGCAAACCGAACACAGATATCACTAATTTTTTTTTACCTACTTTTTGGTCATTTTTAAAAAAACTACTGGACGGATTTTCACCAAATTTGCAAAAGCACGCTTTCGGGACCAAGCCGCTGCTCCTGGTCCAAATTTGGTGGAAATCCGTCCAGCGGTTTGGGCTGTATGCACAAGCAAAATTTTGTTCCCATTCACTCTATGGAGAGTGAGTATAATGTATACAAATATGAGCATATAGAGGGAAGGTAGAGTAATAAAAATAAAACTATGAGAAAGTGCTGATAACCATAATGATTATCTTCATGCACAGAAAGGATTGCTCTCTTTCAAGCCTGTATCTTCCGCTATGTACATGTTTCATATGATGTGACAGGACCCTAAGTCTACAAATATAGTACCTTTTCAATTTTTACTTCCTGACTGTTACTGAAGAAAACTATGTGGCTTCGATATGTCAGTAAAGGATAAAAAGGGAGAGCCAGCCATGTGATGTCATCAGTTATGTCATCAATGACATTTGTGATGTCATCTTTGATGTCCTGGGTGTTAGTGTTAGCAGTGCACGGTGGCGCGAGTTATGGTTGCTTATGTTACCATAACTGGCGAATTTCAGGAGTTTTTCGGTTTTACTTTGAGCCATAACGTCCCTTTAACAAAGTTTTTTCACTGAATTTCATAGGTTTTTAATAGCGCAACTTAACCATAACGTCCCTTTAACAAAGTTGTTTTAATATCACGCAAACAATATCAAACATGGCGTGCAAAAACCAACTTCTACAGATGGCTTTACACAGAATGTTGCAAAGTAAGAATTTATGCTCGTTCACAGTGAAGGTCAGCTGCTTCCACAACTTCTACAGATGGCTTTACACAGAATGTTGCAAAGTAAGAATTTATGCTCGTTCACAGTGAAGGTCAGCTGCTTCCATTTTTCTCGGGCCCCGGAGAGGCTCACGAAGCGGACTATAAGGTTGTATTGTGTTTTGACCTTGACAGACAGACATTGTGATGAAAGACTTCTCTTGAAGGAGTGTTGCTAAAACGTAAGAGAAGATAAAGATGAAATTTCTGAAACGAAACCACTTTTACATATTATATCACTATACGAAAGATCGTTGGCACACGCGGAGTCGTATTTTGGGACTGCACCGCTCGTAGACAATGGAAATTGCAATTGTACTGTAAGTAACCCTTTAGATTACTTTATACCAAATATAATTACAATAGCGTAGCATTAAAGACCGCTCAAGTTGAACTTGTTCGTTGAAAGTGGCATAATGTTTTCTACCGCGCACTATCACCGCCGAATTGATCCCCTGTCGTTTAGAGGGCTCTGAAAAAGGCAGACGACACAGAGTGGGTTAATATAAATAATTTAACCGGTCTATAGGCGGTCAAGCGCTCTACTCGCTGTGCCACTTCACTGTAGCCTGTCAAGTGGCACAGCGAGTACAGCGCTCGCTTTGACATGCGTGCACAGCTTGCTAACGCAAATTCGAATCCCGGCAAGGCGAAACTCAGCCTTTCATCCTTCCGTGGTCGATAAATGAGCACCACACACCGTGGTTAATATTAAGCACCGCTTACATACCTCACAGTTCTTAGCGCTATATGAATGGGAAAATATTATTATTTTATTATTAACATACTCTGTTGCACTATCTTCGATAGCAAATAGTTTCACGCCCTAATAAATAAAATGATGATTTTTAATGAAGATCGGCTGGTGAGACTAATTTATGTTTTTTAAAACAGGTACATGGCCCCATTTTGTCTATGTCACGATTTACAGACTCCAGCGGATGGGGTCTTCAACTGCCAGGTGCAAGTCCAAATATGCAACTTCATGACCCTCACCATTTTATGGGACAATCGCCAAGGACCAATATGCCCTTACGCAGTACTAGCGGCTACAAACAACATACCAACCAATAGGGTGGTCTAATGGCTCGTTGTTGGAGCAACCTTCCGATTATCAGAGCGACCATTTACTGCTTTTTTCATATACCAACAGCCTACCTACCGCAAAGGAACAACGCGTGGCTCCAAATAAACTTTTCCTGATCGACAGCAGAGACAATAGCAAATCGCTGAATATTCACTAAACATTTCATGTGAAATAAATGTACTTTACCAAATGTACAATCCTGCTGTTTACTTTTAAACCACAGTTTCATGTTCCGAATTGTGGCGCACTGAGTTGTAAGCTGATCTAACACTCTCTGTACCGCAAAGGAACATTGCGTGTCTCAACATGAACTTTTGCGGATCGACAACAAAGACAAATGCAAATTGCTGAATATTCTCTAAACATTTGATGTCAAATAAATGTACTTTACAACATTTACAATCTTGCTCTTTGCTTTTAAATCACAGTTTCATATTCCGAATTGTGGCGCGCTGTGTTGTGACATAATGTGTGTTGTCTTCCGGGTTCTGTGTAAAGTCGCCTAGTACTGGAGAAAGGCGGGGAATATGAATGCTTTGATAATATCAGGCTTAGGGGCGGGAGATATGATTTAGTGTCGCAAAAGCAAGTCAGCCAGGTCAATAGCGCCAGTCATATGATTATCACATAATGTCGGCGCACACCAGCCGGATTTATCATTTCTTTAGTGGACAAAAGGTCGGTTGACGCCCCTAGGAAATTGTACTATTAGCGAACAAAAGGAGTGCTCTTAAAACACTTTCGCCCTGACAACGAACAATACAAACAACGTTCTCAGAACACCCCCATTTTGTGTAATTGCAACCATTTCGGGACACTGCGAGTGTTCTTAGAACACATTCAACTAGACAGATTACAATACGGACAGCGTCCTGAGGACACCCCCAGTTTGTGTATTTACGAACAATTAAGTACACCGCAAGTGTTCATAGCTCATTTTTACCTTCCTTGCGAACAAAAATGACACATACTCCGTCCTCTAAACACCCCACCATTTAGTTTATTTACAAAATGTCAGAACAGCCGTGTTCTCCGCGGACAAATCGAACGCAACAAAAAGTTCTAGCACATAAAAAAAAAACATTGAACCTATCTCATACTCCCCCACCCTCCCCAAACACCCTTACACACCAACACACGGCACTAAATACAATTTTTTATCCACGTTTCACTGCGCTGTACGCGGTCGACTGCGAATACAAGATGGCGGGCGCCACAGAAAATCTGACGCGCTCCACGCCCCTCGCCGTCCAATCAGCAAACACGTCGCATGTCCGCGGACATGACGCAAGCCCATGGGCCAATCGGTGTGCTGTCCGCGGAGCGAACAGGGAAGTCCGTCCGCGAAGCGAACGCAGATATCACTAATTTTTTTGCCTTACATTTTGGTCATTTTTCAAAAAACTACTGGACAGATTTACACCAAATTTACAAAAGCACGCTTTTGGGACCAGGCCGCCGCTCCTGCCGCAAATTTGGTGTAAATCCGTCCAGCGGTTCGGGCTGTAGCCGTGCGCAAAGTTTTTTCCCATTCAGTCTATTGGAAAAAAAAAAGTTTTGGGACCCCCCCTATAACTTTTCCCCCCCTGGACGAATCCTCACCAAACTTTGCAAAAAAATTCAGAGTGACCCAACTACTTTCTTTGCAAAGTTTGGTGAGGATCCGTCCAGGGAGAGCGAAGTTATAAGCCGCCCAAAAAGTGCTCTTCCTATGGAAACAGCAACTTAACCATAACTACATGGCCACTACCGTGGCCATGTAATATATATATATATATATATATATATCACATACAAATGGATTATGATTGCTATTGTTTGCATGCGCAGTATTATGACAACAATGTTATGTTATATTGACTGCTACTTCTGGTTTGGCTTCATTGGATGGCAAACTGGTGGAAAATTACAGACCGGACCGATGCATGCTTTTTTTGACTATGAATCAATTGAATTTGACAAAATGTTACTAATTATCTGCGAATGTACGACTGATGGTCTATATGAACATGTTATTTGGTGTTATGAATATTTTGTGAAATTACACGTATACTTACGTGCAACTATTGGTGTTTTTACAAGTGGTGGGTCATGATAAAACTTGGTAAATAGATTATAAAGGTATTAACCAGCAGGAGCTGGCCCTAAGGAAGGATATGAATCCGAAATGCATAGGCCAATTATAGCTCATCTGGTACATCTGCCCGAAACAGTGATTCTGAACTGTGGAACTCTAATGTGAAAATAAATAAGAATCTTTTGAAAAATCATCTGACATTGAGATAATTTTTTGAGAAAACTCTGAAAAATTACAGACAAAACATACAACACCCATGGTATTAGGGAGTGTGCCCACACAGCTGGCTTCACGGCCAAGGTCCCTTTTTTCGGTTCTCAAAAACTCCCATAACAAAACAACTAAATTATTGTACTCAAAGAGGACTCATGAAGAGAAGACTCACAAGTATTCCTTTTCCTGCCACATCTTGACCATTAAAACTCAATCCTGGCTGATGCATGAAATCCCCCTACCATCCCCTACTTCTGTAAAAACGTTAAATGGTTGCTCTTTCAACAATAACTGCTGGATGAACACAAATCCTTCTCTCCCTCCACTAACAGAACTGCCCTACTGTATAAAATGCCAAGCTCAATGCTAACACCGTCTTGTGTGAAGTGCTCAGCTGCTCTTCAGCTAGGTTTGCGATATATGCATTTCCACTGCTCAGTTTCCACCAATTCTGTCCTCACAGCCTAAGGTCACTCTCCTCATTTTAATTATGTGGTCTATCATTTGTCTTTCAATGTCCCAATGATATGGACCTGAATGCATGTATGGCTCCTTAATGCTTACACCAGCAAAATGAGTCATGGGCCTCTGTTCTTATCTGGTCTTTATCCCCACCTTCACACTCATGACAGGAACTATCTGTACCAGTGCATGTGCAGTTTATAATTTGCTCTCACGTTTCACTGCAGCCTTACACTGAGGTGCAATGTTGTCTGCACACTGTCCTCCATAATCTCCCTGTTTCTTTTTAATGGATCTATGTGAATGGCTGGATCATTTGTGGCAGAGCCTCAAAGTTGGCCCACAGAGAACTTCATCTGGATAAAGTACCAATTCTGCCCTAGATTTTTGCATGCAGAAAATATATATATTTATGGCCCATTGTGTCAAGAGTCATGATTCTCAAGTCAAACTGAGGCACTTGAAGCTGACTAATGATCACAGGCCTAACGTGTGATGGATGTCAACACCTGATCGATGTCAACACCTTCTAGTCATAGCTTTTTGAATCATCCACTCCACTCATACTTGGCCAATTGTGGTTGTGATGATTCAGTGTATATGACATATTGGGAAATTGTAGAATAAGAAACATGCTGGCTGTTACAATCTCAAAGAGGATCTGCATCAGAAGAGAATTATCAAATGAGGTGCTAGAGCTTACATATCACTTCAGTCACACACCAACCGATCTGGAAGCAAACCTCAGCAATGGAAAGTCCCTAAGCAATACCATTAACTTTTAGAAATAGGAGTTAAAAGAGTACATTATGGCACCCTATTTCCTTGTAGAGATGTTCACTTGTTGTTTCATGCTCTGCTGACAGCATCCTTTAATTCTTACAAGAGTTTATCTATTTATTCATGGCAGCAAAGGTGTCATGTGTATGCAATAATCTCTACTTATTGGATTGGATATATAACTCACCTTTGATTAAATATCATTGCATCAAATAATTCCTGAACAGAATGGCATTGTGACAATACCCTGCAATGCATCAGCCTAGTTTCAGGTTAGTGAAGGCATTATTTTACCCAGTTGTGTTGTTTCAGTTTCTACTCAGAAGCTGTGCTGCACAATTGGATGTGGAAAGGTACACAAAGAACTACAGATGCATTAAACTGTGTTTCTATTAATTTGGCAATGCTCCAAAGAAAAAAGAAAAAACTAATACATTTCACAGATTAGCTAGTGATCTCATACAAGTATTCAACATAACAGGGTGATATGGGTGGTAGTATCTCAATTTGTTTTTCAAAATGTATTTAGTCATGTGTTATAGACTGAGCTCTGATGACGATGTGAGAAAAACTACTGGTTTAGCAGCATTTCATTGGTGTCAACATATAGCTTTGTCTGAGATAAGTTTTCATTCGGAAGCATCTTGCTTGACGCTCTGAATTCTCACAAGACATAGTAGGTTCGTCCCTTCAACCATTTTCTGCCTTCTGCTCTTAAATATTGTGTGTTTTAATGTTTTTCCCATCCTTGCTCCCTCCCTGCCTTGTGGGATCTTTGGAACAGTATTGTCTTATTGTATAAGCACCTAACAAGAAAACAATAAATACATTGGGAAGCATCTTGTTACATCAACAGTGTTAAGAACTGTGATGATGAAGATGGAAAAAAGGGGGAATGTCCTTATTACTTACTGGTAATCGTTGGTCTGTATCAAAGACTTCTTGGTCACAGACTTCATATCCCGCCCCCTGGATCATAAACCCACCAAAATATTCATGCCTTGTAACACAAGAGGAATTGAAGTTAAAATAGCTGCAATTGTCTACTCTGCCAGAAGGAGGGGAGTTGATGAAGCGGCCACTATGCAACATAGTTCAGTTGTGAAGAAATTGGTGTCGCAGTTTTATCAGCAAAGTGTTATGTCTATTTCTGAGGTGAGACTCAATCTCGTTGACTTTGACGAGGAAGACTTCAACTCAGAGTAAGGTATGCAATCCATGCCCTCCCGGTCCATGCCCTAGGCGTTAATGATTTGATCACCACCAAAAACCTAGACTTATTGGCGATCACAGAAACCTGGGTCCACCAAGCATCAGGACAGCTTTATACCTAGCTCTTCCAGAGGGCTTCACCATACTTAGGAGTGATAGAACCGACACCAGAGATGGAGGGGACACACTCATATATAGAGAATGTTTACCAATGAGATCTATAAATAGCTTGATGGAGGGAAACTGTGAGCTCCTCTCTATCCACCCATTTTGTCTTTATCACCCAACACATCATCTAAAGGCAGCCTGGCCCCACCGTCATTTTTGAGGAAGAGCTCACTCACATGGTTGGTGATAACATCAAGCCATCATCAAGAGTTATGCTCTTGGGTGATGTCAATCTAGGCCTCCACGACCCTTTGGCCACCACTGCTACAGCCGTGGTGAATGCCCTCACAGACATAGGCTTCAAACACTGTATTGTCGCCCCTACCCATAACAAAGGCAGAACCCTGGAATGGGTAGGTGATCTGAACAGCCAGATCCCTATCACCTCCAAAGGCCCCTGTCCATGGTCAGACCATCATATCCTTTGTTTTACCTTCCCTCTGCGGAAGCAACAACCCCTGGCCACTCTAATCCAGACACCCACCTTGGCCTGCAGCTCCCAGAAGATCTCCAAAGAATTGATCTCCCCCTTCCCTCACCCCTCTGCCCAGAACAACTAGTCTCCACAGAACCAAAGGTCCAAGCAGACTTGGACACAAGCACCCTGACCAAAGAAGTAAACCTGGTGGCCCCCCTTCTCCATATAAAGGCCAAACCGACTAGCCACATCAACTCCACAGACCTCCAAACATTGTGCTCCAAAAAAAGAAACAGCCAACATTTGTAGAAATCTAAAACCATCAAGATGCAAAGGGGACATCTTCCCAGCCACCATCATCAATGTTTGCTCTGAAGCCCTAGCCCTGTTCAGCATGAGATTCATCAACGCCTCTTTCTCTTCAAGACTTGTCCCGGCCAGCTTAAAAGAGTCCTGGGTCCTCCCATTACTAAAAAAAACCTTGCTTGAGCCATCATCACCAACAACTACCATCCCATCACAACAGTACCTTTCTTGTTTAATATTCTAGACAGGGCAGTCTACAAACACAACTTTACCTTGAAACTAACCACATCCTAGGGACGTGTCAATCAGGCTTCCGTCCAAATCACAGTACAGAATTGGCTTTATTAGACCTAAAAAGCCAACTTGAAGCCTTCAGAGATGAGGAAAAACAGCACTCCTGCTCCTACTCGATCTATCGGCCGCCTTCAACCTAGTAGATCACAAAACACTATGCCATCACCTCACAGCCCACAGTCAACTTCTCCCATGAAGCGGCATCATGGATAGCATCCTTCTTGGAAGGCAGATCCATGAGAGTCTTCTCAGTCATTGCAAGTGCAACACATATCCCCATTCACTGTGGTGTCCCTCAAGGTTCATATATTTCCCCTCACTCTTCAAAATTTTTACCAAACCGTTATTCAACCACCTGGATGCCATTGGCATCTCACACTAACTATGCTGATGACACCCACATTCCCCACCCCTGTCAGGCTCCTACGATGATAACTCCCTCACCATCAACAAAATCTGCTCGACAGTCTAGGCCTCAATGGCCACCAACTACCTGTGCCTTAATGATGATAGGACAAAGATCCTGTTGGTGGGCTCTCCTGCCATGCTAAAGAAACTCAGAAACTCAGCCCCGATTCACCTCCTTAACTATAGACGGGATTCAGATTCCTGTCTCATCCACAGTAAAAACATTGAGTGTCCACTATGATGCCACCTTCTCTCTTACCAAACAAGTTAACGTGATCGCCTCCTTGTCAGCTAACAAAGCCAAGCTCACCAACACGGCTAGACATTTCCTGACACCGGATAGCTGCCTTACTCTCACCCGAGCAATTATTGTGGCAAGCTTAGATTACTGTAATGTCCACTTTGCAGGAACGTCTAATCAGAACATCAACAAATTACAGGTTATCCACAATAACGCTCTCCGAACAGCACTGAACATCCCGAAAACAGATCACATCTCTGCTGCCAGAGGAGCTCATTGGTTATCAATTCGGGAAAGGATTATTTTCAAAACTCTGGACATTACCCACAAATGCCTAATCAATATGGTCTCAAAATTCCTGCCCCAGAATATTGTGAGAACCAAGACTACCAGGCCGGTAATGTCCATCCATGTCCATCGCCTGGCCAACCAAAAGTGAAAAGAGCGAGAGGAGGAGGAGCCAGCTTCCCTACAGTGGCCGTGAACCCCTGGCCCACCCTCTCTCTCTCCATACCTATGGGTAGAGGTCCCCTTTCCGAAAGGCTTTGAAAACCTAGTTATTTGCTTAAAGGGGTCCCTTGGGACAATTTCTATACCCCAAGACGTGGGTACAAGTACCTAATATGTAGTTAACCTGCATTAATGATTGTTATGTCTGCAGGATTTTTTTGGGGCTGGAAAATACACACGCTAGATGAAGCCGATGTTGTGTGCAACTGGATCGTTACAGCACCCTAATGCCCTCGGGATTAGGCGCTTTACAAATGAATACATTAATAAATAAACAAATACAAATTATTAAATTGAACGTATATTGAAAGCATTTATTAGGATGTTTTCTCAAATTTATTAAGTATAGTCATAATTTAAATAGGCATGAAACTATGTATATTCTCCTCACATATTACGAAACAGCTAAAGGTACAGTCTGCTCATTTATTACCGACATGGACTTATTTACAGGGCATTTTTCTAGACGAAAGTGTGGAATGTTGCATCATAAAAATGGGAAGAGGTAACTTTGGCCAACTTTGCCAAACTCACAAGCTCATTGCATGTACAATGATGATTTGCGTGGCCAACCTGTCACATTTCACTTAGGACCTGAATTATATTCTAAGTATAGCCCTCCAAAGCAGCCTATCACTCTAGGCATGATCCCTAAAATTATTTAAAAATCAGTTCGTAAAATTAGCTGGCCATCCTCTTGGCCTTGGCCTCCGAGCCAACTATTGCAGAGGATTAGCATCATGTTAACCTTCCAACTCCCAATTTCTGGCTGCTTCGACATCACCTCTTTTTCTGTTGCTTACACTCCTATTGTACCGAGAGCAATTATAATACATTAAACTGGTTGTAAATTAGTTTCAGACTGATCATTTCTGACACATAATTATATAGCGCCCTATTCCCTCACTAATGGCCTTCAGTACATAGGCAGTACTATATAAAATAATCCATACATTCAAAATAAAATAATGTTTAGGGTCATTAAATTTAACAATACAGGTTTGAAAGCTATTCTCTTAGGGAAGATCACCCTTCCTTTACTATGTGTAAAATCCTTTGCGAGTAAAATCCTTTCGTTAGTCTTAGAGAAGTCCACTGTCTTCTATTAGCAAAATGATCTCCCAGTGAATAATCGTGCGGATTTTGATGGCTATTAACGCTAAATACTCATGAAACGTGTATGCAGGAAAGATGTAATGAGCCGCAGAAAAGCTCTTACCTTGAAAGCGAGAATTGTTTTTTAATTCACCAATCTCCTCGGGGCTTTCTGATGAAACTTTTTAGCACACATGCATACGTTATGGTTTTTAAGTGTTTCACTGGTTGTGTAACCTAAATAGGAGAAACGCATCTTTTGGTAAAAGTAAAGCACATTTTTCAAAGTCAATTGTGTCCCCCAAGTTCATTGTTATTGAGATAGTTTACGATTCACGAGCGTTTCATTAGAATGAAGTTCCACATTTACTCAAATGTCAGGTTCCTCTTGCCTCTACATATAATATATACTGTAACAGACATTTCATTATTAAGATTATTTCATGGGGGAAGTGAGTCAAGGATATTATTAGAAATTGTCAAAGTGGAGTTAAAACGAATGCCTGCACGTTCCAACACAACTATGGACCAATGTTAGTTAGTGTACAAGTCTCCGTTTTATATTTCAGTCTAACAAAATAGAACATAATTCCGCAAAATGCAAATTGTAATCGTTTGTAGCGGAATGATAAAACAATTCAGCTTCATTTGTGTATTTACAATCTACTGTGTGTACTGGACACGAGGGGCTGGGGAGAGAGAAGTCGAAGTGAGCACAGGTATGGTGGTGACAGGGTTAAGAGATCACAACAAAATTCAAGGCATTAAAAGTGCTGACAAATAGTATATTCGCATCTTTACACCAAACAATATATCGTATGGAACTCTACTGCGTCATTGTGCTCACAAAGGCCAATATGCAATACCAGGCCTCTTGCTAATTCAGTGTGCTTTATTGGGCATTCCAATGACTTGTTCCTTTAATTCACTTAAAGCGCCATACCTGAGACACAAGGGTTTCTTTTGGAAACTCATTAGGGGTGGTCAGCATGGGTGTGACCCAAATGGTATTTTTCTATGAGGCAGACAGGGGTTTGTGTTTAAAAAGTGGCAGCCAGCTCAGACACATACAGTGGGTGTTTGTGAGATTGTATTTTAGGCCGATATTTTGCAGCCACATTGACCCTAAATGCGACCAATAATTTATTCAGCTGATAAAAGAACACACACCGTCCAGACTATGCTCCCAAAATAATAACCAATACTGCTATGACACTGCTCGAGTTCTAGAGCATCTGTTCTAGCACACAGTACAGTGTCATCGAGTGTTCAGTGTCTACTACACTGTATGTTGTCTTACATTCTGCAACATGCCTGTACTAAAATCATTATAACATGCCTGTAAAATACCATGCATTTATTTGATGCCCAACTATAGTTTTTTTTTTATATTCTGCCTGTTTTGCATGTATATTTGTAGTGATATTAGTAATGTGATCACTCAGCCATGGGGCCTAGTTTGCACTTTATAAATCTACACAAACAATGAAATCACTGTTGTGATGAGTGCAGATTCCTCCTCTCCCCCAAGTTTTAATTTGGGAGACCTTGGCAAGAGTGACATACTTCAGAAGATCAGATCTGAACGATGAGGATTGGGCATTGGATGACTGGCTGCATTGTTGAGGAGGTCACATTGAATGCATGCGGTGGGGGTTGGAGGTGCTGTCTCAGACACACGGCCAATGCAGTGGGGCACTTTTCAGACATCATATTTCCCTCTGATACAAGTGCTCTACAGTAGCTGTATTTTTGAAATGGGTATAGTGTTGCAGCAATGTAGGCATTACAGTGTGCATACGCATTTCAGTGGCAAGTGGGCATTACCCTGATGTATCACAGTTTTAAAATAAACAGCCTAAAAGATACTCTTCAGTGAGCACAATATATTTATTTATTAATTCATAGCATTTCTGCAATGCCCAAACCCTGTGCTGTCACAGCGTTTGGTACAGTAAGAACAACAGTAAGAAGAACATTTGATACAAGTGTTAATCATACTTATCGAAAAGCAACGATTTTACATTCTTTATGAAAGCTCTATGTGATTGCTCATTTCTGATAGTTGCAGGGAGATAGTTCCAGAGTGCAGGTGCGGTAACACTGAAACATCCAGAGTGCTCTATCTCTCGACTCAGCAATGCATCTCCACCAAAACAATTACAATACATTTTGGCCCATAAATTGCAAACTGTGACTTTCCAGAGCGAAAGCGGGGAAGGGACTCCCAGCTCCAGCCATAATGCTTCAAAGAGCCAGCAAAGACCACAGAGTTTTTGCTTTCAATTTGGGTAGCCAATTGACTGCCCTGGCTGGAAAAATGTCCAGTGCATAGAGAATGCCCAGAATAATTGAAGACTTGCATGCAATCAATTTGATCTTGATTGAAGGTCTCCCATAAACATCAATGATTATTTTAATTGAGAGCCATTTGTACTAGGCCTTATGTGATATCCCGCTGCAAGATGTTCAGGTTATAAGGTGGGACTAATAGGGGCCCCAAATACTTGTAATCGTCTACTTGTACTAGCTCTGCCAGGCAAAGCTTCCAAATAAATGACAGAGCACCATATGCTCTTTTCCCACAGTCATTATTTAGTTTTTTGATACATTACGGCTAAAGCCATGGACGTTAGAAAAGGCATGTAGGGCATTGAGTGAATGCTGAAGGCCCACAGGAGTACAGTCTAGGATCACTGTATCGTCTGCATACAAAAGGCAAGGGATGAAATCCCTGCCATATCTTGGCGGGTGATTATTCACCGACTTGAGTGGGAGGGGTAAGTCTGATACATAGAGGTAAAAATCAGGGTGGCTAATGGACACCCCTGCATCAACCCTTGCTTGGTGGTGGAAGGACTGGACAACCCCCATCCTGTGATAACCTGACCCGCGTATCACTATAAAGCGCCTTGATAAAATACAAGATCAACGGATCTATGTCCTATCGTGCCAGCTTTTCCCAAAGTTTTGCTCCTATCACACTATCAAAAGCGGCTGTGTAGTCGACGAAACACATGTATCGCTGTGCCCGGATAGCTCTGTGTGTCAGAAATCAGGGTCAAGAGAGTCCAAACAGAGTGGGCTGTCCCACTACCTACCTGAAAATTCAGCAGACCTCCTCTCCTTGGCACTTGAGGAAAGAAGTTCCAGGAGCAGATTTGCACAAATCTTTCAACTGCAATTGAACATAGCCAGGAGCCTATAACTGAAGGGTTGGTTGCAGGGGGCCCTTCTTATGGACCGTATTTTCAATGTTTACATGGACCTGCCCGGAACCCTCCTCTCTCCACGCAACATCCACATTCACCAATACACAGATGATGCGCAGATATACCTCAAGATATCTTCCATCGAAGACATCCAGAGGCTCAAGGCCTGCCTCCCATTGATCCATTCCTGGCTGTCCAGTGCTTCCCTGAAGCTCAACTGCTCCAACACTGAATTCATACTGTGGACCAACAACACTGAACACCCAGACATCCAGGCCTGGCTCTCTTCTATGAATCTCGAGGGATTCACACCCCAGCTCGCCCCCTGTGTCAAGTCCCTTGGGTTCAACATCATCTGACACCTCACAATCCAACAGCATATAGCAAGAAAGACACAAAAGACCTGGTACCAACTTTTTGTCCTATGGAAAATCAAGCCCTTCATCCCATGAAACAACTTCAGATCTGTAGTCCAAGCCTTGGTCGTCTCCCACCTGGATGGTGGAAATTACCTTTTGAAAGACCTTCCACGTCTACCCTGGAACCCCTGAACTGTGTCCTGCATGCTGTAGCAAGACTCATTAAAGGACTCTCCAAATTTGACCACATCCCCTGACCCTCATCAAATTGCACTGGCTCTCACTGCAAGCCTGTGCCATCTTCAAATCCTGTTGCATCATCTGCACGCCTGTCACCTGAAGTCCCTAGGTTACCTCATTGAGAAACTCAGTATCTCCGGAGGCCTGCGATCCGCCAGAAGAAAGGAAATGTGCAGACTTGAATTGCAAAAGTGCAGGAAGGAAAGAACCAGAAGACAGTCCTTCTCTGTCTATGCCCCAAGACTCTGGAACCTCCTCCCCGTAAACATCATACTTACCACATCAGTTCTACAGTTCTGGAAAGAGCTCAAGACCTTCCACTTGAAGGAATGGCTCCTCCTTAACAACAAGATCCACACATCCTGCACTCCCCACCCTACCTGAAACTATGTGATCTACTCCCCACTGTCTTCCCCCAGGCTGCCAACTGCCCAACCTCCCCTTTTAGCTCCCCACTCCTTTGTTCTCTTCTTCCCTCACTGCATTATTCCCCCAAACCTTGTAAGGTGCTCAGTTCCTTCCTAAACCTAGCTCCGCTCTCAATAAATACCCCAATAAAAATAATAATCTGGCATGCTTTTTCTATTCCCACAAGCCGGTTGACTTAATGCAAGGATTAGTACAGGCATAGCAAACCCAGCTATGAAGGTGTGGTGGCCGTGTCATCTGCTTGCATGATCTCTACTACATCTGGGTGACTGAGTGTAGGGGTCCTGATTGGCATATGGAACCCAGCAATCAGGGAGAGCTAGTAGTGCTTCTTTCATATTTACTTTTACGTTTGATGGCCTTTAGGCCTAGTTTACTCTTTTCATGCTGGCTCCCCAGCCTTTTGAAAGCCCCTATATAACTGTGGGAATCCCTAAGGAATCCATGCTTGGGATAACCAAAATGGCCCATTTCGTCCTATACCCTGTTTAGATGTGCAGTGGGTGGGGAGGGGTACTCTGCAACCCACAGCCAAAATCACATAAAAGTAGCTTGTGACTCTTGCCAAAAGGGCATCAAGGGCTGGATAGCCTGGGCCATAGACTCCCCTCCATGATATGGGATGGGCAATTTCTCTGACTTGTCAGAGGACTCATTTACAGCCAACAAATGTAATCTCCACCTGCTTTCAAAGAATTTAAAGACTTTTACTTTCCAGCTACTATTTTGTACCAAAAAATAACACAAACATGTACCGCAACTCAGTGTATTCTCATGCATCCAAACAAGACTACAGATTATTATTTGCAATTGCTATTTTCCATCATCACAAATCTTCTTAACAGTTATTTTCGCTCATACGTTGTGAAAGGTTCCACGCCCAGGATCAACACATCATTTACTCTCATGCCAATAAATACATCAACAATCTTTTCTTCACTAGTTTTTGTTGTTGTTTATCACAAAAGGTTGGCACACCAAATACAACTACTGAGTGAACTCCTTTTTGTTTGCAAATTGCATTTTGTGTCACCACAAAAAAGATGGCACACCCAGTCACAGTCAGATTCTCACAACCTGCACCTCTCCTCCCTTGCACCAAAAAATGAAGCAGCCCAATTTACAAAAGGTAAGTTGGGGAAGCTATGGTGAGTAACAGGTAATGGTGTGCTAGTCAACTGTATTGTCTCGAGTGGTCTGATGCAGCAGTAACAACACACAAGGCCCCCTTGACCATCCAAAAGTAAACCTAAACAAAATTGTATGTTGTTAATCTGTGCAATGGCCCTAATTAAGTTCAACAACTTATAGTCGGAAATGCGCACAATCCTTATTCATCAGATCCAAAATTGTCTGTTTCATATAGTTGGATTTATTGGTAGCAACCAACAAATCAACAGCCAACACGTGTTACCACCAAAGCATACAGTGAGAAGATTGTAATAGTTCATACATTACACATTTCACATTTCCTATCATATACATTACATAGATAACAATATTACATGTCAGACAATGGTTGATACATACCATGAGATCAATCAGCGTCAGGTAGGATGTGAAGGTACAGATGGAAAAAATATCTACATAAATGAAAAAATATTATAACATTATTATATAACGAGAAAAAGGGTAATCTGCTAATCAGATTCCCCTTCCATAAACTACATGCCAAATGCATAGTGTATCTGTGGCCTGCTGCATCAGTTTCCTGATTTGCAGCACCTGCTCTGTCAGTGACACAAGGCAGGATCAGAGGTCACAGTTGCCCATTTGACAGCTGACGTGACAGCCAAGTCTCTGAAGTGCATGGGGTTGCCTTAAAGATATGCACCTCTGTATCAAAACAATGATGCTCACAAAGAACCCATGAGGGTGGTAGGATAAACTCTAATAATATGGCTATGTGTGAATTGTCGAAGATGAAGCATATTCTGACCAGACGGGTTGAACCTGTCAAATGATAGTCCAGAAACCTGACTGGCCATGTCTCCTCTTTGATCTCTTTGTGAGGGCAAGTAACACCTTCTGCCAGAAACAGCCACACAACAGGCAGCTGACTTGGGTCAAAGCATCAAAGGCACACACCCATTCAAAGGGAATAGCCTCACACCAGGGTGCTGCATATCTAAAGGCCTTTGATTCTTTTGAGACGGAAAGGGGGCAGGGTTAGTGTAGCCAGAGGGAAATCTGTACACATTTGAGACACTTCTGCCATCTTGTTTCTCTCTGCCTCTTTTTCTCTTTTATGTCCACTCCGGTTTATAGTGAAAAAACCGAATTACAAAATATCGAAAACAAAAATCTCGAATCCAAAATATCGAAAACAAAAATCTCGAATTTTTTTTTTAATACGTTTTTATTTCGAAATGGGGGGGTTCCCCCCCCAACCCCCCTTTTTTCTTTTTTTCTTTTATTTTACCCTTTTTTTATACTTACCTGAACCCACAAATACATATAAATAAATAAAGAAATAATTCGAGATTTTTTTTTTTCGAGATTTTGGATTCGGGATTTTTGTGATTCGATATTTTGTTTTCGGTTTTTTGACCAACCACCGTCCACTCCACTCCCTGTAGCACAACACTCTTTGGGTGTGATGGCAGAAGGGCAAAGTCCACTAATTTTAAGGGCAGGGATTGGACCCCTAAAGCAGGCTAACTTTAGTCCAATCACATGTGGGATTTCACCTTTAAAAGAAGTGCTCTCAAACCAAATTCTTTAAATCATCCTTTGGACTTCAACCTTTTAAGAAGATTTCATGTGGACCCTATTGGGAGGGCAGTCCTTTTCAGAGTCCTTCAATTGTGAGATGAAGGCAGGTGTTCCAAGACAGAAGCAAGCTCTATCGCCTAACCATCCCCAGGGACCACTGGGAGTTAATCTGCTGCTAACAAACAAGACCTGTCTCTCTGCTACCCACAGCAGTACCCAGGACATCACTGTGTTGATGGACACTGAAGTTGTGTGCTAGCTTCCCCTGTGTTTGGGAGCAGGACTCATCTTGTTCCTGAGTCCCTGAGTGGGACTCAAGAGCACCATGAGGGCCAGTACAGGTGATAATCCTGGTGATTTCCAGCAATTAACAGCTTCGAGCCATATTTCAAGATACGTTCAACACATATGAACCACACAGACTCATCCGTGTGCACTCTCTTGATCTTTGCTCGGCACCAAGAAGTCTGGTTTTCTGCTACCAGACCACCAAGAACTGCAAAAAGGTCCTATTGAATGATGTATGTCCTCCAAGTACATCTGTGGGACCTCGAGTCTGGCTAGATCATTTGAATACCTTCTGCAACCTAAATAAATGTCTTTTTTTAACACTGACAGTGGTCTGGGTACTGCACTCATATGGGCTTGGGTGGTGAGCAATGCATTGCACTTAAATTGCACCTTGCAAAAATCACATTGATCATCTGGAAGGAGGACAATGAGGCCCTTCAGATCACTCGCTTGTGGTTAGCACTGCATGTAACTCTAAAGTACAGAAGGGTGGGCCATGCCACCACATATATCATGAAATAGGGACTTTGTTATGCACTAGAATGAACTAAGGATTACATTTTTCACTCTAAGATCCAACCGGCACCTTCATAACTTAGCAGAAGGCATGGGCTCATTTCACACACCCTGCACTCACATATAACATAAACACTATTGCACAGTGCCTCTGTCATTAGAATGAACCTACCTTTAATGGCAAAAATTCGAATTGTAGCTTCCCTCATAATTATCTTCTCAAACAAAATCTACCCTGTTTAGTTCATAGTTCACCTCTGCGATGCCCATCTACATGTCATTCAGACATGGGCGACTAGTAGGGTCTTGGCCACCCTCACATAACTATAATGGCCGAAATGCACACACGCATAATAGCACCTTCCAAATTTGGTCTCCAGTCCCTCTGTGGGAGTTCAACCAAACAGCACTTTGGTTGAAAGGTGCTATACAAAGGACACAAATAAATGAAAAAACATGATCAATTGTAGTCTTTTAATTGTCTATATTCACTGTGGCCCACTACCCAGAGTGCTGCATCTTTTCTATCTTTGCATATTCTGTGTTATTGTACAGGGGAAGATTGTTATAGTGTTTTCTAGTTAACTACTATTGTGCATGGTGTGTTTGATTAAGGTATACACTTTGATAGAACCTTGATGTTCAATTCCTTTGTTTTAGACTGTCATACTTCCCTGTTTGGGTTGCTATTTAACCACATGCACACAACTCTCTTAAGAGCACAGCCTTCCGTTGGCTTTTGGTTTGTAGAAGTGTGAAGGCTGAGTGAGCGCTTTAGCTTCTACTCATCCTCCTATTGCTGCAGGTCAGAAGTCAAATCATTACACATGATATGCTGCATTCAATTCACTTCTTCATATCACAAATTGCATATCACAAAAGTTGCCCCTATGAACTAAACAAGGGATCAACCCTCAATGACTTGCATCTTGGCATCCCCACTCTGATCTCAGCCTGAACTATTTAATCAATAATTTACTTAGTGTCACATCTGTCTGCACTTTGTGTCTTCCCTGCTGCCCATATTTCCAAATTCGATTTAAGGCCACTTGCTGGACACTATCTGCTGCCATATATACCAGTCAGTACTAGGATACCTCCTTAAGTACCCTCACACATATCTCACTAGAAGGGCACACTTACGGAGACATCACCACACCGTGTGTATACTCCAAGTACCTGCAACCAACTATGCTTTACCTGCACTAACATCTTCAAGTGCTATGCTCAAACACAATATATGGATATCAACTTACCCAGACAACACATACATTGAATAACCCTCCCGATAGACCTAAAACAGCTGGACACTACACCTCTCTAACCAACATACATCCCACAATACCTGTCAATGCATCCTAGTAGCATGGGTAAATAAGGATTCCACCTGCTACCGGTGACATATAAAACACCCAGTACCCAGGTACTCCTGAATGCTACCCATCAACTCAATAGCAAAGCTAGCCAGTACTTGTTCCTGTATCCCTACATACCTAATCTGCGATTGTCTTTCAAAAACACCAGATCACCAAGTGACTGTGAGAATAGCCATGCATCAGGGCATACAACCTTGTAGCCTCGTATTATATATTCTAAGTTCTGTTCTCATATTCACAATAAGAGAACACCCAATGTTTTACAGTTTGTGTATGCTTTACTTACATCTGTAACTGACAATACATTTTGCAATAAAGAATATAATCTTACGTTATTTTGGCACTTCTGGACTATAGTTTAATTTAATTCAATTGGGGGGAATTCTGTTTGTGTGCTAACAGTAATGCCAGCAGAAGACTTGTCGTTGGAGGATTTTGCAATGAAAGGAGACAGATGAGATAAAGGGTGGGAAGGGGTGATGACAGTGAGGGTTGGCACATGGGAGCAACGGTTTTCCATCTTTCCATACTAAAGAATTCATTTGTCTGATTTGTGTTATGCTGTGTGTGATCATCTGTGAAGCAGGAGTGGTCATAGACTAAAATCATTTCCTCAGATACGCAGTCATGGATGTCTTTCAAAGTTAATATTTTGTGAACATTTTTGATACTGTATGAAACGCACCAAATGTCCAAATAGATGTTGACTATCTCACCGGAAAGTGTTTGCAGATTATCATCCTGATCAGAAAACATCTCTCAATGCATTGTCTGACAACAGTGCCCGTCTGCTCTTCTTCCTTGTAACCACAAGGTGAGCCAAGAGACATATGCTAGTCTGAAAACCATCTGTATGGAGTACTTTAATTGGCATCAAGATGGTCACTTGACTGTCTTTAGGTTTGTTTTCATTATCTTTTTATTTGGTTGGATCCTGCTTTGCCAGGTGACCCGGTGCTTCAACAGGGTTTCCTGCATGCAAAACAAAACTCCCACGACCTATAGAACCTACAACCCTACCTGCAAGCCTGGAAGACATCTGGAACACTTTGATTGACTCCCACTGGGTAATGAGATATTCTGCTTCCCTTGTACAGTCTCCCGTGCGTGTCCAGCATGGGTGCCTGCACCCAAGCGTCAAAAGCAGCAAAGGGTAACTCTTGGTTTGGGTCTGTTATGGATGGAAAGGGTCTAGGGCCAGAGCCCCTCCTTAAACCAGGACTTTGATAAACTCACTCTTTACCTGCCGCACATAGGGATCCTTTCACATATTAACTATCCATTAAATGCAGGGCTTCTGTTACCTCACAGGTTCAAGGAACATTTCTGTATTGACAAGTAACATGCTTTGGCTACTCATAGCCCCATCCTACCCTACATTGGAATTTAAACCTGCTTCATCTTAGTCAACCATCCACCCCTTCCCTACACACTCACCTACCTGTTGGGCTGCACCCTTTCTTGAATGTCTTCACTTACCTTATCTTCTATCCTTCAGCATGCACCTTGACTTTGCTTCATTTCTGTCTTCTACTCACTCTTCTCGTTCCCTTATCTCATTGCCTTCAGCCTCAAATTGGTCTAATGTCTGTAGCCTCCCTATCTCCCTTCGTCCACCCTGCAGGATCTCCAACCATATCTATCTCCCACACTCACTGCACTACATCTTCTCCTAGCTCCTAAATCCTATCACTCTGTCACTTGGCCTCTGGAACTGTTTCACTTGGCCGCTGGAATGCACAAACACTCTGCAACAATTTTTAGAGAAGCAGAAGTACACATCACTCATAGAGCCCACCCTATCACCTCTGTCATTCTGGAAGAACAGCAAGAAAGCACTGTGCTTGACACCTAGTATCATCCCAATATGACATTGAAGGTAAGAGAGAAGTTATGCACTGAGACAAAAGTACCGAATGTATCCCCAAACTGATGCGGTAGACCTGCGCCTGCAAACACGACTGAACATAGAAAAACAATAAGTGAACTCCAACAAATGAAAAGTAACACGACTGAGGAGAGAAGATACAAGGGTGCACTGAAACTAACACCTGGATACCTAAAGAATGAATATGTGATTGAAATAACAAAGTAAAACAGACCCATATATACTAAGAAGATAAGTAACAAGAAATGTAGTAGATGTACGTACGCAGAAAAGAAAGGTAGATAAACAATATAGAAGCTTGCTGGAGTAGGAAACAGAACACGAGTAAAGCAGCCTTGTTGAGAAAATGGACTTTGTCATTGTATAACAGTAAGTAAGAAAACTTGAGAAGGGAAACAATGATTCAGTGCTGAAAGGCACTGAAATACAAATTTGTGCAGAAAAAAGGATAGGATTTTGGCTCAAAATCAAGGATGCCACAGCAACATCAACTACATGGCACAAAAGGAGTAAAAGAGGATGATCCATGTACGTATGGCATATTTCTCTTAGATTAAGCAAAGGAGTGAACATTTGTGAGTGTGAAGTATTGTACAATTAAAGACACAGACAGCACATGAAGGATGGAACAACCAAGACTCCATAGGCCAAGAAGGGTAATAGCACCCAATATAATTGAATCAAATAGCACTAAATGAAAGGGCAAAATGGACAAAATCATGGTCTCTTCACACGTGGTACAAGACAAGAAGACAAGGCCTATTCATAAAGCTCCATGTGAAGATAGCAATGTAGCTTCACTCCCTATGCAGTTCTGAGGAAGAGAATGTTCAACAAGGTCAACTACAATTAAGAATACTTGGCTCATGGCCTAACTGATGAGAGATGACAGGCTAATTAGCTAAGAAAGGCAGTTGTCTGACATTGTTTGCTTGCACATGGGGTTTGTTTACATGTTTGCTAACGAGACGAATGTCCAAGATTGATAAGAGAGTGCCTACCAATCATGAGGGCCTACGTGATGGTGGATTATACATTGTTGCATGGGCCTATAAACTGCTGTTATTATGTTATTATCTGTATTTTACGTTGTTAGAGGTTGATAAATGCATGCCTAACAGATAAGGGGTATTCGATGATGATACTAACACCTATAGAGATGATATGTATACGTTTCCCTTAACACAACAAGAGTGTGCGAAATGCAGTCTGTTTGTGTGCCAGGTTTCCTTATTTTATTGAATTGATAATAAAGTAGTATTCTGCAATATTCTTTGAGTCTGTCTGTTTATTTGGGCCTAAGATCATTTGTTTTGGTAATCCCATTCGGCACTTGGAATGCACCAGGTGCTAGTGCACATTTTGGCAGCAGTGCTGATGGTTCAGAGCCAGCTCTCGGATTGTTGACGTCTTCCACAATCAGCCAGAAAATCGCAGAGTTTCCTGTGGAGAGCGGAAGAATCAAGTGTGTAAAAAACGAGACGGTCAGCAGGTGCCTCTTTGAAGACATTCCTGTCTGATCTCCAGGGGCGCCCCACGGACTGAAGGTAAAGTGGTAAATTGGAGCTGAGTTGATACCGGAGGGATCGAAATGAGCAACAGATGTAAGTAGAACATCGAAAGTGCAAATAAGAAGGGAGGGTTTGTAAGCATTCGTAAAAATATATAGTGGGGAAATGTAACAGGATTGATTTAAGGAGAGATACCTTGATACCCATTCTCAAGGAGATAGAAGAACACACATCACACTCTGGAACAGAGTATTTGAGATAAGGATTCCTGAGGCAAGGCCAATATTAAGGATGTGTTTACACTCCAAAATGGGGTAAAATCTAGATGAGGTACTTTTACTAGAGACAGTAAGGAAGACGATTGTAGAAATGGTTGTGCACATTTATTTGGGGTTTTGAAATTTTTAGTATAAGAAGTTGACTTGGTTTAAAAAGACACATGTCTCTCTTAGTTGTGATAATGTAGGTTGTAGGCTAAAAATACAGAATGATAGGAATAATTTGACACTTTAACAGACTCTAAAAACAAGTGATTGGTGCCAATCGGAGGAGGATAATATTTAAGGAAAAAATAAATTAAAAACAGATTCTTAGATTGTCAATCATAAAACAACAGCCCCACCTGGAAGACAAGAAGCGTAGGTGTATATGATTGTAGAACAGGATTCACACAATTCCCATAATTAGAGAAAGCGGGAGGACGACCACAATATATACCATGGCCAAAGATTGATGAAGATCATTTGAAATGTAAATGACCTAGTTTGACTTCAGGAGCGGGTAAATGGATTTATGAGTTAGAAAGAATGAAAGCAGAAATTACATTAACAGTTGGTTACATAAACAGTCTGCTAGCAGCTATCCTAGGGGAGAGAGCTGATAACATTTGGAGACAAGCGGGACATGCAAGTGTGACAGCACAAAACACGGCACATGATGGAGCACCATTTAATAATTGCAGAGCAGACGTATGGAGGGCACTTACATTACAATACCCTGATATGTCAGACATGGGTGTGATTATGTTAAAGAAAATGGGAGAGAACAAAGACCCTGCTGCTTATATTTAGGAGATTCAAAAACATTGGCATCTTGAGATGAGGGAACTGTGGGATTAAACTGTAGCATTATTTTATCATGTTTTGCGTCAGGGACTGCCTGAGCCAGTGCAAAAGCAGATATAAAAACAAGTTGGGATAAAAGTGAAGCTATTGCCATAAAAATAGTTGACTATCATACATCACTGTCGACTGTTACAAGAGAAGAACAAGAAAAAAGCGGAGATTAGGAAGCTTGAAAAAGCAAAGTTATTTTAGAAGAAATTGTTGAAATTTGCCATAGAAGGAGCAGTACTGACAAGTGGTGAAGGAGTGGTTACACCGGAGTCATAGGCTATGCAGCCAATCACGGTGGGTAACATTTTTGGCCACATGGTAGAGGGAATGGACCTAGATGACAAGGAGGTGGATTTCAAAACCCTCAAGGTGGAGACGGATTTGATGGAGGACAGCTGCAGCAGTTCTGGTATTGGGGAAGAACAGGACATATTGCCTGAAGGTCCCGAAGTAGAGGGGGCATGTAGTAAAACTGGCAAGCTCCAAGACCACTGGAGTATTATGCTCAAGACCATATGCAGTATCAGAAGTGTTCTTCGCAAATACATAAAACATAGCAGATTCCACTGCAACCACAGTCGCCACAAGGGCAATCACAGCAAGTGCCCATGCAAACACAATAGTACAGACACAATAGATGGCAATGACACAATGGAATCTGAATACAAGACCCCACAAACATCTACGGCCAGGAAGGGGAGTCCGACAGTAGTGGGAGGGAATCCTTTTAGAATTCGAGGATGAATTTATATCCACGATAGGAAAGCCCACAGAGTGACCTGATATGTTCAGTACTATCTGTGACACCAGACCCCCAAGAGGAACCAAGGGTCTTGCAATGAAAGAAGGTAAGACATTGTAATTTCTTGAAGACACGGGAGCAACTCGTTCCTGTGTGCATGAGGGAAAGTATCCAATGTCTGGCATTGCCATGAATGCACAGGGATTTTCTGGGGCTAGGAGTTTGAATCCTTTTACTGATGAATTACCATTTCAATAGGAGAACATGATGTGTCTATGCCACTATTGTATTCTTGGCAGACACCAGTTAACATATGGGATGTGACTTGATGACAAAGCTTAATATGACAATGGGCCTCATTACGAGTCACCCAGTATGGAAATAACAGTGGCGGTAAACCCGCCGCCACCGTTGTTTCCATACCGGGTGATCTCGAGTCCTGCAGGCGGAGGTGTCATTCCCGCCAGGTCTGACCTGGCGGGTTTAACACCACCCACCTGTAGGCGGACGTGGGAACACCGGCACCATCATGAGATGGTGCCGGTGTTTCCACTGCCCCATTCCCATTGAGTCCAATGGGACTCAATGGGAATGGGGATTGACCGAATTCTGCCTCCGGAATTCCCAGGTCACCGGGGTCGTAATGCCCCAGTAATTCCAGGAATCACAGAGGCAGAATGGTAATATGAGTCAGGCAGTAACCTGCTGGAATTCCAGGCAAGGTTACCGCCAGACTAGTAATGAGGCCCAATATCTTTTACTGAATAAGTGATAATATGTTCCACTCCAGGAATACAGTACATGAATGTAAGAGAAGTTATATTAGCATTTACAGGCCAAAAAGCATCGAGAGATCTTCCTTTAGATCCAGAAGTATGTTTGCATGGAGTAAATATTTTGCTGACACAGCTTCCTGGATTGATAGGTAATTTACTGAGGACACCTGACAAATTGTTTTTTAGACCAGAAATTGCTATGCATCACGAGAAAGGACAGGTTATTCCGATAGAACTGGAAGCAGCAGTAGTAAGAGAAGAAAGGGTATGGTTGTTCATGGGATGGATGATGAAGGAAGAGTATGGAGAACAGTAATAGCTCTTGATGAAGGATATACACTAACAGACTTGACAGACAACGAGTTGTTTAGAAATGAGCATTTAGATGATGAATTGGTATTTTCACAAGTCTCACTTATTTGATTAAAGTTGAGAATTAACAGAGAATGCGATTGGTAAGAAAGAAACTGTATTTATTTCAGGAAGAATTAGAAAAGGGACCAAGCATCTTAAGAACCAACAGTCAGTATGATGTGAGTCTATTGAGTGGAGCAGGAGCTGTCAAAATAAAGCTTAAGCCAGGAGCAACTTTACCATGAGCAAAACAGTACCCCTTGTCCAGAGAAGCAGATGAAAGTATATTTGAAACCATTTCCGCTTTAATACAGCAGGGAATACTGGTAACATCAGATTCCTTGGGTAACACAGCTATGTACCCAGTGAAGAAATCAATGGGGTTTGTGGAGATTTATTTGGGATCTACACCCTCTAAAGAATATTATTGAAGCAGAGTTTCCTCTGGTTACTAATCGAGCTACGATATTATGTAACATCCCAGCTAAAGCCAAATATATTACAAAAGTAGATTCAAAGAATGCTTTCTTGTCAATTCCCCTGCATGAGGAATTCATTTTCATATAGAAATCAGCAGTGGAAACATACAGGATTACCACAAGGATTCTGTGAGCCTTTAATAGGGTCCTTCAGATGGACCTAGGTAACATACAACTTGAAAACACAATAATTCTGTATGTAGATGACATTTTAGTGTGCAGTGAGACAGAAGAAAAATTCAGAGAAGATTCAGTCCAGTTAATTATATTATTGGCAGAAAAAGGATACAAAGTGGACAATGAGAAATGACAGTATTGCCAGGTCCTGTAATCTCTCAAGAGGGGACACAACTCTAGGACCTATGACAGTGAGGGAAATGCAGCTATTTTTAGGCCTATGCAACACAACAATTGTAGGGCCTGGGTTTTTGATTACAGTAAATATATTAGACCATTCTTAAAAGGACTCAAAGAAGCACAGACAGGTAAAAATGAGATAATATGGACAGACACGATCACAGAGGATTTGAAGAATTGGACGGGGCGATGTGTACATCCCCAGCGTTAGGGAATCCAGATAATAATGAAGAGTCTCACACTCAAATGGAGTACTGATGACAGCAGTCCTTATGCAGATGGACATAAACCATTGTCTTATTACATGGGGATTTTAGACCAAGTATTGAGGGGACACTACCCCTGCAAACAGGCATTAGGGGCTGCTGCTTTCGCAATTGAAAAAGCTGCAAGGATTACAATGGGATGATCAATTACATTATTTCGTCGAACATTCATTATTTGCCTTTTTGGAGAAACCTAAAAGCAGGTTGACTACACAAAGAGCATCAGGTTATGAGGTGATCTTTCAAATCCAGCAATCAAAATTGTTAGATATAGAGTAGTGAATCCAGCAACATTCATAGCAGAACCAGTAGAGAAGGGAGATTATGTACAGGATTGCACAACGTACACTGAGTTTTATGATGATATTTCCCATGTTAAGAAAAATGCTTTATGAGAGGGGAAATTCATTAATGGTTCTTCAAAAATTGATCAAATGACAGGAGAAAGACAAAAGTGAACCCAATAGTAAAGTTAAAACATGATAGTGAATTTAAAGTAGTGACAAGTGCAAGATTCCATTCACATTTTTCAGCAAAGGCAGCAGAAATAGTGGCGCATATTGCTGCAATCCATTGATATAAGGATGAGGAAGTGACAGTGTGCTCTGACTCCACCTATGTGCAATCAACCATACATGAACGATTGTCATGCTGGAAAAGGATGGGCTATCTTCCACACGGACTTCACACCAGTGCAACATGCGTCACTATTGGGCAAACTCATTAAGGTACTAAAGCTTCCATTGGCTAGTGCCATGGTGAAGTGCAGAGTCCATACTTATATGACAGGGATTATTTCTTGCTGTAACAAAGCCTCTAATGTTGAAGCAGAAAGAGCAGCATATTTGCACAATATTTCAAATTTTGTAGTAGTAAGTGTTAAGCAAATATCAGAATTATTCATGATGAAGAAAGAAGGTGTTAATATGTAATCCATTATACAGTTAATTGAGCTGCAAGGTCATGCCCCACAAGAAGAACAAGATGAATGGAAATGGCGGGGGTGTTCTTTATCCCCCACCAAGGCTATATGGAGACAAGACAGTACTGGAAAGCCAATTATGCCTCTAGCATCATTGAAAGCCGCATTGGATCAAGCGCATACGACCAGAGAGATTCTTGCTGCATAATCACCAAATGTATTAGAACAGGTTGCACATTTTATTGTGAACTGCATCATATCTTGCTAACAGAGAGAGGAGCAATACCACGTCACAATTGTCCTTTTCAGCTTCTGCATAAAGATTATGTGGATATGTTGCAAATCTGTAATGGCTAAAGATATATGTCAGTGGTAGTATGTCCCGTTTCCCAGTGGATCGAGGCAGGTCCATGCTTGCACTCCAATGCCACATGTGCTATCATGTTTCTCGTACAAAAGGTGTTTTTGAGATGTGCTGTATGCATAGTTCTACAGTCTGATAATGGGCCTCATTTTGTAAATGAGATGGTTGAGCTGATAACTCTTATATTAGGCATAAAGCATATGTTTCCATCAACTTACCACCCACAGGCGTATGGTATTTTTGGGTGTTTATATGGACTCCTCCAAGAAAAGGATCGCAAAGATAAAGATGACTTTAAAGAAGGGATGCCTATATTGCCTCCCCTTTGCCTTATTTGCATTGAGAAACTAGCCTGCCTCAGATTACCACCTGACTCCTCATGAGTTGGTGACTGGACACCATATGAGAATACTCCTTGCTCCTCCCATTCAAATTGGAACTGATGCCCATAGTGTAGCAAAAACATTGGGGGATGAGATGCATGATTATTTGACAAATATGACTGCTAGTGTTTCTTTTATTTCCCAACAGAGCAAAAATCGATGAAAATTAAACAAGACAGCCAAACGATCAACCCTACCTAACTTTTAAAGCCCCTTAGTTTGAATCCTGGCAAAGCCCCGTTTTGAGACACCGTACCTAGTAGAGGAGATCACCACCACTGCCATAAAGATTCAAGGAATACATGCCTGGCTGCCTCTGGGTGACATCAAACTTTACATAGGAGAGACCCGTACCCCTGATGCAACCGTTGACATTGAAGCAAGAGAAGAGGTTCTGCGTATACGACCCGATCGCCTACCAAGAGTCATCAAGCATCAGCAAAGTAAAAACCATTCAAACTATCGATGGTTCCCAAGTTTATGGGAAACAAATAACTTTGCAGTGTTTTCAGAAATATTCTTATTAGGGTAAAGAGATAATGTTTTGAAGAAAGAAAACAAACGTACGCAACATTTTATGTTGCCTATAATGTTACACACACTTCTGTATGCTGCTTTTACATATATACTTTGATCGTACTTGTTATGCAGAAACATAGGCAGTACCCTTTGGGAACACCACACATGATTAAGACTACAAGTGTAAGTACAAATTCACCCTTCGTACAAGTCTGTACTACACAGTATTTGGTAGTGGTGGCGGCTGAGCAGCCAGACCTATCTCAAGATTAAAGTGAGCAGTACAAGAGATTTCACAAAGGACAGCAATTACTATGGTTCAAACAAACACAGATTCAAGGTTTCGGAGTAAAAGAATATACATTTATTTACACCATCATTTATAAAATAGTTCAATATCATAAAGCAGCAGAAAATCACCGTCTTAATATACTACAACAACACCCAATCAATTCAGTTAAGCTCAAAATTAAGTGTGAGCAAAATGGCACTCCAGCAATTTAAAAGGGAGAAAAGACAAGGTTATCCAAAATCCATAGCAATAGCACCAACAAGTGATAGGCAGGGCAATCTAGTAAAGGCTACTACAACTAGGATTCAAGTCAATAAGTCTGGGCCAATGTTAATGGTTCAGAGTCTTTGCAGAGAATCACGCAGTTCAAGGCAGTTTGCGGTTAAGTCTTTGCCAAGAGTTCAAAACGAAGTTGGTTGGAGGAAAGGTTACTTAAAGGAGAAGAGAAGAGAAGGACAAGCCTTCAGAGAGGCAAAAGATTTCCTGTGCTTTCACTGCGGTTGGACGGAACGAACAACCAAATTTGCACAGGAGCCTTAAAGAAGAAGAATGCTGTATCTGAAGCAGTTGTTCCTGGCAGTTCCTGCAGGCTCACGGTTCCTGAAGCTTCCATCGTGGTGACAAGAAGGAGGACGGCTGGAGGGTCCTGCACTGCCCAGGGAAGAAGCCAGCAGCGGAGCAAAATATTGAATAAAAGGTGCACTCCTTTAAACCCAAACTGGTTCTCTTCCCATTGGCTATCCGATCTACTGCAGCAATGCACAGTAAATTCGACCAGGATGAGGACCAGTGTCTGATGTTTGGCAAGCTGGTTGTTCCCACCAAGCTCAAGGGGAGAAGATTCCTTGCAGTTCTCCTCTGTCGTGGAAGTTTCTTGCTATTTGGACCTGCAGCAGGGCTTCACCGGGTGTCCAGTAGTTACAGCAGTCGTCTTCCTTCAGCTTCTCTTTGGTTCTCTCGTTCCAGTGGCGACTTTGCCTTCCAGTCCCAGAGACTGGCTTTTTATGCACCAAATCCCCATTCACAAAGACTGGCTGTCAATCACACAGCAGGGTGGCTGTCCTGGCAGGGCAGCCACCTAGCCAATCAAACAAGAGTGTGACTTGGGTCTCCAAGGAGACCCTGTGCAGGGAGCCTGAAACCCTCCCTCACATCCTGTCCACCCAGACACTCAGGCGCCTAAGGAGGGCTTCTGAGCAGAAGCCCACCAAAGGACGGCAGACAAAGGAACCAAACCTGGTTTGGCGTGCAGAGTAAAGCACTAGAAAGACCTTTATAAAAAGATATGGCAAAAGAACTCAACAGGAACAAACTTAAAACAGAAGTGGATTACCAGGTTTGAGTTTGAGGCTACCACCATAGCCTCAAATGGTACCAAAGGCTATTTTCATAGTCTGCGGTAGAATAAAAATGGTAGATAGCACTGTCACCAGCCAAATCTTAGAGAAGGGGGAACATACTAATGTTCCATGAGAATCAGACACAAGGGGATAATTATTAACCCCTCCAGTACTCTATTGGAAGATAGGGTGTACTGGGTCTGTAACTTTAAAAAGACTAGTACAGTCAATGGTAACTTTACATGCTCTGGGAGACAGTAGTCAGTCCCAGAAAATCGAGTTTTAAAGTGGGAAGTCTGATAAGACAACCCCGTGTCACTGCACTAAAGGTACTGGGTGACACATAGTAAAACGATGATGCCTATGGGGTGTGTGAGACTGCATAAACATGTACAACACAGAGCAAAACACACGTAAGAGTGGGAAAAAGGCTCACACTCCTACCAGGTAAAAAAATTAAACCCTAGAAATCCAGCAAAGCTGCTGAGGTACTCAAAAGGTAAGGGAAATTAGCCATTTTGGAGAATTTTCCCTAACAGTATCCAACCCTAGTGAGATGAAATTTTGATATTGTCACCTTGTTGGCAATCCTATGACAGCCCCCATTATTCGCAGGATCATCATTGCAATACTATTGCAATTTCTGTTTTAAAAAGTGTGGTTATTATAAAAGGTCACAGGAATTATACATTGCCTTAAGAGAATAGGAACCTTCACTTTTGTAAAAAACTACATTGCTAGCAAGAAGGACGATTTGTGCAGAAAACTCAGTACGCCACATTAGTTTTGTCTTACGTGTTCTCTTTATTTCCTTACTCTTATAGCATTTCAACAAATTATGTTTTACAATATAAATGGAGCATCCAACATTGAGCCAGCTGTTTCTATTCCTAACAAAATCACAAGTGATATTTTCACTGATATTGCCAAACAAATGAACCGGTTTAAGAGGGATGCAGGAGAAGACTATCAGGATATGAATGCATACCTTTATAAATCAGCCCATTTGAAAAATAACATGTGGTATCAGCACATGAGTATGGTGGGGAGAGGAATGACAGATGAGAGCTGCTATGTAGTTCTCTCATCCCTTATGCCATGAGCACAGCCAGAACATGTATAGCAAGAGAAATATCTAAAAACGATGCAAAGTGCCTCAGCCATCTAGCAGCATGCATGACAAGAGGACAATGTGAATGGAAGTCGGCAACCCTGTGATGCATGTCAAAAAGAACATTCCCATATGAAGATGCTTATGTAAAAACACAAAAGATGATATAGGACCCAATATCAAGTAGCAAAATGATCCTGTACTCATTAAGTGGTCTGACGAGGGGAGGGATGAATATTGTGGAACAAAACAGATTGAATCGTGCAGATGCATGGGAAACACCAGGATTGCCAGGATGCTGGAAATGCCTTTGGTTATTGGTATATGGACAAGTAGCCACCTGTACAGGATGGGAAGACAGAATGTTGGGATGAAGTGCACACTTATTGATGACAGCACCAGTGCAAATAGTAAATGATGAATCTCTTAAGGAATGGGCAAAGTATCTGAAGTTGTTAACATGGGTTGAAGATGAAGCAGGACCCGTATCTATATTGCCAATAAAGAATGCAGCATTGTGTTTTAGAAACAGGGGTCAGACCAAAGTTGGAGAAAATTTGGATACAACAAGTAATTGGTGTACCAGGAATGAAAGGAGGAACTGTCATGTTGATGGACCACTATAGGGCCTGTGGATCCAGAGCTTAAATGAAGCTACCTATGCATTGGCGAGGAATATGCTCGATGGTGATAATACATGTTTCTGCACTGGTGATCCCTTAAAGTGATCTCCACATAGACAGTTTTGGAAAATGGATGCACATCAAAAGAAGTGGTCGCTCAATCTCACCTGACAGAAGACAGAAAATTACTTTTCTGCAAATTCAATAGAAGTTTATCATGACATACCAGAAGAGCATAAATTGTTCGATAGGATGGCAGTGATATTTACAGCTATATTCATGCCAGAGATTCAGGCTGCGGTAAATGCCAAGTGGTTACACATCACCAGATGGGAGTTGCTACTAACAATGAATACAACAATAAAGGGATTTAATGCAATTAAAGAAGAATTGAGGTCCATCAGGCTTATCATGCTCGAGAACACATGTCCTGGATTTAATTACAGCAATGGAAGGAGGTGTTTGTGCAAAGATTTGGCCTTCTTGCTGTACGTACACACCTGTCCACGATGGAGAAAATGGAAACCTGATGGAAGCAATAACTATGTTGTTGACCAGGCACACAAAAATGGTTGAAGAAGTAGATGAAACCGAAGACGAAAATTGTTTTTCATATCTATTCTCATGGGTTCCAACCTGGCTGATGAATTCCTTCAAACTGTTGATGGGCAAAACAAGTGTCAGTGTTGCTAGGATTCTTTTTTATGAGAATAATCATAGGTCAGTGTAAGAATACAAAGGAGAAAACATTTGGAATAAAGATAATGATCATTGTAAATGCTGTGGCTGACGAGCACAACACACAGACCGAAAACACCACCTGTGTGCTTCTGAAAGGAAGCCTTGTGGCACCCCCAGGAACAAAATGTTATTATTCCAAGGATTAAAAGAACTATGTGGGACGATGTGTGTTCTGCTGACCAACTGGGGAGTGCTGCCAAATAACCTGGAGTATTGATGAACACATAAAGAATGTAGGTGATCTGAGGGGGGTGACAAAGATATGGATCCAGAAGAAACCAAAGTGTGAAGAAAAGGTGAAGAAAATTGAGGAGGTGGTAGAGGACTCGAGCAGAGGAGGAATGTAGAAAAGCAAACGGACATGTCATTTAGAGAGCCCACCTCCTTATGGCCATCCTACTGGAGGAACAGTGTTTGACCCTTGGTGTCATCCAAATACATCATTGAATGTTTGAGAGACGTTATGCACTGAGACAACCTTACCAAATGTATCCCCGATTGATGCAGTAGATGTGTGCCTGCAGACACCACTGGATATAGAAGAACTATAAGTGAAGACCAACAAATGAAAAGTAACGCCACTGAGGAGAGAAGATATGGTGCACTGAAACTAACACATCGATACCTAAAGAATGAAGATGTAATTGAAGTGACAAAGTAAACACATATGCAAATACGAAGAGACCCATATATAGTAAGAAGATAAATAACAAGAAATGTAGTAGATGTATATACACAGAAATGCAAGGTAGATAAAACAATATAGAAGCTTGCTGGATTAGGAAATAGAACGTGAGTAAAGCAGCCAAGTTGAGAAAATGGATGTCAGCATTGTATAATAGGACGCGAAAAACCTTGAGCAGAGACACTTAGGCTGCAGTGCTGACAGGCGTTAAAATACAAATGTGTGCAGAACAAAGGATAGTATTTTAGATCAGAATCAAGGATGGAATCAAGGATGCCACAGCAAGAGAAACTACACAGCACACAGGAGTCAAAGAGGATAAACCATGTCCATAGGGAATATTTCTCTTAGATTAAGCAAAGGAGTAAACATATGTGAATGCCAAATATTTTAAGACCTCGCAGGACAAGGCAGCAGTGTTGTGCAAGACAGATTTGCAGGAGACGGTGCCTGTTGATATGTAATACATTGTGCCTACATACACGCCTCCAAACCTTTAAAAAGTGAGGATCAGAGCCTCTGCAGCAAAGTGTTAGGGAGAATTCTCCTTCTATGGCTAGTTTCCCTTACCTATAGAGTCCCCCAGCAGCTTTGCTGGATTTGAAGGGTTTGTTTCCTTTTACCTGGTAAGAGTGAGACTCTTTTTCCCACTCTTAGGCATTTTTGCTATGTGTGTTCTAGGCTATTTTTGTGTTTAATGCCTATGGGATCTTTCTCACCCCCATAGGAACCATTTTTATTCACATGTGTTTACACCGCACCCTCAGTGCAGTGACACAGGGGTGTCGTAGTGACCCCCAAATCTAGACTCCATACCCTGGGACTGACTACTGTTGCCCAGGGGATGTAAAGTCCACACTGACTTTACTAGTCAAATCCTATGAAGTAAACCAGTACAACCCATCTTACTATGGAGGTACTGGAAGGGGTTCAGAGATTTCCCCCTCTGTGCATTTTCAAGAGGGTACTGTACAGTCCCGCTCTCAAATGTTTCTGGCTGGTGGCAGTGGTTACTACCATAAATATTCGACCGCAAATATTTCCGTATGGGATTTTCCCATTGTTCGAGGATACCAATTTTCTGACAGCCTCTAACATACCGCCGGTATATTTTAATATTAACTTTACTCCGGCAGGTTTTTATTGCCAGAACTTTAATATAAATTATTTCTAGTGTCTTCCTCTAAACTCCTAACCCAGGTCAGGAATCCTTTGTTCATCCTTTTGGCGTGCTTCTGCCGAGAAGCCCAGAAGCCCTCCTTTCGGCGCCACTGAGTCTGGGTTGGGTCCATTGTGTGGGAAAGGGAGTAGGACCCCTGGACAGGGTTGCCTCAGCAACCCATGTTGCACTCTATCCTAATAGGCTGGAGGGTCTCCCGCCAAGATTACCACTCCACTGTGTGAGTGACAGCTAGGCTGTATGAATGGGGGTCCCGAGGACTGGAAGAGCAAGACGTTGCCACTGGAACTAAGAGGCCGAAGAGGAGAGAAGCCAAAGTCATCTGAACCACCGGTGAAGCCCCGCGGCAGCGTCTCACCACTTTTCTCCACACAACGAGAGAAGATCTTCACCAGCAAGAGCCTTCTTCCCTTGAGCTGGTGGGGCCAACCAGTTCGCCAATCGCCTTACCGGACCTGCCTTGGTCAAATCTCCCATACCCTGTATTCAGAGGCCAGATAGCCAGGCACCAGTCCACCCGGACTGTGATTTAAAGGAGCGTACCTTGTATTTGTCAGGCACCACCGCGGCTGGTTTCATCCCTGGGTAGTGCAGTAACTCGAACCTTCCTCCACGACGAGAGCCTCTCTTCCTTTGCTGGATCACCCGAACTGCAGGAACTACCAGGAACAACCGCCACCGCATGAGCCACTTCTGCATTTTAAAGGTACATTGTTCAGCCAGGCCACCCTTTCTTCGCGGTAGCACTAAAGTTGTTTTGAATACTTTACCTACCTGTTGGGTTGGCCGCCCCTCTCTCTTAACATTGTCTTTCCAACTTTTGCATCCACCTTTTCCACTTTGTTATCCAAAGACTTGACTGCAGCTACAAGAACAATTTGCTCCTGGGCCCTTGCCCTGTACCAATTGACTTTGGCACAGGCCAACTGACTCTGGTCACATTTGTTAGATCTGCCTTCTTTAGATTGATTCTCAGCTAGAACTGTGTGGTGCACCTATTTCTTTTAACTACCCTTTCCTTCCCATTTTTAAACCTTGTGAAATTCCATTTTGCTCTGTTTTCATTTAAGTATTGCCTATACTGATGCACTGTCTTGCTTAAACTGGTCCACAAACTTATGGGAAGTGTTGCTAGGGTGTGTAGGAAACTAGTTCTACCTATCTTGTGCTTTCCCTCCCTTGTGAGGAATTGTTAGAGGATCCCTTGTGTGCAGTTGTCACTGTGCCATTTTGCTCAGTTTTCACTCTGTTTCACTTAGTCTACAATTTAACTTGGGAGGGTGTATATTTTTCCTTTGACTTAATTTAACTTGCTTGATGACTGTGATACATGTGTTTTATCTAGAAGTGTGTAAAATAAATATATAACTACTTTTTACTACAAAGCTTTGGTCAGTGTTTCCTTGTGCCATAGTACTGAAGGCCTATTGTGTAAACCCTGAATACTGCTCATCTCCCTCTTGAGATAAGTCTGACTGCTCAGCCACAGCTACCAACTAAATCTTTGTGGTACCGACTGATACCAAAGGGGATGTATTGCTCTCACCTGTAGTCCTAATCTTGTGTAGTGCTCCCTAAGGGAACTGCACAGGATTCTGCCTACCACAAAGCCCGACCAGGAAAAGGCTGCAGTGTTGTGCAACACAGGTACACAGGAGATGCTGCCCATCAACAAGTAATACAAAGCACCTACATTCACGCATCCAAACCTTTAAGAACCAAGGATCGGACCCTGTGTGGCAAAGCCATCACAGGACAAGTCTGTGTACAAGATTGCGAAAAGAGATTGTTGGAGCACTCCAAGGTTTATGTGTAAACGTTTTCAGTCTTAGCTTCTATCTTTAATTACCAGTTTAAGGTGCAGGGGAGGAAAAGTGGACCTGGCACAAGCCCAATAGTACATATAAGCAAACAATAAAAGAGGATCCAAAATGGGAACCCTCCCGTCCCCTGCACACTATTGCTATACCGTCATCCGACAGTTATCAATACTTTTATAATTCAAACAATGGTGTCTGTTTCAAATTTCAATGATTGTCAACATCAAACACAACACTGATTTATTCATTTCATAAATGGTGATAATTGTATGTAAACAAAAGTTGTTCCCCTTTATAGTGCAGATACTCAAGTCCCAAATAAATGGCTTGTGTGAGCAATTCCAACATTGCATGTGTAAAGTTCAAATTAAACGGCTAACACGTTTCGAGTTTATCAACTCTTCTTCTTGATCCAAAGTTGAACTGTAAGATGACAATATAGAGAAAAAGTCTATAAGCATTTTGCCTGACCATCAGTAGTTGAACAACAATTTCCTTAACAAGGCACAATAAAGTCTAAGGAGATACAGGTGAAACACATTCAAGAGAGTATAGCATATTTGACACAAACATTACATGGGATTGATAGTGGGAGCAATGGTTTTAAGTATTGTGTAGCATCATGAATATTATAGAATCAAACATGCTCGATTATGCAGGAGATCATCTGTCTAGTATTTGTACATCTAATGTAGGTAAGTGTACTTCCATTGAAGGCACTGTTAACTCACATAGTGATAGTTCAACTGGAATAGGTAGACACAACCTAAGTTCTAATGTATCTCCTATGTCTGAGTACTCAATTTCTAATTTCACTTGTCTCAGTGTTATGCTGTTACCACATGTCTAAAGAGCCATGGTAAACATGTTGCTATGATTAAGGCATACTTTAATGTGAGTGCCTGTGAATCTTCTTGTGGGAGTGTTCAAATCTTGTATTCTAGGTGCTATGGTCGTCAGTCTGGACAGCTATCCTGTCTTGGAACACGGAACCTCCTATGGGTGAAACAACATTGAGTATGTTAAAGAGGAAAGCTATTATATATAATGGACCTTCATACATCTGAGATTAACAAAATAGGTCTCACCGGTTCCAAAAATGTGCAATGTTCTATTTCCAGGAATGCCTTTATTCAAGACTGCCCATGGCTATGGCCTTCATCCCAGCTCCTAGGTCTCCCTAGTGGCAACAGATGCAGTGCGCCCGTGATCTGTTGGAAATAATAATGGTGTAGCTTTCCATGTCTCCTTACACATATAATTCATCGAAATACACTATGGGATGCGTCAAGACCTTTAGGCAATTTAGTGATAATGTATAGAGCATGGGCTCACCTCTGTTCCAATTGGGAGAATTGAAAAAATTCCACTGCGCTAAAACGCCCTTCATATTTCTAGTCCTTATGTTGTTATCCCGTCTTGGGTGCTGGCTCAGCCCATGAGTGCAGGTGCAGTCTAAAAATAAATATTTATCCATTACATGGTCCCTAAGTCTCCTACTGTTTATTGAAATATCTCATTTCCTGAATCTATGTACATGTCTCCCCTGTTCTTACATATGAAGCTGGATGCCTTTGCTGGATGATGCAGTGTCCGAAGTTCACTGTGTCCTACAATCGCGCTGTGGCGGTGATGCACGTACTCTAATGAAAAGGAGCCGCGACCCTCGCACGCTCCCTGGTGGGTTTTCTATGTAGTCAAGGAAACCTCTCTGGACGCCAGTAAACGGTGTGTGTTTCTGTCCCCCATATGCAGAGTCTCAGTCACGGGAAGTGAAGAGGGACTCAATTAAATCCACGTGGTGATGTCTACGGCTTGTAACACGGTCATGCTGAGTATTACCTGGGCGCCATCTTGTCTGTCCTAGTGGGTATATTTATACTCTGACATAGTGCATGTATGTTTTATTCCAGAGCTCAAGTGCAGGTCATTCTTGATGCAACGACAATCATGACTATTGCCCACATACTGGACATCTGATCCAAGTGATGAGCAGAGAAAGGACATTTTTTTTCAAATTGAAATACGGATCATAATAAAGATGCTAAAAAAGAAGATGATAAAAAAATTATAATGATGAACAATGAACACTGGCTTATAATAAATGTGTCTTATTCAATCTAAAATGGGCTATTACGTCTAGGGCATTTCAATATAAACAACAATCAGAATTCTGAATCGATCATAATCATCTCTGCTCTTGCGATGGAGAATCCAATCAGTTTATTGTTACAGGTAGGCCGGTGAACATTATCCGGACTGCCGCTAATTTAACAGGTGTTCCACCCTAGTATATAGTTATATATCATATACAGTGCTCTCTGATTCCTATTTCACCGATCTCCTTATTCGGAATTATCTTTTAGACCATGCCCATCGCTACTGTCTATGTGTCAATGCTGAAGTCATCTTCAAATGAAGCATTTGAGGGAAAACTCTTCATTGAGCCCCTTTGTGTTTAAGGTGTCTAGGAGGTGTATCCAGAACGTATCCCTATGTGAAAAGATGGACTGATAATCTGCACCTCTGTAGGGTTTCTTGACAACGTCCAAAACTTGGAATTTAACCTGGGCTACTGTTTGATTATTTTCATTTAAGTGTCTACCTAGAGGAGATTTTATGTTCTTGCATCTGATGTTCTATTTGTGTTCAATGATCCTGTCCTTTACTGGTCTTGTAGTCTGGCCCACATATAGTTTGCCACAAGGGCATTTGATCACGTAGATGACACCTGTTGAGAGGCATGTAGCAAAGTCTCTCAATTTGAATTTCTTCCCCATTTGGGGATGTGCATTGGTTTCTCCTTTCATCACATTATTGCAATGCTTACACCCTAGACAGGGGTAGGTGCCCTTCTTTTGTGTTTTAGCAGAAATTGTTTCTCCGTTGGAGGTTTCTCCGCTCTGACCAATTTATCCCTTAAATTGCGGCCTCTCTTGAAAGCCATCATTGGTGATTTTGGAAAAGGTTTATGGAGGAGTGGATCACTCTGTAGAATACCCCGATGTTTCTTGATAGTTTTCCCCACTTGGAAACTCTGTCTTGAATATTTGGATATGTAGAGCAGTGAAGTCTCTTTGTCCTTTACTCTTGAAGTGAGCAGATTTTCTTGACTAACACTGGATGACCTATCTTTGACCTCCTCTAGGATCGAATGTGGATAACCTCTCCTACCAAATGTATCCAATAATTGTGTGCATTTAACATCAAGTCCCGCTCTATCTGAAATTATCCTCTTGAGTCTCAAGATTTGACTATATGATAGGCTCCCCAGCATGGATTTAGGGTGGAAGCTTGTAATGTGCAGGAGATTGTTCACATCTGTGGGTTTGTGGTAGACGTTGGTACTGTTCCGGTTATTTTTGATTGATAGGCAGACATCGAGGAATTGCAGGGATGGTGTTCCAATTTCCATAGTGAATTTAATGCTTTAATGCACTGAGTTCAAATAATTAAAAAAGTTGGTCCATTCTTCCATTGTTCCAGACCAGATACCGAAAATGTCATCTATGAATCACTTCCATAGAAGTATCTTGCTCAACCATTCTGGACTCTCTAGTACATACATGTGCTCAAATCTGTGCATAAAGCTATTCGCATTCACCGGGGCCATTGCTGAACCCATTGAAGTTCCTGTCGCCTGGAGGTAGAAATTTCCCACTGTGTTGTGCAAAGAAGGAGTTCGGCCGCCAAGGGATAGCGGCACAGAGTGCGATCACTCAAAGCAGCAATGGGCCATCTGTGTCCAAAAAAAGTAAGAAAGTTGTAGGGAGGGGGGACAGCGACTACTGCACTCTACTAAACTTCACCGCCTTTGCACATACTTCCACTTAACCATCTGACTTACCATACTCTGTCTCTGCGCATACCTAGACTCTCCCCTCCCAGAGGTCAACCGTACTTTGTGTTCTCTGTCTTTCTCTTGGTGCCCAGCTGTGGAGGGTTTTGACCCATGTGGAATCATTAGACGGGGTAAATGTGGGGATTAAGCTGTCGCTGCCCATCATTTTACCCCAGAACAAAAATAAATCATTGGAGTGGGTAAAGATGGGGATGCGCTGTCGCCGCCCATCATTTCATCCCAGAATCCAGGAGAGCTGTGCAGTTGTGCGCACACCAAAATGGGTTGCCAAAGGAAAAACAGTAGCGCCGGTTAGCTCAAAACAGCGCTTCAAAAACCACCCTGGTTTCCCTGAATGCAAGCTTCAAATGCCCATTTTAAACATTGCACATATGCAAAATGTTCACTGAACACCAGCAGACATTTGGCAGAAGGAAATTTTGTGTGCATACTAAATCTGGGAAGATGAAGAGCCCAAAACAATGTTTATAACAAGACAGGCTGAGCTGTGGATTTCAGCAGTTTAAGTAAATGTGGACTGAAAGACACTAAAAATCTAAATGTTTAAAAGAAATGAGTGACCTATTTCTGAGTGTCACATAGGTTGCAATTGTTTAAATGTCATAGTTTTAAACTTAGAATCAGCATTCTAGCTGCATATGTAAAATTGTTAGTTGTATTTGAATGCAGAAAACTGGGGAACAGAAATGACATGTAGCTAAAAACTGGCTTAAAGAGATTCCAATTTTGCCTGGCAACTACCCCCCATCAGGAGTGAAACTTGAGTCACAGCTGTATTCCCAGGCCTATCTGCCTTTTGCTGGCCACACTAAGGATATGCCATCTCTCTGATAATTGAATTAAGGGGAGCCCCCACAGAATACAGGAGCTCTGAACAATGCAACCCCCTTCACCCAGGCAGATGGTTTATTGCAGATGTCGTAAAACAGCTTCCTCTTGGCAGAAGCTGGGAGGGGCAGGGTCTCTGAGCTTGGCAGAAACTGGAAAGACTGGTTTCTGTACCATGTGACCTGAAAAGACCCCCCCTGCCAGCCAGAATATGGTTTTAGAAAAAGATGAATAACTCATAGTACGGACTTGTGAAAATTATTTAAATGATACCATAATTCTTGTGATTTTTCTGCCCACATTTTAAGACGTGTTAGGACCCGGTGGTATGTTCAGGGGGGTTTTAGCGGAAAAGAGGATATTACTCTAAATGTATGCATGTTAAAAATCTGACACTTCATCAATTAATGTCCATACTCCTTGCGCACATGTGTGTAAATTTGGGTTAATGTCCGATATTGCAAAATCAGTTAAAAAGTGAAATATGTGCCATTTCTGAATGCAAGCCCCCAGGAAGAGCAGAGTTTGAACAGGGGATACCTCCTGTGATATGTGAGGGGTGCATGTAATTTTAAACAAATGTGTACCTGTACAAATATGTCTTTTTTTATCAAATATAGATTATGTGCAATTTGACAGGGGAGTGTCCTCTCTGCAAGCCATAAAATGACATCGCTCTGACTCACAGTTCCTTCCCCAATCATGGGAGAGGGGAGAATTGGGCCAATGGCAAGTGGAGAGGGGTAGGGTCTAGTGATGCTGCACACACACCCATTTTAAAAACAGATAAAAGCAGACAGACAGGACAGATAGGGACATTCATTTCCATCTGCTGCGGGACGCTCTGCCGGAAAATCCATACTCTACCTCCATCAACCTCCAGAGAGCTAACATAGAGACTTCAATCTATCCAGAACTAGAGACCCAGACCTGACCAGCAGAGCAGAGCTGACCCAGACCGCTGTTAGCAGAACCAGAGAGCTGAACCGGAGTCCAGTCCAAAACCTGACCAGATCCGTGGCGAGGCATATTTCTAAATATATTGTGAGTACATAGTAGAACTGTGCAGAACCAATCTCTTAGTTAAAGTAATATAATTCAATCTATTTTAATCTAACCAGAACTGTCTCCTAGAAGTTGTACCTTGTCATTTTGCAAAACTGTCACTTGTCACTTTGAACTTTAAAATTTCAAATCTGAAAAACGACCTTTACAAAATCGCTCATATCTCCGCGACCGTTTGTCTTAGAGACTTGCAGTAACTTTCATCTGGAAGCTGAGATCCTAGGCTGTCCTAGGACCCCAAAACGATAGTGATAGGGCCTCATTACGACCCAGGCGGTAAGGGGTTTACGGCGCCGTAAACAGCGCCGACCCTTACTGCCTGAGTACGAGGTCCCTTAGCGCCATGGCGGATTTAACACCTGCTTTTGGCAGGTGTTAAAATCCATGGCGCTAAGGGACCATGGAGTTAATTACGCCACCGTAATTTACGGTGGCGTAATTAACGCCTTCCCCACTCCCATTATGCGCTATGGGGCAAAAATGGGAATGGGGAAGGGTAAATGGGGATTGGGGACTTACCGCCCCGCCAAACTCGGAATGGGGCGGTAAGTCCGCCAACCACCATGGCGTAATCGTAGTTTCCGCCATGGTGGTAAAGTCACGGCCCAGGCGGTAACTTACCGCCTGGGTCGTAATGAGGCCCATAGTCCTTGTAGTTCCTCTGTAATCGCGCCCGGCGCACTCGCGAATTTTACCGCGATTTGCAAATTTCTCCACGTGTAAAAATCTGCTGCTGCTTGCCTTCCGTTGCAAAAATTCGTTTGCAACCTGACAACCATTATAGAGCATTGCTAAAGTGATCCTGAACATATTCAAAGCATATACCACTCACCCTAAACCTCTAGAGGGAATTAAAAGCATTTTAGCATATTTTTTCGCTTCATTGCCAGCACATGTAAAAGCATTTTGGGCCTGTGTTTAAAACTCCGATCTGTAGTCTAAGCTTGCTGGGGTGAACGGGATTACATTTGATTGCATTTCTGAGAACTGTGTGCCTTCCTTCCATTTCCTTGCATTGCATAAAGGGGGGAGGGGATTGCCAGAGAAAAGTGATTACATTGTTTTGTTGAAATCATATTGAGTATTTTCTGTATTGCATTTTCATTCAACCTTACATCCATCTGAACTTATATAAAGCATTCTCTACCACCTTCTTCTTCTGTTCCTATTCACAAGTGTGCTAGTGCCAGATTCTCCGTTGTTAATCTTTATCATATCAGATTAAGTGTGATATCCAATTATTAATTTATTATCAAAGTGTGATATATCTATACATTGTTTAATTTTTTCAAATAAATCTTTTAAATTTGCAAAACAAACCTACTTCTTGGCTCAGTGGGGTCAGGGGGATTCTAAGAGAGGGGTGTTATATAGGGGTAGTCATCCAGAACGCATGAACTGGACATAAAGATATATCAATAAGGGTTTCCATTCAGTATCCCAGACTAGGCATTGACTTAGCTGTAGTGTTGAATTGAATCCTCTTACACAGCCTTTGCACTTACTTCCGCCTACCCGGCTGACTTAACTTACTTTGTTCCTGCGCAATCCTAAACTCTCCCCTTCCAGCCATTAGCCGTACTTTTTGTTCTCTGTCTTTTCTCTCGTTCCCCAGCCTTGCACTTACTTCCACCTAACCGTCTGACTTAACTTATTCTGTCCCTGAGCAATCCTAGGCTGGTCTCTTCTGGTGGTTAGTCCTACTTTGTGTTCTGTCTTTTCTCTAGGTCCCCACAATTGTGATTATTATTGTACTGTGAAGTGTGCCTGTTAGGCCCCCTCCAACTCTCTAATTCCCCCACAACTGTGGTCACTGTTTTACTATGATTTGTGTTCTTTAGGCTCTCTCCCACTCTCTAGCCCCCTACTGTGGTTACTATTGTATTGTGAACTGGTTGCCCTTTAGGCTCTTGCCCACTCACTACCCCCCCAACTGTGGTTATTTCTCTACTGTAATCTGTGTCCTATATGCTCTCTCCCACTCTCTAGGACCCCACCCCGCTGGGGTTACCCCCTGTACTGTTGAGTTGTTAGTGTTAATGGTAATTTTAAAGGTATTTTACCACGCACCATCACCTGTTGTGTGGTTCCCAGGTGAGTTGCACCTGTCTGCCCCTTCTGTGTGTGCCCTACTGTGTGACCCCCCTTCGCATCCCATATCTCCTCTGTTTTCCTCCCTCATCCTCCTACTTCCTCCTCGCACCATCTCTGGTGCTTTCTGTCTCCCCTATCTTCTCTTATTCCTTCCCTATCTCCTATCCCTCTCACTAAGTCAGGAAGGAAGAAGTTCAAGAGGGACATCATGGTCTCCAACCCAGGCCTCCTTATGTCTGATACCTACATCAGTGCTTCCTTCAGAAATATTCTTACTGACATCCTCTTTCTCGTTCCCTCTCTAGACCTACAGACCCTCAAATGGTCTCCATTCTCTCTCCTTTTTCCTCCTCTCCCATTAATGGTGGTACGTGGTGGGAGGTCATTTGGCCTCCTTCCACTCCTCAAGACCATCAATAATGTCTATCTGAATGGCAGTGGCATGGTCCAGGGCCCTCAGCCCAATCTCTTCCTTTTTGATACGCATCGCCCACATCTTATCATCTTCCTTCCATCTCCTGCTACTCCTACCAATGCCTCTCTAGCTCCTACACCACCTCTTTCTACCACCACCTCTCTGGCACCCTCCTCATCCTCTCTGGCTACTTTTCCATCTCCTTTTACCTCCATTACCCACTCTTGGACCCCTCTAACACATCTGCAGGGCGTACCTCAATCTTGTTCCCCTCCACAGAAGTCTTTCGAATGTGGCCACCTGCTCCACGTTGCTACTCCCAATTCTCTCTCTGCTGTCGAACACTTCTCTGGCATCTGCCACCTCCTTGAAGAAATTGACCTGGATGTCCTTGCTCTCACTGAGACATGGTTCATGGCCAGCTCTGTCACATGTTTTGAGACTGTCATGAGAATCTGCCTGAAGCCTAAAGCCAAGTGGAACTCCTGGTATGACTCTGACCTCGTCACCCTAAAATGCAAGTGTTGGGTGGCCGAGAGGAAATGGCGTGCTTCATGTACATCCTCTGATGAACTGGCCTGCGGCCTGCTGCAAAGGCAATACCGGCTCTGTGTCCTAACCAAGAAAAGAGCGCATATCCAAGCCCGCGTCTCTGCGGCATCTAACAACTCGGCCAAATTGTTTAAAATCTGCAAGGAACTGGCCAATACTGCCGCAGTCTCTACCTCTCATGTCCCCTCCCAAGCCCTCTGTATGGCACCGACTTCTCACTTCATCTCTAAAACTCAGGAAATCCCATCCTCTCTCTCCTCCTATCCACCACTTCCCCCCACTCCCTGCTCTTCCTCTGGCCTCTCTGCAGCCACCTCTCCTCCCTCCTTCTCTGCCTTTCCCCTGTTCTCCACAGACAAGGATTCTATACAAGTCCGATCTATGAAAGTTTCGTCAAAACAGGCTCATCCCTGTTCCTCCAAAACTATCATGGAGCACACAGACTCCCTGGCACCTTCCCTGGCTGATTTATGCAATCACTCATTCCCCCCTGAGGCATTCCCTTGTGCACCCTCTTCTTAAGAAACCCTCTGCCGACCCCTCCTGCCCAGCCAACTATCGCCCAATCTCCATCACTCCCTTCCTAGGCAAGCTGCTGGAGAAACTGGCCATCTCCCAGCTTAATCTCCACACTGAATCTGTTGGTTGTCTTCATGGCCATCAGTCTGGCTTCAGAGCTGCCAGAAGCAGCTCTGAACAGCTCTCTTGAACATCCATGAAGACCTGCTCTCCAACCTTGACTCTAACACCCCTTGCGTCCTCATCCTGCTTGATTTCTCTTCTGCCTTTGACACTGTCAACCATGCCATCCTGCTCAACCATCTCCGTGATAACCTAGGTATCATTGGTCAGGCTCTGGCATGGCTGACTTCTTTCCTCTATGACAGACCCTCTCAGGTCAAACTTAGGACCTTCCTCTCCGCTATCTTCTTCTCTACCTGTGGTGTCGCCCAGTGGTCAAACCTCTCTCCCAGGCTGTTCACCCAATACCTGGCACTCCTGGCCCACCACATCTCCGCTCTCTGCCCCAACTTTCAGTGCTATGCGGATGACACCCAGCTCAGGCTACCCTCAGCCTCCTCCTCTACCTCCCTCATCTCTGACTGCCTGTCTTCTATCCAAGAGTGGCATGCCGCCAATGAGCTCTACCTTAATGCCAGTAAGACTGAGATTCTCCTCATCAGCAAAAGCTCCCTCCTTTCCTGTAGCTCTGTGGATGGCCTCTCTTGGCCCTCATCCTGCCCCAATGTGCATGGCTAAACACCTTGGGGTCATCTTCGTCTCTACACTCTCCTTCTCTCCTCACATCTCTGACATCTCTAAGAAGTCACACTATCAGCTGCACCTCCTCAGAGGTGTTCCTCCTTTCCTCTCCTTCCCCCAGAAGCTCACGGTCTCCAGAACTCTGGTTCTCTCTATGCTGGATTATTGCAACAGCCTCTTTCTAAATCTGCCTGCTTCTACTCTCCGCCCCGTGCAACTTTTCCAGAACAGGACTGCAAGACTTTTCCTTGGCCTCAAGCCCAGGGATCGTATCTCTCCAGGACTGGAATCTCTGCACTGGCTCCCAGTGGCTGCGAGGATTAAGTTCAAAACCCTCTGCATCATCCACAAGGCCTTCTGGGGTCTGGGGCCTCAATACATTCAACTCTCTCTCCCTAAATACCTTCCTTCTCGAACTCTTCGCTCATCTACCTCAAACTCCCTCAGGGTAAGTGGCTTCTCAAGCAACGTGTTGGTGGTAGATCTATTTCTTCAGCTGGGGCCTCCCTTTGGAACAGCCTCCCTGCCTCCCTGAAACTTGAGGAGAATAATATTCGGTTCCGGAAGCACCTCAAAACCTTTCTCTTTGCTTCTGCTTTTTCTCCTGCTCTCCCTTGCTGACTTTGAAATTGCACTGGTTTCTGGTCACCCTCTGATCTCGGGCCCAGGTCCCCTCCCCCTCCAGTCACACTTCTGCACTGCCTTCCTGGGAACCCCCGCACTTGGGGACTGTTTTCTGGATCCCTACAGTCCCATTACCAGCACTTGACACCTGATGTCTGCACTTACACTTGCACTTGCCACCTGCTGGTTGTACTTTTACTTATTGTTTATTTTGTTTTTCTTCTTATCCCATGTACTGCACCATCCTCTCCCCCTGCCCCCTGCACTTCTCCTCCCTCCCCTTCCCATGCACTTGCGCAATCTGAATGACACCAGGCCTAGTAGGATTGTTGTCTGTCCTCCCTTTGTTCCCCTCCCTTGACTCTTTGCGCCTTGAAACACTTCTGTATAGGCGCGTTATAAATGCCATGTCATATCATCATATCATATCATATCATATCATATCACTATGCTCCCTGATGGCTACAAGATCTTCTCCGAACCCAGAACCAACTTTCCCTGAGGTGGAGTAGCCCTGATCATTCCGGAGTGGGTCCCTGATTCTGTCATTCCTATGCAGGCCTATACCTCCTTTGAATGCCTGGTTTGCAGGCTCTCTATCTCTCCTGGCCTCTCTCTGACTGTGGCCACCATCTACAGGCCACCTGGCCAGATTGCTCTTTTTATCTCAGAGTGGGCAGACCTCTCCTCTTCTCTTCTCTTCTTGCCTCTACCTCTCAATCTCTCCTCTTCAAAGACATTAACATCCATCTGGATGCTACTAATCCCTCCTCTAGGGTCTTCCACAACCTCTGCAACACTCGCTCTTTTTCCATGATACCCTCTTGTCTGACACACTCTGCCAAACACACCCTGGATGTTTTCATCTCCTCAGACATCCCCCACATTGACATCCTCGCTCCAGCCTTGCCCGATTTCTGCAATCACTCTTTTGTCACTGGAACTTTCCCCTCTCCCCTCAAGCACTCCCTTGAGCACCCACTCCTGAAAAAGCCTTCTGCCGATCCTTTCTGTCAGGCATACTATCACCCGATCTCTTCACTCCTTTCCTGAGCAAACTCCTGGAAATGCTGTCCATCTCCCAGTTTACTCTGTACACTGAATCTGTTGGTTGTCTCCATGACCATCAGCCTGGCTTCAGAGCAGCAAGAGGCATGGAAACTGTTCTCCTGAACACCCGTGAAGATCTGGTCACTAAACTTGATTCAAGCCTTCCTTATGTCTTCATCTTCATTGGCCTTTCCTTTGCTTTTGACACAGTCAATGATGCCATCATGATAAATTGTCTCTGTGAGAACCTGGGCATCACGTATCAGGCCCTGGCCTGGTTGACCTCATTCCTCCTGGACCATCCCTCCCTGGTCGAACTTGGCTCCTTTCGCTCTGCCAGTCCTCTCTCCACTAGGGCTCTAACCTCTCACCCTGGCTCTTAAATATCAAGTTGGCCCCTTGCCCCACCTTATTTCTACCTTCTCCTGTAACTTTCAGTGTTATCTGGATGGCACTCAACTCTCCTTCAGGCTACCCACTGACCCCTCCCTTCTTTTGCTCATTCTTGACTTTCTTTCCATGATTCAGGAGTGGTGAACCTCCAATAATCTCTGCCTTAATGCCAGTAATACTGAGATCCTCCACATTGGGACATCTGCTCCCACTTTTACTCTCTCACTCTGGCCGACCTCCTTGGACACTCTTCCTCCGCTTTCCTGTGAGGCTAAAAACGTTGGTATCATCTTCAACTCCTTCTCTCCTCAGATCAAAGACCTTGCCAAGAAGGCCCACTACCAGCTGCACCTCCTCAGAGGTATTCTTCCCATCCTCACTTTCACCCAGAAGCTCAGTGTCTCCAGAGCCCTGGTTCTCTCTAGGCTGGACTACTGCAACAGCCACTTTATCAATCCGCCCCCACTACTCTCCGCCCTCTAAAAATAATTCAGAATAGGACTACAAGTCTTGTCCTTAGCCTCAAGCCCAGGGACCGTATCTCTCCAGCCCTGAAATCTCTCCACTGGCTCCCAGTGGCTGCAAGGATCAAGTTCAAGCCCCTCTGCATTGTCCATGAGGCTTGCTGGGTCCGGGTTCCAGCACTACATCCAACTCTCTCTTCCTAAACACCTTCCTTCTCATGCCCTTCTCTGAGCCACCTCCAACTCTATGAGGGTCAGACGATTCTCCAGGCCGAGAGTGTGGGGTAGATCTCTCTCCTCTGCAGGTGCCTCCTTCTGGAATGGCCTCTCTGCCCCTCTCAAACTTTAGCCGGACCACTAGAAGTTCTGGAAGCAGCTCAAGACCTTCCTTTTTGCTTCTGCTTTCTCTCTCTCTCTCTCTCTCTCTCTCTCTCTCTCTCTCTCTCTCCCCTGTTAAACAACTTGTATGCTGCTCTGAATGATTGCCTGGCTTCCCCAGAGTCTTGTGTGTACCAGGCTGCACCTGACCAGCAGCCCCTGCTCTGCCTCCAGTCCTTCCGTACACTTATGGGCTGTATCGGTTACCCTTCAGTCCCTCTACCTCCTTGCACTTAACCAGAGTCGCTATGCCCTGGCTGCACTTACTCAGAACACTGCTGACCTGATTGCAATTCCGTCCCTCCTCTTGGCACTTCCTATCTCCCTCCTCCCTGCACTTTTGCATATCACACTTGCATCTGACAATGAATGACACAAATCCTAGTACGATTGTTTGTTTTGCCCTCCCTCTGTCTTCCCTCTCTTGTCACGCCTAAAAATTCTTGTGTACAGGCACGTTACAAATGACTCATCAAATATCATATCATATAATTAAAGATGCAGAAAGCACATGAAGGATAGATGAACCAAGTCTTCAGAGGCCAAGAAGGCGAATAGCACCCAATACAATGAAATGGCTGAATGGACAAAATCATTGTCTCCTCACACGTGGTACCGGACCAGAAGACAAGGCCTTTTCATAAAGCTCCAGATGCAGATAGCAATGTACCTTCACTCCCTTTACAGCTCTGAGGGAGAGAATGTTCAGCAAGGTCAAGTACAAAGAGGAAGCCTTGGCTTAGGGCCTAGCTGATGAGAGATTTAGGCTAATTAGCTAAGAAAGGCAGTTGTCTGACGTTGTTCCCTTGCACCTGGGTTTCGTTTACATGCTGATAACCAGCCGAATGTCCAAGGTTGGTATTAGAGTGCCAACCAATCATGAGGGCCTATGTGATGGTGTATTATACATTGTTGCACAGGCCTATCTGCTGCGGTTATTACGTTATTGTCTGTATTTTACGTAGTTAGTGGTTTTTCAAGTCGTGCCTTCCAGATAAGGGGCATTCAATGATGATACTAACATCTATACAGATTATATGTATATGTTTCCCTTAACCAATCCCTCCGCCCGATACTTTGTTACTGTTATCCACATAGGATGACATCATAGCAGACATACATTGATGTATAATACCTTTTACGTAACTGAAATGCATTGAGAGTGTGTGACCTACAGTCTGTTTATTTGCCAGGTTTCCCTACTTTATTGAATTGATAATAACGTAGTATATTGCCATATTCCTTGAGTCTGTCCAGTTATTTGGGCCTGAGATCATTTGTTTTGATAATCCCATGTGTCACTTGGAAAGCACCAGGTGTTAGTGCACACATTCATCCCACATCACTGACCCCTTTCACTCATATCACCCTAAAATTTCACTTCTTGCTATCACAGAAACCCCAATCTCCACTCATGCCTCTGCTAAAATAGAGGGTCTCCAAACTGACTTTGCTACCTGTCTGTAACCTGTTGAAAGGGTGGAAGCATGGGTATCATTCTCAATAAGGCCCTCAACACTGCCCTTTACCCTTTCTGATATTACTTACTGCATTGTATTGTATTTGTCATTTATATAGCACCCTTTCCCCATTTGTATGACTTCATTGCACTTTGTGGTTGGAACGGCCTCAGGACCATAGTCCATGTGTGGGAGATTCTAAGAGTTGATTTATAAGATGTGTGTGCACATTTTGCCAGGTTAGGACTTAAGTGAGCTGGGTAAGCTCCCATAAGCAGCCCTGAGGTTGGGCATGTGGGCGGGTGCTGTTGGCGGCTTAGGATAGAGTGCTAGTACTGGAGATCAATTTGTGTGCCCATCTAGACCGAAATGTTTTCTAAGGTGTCGCTGTATACTAATGGCAGAGGTGTTGAGGTATGTCAGGAGTTTCAGTGTTGACGGCTATAGGAGCTGCTACATAGGAATTGCATAGCCATAGCTGCATACTAAAGTGCATGGCTGGTTGACCCTGCCTGCAGCCTTTGTAGACAGATGTGGTGCAAGGTATATATATCTTAAAATCAGATGGAATTTATCTTCAATGTTGTTTTTTCTAGGTCCACCCTGGTTGGCTGGTCTCAGTTGTGGTCTTGCCGGAATGAAGGTCTGAGCAGTGGGAGAGGGGTCCACAGGGATGGCAAAATTGTGTGCCATCATCTGAAGGTGAGGGTCGGGGCGAATTTATCATGGTGTGCTAATTCCAACACCGCCAGCATTTGTGGGGGTTAGGGTGGATATGTGTGTTGTCGGGTTGTGCCAGTATTTCTGTATCAACAGTATCGAGTGCGAGAAGGTTTCAAGAGGGGGAAGGGCCGTTCTGAAAGCCATGTGATGTCACTGTTGTAAATGTGCATGGGCAGAGAGTTTCAGATGATCAGCGCTTGGACGGAGGAGGAGGAGCTGCCCAGTCTGGTGCAGTTGTTATGTGGGACAACTAGGAGATATGCTGTGCCAGACCTGAGTGTCCTTGAGGGGTCGTAGCAAGTAACTTTGTCTTGGAGGAATTCCGGGCCGGTGTTGTGGATTGCATGTTGAGTGATGCAAATGGCTTTAAAGGTAGAGCATGGACAAATAGGGAGCCAATGGAGGACTCTTAGTATATGGCTGAAGTGTTCTCTATGAGGGAGGCTAATGAGTAGGTAGGCCCCAGCGTTTTGGATTCTTTGCAGTTTCTTAGCTGAAACGCTGGTGCACCTATGTAAAAGCAGTTTGCATAGTCTAACCGTGAGAGGATTATGGAGATGATGGCAGAGAAACAGTGAGGATAGGCAAAGTATGGGAATGTATGCCTGAGGATGCATAGGTGGAAGAAGCAGGTTCTGGATACAGAGTTGATGTGTTGGGAGAGGGATACATCTGTGTCGAATGTGCATCCAAGGTTTTTCACCAAGGTGGAGGTTTTATTTATTTATTTTATTTATTGTGTGTTTATAATACACCTATACACAATGGCGCTCATGACATGTTTGCCGGTCCAGAAACAAGGGTGCCGGTAAGCAACCTTGTTTCCGGAAGTGAGGAAAGAAGGAGAGGATCAGGTGGGCCAGAGGGACAAGGTAGATGTTGAAGAGCCAAAGTGAGAGGATAGAGCCTCAATGGGACGCCACAGGTGGAGAATGTGATAGGGGAGACTAAAAGGCCCAGTTGAACCTCGGAAGGTTGGTCAGAGAGGAATGAGGCCAACCAGTCCAGTGCCATTTCCGTGATACCAAGGGTGTCACAGAGCAGATTTATGAGGGTGGCATGACTGACTGTGTCAAAGACAGAGGAAAGATCCAGAAGGATGAGAATGAAGCCAAGGATGTAACAAAGTATAGGGATTGGGAGTTGGGTGGCGGGGGTAGAGCAAATTATTCTATGCATTTTCTTGCTTGGGTTGTAAGAGTTCATGTTTCCGTTCCCATAGAATGCTTTCTTGGTTTTTATGATTTCCAATATGTAGGTCCTTGTTAGTCTTGCTAGGGTGGGTTTGTTTTGGGCGATTGGGTTGGTTCTCCAGGTCCATTCTAGACGGAGCTTGAGGGTTTTAGCGATATGAGGTTGGCGGTGTACCACCTGGCCATGGGGCCTGATCTCTGAGAGGGCGGTTTTATTGGGGTGATGGGTGCAAGGGCATTAGAGAGCCAGTGGTCGGCAAGTTTAATGGGGAGGCCTTCTTGGTGGGAGAGTGCTGGGAGTGACTTGAGGAGGGAGTTGGCTAGATCTGGGGTGATACTGACTTTGTTCCAGAGCAGGGTAGGCGGTGTGGAGATTGGTGGTCACTGGGTATGGCCTTTAGCGTGGGCCATGGTTGGGAGTGGTATGGAGAAGGAGATTGTTGAGTGATCTGTCCATGTTAGAGGGTGTGGAGGCAGTGTGGATATGATGTTTGTGGCACAAAGTCTGGATCAAGGGTGTAGCCTCCAGTGTCGGTGGGCATAGAGATGTGTTTTCCTAGGTTGAAGGGTCCAAGGTTGTCTTCGAGAGATCGGCTCATAAGGTTTTAGGGGGAGTCAAACCAGATGTTGAAATGACCTAGGATGGTGAGTGCTGGATGTAGGTTGGATGTTTTTGTCAGAGCATCGCTGAGTGTGTCTGTGAAGTTTTTGTTGTAGCACTGGGGTCTGTAAATGAGTAGGAAGCTGTGTGAGGTAGAGGGTGAGAGATGAGTTTTACATCTATCTAGGTACGAGTTCTTCAAAGTCAAATTGTAGGTAAAGCAGACAAGGCACAGATGCAGAAAAGCCAGAGTTCCAGAGAATTCTTCAGTTACAAGTAAGTAAAAGACTTGTTGATCACAACGTTTTCAGAGGTCTTGGGAAAGGCTCCCAAAGAGAGCACACAACTTAGACCTGGATGAAAGGTGTGGGCGAACATCCAAACACTGGAATCAGCACTCCAGCAGCGAAGGAGTGACAGAATGATTCAAGGTCTGTACTACCACGAGACCCACAGTACCCAAGCAGTTGTGAAGATACAGCTGGATTCTTTCACTTGTGCAGCAGCGGAGGACCTGGTCTCCTATTCCTTGGTCAAGGTGACGAAAGGAGGAACTCTGTAAGAGATGTCACAGCCACAGTCGAGAGAAAAGTCTCCCAGCAAAGGATTCTTTTTGCTCTATCAGTCTGCAGTTTGGGTCTTTTGACTGGCTCCAAGGAGGAACGTTTACCACCTGCTCAATCCACCTTGATTCTTCAGTCCTGCACTCTGGTCAGGGGAATTTAAAATGGGAAGATCATGCCTTTGGTGGTCCAACAGGAACCTTCCAAAGTTCTGTGAGGATTCGTTCATAGGTAGACGTTGCACTGCAGTATGATCTGACGTGCCATGGTATTGGCGGTTTGCATCCCAGGAAGGTCACAGCACATCGTGGGATTGCTGGTCATGCAGGTTGTCTTATGGCTGATTAGTCCCACCATCCAAAGGGAAGGAGTCATCTTCTTCTGAGCTCCTCTGTCGATTAGAAAACAGGGTCAGGGCGCTGGAAGAGGATGCAGGCATCTCGGGTTGGCTTTTTCAGTTCTTCTGTTCCAGTGGGGGACTTGCCGTCTGCCTCAGGAACCTCATCTTTTATCAGGAACCCACACTTACCCTATGCACACTTTCCCTGCAGTTTAAAGAAGAGGCGGTTGGCTGTCCAATCAGGACAGCCAGCCCACCTGTGGGTACTGGCTTCTCTCAGGCCAGAAGACAAAGGTGCGCAGAGTTTTGGACTCCTCCCTTATTTCCTGCCTTCCCAGACATGCTGGAGCCTTGGCTGGCTACACAAAGGGTTTCCGTCCTCAGCTTTCGTATGTGTTCCTGGACCACCCGATGGACTGACCAGATCTCTTGCTGGCTACCTTGCTAGCACCGTTGCCATCCCGCAGTAGAACCTTGAACTTTGGTAGTCACCAGCTTGTGGTACAAACCGACTTCCTGCTTAGGTTCATCCTCCAAGGATCAAGGTATCATGTTCTAAGGAGGCTTCTGCAACTGTGACTGGAAGTTCTCCTGTCGTACCTTTTTTGAATATGCCACTATTCAATTCTTCTCTTCTTCTCCTCTCACTTTTCTTTCTATCCAACCCTGGACCACTCAGCTCCTTCTTCCATCTTCTGAACTTTCTCCTGGAATCACTTCCTACTAACATCCCAATTGTCATGCTGGGGCTGTAACCTTCCCAAGCCGTCTGCAGCCACCTGCCTTAAATGTAACGCACTCCTTTCTGATAGCTCTCACCAGGTGGGTACTCTCCTGACCTTGTCAATCTCTCTAATTCAAGCTCCACTGACCTCTCCGAATGACCGTTCACCTTCAGAACACTCCTGTGTTCACTTTAGCAGAAATTCAGTCAGAACTCTCTTGTCCCTTACATGGATCATTTGAAGATGTCTCTCCTGTTGCTCTCCCCTATTCATGCCTCTTCCTTGGACAATGCTTGTTCTGACTTTCACTGTGCACAACAATATCCAACATATCAATTTGCACAACAATATCCAGCTTTCACATTCACACCTTTCTGTCTATGCCCTCAGCGGTGGATCACCTCAGAAATTCAGAACAACAAAAGAAATCATCAGTGACCAACACCGCTTTCACAAATTACGGACCCATACCCTACTCCTATCCTACAACAATGTTGTTGCTGTCCTCATCTCTTTACTGGACTTTGCCAAATCCTACTCCTTCACAAACCTAATCTCTGACCTTCGCAATCACCACTGCAAACGTTGATCTACTTCCAAACTTTGCTAACACTTCCCAACCCAATATCCATCACCTCCTACCTTACTGCTAATGAATTTTCTTATTACCTTTCCTCTAAAATATCTAACCTTTTTTACACTCACAAATCCCTCTTCCCTCTCCCTCCCGAACCCTCCTCCTGTCAACCACCTCACCCGCCTGTTCTGTTTTCAGCTACTTCTCCTCTATCTCTCCAATTGAATTAGTACTCATTCTGCAAAGCACCAACCCATCTTGCACTTCTTTTGATACTCTTTTGTTCAACCTATCTTTGCTGAACACTGCCCTGCCACCTGTAAATGTGCTCTGTCTTACTCTTATTGAAGAAACCTTCTGCTGACCCAAACGTCCCAGCATTCTATCACACAGTTTCTCTCCTTACTCACTAATTAAAGGTCCTTCAGTGGGAGATCTTAAACTTGATCACTAAATACAGTGAGGATAATGGTCTTGGACAACCAGTTCAATCTGGTTTCATTTGTAGATAGTTAAACAAGGCTGCACTCCTACCTTGGAAGAACAAAACTGTATGGTTTTGGGTGATCTGTTTGAATGGTAGGGTTGATGACATTTGATCAGTGGATGGCATCATATGGTGTTTCAGTTGGTCAATTTCTTACATAAGCCAAGGTAGTCAGGAGACTGGCAGAGTTGTGGGAGAGCATTACAGAGGGGCCAGAGGGGTGTTCATTGATACAAACACTATTGACTCTGGGGAGGGGATATAGAGGATTTTTAGGCTATATGGGCATGTGGGCCACTCTATCTCAGACAAACAATGGTACAAGATATGGGAAGAATGCAAGGTTTGAACTGATTCAATTTAACTATCTGCATAGATTATATATAACACTGTCAAAACTACATATGATCAATCTTCCATATCACATGAGTGCCTGCATTGTAGAACTGGCTCTGCAGGTTTTTGTCACATGTTCTGGGAGCTCCCAGTAATACTTACTTATTAGGAGGGGGTGATGGAACGACTTGATGCCCTGCTTGACAGCAACAATACATGTACCACGGCAGTCTGTCTGCTGGTATTGATCCAGGGGAAAAAGTCACACAAAATTTCCACAAAAGATGGCTTGATTCATGATGGATCTAGCCAAGCGAAGGGAAGCAATATTCCGGAAAAGCACTAATGGCCAACCAATAAGGCAATTGCTTCAGGATGTAGAGCAATGGGTGATGGCAGAAGTAGAACACCAGAATAAGTGTAGTGATCTGGAGGAGGAGGTGGGGGCACAGTTGGATTGGGGACAATTGTTTGGACAAACGGGCTTCCTCTCTGGACTTACAACCCCATAAGAAGGTTTGAATGTAAGAACTTACGAAAATGGATATGGCATGCTACCTGGTGGACATTTGGGATTACATTTTATAGGAAATGATGATGAAGTTAGTAAATTACTGGTGTAGAATATTAGGAATAGGAATGCTTTGAGTTGTTTGGCTAGTAGGGCAGGGGAAGGGAATTGTGGATGGAAAGAGTTTCAGGGAAGATGGAATACATCTGCATGTTCTGGAGAACAAGGGGATCAGGTTTGCATGTATGTCAATATCAAAGTAACAACTTGTGCTGACTGGGCATGGAATGCTATGTTTTTCTTTAGAAAATACATTTTAAAAAAAAAGTTTTTTAAAAACAAAACAATGCAGGTTACCAACATTGGGCCTCATTACGAGTCCGGCGGTAACCGCGGTGGTAAAACCGCCTGGTTACCGCCAGACTCGTATTACCATTCCGCCTCCGTGATTCCCGGAATTACCGGGACATTGGGAATCGGGATCATGGAAACACCGGCAGCATCTCGTAATGCTGCCGGTGTTTCCTCGTCCGCCTGCAGGTCAGACCTGGCGGGAACATCACCTCCCGCCTGCAGGAGTCGGGATCAGGCGGTCCGGAAACAACGGTGGCGGCAGGTTTACCGCCACCGTTATTTCCGGACCGCCTGAGTTGTAATACCGCCCATTGTCTCTGATTCTGACCACTCCAAACTCTCTTCTATACTCATCCTTTGTGAACATCTCTGCCAATTTTGACACTGTGGACCACTGCCATCTTCTCCTCACTCTCCAGGACCTAAGGTTTTGCAAACCTACACATGCCTGGATCTAATCCTACCTGCAAGATTGACCTACAAATATCTTGGAACTTGAAGCCCTCTAACTCCATCTTTCGGCCTGTAGGCCTCCATCAAAGATCGATCCTTGGACATCAGCTCTTCAATCTTTATACCTCTGCTCTAGAAAGACATATCTTGTCCTTTGGCTTTCACTATCACCTGTTTGTTGATGAGACTCTAATAGATTTCTCCTTTAACCCGACCATCTCAGAAAGGATTACAAATTGTCTCACTGCATCACGTCACTGGGCGGTTTCCCACTATCGACTGCGGAACATTTGAAAACCGAAGTAAACTTCCTCCTGGGTTCCAATTCCATCCCTATCCTTCCCTCTCATCTCTCCTTTGCAGATGGCCTTCTTGCTCTCTCAAACAAGGCACACAGTACTGGGGTCCCCTTTGTTAGTGACTTCTAACTCTGACAATTCATCACAACCACTGCCTCTATTGCTTGTATTATCGTTCTCAACATTTGAAAAATGTGTCCTTTTCTTACTAACCCTCTACAAAAAAACTCTAATATCCACCATTACGCTCATCTAACTAGATCACTTGTCATGCCTACTGTCTGGCTTCTTCCCTCTAGACCATGCCTTCAACTGTCTTCTCCTCACTCTCTTTAACCTACCAACAACGTACTGGTTTGCTCTCCATGCACAAACAATCACATCCTTTTTCAGCTTCCTTGTCCTATTCTACAAAGCTATCAATGATTATTATTTTTAGTACCTGTCAAATTTTATCTCTGATTATTCACCATCTTGATCCCTCCAATCCTCCTCTGCACCCAACATCACTGCCTGATACCCTCCCTCTGCCCCTTCTCCTTATGATCTTTCTTCCTCCACTGGAGCCCATTACTATCAAAGCCAACACAACGGTGGATCTCTTCAAAGCTAAGCAACCCTAACCTTGTCTCATTTCACCCTACCAGATCCCACCGCTCCATCCAGTGATTCTTAATAATGCAATTCTGTATATTTATATAGAACTTCTCTTTAGTTTTAAGCACTTTCTCCTTTAGGTTAATGTTATCTTTGTAGGTCAACTGTTTTCTTACATATGTATTTCTATTTTGTTGTATTGTCACTGAAATATTTCCCACTTTTTTACACCGTTATAAGCTAGCTCACCAATTGTTGACATCTTTGTGCTATTGTACAGGCACCCGTTGAGGGAATGCTTCCACCATCAGCAAATGTGTTACTATAAGTCTTTTCTGATTGAAATTGACATCCCTGTTCTTCAAACAAATACAAATACACAATCTTTGTTTGCTACCACAGACAGCAAGTCGAATTTGGGACTCATGGGTGAATCAGAGTTACCGCCATTCTCATGTGCGGTACACAGGTGACTGGTGGTGTGGACAAAGTGGTCATTGTGTGTACTGTCTTTCATGGCAAAACCAGGCATGATGGCAATAACCTACGAGGCAAACAATGTGAAACAAGACACCAGTGAGAAACATGTATTTTCTGCAAAACCTGACAAAAGAGCATGTTTTAGCAGATGTCATATCTGCTTCCATTGCAGGTGTGGCAAAAAGTTTGGGAGACAGAACTACATTTCCAATCGGGCTAAGAGACTGGGCACGAGCTCCTGCTACAGTCGAGTGCACACTGAGGCCACACACGACTCTCGCTCGTGCCACTGTTCCCGACCGGAAGGGAAGTGTCCTGGAGAGCTTCCGGCAGGCAAGCTACACACGGGGCCATGCCCATTCCTGAGAACCCCATGCCCCACATGTCATGCAGATACGTAGCACGGTCCTGCTGCTTCATGTTTTCATTAATTTATGACCACAAGCAGAATGAATGTACTCGGCACTCCGCGCCTGTCGCATTCTAACGCAGCAACCCATTTCTAAGTGTCCTTGCGTATCCATAACAAGTTGGTTTGTTGTACGAACTCCATAGCTTATTGATGTTTACTTCTAGCAGTATCGAGCCCTTTGTTTCATAGTAGACTCGCACAGAGGATCAACCCTGGCACGCGACATACACCCTGCTCAACGAGCCAGGGAATGCAGCAAATTCCGACAACGGACAATCAGAGTATCAGAATAATCTAATTAGCCTTGTTTGTCATTATGAACTTTCTAGTTGTTATGGCATATGACAATCCTTGCATGAGTCAATGCGGGGCACAGCAATGATCGCTATGTTAAACGTTTGAGTATTTTGCAAGGACCTTTACATAGTATCCGAGAACCTTGAAGGAATCAAAGCAGCCAAGTCTGCATGCGTTAGGTTGTGTTGGTTGGATAGACCAATGTATGGTTGCATGAAGTAAAGCAACATTCTCAATGCTAAATGTAGTGGTGAGGTATTGCAAGTAACACCACACACAATGTATTTTGTATGAAGTATTGCAAGGTGTTTTACCACACTCAATCTATCTCGCATGTAGTAATACAATGGTGTTTTTAGTGTGGATTATGAAGGACATTTGGGCAACAACTGAGTGTATAGAAGTGTGCAATGCTGATCCCTCTGGCACAGAGGTCAGCAGTAATCATGGGAGGAGAAGAAGGAGTTGAGGAGCATTTACCCTACTTACCCCTTCCTATTCATAAACTCTCCCAAACCCTCTTTCCGGTGACCTAACTACCCTGTACCTATCCAATCCAGGGGATCCTCACCATCTTTCTCCAATGGGTTGAGGTGGCCTGTGTACACTTGCAGTGCAGGTACCAAAACCCCACTGGACGTGTGCCATTCGTGCTGCCCCTCTCCAAGAAACGAAGGAGCTGAGACACTGTCAAGGAGAAGAAGTCATGGAGGGTCTGCCTTGATGCCAGCATATCAGGGCCAAACAACAGTCATGACAGGTGGGCAGCATATCAAAGCAAGGAGAGCATGCACTTGGGTCATTTTAGGCATGATGCCCAAGGTGCAGAGGAGAAGGCAACATTGATCATTCTGGGTACATAAGAGATGGGATGGGAGCCACAGATGGCTGCGGAATGAAGCATAACATGCTCCATCTCAGGGTTTTCCATCACCAAAACAGTGAATGTCCAAAGTGAGGCCCCCTGCAGGAACCGCAACCCCCATGTTTCACTTTACTGATCGATCTGGGCAGCCATATCCCCATTGCCTTTTTTCCACACTGCCTTTTGAGATATGCATATAGTTACCCAGTATGTGAAAATACTGATGCTGACTGCACAATTCTTCATACATCTTTTGCATCTAGGCATATGGGGTCTGGGTCAGCCCTGCAGGCGTTTTTGCTAGTAGCCACGCAGCCTTCACATTCTTCCTGTACCTCTCCTCTATCATTCATTTAAGTTAATCAGCAGGTCACTTTGGCACTTGTTTTTTCTCCCATCTGCAGTGTCATCCTGTGGCTTGGTCTGTAATGTTTCCTCCAAAACGTTCTCTGATACAAGGTAAATCCCCCCTAACGGCAGATGAGGTGTTGACACTAAATAAAACAAGCACACAGTATGTTAATATCATGATTATGGTATTACATTTGGCACAGAAGACAGTCTATGAGAAGAGGATGGCGTCAAAAGATTTTGAATAGATATATAATTTTAATCAATGAAGATGGACATTTTTGGGAGGTTGAAGAAGGTATGCACTGACACAACTTCACAAAAAGTCATGCATTATATTGGGAGTGTAGAAATGAAAACAAGTGGCACCCTCCAAATGGGTATGACTTTCAAAATATCGTCTTTGGTGGATGAGCAAAAAAAAATGGTTTAAGACAAGCCTATATGTGCATTTTAAATAACGTTTTTGTATATTTTGCATTGATGTATTTATTAAACAATGAGAATATTTTTTCAAACAGAAGGCTGCATCAACGAAATGAATCAAATGGAAGATGCAATTCTTTATGCCAGACTAAAAATAAATCAGTTGATGAAGAGACAAGATAAAGAGCCATAGGGCTTCATTACGGGTCCGGCGGTAACCGTACTGGTGCTACCGGCAGGTTGACGCTGACCCGTATTGATTTATCAGCACCTGACTTCCTGGTAACACCGGGGGATTACAACCCCGGCAGTCCGGGAAGTCAGGCGCCGGCAAATTATAAGTCCCCATTCCCATAGAGTCCTATGGGACTCTTTGGGAATGGGAACCACAAAAGCAACAGCACCGTTGTTAACGGTGCCGGTGCTTCCATGAGGGCTTTCCTACTGTGGCCGCTGTGCCCGGCAGGGGTCTGACCTGTCAGGCACAGCAGCTCTGGCAGGCAAACCTATAGTGTGCCGGTCTGGAAACAACGGTGCCAGTAAGCTTACCGGAACCGTTGTTTCCGGACCGGCACACTTATAATGAGGAATTTAAAAAGATTCATTTTTCATGTATAGCCATGCAAACTGGTGCATGGCTACACATGTTTAGATGGTACCTGCAGTACAATTGTGAACTTTATTTAAAGGGAAGGGAGGAGTATAGGGGAAGACAAGGCACTAGGTTCCACAAATAACCAATATTTCTGAGCACAAGTGTGGACATTAGTATTTTAATGGAGTGGTGGGTGAGGTGGGAGTAGATTCGTTTTCTATCCAAGAGGTTAATCCTGGCAGTAGAGGCAGTTTCCAGGATGAGCTGTTGTAGGTGCTGTCAATATGTGTGCAGGCCTTGTCCATTTAGTGATGATGTTTTTATGGAAGTACATAGTAGATGGAAGAGTGGGGCTATCATTAGAACCATTGAGAAAGATTTGTTATTCTATGGAGGGGTTTAGCATCAAGGAGCGAAAGGCCGTCCTGTAAAAGATGAAAGTGAGGAGATTGTGATGCATTCAGATAGAGCAGGATTGAAGGACAGAAAGAAGAAAAATATCTGACTGACATCAGCAAATAGGCAATAGTGAAAGTCAAATAAATAAATGAGTTTACTCAGTGAGCTGTACTATAAAGTGAAGGGAAGTGGGCCTAGGAAAAAACCTTGGTTGGCTCCAGCCACTAGCAAGAGGTGGAGGGAGGTCCATGAGAACATGACCAGTCAAGATAAGTATCCTTGAAGCCAAGGGAGGAGAGGGTCAGAAATGGGTTGGGCGTATGCACAGAGCCAATAGCTGTGGAATGTTCAAATATGATGAGCAGGAAGGATAGGTGACCAATGGTTAGAACTTCAGAGACACAGGCGAGAGTGATTTCAGGGTGTACCTACTACAGAAACCTGTTTGGATGGGGTCACAGTGTGCGTGACCTGCGATACAGTCAACAATGCATTTGAAGGCAACTCTCTGGAGGATTTGGGAATGGTGTTGTTCCTTTGTTTCAAAATGTCCCTCAGTAAGAACACATTCCTAAAATGACCTCATATAAAATTCACTCAAAGGTTCATGTAATATGTGATGGATGTCTTTGTCTCCATTAAGAGCAATGTGCCTTCATCAGTTTAGGCCTTGTACATTTGAAGATTTGAACAAACAGTAATGGTGGCACTTTGGAATCTCTTTCCCATTATTAAAAATGAAATGTCTGACTGTCATATTGAAAAAAAAGTTCTTTTTTGCACATTCTTTTATTTCAGTGCTGATGGTAGACTGTTAAAGGCATGGTTTAACATATTTCATGGAAGCCATATCTGTCTATTTGGGATGCAACACAAATACAGAGTGCCCTGGTGTACCTAAGTACCTTGATACGAACTGGGTAGTGCCTCTGGTGTGAGAAGGGGAAGAAGGAAGATAAAGGTGAACTGTGAATTCTGCTGACAGAGCAGTAAGCAAACAGTAAAAAAGACAAAAGAAAGTCACTGGTGGATGCAAAAGTGACACAAAGTGAGGGTAAACATTCAAGGCACTTGAAATCTTCTTTGGCTGTGGAGGCAATTTGAACCTCACATAATACTATTTTGAAGTTCTTACTGCATTGCTCACAAAACATTTTATGAGTTTTACAAATGTAACAACACAATTAACAAGACACAATTTGAGATCATAAAACAACATTGAGTCCTTTATGTGTTCAGAGTATGCCTTTATCCTATGAGTAGTCGGGTTGTGAAATAAAAGGAAAGAAGCTTTGGAATTGCAGGTATTAATGAGAAGCAAGGTGAAAACTATTGCGGTCAAATATTGTTACACATGTACATCACTGATAGGGTGAACAATTGCAATGTGTTATATGTTGTTCAAAATTATTGTTTATTATCAAACATAACTTTGACAGCCCTGATGAGGAACTTTACTGATCAAAACATGTGCATGCTGTGGTGTGGAAAACACATAAATATACTGTAGAATATTTGGAGATCTGTAGTTAATCATTGATTTGGGACACATATTGAAGTGTCTATTGGGCGCCGGAGGCACTGGACTAAAACCTTTTTGTTTACCCGTATAAGGTTGCAGTGAAAACCTGTAAGAAGCTTCAAGAAGACGGTTCCTTTCAAATGACTTCAAAAAGGTTCTATAAGGGGAGGTTTACTCTCACAGTGATTTTGCCACAGCACATTGGTCCAATACAAGCCTTCAGTAAGGGGACAATGCTTGCTAATTTGATAATAGATTTGCCTTCTGATATCAGCTCCCAGAGAGTTTTGTCTATAGGATGGTAAAAAGGATCACTGGAAGTACGTGAGACCTACATTTTTTCAAGACGGTAGCTACCTTCTTAACGTCCACAGATCTGTTCTACACTTACACTCTACCTCCTGGTGTGACTTCCCCATTGTGACATATGCTCCCACCTTACCCCGTGGCAGCCTGCCATGCCCTCCTGGTAAGGTATCATGTCTTCTAAGAAGAAAGCAAAGGGTTATCAAGGGGTGGACCAAACATCTGTTGTGGGTGAAACTCCAAACCCTAGGTAGCAGTACACCCAGCTGCAGGTGTCAAAGGAAAACATTTGATAATAAAATAACATCAGATGGGGTTTGGCAGTAATGAGTGTATTTCCTCATAAGCCACTATATCAACTTAGATATTGTTTTATATTTACATTTAACAAATGTTCTTCCATGAAACCATGGAGATATACAATTATATATAGTTTGACTCATGGTTGGCTCCTGTTGAAGAGAGCCCTTGATTTGTTTTGTTTTTTTTTAAATTAATGAGATTACAGCAAGCTGTTTCAGAAATGAACATTTTCCTCACAATGGCTATGCTGTCCAATGGCATTGTAGCTGGTGGGGTGTCAATAGACATAGGGCCTCATAACAAGCATGCCGGTCTGTAAACAACGGTGCCAGTAAGCTTACCAGCACTGTTTTCTCGGGAACTGCATACTACAGGTCTGCCTGCCGGAGTCGCTGTGCCGGCAGGGTTGACCCTTCCAGACACAGTGGCCATGGTAGGCAGACTGTCACATAAGCACCAGCACCATTAATAACAGTGCTGGTGCTTCCGTGTTCCCCATTCCCATGGAGTCCTATGTCCTATGGGACTTTATGGGAATGGGCAATTACTATTTACCGGCACCTGACGTTACGGATTGCCGGGGTTGTAATACCCAAGTGTTACCGGCAAGTTAGGCACCTGTAAATATTTACGGGTCCAGCAGCAACCCACCGGTAATACCAGCATGGTTGCTACCGAACCCGTAATGAGGCCCATAGTCCAGCAAGAGTATGCTTGTGCGCACTATACTATTTTAGCATAGGAATTTCGGATGTAGGGACTGCTTATCATAGCTCAGGTTCTCAGAGCAAAACAAGTATCATTTTGCAAATCAAACGTATAAAAGTTCATGATAATAGCGTGGCAGATGGCTTTCTGTCACACTGCATTGGTTTTGTTTTTAATGTGCTGCTAGAACGAGAGGATATAGATGATGGTAAAACTGCGATATTTGGTGTTTCAGTTGGTTTCAGCGTTAAACCTATTACATTCTTCTAATGACTAGATGAGTGATTGGTTAGCTGGGTTGCGGAAGAACTCGACTGAGCTTTGATGGGGCTGAAAATGTTCTCCTCATCCAAGATAGAATCAGAGCAAGAGAGCATTTTAACCATGCTACGTCTTCAGAGAGGTTGAACTTACTAATAGGTGTGTTTATGTCATGAGTGTATTGGGTTTTCCAAAATGTTGGTGTTTCTAGACTATTGAGATCACTGATGACAAGATTTACCACTGGGAACATCTGCAGGTGACTGGACGGTGCAATGACCTAAAAATCCGCATGTAGAGCTTTTCTTATTTGCGTGACAGGTAACGAGCACACCAGGCAAGCACACGATGTGTGAACGTCCTCATAATAGAGGGACGTTTCAGAGTGATGTGTGGTTGTTGGTATTGAATAATGCAAAGAGGACAATAAAGTCCCAGAGACATTTATCCCCTTTGTTCATTATGTGCAGAAAGTCATTGAGAACCTCCATAGTTATGACTTTAATGCATCTCAGCTGTAAACCAGACTGATCCTTGATCTATTTGTTTCATACATCTTTGCAGACATGCGTATTTTAATAATCTTCATTTGAACATTTGAAAGGGAAGGCTTGTGATCGACAGGTAATTCGTGAGCATGCACAGGTTCAGACTTGTTTTCTTAGAAGCAAGCGCATTACTACTCTTTTGAAATATTAAAGAAAGGGCATCTTTGAGAGTGACACATTGATGATTTGGAAAAGAGGAGGTCATCTAGAACCATGCTAAATCTGATCACAGAAATAAAGGGTGCATTACTCTTGGCATTTGGCAGGGTATGAGAAACGGTAGAAGGGTGGAGAGTTTAGAGGATAAGGTGGCCTTGATGATTAAAGATATGTGATATGTCCTCACAGGGATCAATTGGGGTCAGGTGGAGGGTGGCACTGCATTCAAAAGAGACCCTAATATTTTAGATGTCATCAATACAAAAGTAATTGACGACATCACATTTTTCTGCAAATTGTGGAATTAGGGAATCTGGGGGGAGTGGGCAGTGTGTAGAATTGTTATTTACCCCTCCTCAAAAGAGCTCTTTTTTGTATCTAACCTTAATTATCATTGCTGATCAAAGTACACTGTTTATGCAAACTTTATGATACCATGCCATTGTTTCTGTGTGATAAAATCAGCATGTGATTTGTTTTATGCATAAGTTCACTGGCAGAGTCGGAGCCCCCAAAACCTCCATCGTGTGGGAGACCCCAATGCATCATGTCATAGGCGATCCCGTCCAGCTTCAGAGCGAAATAACGTCTTTCTGAAGTCATAGTTCACGCACTCCGCCTTTAGAAAGAAATGTTTTGGTTCCGTCACAATGGCAAGAAGGACTCCAGCTCCCTGCACTTCACTGCGCAAGTCAGGAACCAGGAAGGAACGCCCTGCTTTCTAGTTTCTGTCTTGCATGGTGAAGCAGGGGAGCAAGAGGTCTGTCAATCATTGGGGAAGACAAAGTCAGATCCGAAGGTAAGGAAATGTCTTAAGTGCGAGTGCATGCGTGGTTGTTGGATATTTATGATGTATGTTTGCATGAATGTGTGCGTGCATGCAAAGGTGTGTTATGTATTATGTAATGTGTGTGTGAAGGTGTGAAAGGTGTGAGGGTATGATGTATGGATGGCTGGGTGCATGTGTGAATGAGAGAGTGCATGGTGTATAGGTGCACATGTGAATGAGTGAGGGATTGGTGTGAGTAAATGTTATTAAATGGCGAGACTGAAATTTTGTGGATGCCAGTTTTGACATGGTTTCTTATTGGGTCATGCCACTTGTAATGGCAAAGACAATAGGAGTGTATCCTCATGTAGGGATACTGCCATATATTGTCATGTCCAACCTGGACATGTTTTCTTATAGTATCATTATTGGCATTATGCACAAAGGAAAAATGAGTATGTTCGTATATGGGAATTCTGGCATATATAGGTGCAGCCATCATGAACACAGCCAGCATGAAACCTATGTTATACTAGCATATATTGTGAGAATTTTCATCATGGAACTGCACTAGGATATGTCCCTGTACACTGTATAATGAATCATTTTAATCCATTATTAAAAACACCTTTCTTGCGGGGGACTCGGTCACTTGGGCATATTTGTGGGCACTGCTTACTCACCTCCAATTAAAAATAAACACCAGCCACCACTTGGCGAGTGGTGGGTGGGTGAATAGGTACGACTGTGTATGTGCATGGGGTCCAGGGCAGGGCCACTGGAGCATGAGCGTGTTCGTACAGGTATTATTGGACAATGCCAACTTGATAAATGTTATTAAATGGAAGAGGGTTTGGGGTGGTGGGTTTATAACACAATGGGACATGTAGACTGTGCATTTTATTTCTGCATGGCATGTTTTACTCAAGGGGCAAGGCCAATATGATGTGTTTTCTTCTTTTTTCAGTAGTTTTTTTTACTGACATTAAGGGCAACACCAACAAGACAATGTGCATACATAGTGATACTTTTATATACTGACAGCGCCAGAACAAACGTGTTTTTATGGTATTATTACTGTGCATAATATTACTAGCCAAGCAGGGTTGGCTGGTACATGTGGCTGTTAGTACTGAGGATCCAGCACATCCCCTTGTTTCTTCACTGGGTGAAAGATTTAAGGTTTGATTAAAACACACACTTGCATCTTTCACCTAGCACAGTATACAAAGTGCCCCTGCGGCAGCATTATCATCATGTCCATTGTGCATGCACGATGATACAGGCCGACACAGAGCTCGGCACAGCTGCGCTTTGTTGGCCAAGCTTGGGGTGGGGCCCCTCAGCACGGCTGCCATGAGCCCCCCACAATTTGTGTTACACCGCTGCCTTTAATTCTCGGCTTAACTGATGGCACCATATATGTCTGTGGGGGTCCTGGGAGTACTATGGTGTGTCTGTTTAGTTCTGTTCCCACATCTTTTTGGGGCATGTGAAGGGTCGCAAAAACTAGTATATAGTGTAATCAAAAGCACGGAGGAGTGGGATTGAGCTGTGAAAATGTCCAAATACCAGTATATGAAGAAAAAAAAAACGAAAGTGCTCTAACGATGTACACATCCACGTGCATTCCTAACTGGTAACCTCGAAGCCAATAGATGGCCGTGGCTTGCCCGAGCGTCCACGATCACGTGACCTCTCCCGTCGCCCTTCACGTTCAAGGTGAACATTGTCGATCTTCGACCGGGGTGCATTCGGGCAAAGTAAGTGTTATATTTCCCGTTTATAAAGAACGTCTGGTATGACCCAAAAGAAAGCTCTGATGTTGAACCGAGCGAACGATTATTTTGCTTCGATGCTCCCAGCATTACTGGGGTCAGCACACGGACCTCGGTTGTGTCGCCCTTTCAATCTATTTCATTTTTCATTGTATCCTGACAGTGTAGAAACGATCATCAGAAATAGATTGCGCGATTTATAGAACCTGGAGAACCCTGGTAGTTATCAGGTGTACATCCTGCGAATCACTACAGATGGAGGCCTTCAGATTACTGAACTAATAGGGGAAACTGGAGATTGGCTGAAATCTATAGTTTCTAAATAATTGAACTAAATAAACCTCCTCAAAATATCTGAAAATTCTACATGAGTAAATGTGTATTGTCAATACCACGTATCTTGCGTTTTCTCACAAAAGCATCGGGAAGTATTCAAGTACGCATTGCGTATTGTAGTCAGATACTGTAATTGGGCAGTTGTTATCTCTCAGGGCGATACCTAAGCTGGCAATTTCCAAATGTACTTTACTTTGTTTTCATTTAGAACATGTGATTTTTTAAATAAGAAACAATTTAACAGCAGACTAAGCATTGGATTTTTAGGTTGTTTCGCCAATGCGGCAGATGGAGGTTGGGAAAAATGTTACACTGAGCCAGAAGGGGGCAGCATGGTGCCATCCTTCCAACGTTTTACTGAACCATCCAGCTAATCATTGCTGGGCAGAAATTGTATTTCACATGGTAATGTTACAGATATGGATAACAATATATTTTGTTCTGGCCAGAATAAAATGTATCACTTTGAATTTTATATGTAAGGAATCTTCCCCGCACGGTATACTGATAGCAATTGATGACAGGCGCAAAAGTAAAAATATATTCTTGTACGTTCATTTATTTACAGATCCAGTTTCTGATTCAAATTCAGATTTGAAGGTTTGCATTTCACAGAGGAAATAGGTGCACTTTATAACTGTGGTTTTCGCTTCCGAGCCACGCCATCCGTGTGTTCTATCGAGTCCTGCTCGCATGCAAAGGATACCTGAGTCTGTTATTTACAAATGACTGTGTTTGCCAATTGAAATACAGCTTGTGTTACAGTAAAAGGTTGTTGTGTTCTGCTCCCCTTTTCAATCTTTGTAATGCCATTTTCCCAAAGTTAGCTCCCAAACATGTTCTGTAGAGGAATTAAGCTCGTGAAAATCAGGATATAGGTAGACACATATAGGTAGACACATGGAACACATGTAGCTACTTGAAAATCTACTTGTAAAACAATAGGTACATCCCGTGTACAGTGCTCTGTTGCTTCCCAGATAGGTTTGCACTTCATAAATCCCAGACATGGCTATATTCGTAATGAAGGTACATGTTGACAAAGTGAATGTGTGTACATCTCACCCACATATAAATGCATACACACACACACACACACACACAATCACAACCATCCAGGAATGTGATAAGTGACTTGTATGTAATGCAGTAAAAGGCTAGCTAGCTAGCTGCAATGCATCCCCTATGAGTAACTGCAATTTTGTGCTGTTTGCGTGTAGGGCATTGGGTGCAGAGCAAAGCACTTGCAGGGATTGGGAAGGTGTTGTTGAGCCACATAAAATACCGGTGGGCCAAATTCTTAGACAAGCGCTAATTTCTCCTGCAATGGCTGCACACCGAGAACAAAACTGTGCGAGCCTGCGATCAGTATAAATAATGCATGCCCTGCATATTCATGGAATTTACTGCGCCAAATAACCATATTCCCAAGACTCGCCTGGAATGCCCTTGACACATCCCCACACATGGCATAAACAGCCAGAACAGTAACCTTTGTGCAGAGGAGGAGCAAAAGGCCTCTACCGGAAGTCCTACCCCCATTTTGACTATATGCTGGAAAGTGCAACATGCACAATGCCAATAATGGTCCCTATACTGCAAAGAATTCTTGAAACAAGGTATACATTGAGAAAGCCCTATATGATGTACCCACGGAGGAATGATAGTATCTTAATGGAGGTTCCGGAAGAAGTGTGAAGATGAATGAAAGAGAAGACTGGTGACGTCACATGAAGCAGGAATGACACAACCAGAAGAGATGCCAATGAAGAAGGTGAATTAACCTTGTAGAATCTGATGGCCAAGTAAAGAATCAAGTAACATTTCGTGTGCGGAATGAAGATTGCATGTGCAGAGAGCACTGAAGAAAATGCAAGTGTTTTATAATTGTACAGATGCTAAAACACAATAGACTCATGAAGGCTGGCTATATGTAGTGAATAGACGGCAGGTCGTGCCTCCAATTTATATACATGTGTATAGAATCTGGATGTTCGACGTTGTGTTTTAGCAAACTGAGGCTCCATGAACAGAAGAGCTGAAAGTGTGGCCCAGTAAAAGAAAACAGCTGACGATGAGGGAAGAATCAAGAAAGCTTGTCTGGCCCAGTGTCAAGGGTTGGGGCAGCCAAGAAACTGGTCATCTATTTGAGAAGATACAATGAACGTGAGAAGGGAGACACGCTCCTTTTAAAGTGTAATGTAAAAACATGAGAAGTGCCAGGTTTTATTCATGTAATATTGTTAAATACGAAAGGAAGAGCTCAAACACAGTCTCCTGTCACATGGTCTAGATGAAAATAGACGTTGTGCAAGCTACATCGAGAATTGAAGATAAGACCATGCTCAAATTCCCTTCTATTCTCAGGCACAGTAATACTTTGAAAGGTCGAGTTCAAAGACAATTCGAATGGTAGACAGCAGGAGTGATGATGGATGTTGGGCTTATTGGGTGGGGAGGTATGACCAAGCCAAAACCTCCAGCACTTGGTGTACCAGCTTGCGTGCTGCTAGCGAGTGGAATATTCCAGAAGGGTGCAAGCATGCCAACCAATCATAGAGAGCCACATAGCAAAGAGCTATATAGTTTGAAAGCCAATGAAACGTTGTGTATTTTATGACACTGAAGATTACTTGCACTAGGGGTGGGCATAGTTGTCCAAATGACCTTAGGGACCCAATCACAATTCTATTCCCGATAGAAAATACACCTAGATGTGCCCCATAGACCAACCACAATCTAACCTAGGTTTTCTTATTTTGCCATATAGTACAATGTCAATGATGATGAGTTTTTACTATATAAATGTAATTTTTTATTAAATGCTTTGAGAGTTCTCGATGAGAGACTTGAGCGAACGTCTGTTGATGTCCGTTGTACTCCCTGTTTTAGATAATTGTTAATAAAACAGCTAAAGATTTGCCAACTTCCTGAGTCGGTCTTATGACTGGTGTATGAGTAAAATCTTCATCCCCTTCCATCCCATATAGTGTTACCTCACTTAAAGAGCCTGCAGGTTCATTTGCATGCTCCCTGGCCTTGAATACATGCGTATGAAAATGTGTAAGTTGGTTGGAACTCAGAAAATCTGTGTGTGTGCACCCGGATACCTTTCCTGCACCCTGCTATACTGTGTATGTGCACCCCTAAGTTAGATTGGAACCCTGGTTGTGTAGACACACTCCTAAATCCGACATTCACATCCACCTCTGCGCTGCAAGGTGAATGTGGGGTTCAACTACAGGTAATCTTCATTGCTTCTAGTTCTACACTTCCTTCTCCAAGTACTTACTTGAGATGTTATATTGCCTAGCAAGTAAGTACTGGGAAATGGAAGATGGACGTGGAGGTAATGCTAGGAATACTTACTGGTAACCTTCATTACCTCCAGGCATACTCTTCCTCATCCCACTACTTACCTCTGAGGTAAGGTTATCTCATAAGTAAATGCTGGGATGAGGAGGAGGCATGTGGTCCCACTGTGAGAGTGAATGAAGAATGAATGATGTTATGTGGATGTTGATGTGTATGTGTGTGAATGTGAGAGTGAATCAAAAATTAATGCTATATGAATACCTGTGTGTGAATGGAGAGTGAATGAAGAATGAATGATGCAGTATGAAATCTGATGAGTATGTGTGTGTGAATCTGAGAATGATGAAAAATGAATGGTACCATATGAATCTTGGTGCATTTGGGTGAGAATGAATGAAGAATAAATGATGCTGTATGAATGCTGATCTGTGTCTGTAAATAGAGAGTGCATGCAGAATTAATGATGTCACATGAATGCAAATGCATGTTTGTGAATGTGGGCATTCATGACAAATGAATGATGCTTTATGGATGCTGGTGCATGTGTCTGAATGCTGAAATTTCTTACCGGTCATCTTCATTGCGCCTTGTCCTACTGTTCCTATTCACAAGTACTGGGATGAGGAAGGGGAACGTGGATGTAATGCTGGAATTACTTACCCATAATATTTATTACTCCTAGTCAAATTCTTCCTTGTCCCATTATGAACACGTGAGATAAGGTTATCTCACAAGCGAGTACTGGGATGAAGAAAAGGGATGCAGAGGTAATGTGAGAGTGAATGAAGGATGAATGATTCTGTACGAATGCTGACGGTTGTGTAAATGTGTGAGTGAATGAAACATGAATGCCAAATGAATGCTGATGTCTGTGTGTGTGAATGGAGAGTGAAGGAAGTGTGAATTATGCCACATGAATGCTAATGAGTGTGTTTGTGTCTTTGTTTGTGTGTGAATGGAGATTAAATGAAGGATTAATGCATTATGAATGTTAATGTGTGAATGAAGAATGAATGATATCATATGAATGCTCATGAATATGGGCGTGAAAGTGATAGTGAATAAAGAATGACTGCTGAATGAATGATAATTCATGAATGTGGATGCGTGTACCAGCTGTGCTGCAGGCTTCTTGTTTGGGTGATGAAGCGGAGGAAGGGGGGAGGGCAGCCTTTAACAATTTGTTTTACATTATTGGCTAGGTGAATGTTTGTCCAAATTGGACACAGCATAGAATTGTCTCTACTGGGTGAAGGCAGAATAATCAGTGTTTCTATGTGACACTGGACCACATTGGTGACTCCAGCATAGGCAATGATTTACTGTGGTATGGCATTTTCTTCTGGGCATCAAGGGTGAAGTTAGCATGATGAGTGTTTCTATATGGTACTGACCAACATGTGTGTGTTCAGTCTAGATACATTGTCTTACTGTGGTATGGCATTTGGTACTGGTAAAGCCAACAGGAGTATGCTCTTATATGGTAATACTGGCATATATTGTTGCATTCTCCATGAACAAGTATTGGCACAAATAACTTGAACATGTTTTTATTTGTGCATATATTGTGTGCAAACGCATCATGGACATGAATTGGAAATGCTCCTCTGCTATGTTGATGAATTGCATGCATTCGATTTGATCATGTGCTACCCTACAAAACACATTGCAAACTGTTGCTTTTTACCCAGATTTATACAGCAAGTGTGCTGAAAATGCACAATTTTAACTCGATATTTTAAAAAAATCCTATGGGGGATAACCACACCAAAAAGCCCATGCCTGGTGAAGGCAACCTCGCTACACTTGGCAACTTTGGCCTATCAGTGGAAACATGGGCGCCCTTTCAATTAAAAAATTCACCATCCGGGACTTTATTTAGTATCATCATTACGTTTTCCTTTGTTTTTCTTTGACAATTTTATTTTGGAATACTATACAAGTTTGTTAAATATATATTAAGTAAAACATTATTTTAGGCAGGAATGATGCCCTTCCAAGGTGCATGCACATCTGTCAATAAAGGATGTATTGTAGGGATAACTTCTTCCTTGGGGGTGTCATGGCTGGCCCATCAGCCTGAGACACATATTCCCGACACTACAAACTTTGAGTAACCACAAACTATGGAAAACAAGGGCCCATGTCCCTCTTTTAAGCCTTGTGCAGGTGGGCAAGCAGCAGGGAGGCAGCACAAAAGCAGGAAGACTTTAGGGTCTTGTAAATGGTAACAAGCAGGGTTGGACTGGGAAAAGAAATAGGCCTGGGCACCCCCTAAAAAAGTGGCCATCCTCCTTGAATCACACCAATTCAGGATCTTAAAAAAGACGCTTCTTATGGAGGTTGTGAAGGGTTGATGGTGTTCATTGCTTTGAATTTTTTCTGCATGCACTGTGGCCCTAAAGGGAAAGGCCTATCTTATACAGAGCATTGGCAACAATACTTCATTAATACAAATAATTAAATAAATGATGTATCTGATCTCTGCTGTTCAAATATGAGGGATGATTTCAGAATTGTTCGAGTCTCTCCCAGGGGTTATTCACCCAAGAACAGGTCATTGGGCTGTGTTCGTGCTGGTAGAGAGATTCCCAGACCCCCCTTTGTTTTGCATTAATTAACTTTGGGTTTCACCCTAAGTTAACAGGGCGATCCAGACGTGGACCCCTTGCTCACTGTTCTTAGAGAGGCACCAGTTTCACCTCACTGATGATGCCCAACAAGGCTGAAACACGTGTATGGGGTATCTGATGGTACTCTTGTTCAGAGGAGAATTGCCTAGCATTTCGGCGCTGGACTGCCCCTGGGCAGGACAAAGGCTAATATGCAGGGACATTTTTTCTCTGTGAAAGGGACAGTGAGCTAAAGACTTGGTCGAGTCTCTCCCAGGGGTTATTCACCCAAAAACAGGTCATTGGGCTGTGTTCGTGCTGGTAGAGAGATTCCCAGACCCCCCTTTGTTTTGCATTAATTAACTTTGGGTTTCACCCTAAGTTAACAGGGCGATCCAGATGTGGACCCCTTGCTCACTGTTCAAAGAGAGGCACCAGTTTCACCTCACTGATGATGCCCAACAAGGCTGAAACACGTGTATGGGGTGACTGATGGTACTCTTGTTCAGAGGAGAATTGCCTAGCCTTTCGGCGCTGGACTGCCCCTGGGCAGGCAAAGGCTGATATGCAGGGAAATATCTTCTCTGTGAAAGGGACAGTGAGCTAAAGACTTGGGTCGAGTCTCTCCCAGGGGTTATTCACCCAAGAACAGGTCATTGGGCTGTGTTCATGCTCGTAGAGAGATTCCCAGACCCCCCTTTGTTTTGCATTAATTAACTTTGGGTTTCACCCTAAGTTAACAGGGCGATCCAGACGTGGACCCCTTGCTCACTGTTCTTAGAGAGGCACCAGTTTCACCTCACTGATGATGCCCAACAAGGCTGAAACACGTGTATGGGGTTACTGATGGTACTCTTGTTCAGAGGAGAATTGCCTAGCATATCGGCGCTGGACTGCCCCTGGGCAGGACAAAGGCTGATATGCAAGGAAATTTCTTCTCTGTGAAAGGGACAGTGAGCTAAAGACTTGGTCGAGTCTCTCCCAGGGGTTATTCACCCAAGAACAGGTCATTGGGCTGTGTTCGTGCTGGTAGAGAGATTCCCAGACCCCCCTTTGTTTTGCATTAATTAACTTTGGGTTTCACCCTAAGTTAAGAGGGCGATCCAGACGTGGACCCCTTGCTCACTGTTATTAGAGAGGCACCAGTTTCACCTCACTGATGATGCCCAACAAGGCTGAAATACGTGTATGGGGTTACTGATAGTACTCTTGTTCAGAGGAGAATTGCCTAGCATTTCGGCGCTGTACTGCCCCTGGGCAGGACAAAGGCTGATATGCAGGGAACTTTCTTCTCTGTGAAAGGGACAGTGAGCTAAAGACTTGGTCGAGTCTCTCCCAGGGGTTATTCACCCAAGAACAGGTCATTGGGCTGTGTTCGTGCTGGTAGAGAGATTCCCAGACCCCCCTTTGGTTTGACTGAAGAAATTAGGCTGCAGTAGCAGCACTGGGTGCACCCACAGGCCCCACTGTAAGGGTGAAAATTCATCACACTGACAATGCCTCCCAAACCAGATGATGCACTGATGTGCCCTTCAGACTTGTGCTGCCAGCTTGCCATGTTACTGTGCTGCCCGTGCCTGTCGGCCCCTATACCATTATTGTTTGGTTATTTGCCCACCCATTGACTGCCAATGGCCATGCTAACCCCAATGGCCATTCCCACCCACTTCCTGCCCCTTAATGGCACTGCCCAAAACCCCACCCCATGAGAACTCTTTGAACTTACTTTAATCATGCTGTGCCATCAAACTTTCCACTTGAAGTGCCTGGCAGTGTTTTTTCAAAGCAGTCTTCTGAGAGGTAATTACTTAATTGGACCTCAGAATTCACTACTGGTATAATACGAATTTCTTAGCTAGATCTGCCTTCTGCCACTCGATTGAAAAGCACTATGTGTGTCCTTCACTTAAGTCCTGTTAACAACAAGCACTGGCAAAGCCAATAGTCTTGGCATGTGTATAGGTATTAGGCATTAGCCGGGCAGTGCTATTATATATGCCCAGATACACCCACCATTTTACAGCTGCTACTATCAATGGCCAGTTTATACCACTGGGGAAGTGCCTGCCAAGTGCCTTTCCCATGCCTACAAAAGCCAAAACTACCAATGTTTATTGATATTACAACTACAGCCTGTAATCTACAGCCTAAATGCAACCCTCTGCTTGGTTGGAGGTACATCAACCCCAACCAAGCTCTATTTTCCCCCATGTTATATTCCCTCTTTCTGTCACACTTGACCATTCTTATTTTTATATGCATGCCTCACCTACTCCTTCCCTCATTTCTTGCTGCCCTTCTTTCCCTCGCTCCACCCAAACCCTCTCGTCAATGCATATTCAAATCTAAAATGTTTTGGCGTTGCAAATGTTTGTTCAAATAAAATTGGAATTATTTAATGTATTAATCCACAGAATCACATAGCATACAATTACAATACAATTGTGTGCAGCGGGTGGTGACGTGTAAAAACACATCAAGGATACATACCGACAACTTGCAGAAAAACTCTTATTTTTCCAACAACCCAAAATAGGGAAATCTGCACATTCCAGTAAACGATTGCTTTACATTAAAACATTATTTCTTTCTGTGCAACGCCACACTAAAGATATGACAATTGTAAATTAGCATAAACAAGTTGAAATTATTGGGGATTTCATGTGGTAATAAAGATTATTAATACAACACACATGTCCAGTGTTATGCAGACAACACACAACTCACCTTCAAGCTGCTATCCTCTACCTCCCCCTCCTCCATACCTGACTGTCTGACTGCTATTTAGGAATGGTACTCTGCCAATGATCTCTGCCTTAACACCAGTAAGACAGAGATCCTACTCATTGGGACTCCTTCTCCTTGTTCCCCCCATCCCTCTACCTGGCCAGATTCCCTGGTTTCCAGCCCCTCACCCACCTCTGAGGCAGAAAACATTCAGATTATCTTTGAGTCCTCTCTCGCTTTCTCTCCATACATCACAGACCTTGCCAAGAAGTCCACCTTTGAGCTCCGCCTTCCCAGCAGCATTTTAAATTTCCTCACCTTCCCCCAGAAGCTCAACAGTACAAGAGCCCTGGTTATTTCTAGGCTGGACTACTGCAACAGCCTCTTCCTCAGTCTGCCTCTTTCCTCCCTTTGCCCCTCCTACTAATCCAGAATAGGACTGTGAGACTTTTCCTTGTCCTCAAGCCCAGGGACTGCATCTCTACAGCCCTTAAATCTCTCCACTGGCTCCCAGTGGCCTCAAGGATCAACTTCAATATCCACAGCATCACCCACAAGGCTGTCTGGGGCCTGGGACATCTTTACATCCAGATTTCCCTCCCTAAACGCCTCCCTGCCAGAGTACTTAGGTCAGAGTACTTAGGTAGGGCGTGCCACATACAGGGTTTTCCAGCAAATCCAGCATGGCAAGGGGACTGTAGGGATCAGCCAATCAGATGTTGATGCTGTTGATTTGTGTAGAAAGAGAGTGTGTGTAGTGAAGATGGCAGAGGTGGAGAAAGTCAGGGTGTTGGTGCTCGGGGATATGTTTGTCCATGGTTTACAGCAGTATTCTCGATGCAGGCATGTGGCAAACAATTTCGATGTTAGAGGGGTGGAGGTGGTGTGGAGCGCTGTGACTGACTGCAATGTAGAGGCATTTGGGCTACGTGAGTTCCCCTACTTTGTTGGCAGATTTGGAACAGTTGGTTCAAGCAGTAATCAGCAACCTTCCAAATGTGAAAGTATATTTTTCTGGATTGTTACCTAGAGATAAATGGGGCGACAGTTCTGTTTTTGTCCTGAGCAATACATTGCTAGGTGTGCAATCAATTGAGGCATGTGTGCTTTCATGCTAAGAGCTGGTATGTTTTTCTGTAAGAAAGAGAATATTGTTTCGAGTAATGCTGCTTATTTTGAAACAGATGGTGTTTCTTTATCTTTTTTGGGAAATGCCATGTTCTTTTGGAATGTAACTGTTGCTTTGGAACAGGTTATGTGTAGATTTTAGTTGTAAAATATGAAGACCCCCCCCAAAAAAAATACAAAATAACAGGTGTTTGTCAGGCATCTGCAAAAAAACCAAAAAAAAATGGCTCTTTTCAGAGCCCACCTTAAAGGGGAAATGGGAAACAGTATTTAAATGTACATTCACCACGCTCAGATCTTCTACATGTCCGGGGACATGGCGGTAGTCTGTGGGCAGCGCGTATTACATACGGGCATTCTGGGGTGGAGAGGCATGCAAATGAGAATGAACAGAGCTAGGGATTGGTCAGTAAAGTTTAGTGGGTGTGCTGTGTAAGGAGAGATTTAGTGAGGACGTCTTTTTCCTGAGAGAAGAACAGATAGCTATGGCTGTGTGTTTTCGAAAACAGATTATCTGGATTTTGGGAGACTCATGGATACATTAGTTGGAGGTGCATGCAGAACGTTGTGGTGTATCTGCAGATCTTGGATTCCCTCATGTGGATGTGTACTGGCATGGAGTGCGTGGAATGAAGTGGCTGGACTTGGTACTTATCTGTGCTACTTTACAGACAGAGCGTCATCCTGACATAATTATAATTCATTGTGGAGGGAACAGTTTAAGACATGTGTCTGGAATTTCTTTGCAATTTGCAATGAAAGAAGGACTTGAGAAGGTCATGGACATGTTTCCAAATTCCCAAGTAATTTTTTCTTGTATTGCGCAAAGACAAAAGTGGCTGCGTTCTTCTTCATTTGGTCCACAAATGGAGAAAGCGAGGCGCAATGCCAATAAGGCTGTTTGTGCCTTTCTAAGAGATGTTGGCATGTCCTCTTTTCAGAATGAAAACATTATGTTTCGTAGCACATTCATTTTTCGCAGAGATAGAGTCCATTTTACATATGCTGGCAATCAGATTTTTTTTTTGAAATGTACAAACTGCATTGTGACCTTTTTTGGAATTATAGTCACCTATTTTGCATTAGATGGTGATGAATCCAAGTTTTTCAAACACACACAACACCATCAAAAGACTCTTTTCAGAGCCACCACTTACTCCCAGTGAAAATTGCATTGTTTTTGCTAGGGCAGCACCCCAAAATTGTATCTGTCCTAAGACTGTCCACGGACTTTTAAAAAATGTGCAAGGACCTGCACTGTTTAATTGATAGTTTTATTTTTAAACTGAGAAAGGCGGCTCTGAAAAGAGCCTTTTTAAAAAAAAATGTGTTGTTTTATATTTTTTTGGCTTTTTTACACACGACACACTAGGGGAGGAGGAGAAAGGTTAGTACGGAAGGGACACCATCCACGGACATAAGAAAGGGCAGGTGGAGAGAGGAAGATGTAGGGTGGCCTTATTTAGGTAGGTAGCAGGTCTTCTGGTGGTCCATGACCATAGTCTCGAAAGCACTTCCAACACTCTCCCCCCTGCAGAGTACTGCGTCACAGTACATACACAATATTGTGACCCTAGAAAGGTAAGGGTCAACAGCATCGCAAATGTCCTGTGAAGCAGCTGAAGGGGTGCGCTCTCCCACAGGAGTGTCTCTTGTGGTGAGAGGAGCGGAAACGGAGGATGCTGTGGAGGAACTCAACCTACTACGTTCATCACTAGGTTCAACCTTGCAAATGTCCGCACTGTGGAACGAAGTTAGGTGTCGCTTCATGGATGTCGTACCAAAGCTGTATGCACCATGTCTCCCATGACTCAGCACTAATTTGCACTGGTTACAGCTGACCTTGTCCGCACGTTCTTTTGGTACGTTAACATAAACGGTAAACAACCGCCACTCCCACAACTCCCGGCGAGTGCTGGTAGTAGGGCGTTCCTCCACCTCATTCTCTTCATCCTCTTCATCCTCGTTCTCTACATCCTCACGCGTGTTCCCCTCTTGGGGAGGTGGTGGTGGTGGAGGGTTTGGGGGTGGTGCTGAAACTGATGTAGCAACAGCAGCCATAGATGCCTTTAGGGTTGAAGAGGTAATCTCAGCCAGAGCACTAAAGGCAGCAAAAGGCAATCTGCAATAGCCAGAAGTACAATGAAGATCAGCTCTGGCGCAAGCCTTTTTATAGAGGTGGAAGGGTGCGCCTCGAGAACATATGTAACACTCAAAAGCGTTCAAAAAGTTACCAAAAATATGTGGAAAGCCAGGGCCATTGTCAAATGGTGATTTTCTACTGTAAAATAATTTGGATTCTCTGAATAAGTTATCTTAAAATGTTGGGCATCCGGACAGAGTCTGCAAATTAGGACACACTCTCAGCGTGGGTACAGTCACATGATGACGTCGGGAACATGTCCGCGAAGGGAACGGGTGTCCGCAGGACAGCAAATGCGCAGGAGCAGTCGTGCGCATGCGCGCGGGTGTTCTATGGACAGTGTTCGGGCCCTGAAACTAATTAAAAGTGTGACACAAGTGAGACGGACAGTTACGGACACGCGCAATGTTCGCAGGACTTTTTGGTATGGTGCGCATGTGCGTAGATGTTGTGCAGACTGTACGGCTGGTATAGTGTCCTTAGGACACCTCTATTTTGTTTGACTATGGACATCCCGGACGCCGCGCCTGTTTTACCGTGGTTGCGAACGGTACGGACAGGTATAGTGTCCTTAGGACTACTGCATTTTGTTCATTTATGGACAACCCAGACACCTGGTGTGTTCTAAGAACAGTTTCATCTTGGTTGCGAACCCTGCGGAGAGGTATAGTGTCCTTAGTACACTTCAATTTTGTTGATTTACGGACATCCCGGACAGCTGCTGTGTTCTAAGAACAGTTCCATCTTGGTTGCAAATGATACGGACCGGTGTAGTGTCCACATTTTGTTCATTACGGACAGGCCGGACAGGCGCGCTGTCTGCCGACATTTTAACTGCTTTTAAAAAAAATAATAATAAGACACAAAGAATTTCATTACAAGAAACATAACATGTTTTTATTTATATACATATATACAAATTATTAAAGAGAGGGGGAAGCAGAAACTGATACAAAAATAGGGAATTAGGGGTTTGGAGAGGATGGATGGGAGGAGATGAAGGGATGGAAATCTCATCAAAATGTTTATTTTGTTTTTCACGGTCTGGGACATCGAGAGGGGGCACAGGTACAGGTGGGACAATCATACTTAATTTTTTCTTTGATGTGGCCCTCCACTAACTGTTTCAAACTATTGAAATTTTCCTTAAGAATGTCTACTTTCTGTTCAATGCGTTCGAGAGTCTTTTCCATTGTGTATTTTGGAGTCACATTTTCAATATTTGTATGGTCTTCAAAAAATAAACATATATATGTTAAGTACACATTAGGTAATGATTATTAATTTCCTTTTATAGATAAGTGTCTACCATTATTATCACTGTCTTCAGATATTTCCGCATGTGGAACATTTTCTTACAGCCACTCCAAAGTACTGAACATTTCTGTGTGAAAAACAAAAATATATTAATAATACTGTACCTCACACAAACAGTAGAACAATTTATACAAAAATGAAGTTTACTTACTAGTTTCTAGTAAGTTGTATTTGTTGTGTTGTGTAGGTCTGCTGTTGCTTCTAGCTCTACAGATTCTGTGAGGTAATTATGCTGGAGGTATATCTTTTTTGTTATGGTATAATCCATTTTATTACATATCGTATTTCAATGACTGGTTGATGTGTTAAATATGTAGGTTCCACTGCTTATTTATTAATATATATAATGTGTATATGTGCTGCTTTTTCAACTTGCATAGTGTTTATATGGTGTTGATGTCGTCCGTGACCGTCCGTGGACATCAAAATCATTAGTGGGGAGTTTGGTATGTTCTAAGTTAATTCTATATAAAGTAAGCAAACCATAGTACACATCTATCAAATGTACACTATGAAAATGTATATTCATTAAAAAATCTTTGTTAAAGAGATGTTATGGTTAATTTGCACTACTAAAAACCTATGAAATTCAGTAAAAAAACTTTGTTAAAGGGACGTTATGGCTCCAAGTAAAACCGAAGAACCCTTGAAATTCGCCAGATATGGTAAGCTAAGCAACCATAACTCGCGCCACCAACATGCATTGCTAAGACTAACACCCATACATCAAAGATGACATCACAAATGTCATTGATGACATCACTGTTGACATCACATGTGCATGTACTTTTCATGAAAACTCTGTACAAGGGATTCTTATTATAATGTTGACAAAAAAAAGTGTCAAGGATCATTGGAATAGATGTCATGAGCTATGTAGTGCATTAAGCAATGTATTGATATAAATAGCATTCTACTATGAAGTTCTTTACCGTTCAATAATCTACTCATGTATAAACATAAGCATTGTGTGCAGCATACATAATGGAGGTGCAATATTCATAATCTTCCATGTTGAATAGTACTGTGCAACATGTAATAAGTAGCGAATGAAACCCACGTCCTATATAATTTAATTATTACATACAAAACACAAAGGCACAACAACACATCAAAATATAAGTATACACAGGGAAAGGGAAGTATGCAAAAAAGCAGCAGTAGAACCAGAAATTGTTCATAACCTTCCTGATTATCTTTATGCACATAAATTATTGTTCTGCTTCAAATCTACTACTTCCCTATGAATAACTATCACATGATGTGACTGCACTCTAAAGAGAGTAATGTGAATGCAAATATGCGCATATCCAGAGAAAGTACAGTAATACAAAAACAGCAGAACAATAAGTAAATGTTCATAACCTTACTGATTGTCTTCATATACAGAAAGCATTGGTAAATAAACAAAATGGGGGTGTTCTGAGGACACTACGCCTGTACGTATTGTTCGCAAGCAAGCTGAAACTGTTCTAAGAACACTCGCGGTGTCCTGAAATGTTCGCAAATAGACAAAATGGGTGTGTCCTGAGGACGCTGTCTGTATTGTTCACTGGCAAGTTGAAATTGTTCTAATAACACATCATGTGTCCTGGGATGTTCGTAAATAAACAAAATGGGGGTGTCCTGAGGACGGTGGATGTTCGTCAATAAACAAAATGGGGGTGTCCTGAGGACGGTATGCCTGTCCGTACTGTTCGCAAGCAAGTTCAAATTGTTCTAAGAACACATGAAGTGTCCTGGGATGTTTGTAAATAAACAAAATGGGGGTTTTCTGAGGACACTACACCTGTACGTATTGTTTGCAAGCAAGCTGAAACTGTTCTAAGAACACACGCGGTGTCCTAAAATGTTCGAAAATAAACTAAATGGTGTGTCCTGAGGACGGTAAGCCTGTCCGTTTTGTTGCATGCAAGTTGAATCTGTTCTAAGAACACATCATGTGTCCTGGGATGTTCGTCAATAAACAAAATGGGGGTGTCCTGAGGACGGTGGATGTTCGTCAATAAACAAAATGGGGGTGTCCTGAGGACGGTATCCCCGTCCGTACTGTTCGCAACCAAATTGTTCTAAGAACACATGAAGTGTCCTGGGATGTTTGTAAATAAACAAAATGGGGTTGTTCTGAGGACACTACGCCTGTACGTATTGTTCGCAAGCAAGCTGAAACTGTTCTAAGAACCCTCACGGTGTCCTGAAATGTTCAAAAATAGACGAAATGGGTGTGTCCTGAGGACGCTGTCCATATTGTTCGCTGGCAAGTTGAAATTGTTCTAATAACACATCATGTGCCCTGGGATGTTCGTAAATAAACAAAATGGGGGTGTCCTGAGGACGGTATGCCTGTCCGTTCTGTTCGCAAGCAAGTTCAAATTGTTCTAAGAACACATGAAGTGTCCTGGGAGGTTTGAAAATAAACGAAATGGGGGTTTTCTGAGGACACTACACCTGTACGTATTGTTCGCAAACAAGCAGAAACTGTTCTAAGAACACTCGCAGTGTCCTGAAATGTTTGAAAATAAACGAAATGGGTGTGTCCTGAGGACGCTGCCCGTATTGTTCGCTGGCAAGTTGAAATTGTTCTAATAACACATCATGTTTCCTGGGATTTTCGTAAATAAACAAAATAAGGGTGTCATGAGTACGCTATACCTGTCCGTACTGTGTCCTAAGAACACACGCGGTGTCCTGAAATGTTTGAAAATAAAGGAAATGGGTGTGTCCTGAGGACGGTATGCCTGTCTGTTTTGTTCGCAGGCAAGTTGAAACTGTTCTAATAACACATGCAGTGTCCTGAAATGTTCGTAAATGGACGAAATGGGGGTCTCCTGAGGACGCCGTCCGTATTGTTCGCTGGCAAGATGAAAGTGTTTTAGAACACATTATGTGTCCTGGGATGTTCGTAAATAAACAAACGGTGTCCTGAGGACGCTATGCCTTTCCGTGCTGTTCGTAGGTAAGTTGAAACTGTTCTAAGAACACTCATTATGTCCGCGGGCATTAAAAGTGCCCATAGGGCATAGTTAACATGTTTGACTCTATGGGTGTGATATCCTGCAGTGGTTGCGGCCAGTGCATAGAGTCTTGCGAGTATGGCCATATGGTCAAGTTGATTAGAAATAGACCTCAAGTGTACGTAAGCGTGATAGTGCTATGTAGCTCATGCCTTCTTTAAAGACTGTGTTACCAATGTCTATCAATGCTTTGTCTAGGGTAAAACCTTGTGATTTATGAATGATGACTGCGTATGCAAGAGTTAGAGAAAATTGTTCTCTGCGCACATACATGTCTTTGAAGAGAAGGAATCGAGCTGTTGAGCGTCCTATCCTTTTCACTTCTGAAAGTCTGTCAAAGAGAGTATTGACAAACCTAATGTTGTTGTCACGTGGGTATGTTTGAAAGCCAACAACTGTACCCAGTTCTCCATTAACTAGTCCTTGATCCACGCCAAGGTTACGTTTAAGCATTACTTTGCAATTTAAGGATAATTTTAATATTTTTTTCCAATCCAGCTGTGTTGGAGATTGAATTTTCTAAACTGTTTAGTCTTGTTGTGGCTTGTTCACCCATGGGTAGTGTCATACCATGTGTGTCTAGTTTGTCTGTGGTGCTAATTTCAATTATTGGTTGCATTTCTTTTTTTTTTAATTTTTCATTGAATTTGAAACAGCTTGCAAGAGTTGGCAATAAGGCCATACAATTGACATTTTTGTGGGCTAATTGTTCCATAACATCCGTAGCACATGCATTATCGCCAAAAGGTGCATGAATGTGCCGGGTTTTCAATATTGCTTGTGCTTCTTGAGATAATATACCAACTCTAATACTTTTTAAGATGTTGGCATAAGTGAGATCTGCAGATTGCTGCATGTTTTCTGTTAATTCTCTGTATTTGAAACGTTGCCAAAGGTTGACATTTCCAATGCTGCCAACAGTTTTACGGCTGAGTTTGTGTCCTAAGGTTTTAAAAATAGACTCACCTTTCACTGGTGTCAATTGAAGAAGATCTCCAAAAACAATAATGTGTTTTCCTCCAAAGAGCTCTTCGTAGTTTGTAATATTAGGTTAATCAAAGCCAACATTAGGTTGGAGACCATGCTTTAATACTCTGCGTAATTCTATTGCAGCTTCTGTAGAAAGTTTGTAGAAAGTTCTGTAGAAAGTTTGTAATTTGTTTTGGTGTTCTAATGGCAGGAGTAGTAATCAGTGTAAAGTGACACTGCCTATATTGTAGGCAGCTAAATCTGAGGGCGCAGTGACAACCGCTGACAGTTTGTTGTTTGTCAATTGTTGAAGGAATTTACTGATGATTTTGATTAAGAATGTTTTGCCAGAACCAGCTTCACCATGACGTACAGTAGTATAGGTTTGTAATTTTGGCAGGTGCATTCTTTGTTTTCATGTTGTACACCATGTGCAATTTCTTTTCTTACTTCTTCAAAAATGCTACGTTGGTCATTGTTTAGTTTTGATTGTAGTATAGTTAAGTCTTCTTTATCTTCATACTGACACATGGTGTTTTCTACTTTCGTCAGAGCTAATTCTGCCTCATTTGTTATTAGTGGCTCTCCCAGTGGTTCTTGGCTTCCTGTTACAGAAGGTTGACTACTGTCAGGAGTGTCCTTATCTAGTTGGGCCTGGAGTTCTTCTTCGTGTTGCTGTTCATTGTGCAACATTGTTTTGTACTGTGTAAAGTTTACATCGGTTATAGTGCTTTCATTTGCTTTGAAAGCGTCTTCATAGGAGTCATAGTTATCCAGTATTTCTTCTTCTTTTCTCCATGGTTTAAAGAGTTGTAGCAGGGTGTCAGGAATTTGGGGTGGTGGAGGCGAAAGAGGTGTCAGGGTCTTAAAAGAGCTTAAGAACGTTATATGGCTAGGAAAAAGCTACCTTTCCCAGCAGCGTCTTTGGCATTTCGTAGTCTTTGCTGGTTTGTGAGGAGTCGAGCACGTCAGCATTTTCCAAGCGGGCACTTTGAATGTGGGAACAGCATTGCACCGTGGACTCATGCGGTTCCCATGATGCTCTTCCTTCATTCCTGAATCTACACGGGGAACGAAAGGTGGCGAAGCAGCAGCTCACCAAGGACTCGCGCAGTTGCCGTACCGCTCCTCCTTCAGACCTGCATTGACGTGGGGAGCGCAAGGCGGCAGAGTATGTACTCTCGCTACAATCACAGCGTCATCATCCTCCGTCCGGGAAGGCTTGCGAGCTTCCCGGACGCTCAGATAAGTGCTTGCTGAGTCTTGTCTTGTTTTCATGTTGGGGCAATGTTCAAAACATAGAGAAAGACTTTCATTGGAAATTGTGTATGTGCATAACTCTGTGATTATCATTATTAGTGTCTAGGTGATCACTGGGTGCTTATCATATTGAGTGGCGCTAATACAGGCATGAAGAACAGTCTGCATCTGAGTATCAGGGCTGTGAACTAAGTTACTCAGCATGTACTTTCTGGAACATAGTACATTTTTTTGTGTTAACCTCAGACCCTTGTTCCTACATGTTCTATGTGTGTAAACGTTGCTAATGCTTGACCAGAGGGCCATGTGTTATGTTTTTCATGTTGGGATAATCTCCCATGAGTTTGTTTCATTTTGTGCTTGCATATATGTAGTCTATGGCCCTCATTACGAGTCGGACGGTACGGAGTTAACGGCACCGGTAAAGGTGCCGGTGCTGTCAACCCCATACCGCCCGATTACTAGTTCCCCTCGCCGGACCAGTTCTGCACGTCTGGTTTTACCAGACATGCAGAGCGGGTCCCGCGAGGGGAAGAGGGAGCACACAAAGGGCCATATCGTAATGGCCCATTGTTTGCTCCCTCTCCCATTCCCATTCAGCCCTATGGGGGCTGAAATGGGAATGGGGAAGGACGGTGTCCGGGTCCTTGGAGGGAGGAATTACCGGGCCTTCCCAACTCGGAATGGCCCTGTAAGTCCTCATTCCGAGGACACAGACGCGATTTCAGCCGCAGACATGCCGCCAATAGCGGCATGGCTACCGCCAAACTCGTAATGAGGCCCTATGTCATGCTATTACTACCGATGCCTGTACCAAGGGGCTACTAGGGAATGCAAATACGATAAAAGGGGTACTTTAGTGGTATGTATTAAGGGGACATTATCGGTGACCTTTGTGTGTGTTATGTTTCATGGTATACTATCTGATATTAGGCAGTGTGGGTTTTTTTCTTATTACTTCCCCTGTCCTATCCACCTTAGGTGTTTCCTAATCCTCTATCCGGTTTTCCTAACATTCCCTTTCCCGTCCACAACCTCTCCCTAACCCTCTTCCCCCCACTGGCTGCCACGTGGTATCCTGTGTTTTGTATATCAGGTATATGTGCCAACCATGGGTGGAGGGTCGACTTCATTTGGCTTCTGTGGTTCGGTGGAGAGTGTCGACACACCTTCCTCCAATATTGTGTTTGTGACAAAGGGACATGTAATATAGTTCTTTATGTTGAGAAGTCTTTAATGAAAATTTGATATGATTAATTAAATTTGGTTTGGTGAGTTTTACTAAGCTGCTTTCACAATTTGACACTCTGTATTTACCTTTGTTTTCATCAGGTTTTACATTATTTTTGTATGTGAAGTTTTGGGCTATGTGGTTTAGACACATGGTTTCCAAAGTGGTACTTCTGTTTGGGTAGTATGTGTCTAGTAAGTTGTTTTTTAAAATGTCTTGCCTGTTGGGATCATGTTTGGTTATTGTTTCTATATCTTCGCATGATTTTAGAACTCTTATTCTAGATTTAGCAGGACTAAAACTTAGCCATACTATATTTTCAGATTTTCCATACATAGCAGTACCAGTTAAATGATCTGCTGCTTCATAGGAGCCACATTCTCTATGGGAGAGAATTTTTATGCCCAAGCTGTATAATTTCTGAGACAGCGTTTTGTCTGATTACAGGTCACTCCAGAGGTCTTGGAGCTCTGTTTTTTCTGCTTTGGTTAAGTATGCTGTAAAATATCGTGCAACTGCAGTGGAATTGTCTGCAATGTACTGCACATCTATGTTTGCATTCCATAAGTGGGCAATGATTGCATTGTAATCATTGATATATTTTTCTTATTCTGTTCTTTTTATGTAATATGTATTTTTAGGTGATTTAGCTTTAACTCTATGTCTAACTGAAGACATGAAGTTGTTCACTTGACCTGTTTTTGTAACTGGTCTATGGAAACCAAAGCAGAATTTGGTGTAGTATTTCCCTTTGTTTTTGTATTTGCAAGAACAATATTTGCCACATTTGTGTCTTTGAAATTGTAAAATTTGTGCATGAAGATCACTATTTGTTGCTTCTGATGGAATTTCACAAGTGACATATTTTTCAATAAACTGTAACACAGTGGAATAATTGTCTTGACCAAATTTAGGAGCATCTTTAATCCATAAAAGCATGTGGATATGTGGTGCTCCTCTGGGTTGGTGTTCTTTTCTCCAAAAGAAGTGTTGCAATTCTCTGGGGGGAGGAACAGTTTTATTGCAAATAAAGTGTAGCATAGCAATGAAACGATGGTGAAAATATCTTGAAACATTAACAGGATCTAGAGTACAAAGTTCTCCAGGTGTTAGTATGTCTATGTTTGTTTTGTTTTTGTTTGATATGCATAGGAAATCATGTAAATCTTCCTATGCATATTCTGCACAACTTAATGTAACAAACCAAGATGGTTTCTTATCATACAACGTACATCTCCATGACGTCGAAACCAGTACTCTTTAGTACCACTCATGTTTGCTAATAGATTTGTAATATTTGATTGTAAAACCTCATCTTTTGTTGCACTTTTTGTAATAATAGTGTAGCTGACATATTTTGAAAGTGGGATCCTGATTTTAATGTGTGTGCAACTCCGTAACATGAATTTGCTAGTTCACTTTCAAAGAGTAGGAGGAATATGTATTCCACATTTTGTTTAAACCTGGGATCTTCAGAATACATCCTCAACGAGCGGTATTCTCATGCTGTTATTTGAATAGGTCTATCATCGTACCTTCCTCCTTTGCCAGTAGGAAAGAGTAGAGGAAAAGCACGTGCTTCTATACTTTTTTCCCATATGCTGATTTGTGATCCTTTTTGTCGCATTTGATACGTTTCTAGTACATCTTCTACCTGTTATTAGAGTGCAATGGATGAATTGTATAATGGTCTAAAGTATTAGATACGGTAGCATGATCTAGGAGCTCAAATTGATGAGCTTCTTGTGACTCTTGAATTATTTCAGTGGTATCCTTCAAGCTTTCTTCAATATTAATTTCTTTGTAGTATTCATTATTGTCTTTTAGATATTGCAAGGCTTGTCTAACTTTATGTAAATCTACCAGTTGTTGCCAAATTCTTTTGTCTTTTTTAGGTGCACCATTTACTAAGATAATTAAAGATTACTCCATTGGACGTTGCACTCCTAGAGTGTGCACATTTTGGTTTTAGATCGAATGGTAAATACACTATTTTTCCATGAATACCTTTCACTAATTCCGAGGGAGGTCATTTTGCTGTTTTTGGTTGAAGGTGTATTATTGCTTGAAAGGGGTGCACTGTTTGAATTATGATGCTCTCATATAAATTTAGTTGTTGTAGGGGTTTTGGTAGTGGACATAATTCCAAATTATTTGTGATAGCACATGAAGGAATTTGGTTGTCAAGTAGTACAGTAACTGCAAAGTATTAAGGGGTCAGTTATATCATATTTGTTTTCTGCTATAAGGTAGAGAGCTAATTCACACCGTTTAGAATCTTCAGTGTCTTCTATTTTGTATGTTAGGTTTGCAGTTTTTGTGTTACTTTTATAAAAAAAGTTCTGTGGCAACATACACACACATGGTTTGGTACTTCAGCAGATGTACTTTTAAATTTCAGTATTTCTTTTTTGTATGTGTGTAGTAGAAGGTTGCCATACATAGAATTCTTGCTAATTTGCTTTAAAGCTATTTCATTCTGTAAGTGGCTTTCACTTCCAAAATATTTCTTCTAGATATAGTCGATTTCTTCAAGTAGGTCTTTTGCTGTACCATGTAGAAGAATGTTATTTAAATTGGCTAGTGCTAAAGCAGGGCTTTTAGCATAGTACAGTTTATAAACTAGATTTCTTATAGTTAATGATGTTTTGATATCATTTTGATATAATGGAAAGTGGTTTTGCAAGTAGGTCCTGAAATGCAGGCGAATGAATGTCCTTTTAGTCCTGTGTACTTGCGCACTGGACAGGTATCCATATTTTGCAGTAGTTTAATTTTGATTTTGTCTTTGCCTTTCACATATTGATTGAGGAATTGGCGTAAAGACTTGAAAGATTTTTTGGGAATGTTACATATTGACGTGCATGGCCATTTGTATACTAGACGTTCTGATTCAGTTGAATGGAGAGGTCATTCTGTGGATATTTTTGTAAGCAGTATTTCTTGTTCCATTATGGTATTATTAACTTTTCCATAACCTCGTCCACTGCTATGTATGGCAATTGTATTTGTTTGCGTTTGTTTGTATGCTTCTTCATTAAAATATGGTTCTGTGCGTGTAGTGTGACTCCGCTCACCCCCACAGATATTTACGAAGTTATTTCTGTTGACATTTCGTTTATTGAGAAGTCTTTTTTGTAATTTAGTCATTAGTTTTGTTAGTGGTTTCATTTTGTTTAACACTAAAATAAAAAACTTTCTTTTGAGAAGGATTGCACTGTCTATCAACGGTTCTAAGATTACTTTCCTACGACAGGTTTTAAGGGGTGTGCCTGATTTCTCTCCTGTTTTTATAAGATTTTGAAGGACTCTGTGACAGAACATTTTTGCTAAAATACTTTTTTTGGCATGCTTACTTGGCACTATATCAAGATTTATAGGAGCAGTTTTATCTGTAGTGGTAGCTGAATTTTTGTCAATTGGTTTCATGTTCGTTTTACATTTTGATAGAGGAGGCAAAGTTTCTGTACTTGAAGCTTGTTTTGTTTCGCTAAATGACTATATTAGCTGTTTTGTTTGAACTTTTTTTCACAAATTCTGCTAGTGATGGATGCTTATTTCGGACACTCCTATTTTCATTTGCTCTGCTTCTGTGTTGCTTTCTACGGACTTGATTTTTGGTAGGCATTCTTTAGAATCTGTTGAAAAAAATAAAGAAGGTATGGGTTGGGGTGTTCTGCAATGTATGTGTGCTGTGTGCATGAGTGTCTGAGTATGATGATAAAGATGTATGTGATGGTGTGTGATTGTGCATTGGGCAACTACAACTAGTTGGGATGCTTATTCTTGAATTAATGTGCTACTAAACTGGGGTTCAGATGACAGTAGAAAGTGAGCAAGTGGTGTGGAGAAGTACAAATAATAAATCTAATGGTATACAATGAAAACAGTTGTTTGTTCTATAATATCAAAATTCTAGGGTCTGAGTTGGGTCATTTGTGTGCCGAAAAATAGGAATTTGTGTGCCATTCTGCCTTGAACCTCTGTTTAAGAAATGGGGATTTGTGGACAGAATGGTGCACAATCTCTATTTTTAGGCGCAGAAATAGCATAAATTAACCTTACAGTGTGTTTGAGTAATAGTGCAAATATTATGGTGGTATTTAACTTACTTTTTTTCTGAAATGAGCAGGTCTCTTCTTAGTTGTTCTTTGTACTTCAAATTCGGCTGCTTCTTTTCAGGAGAGTGGTCTTCACTGCAGTTGTAAAGGAAACACATTAGTAGTTTTGTTTGTGTGTAGCAATTTTAATTTAGACATTGAAGTATTGTTGTTTGATATTTGAACATACTGTGTGCATGCAATTTTGTTTGAATATGTTAACTCTTTATATTGTACTTTAAATATGTTAGTTCAACATGCTTTGCAAATGTGTGTGTAAAAAGAAATTAAATAGCAGATAGGTTTGGAAGTGACAGTTGATTATAGTAGATGGAAAACATGACAGTAAGTTCATTTTATAGGATATACAAGCTAGATGTCAGTTAATCTGTTTATATGAATCTATAAGAATTGTACATGTACTATACAGAAAATATCCATACCTGTAGTTTGTGTTCATGCATATGGATATGCATGCAGCTGCAAGCAGACATCTTGGAGACTTGTACAGTATTTCTTGTAGAAGGTGCTTTCCAATGATATGACACTTGTACTCAGAGAGATTAACAGTACATTTGAAGTGCTGATCTATGATGATGAAGTTAGATGTAGAGGTCTTGGATGTGATTGGTGGATGGTCGTGTGATTGCTTAGCTATATCCAATGAGGGAATGGCACAGAAAGTGAAATGGAAATGGTAGAAGGACTGTCCATGTTACGATTTGTCCGTGGACATGGCGGTAGTCCGTGGACATTGCGTGTTACATCCGGGGATTTTGGGGTGGGGAGGCATGCAAATGAGAATGAGCAGAGCATGGGATTGGTCAGTAAAGTTTAGTGGGTGTGTTGTGCCAGGAGAGAGTTTCGCAGATACTCTTTTTGCTGAGAGAAGAACAGATAGCTATGGCTGTGTGTTTCAGAAAACAGAATGTTTGGATTTTGGGAGACTCGTGGATACATTGGTTGAAGGTGCATGCAGAAAGCTGTGGAGTAGCAGTAGATTTTGGATTCCCACATGTAGAAGTGCACTGGCATGGAGTATATGGAATGAAGTGGTTGGACTTGCTACATCTCTGTGCTACTTTGGAGACAGAGCAACATCCAGACATAATTGTAATTCATTGTGGAGGGAACAGTTTAGGGCATGTGTCTGGAATTTCTTTGCAATTTGCAATGAAAGAAGGACTTGGGAAGGTCATGGGCATGTTTCCAAATTCTCAAGTAATTTTTTCACGGATTGTGCAGATACAAATGTGGCTTCGTTCTTCTTCATTTGGTTCTTTCAAATGGAGAAAGCAAGGCGCAATGTCAAGAAGGTTGTTTGTGCCTTTCTAAGAGATGTTGGCATGTCCTCTCACAATGAAAATATCATGTTTCTTTGAACATACATTTTTCGCAGAGATGGAGTCCGTCTTACTTATGCTGACAATCAGATTTTTCTGAGAAATGCATTGCGACCTTTTTTGGAATTACAGCATCCATTTTGCAGTACGTGTTGAGCATTTCAAATTTTTCAAACACAAACAAAATGCTCCTTTCAGAACCACCACATCCTCCCAGACAGAACTGCAATTGTTATGATTGGGCAGCACCTCAAAATTTTAGATGTTCGTGGACTGTCCGCGGACTTCTAAAAAATACACAGGGCCCTGCTTTATTTATTTTCTCTTCTATTTTTAAAGTGAGAAAGGTGGCTCTGAAAAGAGCCTTTTTTTGTGTTGTTTTATTTTTTTTTTGTTTTTTATACACAACACACTAGGAGAGGTGGGAAAAGAAGGGTATGGGGGACACCAACCACGGGGATAAGAAAGGGCCGGTAGAGAGACGAAGATGTAGAGTGGGTCTTACTTGGGTAGTGAACAGATCTTCTAGTGCTCTGAGACCAGAGCCTCAAAAGCACTTCAAAGTCTCTCTCCCCTGCAGAGTAGTGTGTCGCAGTACATACACACAACTGTGACCCTCGAAAGGTAAGGGTCATCAGTATTGCATATGGCCTGTGAGGCAGTTTGAGGAATACGCTGTCCCACAGGAGTGTTCCTTGTGGTGACAGGATCGGAAACGGAGGATGTAGTAGAGGAAGTCAACCTACTAAGCTCCTCGCAAGGTACAACCTTGCAAATGGCCCCAGTGTGGAATGACTTTAGGTGTCGCTTCATGGTAGTTGTCCCAAAGCTGTATGAACCAGGCCTCCCTCTACTGAGTACCATTTTGCACTCGTTGCAGGTGACTTGGTTTGCACGCTTAAAGTACATTAGCATGAATGATAAATAACCACCACACCCAAGACTCATGCCGAGTGCTGGTAGTAGGGATTTCCTCTACCTCATTCTCATCATCCTCTTCATCCTCCTCTGCATCCTCACTCTTTTCCCCTCTTCAGGCCCTTGGGGAGGTGGTGGTGGTGGAGGTGGTGGAGGTGGTGCTGAGGCAGATGTAGCACGAGGTGGCAGTACTGCAGCCATGAATGCCATCAGGTTTCAGATGAAAATCTGGAAAGTTGGCAGCAAAATGCACTGTGTTCTGTAAGATAACCAGAAACACAATGAGAATGAGCTCTAGGGTGTGGCCTTTTATAGGGGTGCTTGTGCGTAGTATAGCATCCTCAGGACACCCTCATTTTGTTTCACGACAAACATTTTAGGACACCGTGGTAGTTTGATTGCGGACACCCCGAACACCAGCTGTGTTCTTAGAACAGTTTCAACTTGCATGCGAACAGTACGGACAGATATAGTGTCCTTAGGACGCCCCCATTTTCATTTCTTTACGGACATTCCGGATACGCGCTGTCCGCGGCCACCTGAACTGCTTTTTAAAAAAAAGACAAGCAATTAATTAGGACACAATATAATAATTTTACTTTATTTTATATGGATGTTAAATTTATGACAGAGAAGGTGAGGCAGAAACTGAAACAAAAACAGGAGAATCGGGGGTTACAATAGGATTAATATGAGGTGAAGAAGGGATGGAAGTCTCATCAAAACGTTTTGGTTCATGGAGAGGGTTTGGGCATAATTGACTGGGATATGGTGAGGGGAGACAGGTATATGTGGGACAATGGTATCTAGTTTTTTGTTTCAAGTGATCCTCCACAAAGTTTTTCAAATTGCTGAAATTTGCCATGAGTAGGTCCATTTTTTCTTCCATGTGCTGGAGAGTCTTATCCAATACTTAGTTTTCTTTATTATTTTCAATTTTTGTATGGTCTGTACAAAAACAAATGTATATGTTAAATGTATATAAAATAATATGTATTAATTGGTTTATATAGTAAAGTGTCTACCATTAGGTTCACTATCTTCAGACATTTCCTCACGTGGGAAATGCTCCTCTAGCCACTCTAGAGTACTAGACATTTCTGTGAGAGAAAAAAAAAACATAATATCTCTTTTTTTGTATCTAATACAGAATGTTTACAAATATATGAGTAAAATGCAGTACACTTACTAGCTTGTGGTAAGTTGTGTTACACTTACTTGCTTGTGGAAAGTTGTGTAATATTCATAATCTTGCCATGTTGAATAGTGAAATGAATATCTGCTTTTTCATTAGAGTTTTGTGTACTGTGATACATGTAATACGTAGCTAATAAAAACGACTTAATACATAATTGCATTATTACAGACAAAACACAAAGAGACAACAACACATACAAATATGAGTATATGCAGAGAAATGATTGCTCTGTTTCAAAGCTGCTACTTACTGTATGTATGGGTATCACATGATGTGACTGGACTCTAAGGAAAGAAGTGTGAGTACAATGTATACATATATGGTTAAATACAGGAAAGTACAGTATGAGAAAGTGCTGATAATCCTAATGAGTATCTTCATGCACAGAAAAGATTACTTTCTTTCAAGCCTGTGTCTTCCGCAATGTATGTTTCATATGATGTGACTTAAAGTAAGGGAATTATTGTAAGAACTTAATTGAAGGACAAGTCTACAAATATAGTATATTTTAAATGTTTAGTTCTTCACTGTTACTGAACAGAACCAGGTGGCCTAGATATGTCAGTAAAGGAAAAAAGGGGGAGCCAGACATGTGATGTCATCAGTGATGTCATCAATGACATTTGTGATGTCATTTTTGATGTCCTGGGTGTTAGTCTTAGCAGTGCACAATGGTGGCGTGAGTTATGGTTGCTTAGCTTACCATAACTGGCGAATTTCAGTTTTTTTTTGGTTTTACTTGGAACCATAACGTCCCTTTAACAAAGATTTTGTACTGAATTTCATAGGTTTGTAGTAGCGCAACTTAACCATAAAGTCCCTTTAACAAAGTTTTTTTACTGAATATATATATAAATATAAATAAATAAATTGAGTTTAGCTTTAGCTGTGCTCACATCCTGCATTAATTGTGTTGCTTGTTGTAAACATCGAATTTAAGCTGTGCTTACATCCATCATTGATTGTGCTGCTTGTTGTCAAAATTGAATTTAACAGTGCTCAAATCCTGCATTGGTTTTGCTGCTTGTTGTAAAAATTGTATTTAGCTGTGCTCATATCCTGCATTGGTTTTTGCTGCTGCTTCTGAAATCGTTTTTAGGTGCATGCATATTCCTACTTTTATGTGAATGTGCTGATTGTCATCCCCCCGTCCTTTGTTCTTGTCTGTTTATGTACCCTCGGCTCATTATTCCCAGTGTCTCTTCCCTTTTCCTGTTTGTTTCTTCCTGAGCACTTGCTCCCTCCTTGCCTACCTCTGTACCTCAACTGCTCTGCCTGGTTAAGTGTACCACACTCTGTGCCCCTCACTATGGCACCTTCTATCTTCCCCATATTCTCTAACTGCTTTTCAATCTCCTATTCTTCACCTCTTACTAAGTCTGACAGGAAGAAACCTAAGAAGGCATACTGGCCTGTGACCCAGGCCTTCCTATCACTGACACCTACGTTAGTGCTTCTGCCAAAGAGACCCTCAATGACATACTCTTTGTCGTTCGGTCTCCCAACCTATTGACTCTCCATATGGTCGCTCTGCTTTCTCCCTACTTTTCCTCACACATAAATGATGGCACCCGCTGGTAGGCCTTTCTTGCCTCCTTTTCCACCTCTAGTCCATCATAAATGTCTATCGGAATGGTACCATCCTGGTACAAGGGCATCAATCCAGCATCTTACTTTTAGAAAGGCTTCTTCCTCACCTTATAAACTTTTCACTTTCCTTCTCATGGGCTCCCTTGTCGTCTGCTCTTACTGGTACCCAGGATCCCTTTCCAACTATGCCCTCCTTGGCTACCTTGCCTCCTACCAGCATCACCACATCCCCCACAACTCCCCCCTTGTCGCTCTCAACTGTACAGGCTCCCTTGCCTACTCGCACAACACTGACAACCTCGTCAGCCTCTTCCATCCTGCTGCCCTGGCCACACATTGCCACCAGATCTGGAGCTCCCTTCCCTTCTGTGGCCGCTCCCACAATGGCTCCTTTGCCTGCACCCTCCTCACTGACACCCTTGTCATCCTTGCCTCCCACTAAATCTATCTCTCATGCACTCTTGCTGCTTACTGGGGGGTACCTCGGTCCCCTACTCCCCTCCCTGTAAATCCCTCAAAAGTAGCAACCTGCTCCGTGTTGCTACACTAAACTATCACTTTGCTGTCAAGCACTCCTCTGACTTCTGCCACCTCCTTGAACTCTGGACCTTGATGTTCTTGCTCTGAATGAGACATGATTTAAGGACAGTTCTGTCACGAGTTTTGACACACTTCTAGCAGCTATGATCTTTCCTGAGTGGATCCCTGTTTCTATTATTCCCACTCAGGTCTACTCCTCCTTTGAAAGCCTGGTCTGCAGCCTCTACCTCTGCTCTGTCGCCTCTCTTACTCTGGCCACCTTCTATCAGCCGCCGGGTCTGTCCACCCTCTTCATTTCAGAATTGGCTGATCTAGCCTCTTCTCTCCTCTGCTCCTCTTCCCAACATCTCCTGCTGGGTGATCTTAACATCCATCTTGACTCTCTGGACTCCTCAGGACCTTTCCACAACCCGTGTGACTCCTTTGACCTTTCCATTCTACCTTCTGGTCCAATGCACACTGCTGCCCACACCTTGGATGCTCTCATCTCTACAGACTTCCTACTCTCTATTCTTCTCACTACCTCACTCTCATGGACTGATCACTCACTTCTCTATTCTTTCTAGAAGCTCTCTTCTCCGTTAGCACTGGCACAACCGACACCACCTGCTGACTTCAAGGTCACCCGACCCATGAAAAGAGTGTCAGTGGATGCCTTTGCCTCCACCTACTCTCCTCCTTCTACTCCTGTGGCTGACTCTCACCCTGATACAGCCCTCTCTATTGTTCACTGTTGCATCTCCAACACTCTTGGCATTCTTGCCCCTGCCATGAGGGTCTGACTGAAGCCTGCCAAAAAGTGCAACTGTTGGTACGACTCTGATCTGGTTGCCCTTAACCGCGAGGGCAGAGCAGTGGAACGGAAATGGGGATCTTCAGGTGCACACTCTGACACAATGGCCTACCGCCTTCTGCAAAGGCAATATAGACTCTGCATCTGCTCCAAGAAAAGAGTCTATATTCAAGTCTGCATATCTGCGGCATCAAACAACAAGGCTGAACTTTTTAAAGTCTGCAAGTAGCTGGCCAACCCTACTGCAGCCGCATCCTCTACTGCACCTAGGCCCTTTGCTTGGCCCTGGCTGCAAATTTCACCACCAAAACACAGGACATCCTGTCCTCTCTCTCTTCTGCTCTCCCTCTTCCCTGTCACTCCTGATGAAGTCTCTAGACTAGTCCGGTCTATGAAAACCTCTTCCAAACAGGTGCACCCCCTGCCCCTCCAAAACCAATATTGACACTCTCGCTCCAGCCTTGGCCAACCTCTGCAACCTCCCTTTTGCCACAGGAGTTTTCCCTTCTCCTCTCAAGCACTCTCTTGTTCACCCCATGCTCAAAAAACCTTCTGCAGACCCATTGATTCTGGCAATCTATCATCTGATCTCCATCACCCCTTTCCTAGGAAAACCCCTGGAGAAGTTGGCTATTATCCATCTTACCCTCCACACTGAATCTGGTGGTTGTCTTCATGAACATAAGTCTGGCTTTAGAGCATCCAGAGGCATGGAAACTACTCTTCTGAACATCCGTAAAGATCGGCTCTCAAGTCTGGACTCTAACTCTCCCTCTGTCCTCATTCCTCTTGACCTCTCTTCTGCTTTCGATACAGTAAACCACAACATCCTGATCACCCATTTCTGTGATACTCTGTGCATCACAGATCAGGCCATGTTGTGGCTTACCACCTTTCTCTCTGACCGGTCCTGCCATGTGAAACTTGGGCCCTTTCTCTCCTCTGTCACTCTCTCGACTTGTGGTGTCACACAGCCATCTAACCTGTCCCCCTTGTTCTTTAATATCTACATGACCCCCTTGGCCCACAGGATCTCTAACTCTACCTCTAACTTTCAGTGTTATATGGATGAAACACAGATCCTATTCAGGCTACCCTCATCCTCTGCCTCGCTCATCCCTGACTTTCTATCTGCAATTCAGGCCTGGTGGGCTGCTAACGATCTCTTCCTGAACGACAGTAAGACAGAGATTGTCCTCATTGGGTACCCTGCTCCCATGTTACCACTTTCACACTGGCCGGACTCCCTTGGCCCTGCAACCACACCTACAAATGTGTCATCTTCGACTCCACTCTCTCCTTCTCTTCCCACATCTCAGACATCTCCAAAAGTACCACTACTAACTGTACCTCCTCAGAGGTATTCCATCTTTTCTCACTTTCCCCCAGAGGGTCACCACCTTGAGAGCCCTGGTTCTCTTTGGGCTGGACAGACTCTTTCTCAACCTTCCTACTTCTACTCTCCATCCTCTACAACTCATCCAGAACAGAACCGCAAGACTTATCCTTGGCCTCAAGCCCAGGGACTGCATCTCTCTTGCACTGAAATCCCTCCACTTGCTCCCTGTGGCTGCAAGTATCATGTTCAAGACCCTCTGCATAGTCCACAAGGCTTTCTGGCACCGGGACCCGCACTATCTACAATGCTCTCTTCCTAAATACTCTCCCACTAGCGTCCTCTGCTTTTCCTGCTCCAAATCTCTATTGGGGAGCCGCTTCACCAACAGGGATTTGGGGGTAGATTATTATCCTCTGCAGGTGCCTCCCTCTAGAATAGCCTCCCTGCCTCTCTGCGTCTTGAGCCTGAGCACCTTATGTTCCCAGAAACTCCTCAAGACCTTCCCCTTCTCTTCCTCCTCCTCTCCCCACTACTCTGCTAACCTTTGTTCTTTTTTCCCCTTCCCTCCTTCCTCTTTCTCCTCCCTAACACTGCACAGTTTTTGCTGATTGGTTGCCTTGTTCACTTCCAGAGCCATACATGTCCCAGGCCCCACCACCAGTCTTTGCACTTGCCTCCAGGCCACTGCACTATGTTCAGCACAACTGCACTTTCTGATTACGTTCTATGAGTGAGGCAACCTCTCTGCACTTAACCCTGGCTTAGTTGGACAGGATACGTTTGTTCCCCCCTAACCCTGTCCTCCTTGCACCTTCGTCGGAACGCATGCATCAACTAATTGTACTAGGTCTAGTAAGTTCGTCTGTCCTGTCCCGACACTTGCACCTTTTTTTTTTGCCCCCACTCCCTTGCTGGTCAAAACAGTAGCACTTCATTCACTTGCACTAGGAGAAATGCTGTCAGGCATAGTATGCTAGTTTTTCGGTTTAGATCATTTGGAAACTTCAAGGCCTAAGAATGATTCTGTATTCCCTTGTTCCCTTCCTGCCTTGAAGTGCTTTGAAGCACTCCATCTGTGTATAAGCACTGTTTGAATACACTATTACAATTACTTTTTCCCCATTGCTGCTGGCAGTTTCCACCTTGTCCCGCTCAGCGCTTCCCTGCACCCTTCCCTGGGGTCCCCCACTTCTGCACCTCTCCCTGTACCCCCACCCCTCTGCACTTACCACCTTCTCAAGCACTTGCATGGTAGGATTGTGACAAGGTCAATATAACAGTTTTTTGTTGTTCTACTTTCATGTTTCCCTTGTCTCCCCACCTCCATTTTGTCTTGTGCCTGAAAACACTGCATAGGCATCATACAAATGTCCAATAAATACAATAAATAAATAAGTAGCCAGCAAGTCACTCCTTATCTAATAAAGTGCATATAAGTTTCATAAGAAAACAAATATTAAGCCTGTGCAAAACATACCTTTTGCACAAAATTCTTTAACATCGCAGGAGAAAAGAGAGCATGAAACACATGACTAACACATTTTGTAAGGCCACTGGACCACTGACCTTGCTGATCAGTTGAAGTTACTGTGCTCTCTGGGCCAGTACCTGCCCCGGCAAACAGCAGGTTAATAGTGGGCGACATGTCTGCTTAATCCCATCAAGGCCCTGCTGCAGTCTTTTCCCAAACCTTTCCCGTAAAATAAATGGATGCTGCCTGAGTGTCATGCTGTCTTCCCCCACCAGCCGTGACTGTCATGAAAGGCAAAGGCCTCTTGATCTGTACAGCGGTCGGTACAACTGCGCTTGAGAGAAGTCACTCAGAAGAAGCCATTTTCCTAAATAGAAAGGCCTCAACTTCTGGCCCAAGCACTGTGAGGCTCCCACTCCTTTTCAGACCTAAGTGGGCTCGGCCACCCCCTCCCACTCTGTGTTTTATCCAATGATGTTTTCCTGTCTTCAGATCCCATTTCCCGCCCACTCCCTTTTTGCCCCCCGGAACTCTGCCTCAGGTGCCTGATCCTCCGTGGCCCAGGCCCTGCTGTCCCTCACTAAGGGTGACGGTTCGCCCTCAACTCATAAAACAATGCCATTGTGCTGAAAAATAACATTGAAAAACGTGATTGTTTCACTATAAACTTGTATTTACTTTGGTAAAACGTGATACGTAAAGGATCTTAAAATACACTTTTGCCAAAGTAATCGTGATGTCCAATTCTGGGCTGGGGTCAGTCTGTGGGCATTTATGTGCTTAGAATTTAGGCCATTTAAGGTAGAAATGACATTTTCAATGTCCAGAGCCGAATAGCGCCCATGGCTCCAGTGGGCACTACATACCAGTCACAGCCTTAACTTTTTCCCTGTGTTTCCTTTAAAACAGTTCTGACTGGGTCATTGCCCCCACCAGTGCAGTGGACTACCCTCACCCCAAACCCACCTCTGTTTGCCTCTGTATATGAGCACCTTAGGGGTGTCCTTTAATTTCACCGAGGTCAGTGGCATGTGAATTGGGCTCAAATGGTCTTGGAGGTGTAACCCTTCCAGTGTATGGTGTGATCCTGTCTGAGGTTTTCATTGGAGATGTCGCCTGCTGGACATATAGCTCTGAGTTTGGCATTGCGCAAACATTTTAACACATATCACATAGCCACAGCAAACACTCTCTGCACAGGACATAATGTAGCATTTCTGTTAAGATTTCACAAATTACACTTCAATAGACAGAGAATGCCCAAAACAGGGGACATCCAAAGTAACATTGCACCACCCACTCATGTGTCCAGGGAGTGGCCTGGGGTGGCACGTGCTAACCCTGGAATCTGATTGGCCACCGCATTATCCTAAACTATGATCATTATATGTGTGGGTGCTCGTACTTCATGTCACCCCTACATAAATCAGTACCCCAATTGGGCCACCCCAGTCAAAAGAGTCTGGATACGCCACTGCCCTCTCGCTCTATTTATCCAACAAAGCAGCAGCGATCCAAAAGACGGGTCCAACGGGTCCAGAGCATGGATACTAATCAATACAACCAACAATACCCTAAGAGAGCAAAAGAGGCCTCATGGAAAACAGCAGGCGAGGCCAACACAGGCGGTTAAAAAAAGAAAAACAGGAATGTTGCCCTAGTGTGATAACTAGGGATTGGGTGCAAGCGAAATGTTGTGCAAAAGAAAACCTATTTTAGTAGAAAGAAGGATTAGACTCAGGAACTGACACTATTATTTGTGTAACTTCTTTCAATATCACCAATTCCCTTGCACTGTCTAATTTGGTCGCAAGGTCACCTTATGCATTGTTTGGAAAGATGGGAAGCGAATTACGGTAACAGCAGACTCTAGTAACAAATTGCGACAAAATCAGGGTTTCTGAGAAAGAGAGTCTTATTGACACAAATACTAACTGTTTCAATGCACCTCCCCTCCCATCAGAATGCAACCACTGGCCAGAACCGTCTGCGTATCTCCACAGCAGGGCTCTACAACCTGTGACACTGCAGACGTTTTGGGCTACGAGATTCATGCAATCCATCACTATTCACTAGACATTACTGGCTAAACACTCTGCATGTTTCTTGATGGCTCTCTGGTGTGCTTTGCACTCACCGTGGAACAAAGGGTCTGCAATAATGCACGGTTTAAACACATTAAATTTCAAGTTGACTGTAAGCTAGAAATACAACAAAGAAAGGCATGTAAAATAAGAGAAGAGATGGATGTGTTATAAATATTAGTACTTTGGAGTCTGTGCATGAAATCATATAAGCGTGCATTGTATACTGTTTTTCTCGTCTCACCTTTGATATGGCACCTTATTGCTGCGCCCTGTGCATTCCCGACTCCTGAGGTCCCTTCCGAAGACCAGGGAGTGGGAGCTGTATCTTCTGCAGCTCTGAGGCAGGGTTAGTCAGCTTGCGTGAAGGCTTCCCATGCTGGCTCATGCAGTTCTGCTGCTAGGCACCAAGGCACGCCATCCAAATCGACCTTGCCATAATACAAATAATTGGTGAAACTGCTGTTTGGGGGCTGAGGCCATCAGCCGCTGTTTCTTCGTGCTCCATACTACATAGGACTGGCCGTCCCTGTGCCTTTAATATAAACGCTCCTACAGGCCACACCAACCTCGGCTACAAGTACTGACCTGTCTGGATGCCTTTAGACTGATCTCGAGCCTCGAGTCAGTCAGCCACCCTCTTCCCTATTCTTCTTTTTTTGCTTCCTGGGCCTCAGATGTCGCGCCCTGCCTCCTGCCTCCACACTGACTGGAGCTAGATCCGGATCCCTCTGCCACACCTTGGTGCCCAGGCCTGGCAACAGCAGCATGCAGCATGAGAAGAAATGTTGCTCACTTTCATGACTTTTAACTTTGAATGCAAATTCAAGTTACATGAACCTGGCCGAAAGTGTTTCCTGGGTGATGACCATGGTGGTGCCAATATGGCGGGGGGGGGGCACAGCAGAACAGATTTACAGGCTCATTCCGAGGTCAGCGGTAATCCGCCGGTGCCACTAGCAAGTTGCCACCGAGCCGGAAACATTGAATCTGCCGCTGACCTACCGGTGCCACCGGGACATTACAAGTCCCGACAGCATGGGAAGTCAGGTGGTGGGTTTGGTAACTCCCCATTCTCATAGGACTCCATGACAGTGGGGAGACAGAAGCACCAATACAATTGCTAACAGTGCCGGTGCTTCTGTGAAAAGTCTGCCTGCAGGGGCCATTGCGCCTGGCAGATCTGACCCTGCCGGGCGCAACGGCTCCTGCAGGCAGACTCGTAGTGTGGCGGTCCAGAAACAAGGGTGCTGGTAAAAAACCCACACTTGGAATGAGGCCCTTAGTTACATGATGTCAAGTGTTAAAAAACGTTAAGACAAAAGATAAAGCACAGCAGCTGTCTATAATGCAGGCAAGCAGCCTGAGGAAAACAAGTTGTGGATGGATGGATGTAATATGGTGTGCATTTTTTCTGGCCCCACACTGCTCCTTCAAAAAACGCCCCACATGATACTCATCTGAATCGGCCCAGGCCGAATGCCGGTGTGGCCTGTCGACCACTGGTAACAAGGGGATAGATATGGGGTTGAATAATGGTGACGGGGATGTGATGAAAGGGTCCACGGTACAAACATGACAAACAAGTACATACAGGTTCGGTCTTTGTGTTGAAGGCACTAGGGCCCAGAAAATGAATGGTGAGGTGGAAGGCCGCATGTACCAAGACCCAGAGACCACCCATACAGGCCTATTTTGTGTATCACACTGTGAAAAGGAAGGAGTGGGGCCTTGGAGATCAGCACTCTACACAACTGGTTAACGCCAGTATTATGAGTATTTAGATGATGAATTAAGTACATTTGTCACAGCGATAAAAATGTACAGAAAAGTTTTAATAGTTTCAATGGCCAAGTTTTTCAGCCAAGATTCTCAGCTGACACGTGTTTCGTCCGCTACTCGGTAGTCCTCAAGGCTGATATTAAGCATACATAAGTGCAGAAAATAAACAGGACCAAAAGGCCATATCAATGTCACAAAACAGTGTGATGAAACAAAATCAAAATATTTGTAAAAAGGATTTACACCCAATTGTAAGGTAAGTTATATGATTCATGGAAAGACACCAAAATCATTCAAAATACATACAAATTAGCAATTGTCACAAGAAGGGTATCAAAGAAGCGGGCAAGAACAAAAACAAAAAACAAGAAATTGATATTAGATGTTCTTAAATACATCTTATGAGGTTAATCAGTGAGTCACACATGATAACAGCATCATGCTAAAGTGCTATGGGTGTGCCTCCCCATTTGCCAAACACAGCCCAGTTCTGCATGAAGGTAGATATCAAAAGGTATGTTAGTCCTAAAGACACCAAAGAGAACCTTAAATGGAAACTAGAGGATAAAGGAGGGAAATTTAAAAGGCCAAAGAACCAATACCCTAAGAAAGGTGTGCACACTTAGCCTAATCAGTTTATTCATTGTAAGAAAGCTTACCAGTTCAGTCGGTATTGCTCAAACTAATCCCGTGAACAAGGATTTATAAAAGGCAATAAGTGGATGATTGATGGCCAACAATCAAATGCTATGGCTAGAAATACCAAATAACCTACTCTATATGGTTTTGACATAAAGGATACGCTGCGTCGAAAATATCTCGTCCTATTGATGCAAAGCCGTCTCGTCACCCAAATAACTGCAAAATATCCCAATCTAAATAAAACAATGAATAATTGTGGTATTAGGTTTCCTTTGCCTTCACTAGAGATAGTTCGACAGTACCAACATGCCACAAATCAAAAATAATTAGAAGATAAAACATAATGAGCAAATATCTTACCAAGTTTCATAAGTCTCTTCACTTAAGTATGGGAGTGGGTAGAAAAAGTAAAGTGCGTGCTTGCCCGGGTAAAATCCTGAATGAATAACAATTAAACCGTACTATAAGTAAGATGTACAAAGTGATCAACTGTGTATTGTATCAGATAAATAGGTAAAATGAGAGTTATGGCACAAAAGCATTGTGGCTTACCTTATTTCTTGTCAAACTCCAAAATACCTTGGCTTCCTGATGTGCTATGGCATTACGCGCGTGGGATCAAGCGCAACCATCTTTTCAACAATCCTTTAGAAACTACATCATGAACGTGTGATGTCACATGCACGGCGCTGGTGTGCACGCAGCGTCACACATTGTTATTGGATGTTATTGGATGATGTCAATGATGCCGCGCTCGTGCGGCGTCACACAGTATTATTCTCCATTTATGTCAATTTTATTTACAAGTCGCCACCTCTTTTCCCTCTTTTAGCGCGCATTAGTGCACAAAATGTAATTTCTGATTTGTTGCAAAACTGTTTGTTTTTATGCCTGTGTACTGCTAGTGGTACCAGTTGGTCCTGGCTACTAAGACTGGCGAGGTGCTCTCTAACCCTAATCCGAAGTTGCCGAATAGTGCTACAAACATAAATCTTGCCACAGACACAAATTAAAGCATATACAACATAGGTAGCCCTGCAGTTTATAAAGTCCTGAATTTCCATTGTGGTGCCAAGTGAGTCAGAAAAATTAGAACAAACCTGGTGTGCATATTTGTGAAAGCCTGGCCTGGGTTTAAGCCAGTGAGTAATCTCTACTCTTGAATGTCTGGTGGTATCCAAATGTGAGGGAGCAAGGTGGTTCTTGATAGTGCACGCTCAAGTAAACACAAATTTAGGAGAGGGCAAAAGAAAGGTGCAAAAGTCTTTGTCCAAACGCAGGATATGCCAGTGTTTGGACACTAATTGGTAGAATAATCGTGTGTCTGTAGAGTATTTTGTAATGATACTCAGTTTCTGAGCCTGTTGTGCTTTTCTTGTACGTGTTCTTAACCAATTGGCTCTATCCATAGTCTTGTATTTTTTGACAGCTTTTTCAATGATCCTAGGTGGATAACCTATATTCAAGCTAGGCTTTGGTGTCCATAATGAAAGTGCTTATAGTGTTCGTGGTACCTTTGTTCACAATGCATGACAACATGACTCCATGATGTTGCCTTAAGAGTATTTTGTTTCTTGTATTCCCCTTCTTCTAATTCATGTGTTATGTTAATCTAACTAGAATATATAATGCACATAATAAAACAAATTGCATTGATTACCTCTCTGTTATTTAATTTAGCTGAAAACCATTCCTGATTGCCCTAAAATACAATATGCAGCACACCAAGTTAGAGAATGTATGTTCAGATGAAAAAAAAAACATCAAGTTAAAAGAAAAACAAAATCCATACATACGTTTGTTATGATGCCAAATAAAAACGGATGTCTTTTGTTTATATATAACCTGACCCATTTTAAAATTCTTGTTACATCAACGTGTTTATCCTTGCTCACCCTCAGTGCTGGTGCCTCCAGTTTATGTTACTGGTTTTCATAATTGGCCTTGTCCCGGGCACTGTGTCACCAGCCCGACCACACGTGCATATTAGTTTCAGCATACATGCATACAACCGCTCTCCAGCCCATACAGAATCATTTCAACACATTGCTTACACATGCATACAAAACGGACATGTTCGGTAGGTGTGATGGGACCAACACAATTAAACATACAGCACAAAAACACAAATAACACCAATAAACACACACACAGACCTATTATGTAATGTATTGAATGGTCACGGGAATAGAAAATGAACAATATTCAGCGAAATGAAAAATACAATTGACAAAAAGTACAATCTGATCACAACATGAAACACAAACATGAAATAGGCAAAACGTACATGTGAAGTGGGATTAGAGGGGCAAAATGAAAAGAAGAATATGCTGCAAAATTACATTTATTTTGCAAACATACAAGATATAATGCAACACCAGACATGCAGTAGCATCTGTGCAGTGGTGCCAGAGGGGACATAATGAAATGGAAACAAAATGCATTTAAATGAACAATATTCCAAAAAACATTACAGATGCCAACCGCCCCCAAAAAACACACACACACCAACACACATACACACACGTTTTAAGACCAAAATATTGTACTTATATTTCCGTGCATGAAGTAGGAAATGGATACTAATAGCACAGACATGTGTAATACTTTTTAGGATTAGAATATCAAACGATATGAAATGCATACAGCAAAATTGCATATATTCTGCAAGATGCGCAAGACCTTCGGGGGCACCAAGTGCACAGAAAGCCTGACAGGCATTCATCGTACCACTGGAAAGACATACCAGAGATTCACAAAATGAAAGATATTTGTCAACAACACACAAGATGATCTGCCTTAGCCAACATGCAGTAATGTTGCCACTCTTTCGTGTGGGCCAAATATAAATGAAACACATACAGCAAAATGGAAAGTATTCTGCAAAATGCACAAAAACACCCACAACATCCAACACCCTCAACACTGCTTATTCACATGCAAGAGGGGCTGTTGGGCAAATACAATTTAAAAACAACACAGCAAAATGAACAATGTGTATCAAATGAAACACACAGGATGATCCACAGCTGCCAACATGCATTAGTGCTGCCATACATGCCAGAAGCATTAGAGGAAGAAAACGGAATTGCATTCATCTTTTTTTTCATCTAGGGGGCGTGTGGGATGAGCTAAAGAGAAATAGTCAACCTCATGGAAACTTGACCCGGCCACATCATGCTGTTTTTCTTTGTATATAATTGGTTATGTCATATGTGAAATAATCAATGAATGTCATTGGTGATGCCATTTGTGATGTCATCTGTGATAAGTAGGTATAAACAGTTCATGGTCGGAGAGGTTGGGGGATGATGCATTATTGTGTAGCCTATCATAACTTGTGTATTTGTATGGTTTTTAGATTTTGCGCTGAGACCATAACGTCCATGTAGCAAAGATGTTTTCTCTGAATTACCAACTTTTATTTTTTATGTGAAGGTGTCCCAAAAACACACACATATTGGTAAATAATATATAAAATGCATATGCGTTTTTGTTTTACTTGATAGCAGAGAACTGAAAAAGAATGTGGGTTAGAATGTATATAAATTCAGTAAGTTAGCATAACACAGATCTCTAAAGAGTAATTGATCCTTAGGAAAAACAATAATTGTGGCCTTTATGCAATGTAAAACAACATGCCACAAGCTGGCAAACATCTTGCCTTAGTATTATAAAATGTAATAAGGGGTTGATTTGTTTTCATTACTCTGCGATTGACAAAGTCACTTTCAGCCATGCATAGCTGGAAACAGACTATAGATTTTGGTGGCAGTTCATCGTTTAAAATGCCCTTGCCTCGAAGAAAAGCAGCAATGACTCTTGAGGTGGCTTCTATTCTGAAATTGTTCCAGAAGGTAATTATTCACTGAAAAAAAGCTGACGCAGGTGTAATTCACGGATTACACCCAAAGCCTTCGGAAACTCAATGAAAGCGAAATAAATGAGAACGTCATTAAAATCGACCTTTGTGCTGAGATTTGCAAAATCATGTGTGAAAAGGTACTGAAATCTGTGCATGGCGTACCTTTTAAGGCACACAGGCTGACGATCAAACTTTCTTCAGCATATGTTCGATGTGGATGATGCGGTGTATGCTATGTCTTGAAAATCCATGCACACATGTATTGGCTGATGTGGGTTTGGCATGAACGTTCTGGGTGCTACTATTCCTCTGCTGGAAACGACACCCAGTGAAAGTACACCCGGTTTAAACATCCACAAAGAAAGCAGTATGTCTGCAGTGGTTGGTGATAGCAAATTAAAGTTTTAACCCCATGGGATTACCAGACCCTTTTAAAACAGAATTTAACAGAGAATAGTTGCGTTCTTGTATTGTTAATTCGTACATGTTATGTAACAATTTGAAGAGTAACGCTGCATTGCAGAAGATAATCTGGTGCCATAACCATGAGGCCTCTTCATGTATGGAATATTGCACAAACACGATTGGATGATCAGGTAGTCCTACTGGCTTGATTGCACTGCCCTTAAACCCCACTTTTTTTTTTTTACTGTGTTTTGATCACAGCTATGATCTTTCAGAAAATTAAACAAATACATACAATAATTTTAAAACAGTAAACATAGTTACAATTCTTTAAAACGTATACTAAACAGATAATACAGCAATAACAAAAAGGAAATCAGCTTAAATACCGACCTAACTTGTTATATGCGTTCCTAATTCATTAAACCAACCATTAAAACAAATTGCATTACATATTTGACTTAGATTGAATACACAAATATAAAATACCATCCTAGACCGTACCAAAATAGAAAAAATACTATAAAATATTCAATTATTAAAAAGATTTTGAATAAAATTGTTACTTTAACACAGGACTACATTATTTCCTGTCTATTTCAAAATTACACCATTGCAATATTCAGAGGGCTCAACATCCTGACAATCTCGGTTGTTAAAAAAGTTCTCGCCTCCATGGTACACTCACCTTACATGCTAAAGAAACGCCCCCGAATGCCCCAGGTATTTCATACTTGTTCCGACCAACCTGGGACATTCCACGAGGATATCCTTTATGCTATGAACTCTTCCATCCATTTTGCATAATGAGCAGTTATTTGCATTATCATTCCCATTCTTTGCCATAATGTGCAGCATTTCCTTTGTTGGTAACAAATTAAGTTTAAAACAAAGACATTATTCTCGTATGTTAACACCAGGAAATTGCACCAAGTATTTGGAGAGAAGACCCAAGGGCTTATCTGTGCCCAAGAAAGTGGGATATACTTTGAAGGATTAGTTAGTGCAATAGTGTCTATCAAGTACATTTGCTTCACTTTCCTATTCACATTCACAGGGTTCTCTACAAGGTCAACCCATCTCTGTCCACAATGATTCATCGCGCAGGAAACAAGTTCTTTCATAGCAGCTAATAATTGAGAGGATTCCCTTTCTAATTCGTTGCTCAAAGCAGCATTCATTGTATTTTCCTTTGGCAGATAGATTTTCCCAACAACAGTGATCAATCTCCAGATATACCAGGTTTGTAATGACATTGACTGAAGCTCAAACCTTAATGATGCTATAGGCAACGATTTGGGTAGTCCAAAAACACCTTTCCAAATCTGACCTTCCAACCGTGTCCCAAGGGAAGTATAAGGCAGCAGCTTCTATGTCCATACCATATAACATTTTGGGTACTACTTTACTAACATAAAATGTAATCAGGGGGGATGATAGACAACCTACAGTATTTACAATAGATTCTTTTGATTTGATGCACCAGTCTCATCAATTATATTCTCTATTTTAGGGGAGTCATTCTACTAGTATCCTCTGTCAAATGGAAGCCTAGGTATATTATTTCACTCATTACCGCAAATGTTATTCCATTAAAGAACCATTTAAAATGGCTGTTTATTTTTCTATTCTTACAAAATTCAATGGCATTACATTTGTTATGATTTGATTATCAAATCATGTTTGCGACATACCTGCCCAGTGCCATAAGTAACCTTTCTAGACCTATTGGGTTTGTTAAGTATTTCATTCAGGCGAGATACCCTGGTCTCAGCCTAGTATGCAGCGCACAGCTGAAATGCTTATTTTATTATGCCGATAGGTTCAATATTCTGAGTGACCACTCATATCACACCCCTTCTCAAAATACCCCAGGTCACAATGGACCAGGAATCAGGCGGGTTGGTAAAGGTAATATTTATTTAAAATTCAAATTAAACATATACTTTTTAATAGGAGCAGCAATCACCAATGTGGTGACAATAACAGATAAGAAGGTATGTAAGGCAGTTAAATTCACTTTTAGCAACACAAAATATAGAACATCAGAGAAAATAACACTTTTGGCTTGTTTGGAAGGATAGCACTTAAGTTAGGATTTCCCCTTGCAATATTCCTCAATCCACAAATAAACAATTATGAATAGATATAAGGAAGCAGCAGGTAATCAGGAATTAAGAACAGTAAACCGATTTTGAGTACAAACTTCCCTCCCCAAACAAGAGAGAACAACAGATCTGAAATCATACACTTTAAAATGACATTCGGAAATGGCTCTGTAAAACAATTAATGTGTGCAAAAATATTTAAATCAGTACACATCTCTATGGGAGCAACATGGGAAAGATGTGAACAAGCATGAGCTATAGTTTGAACAAAATGAAACACTTTGAATCTGAATTGAAGATTGAAAATAATTTAGAACAAAAATCACACGTGTAAAACTTTGAAAATACGCAGATTCCCACCTAAAATTAACCAAACAGTTTTTAAGTGAGTTTGAGTGCAGTTTTTAGGTTGGGATGTAGCTATAGGTCTTATGTATAATCCCGAGTTGAAATGAAGTCTCTAGCTATTAAATTGAGTGAGTTATGTAATGTTGAATGAGAGTTGTTTTTGGAAAAATAAAGGCGCAAAAAAGAAAACAGAAATCAATTTTTACAATGATAGTTATGCTCTACACTAGGGCATTCAGGCTAGGTTACCAGATTGAAACACAGTAAGCTCTAGAGTTGATCAGCCGAACCAACACCAGCACGTCCGCGCCTGCCTGATTACCTGAAGGAGGATTAAGGGTTTAGGATTTCACAAGACAAATTATTTAAAGAAGTTAGCACTAGCACAAGGAATCAAAGGCAAGGTTTCAAGGATGGTTGTGACAATATTACAGTGATCAGGATAAGGATTGGATGACTTAGAGATTGGGATGGAACAAAGCGAGACAAGGTATGCTATGAGTTTCTATGCTTCCTATTAATACTTACAGTCCACTTTAATTTAGGATTTTGGACCATCAAGGATTCTGGTCATCACACGGATCAGGTCCAACCAAGGACAGCTGGGAAAATCTGGTGGAACAGGGTCAGGTAGGCAAATCTGGTCACCGGACTGCACCTCTTGTTACTGGAGACTGGAGATCAGTGGGATGGTGAGTTTGCAGCAGGTATGCATTTAGTAGTAGCAGGCCAGCTGGATCAGAATGCTTCCCTTGGGTTTTGGGGATTTTTTTTAGAATTTGAGAGCTAGCTGAAAATGGGTTCAGTAATGCGTAGGTCTTGGCTTTGTAAGGAAATCAGGAATCAGGATCAAAGATGAAGAAATCAGGAAAAGGACGCAATGCAGAAAATCAGGAAGAAGTTAGGAATCAGTGTCCGTTTGTGTGTGTCAGTTTCCCTTATTTATCATGCCAAATGACATCACTGAAGTATATGGCACGGGCAGGCTTACTGACCACCCTTTAATGCTAAGATTTAGCAAGATCATAGTTTCCGCCTTGCGCTTCACTGATTGGATCACCAAAAAGGATGTCATGTTTATGGTGTTACTTTTACCATGTCTAGAAACCTCCCCTAGCTCCTAGAACCAACATCTTATTTTTCCATTAATACATATTTATACATCGATGACCTTCTGAGAAAATCAGATACATAGGTTTCATATTTTGTGGGTCATATTTCAATCCAAGCCCCAAGTCTGTGGGACCTGGTTTTCCCTTTCTGCTACATTTTGGCAATTTTAGCCATGAAACATTTGGCCTAACAATTCCCAATTGTGTACATAGATGCGCAATTACCCTTGGGATATGTGTACACAATGTAATGTTTGCAACAACTTCTGTTCCTTATGCAGTACTGATTTCTACCAAGTCTTCACAGAAAGAGCATAAAATTAGATTTTAAAGTACAACTTTTCATATTTTTCCTCCTTGTTGCTGTAAAGTTAAATGTCTTTAAAGTTCAGTTCCAAATAGTCTTTTTAAAACCAAATGTCACTTGTCAGTTTTTTTTTCTTTTCCCCAAGTGTAAGCAAATGTCAATTCCTTTGAAGCAGAATGAGGGGCCTCTTCCTTGACTGAAGTTTCCTGCCCCTCCCACTTCAAAGGTGAGAGACTTAGCCTGCTATTGTCTCAGCTTGGGGCAGAGACGAATGTCTAATGCAACTTGGAAAACCCCATTGTCCTGGGTATTTAAAGCCTCCAAGCTAGCAATTAGCCTTTCCTGTGCCAGCAGTTTATGGGTTGTCACCCTTTCTCAGGGCTTGCCCTGGCAGAGCAGGTTTTTTTCTTATATATAGTTTACCAACTTATCCTGAGTTTAGCTTTTATTTTCTCATTTTAAATCTTGCCTGAAACCTAGGAATCAAAACAGTTTATAGGAGTACTTTTACCAGCAATACATATGCTTACATTTCTAAATGAGCATGCCTTTACACAACAATTTACTTTTAAATAGGCGATTTTGCTCTTCATTCAGGAAAAAACACATTTAACTTATTTCTTTAAATTTGGTTTTCATCTGCAGCAAATACACATTTTGGGCAGCTCTATTTCTGTCCTTGAGTGCTGGAGTTGTTTGCAGCATGGATATATGTATCATACATCTCTTTAGAGTCTTTCTCTGAACAGCTGATTCTTGAAACTTGTTGCAAAGAAATAGCCACGTTTCACGTGGAAAATGAAAACACAGTTCCTGGTTTGCTTTTCCAAAGATACTTTTGATAGGGGCTGTCATTCAAATTAGGCCTGGTTCCTCTAAGACTCAGGAATGATCCTGGGCACTGCAGGGCCTTTTTGATCATAGTGGTTCAGGAGGAATTGATGAATTTAGCGCCAAACAGCACTTTGAAGGTTGAAAAGATGACATTTTTAAGTGCATTTTGGGTCTACAGCAAAGTAATGCTGCTTCTTTCCTTTGCTCTATGTTAAATGTTGCAGAGCACACTGGCATACTCTTGCAGTGAGTACTCAATTCCACCCCACCTGAAATGTGGGTTGGAAGGGCGGTGCAGCCATTTTCTGGTTATTACAAAACACAGTTTAAAGATTTTGGAGCACACAGGAGTCAGCACAGCCATTTTGTGCTGTTTCTTGCCCCAACGCAGCAAACTGATGTAGTGAAGCATAGCTGAGTGGGTCAAAATATCCCACAGGTTGAGGTCTAAGTGAGCCATGCCGTCTACATAAGCTAACCAGCTTACTTTAGGATATCCTATTTTGGGACTAGCTAGGGCAGCTTTTGCATTGCTTCCTGAAGGTCAGTTAAATATGAATTGAAAAGGCAGGGCGCCAGCATGCATCCTTGCCTTAATCCTCTTTTAGCAATAATACTCTACGGTAAATGTCCTGTGCAGTACAGTCTGATCTTCACTTTGCTATTATCATGAATATATTCCAATATGGATAACAATTGAGGGGGGCTGTTACAATTCCTTAATTAAAGCCAAGCATTTTTTGATTTACTGTATCCAAGGCCTTCGAAAAATCTTCCTTGGCCACATTTAGGTTCAATGGCCCTCATTACGACCCTGGCGGAAATCGAAAAACGATGGCGGAAATGCAATACCGCCATCGAATAGCGCTCGGTGCGATTATGACCCGTCACCGTAAAGTACGATGCCATTAGCGACACCGTAGTGAACGCCAACGCTAACTGCACCAAGTACGCGCACGCGCGCCATGCCAAACCGTAATTACCACCATGGCGCAACGGTACGCGAATTCTGACCCTAGCGGACATGTACCTAACGCCATCAAGCATGGCGGAAAGTACCATTCCACCATGGTGAGAAGTACGGCATCGCGAACCAACCGTAAACGGCCCTACTGAGTGCCTGTACACCACTCCCTGGCCACATTGCACAACTCCTCGTAGGTGCAATGAAGTCACACAATGCAACCAGTGAAATGTACAAGTCACCCATGCATGCCAACGAACAAATGAATCTAGGGGCTCCAAGTGCCTTGTGAGTGGCCATCCATATTTGCCATGGCACCATTGCCGCACTGATGCAGCACAGGCATGTGAAGGTTCAAGTCCAGCAACATGAACTGAAATATGAGACAAACAAAAACAGGCCCCCCATCGACTGACACCAGTGTAAGGCAACATTCAAAGCAGTATCCTGAGTGAGACTGCACCAGCCCTGTACTCCTGCCAGTAAACAAACCAACCATCAGCATAAGCATGTACCACACAAGTTGGCAGAGTGACTGAGCAGCCAAGCTCATCTCAAGAGGGGCCAATGGGAGCTGCAGGGCACAGATGGCACGAATACAGAAGCTATTCCAATGGACATGACCTCAGTCTCCCTCCAAGAAACGCACGCAAACACAGGCACCTGTGACCAGCCATATTCTGATAATCACATCATTCCACCAATCCACCTGGCTGACCGGCATCTGTTACACAAAAGCTAATCCCCCGCCCCTGAGCATGACATCATTAAAACAGTCATAATGGTAGCCCCTATCCCTGACCACACTGGGCTTCGTAGGCAAACGCGGCCAGTACAGTACCACGCAACTATACTCAGAAGCCGGAACTCAATGCAGATCTTCTCACAATACATCGCTCCACAAATAGGAATATGCTACATTACTTGCAAAGAAGAACGCTACACGGTTAATATCAGAATAGAAATTTAATGCACAACAAAATCACCAAGCCCATACAGCCATTAGGTCATGAACTCCAAAATATATTTCATTATTGTGGGCTGCATCCGCAATAAATGACCAGCTTCTTCTTGTGTGACGCCCTGTTCCTTCATGGTACACAGGGGCTACATTCACGTTCAAAAAGGCAACATGGAAGCGCCTAGAACCGCAGGGCCGTCCCATTAGGTAGGCACTAGTCCAGCTGAAAGGTTGATATGTTGCTCCTAGCCACTAGTACTGCGTAAGGGCATGTGGCCCATTGGCGATCGTCCCATAAGATCGTAATGGTGCTCCACTGATTAACACGAAGCAGCAGGTGTCGGGAGTAAAAGCCATCTGCAGGAGTGGCATACAGATGGCAGCGGCAAAAGGGGAGGAGATACCTGTCACCCAAATGAAATGAAAAAGAATAGTATGGGCATCAGAACTTCATTTGAATTACTCACTTCAATGATCACACTAAATCCACAGCCATATGCATGCTAGCCCAATCAAAAGGATTATTCCCACCCAAAAATCACTTGCGAATCATAACTATAAAAATCGAGGTGAAAACACTATTACAAACGAGTGTTTGTGTGCATGCGTCTGTTAAGACAGAATCCATTAGATGGGATTAGTAACGTGCATAGACACAAGTGTTTGAAGGCGTGTCGAGACAGGGAGGGTTCAACAAGGGCAGATAGACGATGGTCCCACTATGGCAGCTCTGCATCACATAGCGCAGGGGAGGTGGATAGATTCCAAAAAGCCCTGTACATGGCAAACTCTCCATTAAATCATCTGTCCATGCATCCATACATCATTCCCTCATCCCGGAATGAAAACGCCTGATTATTTACTCACATAACATGTGAAATTTCCATTGAGTCTGTGCGTAATGCAGTCTGCAAAATCCACTGTGCTCCAGGCCGGAATTCCAGTGTTGTGAAGTAACATGTATTTGGGAACGTCCTGCCTTATCGTCCACTACGCTATTGCGCATCCCATACTATTCATATCAATCATTGCATTCTCGCCATGGCCCCTGTCCCAAGGACATTAAACAATAGAACGTTATATTTGCAGTCAGACCTGTGGGCGTCTCCTCGCCGCTAGCTGAAAACCGAAAGTGCCGTCCTTCGAATTCCTCATTTGCAACATCACGTCGAAAAGGCATCTGTGACCGCTTGAAATCACAAATTCATCCATGTAGTGCGGCAGTGTGTGAAAATGGCAACTGGCTTGACTCACAAATGGGACGCCCCGCCCGTCGGTGAACCTCGGTACAGTGCTGCATGAGGGTCCACCGTTAATCGAGTACTACATTCCACTGACCCTTCACAAGTTTGTTCGCGACTGCAAAGATAGTATGTGAAACAATGGGACCATAGCAGAATGAACATATGAACCAAAATTTCACTGCCATCGGGATCAAATACATGATTGTAATAGCAAGATGCCATGCGTCGAATTGCAGCGTTGTGTGCGGGACGTGCTTGCCCAAAGGGGATTGCAGCTTGCACAGGTGGAATGAATCACCACAGGTGGAGGCTATACAGCCTGAAAACACATAAATTGCACACCCAACCCCCTCCCACAACCACACCCACTCCAAAATGCTACCGGCAGGACTAGCGATGTTGGCCCTGGGGGACCTGATAGCACTGCAAGTACTCCAACTTCAAGAAGAAGACGAACACCAACTACTACAACAACCGGCCGCACAGAGGAGACGCAGGAGGAGGAGGAGGGCAAGGCAGGGCCAGCAAGGCCCGCCAGCACAGCCACTACCACCACGCAGGCAGCCCGCAATCCCACGCCTCCGAGCACATCCGTTCAACCTCACGGATGAGCAGATCCACACCCTCTACCGTTTGGACCGGGACACCATAACCGCCATTGTGGACATGACACAGGCTGACCTTGTCAGCATGATAGATAGCCCAACCGCCATCCCACCCCTACTGAAGGTGGTGTCTGTACTCCACTTCCTGGCCACAGGCACCTACCAGCACACAGTCGGACAGTTGCATGGCATTTCACAGCCAGTGTTCTCACGGACACTATTGCAAGTGCTCGATGCCCTCCTGAAGCACGCAGACGACTACATCTCTCTACCACGCTCGGAGCAGGAAATTACGAACACAAAAGTGGGATTCCATGCACTTGGCGGCATACCGGGTTGCATTGGTGCCATCGACTGCACCCATGTGGAATTGGTCGTCCCACATGCCATGGAGGCCCAGTACCGCAACCGAAAACAATTTCATTCTCTTAATGTACAAATGGTGTGTGACTCCAACAGGATCATTACACATTGTTGTGCCCGATTTCCTGGATCAACCCATGATTCTATGGTCTTGAGGAAGTCTACAATACCACGCTACATGGAGCGACACGCAGGGAACAGATCCTGGCTACTCGGTGAGTCTCATTTCATGCATGATAATGTGGGATATGTGATGCGGCAATGACCTGGCAGGAAGGGGGGGTGCGTACGTAGCAATGTCATTCCACAAACATCCTTTATTGTCCACATACAGGTGATGCCGGGTATCCACTGAAGAGATGGCTCCTTACACCACTCCGGAACCCACAGAACCAGCATGAGGAGGACTACAACCTTGCCCACTCACGTACCCGTGTAGTCATAGAACAGGCATTCGGCCTACTGAAGACTCGTTTCCGCTGCCTCAGCAGGTCTGGCGGGGCACTCCTGTACCGCCATGAGAAGGTTGCAAAGATGGTCATGGCATGTGTCATGCTACACAACATGTGCGTACGTAGAAATGTGCCCATGCCCCCTGACGCAGAACTGCAAGCACCTGAAGATGGTCATGATGAGGGTGGGGATGTGGCAGCACCTCAAGGAGTCCGCAAGGCACAGGAGGGCCGTGACATTCGTCAGATTCTCATAGATTCATGCTTCTAGCACTCACGCCTGGTGGCTGATACATGGACACGGGACTTGTGGCACTGTGTGTGTCTGGAACATGCACAATATGGACTGTACGCCTATAAAGGCCTCGTACACAAAGATCAATGTCCACACATCTCATTGGATGATCGTGCATTGTTTATAGCATATGTGAAATTATGTTACACACCCCATCGACCCGCCACCCAAGTGAGCCCAACACACCCCCTCCACCCTCCTACCTCCGCCCCGAACACCAGTGTCCAAAGATGCTCATTGTCAGTGGGCAGACGCTATTGCAAGCCCCCTCTCCGGGTATCAGGGGCACCCCTGCCTGTGGAGTGCAGGTTCCTCCCAGATCTACGTTGGGGGCTGCCCTGGACGGAACTTGCAACGGATGATGTCTCTGCCTGCTCACGTCCATGCATGTCCCTAAGGGTTTGTGAGAGCTCAGTGAGCACACGGCGCACAGCGGCAAGTTCAGCACATACGTCTTTGGACGTCGCATGCAGTTCCCCCCTCAGGCTCTCGGTGCTTCTCTCCATTTGTACTCTCAGGCTCTCGGTGCTTCTCTCCATTTGTGCCCTTAGTGTCTCTGTACTTCTCTCCATTTCTGCCCTAAGTGTCTCAGTTGATGTTTCTATGGCTGCCTTAGTACCCCCACATTCATCAGCATGGTCCTTGAGGAGCGTGGCCAGTTGCTGCTGTTGCACGATCACCTGGTCGAGGGACTGTTGCCTCTGCTGTGCCATGGCCATTTGCGGTGGTGTCACAGAGGGGCTGGTCACCTCATGTTGCCTTGCCACAGGGCTTGTGGGGGATGGCCAGTCGTCGTCTTGTGGGTGCCCCTGCGTGGTATCCTCATGGTGTACGGGATGAAACAAACAGGGGGATTGAGACAGGTCATGGATGGATCCTACATCGACATCCCCGTTTTCTGTGTCGGAGCATGCTGCCATTAATGCAGTGTCACCTATGGTGCTGCTGCCACCAGAAGCAGTGCCTTCTGTGGCATCCATTGGGGGGACCTGTGGTGGTGCTGTTGTGGGCATGCTGGCTGCTGGGGTGCCTGTTGATGTTCCCTCCTGTGTGCTGCCACTTGATTTGTGCTGCTGCCGTGTCTTGATCCATGCAGCTGAGGTGGAGGGTCTTTGGCCGTTGGTCTTGGCCCTCTTTGCAGGTGTGCTGGTAGGGGTGTCCTGGAGCTCGTCGTTTGAATCAGACCCTGTGGTGGAGTAAAGGAGGGAGAGCGTTATTAATGGGTCTGTGGAAATTGGAATGGCAATGTATCACATGCATTGGGGTGGTACCTGAGGGTGATTTGGGTCAGGGCCTTGGAGGTGGTTTCATTTTTGTGTGGATTGAGGATGCAGTTGTTTTGCAGCCTGCAGTTAGGGTGTGCCTGCTGCACGTGTAGAGGGTGTTTTTAGGATTTTTAATTATTTATGTATTTAATGTGAGTTTTAAAGTGCGCTATCAGGCCAATGTATGTGGACGTTCTCCTGGACATGTGTTACTGTTGCACTATGTGGACACATGGTACTTCACATGATTGGACATTGTGGATTTAGCATTGTTTTATTTGGCCCACCTACCTGATTCTTCGGATGTCTGCACTCCTTTCTCCATCCCTCCGACTCCCTCTATACTCTGCATTCCAATGGTGGAGGCACAGATTTCTTCCCAGGGGGTCAACTTGATGGGTGATTCCGATCCTCCCCCGGTAGCTGTGGCAATGTTACGGTTGGCGGATAGTATGCTCCGTACGCGTATCCGCAAGTCGTCCCATCGCTTTCTGCATTGCTGTGGGTTGCGGGGTGCGGTCCCCACCGCACTTACCCGCTGTGCCACCAGGGCCCATATGGCCTTCTTGTTCGCAAGTGCCGTCCTGGTCATTTGCGTCGAGAAGACGACGGCAGCATTCTCCTGGAGGGTCTCTGTGAGCACGGTGAGTTCCTCATGGGAGAAGTGGACCTGCCGCTTGCGGTCGCACGCTTTTTTCGCTACTTTTCCCATTTGTATTGCTTTCACTAGGGTGGATGACGGGTTGGGATGTGTCTCAGGGTAGTATTTTTTATGGTTGTGTGGGAATTCTGATTTTATAGGTGTACGGCGTGCTGTTTCCCGTTCCGGGACCATGTTTTTACTTCCGTTTCCGTATATTTACGGTCACCGTACTTTCCGATTGCCGCTCATTACGGTGACCGCTAAGATGGGTGGCGGAATTGCACCTAGGGGCGTTTTGGGGACATTTCCGCCATCGCGGACTTTGCACTTCCGCCATGGCGTAGTGCTCGTGCCCGATGGGTCGGAATTAGCCGCACTTTGCTCCGTCGTGCAATGGCGGAAACGCTATTTACGCTATGGCGGTCAGGTCAGTCACTTTCCGCCAGGGTCGTAATGAGGGCCAATGAGTAGGTTTTGTGGTTGACCAAATCCTATCTTTTAATATTGAGTGGGAAAGGCCATTGATGTTAGTTGCAATGCCGCTTCTAAAGCCTGTCTACAGAATTAAAAGAATGCCTTTATCTAATGCCCACAACTCAAACTTTTCTAAGATGATGGATGCAAAAATGTTGCTATCTGCATCCAGCAGAGCTATAGGCCTATAATTGTTGGGGTCATTCTGATTACCCATTTTAAAGATTGGTATTATGATAGCTTCATTCCAAGAAGTCGGCAGAGAGCAGGACCTGCAAATACCCCTGATCAAGTATGTCAACAATTTTGACCATAATTTGAGAATAGCATTGAAAAGCTCATTAAGGCATGCTGCTCTAGATGTCAAGGCCTTATCAATGAGTTGCTCGATGTCATCCCTTTCAAATTCTATATCTCATCCTGTATGGTGATGTTGTGTACCTACAAGAGAAATGTCCCCACTCATTGAAGACCAATTTGAACGCCACTGGCCTTCTCTGATACCAGTTGTTTGACACTCACTTTGTGAGAACGACATATCATTAATTATGTTCCAAAAGCTACAAGTGTCTTTTTGTAAGAGAATCTGGAGCATTTTTTCTCAGGCTTTCTGGTTTAATAAACTCTGATGCAAGCAAATCCATTGCTTATAATTTCTGCTGATTTCCCATTTTTTCTCCTTATACACTAACTCAGGAAATGTATTTCCTCATCTCTTGCCTCAAGCCTCGACCAACTCTATCCTTCCTCTCATTTTCAACCTACTTGCAAACCTTCCCAACCCTGGCTTTCCCCCATCTCTTTGCTATGTGCCACTTTCTTTGTCGCCTAGAAAGGTGCTGGCTCAAACTCTGTTCTCCCACCAATCATGCTACTTACTTTTCCTATCATACGCTCTATGACAACTGTCTCAACTCTGCCAAACACACTTACTTCTCTGACATTCTCCATACTCATCTACTCAACCTCGACATCTCTTTCAAACGCTAACTTGGCTTCTTTCTCTTCCTTTACCTGATCCTTCCATTAACTCACCCTTATCAGAATTTCACCTTGTAAACTTCTTTTCTACTAAACTTCTCTCTCTATGCCAGGAAATTCTACTGTCACCCTCTTACAACCCCTCTCCTTCACCACCCCTTACCCCTACCAACACTCTATCTAACTTCACCCCTGTCTCTCATTCCGAGGTGGTTCTCCTCTTAGCCAAAGCTCACCCCACCGCTGCCCCCACTGACCCTATTCCTTCCTCGCTCATTCTTAAAATCTACCGGTTGCTGGTCTGCTTTCTTACCTCTTTCCTCAATATCTGTCTCTCCACTTCAACCTTCCCCTCTGCTTTCAAACATGCCATCATCATCCATATTTTAAAAAACCCCACTGCTAAGCCCCTTCTTGTTTCAAACTTTCATCCAATATCTTTCTTACCCTTTCTATCTAAACTCCTTGAGCGTCTTGTTTATTCTCAAATCTCCTAATTTATCTCTGGTCTATCTCTACTTCCTCCCACTCAGTCTGGCTTTCCTACCCATCACTCCACTGAAACAGCCCTGACTTCAGAAATTAACTCTCTTCTCATAGCTTGTTATCCTAAGCAATCCTCTGTCCTTATTCTTCTTGACTTATCTTCTGCTTTTGACACCATTGATCACTCTTTTCTTCTGAACTCTCTCTCCTCATTTGGCTTTCGTGGCTCTGTTCTATCATGGTTCTCCCCTTACCTATCCAACCGCACTTTCGCTGTCTCCTGGGGTGGGAACACCTCTTTACCTCTTCCCCTTAATCACAGTGTTCCTCAAGGATCAGTACTTGGTCCCTTTCTATTCTCCTTACATACATCTTTCCTCGTACCTATAATCTGTTCTTTTAGATTCTCTCACCACTTCTACGCTGATGACACTCAGCTCTTTCTTTCGTTCTCCTCTTTTATGCCTGAAATTCACTCTACTCTCTCAACCTGCCTGTCTGACATCAAATCCTGGATGACCTCCCACTTTCTCACTTTGAATGCCAGTAAGACTGAAGTCTTATTCTTCCCCGCTAACACTCTCCCACCACATTCTCCTCCCCATCCATTTCCTTTCCCCCTTCCAACATATCCATCTCCCCGACAGGCCGTAATCTCGGCCTCTACTTCGACTCTGATCTCTCCTTTGCTCACCATATCTCTCTCACATCCAGCACCTGTTTTGATTTAATCTCTACAACATTCGCAAAGTCTGCCCTTTCCTTACTCTCCACGCCTCAAAACGTCTCATCTCATCGTTAATCTTCTCTTGACTTTTCTACTGATCTGTCACCTTCTTTGGTCTCACTCACTCGCGCCTTGCTCCTCTTAAATCTATCTATCACTCTGTAATTCGCTCACTTTGTGTTTTCTCTTATTGCACCTCAATCTCTTCTTCTCTTGCCTCATTTGGTTGGTTGTCTTTCCACTCTCAACTTAAATACAACTTTCTTTGCCTAGCATTCAAATCTCTCCAGGGACTGGCCCCTGACTATCTTGCATCTCTCCTTTCATTCTACTCGCTCTCATTCTCTCCGCTCCTCAGATCTATATAGACTTACCGTTCCCTGTCCTCCCTGCTCTCTATCCCGCTTTCGCTCCTTTCAGCTCCTCACCCTCTTCACTGGAACCTGCTCAATCTGTCACTTCGCTCTATTACTTTTATTCTCTATTCCATTCCTCCTTAAAAACTCACCTGCTTCAGTACCCTGATTAATTGTTACCACCTGTCCCCTGCTTCAGTACCATGATTAATTGCTACCGCCTGCACCTGGTCCATGTTTTGCTCCACCGTTCTTATGTACTATGTACTATTGATCATCAATGTAATCCATGTTACCTGTACCTGATCCATGTTTTGCTCCACTGTTCCGATGCACTGTTGATCTTCTATGTAAAGCGCTTTGGATAAAGGTGCTATATAAAGAAAAAGAAAAATACAAAAAAAATACATTTGTAATCTCAATTGCCTTAACTATTGACAGGAATTTTTGTTTTCCTTATTCGTACCTCACCAACATAAATATGGTTATGGTCTCCCCTTCCTCGCTCTACTCCCTGCTCTTCCTCTGGCCCTTCTTCGGCCACCTCTCCTCTCTCCTTCTCTGCCTTTCCCCTGTTCTCCCCAGACAAGGTTTCTAGACAAGTATGATCTATGAAAGTCTTGTCAAAACAGGTTAATCCCTGTTCCTCCAAAGCCATCAAGGACCACATTGACTCCCTGGCTCCTGCTCTGGCCGACTTCTGCAACCACTATTTTACCACTGGAGTCTTCCCTTCCCCCTGAAGAACTCCCTTGTGCACCCTCTTCTTAAGAAACCGGTCCTGCCCGGCTAACTATCACCCAATCTCTATCATTCCTTTCCTGTGAAAACTCTTGGAAAAGCTGGCCATCTCCCAGCTCAATCTTCACACTGAATCTGTTGGTTGTCTCCATGATCATCAGACTGGCTTCAGAGCTGCCAGAAGCACGGAAACTGCTCTCCTGAGCATCCGTGAAGACCTGCTCTCCAACCTTCATTCGAACACCCCCCTGTGTCCTCATCTTACTTGATCTCTCTTCTGCCTTTGACACGGTCAACCATGCCATTCTGCTCAACCGTCTGCGTGATAACCTGGGTATCACCAGTCAGGCCCTGGCGTGGCTGACTTATTTCCTCGCTGATCGACCCGCCAAGGTTCAACTTCGGTCTTTCCTCTCCTCTATCTCTATCTCTACCTGTGGTGTTCCCCAGGGTTCTAACGTCTCTCCCTGCCTGTTCAACCAATACCTGGCACTTCTTGCCCACCATATTGCCGCACTCTGCCCCAAATTCCAGTGCTATATGGATGACACTCCGCTCATTTTCAGGCTACCCTCAGCCACCTCTTCTCCCTCTATCATTTCTGACTGTCTGTCCGCCATCCAGGAGTGGTGTGCCGCCGATGATCTCTGCCTTAATGCCAGTAAGACCGAGATTACCCTCATCGACACACCCGCTCCCTCCTTTCCTTTCACTCTCTGGCCGGTCTCTCTTGGCCCTCTTCCTGCTCCCTTCTCTGAGGCTAAAAACCTTGTGGTCATCTTTGACTCCACATACTCCTTCTCTCCTCACATCTCTGATGTCTCTAAGAAGTCACACTACCAGCTGCACCTCATCATAGGTATTCTTCCTTTCCTCTGCTTCCCTCAGAAGTTCACTGTTGCCAGAGCACTGGTTCGCTCTAGGCTGGACTATTGCAACCGCCTCTTTCTAAATCTGCCTGCTTCTACTCTCTGCCCTCTGCAACTCATCCAGAACAGGACTGTGAGACTTGTCCTTGGCCTCAAGCCCAGGGATTGTATCTCTTTCTTCGGCTGGGGCCTCCCTCTGAAGCAGCCTCCCTGCCTCCCTGAAGCTTGAGTAGAATCATCTCTGGTTCTGGAAGTACCACAAAACCTTTCTCCTTGCTTCTGCTTTTTCTCCTCCTCTCCTCTGCTGACTTCTTGGCTGAAACTGAAACTGCACTGGTTACCTGGCCACCCTCTGTTCTCGGGCACCGGTTCCCTTGCCCGCCAGTCGCACACCTGCACTGCCTTCCTTGCATCCCTCACACTTGGGGATTTTCTGTATCCCTACAGTCCCACTTTCAGTACTTGCCACCTGATGTCTGCACTTACCTTTGCTCTTGACACCTGCTTGCCATACTTTTACTTATTGTTTATTTATTCTATTATACCATGTACTGCACTGTCCCTCCTCCTTACCCCCGCACTTTCCCACTTCCTGCTTCACATGCACTTGCGCAATCTGAATGACACCTGGCCTAGTAGGATCGTTAGCAAAACAAAAAGGTGATGGCTAGAAGGTTTTGAATTAATCATAACCACAGGCATAGCTCTGGGAAACCTCCAGACCATGATTTTTCAGCCTGCCAAGCCATTACAGATGGGGGAAAACCATACACAAATCAGGATTGGTCCTACCCCAAAGGTGGCTGTCCAGCCTGAACTGCTAGATCACATCCCTTCTGCATGAGACCACAAGCATCCCCAGACATGTTTCAGCCTTGTTGGGCATCATCAGTGAGGAGTAGCTTGGGCCTCTAGGCTGGGTAGACTCGGGACCCACGTCTGGGCATACCCATCCCATTCGGGTTGACTTTAGCAAAACAAAAAGGTGATGGCTGGAAGGTTTTGAATTAATCATAACCAGAGGCCTAGCTCTGGGAAACCTCCAGACCATCGTTTTTCAGTCTGCCGAGACATTACAGAAGGGGAACAAACCATACATATATAATAAGAACCACAATTCCCAAGCTGCCACGCGCAGGTAAACGTAATGACGTCAACCCACCCGCGCGCGGCAGCTTATAAGGAAAATAACAACACATTCCAACACCGTGTGCAGACAGCACGCAGAACGCATCCGAGGTGATTCCCTACGGGACACCTCTTTCAACATCCAAGTAAGTTAATGGATCGGATGACTAATTTTCAAGATTAGATGTAGAGCCTATGTTTAACTTGGTTGTGAACTAATATTAAGTTTCTTCACAGCATTCCAACGAGAGAGACTTTGCAGAATAACGTGTATGCTATATATTGGAGGTGACTCCTTCCAGGACGCTACAAGTTACATTTCTGTGAGTATAACTTATAATGACCCGTAGTCTCTATATATTCAGCAGTTATTTGGCTATCTATGAGTACAAATGTGTAAATAGTACTACATATGTACTAATTGAGGTATTTCTTTGCCCATTTTTGTATACAGGATAACTTTAAAACTATTGGGTATGTCCCAAATCAGGTCAGATTTACTTTACTCATCTTTAACATAATGGCACTCATTCATCATGAGGACTCAACCTGGGTGTTCTCACCTGTAATTAACATATAATCACAATGGAATTGGTGGAAGTACAATTCACTTTGGGAGAATGAGTTTCACAGACCCAAATGGTATCCAATATGTTTAGTTTTGAAGAGACACCACAACAACCCATTTATATGCATGGTATTCATAATGGAATGAGTTAAGTTTTAGCCCTCACTACAGGGTTACTCATTAACCAAACCTTAAATTGTATCAAACTGCAACAATAATAATTTTTTGTACATATATTTTCTTTTTCTTTCCTCTATCCGGAATCTTGCCTTTTTTGGGGTATGTACACATTGTTCAAATATGTCTATGCTGTGCTGTATACCATGTATCATGTTATTTTGTATAGACCGCTACCATGCAACTGATTCCTTAAACATGCAATATGATTTCAACATCAATATTGTAATTGCTTTTACTTAATTTGTCTAATTTGAACGCACAGCCTTGAGAAAGACATTGGGCCTCATTCCGAGTGGGGCGGTAAGGAATAACGGGCACCGGTAAGGACACTGGTGCCGGTAATCCCTTACCGCCCTACTAAGAGTTCCCTTAGCGGATCCCTCCTTCAACGCCTGGTTTTACCAGGCGTTATGGACGTGACCCGGTAAGGGACTTCAGAGCTAATAACGGTACCGCAAATTGTGGTACCGTTTTTAGCTACTTCCCCATTCCCATTGAGCCCTATGGGGGCTCAAATGGGAATGGCTTTTTCAATGGGGACTTACGGGTCCGGCAAAGGTCGGACTACACCCGTAAGTCCCCATTGAACGAGACCGGTGCCGGTACCGTTATTGGAGGCAGTCATGGCGCAAATAGCGCCATGACTACCTCCAATCTCGGAATGAGGCCCACTGTGTCATAACACATGTTGGCTATTTTTTTCACAAGTTATATCAGAAAATAAATTGAACTAAGATTCTGGGACTTTAAACTTTACTAATAGATTTGTCAGGTACATTGTACAACTACATTGGCAATTCGCACAGTGCAGTTTTTTTTTCCTTACTCGTGTTATCTGTTAGGAAGATTTACAAAAGTCACCAGAAGGGTAGACTTGTGAAGACACATACTTAAAACATGGGGCTGCAACTCTTAGAATGGGCCTGAACCATAGAAGTTTTGTTGGTAGCAATGGCTGAGCAACCAGGCTACTCTTAGGAGGTATGAAGGGCTGTAGGCATTACAAAGAACATAGAGTATACACATAGGCCAAAGCCACACTGACACACTAAAAGTTGTATAAAAACAATGATTAACTTTATATATACACTAAGGTAAAGTTAATTCTTCAAGAAGGTAATTACTATAAAATTCCACAAGCACATAGAAGAACCAATGCAATATTCACATTAAGTAACACACTTGTGTATACTTTGAGAATGGCAGTATGCAATTCAAAAGGTAAGTTAAATACTTTTTTAATAAATGTTTCAGGTAAAATAAATGAAATTAAACCAACATAAAGCAGGTAAATACTTTGCAATTATTTTTCTGGGGCATTAGGTTATAGAAGTCCAATCCTATTTATTTATGAGTGTCTCAGAGTCAGATTGAAGGGCAAAATAGGCAAGGCACAAGCTGTAGAATGCTGTGTTTTCAGAGGAAACCTTCAGTAGCAAGTAAGTAACACCTTATGCTTGGGAAAAGGTTCAGGGATTTCAGTGAAAGCTCCCTAAAGGCACACAGGAGTTAGGCCTGGGGGAATGGGTATGGGTGAACTCCCAAACACACAAATCAGTACTCCATCAACACAGGAGCAGCAATGCAAGTCTAGGTAAGTTCTACCAGGAGTCTCAGAGTACCTTTGAAGTGAAGAAGCTGATGCAGCACGATGCCCCCATGATGCAGCAGCAGCAGATCCGGTCACCAGATTTTTGGTCAGGCAGATGAAAGAAGGGACACTGGAATGGATCTCATAGCAGCAGTCGAGTGAAGCGGCTTCAAGCAGAGAATTTTTCAGTGTTCTGTTATTTTGATGCCCTATTACCTCATGGTCGATTTGGCACTGTTTCTCGGTCCAGCACGCTGGTGAATACACTTCAAGGAGTGGAATCTTGCCTCTAGCAGTCCCGAAGGTGTCCACCAAAGTTTTGGGAGGATTCAATCTATGTACGTTGATGCATTGCACAGTGGCTACAGTTCCCAGAGTTTTGGCGGTTTTCAGCCCGTTGTCAAGGGCTTTGTCGCTGGGGGCTTCTTACCGCTTCCTGGTTTCTAGGTTCCTTTCCTTTTCTTCTTGGAGGCACCGGCTAGCAGGGTTTCCAGGATGGATCGAGGGCAGTGCAGGCAGGAGAGCCTTCCCCCTTCCAGTCCAGGAGGATGTAGACTTGGACAAGGTCAGGGACCTGTTCCTCCACACCACAGGCTAGGCAACTCCCCAGTTTCACGTGGTGCAAAGGCAGCAGGACCACATGGATTCCACTGCTTCGGGGAGTGCAGTTTTTAACACCAACTGCCAGAGGAGCCACACTCTGGCAGGTCTTAGAGGAAAAGAGAGGAAAGAATGAAAATGGAAAGTGAGTTCTGAGAAAGAGTAAAAGAGGAAGAACAAGCAAGAGCAAAACTGGTGAAGGCAGACTGAAAGCAGATACAGGAGGTAGAACAAGGAAACTGCTAGGAGGCAACGCAGGACCAACAGACCATGGATAGGCAGGGAAATTGAACCTAACTCATGGGAGCGTTAAGATGCAATGAGGAGGGAAAACGCCAGCCTTTTATCCTGAATGTGGTGCTCCTCCTGTGTCAGCGGTTTCATTGGAAACCGGACGCTACTGCCTAGAATGCAATCACGTAAGTGAGGCCAAGAAGGACATGCCGTAGCGGAGGCATGGTGCAGCCCTGACCCCGTAACCATCCCCCGCACTGTGGACCCCAGCCAGAATCCATCGCCAGCACTCCTCAGCCTCTGTAAGCATCCTAGGGTTCACCAATGCCAATGTGACCACCCCCACCAACGGAAATACAGTAGTCAGAAACCAGTAGATAAGTGGTGCTGGTGTCGCGTGAGTTGATAGTGAGAATGCGTAACACCGTGAAGGTCACAGCTCATCGTGGGACAGCTCAAAATGCAGGTCGTCTTCAGACTGAATGGAACCACTAGTCTAAGGGAGCAAGCCATCCTTTTCAGAGCTCTCCTGATGCTTTCAATAAGTGGTAGGACAACAGCGATTACAAATAAGTCATTTCCGTTCATCGTGAAGTGGCTGCGGATATCTTCTCCTCTTCTTCCTTGTCGATTCTTCATTTCCAGTGGTCAGCTTGTCTTCCGCCTCAAGATGCATGTCTCATATGCAGGAACCAAGCCAATCAGCACCTATGCATCATTCAAACTGTGGGTTCCCAGTTGGAACTGGTTTGAGACAGGCACAGCTGTCGACAAAGAGCAGGAGAGTTTCAGAGTCCTCCCCTTTTCCTGTACTCACAGACACACGGGAGCCTTGGCGGCCTTCACAATGTCAAACCAGGACCGATGGAACAAGAAGGGACAAGCCATCTTGAATGGAGAAAAAAGAACACTGTCACCATTGTGGGTCAAGTGTGACCATGTGTGCACTACCACAGCTGTGAGTACAGCCTGAAAGTAAAAATTGCACAAAAGTAGGTAGGATAAAACGACTGCCACCAGTCATTCAGATTAGCTTGTCAATGTAACCAAAATGTTACAGGAGCACTGAGAAGGTGGATACTGTGTAGCCCCTCAGCACTCCACATAAGGTGGGTTGTGCTGACTCAAGATGGAACACGTTGAGAAGGATAAAAATATCCCCCTGTAACAGAGAATAAAAAAGGAAACCCAGAGCGCTCCCAGCAACACTGCCCAAAGAGTGCTGTGTGCTGCAAAGGTCAAAGACAGATGCCATAACTCCAAGACAAAGATATAACAAGAAACTTGTGGAAAAAGGTTCCCAGTCATTCAGGGGAACAGACCCAAAATCCAGTAGACCAGCAAACAGTGCTGGGGGGCTTACATTTGGAGGAGATTGTACATACAAAATAAAAATCTACCTAACATTATTGTATCATGGACTATGTTTCTAAAGCTATTAAGCTATTGAGATTGGTTTGCTGATCTCTCTGTGAAACAGTGAAGAGCACAAAAGAAGGTGGGCAGAATAGGACTTGTTTAAAAAAAAAGTTAAACCAACAAAACCTGGCTCGAAATTCACAGCACTGTCCGCTTGGGAAATACACTTTGATTTTAAGATAGTATACGCAGACAAGTCGCTCATGTAGCCATCCATAGAGAATCACAAGCCACCCACAGCTATATTTCCTCCAGTTATCTCAGGTCTAGACATTCAAATAAAATTTTAAAAAAGGCTGAGCCCTTACGACTCAAGGCCCACTACTCTGAAACAATCTGTTCTACACGCTTCACTTAGAGCACAGCAGAACTGGCAGTAATATTCTGAAAACGTGTTCTTCAGTCAGCCTTGGATAGCTTAAAAATGACGTGTGGCACCCTACCACCCTACTACCACCACCATCATTGTACTCTCCCCTCCAATGTATTACGCGTTTTAAAAAAAAATAATACTGTATAACCAGTGTGATATACGAAGCAACGTTTTACCGCGAAAACAATGTCATGTGCATCTGTTTGATTTTCTAATCACATCCTTGGTGCAATGTCGACGAGCGTCACCTGATTTCCTTACATACAGCGAATCAAGGGTGTTGCTAGGTCTGGAAAAGAACCGGGGCTAAGCTAATATCGGGACTGTCGGGACTTGGGGCTAGCCACCCTTTTAGTTGTAGCCCCTGAGCTTTTATCCAGGTTACAAACCAAAAGACCCGGGGCTATAGCCCCCTCAGCCACCCCCTAGCAACGCCTCTGCATCGAAGGAGAACCGTACCGCAACCTTTGGCTGCCAACAACACTCTGACGTGGTTGTGTGTTGACACGCCACGTTCTTTGATGCACAGTGAAAATAAATGAATTCAAGTCGGTTTGCTTATAGGGATGGCAGCAAGAACACACGCAATTTAGGAAGCAGACATGCCATCTAGTGGAGACAGCCAACTCCAATACATAAACATTGCCTGTATTCTCACTTTAATTATATCTGTGTTCATTGCACTCACCTCTTTAAATAAAAAATGTCCCCTTAAGGTAAAAAATGGATAAAAGAAAATCCATCAACCAAACAGCTACAGTTGCCTGACCCTCGACTGTCTTCATATTTCAAAACGACAGGGACGACTAATATATCTTTTTTTGATCTAAGGATCACTAGATGACAATTTATAGCTTCCTCAGGCAGACTGATCTGCCAGAATGCGCGACTTAACTTCATGTCATATATTTTTGTTACTATAGCAGAAATTACCTTTGAATATTTTTGGAAAATGGTTGCCCGGTGGGCAAAAGGAAGAATCCCTTGAGCAGCAATGCATTAATTGATATCAAGAACAGAGACACTGACTAATATAGCAGAAAGACTGACTGCGCTCCATTTTGACAGCACGTCAGGTAACTAATAATGTGGCCATTGGACAGTCTGTTAAATCAGTTAAAATATTAAAGAGAACTCGGAATTTAGAACAAGAAGTGCCAATTCTTCATAATTTCTTGACGAGTAGACGATTGTAAAATAAGAAATAGGATTCTAAGAGTCGCTGCAAATATCTTTCATTATTCAACCACCTAACTGCCTGCGCAAATGTGCCCAATGAACATTAGAAACTATGAAATTCAACATAATGAATACGACAACATCAATAATGAAATGCATATGTATGGTACACTCATAAGAATTAAAGTTATCACGCTAAGGGGAACTTATTGCAGTTATGCAGTGAAAGAAACACACACATTGTACTGTATTCATTTTTTCATTGTCCAATAGAGAAACAGCCAATGAAACCGAAGTTAAAAGAAAACAAAAATGGGGATTGTTAGCACTATCATGTACATATGTACGAAGCTACGCATGTATAAAGAGATATGCAGTCTGGTCGTAGCTTATTTTTGAAACACAACGATGGAAACATATTACTCTTAAGGTCAGAGTAGGGACCCCTTTGCACTATCTGGTTTTGAAGGTAACCTGCAGGGAAAGGTATACATAATTTTCGACTTTTAATTCAGTCACAAAGCAAATCATGGATACGTTCCACACATTTCAAAAAGTGGAAGTGCTCCATGCAAGTGTTCTGCTAAAATATAGCTCATTGGTTTTGGCTATTGGGTGGCACTGTCAGTGCTGCTATTAGCTAAAACTTACAAAAGGCATGGGAGCCCCTCTACTGAGAACGAACATGCTGAAATATCTTCCACTTGGGAGGTTCTACAACCATGTTTTACCTCACTGCACACTTCACAGAGGAGAAATATCCATGTGCATATCAGTCTGGTCCCACCTGCAAGAGCAGTGCATCACGGAAATACTATGCACATCTCCTCTCAACAAGTGAGTGTACTATCAGCAACCCCAACCATGTGTTTCATCCTTGTTTGCCCTCAGCAGTGAGGTTAAGCTGGACCTCTCAGCAGTGAGAAAGGGGCCCACGTCTGGATTACGCTTAGTAACTTAGGGTAAAACCACAGGTTTTACAAAATGTACAAAAGCCATGGGAGTCCCTTTACTGAGAAGAATGGTGGCTTAATTAGCCTGTTCAATGGAATTTCTTCCACTCAGGAGGGTCTATAACCAGGTTTTAGTTCACTGTGCCCTTCATACAGAGCAGATATGTGCATTTGCATATCAGTCTGGTCCCACCCACTAGGGCAGTCCAGCACTGAAATGCTAGGCAAATCCCCTCTAAACAAGAGTACCATCTGCAACCGCAGACACGTGTTTCTATGGATGGGACATTAAGATATAAAAGAGATGGGATGTGAGGATGGACACACCGCCTGTGGGTGTTGTTTGGTTATTTACCCACCCATTTAACTCCTATGTCATCTTGAGATCTATGTTTTCCCCACCCATTCCCACTCACCCTGCCCAAGCCACACCTACATGGGGTCTCTTTGAACTAAACTGTCTGATTAATATACATTTGAGTGTGCACGCTGAAGCTTAGAGTTGCTGCTACTTCTAACAAACAGTTATGGGGTCAGCCTGCACTGTGGAGCAACAGTTGAAGCCTGCGTAAACCTCGAAACGAAAATAGTGTGCTCCAGCTGTCAGAATCATGTTCCTCATCTTTAAATGTTATCGGAATGGAAAGCTGCACATGGTCTTCCAGCTGATAGCAACAAAATAACAAGAATATCAAAACAGTGTGTCTATATGTTATATATGTCATTAAAACAAAACGATTCATAGCAAAATAAACAAGGACATACATAGAAATCCTCTAAGATTATGGAGTAAGCGATGTAAAACAATGCTGTAAATTATAAAGGAAGTACGAAAAAGTGACAATGTATGGGTTTCATGCTGAAGGGCACTTAACATTGAGCCACTGCACTACCTTCAAACATAGCGCCTCTGCTACCATGAAGTAGACAGGACCCGCAGATTAGTCTCAATTTAACGAAAGATACGAACAATCTGAGATGGCTGATTGGTTAGGATGCCTCCTCTGCTTGACAAGAAAGCGCAGCCTGTGATGTTTCATGCTTGCCAAAGCCGGGGTTTGAGAGGATCCTCGGAGCTGCAGCGAGCAACGCTGTGGTGCTTAAGAACTCAAGGATCAGCCATTCGTGATTTATGTTTTTTTAAGCACTATGCTTACTAGATCACAATTGGAAAGAAGCATTGGCAAGGGCCAACAATTTGGGCTGTTGTGTTGTCATGGTTAAGGCACTCGCCATGCACTGCCGTAGTTGTTTTAATTGGCCATTGATGGTAGCAGGTGCAAAATAGTGCGAGTACCTGGGTATGTTATGGCAGCGCATGCCAAATGCCTAATACTTATACACACACCAAAACTGTTGGCTTTGCCAATGCTTGTTTTATACACCTGTGTCCATTAAAATGAGGATATGTTAGTGCTCCGAGTTATGTGAAACACATTTTTCTGGTAGGCTCATTTTAAAGGCAAACATAGCATACAGCAGAGCAGTCAAATCAAGATGTATATGCTGTATGCCTTGATTTTATGCTCCACCTCATAACTCACATGGTGGTGTTGACTAAAACGACCTGAAACCCCATACACGAATTGTAATCACAAGTCAGTGAAATGTGTTGTTTTACGTCTCACTTTTACGAATCAAGGTAACACCAAGAAACACACTACCACATTTTTTACTGCCCCCTTTTACAGCTTTAAATTGCAACTCAGAGGAGGTTACATGTGTTTGTGCACGAGTGGCATTTTACACTGGTTGGTGAAATCATCTCAACGCCCACTCCAACAGCCCACAGCAGGACACACATGAATACAACGATCAATTAAGAGTTTTACACAGCACGTACAATGTAGAATCACCTAAGCCTAAATGTTTCCACCAACATGGAAAGAGTAGGAAAATGTTTGCCACACCTCATCCAGCTAATGCACCTCACCTCATATGCACACAGAAACATGCGGCACAGCAGCAACAAAATCAGGTAGCCCATCAGCCTGCACCCAAGCCCCCGCAGACAAAACAACATCATGCACCCTAGCCCCTGAAACAGCCAATAGGCCTGCATCCCAGTCCCCCAGGTAGCCTTCCATACTGGAGTCCAGCCCCTACAGTCAGCACATCAGCCTGCACCCAAGACTCCTCTTGCAGCAGCAACAGGACAAGAGGAGGCATAGGAGAGCTTGATGACCCTACACAGCAGGGGTGGTGAACTGGCCCAGGATATCCCATCATGACCTTAGAGCCCAGGAGATCCTTCCCAAGTACCTGGCTACATTGAGTCCAACATGCAAACCAAAATGTCCAACAACTCCATTGAAGACTTCAATTGTGTGCCACCGTCTCCATTCAGTGCACTGTGGCCCTGGTACATCGAATCACCCAGCCATGTTTCTATTGCATCCTCTCACAGGTGTTACACCCCATAGTGATCTGGATCTGTCACTACATTTCATTCTCTGCAAGGATGTGGCCCTTCTAACATCCTGAGAAAGAAAGCGAAACAGAAGCAAGCAACACTCCCATCAATGTGCAGATGCCTACTCTAACCCATGGCTGTTACACATTTTCCGGTTCAACACATGACTCCATGGGTCAATCTTGAAGCAACATGCCACACATCACGAAGCATGCTTTGCATAACTGCTGGATTGGTATTAGGAACCACACACCATATAAAGGACATGCCTAATCACACCTACTCTGCATATGAGCCAAGAGCACCGAACTGTGAACACAGAACACAAATGTCTCTCCATGAAACTCAGCACAACCTGTGGATTAGCAAAATATAGACTAGAGACTGACAGATTGATGGAAGCCATTCCAGCTCAGGACATACTGGCTGGAGCGGGAAAAAAGAATGGATGGACATCCACAGTATACCAAATTCCAGCACTTTGTGTGATGGATCATGGAGAGGCATACGTCATCAATGTGCATCATTGGGCCACTTTACAAAGGGAGAAGAGGATGGTGTCCACCTCAGGGAAGAAGTGGAATAGAAGAACTGGACAATAACATTTATCAAGAGGTAGAGAGGGTTGTGGTGAGATGTGAGGTTCCCTACATCCAAAGGCTGAAAGTGCAGCCAACAAATCTGAAAGGGGGAAAGAGTGGTGGCCTTGTAGATCACAAGGCAAATCGCATCTCCACCTCCAGATGAGTGTGAGGAGTGAGGGAACACAGCATGCGTGCAGACCAGCATTCCTAGGTTAAGAGGGAAATCACACATCCAGCAAAAGCCAATGCTGTTTGAGGGGTGATGTGAATGCATACTTATCAGGGAGGTGATATGGGCAGATACACGTACAGAGAGAAGGTAGGCCTGAAGGCTATATGTGGGGAAGTAAAGGGCAGAGTCAGATCAGGAAAATAAAAGAAGGATAGGCTTATGGCGCAATTTATGAGGAGAGTAAGGGAATACTAAGAATACACCAAGTAATAGCAGTAAGGGTTGTGGACAATGAATTATAAGACAACTAAACACAAATGTAGCCAGTTGTGAGGACCTACAGAGGTACCTCTGATTTGGCTGATATTTTGCAAACACAATGTTTGCCAAGCTGCCCACCCCCAGACTGGACATTTTAGGAAAGATTCATTAAAACATGAAAAAGTTATTAAGAATGCAAAATTGCACTGTCTTCGGCCTACTTATTTCTTGAAATATAATGTGTGGTATAAAATTCTATGTACACACAGACATTATTATAAAGAAGAATACAATGTAAGTATGTACGTACTTTTAATAATTTATTTTCAAAAGAAATAGTATGTAGTATTAGTAACTGATTTATTTGTCACATCAACCGAACTTCGAATTCTTAGATTATATAGTATCACAATGCACATGGACACATACTTTCTTTTGTATGTGATGTTTTAAAAATAAAACTAGATAATTGTAAATTGAATTGTGAACATTAAATATGTTCATAACATTTACTATTAAACAGGTTTCTACTTCTATCCTTATTTGTTTTTAACTGCTACATATACTTATTACATTATTATAGGGTGGCGATAGCCGCCCTATATTTAAGGTGAGTCGGAGACACATAGGAACCCCTCTAAATTCTATTGTTAATATCTTTTGATTCAATAACTGATTTGGCCCTAACTCTGAAAGCGATTAAAAGTCTGCGGGGCCCGCCAAACTGCAAAGTTTCGTAAAGATTTTTTAACAAATCAAAAAGTTATCAAGCGTCCAAAAGTGCGACCGACTTCCCATTCATTTTCCCATAGTCAAAAAAGGTCCATTTTTGCCCAAGTGCACAACCCAAACTGCTGGACGGATTTTGACCAGGTCCAAAATAACTTGGGCAGGAAGCATTGCCTCGCACACCATGCATGGTTTGGGGTTATTCTGTACTGTGTTTATTTTCAAATGTGACAGAGAAGGGTGTGCCCCCTTCCACAAAATTCATAGTTATATCTCCCATGGTGCATTGCAGGATCATGGTTTTCAGAAATGAATCGACCGCCATCTTGTTTTTCTCTTAATGTGAGAGATAATCACGGCTGTAGCCGAGGTTATGGGAAAGTGAAAAGCAGTAAAAAGCTATTTGCAGGCAAAAATAATTACAAATGCCACTAGGGTAGAGGTGGGGGGATGGCTAGAAAGCACTGACTGAAATTTGGGAGATGGAGGGGGTTCAGGGGCCGAGTTTGCAACATGAAGCTTTCTGTATCCTCAGCTATACCTGCGAGTAGCCGACATCTGAAAGCTATCTGCGTCACAGAAGCAGTGTGTGCTCTGGGGTGACAAGGAGAGGGCAGTGGAGGTGAGGAGGCCATCTGGGGAGTGGGGGGAGCTGGCACAGATGAGGGGGGCACATGGTGTTGTGCAGGGGGTGGGGACTTGAAAGAATCTTTTTTCGGCCGTTTTGTCAATATTCAGAGCTATATCCAGGGCTACAAAGGATTACATATAGCAGAGGGTATGTGTTGTTCGGTATCCACAGCTATGTAAAATGTGGTGTCAGTGTTTTATATTTTTTTTTAAGTACTTTATCTAGCTACAGTAACGTCAGGGGTGAAACATCACTGGCCATGGCCAAAGGCCATGGTCAGTTCCCTGGTAGTTATTAGAGAGTCTTTTTTTTATTTTGGATGTGTGTTTTCAGACTTTTCAGCATGTGAGATTTTGGAGAAAGATAGAAGAAATAGTTTAACAAAATTAATAATAAAAAAGGAGCAATTGTAGTCTAGTTTTCGATGTGCCACACAATGTATTTTATGTTGTATTGTCTCACTTATGCTATTATGTTGCGTGGGTGTGCAATGTTTGCCTATCTAGTTTTCTGTAATGTATTTTTTTTCTTGTTTCTTATTTTTCAGTCACTTTACATTAGTACACGAGTAGCGTTGTTCTGTATTCATCATTTAAGTTGGATTGTAGTATAAAACTTGAAGTCAGTCTCTCCTTTAACTGACTTTTTCTTGCCGCGGATAAAGTCAATGAACTGTAGCCGTGGGAATAATAAACTGTTTTGAGGTACACTAAGTGTAGAACTTTAGCATATCATGAGTACTGTTTTGATGTTATGAAGCAACAAGGCATTTCCTTCATCAGTTAGGTGTACTCTATCAGGCCTATAGAAATTGGCCATGTAGAACTGCATGTTGTTGTTCACAATCTATAATTAGTTGTGGTCTGTCATGAATGCTGAAACTTCTTTATTAAAATTTCTCTGGTATTTCTCAATGTTACCATTAAATCTGGTAGTCCATCTTCATTTTTGCCTCTGAGTGAGATTGGAGAAGATAAAGATAGTGTGAGGAAATAGTTCCATTAGTTTTCCCATGCATTGTTTCATCATTAAAGTAAGGGACTCCCCTCGTACATTCCCCAAATCATTTCCTCTACAATGAATGAATATAATGTCTGGGTGCCCTGTACTTCTCAGACTTAACAATTTTGCAAAGAAGTTGAACCGACATCCAAATGTCTCCAATCAGCCACACAGTTTTCAAAACAGCCATGATAATTGCACTATTTGTCTGTTTCCAGGAACATTATTCCTACTTTGAATTTCTAGTAGTTTGTATGAGTAGGACATGTATGATGTGTGTGTGTTGTACTTTCTAATTGGTGGATGGTGCTTTTGATAGTATTCGCGGCAAACAAACAGCTGCCCAGTACGCAGCATTGCTAGTCAGGGGTAGACACGTCCCCACCTTGCTGCCACGGGTATATTAAAGCAAGTGACATGTTGTGTGTTTGTGGACGTGTGGTAGTCGCAGCTATCCAGAATTTTGAGTGGGGTGGCATGTTATATGCATTGAGTGTTTTGGGGGATTATAAGAGACTAGGGGAGTGGAGGATGATTATTAGGAGCAGAGGGGGGCTGGTAGGCATGTTGGGGACAGTTTTGGGTGTTTGGTGCAGAGGAAATGCAATTTTGAATTCAAAGCTTTGCTGATAGCTGTGGCTATGAACAGATGTCTAAGAGGGGCTCTTGTATAGCTGTGTATATAAAAAAGCAGACGCGTAGGCGTGCCGATATCACTCTGCGTTTCATTCATTGCGGTTTGAGCCATGGGTATATTTAAAGCTGCATCTATAAATACACATTTTCTGTGCAATAATTATACTTTTATGTGGATGATAGTGTACATATTTTTATTTGTGCATGTTATTTCATGTACTTTGTTGTTCACTTATTTGATTTGAAGGTTTCAAGCACAATTTAGTTAGATTTGGGGCTTGTAGAAAAATGTACATGTTCCCATGGCTACAAGTGAACTTTGTAGCCGACTTCAATATCCGCGGCTTCGTTTGATGCTGAGCAGGGTTTGTATGTGTTTTGGAATTTCTAATTGTGTAGTGTTAAAGTTGTTAATGTGTACTTCATTTTGATATGTTGCCGTGACCATGTCGACCATTTTATTAGTTTTCTTACAATATAGTCCTCTTTTTGTGGTTTTGATTTTGGAAAGTATGAAGCTCCCCTTTTTGTCTGTTTTTCTCATTTTCACTGCAGAACAGTGATAACATATGATTGGCATTAATCAGTTGTTGGTGATTCTTGTGTTGAAAGTTTGATTTGATAATATATTCTTAATGGGGCTCTGTGGCTTTCTTTGTTTTTTATTGTATTTTTTAACAATGAAGTGCTGCTGCTGTACATGTAGAAAATAGGTGGGAATAAGTATTGAAAGTTGTTTATTAGGAAAGAAATGTAATTTTAGTGAGGTGCATGATATACAATCGTGAAGTATGCTTGTTGTTTTCAAAATAAAAGATTTAACACAGAGCAGTAGAAATGTGATTTCATCTACAATACTTTTTTTTAATAACCTATGGTGTGTGTGTTAAAGTGATTTTTGGGGTGATATAAAAATGTGTTTGTTTTAAAAAGATTTGTTTTTGCTGGTGTGGTGTGATATTTAGTGTGCCCATAGTTATGGGTTCTGACTACTGTAAAGGCTTCAATAAAGACTGTGGGGAAGTATCAGGCACAGGAATGCCCTCTTGGCTTTGGACTTATTGCTATGTAAACTCCTATTATGTATAACACTGCATGTGTTAGGAAATGCTATTTTAGTACAGAAATTAGAGGTTGTAAAATGTTAGGATGGTTTATTCAAAGTTTACATGTGCAACAAATTTAAATAGGAAACACTGTTTTTGTTTTAATGTTCTTATTGCTGTACTGTTATTTGCTACAGAAATACTGGAATTGTCAATGGCAGCTTACTGGGCACACAAACCGAGACTGTCCTGTGATGCCCATGAACATCTTAGATGTTCGGGGGCATCTATGCTTATTTGTGTATTACAGGGTTGGTGAAAAGCAGTTTTCGGATGGCTTACAACTTTGGCACCACTCAATGAAACTTCATGAAATTCAGGAATTTTATTCTAGAACTGATTGAATGGTTTTGCAAAGGGTGGTGCTGTTTTGTCAAGGGGGAACAACATTAGATGGGGGGTCCCAACATTTTGTAAAGGCTTATAATTGTGGTGCCCTTTAACAAAGTTGGGGATTTCGTGAAGAGAAGGCAAAATTAGAGGGGTGTCTCAACATTTTGACATGGTTTATAACTTTTCTGCCATTTGACAAATGTGGACAACAGTTTTCAGAAAGATCCAAAACCCAACCTTGAATGTTTGTACAAAGTCTGAATGGATTTTGTGAAGTGGAGGCTAAGTCATATGACTATTGCATGCATGTAAATTTTGACAATTCTGAACAAATAAAACATGGGCAGATTTCCAGCAAAGGCGTGCGAAGAGAATTGGCAAGGACCTGAAAGCATGATTATTTTTTGACAAGTGTCATAATGTAGGTACATAAAATAGTGATATATCTGTGGTGATTGCGGTATAGCCTGTGGCCATGGGCAGTGGCCAGATTGTCTGGGTCATGGCATAAGGTCAAGACCCAGACAATCTGGATATTGGCCATGACCACGAGGGATGACCAATGGGGTTAAAGTGGCCATGTGCACCAGGGACCGGCTATGTGGTAAGGTTTTTCGAAATTGGGTGGGATAGGTTTAAAAGGGAAAAACAAATGTGCTTGTGGGTACAGGTTGAAGGGCTGGATGGGATTGCAGAAGATATGTACGAGGAGGATCAGCAAGAACTGGAAAGCATGGTTTAGCAAATATGTCCTTTTTCTGTTCTACACAACAAAGTGCTATAACTCCGGTGACTGGACAATGGGTGCGGGTGTTAGAAAGGAGAAATGTGTACTGTAATGTGTTAATTGTGGCATGCAGCATGGACGAAGCGGTAGGTTTGAATGTGAAACATATTTAGCCTGTGGTTACAACCTGAATTGGTGGACTAGATTACTACATACTTTTGCGACGAGCATTAGAAAGGACCTGCAGGCATGTTTTTCGAAATATGTGTTATGTTTTATGTTTCCAAAATGTAAGAATGTAAGTAGGAAAATGTAGTGATATACATTTGGTGTCTGGGTAGTGGATCTGACCCTCGGCAAACGCAAATGTGTACTCTGATTTGGAGACTTGCCATGGTTGCAAGTGACAAGCAGTGGCCAGTGGTTACATTATTATGGGATAGTGGACACTGAACTAGAATACAGGGTAGGTGCAGTGAATAATAGGCGTTGTTTGGTTTGGCTGGGGTCATGGTGCAGCCTTATGGCATAAGCATTATGCTGATGATACACAGATCCTCATCCCGTCATGACAAGGATTTGGCCTTTGTAAATAGAGTGTACCTCATCATCCAGGCATGGATGGCTTGACACGGCCTATGCCTGAATGATGACAAAACAGAACTCCTCATATTAGGTACCACTCCTAATCTCAACAAACTAAGCCAGAACTACTCCTCGTTCAAAATTGACAATAACATCATTGTTGTGGCTAAGGAGGTTAAAACCCTTGGTTTTCATCTAGATTCCTCATTAACCTTTAAAAAACAGGTAAATGCTATGGCTTCTGCTACCTCTTACACCTGTAAATTAATCAGAGCAGCCAAACCTTTCCTCTCTCCTAACAATTGTATTACCCTAGCTAGAGCCTTGATCCTGTCCAAACTGGATTATTGTAATACACTCTACGTAGGCAGTAACAAATATATCACAAACAAGATTCAAATCTTGCAAAATACTGCCTTAAAACCAGCTTTAAGTCTCCCGAAGAAAGCCCATATCTCAGAGATCAGAAGATCCGTCAATTGGCTCTCTACGAAAGTCAAGATCTTCCTGAAATCAGTCTCTTTGACTCATAAATGTCTCCATCAATCTGCCCCTCAATACCTCATAGTGAGATTCACTAGACAAGCATCTTGCCGCCCTTCAGGAAAGGCCAACTCTAACCTTCTACTGGTGCCCAGATTCAAACGCTCTATGACTGGTGGAACTAACTTTCCTGTCAAAGCAGCACAACACTGGAACTCCCTTCCTCCATCCTTAAGGGAAGACCTCCCGTACTTACAATTCAGATCTAACCTTATCCATTGGATCAAGGATCATGACAACTAACTCACATCTCTGGGATCTCCTTTGTTTCCATTTATACGTCTAGGGTACTGCAGTTACATGATATGTTACAGCCTACTTAACAAAAGCAGAACAAACAGAGCTTCAAGACCTCTGGAATGACCTATCCTCAGACAAAACACCATCTCAGAAATTGTACAGTTTATGCATAAAAATGCTCTCTCATAGAGAATGTGGCTCCTATGAAGCTGCAGATCATTTAAACGGTACTGCTTTGTATAGAAAATCTGAAAATATAGTATGGCTAAGTCTTGGTCCTGCTACATCTAGCAAAAGAATTCTCAAATCATATGAGGACATAGAAACAATAGCCAAAAATGATCCCAACAGCCAAGACATTTTGAAAAACAATTTACCAGACACATACTACCCAAACAGGATTACCACTTTGGAAACCATGTGTCTATACCACATAGCCCAAAACTTTGTATTCAAAAATAATATAAAACCTGATGAACAAAAAGGTAGATATAGAGTGACAGATTGTGAAGGCTGCTTATTGAAACTTACCAAACAAAGCTTAATTAATCATATCAAATTGTCATTAAAAACTCCTCAACAGAACGAAATATATTACATGTCCCTGCTACAACTTTTTAAATCATGGAGAAAAGAAGAAGATATTCTAGATAACTATCACTCCTATGAAGACGCTTTCAAATCAAATGAAATCACTATCACCGATATAAACATTACGCAGTACAAAACAATGTTGCACAATGAACAGCAACATGAAGAAGAACTCCAGGCCCAAAAAGATAAGGACACTCCCGACAGTAGTCAACCTTCTGTAACAGGAAGCCAAGAACCACTGGGACAGCCACTAATAGCAAAAGAGGCAGAATTAGCTATGACAGAAGTAGAAAACACCATGTGTCACTATGAAAAAGATACAGAAGACTTAACTGTACTACTATTAAAACTAAACAAAGAGAAGACCACCATTTTTGAAGAAGTAACAAAAGAAATTGCACATGATGTACAACATGAAAATAAAGAATGTACCTGCCAAAATTGCACACCTATACCACTATACGTCAGTGCTGAAGCTGGTTCAGGCAAAACATTCTTAATCAAAATCAACAGCAAGTTCCTTCAACAATTGACAAACAACAAACTGTCAGCTGTTGTAACTGCCCCCACAGGTTTAGCTGCCTACAACATAGGCGGTGTCACTTTACACCGATTACTACTCCTTCCAGTAGAACACCAAAACAAATTAGAATATTACAAACTTTCTACAGAAGCTGCAATGGAACTACGCAGAGTGTTAAAACAAATGAAAATGCTACTAATAGATGGAGTGAGCATGGTCTCCAACCTAATGATGTCTTTGATTCACCTCAGATTGCACGAAGTACTTAAAACAAACTACAAAGAGCTCTTTGGAGGAAAACACATTATTGTTTTCAGAGATCTTCTTCAATTGACACCAGTGAAAGGTGAACCTATTTTTAAAACCTTAGGACACAAACTCTGCCGTAAAACTGTTGGCAGCATAGGAAATGTCAACCTTTGGCAACATTTCCAATACACAGAATTAACAGAAAACATGTGCCAATCTGCAGATCTCACTTACGCCAACAATTTAAAAAGTATTGGATTTGGTGTACTATCTCAAGAAGCACAAGCAATATTAAAAACCCAGCACATCCATGCACTTTATGGCGATAACTCATGTGCTACTGATGTTATGGAACAATTAGCGCACAAAAATGTCAATTTTATGCCCTTAATGCCAACTCTTGCAAGCTTTTCCAAATTCAATGAAACAATGTTGAAAAAAGAAATGCAACCAATAATTGAAATTTGCTCCACAGACAAACTGGACATACATGGTATGACACTACCCATGTGTCAACAAGCCACAACAAGATTTAATATCTTAGATCATTCTATCTCCAACACAGCTGTTTTGGAGAAAATATTAAAATTATCCTTAAACTGTAGAGTAATACTTAAACGTAACCTTGATGTGGAACAAGGACTAGTTATGGAGCACTGGGTACAGTTGTTGGCTTTCAAACATACCCACGTGACAACAACATTCAGTTTGTCAATATTCTCTTTGACAAACTTCCAGTAGTAAAAAGGATAGGGCTCTCAACAGCTCGATTCCTTCTCTTCAAAGACATGTATGTACGCAGAGAACAATTTTCTCTAACTCTAGCATACGCAGTCACTATTCAAAAATCACAAGGTCTTACCCTAGAAAAAGCATTGATAGATATTGGGAACAAAGTCTTTAAAGAAGGCATGAGTTACGTAGCACTATCACGCTTACGTACACTTGACGGTCTATTTCTAATCAACTTTGATGCAAGTAAAGTAAACGCTGATATTCCTTGCATTTTGGAATACAATAGACTACGTTCACTATACACCCCCCATCTAAAAACATATCCTGTTCCACAAAAAGGAAAACATTGTAAAAGGAAACTAATTCAAACAGAAATGCAACAGAATCTCACTGCAAATCCTCCAAAGAGAATAAAAGAAGCTAATACTTCATCAATTACCACAACCAAAGAAGAACCTATTAGTGAAAGTAACTCAGGTACTTCTTCAAAGAAGCAACAAACGCCCCAAAAAAATGACTTGGACACAGAACTATCTGGTCCATTCGAATTTTCAAATATAACTGGTGTAAGTTGCTACGCAAATGTAGCAATGAATATTCTATTTCAATTGCCACCAATTGTTGACAACATTTATTCACACAGTACAGACCCATTGTGTTTGCATATGTTAGTCCTTCATAGAAATGCAACAAACAATCCTGACAACACGTACAGTGTTCATGGAATAAGACAAGAATTGGACTACTGTGCTGGAATGGTAAAATTCACTATAACTCACAAGAAGATCCACAAGAATTTCTAATGCACTTACTACAAGTACTGGAAAACAAAAACATACCTATAAATGAAATCTTCCAGATTTTATACATGTGGAAACATACATGTACTCTCTGCAACAATGTGGCACAGGAACAAATCCCTAATGAGTGCTTCGAGTATGTATCCATACCTAATTGTGAATCCATTACATTTCAGCAACTTGTACAAAATGCAAACCATGCTAGATTATGTACTACCTGCAATTCAGATAATCGCTCCACCTTACTAATACAGACACATAGTAAATACGTAATACTAATGCTTCTACGTTACAATGCAGATGGTACGAAAAACAACTGCAAGCTGACAGGATTCGCATATGGTCAAGTATCACTTGGTAAGAAAACCTTCACAACAATAGGTATAATCTACCACGCAGCAGTCACAACCAATGCAGGTCACTACACTGCATATATAAAAAGAAATGTGGATGGTTCGAATGTAATGATAGTAACATTACTGTAAAGCAGAGATTACCAGCAAATCTTACAAACGCTTATTTAATCTTCTTAAAACCAAAATTTAATAACTGATCTGTACTTAAACATTAACAAACTTCAATTAAAAAACTATAACCAGTTAGAATATGACAACAGGTATGTAACTGCCCCAAGATTTTGCTACAACCAAACAGATAAATCCATACCACTAAATTATAACAAAAAATAGACAGAATACGCCAACAGGTATCTAACTGCTCCAAAAATCTGCAACAAGCCAACAGATAGATCATTAGCCAGAAACAACAAGTGAACACGGAAAACAAACAAACAAATAGACCGTAGCATAACAAAAAAAGGTTTTTTTTAATCCGACATGAATTTTTTTTCACACAGACCCAATGATTTAAAAAACAAACACAGAAATTGAGCAAATTGCACAGTACACTGCTTTGTAAACTACTGAATATGAGGGTCGAAAAAAAGCTGAAATGTCTATTAAGCAATGTAATAAGTCTTTATAAAATACATACACTAACATGCTCTTTTCTTTTATCACAGAAATTGAAAAAGAATATGTGCTCCAGTTACCCAACTCATGAAAAAAATATCCAATCTCAAAAAATCAAACAGTAAGTATATTCTAATACAATGCATAAATACTGCAACATAACAGAACCATTGAAGCAAACATCTAACCAACACCACAATACAAAAAGTTGACTTCCATGGATATGTTATACTGCAGTGCTTGTTACCAAACTCTAAAATCTTAATGACATGACATAGCCAAAACTTCACATACAAACTATACAAATCAAACAGTACACAAACTGTAGATTTGCAAATATTTGATAGATATTTGATTCTATGGGTTTTATCTATGTGTGTGATATGCTGCGGTTGTTGTGGCCAAGGCCTAGAGTCTTGGGTGTATGGCCTACGCCTTCAGCCTGCGGCCATGCACCCAAGACTCTAGGCCCTGGCCACAACCACTGCAACATATCACATCCATGTTGGCTTATAACTTCACTGCTTATAACTTTGGTCTTGGCGGCCATGCACCCAAGACTCTAGACCCTGGCCACAACCACTGCAGCATATCACACCCATGGTGGCTTATAACCTCAGTGCTTACAACTTCGGTCTTTGGTGCATGGCCTTTGGCCATGCACCCAAGACTCTAGGCCCAGGCCACAACCACCGCAGCATATCACACCCATGGTGGCTTATAACTTCAGTGCTTATAACATCGATCTTGGGTCCCAGGACTCTAGGCCCTGGCCACAACCACTGCAGCATATCACACCCATAGAATCAAACATTTTAACTGTGGCATATGGGCAATTTATATGTCCGCGTACACCGCGCGTGTCCTTAGAACAGTTTCAACTTGCCTGCGGACAGCACGGACTGGAATACTGTTCTTAGGACACCCCTCATTTTCACTAATTACGGACATCCCGAACAGCGCGGGTATGGCGAATACATCAGTAGAGCCTGCCACCTAAACAAATACAGTATTTCACCCATCTCTTACTCCCCAAACCTCCCCAAGCACTCTTGCACACCAAAACACTCCTCAAAACCACATTTTGCCTCTGTTCGCCGCCGCACTATCAGCAGATCCAAGATGGCTGGAGCATCCGAACAATCTGACACACTTCACGCTCTTCACCATCCAATCAGAGAATGCATTACACATCCGCAGACATGACGCGAGCCGATTAGCCATTCTGTGTCCTGCCCGCGGAGTGAACAGGGAAGTGTGTCCGCGGAGCGGACATAGATATCACTCATTTTTTGTGACCTACATTTTGGTCGTTTAAAAAAAAACTACCAGACGGATTTTCACCAAATTTACAAAAGCACGCTTTCGGGACCAATTTGGTGAAAATCCATCCAGCGGTTTGGGCTGTAGGCGTGCGCAAAGTTTTTTCCCCATTCAGTCTATGGGAAAAAAAGAAATGTTGGGACCCCCCTATAACTTTGCCCCCCCTGGACCAAACCTCACCAAACCTTGCAAATGAATTCAGAGTGGGCCATATACTTTTTTTGAAGAGTTTGGTGTGGATTCGTCCATGGGGAGCGAAGTTATGAGCCGCCCAAAAAGTGCTCTTCCTATGGGATTAGCAACTTAACCATAACTACACGGCCACTACTGTGGCCGTGTAATATATATATAGTGGCCGTGTAGTTACGGTTAAGTTGCTAATCCCATAGGAAGAACACGTTTTGGGCGGCTGGGGCCTCCCTCTGGAATAGTCTCCCTGCCTCTCTCAAACTTGAGAAGAACTACCTCTGGTTCTGCTTGCTCTCTTCTTCTCACCTGCTGATGCACCTTACTGCTCCCCGCACTGGTCACCTAGTCACCCGCTGAACTTGGGCCCAGGCTCCTGCATGCCCACTTGCCCTTGCACTGCTTCCAGGCTCCCCAGCACTTAAGGGTCTGTATCTGCAACCTTTTCAGTTCCTTCTCTCTGCGCTTATGAGCCACAAGCTGACTGCACTCCCCGCTTCCCCTGCACCCAGGCACTTCTTCCCTTCCCTCTTCCCTGCACTTGTGCGATCTGAATGACACAAGACCTAGTAAGATCGTTATTTTGTCCTCCCTTTGTTTCCCTCTCCTTGTCTTGTCATGCCTAGAAACACTTGTGAACCGGCACGTTATAAATGCCATATCATATCATATCATATCATATCATATCATATCATATCATATGGTTAAAGCTTTAACAGTCACTACTACCCTCAAAACCAGGCCAGAGGGATACAACCACTGTGAATACTTTTTAAATCTTCTGCTTGTGGCTCGATAGATTAAAGCAGGCATTTTGGGTCTTTTTTTTTTGGTTGAGTTGGTATTGAGAATGTGAATTTCGTTCGACAGGCAACAAAAAGGGTGCTCTTCAGCAAACGACTATCAGTTTTCTACTCAAAGGAGGCATGTCAATAGGAGATAATGACATCACGATTCAAGGGCTTGAGGTAGTCTTGATGGAGTGATTCAACTGCCATAGTGTGCCAGCTCAAATGATCTTAAGATGCAGCGCAGACCAACATTGGAAAACGGTTTAAAAAAAAAAAAAAACTAGCAAACAGGCAAGTACGGTTTAACAGGTTGATCAAATGGGAATATTGTGTACGTAGTCATTTTCCACCTAATTTACAGATTCTGGCCCCACAACTCCTTCCTCAGAGACTTAAAGGACTTGGTCACCAAATGTCTCTCACACAAGCCAAGAACATTTTCCTCAGTGACTTCAACATCCCTCTGAACTCAGCAACCAAGTAAATGAAGGATGATCGCCTCTGCTTACTTGATACTGTGAACATCACACAGCACACAAAAGACCAAATTTACAGGGAGGGTAATTTCCTTGACCTCATCATCACTGTGGTGCCCACCCTCTTTCACTGATCTACAATCCTGCTTGACTGGTTGTACCATCTTGCAATCTCCATTGACATTAGTCACACCATCCCAGTTAAGCCCAACCCATCGGGAAAGCAGTAAAATAGCCTTCAGATAAATTATGAATTTCCCAGTGGGGGATCTTACAGAAGGCCTCAACAACCCCCACCTCACATAGGGGTTTATTCCTCATATGAATGAGGTCTGCGATTCACTACTCAAAGAACACAACACCAACATCACAACCCAAATCAACAGCCGTGCCTAAGTGAAACAACTCGCTCTCGAGCCTAACCCACCCGCTTCCCGGTACACTCCGGGAAGTCAGTCTGTTACATTATTATCTGGATTTCTGTGGGAACATATGCAGGGTCTCAGAGGAAAGCCCTTCGAAGACAGGTAGTTTGCTAAATAATTCTTAAAGTTTTGTCATTTCCAATCAGCTGTGTTCGGAGTGCCAATGTTTCAGCAGCAGGAAGGCTTGACCAGCAGCAGGACACTCTGAATGGTATCTGAAAGTGGCTGGGGGACATTCTTGGGCAGATTGATAACAGATTAAGATCCCAGTAATAGCATTATATTTATTGCGTCCAAATATGATTCACTTAAGTGGGTGTTTCACACCCTTATATTCGGCCTCATTATGGGTTTGGTCATAATTCAGTGGTAAATCCATCAAATTATCAGCAAACTCGATTAATGGTGGTAATTTGCAATTTTTGGAATCCATGGGATGCCGTGGGGGATATTTTGGTGCATTTACTGCTGGCAGATTTACCACACTGTAAATCTGCTGATTTGTGTGTGTAAAGTGGAGGATTTGCCTCCAGCTGGAGGTAAATCCCCTGCATTTACCCCAAATTCATAATTTTTAATTCAAATACTGGCAAAAAAGAGTGGCAGTAATGGAATTACGTCCCATTTTTTTCCCACACTGTTGAATCATTGTCATGTTGCTGTTAGGCAGAATCATATCCAGTACCCGTTGGGAACACCACACACGATTAAGACTACAAGTGTAAGTACAAGTTCACCTTTGGTACAAGCCTGTACTACACAGTAAAGTGGTAGCGATGGCTGAGCAGACAGACTTATCTCAAGAGTAAAGTGAGCAGTATCAACAGTAACACAAAGGACAGCAATTACTATGGTTCAAACATGCACGGACTCAAGGTTTCTGAGTAAAATAATACACCTTTATTTACACATCAGTTGTAAAACAATTCACTAAGTAAACCAGCAGAAAAATCACACTCTTAATATATTACACAACACCCAATGAATTCTGGACAAGTTAAGCTCAAAATGAAGTGTGAGCAAAATGGCACGCCAGCAATTTAAAAGGCACGGAAAGACAAGGTTATACAAAATTAAACAGCACCAACAAGTAAGTAGGCAGGGCAATCTAGAAAAGGCTTGTTACTATGAGGATTCAAATCAACAGGCCTGGGCCAATGTTAATGGAACAGAGTCTTTGCAGAGGATCACACAGTTCAGAGTAGTTCACGGTTCAGTCGTTGCCAAGAGTTCGAAATGAAGTTGGTAGAAGGAAAAGTTATTTAAAAGAGTAGAGAAGGACAAGCCCATGGATTGGTGAAAGATTCCAAACACTTTCACCGCGGTCGGACGAAACGAACAACCGGGTTAGAACAGTACCTTAAATGAAGAAGAAGGCTGTAGCTGAGGCAGAAGTTCCTGGCAGATCCTGCAGGCTCACGGTTCCTGAAGCGACTGTCGGACTGACATGAAGTAGGAAGACTGGAGGGTATTTCACTGCCCAGGGAAGAAACCAGCGGCAGGAAAAGGCAAAAAATAAAAGGTGCACTCCTTAAAAACCCAACCGGGTCCAGTCCTCCTGGCTATCTGGTTCACTGCAGCTGTGCACTGGAAATTTGGCTAGGGGTGGGAGGCCTTGCTTGGTGTTTGGTGAACTGGTTGGTCCCACTAGCTCATGGGAAGAAGATTCCTTGCAGATCATCTCTGTCGCCAAAGTTTAGAGCTTCAGACCCGCAGCAGGGCTTCACCAGGAGGTTCAGTTGTGGTAGTGGTCCTCTTCTTTTAGCTTCTCTTCGGTTCTCTCGATCCAGTGGCGACACGGCCTTTCTAGTCCCAGAGACTGCTTTTTATGCAGTTTTCCCCCATTCACACAGCCTGGCTGTCAATCACACAGCAGGGTGGCTGTCCTGGCAGGACAGTCACCTAGCCAATCAAACCGGAGTGTGACATGGGTTTCCAAGGGAACCCTGTGCAGGGGGCCTAAAACCCCTCCCTCACATCCTGTCCCACCAGACTCTCAGGTGCGTAAGGAGGGCTTCTGTGCAGAAGCCCGCCAAAGGACGGCGAACAAAGGAACCAAACCTGGTTTGGCGGGCAGAATAAAACACGAGAAGGACCTTTACAAAATGAAATGGCGAATAAACCGAGCCAGAACCAAATAAAAGTAAATGGGGGCCAGCGGATTTAAGTTTGAGGCTAGTAAGATAGCCTAAAACAGTACCAAGGTTATTTACATAGACCGCGGTAGGAAACATATGGTAGATACCACTGCCAGCAGCCAAATCTTCAAGAAAGGGGAACGAAATATTGTTCCATGACAGACAGACAAAAAGGGATCACTATTAGCCATTTCCATTACTCTATGTAAGATAGTTTGTACTGGGTCTGTGAATTTAAAAAGACTAATAAAGTCAATGGAAACTTTTCATGTTCTGGGAGACAGTCGTCAGTCCCAGAAAAATGGAGTATAAAGTGGGAAGTCTGAAAAAGAAAACCCTGTGTCACTGCACTAAAGGTGCCGTGTAACACTAAGTAAAAAGAGGATGCCTATGGAGTAGGTGAGGCTCTACAGTCTATGAACACAAAAATGTTAAACACACACAGCAAAATACATGTAAGAGTGGGAAAAAAGGCTCACACTCTTACCAGGTGAAAATAAAAATCCTAAAAATCCAGCAAAGCTGCTGAGGGACTAATTAGGTAAGGGAAATTAGCCAATATGGACAATTCTCCCTAAAAGTAGCCGACAGTCATAACCATGGACGTAACTAACATCCCCCAAACCTCCTGTAGACAACATCAACCAACCGACTTTAACCGGCAGTCACAAACACACCACACCACCAGCACCAGGAGAAACATTCACAAACCACACTAATGAATAAATACATGTATACATGCAGGAATAACCTAGTATTGTTGTCATATCCCAACCACCCCACCCACATGTCCAAACTTGCCACCTGTGCAGAAAAAAAACATTGTTAATGTGAACTGAGAAAGCAACCTTTCTCACACCTTAATACATTACACTCCTCACACCCACATGTCCACATAGCATCTGCAGGTGTTAACCCTGTCACAATTCCAGGTAGGCACACTGTGTCTCGACCCAACACAATTGTCTCGCCAATAACCCAACAACCTCAAGTCCTGATCACCCTGAAAAGGAAATTACATGTTAAAGTACACAAAGCAATGCATAACATCAATAACCTAAAACCAGAGGAAAACGCTAATGTGATACCCGGGCCACCACATGTACACTCACACACCTGCTACTGGCCCTCCCAACATCAACCCATGTCCACCCCACTATGTCCACCCCAACCGAAACGCTAACCCAGAGGCCACAACACCAAACACGACAACAACATTACCGGCCTCCACACACCTACCCTTACCAGTCTTCAGACAATGCGAGGACCTTCAACTGCCTGTAAAAACCGCACAGATCAGGATCAAGCTCCCTTAAGTTCTCCATAACGCTGCAACACTTGCCACAAAAATTGTCTTGGACCTGCACCCCCGCGTGGCAGATTAAACTGACCTTGTTCCCCATGCAAACTCCAGAGATACAGCCTGTTCTTTTAGCATCCACAGGGACATTTTCCATTCCACCTCCTAGTGTAGAAGCTGCACACCGTCTCTTAGCTCCCTGTTCTTTAAGGCAACCCACTGAAGCAACACCAAGACCGGCCGTTCCATCCACCAGCCCCACTATCACAGATGATGTGCCCGTGCACCAGTCCTTGCTGCCTCTGAAAATGTCCCTTGTTATGAAACAACGCCAGGATCAGCTGTCATCCCTGCCATCGGCCCTGCTATCCCAGATGATGTGCATGATGCACTAGCCGTTCCTGCCCCCAGCCCAGCTGCCTCAGAAAATGTCCCTTGTGACACTGCTTCCACAGAAAATGTCCCTCGTAATGAAGTAAAGCCAGGAATAGCCGTTCCTACCACTGGTCCTGCTATCATGGCTCGATTGCCGTGCCACGTAGAACGTACATTACGCTCCCTGTCCTGATACATGCTGCACTCCAAAACACCTTTGCGTTCCACCTTCTTCTGCAAGAACGCCAACATCCGATGCGCCACCGACGTCATCACTCCTGCTGCCGACTTTCAAGGAGGAACACCACTGCTGGCCTTCCCCCCCCAAAGACCTGTTTCTGCGCCACCTGGCCACACAAAATTCCTCACACAGAAATGACAATGACGACCATGACCGTGACATCAATAGCACTACAATCTCCTTTCCTTCTCATGCACCGCCCTGACCCAGGCGAATAATCCGACTTGGAAACCGTCAGCAGACACAGCGCCAACTTCACTCTCCTCAGCGCCGCCCCGCAACAACTTCACTCTCCTCAGCACCGCCCCAAGCACCTCCGGCCTGGATATGTCCTCCACTGACCCGCGGTCCCACTCAGACCAGGACACTACTGAGGCTACCACTTCCCAGCCAACACTGACCGTTTGCTGCGCCTTCTGCCCCGTAACTGCTCCACCGAAGCTACTACCTCTGCCAGGACTCCACGCTCCGAGGCTACCTTTGCTTCCTTGACTACCTCTGCCAGGACTCTACGCTCCGAGGCTATCTCTGCCTCCCTACAGGCTGATCCGGTGCCATTCACTGCTCTGGCATCACTCGGCTACCAGCACTCCCTGGACTTGGACTGCTTCAGCTCCAGCCGTGCCCCTGAGCACCGGATTCCTCAGGACTCACCGTCTGGGCATTAGGTCTGCTGTGCTGTCTGCCTGATGACACCCCGGAGACTGTACCAAACACTGTTACCACTCCAGCAAAGGACTGCTGTGCCCCCTGAACCACAGACACTCTCCACATGCGTTCTCCTCTGCCCAATTGTCTGCATGAAAACACCTCCTCGCACTGCCCGGCCTGCAAGGTACCCCGAGCCATCCACCCAGCTCCTTCTCCATCTCCAACTGACACTTTGGAACCTCCTCACTCAAGACTCCACACACACAGTCTATCCACTAGAGATTCCACAGCGCCAGCACATTATGACTCCTTCCTTCTCCTGCTGCCCGCCTCCTCCTCACCCACCATCTGCCCCACCTAGACACTTATGGTGTCCAACAGGGTCAGCTGACCCAGGAACGCAACACATTTAAGGGTGAAACACATGGCAGCCTTGCCCAGCAGCCAGGTGAAGGGTAAAGGCTATGGGTGCCATCCTGTTTGCCTCTTCACCTGATGCACGAGCCCTTCAACACACACACACACACACACACACACAACTTCTACCTACATCAATTCTCAGGAACCAGACCCTCTCAAAAAATGCATCATACTAAGTCTACACAATTTAATACAAAGGAGATAACAACAATCACAAAATGTCCATAACAACATACACACTCAGCAAATGGACACAGTGTTATTTTTCCTCTGTGATATTTGGCAACACTGGTAATTTGCCTTTGTGAGGTTCGGACACTGATACTTTGCCACACTGACAGAGTATCACACTGATAGTATGAACTGTGATATTGTGATATTCTACCACTGAGATACTTGGCCTTACTGAGAGCACCCTCTTTCACACTGATAGTATGAACTGTGATATTGTGATATTCTACCACTGAGATACTTGGCCTTACTGAGAGCACCCACATGGATATATTGACTCTGCTACACTGAATCTCATCGGTAGTTTACTACTGCAATGCTCTGATATTGTGAGATTCTAACATTGCGAGTTTCTGACACTGTACTTTACAAACTCTGATTGTGTGCCACACTGATAGTTTGCAACAGCGTTATTGGGCCTTTGTGATGTTTTGCCTCCACAATATTCTGCCTCAGCATTGTTTTGCTTCTGCGAAGTTTTCCCTCTCTGATATATGGCAACATATATGCATAGTTTGCCTCTGTTAGGCTTGAATTTGAGTGGTCTGACACTGATACTTTGCCACACAAATAGTGTACAACACTGATGGTTTAGAAATGTGTTGTGCTACCACTGCAATATGTTTTCACCGTATTATTCTATCACTGGTATGGTGTGCCATGGCGCTAGACCACTACACAAATAAGTTGGCAACTTAAACACTCTTAGACTTTACCACTTTGAGACACTGCCTTTGTGAGACTCCACCACTAAGCTTTTTACACTGTGAGGTTCTGACAGTGATATTATTACCAGCTTTGATTGGGTACTTCACTGATAGTTCAAAACTGCATTATTGTGACACTGTGAGATATCACCGCTGTGGCATTTTGCCTTTGTGATATTTTGCCTATGCCATATTTGGTAAATGTGATATTTTTCCTCTGTGATGCTTTTCTTCTATGATGTTGGTGATCTTTGGCCTCTTAGAAGTCTTGCCTCTGTGATGTTCTGCCGCTGTGATGTTTGGCAACCCTGATAGTTTGCCTCTGTGAGGCTCTGCCTTTGTAAGATTCTAACACTATACGCTTCAAAAAATATATTAACAACTCGGATAGTGTGCAACGCGGATAGTTTGCAACTGAGTTAGTGTGCCACTGTGACATATCTCCTGCATGCTGTTTTACCTCTATGACATTTAACCTTTGTTATATTTTGCTTCTGTATTCTTTTGCCTATGTGATGTTTCCCATCTGTGATGTTTTTCCACTATGCTATTCGACCTCTGAGATTGTTTGCTTCTGTGATGCTTTGCTTCTGGGATGTTTGATCACTGCTATGTTTTGCCCCTGTGACGCTTTGCTGCTGTGATATTAGGCAACTTTGATAGTTTGCCTCTGTCAGATTCTAAGACTGGGAGGTTCTGACACTGATACAACTCTGAACGTGTGCTACATTGATAGTTTGCAACTGTGTAATTGTACCACTCTGCTACATTGCCTCTGTCCTATTTTGACTCTGTGAAATCTTGACACTGTGATATATTGACACTGTGATATTCGACCATGCAGATAACCTGACAATGATAATTTACCATGCTGATAGTTCACCACTCTCGTAACCCTTGGGATATTATGACCAATTGACACTTGCCAGCTCTGATTATTTGACCCTGCAATAGTGTGCCAGTAGCATAGCGTGCCTGGGATTTTCAAGCACACTGTTAGCTTGCCATTGATGGTTGGCCCACTGATAGCTTTGGTGTCATTATCACCACTGATACAAGCAGGGAGAGGGAGCCCATGGGGTGGTTTTCCCTTGGGAGAATGTTTCCCTGGAATAGTACACTTATGGGATATTGTAGCCCTAGGGCAGTGTGGCACTGGGACAGTGTGCCCACAGAATACTGTGCCAAACAACAAGATTCTGACGTGCCCATACCCACTCAAATAGCCTAGTTCCACTGGAACGCCTGCAGATCAGGGGAAGCAACCTAGGAAAGATTTTATTGTGCATTATCTTGCCAATTGAGTCACATGTCATTACATAATTTTCTTGTAACCAACTAGAAGAATAAGAGGATAATTCAAACCAAATAAGGGTACCACAAACCCAAACCAGACAGAGATCCAGTTGAAAAATCGACAATCCAACTGCACAAACCTAAAAATAAATCCCAATCATGGAAAGATCATCATTCAAGGAAGTCCCATAAAAGAGAAAACCCCAATGAAAAAAGCCAAACTTTAAAACCCACTTCCTCATGGAACCAAAAAACACCAATAAACCCTTCAGTAACATATTTATTATAGGGAGCCCTTTTACAACAACACAACCACAATTTCTCTATGATTCCACTACCTATCTACGAGGCCGAAACATGTCTGGGGATGCTTGTGGTCTCATGCAGAAAGGATGTGACCAAACAGTTTGGATTTGACTTCCCTTTTTGGCGTCAGACATAGCCTGATTTGCATATGGTCTTTCACCTTTTATAATTGCTTGGTAGGCAGAGAACAACGGTCTGGAGGGTTGCCCAGAGCAATGTGTGATGAATCCAATGGATTCATCATTGTTTCCCTGGCAGTGACCTCCTCCCATGTGGCCAGGGAATGGCAGCTGCTACCTGATCCTGACTTGGGGGTGATTATATTCGGGAGGATCACGTGGGAGGATACGGCTATGGGGAAGATATGGTGACTTCACTGGAGAAGACTCTGTATTCCCCCCATTCCCATGAAGAAGAACCCCTGATACCAGAGTTCTTAATGGCCTGTTGCCATGTTGGTCAGGTCCCCACTTTTGACTCCAACACTCAAAATACATACTGGTTATCCGATTCTATAAAGTGAAAGATATCCCCATGGTAGTCTACGGAGCTGACGCCATGCTATCCATTTCTGAACCCTTCTGGACCCACTTGGAGGGTTCTTTTTGGAAACAAGCTCTTAGGGTTCAAAAATCTACCCTGATTGCCTTGCTTCATCGAGATTTGGGTCTCTCTTCTTTAAGATGTGCAGTCATCTGGAACAGACTGACTCTGTTCGGCAAGTGTTTCGCAACTTCAAGACCTCCAATTCTGGATCTAATTCATAATGAAATTAAACAATTTGACAATCAATTTCTACAGGACTCGACGCACGACATGACGAGCTGTGTACAAGTGATAGGTAGTCGACTCAACCAACTTCTGTCTAACCCAAAGCGGGTAAAAATAAAATTTAAAAGGGTTCGACTGGATACAAACATTACAAGTGGCAAATAGGTCTAAACTGAAGGCAAACTTGCCTTTGGAGGGTTGGAAATTAGACTGTTTCCTCCTACCTCAAGAAATTCCAAGATAAAAGAGCACGGGATAAGTTCCTTCGAGCACAGTTGAGCTTATATCCAACAAAAGAGATCCAATCAATAAGAGGCCTGTTAGAAGACTGTGCTGTCGATTCTGCAGAAACATTGACTCACATTGTTACATGATGAATTCGGCTGAGAGACCTGCGCACAATATACTTTAGGCATCTGTTTTCAGACATTGAAGCATCTGATCATGCAGCTTGGTGGCCCTTGTTGATAGATGGTTCAAAACCTAAGTTCAATATCTAGAGAGATTGTCCTTTGAATCGGGCTCAGTGAATTGATGTAATTTAATTTGATCTGAATCCTATTTATCTTTTTTACATTTTTTCTGTTTCCTGTTTTATACTGCTTATTTGTTAAATGAGATATAGTGCAAACAAATTAACAATTTAAATGCATCAAATAAATAAATAAAATAAAAAAATACATACATAACACCTTTTGTTTCTGATATGCCGTTATGTGAAATCCTTGAGAAAAACTATGTAGGAGTTCAAAGTCCCATGTTATCTATGCAATCCAACTCCCATAATGAATATGGTACTGAGGAGACGAGGAAGAGGATGAATGAGTGTTTGCAGAGAGGTAGGAGCACAAACCACAACACGATACTCGAAACTTCCAGTGCGCTGGATATTTGAAAATGGTTATCGCACTGTGAGAGAGGGCAATGTAGAAGACAGTGCAGGAGGAGGCAGTGCAGGAGAGGATGCTACACTCCCGGCTGGGGCCTGCAAATGAAATGCACACTGAAAGCCTTGCTGGCACGAAGAAGGTTGCTGAAACAGAAGTGGAAATGCGGGTGAGCAAAGAGGGTCACAGAGACACGGGGGGCGTGGAGGTGCTCTGGAGGTCAGACTGTGCACAGAGGATGTGCTCTCCAGTCCAGAATGAGAGGGGAATCCGGCATGCTACCACAGAGCCATAAAGAATGCTGGAGGAGCGTCTACTCTCTCAACAGTGGAAAGAGGGTGAATCAGCAATCCCGCAGAGCCGCGATCATGATTGGAAATGCTGGAAAAAGACTGGTGAGTCTTCCCAAGCTAACTGGGGTCCCCAGGGCATTCCAACAAGTGCTACAAGATCAGTTGTTTGAAAAATACAAGATTGCTAATGTTGAAAATGGCCAAAGGCTGTTGGAATGTCGCAAAGATAAAATACAAAGTTCATACCCAATACGAAAAATGTTTGAATGCAGAAAAGACAAAGTAAGAAGAATGTTTGAATGCAGACAAGACAAAGTGCAAAAGCAAACCCCCAGTCTCTACAAATGCATGAGATGCCAGTGTGGGGGAGAGAGTTTGAATATGTGCTAACAAAGATAGATATACCAAGTACTCACAGTATATGGAATTTTGATACAAGTAAATAACTGAGAAACATATAAGAAGTCCTGGCAGGGGAGTATACCAGGTAATCTGAAAATGCACAAAAAGAAGACATGGCAGGCAAGTAATCCAGGTAATTGAGATTGAACACAGATTCCTGGCAGGGGACTACACCAGGCAATATACAAGGTTACAAGAAGTCTACAAAAAAGACTGCTAAATAACTTTATTGGTTAAACCAGAATTTTGTGGGATCATAGAAGGTCCAAAGGAACTATGATTTAAAGAGGCACTTTTTTTCCATTCTGTTTAAAGAATCCAGTTGAAGGGAACCACCCACTGGATCCAAGGGTATTTTCCTTGGAGAACATTTTCATTGGAGTTATTCTGATACATTTGAAGACTTTTGCTTACCTCAAGACAAAGATATTTCCTTGTACCTTTATGTTTATAGTATGAGGGCCAGGATAGGGTGTTTTGGAGACATGGACAATTAATTTTTACAGACATCCTGACACAGACAGATCCTTAGTTGTGCTTTCTAAGTAGGGAAATTCCTTTAATGAAAGTGTTTGTTTAACGTTATGAATACTTTGGGCCTGATTCACAGAAGCATTTTATAATGGTGCAATCCATTGAAAAAATGTTCTGTGAATTAGGCCCTTTGTGTCTGCCTCTCATTCCTCACATGTGGTGTCAGGTGTGGGATCGGGCTCTCTTGACATAAACTGGTGGAAACCTTACATTTGAGAAACTCAGTAAACAATCTTCCCATCCAGCAATTGCCACTGAACACTCAATAGGATTTTACTTATGCAGTAGCACGGGGGAAATACTTGAACCTTAGGTACAAGTTGTAATACCTACAGACTTAGTCCTCATTCCCACTTCTGGAACCTACATTAGACTTGCTTCTAAGTCAGGTTTAGCCTAGAGGTATGGCTTAGACGTATTAGCAGGCATCCTAAACCCTGACTACAGAGGAGACATCAAAGTATTAATGCAAAATAACAGCAAAGAGTCCTATCAAATCAAGGCAGGGGAAAGAACAGCCCAAGCGATTTTGGAGAAGGCCCTGTTCCCTAAACCCCAGGAAGTTAAAACCTCTAATGAAACCGGAAGTGGAATAAACAGCTTTGGGAAGGCGGACATGGAGCCCCACATTACACCTGAAACAACACCATCTCCTGTGGCAGAGGAAGTACCTGAAATCATTCCTGATGTAGCCTTTGCCCAGAGAAGTGATCCCTTGCTTGTCAAGCCTTTTCTTTAGGTATTACCAGAAGAGGAGGGAAGAGAAAGGGGTGGACCATTTTTTTCTTGAAGACTGAGCTGTTGTATAGGGGAGATAAAGGACCTGAAGTTATTCCTCGGTCACACATTGGAGTACCCAAGAGACACAAGAAAATTGTATTGGAGATCGTCCATTCCCACCTGACAGGCAGACATTTGGGGACAGACAAAATCCAGGCAAAGATCCTAAACCAGTTCAATTGTACTGGGTTATATACACAGGTATATAAAATGTTGTGGTCTCTTGTTTCCTATGACAGAAAACCAGTATCTAAATTCCCCCCTGAAGCTCCTTTGTAATCCTTACCCATCAAAAACATACCTTTTTCACACATAAATATGGATATAGTTGTACCCTTAGAACCATCAAATTTAGGAAACTGATACATACTGGTAACATTACAATATGTAACTCGTCACCCAGAAGCCTTTCCTATATGGAACAATACAGCACAGCAAATTCTCAAGCATTTAGTTCCATTTGCTTTTAGAGCTTGAATTCCAACTTAGATCTTAAGAACCAAGGATCTACCTTAATAAATAAATTTATGCCAGAGGTAAAGTAAAATCTTCAGATTAAAACTTTGCATACTTCTATATACTACCCTCAAACAGGTGGTTAAGTTGAAAGATTCAACAAGACCCCAAAGTATATCTTAAAAAAAACTGGTTGAAGTTGATGGACAAAAATGGGATGTTGTGACACCATGGGCCCATTTCGCCATTAGAAAAACACCACAGGCATCCACAGGATTTTCCCCATTTGAATGTTGTATGGGAGAGAACCACAAGATGTCTTAGATATGTTGTGTGAAACATGGGAGGAATGAAAGAAAGCTGCTTTACTACTGCCCCAAACTGCCCAGCGACTAAAATAGAACATGGCAGCAGTTAGATCCATAGTGCAAACTATCTTGATAAAGTCTCAGGAACATCAAAAGGAGTATCATGATAGAAAAGCTGTTTTGAGAGTCTTCTCTGTTGAACAGAAAGTCCTAATTCTCCTCCACTGTTCCAAAAATAAAATGCTCTATAGATGGCATGATCCCTAACAGATCATTGACCAGAAAGGACCTTATGATTACCAAGTCTTGCAACCGGAGAGAAAAATTAAGACTCACATTTATCATGTGCATCTTCTCAAGGAATGGAAAGAAAATGTACCTACCCACACTCACCATTCCTGTTGACACCCATCAGGAAGTCAGCCACCCCAGGTGAGGCAAGCTATAACATAGCATACATAGCCAATAAGGACATAGTGGAGTGCACATTTGGGGTGATCATGTCTCGGTTCCACTCCCTTGACCACTCAGGTGGCGTACTGCTATATGCACGCCCGTAATATGCAAGATCATTGTGGCATGATGTGTTCCACAAAATATTGCCACACATTGTGGCATAGCAGTAGAGGTGCAGGAAGGACACCACCTACATCCACAAGCACCACCTATTCCTTTTGTAGGCCAAAGTGCACATGGACAGGACACACAATCAGGTTGTATAAGCATACTTCGCCTGAAATGTAACCCCTGGGAAGCACACTGAAGAGAGGGTCCCCAGAATGGCCCCCATGTCCCCTATGTGCATGTCAGCTCGAAGGATAAGAAACGAAAGATGCCACTCGCTGTTTGGCCAACCACCGAGTGAACCAGTGTCTCTTATGGATGGGAACATATATTCTCTTAGACAACCATTCAAACTCTATCCAGCTGATGTCTTTGTGGAGACAGGTGCCTCATGACTGGATCCAGTTGACTGATAGTACCAACCAGCTGTGCTGACATCATTAGTGACAACACGACATAGCAACGTTAGTCACAAAGTAAACTCGCACGCCTGCACAAAGTTACGCAGACCCACGCGTACACGCGAAGAATACGCTTATACCATTCTGTAAATAGAGGACATACACATTTACATACAGCCAAACGCTTTTCCTTTTCACTAGCCAAATGCAGATACACAAGACAGCAAAGCATACATTGCAATTATAATTATTTTAATTATTATACATGTAGCTAGATTCCAATCACTTCATCGCAACTAACCACTAGGAGCTACAAGTACATATTAGGAACCTGTAAGGGCTCGATCAATACTAACCTACAAAGTAGAAAGCACTAGAATATATATAGGGAAACCATAGAGGGACTGCAGTGAATTCACATGAAGCTATAGGCCTCAAAATATGGAAGAACAGATGCAGACGCTACAGCGTAACGCACAGAGCCAGGGATCACAACCAAGGACAAGGGCGGGTGGACCATTCCTGATTTTCAAGGCAGTGAGCCACCTCCGACATACAGAATAAAATCCTCAATAATTGTTGAACGAAAAGCTCAGTTTTGTGGTCCTCACCCATGTGTCCCAGCCGATCCGAACAATGGCCTTATACTCATGGCGGGAAGAGGAGCTGTTCCCAGTGTAGCAGACAAGGCAGATACGTGCGTTGTCCACAGAATATTGCAACCTGCAGGCACTTTCCCAGGCTAGATGGCTATATCAGTGTCACAAAATCTCCTTGTCCACTCACCTAGACATGCAGTGCGTGAAAGAAAAAATAGGATTGCCTGAGGCATAATGCGTGGAACAAGGACTAGACAGCTATGGTCTACCCAGCGGCATCCCAGGGTGGGGTAGCAACAATGGTGGTCCGGGGCCCTGCCCTCATCACCTTAGAGCTTTGCCCTCCATAGCATCCTATGGCACCCGTGAGGACCGTCGCTGAGTTAGGCGCCCTGCATCGGAGTTTGGAACACAATGGTTGGGGCAGCATGCATGGATGCTCAGGGCTTGGTTTAGGACACTACTCAGCTATGGAGAGGACCAGGGCCTCTGACTGCCTGGCTGGGACCCAGTAGCACTTCCCTGGGACACCTACCGGACCCTGGTTCCCGCCCGGGCCTTCAGCTGCCGGGCTTGCTTAGCCTCCCCTCTGCTGCCATGCCAGTGGGTCCCCACCTACTCTGGGGCCCCAGTCCGAGCACGGAGGAGGTGATCCAGCTCCCAAAAAACATGTCCATACCACAGGTAGACACTTTCCAAAGACTATTATGGAGCACAGACAAACATAGGAGACAGTCGGGCCAGCCGCAACTCAGGCTATCTGGTCTGACCGCCCCACCCGGATGGCCAGTTGGTCCCAGATGAAGGATGAGATAGCCCAGGATGGTCCTCCCCAACCACATGGCTGTGCTGCCAGAAAGTTGTCACTACCTTAAGGCCACTGTCCAGGGTCTGGGGCGTAAGCCGACATCTGCAACCATGGCCCAGCCTCTCTTCCCTGCCTTCCACAGGTTTGGTCATACCACTCTGCTGCTGGCTGGTCTAAGGTCATATGGTCTGCTCAGCTGACCAGAAATGCAGAAGAGTGCTTCTCCCCCAGCCAACATCCCCACAGGTGCACCCAGGGTGGGTGGGAGTTTCCTGTTCACCCCATGGAGCAGAATGAGGTGTACAGATAGAGACCCTTGCAACACTGGCACAATGGCAGTGCCTTTGACAAAAGCCTGGCTTATAGGATGACTTCCAATCGATCCCAGTGAGTTAGCTGCTCTGCTACTTATGATACCCTGATCCAGAATCAGGTGATCTACAAATAATTATACACCACATTCCCCACGAACATGTGGTGCATTACATGTGAGAAAGGCTTCCCCCTTCTGTATATACTCGAGTCCCGAGGCAGCAGCTCTATGCACTGACCCAGAGGCTGGCTATCCTAGGCTAACTGAGGCTCCACAGTGCTGCATTACCTTTTCAGTTTTGGGGGGATTCTGACTTAGAGGCATTCATTCATAATATCACACAATGCAGCTTTGCCCTGTTGGGTCATCAGCCAAACATGTGATTCTTACCTGCTGAGCAGGATTACCGTTGCAAGAACACATCATCAGTAGGGTAAAACTAACCTTTCATATGATGGTCTTATCCAAGCTCACATTCCCTATTAGCAGATGAACAATCCAGTGTTTGCAGAATTCTGCTTCACAATGATAGGAAGAGCCGACATGGAAGTATCAAAATGTGAGGTTGCTATGAATGTTTGGCCACCATAAAACAGTTATCCCTGGAGTAATTTTCGGAACACCTCCTGCAGGAAACACACAAATTCATAAGGATCATAAGGCCCTGCTTACATGATATGCCTTTGTACAGAAAGTCCAGATCCAGCAAGCTTTTGCCCTTAGTCTCCATGGGATGTTTCTGTCCTCCCTGAGCTTGCCTTAGAACACCTGTGTTATTGTAGCACAGGTGTACTGCCCCTGTCATGCTCTACACCTGCTGATGTCCCCAAAGCGGGTCGCCCTACAGTCAGAAGTGACAGCCCCATGGGGCATGCCCCCTCTCCTCCCTTAGAAATTGAAAAAGTGATAATAGTAGTGATATTTCACCACTGGCCTTAGGGCCTCCCAACTATCTAACACCGTTCATGTCTCCTCACAGTGCCAGACTAGAGTCAAGCTCAAAAGGGTCTCCTACCCCTGCTAATTCTGCCAAGCCTATTTCCTTGGCTGTGGTTTACAAGATAGTTGGTAGGGACAGTGGGCATCCTGTTAATCTATTCATGTGTGCCACCAATATGATGGTGTGGCATTTGGCCATCTTAAAAGAGACAGAGTTACACCTGCCGTTTACCCACACAAAATTGAATTATTTAAATTTGACATTCAGAGCACTGGGTAAAAATCACATTGTGGCAACACCTGCTGCAGGCCTTTGTGAAGCTTTCTTTCAATGAAAGCGCCAGATTGCCCTGGTCCGCATCAGTTCTTAGTCAGCTGCTAGGCATCAGACCCAAACCCCAGGAGGGGAATGGAGAGAGGTCAGCAAAGCAGCTTGGGCTAAGCACAGGAAGTGCCTGGCTCATTTTCAGAGTTGGTGGGGCACACGTAGGGTGGAGATTCCCTATCCAGACATGTTGCAACACCAGCCTGCTACGTTCAGCAGCCTGACCCATCCAGCCCTTAGAGCCAATTCTTATCCCAAACTTGCAGATCTGACTTGCTGAATTCCCTTAACTACATTGTTCCAACATGCCAGAGGCTGCTCACCTTGGAGCCCTATTGCAGATATGGGTATGGGCCAGTGAGAGATTTACAGCATCTCCCCTGGATTAACAAGTACCAGTGAGAGCTCACCGTATGACGCCTGAACCATGATGCGTTCCACGGCTTGTGCGCCTCTTTTGTGCCAAGCCCATTCCAGGGTTCCCTGCCCTTCACAAAGAAAATAGAACTCTCCCCAGGGCGCTGTCAGATTATCTGGAAATCTTTGAATTACCGCAATGGGTGCCACAAAGGCACCTCTCTATCACACTCTGGGTTCGGTGATGTGAATCTGACTCCCTTTTGATTGGCTGAGGTCAATGGAGGCCATTGCCTGTACCTACTGAATGGCGCTTACCCATCTATTAGGAACGAATGACCCATGTTCACCAATTGTTCACATGGTACATTCCTCTGACTAAGTTCATTCCTCAAAATTCACGTTTGAATATTTACTGCTACCACCAAAATATGCACCTTTGGTGGCTCCACCCTGGCTACGCGGTGGCACACTGCAGCATCTCTCCTACTTGTCACAGATTAACCCCTGCAGCTTTCAGCACTAGCAGCGGCTGGGTATGGGCCCGATGCTCCAGCGCCATCCATTGCAAGGGCTAGTTCATTCGGCAGGTGAGTTGTTACATACTCCTTACCAGTATCTGACTTCCATATCCACTGTTCTGCTGTCTATATCCACCAACACATTTTCTGGGGACTGCTAAGCATCAGCATTGCACGCCTTTACCTGGCATTTGGTTCATACTGCATTGCCAGTTCTGCATACCAACAGCGGCACACCGGACACTGGCATTCGATGCCCTCCTTCATGCCAGTGAACTGGGCTCCTCACCCATATAAAGTTTGAGAATAGGTTGAGATTCCTTTGGCCCCAAGACTTGTAATAATTTGCTGTCTCCAGATACAACTGGGGTTTCCGAGCGCCAGCTATCATGATGGAAACTTCGGAGGGAACAAGCTACTAGATGGTTTGATTAGTCTGCCAGACGTTTACCCAGGTCAGATTACCAATGTGCATGTCAGGACCGCTATGAGCTCCATTAGCATACCCTCTGGCTTGTTCTGTCCAGGTATAGATCTCCATCTTTCCGGTCCTATCACACACGCTCATGCTGAACCTCCCTGACAGAGCGGGTGAGAGGTGGCAGTGGTGTGCACAGCGCAAAGGGATTCCACTTCAGCCAGCGTGCACTGGCCCTCACCTTCATTATGCCACAGGGTTTTGCTTGGCTCTCCCACTTGCGCATGTGATAGACTCCTTGGTCATGGGTAACCGACATCACCACAGACACCTGGTGCCCTGTGTGGGCCTCGCCGCCCAGTGGTGAGAAATGGTCAGGGCACACTGAGGACAGTCCACCCCAGTTGACAGTTGCATTGGGAGCAGGGGATCCAGTCCTTTGTATCTGCCCAGTGAGCCCCAAGAGGGGCCTGGATGTTTGCCACAGGAGAGCGTGCCTGTGGTCAATCTCCTTCAGTACCATGGACATGGAAAACTGCAGCCAGGAGGCAGTAACAATCTCCATTGGAGCAGATAGTCACCGGCCTGCCGGGGCCTTCCCTACTGACATGGAGCCAGTCACGGTACGCACCCATAGAGAAAATGCACCCTGCGGGCCGCTTAGCAGCCTCACAATTGGATACGCTGTTCCGGGCAACCAACCGTCCCACTGTGTTGATTGCTTTTTCTGAACTGTGCGAACCCCACCTGTTTACTTCTCAATGGTTTCACACCCTCCTGAACTCTCTCTTTGAAGTAATGTTCAACTTTCCCTTACGGTACTAGTTGGTTATTGGTTTCACATCTACCACCTGCTTTGGGATGCATTCCCAAGCACCCGTCTCAGAGAAGACCCAATCCTGGCACGCCGGGGGCCACTACCAGCCCAACGCCATTCATGTGGTGGGTTCCAAACAGAAGTACTTGGGCACCCTGAGTGACACTGGGAAGTCTTTCTTCTGTATGCCCCATTTCCTGCACCCACTGCTGGACATGTATTCAGCACTGGGCTCTTTCCTCTTCACTTTCCATTACTGAGGGAATCCTGGTTAGTTTCTTTACCCCTGCTTAGTGAGAGGCTTACATTTAGTGGGTCACTACATCTGATCTGAAGCTGTAGTCTGTTAGCCGAATCTCGAGTGGCTGGCCTTGGGCCCGGACTGTTGCGGGGTTGCCAAAGAATGGTACCTCTGGCATGATCCAGTGTGCGCTGTCACGATCTGTGTTGAAGCCTGCCCGTGGAGAGATTGCCTGATGGATTTGGGCCTGTTCCCCATTCACCTGCCATGCAGGCAGCCGTGGAACCGCACAGACAGCCACATGTGGCGCATCCAAAAGTCCCCGAAAGGGGGAAGGTACATTTTGATGTTTAAGCCACCACCAGGTGCATGCTGGGTGCCTGGCTCTCCCAACCCCATGAGACGGATTACGGGGAGGCCAAGACGTGCTTGCAACAAGCATCTGCGCCAGGTCCATGGATACATCAGTGGTGCTGATCGGGGTCTGACATTATTGGACAAAGTGAACGGGACCCTGTGACAGTCCCAGTAGCGCCCAGGGGAGGGTCACCATAGCAATTGTTGTTCAAGTGACCCACAGACAGGCATAGCCCCAGGAGGAACCCAGGCCTGCAAGGTGAGTTTGAAGTGTCGATGATCGATGTGTCCTGCAAATCACACAAATTATCATAGCTGGATGCGTTCTTCATCGACCCGCAAGTCGAGTGATCCACCGACAAGACAACTTTCATTTATCCTGATGTCGGCCTGGCAGTGCAGGAGAGGCTGGGGGAAGGCAGAGCCACCCATGCTGCCCATGTGGTGATATGGACCCATGCCCAGTCTAGCTTCCCCACTTTGGAGTCCCCAAAGACCATTGATGTTCATAACAAACGTATTCCAGGTGCTCACTCCATGATGTCCGCCTTCCATCCTCTACGGTAACTCAGCTTGCTGGGCCCCCTCCTGCCTTGGGAGGCATCCTTCGAATTCAGCCAGGATTCCCTTGGCTCCCGGCTGCCTCCACTCAGAATTTCCCACCCAACTGAGGGAGTAAACGGGGTCCGTCAACACCAGCCCACTGGTGGTTTGGAGACAGACATGCCTGGCTGGCACGGCGGTGGAAGGGCTAGCAAGGAGAGGAGAAGGATGCTCAGAGTTCCCTCTCCAGCGCAGGGTTGTGAATGTTCTGGTAGGTTAAGCCAACCCTGCCACATGTGCCCATCCATTTTTAGGTCACAGACCCCTCTTGTGGAAGGGGTCCTGCTGCCCAGTGCCCCAAACACGGTCCATGCCACTGGCCAGACCGTAGTGTGGGCGGCACACCGGGCTGAGTGTGTGCACATCTGGGATGCAACTGAGGTCAAGCCCACAGCTTTCCCTCTGTCTGCTCTGCCGTTAATGATCCTTCTGCAGGCTCACTTATGGAACCTCATTACTACTCCTAGTTCCTCAACTTTGATACGTTTCTTGGTGCTCTGCCAGGGCCATTGCTGACCCCCATGGGTCTGATCTGAGGACCTCACTGAAGCATGCAATCAATAGTAGCGATGGGTGGTGTGTACAAAGTGCAGAGACTTAATCAAAGTGAGCCAATGATCCACACTTACTGGGAATTCCTCCTTCATGGGAAATAATTGCATTTGCTAATCCGTGTCATGAATGGGGTTCAGCAGGTCACCCACACCTTTTAGCGTAGGATACACACGCACTGATCCATTCAGTGTAGCATGCTTTCAACACTGGAAATCTAAGGGCATCACAGACCTGTTATTGCTCGTTCTTGTGTGGCAGAATGCCCCTTGTCCCTCTTAAAAGTTGAACGCCGACCACTGGGGTTTGCATAAGTAGTTAGTTAGTCTTGTTCGTTATCAGAATTAGCCAGACAATCGATCCACAATGAAGAAAGGCACCATCACGCACAGAATCGAGAAAGAGCTATCAATCTGTCAAGTATTTCCGTGGCCAGGCGGGGTGAAGTTTCCCATGTTGAGTCAAATTTAGCAACATGCTCCAATCCCAGTGGAGCCTTTAAATCAATTCCTTCAAGTTTCAGCATTGAAACCATACTCCCCCTGGAACCCAAAGACACTGACAGATCACTTGTTGGCATTGTTTATGGTTGGAAGTACGACGGTCCAAGAATATCACCTCTACCTACACTTTCACCGGTTGTCCCTCTTAATCATGGCCCCAGTTCCAAAAACAAACAGAATAGAACTGGAGTCCTATTCCATCATTCCTAGCTGAATTATTCAGGCTACTGGCCTGCTTGAACACTCAAATGTTTTCAAAATAAACCATGTCAGGCACTCAGGACATTAAGTCAAGAGCATCAAGAGGGTGTTGAGAGGCATGGGCTGGTATTTAACACTCCTCATGACAGACTGCCAGCACGACCACACAATCCAACTACAATCTTTTTAAGTGCAGCAACTTTAATATACGCGATTGGAACTGCAATTACGGTGGATGCTGGCATCAGCCTTGCCCTCCATTGAATTCTCTTTAAAGGATTTAAAGTGTTTACATTCCAATTACAGGGCTATAAAAGAATCCAGTATTATTCATTTCCGTCTCTACCTTCCCGAGTCGGTATGGGTAATTTGTGCGCCTGCTGCATTCCCTGGATATGGTAGCCGTTTCTCAGGCTTCCTCTGTGGAATTGAATCCTGATTCCCTGTTACCTGTGATTGCCATGTTAGGCACAGGAAGTACCATCAGAAGTTGATAGGGCAGACATCAAAATGTATCATTGCTTTCATGGGGATGTCCAATCTTCCCAAGCTTAAGTAGAGTCACCAAGGTAGCTGTATGAGCCTGGTATGGTCTTGGTCTGATAAATGTACGCATCCCGGTAGGTCAGCAGTTTTCAGCTTGTATTTACTGTAGATTTACCACAGATGGAGCCTTCAAAGGAACTATCACTAACTAAATGAGCTATTCACAGTGTCACTGTACCGGCCTTGTGTACGTACACATGTATGGCTCTATCCTTGAGACAAGCATATGCTACTGGCGGGATCAACCCAGTAGCTTCACCTGCTGGAGACTGCAATGCGGACAACTGTTTGATGATTTATTAAAGTGTGCCATTTTATTCTTAAAATAATATTAAAAAATGCCTCACTGGCCCTACTCTGCTGAGGAATTCCCAGCGTATCCCAAGCTAAGGGAATACACTCTAACATAGGGTAACTGGCCCTCATACTAAGCAACAAATGTACAAAGAAAATATATGGCAATATCACATGACATGCACAATATTCACAGTTTCTAAATGACCTTCTAATGGCCTGGGTAATTTCCCTTCCCCAGGATTCAAAGTCACTTCTGCAAATGTTCAACCAAAGACAGAAATGTCTTGAATCAGTTCTTGAAAAGTCAGAGTAAAATGTCTCTAACCAAAATTTCCACTGACAACACATTCCATCTCCTCTGCGAAAGGTCCACTTCCCACTTCCAGAAAAATATGCACCAATGGTAATCCTAACCAAAAGGCAGCAGTGGTTCAGGAGGCATCAGAGTTGATGGAGAAGGTGGAGGCGGAGGATCATGCCATTACAGCCCAATCCACGGTGTCAGGTGGAGATACAGAGGGGTGTGTGCAGGCTGCACACCTGGCACGGAGACAGGGGGATTTGCATTCCACCGTGAGGTCTCAGTCAGCACAACTTCCTGTCCCGGGGCCATCTGTTGCAACACTGTCCACCTTCAACGATGCCTCCACCTGGACTGAGGCCACACTTCCAACAGATGTGGCCATCCGAGATGAGGCGCTGCCCCTGCTAATGGGTGCTTTTGATGCATGATTCTTGTACAGCATCACAAGCAGATGGGCCACCTCTTGACACAATTAACAACAGCAATTATTTCTGGGGGCCTCTATACGCTGGCCACTGCAATGGTCCCTTCCACATCTGTGCCCCAGTCGTCCTCCACTGAGGACCACATGCCAGCTACCATCATGGCCTCCTGTGCACCAGTCCCACCATTGCCTATTCTGAATGAGGCCCTGGTGGAGGTGGAAATCCATACAATGGCAGAGGAGGTGGTTTGCTGAGCCTGCCCAGAAGCCTACAGGTGAACAGGCCTTGTAGTTACACCAGGCACTTGGCACTTGTGGGCAGGTGCTGTACTGCCCGACAGAGATTGTCATCCAGTCGGAGGGAGTACATGTGCTGCACACACAATACCAGGCATCGGGTGATCCAGCAGCGCAATGGCAGCAGAAGGAAGCTAGCAGGCACTGACATGGCACAAGCAAGGCAGGAACTGAGCAGCGCTTGCAGGCTCTGGTGTTGGCACAAGAGGACTATGTGAGGCAGCAGGAAGTAGAGAGACAGCGGGCACATGATGTGGCAATTGCCATGGCAGAGGTGGAGGAGAGGTTGGTCAGTGGCTGGGCTGTCGTCCTGGGAGGATCTTACGGGGCAGCACAGGGGTTTGAATCTCAGATGAGGGAGGCAATGCATGCCCTCCAGGCAACAACATAGGCCCGCCTGCAGGCTGCGGAGGTAGGGGGGGAAATGGCCTTGGCTGAGGATTTGTCTAAAATGACATTGGACTAGCCTGCTGCTGGATTTAAATATTTCTTCAGTTGTAGATGTCATTTGGTACTTAAATATTTTTCCACAGACTTTTTTCCCTTCCCCTTTTTTTGTATATAGTTTGTTTTTAATACAAGTTTATTATCGTGATTCTACCACACTGTCTCTTTGTCCATGTGCACATTGTGTTTGGCCATGTTCTAAAAGTGAGTGTGTCCTATGGCTGTCATGTGGGTTAGGGCCACACTCTGTGTGTCATTTTGTTGCTGTGATGTTTGCTGGGGGTCATGTGTGCATGCCCCGTGTGTGTGTGATGGGTGTTGCAAATATGTTCGATGAACATGGCTGGTGTATTGTGCATGTGGTGTGGAGACATGGTTTTGGATTAACATCTTTCACAGCTTTGTCATGCATATCTGGCGCTTGCCTACTTTCATGCTTTGCAGTACAGGAATTCTGGTAAATTGTGTACATGGTGTACGTGGGTGTGTGAAACATGTATGCTGTGGTTGACTTTGAATTCCATTGGTGGATATGTTCATGGGTGTTCAGTGATGTGTGTTGTTAGTGCTTGATATGGTGGCATTCTTTTCTTTGACTTCGGCATGTGGACATGTGTTTGGCATGTAAGGTAGGGACCATCAGATGGCTGGAGGTGGCAAGGGTTTGTTGTCTGATGTCATTCCTTGTGCAAGGGCACTGCATGTTTGGTGTTGTTGTGTCAGTGTTGGTTGAGTGACTTTGTTGATGTGTGTTTAATGGTGTCAATGCAGTGATGCTTTTGGTGATGGGTGAGATGTTTCATGATGGTGTTTGGATTCTATCATTGGGGATGGGTAGTCAATTTGTTATGTGTCTTGTCACATGTTCCACACGGTTTAGATGTTTGTTGTATCTAGCAACAGGTCATTCATCTCCACTCATTCGCTATTCGACATTCAATTCATTGTACATTCCGGTCTAACTGATGTTTTGGTGTTCCTTTGGCACTTGCTTGTCAACGTGGATGTGCTCACACTTCATTCACAGGCATAGATATTTGGCATTGTGGGTGTTGAGGTGGGATGTGGCCTCACTGTGGAACAGTGGGCTACACTCATCACTTGTGCACTCTGTCACATGTACATTCAGTGGCCAAAGTGTAGATGGTGTAACAGTATGGTGGCCTGTTGGTGTGCAGCTGAGTGTGGTCCAACAGGGAGCCATGGAAGAAGCTATGGTCCTGGATTCAACAGCAATGCTCCCAGGTGTTCATGTTGGAGGAGGATATCTGGCAGGTGTGCTTCATGGTTGACTCAAGCCAGAGGAGATGAGGTAGGTTGGTCCTTCACATTGGACTTTGAAGAGGGTGGACCTGCGGGTGCTGCCTTGGGTTGGGGAGGTTGGGGCAGAGATCAGTGAGGGTACTGGGACCAGAAATGACTTGCAAGTGCAGGTGATGCATTGGGTTGGAGGTTGGGGCAAAGGTCAGTGGGGGTACTGGGTACTGGGATGTGGTATGACTTGTGGGTGCTGTGGTGGTTTGTGGGATTGGGGCAGAGGTTAGTCCGGGTACTGGGATGAGGGACGACTTGTGGGTGTTGCTTTGTGTTAGGGGGACTAGGTGCATTTTCACAGAGTGTGTGGGTTCAGCTTTGAGTTAGAGGGACAAAGTTCCGTTTTTCCAGGGTACTTGTTGCTGCATTGAGTTAGGGGAATGAGGCGCAGTTTCGCAGAGTACCAGGGTGCTGCTTAGAGTTAGGGGATGAGGCGTAGTTTGGGCGGGTACGTGATTGCTGCTTTGAGTTGTGGTTTAAGGTACAGTTTTGCTGGGGTATGCAGGTGCTGCTTTGGTTTAGGGGGAGGAGGTGCAGTTTCCCTGGAATATTCGGGTGTTGCTTTGAGTTAAGTGGTTGTGGCGCAGGTTCATTAGGGTAGCGGGATGAGGACTTGTGAGTCGCAGGAGTGGAGTGGGATTAAGGGTGATACAGGTTAGTAATCTTTAATTACTTTTTTCCATGGGGCCAGCACAGAGGTTGCTCGCCACTGCTATGTTCTGTTTGTAATAGGGGTGCATTGATGGCAACTGGCTAATTTTTGTGCAGCAGGTTTCTTTGTACTTTTGATTCCATGAATCGACTCCCTGTGCTATTATTTTAGTCTGTGCAGTGTTCTTTCTCACACAAAGCAGTTAGTGTAGACTTAGCACAGTTTTTGTAAACGAGTCTCCGCATGTCTTACATTTAAAGTATGTCTACTAACACATACTCTATACTACATTAGAAGTTTCCCTATAGGTAATTTGTTTGTGTTGTGCCTACTCATTACATTTATCAATGTGTTTATTCACTGTAGATTTGCTCACATCTCCAATTATAGCTCGAAATACTTAAAAACATCCGTGATATTCGTAGTTTGGTGTTTCCATTCCTGTGGGTAAAGGAGGACAAATCGCTTTACTTTACCACATTAATAAGCGTGTTTTAAGAAAAAGCAACCTGGGCATTAAAGTTTTAGAATCCCAATGCATTAGCATTACCTTTGGAAACGATCTAATTTCAGACTACATTATACCTGCTTTAATATAATTCAGACTTTCTATCCAGGTAAAGACATTCATTTTTAATGGTGCAAGGTCTTTGGAGAGACAAAGGTGCTGTGTTCGGGTTTTCTGATATTACATTTATAAAAACATATACTGCTGTAAATAAGAAATAACGCTTTTCAACACAGTGTAGATTACATTATATAACAATTTTATTTTAGAGGTTTGCACAAATAATGCACTGACTGAATTTATAAACATATATAATACGGAATATATATATATTTATAGGGTTTGTGATGGTGACATCGCATTTGAAATGTTCTAAATCAAAACGTAAGGTCACAACCTATGTTTAGGAGCACAGTTTTCATTATGTTCCTTGAACATATTTTACAATATGTACATCCAGTTTTCATAATGTCACTTTCCAATGTTCACTTTTCAAATACAAAGATTTGAATCGCAGGTATTTTCCAGAATATGACAATGCAAGTGCGTTTCATGGGGTACGCTCACAAACATAGCCACATGGACAATTAAACGTAGCACATTCACCTTCAATTAAACACAAAGAAACGTGCACTGTCACGTATTCGTGTGTTGCTTAATTGCCAAGAGTTGTGGAGAAAGTGTCATCGAAAGGTTCTCTGGATCCAACCCCGGTACTACATCCTCAAAACCAAATAGACAAATATAAAACACGAGTTTCTGTTAAAATATTAACAGAGTGCAGGCTTTCCGATAATGATACACATTTCATTTTCCTGGCATGGACATTGTGAGCATTCATTACAAAGGTTGATGAAATCCACGAGAAATGAAAAGTGGGATGCACCCATTCACCACACATTCACATTTTGATTCCACGATTACATGGTTTCTGTAAAAGGAGAATTACTTTAATTGAATAAGATGAGTCAGAGGAAAGAATGGTTTACAATAGTGCATAGCATGAACTATCCAAAAGAACACTCTGCGGCTGTTGTGAACCCCTAGCTGCCCATATAAGTACATTAAATCTTTGCTAATTCCCTAGTGGTACTCAAATGATCTTCATCGTTCTCTAGACATGACTAGAGACCGTCTTTATTGTCTGAATCGAGACAGTTTGTCCCTGATAAACCACTTGACACAGCCTTCGGAGTTGTTCTTCATCATTTTACCACTATGTGGCTCCTTGTCATTCAATGGGGGTCAAAGTTCTCACACGTTCATGTGTTCTCCGTGTCCACGAATAAACTATGTGAAATACTCTTGATAGATCGGGGATCTCTGTTTGGACATTGAGTTCACTTAATCAAGTGGGGGAACAAAATTCCCAGGCAGTCCCCTGCCACCACACCCCTTCACTAGACCCCACTTGACCCCCGCCACAACCCCCAGGCAGTTCTCTTCTATTACACCCCCTCCCCACACCTCCCTGACCTCTTCCACAACACCAAGGCAGTCCCCTTCTATTACATCCCTACCCCACACCTCCCTGACCTCTTCCACAACACCAAGGCAGTCCCCTTCTATTACATCCCTACCCCACACCTCCCTGACCTCCTCCACAACCCCCAGGCAGCCCCCTGCTAGTACATACCCCTCTCCACACGCCCCTAATCTCTGCCACATACCCTAGGCAGCCCCCTGCCACTAGACCACCCTCTCCACACCCCCTGACCTCTGTCACAACCTCCAGGCAGCCCCCTCAAGTGCTGCACCCATCCACCACCCCACTGACCTCTGTCACAACCCCCAGGTAGCCCTCTGCCACTACACCCCCCTCCTGACACCCCTGACTTCCGCCAAAATCCCCAGGCCGCTCCCTGCTAGTACACCCTCCTCCCCACACCCACTGACCTCTGCCACAAACCCAGACATCCCCCTGCTAGTACACTCCCCTCCCCACACCCTCCTGATCTTTGCCACAATCCCAGGCAGCCCCATCAAGTCCTGCCACAACCCACCACCCCACTGAACTCTGCCACAACCCCCAGGGAGCCCCCTGTCACTTCATCCCCCTTCCCACACCACTCTGACCTCTGCCACAACCTCCAGGCAGCCCCTTGCTAGCATACCCCCACCCCACAACCCCCTGACCACTGTAACAACCCCCAGGCAGCCCCTTTCCACTACACCCCCTCGCCATACCCCTCTCACCTCCACCACAACCCAAAAGCAGTTAGAAACCCCTTCCAACACACCGCTGACCTCTGTCACAAACCACAGGCAGCCCTCTCAAGTCGTGACACCACCCCCACTCTCACTGTCTATCACCCCTGGCAGCCCCCTGTCAGTGTGCGCCCCTCTCAGCTGCATTCCACTGGCAGAGGTGATGCATGATATGAGAGCAGGTAGTGGGTGATTTCAGATGTTTGTGGGTGGGTGACCATGACGTTGGATTGTATCAGAAATCTAACATCTACTGCACATGTTATGTGTCCAGCCCCCCCATCCACAGTGAGGCCAGATCTCATTGCAACCCCCACAATGCCAAATACCCACACCAGTGATTGAAGTGTGGGCACATACACATTGTCTGTCAAGCAAGTGCCACAGGAACACCTAAACATCAGTTGATCAGAAAGGAAATCAAGGTACAATGAACTCCACCTCCAGTAGCGAATGTGCAGAATGAGATGACACCAGATAAAACACACAATGTAAACATGTGGAACACGTGTCAATACACATGAACAAGTGAGTATCAATCCCCAATGAGAGCCAACAAACACCATAATGAGACCTCTCACACATCACCACAACCATTCTGTATGTACACCATTACACACACAACAAAAACCTTCACTCCAACAACACAAACACAAAGACACCGAACATGCAGTGCCCCGCCCACAGAATGGAATAATAAAATCATCCAGTGCAGCTCAAGCTATCTGATAGCCCAACTCCTACATGTCAAGCACATGCGCACACCTAAAACTGCAAACATCACAGTAACAACTTGACACACACAGTGATACCCCAATTGAAATGACCAACACCAAACACAAACTGGGAGAACATGAAAAACATAAAGGTGCACAAAGACAAACTGACTGCAAGAAGCGTAGAATGAACTGATTGAAACACTGTATTAAAATAGAAATATATACAATAAAATGAAAGAAGGCTAAAGTGTCCAGGGATAAAAAATAAATAATAGTAAAAAATTAAACCTAATCCTAATAAACTATATAAATAGGCAGCTGGCTAGTTAATCTCAAAAAATGACTCCACGATGGCTGAGTCACATACCATGTCCTCCTGCTTTAGGTTGGCCTTGGTTGTTGCCTGGAGGTCTTTCAGGGTGGCCACCATCTGCCTCTCTGAATCCTCTGCCGACCTGCAAGTATCCTCCAGGATGGCCGCCTGTCTCCTTGCCCATCTCAGCGCCACCTCAACCCTGGTGAACATCACAAAAGCTTCCCTTGCCCACTGCCACTGTACCTTCAGTAGTGACCAGTAGTGACCAAACACAGAGCACAAGGCTTAGAGGGATCCGCCATGTTCCTCCTGCCTCATGTGGCAAGTGCCACCTCCGGGTTGAACTGCCTGCAGTAAGCTGCTTCCTCACAATCACCATCTGCTGATCCCGCAAACTCCGGATGTACAATATGTGACCATATGACACTAATCGGGGGCATACCGCACCTGCACTGCCCTGAAATGCCAGCTGTTGGAAAGATTTTTCTTTGATGCACCTTTCCTTCCATCTTTATGGAGCCCCCAAACATTTAGCTTTTATTGCTGAATCTCACCTATACTTTTTGCAGTGCAGTGAAGACTAAAGCTTCACTACACTAGACTTTGCTCATATATTATGGGGAAACTGATATGTCCTTCACACTGTCGGTACTGGGAAACCTTGATTCCCTTAGTCGTGTTACTGTGTTACCACTTTTGGTTACTTTTGTATCACTTGCGGTAACTTATTACCATTGCGCACAGCAGCTTACACTGCGGTACAATGGGGTGCATATTTGTTTTGCTCTAGACTACCACTCAGAGGATGTTTGGTTACTCTAGGTGCGCTAAAAGGATAGGCTGGTTGCAGCATTGACTTTTTCCCACTTTTTGGGACTTTTCATTTTAGCCCAACCACGTTTCCCACATTGGGCTATTAACTGTGGCTAGTGTACGAACATGGCTGTGCCACATGGATTTTCATCTGTACTTTTGCCATCTTGTTCTTTAACTTTCTTCCTGCCCTGAGAGGCCAGGAAAACCCTTAAAATGACTTCCAGTGCCTGCGAAAGCAGCCACTTTTGGCGGGCTACTGGAGGGCTTTGTGTGTTTGCTGGTAGGATGTGGGCTGGGTCTGTCTGACCCCAATCCACAAACTGGTTTCAGTGTGTCTGAGTGGTATGCATGAATGTTCTTTCCAGTGGTCCTGATTGGACCACTGAGGGGTGTGTGTAGTCCTCCTATTGGCCAGTGGGAGTTTCAGCTCAGCTTTTAGAAGAAGAGGACCCTTGCACCCATTCTTCTGAGATCCTGGAGAAACCTGATGGAGCCAAGTATGCTGTCCATCTGTGATAACCGTGAAGAAACCTGAGACCTGACTGAAGGAGGCCTGGCAATTAACTTCTGCTGCTGTCCTGGAGGAGCCATGTCTTGCTTGTGATCTTTTATAGTCCTGCGAAGGAGCGACGCCTGTGGAGTGAAGGGACCATTAATTCCTGACGTCTGCTAGGAGCCATTCCAAAGGAAGCCTTCGGAAGTGCTCTGGAACTGTCCAGTGGCTGACAAGCTTTGTTCTTGGGCAACCGTGCTGCCGGAATCACTGACTGAGTTTCTGGCCTGATACTTTGGGGATCCTCATCTGTCCCTATGAGGTGGCCTCCTGCAAAATTTCGGCGTTCTAGCATCAAGGCAAGGGGACCTGAGATAGGAGGGAAAGTCTGACCGCGGATGGTGAGTCCTTTTGCGTCGCCCTGATGAGGTGACCACAGTCCGAAATAGCTTACCTGACCCGAGTCCAGTCCTGATCGTGGTGCTGCATTGAGTTTTTCTGTGTTCTTTGACCGGGGGTCCTTGGAACAGTTAAAGACACCAACTTGAGATAAGCTCGAACCGGGAACCCTTGGGAATCAAGGACTGCAACTTTCATCAGGGAAAGCAACATCGGACAATCTTCCTTTGTTCTGCTAAGTCTGGTGAAGAATCAGAGTACGAGGGGTGGGTTACAGAGTTTCTAACCTGCTCCCATTATAAGTCAATGGGCTTATAATAAACCTTATTTATAACAATATTGGCTTTGCCATTGCTGCCTTGCGCAAGACATGTGACAGTTGGGGCTACATTTGGGCATTGGTCTAACTTGAACCTTAACCCTAAGAACCCTTCACTAGACCCCAGAGACCCTACCTGCATTTTATCCTGCCTCCTAGCTTCTGTGGAACTTGAACCTGAACTATTGGGCACACGGCCCCATACAACACAGGGCTGGACAATTTTAGTTAGGGATCATCTCTGTGGACTTTTTTGTGCATAATACTATTCTAACCTTTCCTTTGCAGGAGTTTCTTACGTGTATTATGCCCTATAACAAAGTGAATGTATATATGTATTTAGTTTGATAGTGTTGTGTGAGAAGTCTACCTGCTAGTAGTCATTTTTCTATATTGTGTTTTGGCCATAAATAAATAACTGTATTTTTATACATCCTGTATAAGTGTAATTTGTGACTCCCATTGGTGACCTCATTTTGAACCGCTTACTACCTCACCAGCTCTGAAGAACTTAGCCTAGACCGCTTGTCACTTCTACCTAAACTGGTTTGACTACAGCTTCCCAGAGTTGTCCTAGTCTCACTATACTTCTATACATCTGTTCACCAGGCCAGAGAATAGAAAATCAGTCCTAACACCAGCTGCCTCTTGACTGCCTTTTTCTGGGTTGGCCCCCGGGCAGGCACAGTGATCAACTCACGTGGACTTCCACCATGGGCAGGGACAGAGGCCTAACCAGACTGCGTGGTGGTGGTGGGAGTGGTGCACACGGGGCCATGGTGTTATGTGGCACAGAAGGCCCGTCGTAGGACAACTGTGGCACAGACGAGGAAGTGCAGGAGAGGGCCATTCCACCTGCCAACCCTGAGAGCCCACCCGATAGCAGTGCTTGTGCCAGCTGGGCCAGGAAGAGGAACCTCTCAATGTAAAGGCCTACAAGCACCTGGCAAGAAACTTGTACAGTATCACAAATGGATGTGGTCAGCCAGCAGGGGCAGCTTCCGATCCCAGATGGACACATCGGTTGGAAGCACGTCAGCAGTCTTGGTGGAGGAATCCAGGGAGGTGGTTACTGCTGCAGCAGATGGGCCAGGGGCAGTGTAGGAGGTTTTGCATAACCCTCCACAGTGGACTGCACAACCTCATGTCCCTGGGACACGGGTGCAACCTGAACACCCTCCACAATACCCACACCTGACCCTTGAACTGGGCTGCAATGACCTCCTCCTCCACCACCACCACCTCCATCAACCCAGATGACTAAAGAGGGTCTTCTGCACCCTATTGGCCTCTGTGACTCAGCACCCTGTCCCACAACTGCTGAGGTGTCCCCTACCACAATCCTCTCCTGGGATTTATCGTTAGCAGCCTCACCCGATGGTACTGGTGCTCCCCCAGCCTGTAGTATCATATTTAGCCGCCAGCTCGAAATTAAAACAAGTATTTGCAAATCTATGCCTATCACCATGATGTAACAGCCTATTCCATCTAGCCTCCTGTGATTCTAGAAGTGTGCATTTAGAAGCTGAACTTAGAAGTGTACCAATAGCCCCGCTGTGATTCTGGAAGTGTGCCCAACGGCCGCTCTGCAAAGTTAGAAGTGTGCCCAATAGCCTCTCTATGAATTAAGAAGTATGCCCAATAGCCTCTCTGTGAAAAGTTGAATATAGAAGTGCACCCAATAGCCTATCTGTGAATTTTTAGAAGCGTGCCCAATAGCCTCTCTGTGAACTTAGAAGTGTCTGAAAGGGCATGTAACCCATCATATCTCACCAACATGCTTACTCTCTCCTTACATCACCACTCAACTAGAACACAGAGATACTATGACACCATTCGGTATAACTGTTCTCATATCAACATTCGCCGCTCACTCCACATCATTCTAAGTAATCACTGCTGGTTATACACCCCCCAGCCAGGCGTTCTCCTCAGGCCTAACGCAGCCAGATCCGATCTGGATAAATCCCGCCAGAACTAACACATACTCCTGACCTCAACCATCACACCTACCGCTAGAAAGCAGCTATCACACAGATACCGCACGAGCTGTACACATACCCGGTGCTCACACACACCTTTTGACTCTCTCTACTCTCTCTACTGATATGAACTTCGGTTCTCAAGGGCGTTCAACCTACCAGTGCCTTCAGACCATACCACTGGTATATAAGGCGCTATATAAATGCAAAATAACAATAACAATAACAATATACTAATTAACGTGAATGCTCGCTGCACTTTACTTAGCTTTGCACTGAATAAGCTTAGATCCACAACAGTTTACCTCAGTAACGCAGGACACGTGACTAGCCCACCATTGATTATGAACCCTGTGCCTAGTCTTTAATTATTTCTATGCACCTTGCCACTAGCACACTGCTAACTGACTGTACCTGTGCCTAGTCTGTAATTATTTCTATGCACCTTGTCACTAGCACACTGCTAACTGACTGTACCTGTGCCTAGTCTGTAATTATTTGTTTTGCACCTTGCCACTAGCACACTGCTAACAGCCTGTACATGTGCCTAGTCTGTAATTGTTTCTATGCACATTGCCACCAGCACACTGCTAACTGCCTTTACCTATGCCTAGTCTGTAATTATTTCTATGCACCTTGTCACTAGCCCACTGCTAACTGCCTGTACCTGTGCCTAGTCTGTAATTATTTCTATGCACATTGCCACACCAATAGACCACTGTTGACTGCCAGTTCCTATACCTAGTCTGTAATTGTTTCTATGCACCTTTCCACTAGCCCACTGTTGAATGCCAGTACCTCTGCCTAGTCGGTAATTGTTTCTGTGCACCTTGTCACTAGCACACTGCTAACTGCTTGTACCTGTGCCTAGTCTGTAATTATTTCTATAAACCTGCCACTAGCCACTGCTGACTGCCATTACCGGTGCCTAGACTGTAATTATTTCTATGCACCTTGCTACTAGCACACTGCTAACTGTCTGTACCTGTGCCTAGTCTGTAATTATTTCTATGCACCTGCCACTAGCCCACTGTTGACTGCCACTACCTGTGCCTAGTCTGTAATTATTTCTATGCTCCTTGCCACACCAATAGCCCACGGTTGACTGCCAGTTCCTATGGCTAGTCTTTATTTGGTTCTATGCAACTTACCACTACCCATGGTTGACTGCCTGTACTTGTGCCTAGTCTGCAATCCATTCCTATACCTGTGACTAGCAAATACCCTAGGACTAGCCCACTACTGTCCTGCTAAACCCGGTACTACATGCTCACTGCCCGACTCACCCTACACTTTGTATAAACTCTTCCCCTGAAACATGGCACCTACACTCCCATGCCCTTACAAGGTACCACCTACACCCTTCCTACCAGCACTGAGACCTAACCCTAGTCCTAATACCGCCAACCATAGCACGCCGCCCAACTGCATCGTTAACTTGCCTAGAACTCTCAACAACACACAATATCACACGCATCCTATGCCTCTCCACCAGAGAAACCTAAGACTAGGCTGCCGCTCTCATCGACTGATAGTTGCTACCAAGACACCCCTAAAAAGCATTCCACCCACCCACCTTCGCATACCACAACCACCAACCCAAAAATGTCCAGTAATACTAACATCCTAAGAGCACTCCTGCTACAACTAAATCAGGGGATATCCGGAAAACAGAGCTCGAATGTGCTCTTATCAATGCCCGCTCCATGCCAGCACATGCCGCTGAGATTCACGATCTCATCACGGATTTAGACTTAGACATACTAGCCATTAAAGAGACCTGGCTACATGAATCCTCCGCTCCAGCCATATGCCAAATTCTACCAATAGGGTACATCATCCTTCATCAAGACAGAACATCTAGCAAGTTAAGAGGTGTTGCCCTTATCATTAAGGAAACCTAAGCAATTAAAGACCACTGAGGCTAACAACTTTGACATACTATCAGCCAAAAGATCACCTAACCACACCATAACAATACACATTGTTTACCGCCCACCAGGCCCAACTCTCGACTTCCAATCTAACATCACTCACATTCTAGGGGACAACCTTAAAACAAAATCTAGAGTCATCTTCCTAGGAGACCTCAACCTGGGTTTCAAAGACCCAAAAGACAAGAAAAGCAAAGCCCTTGCCAAAACTCTCCTAGACTTAGGATTCATGCAACTGGTGAACGACCTGACCCATACCAAAGGTTTCATATTAGACTGGATTGCAGACCACAACTGTGGTACCGACATTAGCTCCAACACCCTTCGCCCATGGACTGACCACCATCTATTGCACTTCCACATACCCCTAAAATCAGGAGGAAACCCCAACCCTCCTGCGCCACCCACAATGGCAAGATCCAAAAAACTGCTCACCACAGTCAGGATTCTCCCCCTCCTCGAAACCTCCAATCTAGCACAGCCCACATCTAAAAACCCTGCAATACTAGTTGAGATCTACAACGCCACTCTTAAGAAGGTACTAGATGAGGTAGCTCCATTAGAAAAGAAAAAAGCTAAACTCACACTGCATGCAAACTCTTGGTTCACCCAAGAACTCCAAGATGCCCGAACCGCAAAACGAGCAGCATTAACTTCCTGGCAATCCAAGCCCTATACCACTACAAGAGAGACCTACCTTATAGTCGTAAAACATTATAAAAAGGCCATCACAAAAGCCAAAGCAGCCATATACAATTCCAGAATTGAGAAAGCAATCCAAAGAGCTATTCACCATCTGCAATGAGCTAACAATCCCTCCCACCTCCACACAAGCTACTGAGAAAAACGAGTCATGGTGCAACAACATCCAACATGCCATGCTAGACAAAATCAAAACATTTCAAAAGAAAATTAAAACCCAATTCGACAACTTGCCTAAAACCAACCCACCTCCACCCAAACTCCCACTCAACCAGCCAGCTGGAGGCATCCCTCACAGCAAAAAAAAACACCTGATCCATTGGTATTTAGGGATGTAACTATTCCTGAAGTCCTCCTTATCATGAGGCACACCAAGCCATCCCTATGCAAAGGAGACATCTGCCCAGCCAACATAGTCAACAACTGTGCTACTTCCCTAGCACCTTTCGTCACCTCCTTCATTAACACATCCTTCGCCACCAGCATTGTCCCTCTCACCCTTAAGGAATCCTGGGTTCGGCCCCTACTAAAAAAACCTACCCTTGACCCAGATTCCCCAAATAACTACCGCACAATTACGACCATGCCATTCCTGTTGAAAATCTTGGACAAGGCAGCTTATCTACAGATCCAAGCATACCTAGAAACGCACAACATCCTTGAAAAAAGGCAATCTGGCTTCCGCCCTTGGCACGGTACTGAGTCAGCCCTACTTGACCTCAAGAACCAGCTACTAGAAGCCATGGACAAAGACAAGTCATCACTCCTCCTACTCCTAGATCTCTCGGCGGCCTTTGACTTGGTTGACTTCAAGATACTATGTAATCATCTTACGGACACAGCCCACTTCTCCCAAGAAGCCACTGCCTGGATCACATCCTTCCTGGATGGTCGAGCCATGAGAGTCTTCTCAGACCAGGCATCCGCCTCTCCATCTCCCATTGGATGTGGAGTCCCACAGGGTTCGTGCACCTCCCCTACCCTATACAATCTATTCACTCTCCTTTTATTCAGCGACCTAGAGGACTTCGGCATAACTTTTACAATCTATGCCGACGACACACAAATTCTTCTCCCACTTACAGGGAACTATGAGCAAGACCTCAAAACCCTCCAAGACACATATGCACACATCTAGGCCTGGATGGCTGCCAATGGCTTATGTCTAAATGGTGAAAAATGTAATACTACTGGTAGGACCCAACAAATCCCTAAAAAAACTAAACAACAAATACAGCTCTTTTAGTATCGAGAATACTATCATTATCACCTCTGCCACAGTGAAAACCCTTGGGGTCCACCTTGACTCCACCCTATCAATGGATAGGCAAATCAGCGCCATATCGTCATCAGCAGCACTCACAGATAAAATCATAAACGCGGTGAAACCCTACCTTTCACCAGAGAACTGCCTTAACATCCCGAGAGACACCAACGGCGCAAAATTGGACTATTGCAACATCCTACTCCTACGCACCTCCGCTAATAACATCATCAAATTGCAAACAGCACAAAATAATGCCCTTAGAGCTGCCCTCGGCATCCCCAGGAGAGAGCACATCTCCCAGGCAAGGAAAAATGCCCATTGGCTCCCAGTAGAAGAACGCATAACCTTCAAGGCCCTCACAATCACGCACAGATGCCTATCCCAGACCCCCCCAGCCTACCTAGCTGAAAGAATACACTAGGCTCTGGCCCAAAGACCAATACGCGACGAGTATTCATACAGACTCGCAGTCCCAACATTAAGCAGAGCCAAAGCTGGTGGAACCAGCTTTGAAGTACTAGCCCCCAAAGCCTGGAACTCCCTTCCACTGAATTTAAGAAAGGAAGAATCCCTCACAACCTTCAGAAAAGCTCTAAAAACAAAGCTGTTTAACTAAACAATACCATTACCGCACTTCACCTATCATTGTTCCTCTGTAACCACGGAACAACTTTTGTCTCTGTCCTTCTAATATCTGTCTCCTATGTAACAAATGTCACAACATACTTCAAGTGAATATTCTGTAACAGCGCCACGATGCATCCGGGCCACTGGGTGCTTTATAAATCCAAATAAATAAATAAATAAATAATTCACTCTCTGGCGAGGTGGTGGCAATGGTGACTGGCTGGGGTCTGTGCCTGGGTCTGGTGGTCCAGTCCTTCCTCCTCTGATCCACAACAGTGCTTTGACCCCTTCATGATCTTCAATAACTGTGGAAAAGTGGACAAAGATCATTCACATCAGTCATCTGTGTCAAAGCATGGTTGGCATACACAACATCAACAGTAACCTTCAGTCAGTACATTTCAACCAGCAACTGACATGCGCGCGCGCACACACACACACACACACACACACACACACACACTCATGCAATGGCACCATACCAAAATCAAAAGGACACAAGTGTGACATGTATCCAGGGCCATGGGGAGGGCACCTGGGCACATGTGGTGCACCTCAGGGTTCTAACCTCTCACCCTGGCTCTTCAAGCATTACTTTGTACCTCTGGCCCACCTCATCTCTACCTTCTCTTCTAACATTCAGTGTTATGCAGATGCCACTCAGCTCTACTTCAGGCTCCCCTCAGCCTCATCTGATCTCTCGCTCATTCCTGGCTGTCTATCCGTGATTCAGGAATGGTGCGCATTCAATGATCTCTGCCTTAATGCCAGTAAGACTGATATCCTTCTCATTGGGACCCCTGCTCCCTCCTTCGCTCTTTTACTTTGGCTGCCCTCCTTGGGCCCTCTACCCGTACCTTCCTCTGAGGCAAAATACCTTGGTGTCATCAGGCCCACCAACCTCTCATTCTCTCCTCACATCTCTTACATCTCTAAGAAGTCCCACTACCAGCTGCACCTCCTCAGAGGTATTCTTCCTTTTCACACTTTCCCCCAGAAGCTTACTGTCTCCAAAGCCCTGGTTCTCTCCAGAACGGACTACTGCAACATCCTCTTTCTAAATCTGCCTGCCTCTACTCTTACCCCTTTGCAACTAATCCAGAACATGACTGCGAGACTTGTCCCTGGCCTCAAGCCCAGGGATTGTATCTCTTCAGCCCTAAAATCTCTTCATTTTCTCCCAGTGGCTGTAAGGATCAAGTTCTAGACCCTCTGCATTGTCCACAAGGCTTTCTGGGCCAGGGTCCACACTAAATCCTACTCTCTCTTCCTAAGCATCTTCCTTTTCAAGCCTTCTGCTCATCCAACTCCAACTCTCTGAGGGTCAGTTGCTTCTTCAGGCAGAGATTGGGGGATAGATTGCTGTCCTTGACTGGAGCCTCCCTCTGCAACAGTCTCCTTGCCTTTCTCAAACTTTAGCAGGTCCACCCAAGGTTCTGGGAGCAACTGAAGACCTTCCTTCTTGCTTCTGCTTTATCTCTCTTTCTCTCCTGCTAAGGCTCCTGTCTGCTGTGCTAACTGGTTACCTTGCCACACTCTGAACCTCACAGGCACCAGGCTCCTGCATGACCAGAAGCCCCTTGCACTTCCTCCAGTCAACCAACGTACTTAGGGACTGCATCTGCAACCCTTCAGTCCCCTTCCTCCCTGCACTTACTTGAGCCACCCCCTGGCAGCACTTACTGTGCTTTCTGCTACTGCAAACCCCCACCCCCATCCCTGGCACTTCTCTTCTTCCTTCCCCCCGTGCACTTGCATGATCTAAATGACACAAAGCCTAGTAAGATCATTTGTTTGTCCTCCATTTGTCTCCCCTTCCTTTTCTTGTCGTGCCTAGAAACACTTGTGTACAGGCATGTTATGAATGACTTATCGTATCATATCATGTCTCAACAACACCATTGCATGTCTCACACAATCATTTTGTTTGCTTGCATAAACAGGCAACATGGGGTTGGCCACAAACAGGAAGGCCATGAGGAGTCACACATGGGACAGGGAAACTTGACAGCCATGGCCTACACAGTGGCATTCAAGTGTGTGCCCACGATGTGCACAACTGGGTCAATGCTATTGACACACAAGAGCAATACCCTCAAGGGAGGCATGTGTGCCCCAACTGCTTATGGAGCACCACTAGCATATGCCTGGGTAAACTGCTCTAATATAGCAGTTTTCCACCTCTTATACAAATATGCAGCCTGGTGACAGGAGCCTAGGAGTGATGGCTGGGATGCCCATCACACCCTCAGGCCTGTCCATGTGACCACAGTGTCAGTGGATGGCTCAATGTTGCAAGGTGGTGGGCCCTGTTGGTCACACATGTCCTAATGGACCAACTGTATGGGTGGAAAGATGAGCCTGGGTGCAGTCAACAACCATGCATGAAGGGTGCAGCTGCTGCCCATGCACACACCATTGGTGTGGGGAAGGGTGGTTGGCACCAGGCCATGTGGTCAGCACACCATCGTGTATTGTCACATGAGCACTGGTGAACTGCTTACCTGCTCTGCCTCTGCACTGCTTGGATGGGAGGGACACCCATGTGGGGGTGCACTCCCAGAGGGTGAATGCCCTTGAGTCAACACAATCTCTACAAAGGTTTCAGGTAAATGCCTGGCTCAATAGCCATGGCTGGACAAGCAGTCCAACCACAGATTAAACAAGTGTGCAAGATCAACCTGTGGAATGCAAGGAACCAGATGGATGGCCTGCCCTGCAGTTGCGGTGAAAGTCACTGAGGCTCATTTGACAGCCAGGCACCCTGCTTGGCTGCAAAAATACTTGCCCAAAGGAAGAGTAGCACCAGCCGCCAATGCTCTGTGTGTACATTGGGTGATATACTGGCCTTGTGCATTCTGGGAATATGATGAGCCTGGGTGTGTCAGCGAGTACAAAGTGGTGGGCCGACAGGATTGCGACACACTGTCAACAGCAGGCCAGACTAAAATGACTATGCTGACTATTAAACTGAGTACCCTGGCTGACAGAGGAGGAGGAATTTCCTAAGTGTCATGCCTCCTCATATATGCAATAGAAGTGCATACCAGATTGTAGTCCATCTGGACCTCCATAGCCGGCCCGCCCTCTGGGCCTACCATGCATAACCAATGTCCACCATCATGACTGGGCATTCCGAAGGATCACGATGGGCACATGCAGACCATGGACCAGGCACCATGGCAAACCACAACCCCCCTGCACCGTGGTCCCAGGAGACAGAACACAGGGCCACAGGGGTGGACATTGAATCCCTTGGAAAGGTTGAGAAACACTGCATTAATGGATGCATAGCTGGGCTGGGGTACTGCTGGGAACACATTGGTGTCTAGACACCCAGTCGTATGCAGGTTCCCACAAGCCAGCACAACCTGACTACATAATACATGGCCATGCAAGCAGGTGGGGAGGTCTTATAACACCTGCCTGTGCACCTGCCCCCTAATTACATTTATCAACATACATCCCTGGCATCTTGACCTGTAACCATGCAACACGTACAGCCACACATTTCTGAGGAACACGCCTTTATGCTATTGGCCCCAGCACATACATATGGCAGGATCACACGTCAATTCTGGATTCACATGAAGTGGAATGACACATCACATCCCTATCTCTGAGAGGTCAATTCACCAACATGACATTTACAGACATCCATACACATGTGTCACTCTCGGCTGATGTGTGTGGATGGCTTCACTTGCAGATGTACAACCCAAAGAGATGCCCTGCATGCATGCCCCTCACATGGATATGACATTGTAACCTGCCATCGTACTGTCTCAGCACTTGTGCCCATAAACTCACATTGCAAGATGCCCTTGCCACTCACAGATCTGGGTATGGAGTACTGGGTAGAGCCTCTCGAGGACCCACGGCTGGTTAGGTGACATCCTGTGGCAGCCTGCACGGTGCACCTATATGGAGGACTCGCCTCGAGGGCTACCATCGCTTTGTAATGGGTCAGGGTCTTGAGGTCCTCCCAGTGCTTCCTGACGTTATTCTGTGAATGGATTGCCACCCCCTCTGCATTTATGGCACACATGATTAGTTCCCAGTTCTGGTGACGTCCTTCATAGCCCAGCTGTGTTGCTGGATTGAAGAGGGTGTCATCATTATCCAGAACCTGATCCACCAGGATGCCAAATTTTATGCTGGTGAAGTTGGTAGCCCTCTGCCTCGCTGACATGGGGGTGCTGCTTGATGTAAATGCGGAAGATGGTGTGGATATGGCAACCCCCAAGGCATGTGTGTCCTAGTTGGGTCCTGGAAATTTGCTCTTGTGGAGGCGGAACAGAGAGGTGGAATGTCCAAGATGTCAAATGAGGTGGTCACAGGGCCGACACAGGAGACCAGGCAATGGTGAAACAGCTGGCACTCCAAAACAGTGCTGGTGGGCAGCAGGCACTTGCACTTGACTAGGCACCAGCAGATGGTGAGGTGGGAGGTAGTACAGGGCAGGAGGAGCCGCAGAAATTGGCACAGAGGCAGGAGCAAGGCAGCATCACATCCACATGAGTGAGCATTGAAAACAGAGTAAAGGGCCTTAGCGTGTAAGTTACGTGCTAGAACATGCATGCAGAATGCCTAGACGGCTTACGCAGTACACAGCATTGATAGGGATATTAAAAAGGTGTGACGTTCATCACTGGTTGCGTGCAAGAAGGTGTAAAGACGGAAGTTCAACTTTTGCTGAGACTTATTTTTTATAGGAAGGCTTTCTGAATATAATGTATGCAGTTTTGGGGTTTTGGGGTGCTTCTGCGTATCGCGTACCACACCACTTATTTTCTTGTTTGGAAGCTTTCTTAGTATCGCATACACATTTCTAGGGTTTTGGGGTGTCTCTGCCTATTGGCTACCCCTTCTTTCTTGTTCGGAGGCTTTGGGGTGCCTTGGAGCCTTGAATTTATGTAGTCCATCATGTATACTGTTTAATTTCTTTGTTTAGAGATGTGTTTCTGGATGCTTTTCATTTTGCCTGCACAATGAGTGCGAAGGCTTCAAAGGGGAAAGGAGCAGACGGGGACGTGGTGAGGTCACATGTGCCCCAGCTCCAGGAGGATGTGGTGTGCCTCAGCCCACAGGTGACCCAGCAACTTGACTTCGACATGGTGAGAGGCCTACAGTTGACCAGCACCACCATGGGCCATTAGGGCCAAGAGGGGATGCCCTGCAGAGCAGGAAAAGGCTCCACCCCAAGATCAGGCCCAGGCAAATGATGCGGTTCCCTGAGGAAGAAGGGCTTCACCGATAAGGAGCTTGAAATCCTCATGACATATGTGACGGAACACTGTGTCGAGTTCTACCCCTCAGCAGGCAGCACCCATACTGCCACCCGGCGAATGGGAAGTGGCAGGAGGTCACAGACCAAATGAATGCTTGTGCTGTGGAGAGGCACATTGCTAAAGAGGTCCACAAGTGCATGGGCAACCTCCTTCAAAGCACTACGCTGAAGCTGAGTGGCAACCTGTCCTCTGCCCAGGCCACGCGAGGGTGGCCAAGAGAGGAGGAGAAGCTGACTCCATAGGAAGAGGCTGCAAGTGGAATCATCAGCATTGAGTAGGTGCAAGGCATGGGAGGCATGGACGGCCATATGGACACATCTGGTGAGTGGCATTTCTGTGTATCGTATGTGCAGAAGACAAATAGGGATGACATGCTTATGTATGTGCTGTTGTACAGTTGGCTGCAGTTGGCAGCCATCCATGGCCAATGCATGTTTGTTACAAGGTACATTTCTGTCACATTATCTGCGTTCTGGGAGGTGGTTGGGTCGATTCGATGCTTGAACGTGGTGTCACATTACACCTCACTGTCTGCTGGCCTTCGCAGCTGGGCCAGTACTTGTTTGCAGGGCAATTCCTAACCAACTTGTTCCCCAGTACAAAACCCTAGAATGCCCCCCCCCCAACTGACACACATCACTCCCAAACCACATCTCTGTATCACGCAAAAAAGCATCCTCAATATCAACAAATCATTGCTAAACTAATGGGGCAAGTATCTTTGCATTGTACATCAAGTACTGTGCAAACCATATCTGATGTGGAAACATAGCTGTTGCTGCTCAAGTGCTTGGTTATTCTGTCACCTGCTCTTAGTGAAAGCCTTGCATGAATGCATTTCCAGCTGCCTGTATTGACACACAGTGGTGTGACCAGCCTGCCAGGTTCTGAGTGCCCATCTATCACTACCCTTTGTTGCATGAGTTATATTCAAATAACCTCACTTGCATATTGCAAGAGGTGACACTAAACCAACCATAGTAATCATTTGCTAATAGAGGGTCATCATTCCAAGGTGGATGTTAAGATTGATTTCCTATACTCTAACCTGCTGGACAGATGTATAGAAGGCCAACCTATATTGTGACAGGGGCAACTCTGGGAAGCTGTAGCCAAACCAGTTTAAGGTAGCAGGCGGTCTAGGCTAAGATCTTCAGAGGGGTGAGATTGTAAAGGGTCCACAATAAGGTCACACAATGGGAGTCACAAATTACCCTTAGACAGGATGTATAAAAATACAGTTATTTAATTAATTATTTAATTTACACTATAAGAAAACTGAGCACAAGCAAGTAGACTTATCAACCAATACCATCAAACTAAAATACATATATACAATCACAGGTTCAAGTGCATAATACAAATCAAAATACTCCTGCAAGGGAATGAATAGGCAAGTATTACACACGAAAAGGTCCACAGAGAATTAACCCCTAACTAATATTGTCCAACCCTAAGTTGCCTGGGGCCTTGTGCCCTATTGTTCAGGATACAAAGATACAGCACTCAGGCGGCAGGAGAAAATGTAGGTAGTGTCTCTGGGGTCCAGTGATGGATTCTTAGAGCCAGGGTTCAAGATAGACAATGTCCAAAATTCCCCCCAACAGTTAGAAGTCTTGCCAAGTCAAGTATTGGCAAAGCCAATATGTTTAAGATAAAGAGTATTATAATTCCCTTGACTTACAATGGGAGTTTATGGGTATGTTAAAATCTCAATAACTTACCCCCTCACTCTGAATCTTCCCAAGACTTTCCAGAACAAAGGATGAGTGTCCTGGCTTGCTTTTACCGCTGAATTCCACGGTCCTCGATTTTCATGGGTTGCAGGTTCGAGTGATTCTCCAGTTAGGATCTTTTGCTGGTGCAAGGACTCTTGGTGAAGAAATGCAGAAACAAACGATGCAGCGCCCTTCTTGGGACTGTAGGCGGGTCAGAAATGCAAGTCTTGGACCATGTACGCTGCGCACAGTGATGCAGCAGGATTCAGTAGCTGCTGCCGGACTTTCCACTATTTCTCGGGTCCCCTTGGTACTAGAACCCCAAAGTTTCGCAGAGGTTGTCATTGCAGTGGCAGCTGAGGGTGTGCCAAGTTTCAGGTGGAATATCGGAACGGCAAAGAAGATAACTCGGTAGCCCAAAAATGAAGCTGGTCAGCCACAGGACAATTCCCAGGCACTTCCGAAGGCGGTTTTTGCATTGGGCACCGAGAAGGCTTCGGGAGTGGATGGTCCCTCCAATCCAGGGGTCGTAGCACCTTCGCAAGCCTACTGGAGATCAAGAGACTGACAGGGCTCCACCAGGACTGCAGCAGAAGTTGGTTGCCAGGCCTCCTTCAGACAGGTTACAGGTTTCTTTGCGGATCTTCTCAGCTGGGCGGATTCTTGGCTCCTTCAGGTTCTTCCAGGATCTCTGGGAATTGCATGGAGGTGCCCTGTTCTTATCCTAAAAGCCAGGTAGGAGTCGAAAATCCCACTAGCCAATGGCAGAACTAGCCCACACACACACCCCACAGTGGTCCAATCAGGATCACTGGCAGGAACACTAATGCATACCACTCAGACACACAGAAACCTGGATGTGTATTGGGGTCAGACTGACCCTTCCCACACCCTGCCTGCAAACACACAAAGCCCTCCAGTAACCTGTCAAAAGCTCCTGCTTTCCCAGGCACTGGAAGTCCTTATAAGGATCTTTCTGACCTCGGAGGCCAGGAAGAAGGCTAAACAACAACATGCAAAGAGAATGGGCGAAAAACCTCATGGCGTGGCCATATTTGACCAGAAGCCACAGTAAGTAGCCAAAAGCGGTAAACGCGGTTAGGCTAACACGAAATTCCCCAAAAAGTGGGGAAAAGTCACTGCTGCCACCAGCCCATCTTTTAAGCACCTCAGAATAACCAAACAATCCTTTGAGTGTTAGTCTAGGGCAAAACAAAAATGAGCCACATTGCACATCATAGTCACAAGACTAAGGGAAACACTGTTTCCCAGTACTGGTAGCCTTAAGGACTTATCAGTTTCCCCATAACATGTGAGCAAAGGCCAGTACAGTGAAGCTTAAGGCTTCATTGTACTGCAAAAAGTACAGGTCAGATTGAAAAATAAAAGCAAAAAGTTTGGGAGTTCCATAAAGATGGAAGGAAAGGTGCAGTAAAGAGAATCTTTCCTAACAGTGGACAGTCTGGTACACTCCTATTGTACTGTCTGAATGTAACCCTATGAGAAAGGGTAAGGGGATGAATCGCACCAATGAGTGCTCATGTCTGTTTTGCATCAAATCACCATGCAACAGGGATTTGAAACAATGATCATAGAGCTCTATATTCTATTCACAAGGCTGTGATGAAAAGGTCAGATTTGTGAGCCAGTGAATACATGACAGACGCATGGCTTGGTGCTCACATCACTCTTCACAAGACTCACCCTAACATTGAAATGTCTGTAACCATGAAACATACATACATATGCAGACCTCTAAATTCATTGGATTATTGAAATGGCAGCAACATCAGCCACTCAGATTGGGTATAAGGGCTATGTTGCTACTTGTTTCAGGAGAATTGCAGATGAGAATGGTCTGGATCTGAGGCTGAGCACGACCAATCACCAATACAGGAACATATTTTGTGAATAATGTTCATAGACAGGAACAGATGACCGATAAGAGACACCCAAACAAGTGATACAAATTTAGAGAAGGATTGTTCAATTTAGGAACTTTAGCCTGACCATTAAGGAGCTGATGAAGCATTTTGAAAACAAACGACTGCTGATGCGTTGCATAGGGTCCACATTTCCCCAGCCACTGCCTCCTCACCACTACACATGCCTCAGGGGTAATTACTGCACAAAAGTTCAGGACCATGCTTTGTCTGACAGAGATGGCATTAGCATATTATCAGTGCAGGCCTGCGGCCAAGAATATCATGGTGTGGCGGTGTAGTAAGGGTGTTTAGCCCAGTGGAGTTTCAATTGGGAGGATCTTATGAGACTGCTTCTAGCTGCATATGTCAACATTTCCAGTGTGCTATTGTTTGGACAAGTGACACAGAGGTGACTCAAGGGAAGATCAAATAGTACATTCAAACAGGACCACCGCAAATATAGGGCGCTGCTAGCTCACATATGAACTGTCACTTTACACAGTGTGAACTGGCAGCAGCCTTCACATTACACTGCCATGTAAAGTGTCAGTCAATGACTGTCAGTCACTCACTAACTGACAGTCATTGACTGACACTTTACATGACATTGTCATGTAAAGGGTGCTGCCAGCTACCCAATGTAAAGTGACACCGCCTATTCATGAATTGCGCCAGGCGAACAGCAGAGGGCTCACACCCCTGACCCTGAGAAATACCACACAGGGTGCTGTTTGACCTGGGACAGGCTCTGATGTGACACATCAGACAGACCAGTCATATGTGCTGTTACATATAGGACCAGCACATGGAGGCAGTGACAAACAGATTGGTGACTTGTGCAGCACACTAATCATTGCTGCACATATATCACATAATTGATTGTACACAGACTACTGTCTACAGATTATGGTCTGCACAGTGTGATAGACCTGAAGGTGTCTCCCGAGCTAGTCCCCGGGGATCTGTCATCCAGGTGGCCATGACAAGGCCATCACTATTGGATCCAGTTCCTGGGGGTGGACCAGTGAGGGAGGATCACCTCAATGGGGGATCCACGGGGAGTCGGAGTGGGACACTGACGGTTGAGATGTGGTAGCCCTATTCCTTTAAAACCTTTTCCCCATCCTACCACACGTAGGACATGACATTCAAAACCACTGTCCCCGCCCTTTTCTGACATTAACACTTTCGCACGACACACCAGAAAACAGACTAACACCAGAGCCATTCACCTGACATGTCCCAATACAAGGGTCAGGCAACGTCAGGCAATTGATCATAATCACAAACACCTGACAGCCCTTTCCCTTCCCCACAAGGATAAAAGGTGGAGCAAGAGAGCACAGTACGAGTAAGGCAGACCGTACAATGAGACAGCTACCAAGGCCCGGCAGTACAAGAGGAGGAGAAAGGCGACCAATATCAAGCGGCTGACAAGGAGAGACACGGCCTTGCCCTTTTCGATGCAGCCCCGCAAAACCTCTGCAGAGTGAATCGTAAGACTGCGGACAATAGCCCAAGTGTTCAGCAGCAGATGTCAATGGTAAATGGAGCATGTCAACGCTGATACGTGGGAGCGAGGGAGACTCCTGCTTCCGTGGTACCGGCCTTGACTCCAGTTACGAGGAAATCCCAACGATTCATCACAGCCGGTGAGTCGAGGGGAGAGTCAATAAGAGCCAGGCTTTGTTGAGTGAAAGACGTAAAGTGGCACATACCTGGGTAGAGGCACAGTGTTCGGTTGAGGGGATGAGGGAATCACACCAGGACATCAATGCCGGCAGGTAAGGTTGCGCACTGTCACTCATGTTAATAGCTGGTTAAGGGTGCACCACAAAATTAGCATGCAGTGGCACATGTATAGATTGCATGGATTATGTGGATTTGTGTGTATATGTCCCCGTGATCATCCATGCATATGCTTTGGGTTTCTGTTTACACTTCTGCAAAGGACAACAGACTCAGGAGACAGTGCAGCACTGACCCCTCTTGAGCCATTGGCAGACTTTGACACATTCAACAATAGGATCCGCATCCTCAGACTCCAATCTCTCGGCATCATAGACTCTGCATTCTGATTGTTCATCTCTTGCCTCGATGACCGTTCTAATTTTTTCTACCACCCACTCCATGTCTCCTATGCCGCCCTCTGGTGTACTCCCTATCCACCATACTCTTCAACCTTTTCCAGAGCCCACTGCCCACCCTTATCTGCTCACATGACCTTTCCTGCTACAACTGCAAGTATTACACACATATCCATTTACAGATCACCAATAGCACGTCTGCTCCCCATCGTGATCTCGCCTCAGGAGCCACAGTTTTCAAAACATAGCCTTGCAGCTACCACCATCAAGGCCATTTGATCACCAGCTGGGCCCTCTACGAGATGTGCCTTGGCTCACAGCCTGACAACACTACAGATGCCTCAAATCAGGCTCTGCACCATCCCTTGTGATCACTTCCGGAATTCAAATTGAACTTGACATGCCACTTTTCCTGTTAAGGATCCCGCACTCTGATACTCCCTTCCACTCAGTATCGGCCGAATGGTGGGTCACCTTTCCTTCAGTAAGGTACAAGGGACCTAGCTCTTTCCTTCACCAAGGAGGACACAGGCCACACCCCATGCTATGTTCCAGCCAATATTGCACTGCTAGGGGAACCCTACCGGCCCATGGGAGTTTTGTACAGCATGTCATGGCTGTGTTGATTTTCAGGAGTCCGGCATGTTTAGGCAAGCAGAGTGCCTGTCCAAGGGGTGTACATTAGCTCACTTGCAACAGATTGCCGAGCGTCCTGTCCGTATGTCCCCCTGCAATCCTCAGGCCTAGTTTAGCCTACTTGGACCACTTTGCAAATGTGGACCCCTGACAGCCTCGAACTGCGTTCCCCATACAAGTCACTTGTTGTTTAGTGTTGTTTTTCTCTGTTTTCTCACCTTCAATGTATTGCATGACTTTTGTTTCCATAGCTTGTTCAAATCCAGCACTGTGAGTGGCTGTACTGTATGTGTCTGCACATTTTGTGCACATGCATGTGGAACATTATCCCATACCCACAGCTTCTATTCATCAGTTGTCCCTGCAAGTGTTTATACTACACCCTATGATCCCTGCCCCCTTCCTGGGAACAGCTCGTCCAGGGTGTGTGATCTATTTGAGGGTGATGAAACACTTGGGGAGTCATGACCTGTCCATGAACTGTGGTGTCCAATGGGGGTAGGTGTTTGGTGCAGAGTCTAGAGTTGGGGTGGCACAGCCTTATTTGCATGGATATTTTTGGAAATGGGTCTCGTTCTGGGTTGCATGCCATGGTGTGTTGGTGATGAGAAGCTGAGGAATCCCCTTTAGCAGGTGGTCTTTGTTCCCCACTCTGGCCTTTACCCTCACCCACTATTGTCCTTCTTCACCCCCAAACTGTGTTATTTTATTTTACAAATGTGTGCCTCCTGGGCTCTCTGCCCCACCTTCCTTCTTTTCTTATCCTTCTGTCTCTGTGCTCCTATCGTCCACCCCTTCTCTCAATCCTCAGCCACTATAACAGCCCCCATCTCTCTCCTCATCTCCCCACCAGCCTAACTCCTCCTTAGTCCCCAATCCCACTCTCTCTCACCCTCTCTCTGCTCCGCAGCTGTGCATTCTTCAGTCTGTCTCCTCTCTCCCTCTTGCCCTCTTTCACCCTTCCCATCAGCTCCCCCACTTGCACTTCCACTCCCCAGACCTACCCCTTCCCCTGTGGGGTCCCTATTCCTACCCTGCATCCAAGGGTACCCCAAAGGCACCTGGGAAACCTGGCGGTGGCTGTGCCTGACTTGTATGCCTGCATTCTATTGCCCAGCTTATGCCACATCCCGAGACAGACTAACCACTGGGTCAGAGTGCATAACATGCTCTGGTGGCAATTGATTTGCTTCACTGCCAGTGATTACTCTGCAAATGAGTTCAGATTTTGTAAGATTCGTTGGTGCTCACACTCTTTGATGTGTCCTTCTGGTTTTTGACACTGGGTGGACCATGGCTATCAGGTTACCTGGTATCATATGGGACACCTCAAGGCTGTCCTGTTTGTTTATTTTCGTGCACTGCATGTCTTTGCAAGCTGAGAATGTGATTTCTGGTGAAATGCTGTGGATGTGAGCCAGGTGTGTACCTTGTGCAGGTAAGTTCATGGCACTCAGAGGGACGCATGGTGTAGTGTCATGAGTGATAGGGATTCTGTTGCTGTGTGGTGTGTTTTTCCATTGCATTGGCCTGAGGTGAGCAGGTCCAGCTGCATGGGTGCAGGGGAGACATGGTGATGGAAGGCTGGTGAGCCATTGCTTGCAGTTGTTGCATGGCACTCAGGGGGGCATGAGGTGGAGGTGTTGTGGGTAGGGATGATGCCAATGTGTGGGGTGTTTTGCATTGTGTTGGCCAGAGGTGAGCAGGTCTGGCTGCATGGGTGCGGGAGATGCATGGTGATGGCAGGCTGGCGACTCATTTCTTGCAGTTGCTGCATGGCACTCAGTGGGAATGAAGTGGAGTTGTTGTGGGTGGGGATTCTGTCACTGTGTGGGTTATTTTTCATTGTGTTGGACTGAGGTGAGCAGGCCCGACTGCTTTGGTGCAGGGAAGATGTGGTGATGGGAGGCTGGTGAGTCATTTCTTGCAGTTGTTGCATGGCACTCAGGGGGGCACAGGGAGTGGTGTCATTGGGTGCATGGATGTGTTAACTGCTCTGACATTGTGTTATTTTTTTCTTCTGAGGCACTCTGATAGGGGAGATGGTTGCTTCTATTCAAGGACACAGGGCTGTGTGATGCCTTTATGCAACACCTCAGCAGTGTAGGCTAGTTTGGAGGCCTACGGAGGGGAGCATGGATACATGACTGGTTACAGCTGGAGCAGGCTTGCACAGGGAAAGATGTGAGGTGAGATGGGCATCTTTCTTGGACTGAACATGCATTTTTGTGAGTCTGAATATCTATTTAGCTGTAGATGGTTATTGTGAGCTAAATTGTTGTAAGGGAATGGAGTGCACACTTCACCTGTATATTGTTGTGAGACAAGCCTGTGGTGGCAATAGCAGTCATCACAAGTGTTAGTTACTGCTTACACTATATGTTTATGTTGGAGTGGATAATATCCAGTGTGCCTACCCATGTATTTTAGTAACATTACTCTGAGTAGATGGCCTGGTCTGGCTGCAGGGCCCACCAATGACTGTTATACACTAGTCAATGTGTGATTGAAAATTTGGGAATGATGGATTACTTGAGCCTGACCCTTCAGTTAAAATACAAGATCCTACAGGTGGAATTTATAGAATGTGATTAATTGGCTTTGAACCAAGAACAATTATGATTGTTAGGATGGAGCAAACATCCTCCATTTGGAGGCATGTGCAATTGTTCTGCCCTTACTCTGGCTTTCTCAAGGCACAGTTACAGTGTAGAGTGTGTGTTAACCAGTATTATTTGTGTAACTCAATTACTACACTCTTGCACATATTTAACACATAGTACATACATTCAATAATCCAACATTTTAGGTTTCCATACATTTTAATAAATATGCATAGACTTTTCATACATAGGGCCTCATTACGACCGTGGCGCTAATGGGTTAACGGCGCCGTAAAAGGCTGCAACGCCGTTAACCCATTAGCGCCTTACTACGAGGTCCCTTTGCGGGACCCGACCTGAACGGCTAGTCTAGACTGCAATTTGCGGTACCGTACTTAGCGCCCTCCCCAGTCCCATTGAGCCCTATGGGGCAAAAATGGGAATGGGGAAGGGCCAATGTTCAATGGGGAATTACCGCCCCGCCAACCTTGGAATGGGGTGGTAATTCCCCATTGAACATTGGCGGACTCGTTACGATACCGGCACCAACCATGGTGCTAATAGCGCCATGGTTTAGTGCAAGTATCGTAGTGAGGGCAATAGACATTTAATCTAGTCTGGGCAGCTGATAGTCAATGGCTGCCCTTTCAAGTCTAAGTTTCTAGTGCATGTGGAAAAGGGTAAGGTAGGGGGAAGTGAAAAAATAAAGTAGAGTGGTTTTAGTTAAGCAGATGTTGGGTGTATCTTAAATCAGGTAAACAGTAGGTTTAATCTGAAGCCATGCTTTGTCCGAGTTTGGTCGTACCTATATAGTCAGGGTACTATCCTTCCAATATTAAGCACATTTAGATTATCCTAGAGGTGCTTCTTAGGGCTGCTTCCTTATGGCTCCCAGTTCTGCAATAATTTGCTGTAAAACCAATAAAACGTTGAAACTAAATTGGCTTTTCTACTCATAAATTTACACAATTGTGGCATGAAATGCTGTAATTTTCAAATGGATACCTTTTGTTTTTCTGGAATATCATGGTTTCTGAGTTTGTCTTCTTAGTACTGTTTTCAAGTGTTCCTCATTGATTTGAATCTGTAATCTAGATTTAAACTGTATCATAGATTCACTGTGCTAATCAAACTAGTGTTGTATTTGTATTTGTATTTGTATTTTGTTTATTTATATAGCGCACAAGGCCTGAGGGCAACCGGGCGCATTATTTAGTTACAGGCAGGTTACATACAAAAACAATATTTACCTTGAAATATACAAAATATACATGGTTACAGGCACAATAATTACCTTGAAATATACAGAATATACATGATACATGAACTGCGGTGTGCAGGAACCAGAGTCTGTGCAGAGTATATGGTCAAGAAATAATGCAGAGATGGCCTGAGATGCTAAGTTCCAGACAAGGACATGCCTAGTTTAGGGTGGAAAGTCAGTCTTTAGCCTTGCGCTTGAATGCAGGGAATGAAGGTTCAGATCTGAGTGGGTTAGGAAGAGTGTTCCACAACTTAGCCGCGAGGACTGGGAAGCTGCGACCGCCAGGTTTTTGGAGGTTGAAGTGTGGGATGACAAGGCAATTGGCGTGGGTGCTTCTGAGGGGTCTCGCAGCAAAATGAGTTGTGAACCTGTTGGAAAGGTAGCTATGGGCTTGGTTCGCGATACTTTTGTGTGTGAGTGTCAGAGTTTTCAAGGATATTCTTTGGGTGACTGAAAGCCAGCAGAGGTTATGTCTGTGTTCTGAGATGTATGAAGTCCTAGGGATGTTAAGGGCCACTCTGATAGCATTATTTTGGATGATTTGGAGTTTTCTGATATTGCATTGGTTGGTGCCTAAATAGAGGGCATTGCAGTAGTCAATTTTGCATAGGACCAGGGTCCTGGCAAGGGTGGTACAGTTGGATGGTGACAGGAAAGGGCGGCAGGCTGTGATGAGCTTGCATGTGTAAGATGCGGCTGAGGAGACTGCATTAATTTGTCTAGTTAAGGAAAGGGTGGAATCAGGGTACTTGCCTAGTGTCTTAGTGTCCTTGGCCACTTTGATGGAGTTACCATCGATAGAGAAGGACTGGAATGAGGGGTCAAGATTACTGAGTTTAAGGGGTGAACCTAGGATGAGGAGCTCAGTTTTCCTCCTGGATGACTTGATAAATGGCTTTGATAGCCAAGGATTCAGTTTGTGATTGCCTGTAATGGGAATGAGAATTTGGGTGTCGTCAGCGTAGTTGTTGTATGTGACGCCCATGCGGTCCAGTATGTCAAATAGGGTTTTTGTGAAGACATTGTAAAGTGTCAGGGACACACATGATCCTTGGGGGACTCCACATGTGACAGGGGAGGGTTCTGCAGTGGCTGTGTGGAAGAGGACCCTCATGGATCTGTTGTCCAGGAAGGAGGTAATCCAGGCTGTAGCTTTCTCTGAGAATTGGCTGCCGTTTTGAGGTGGTGACAGAGGATTTGATGGTTAACTAGGTCGAATGCTGCGGAGAGGTCTAATAGGAGTAAGAGCGCCAATTTTCCCTTGTCTTTTAAGTATTCTATTTGCGTTTTTAATTCTAGCAGCGCAGTTTCTGTGCCGTGGCGAGGGCGGAAGCCCAATTGCCTTAGGCCCAGGAGGTTGTTGGTTTCGAATTATCTTAGATTTGCAGGTATGCAGCACGATCAAGAATTTTTAAGAGAAAGGGCGCAGTGGTGATTGGCCTATAATTAGTAGGAATGTTAGCGTCCAAGGTTGTTTTTTTCAGAAGAGGAATGACCCAGGCATCCTTGAGGTTGTACGGGACAATCCTCGTTCTGAAGGAGGAGTTTATGAGCGTGGCGATGAAAGGCGCCAGGTTGTGTGAGGCCTCCTTGATAACGGTGGCAGGACAGGAGTCTCCCTGACAATTAGAAGGCTTAAGGCTGTTGATGATATGTTCCACTTAGGAAGTAGAGAGGTGAGAAGTGGAATTGTTGCAAGGATGAAGTATTAGGTTTGTGATTAACCTGTGGAGCGAGCTGTGATATAAATGAGTGCAGGTTGTTTTTTTACCATTAATTCTAATTTGGAGCATGGTAATTTTACCTAGGAGAGCCTCCTGGATGTTAGTGCACCAAGTGCTGTCTTTGGAGCATGTGTCTGCGGGAGGAGCATGGGATTCCAATTCCTTTAGGATTTTGAAGAGCTCCTTGGTATTAGACTGGGCAAGTTCAATACGTTTATTATATGTCTCTTTTTTAGCAGACAGTATGGCTTCTTTGTAGTTTAGCGTCGCTAATGCCATGCTCGCTTTATTTGATTCAGTCGGGTGACTTCTCCAGTGAGTTTCAAAGGTTCTTTTTTACTTGCATAAGGTTCTCAGCTGAGGCATGAACCAGGAATTAAGGTGATCCCGGGGTTTGGGTTTGTGTAGTTTGACTGGGGCGATGAGATCTAATGCTTTTAACATAGTCTGATTTTAAGAGTCTACCAAGACTGTAGGGTCCGAGCATACTGAACTAAGATCATTGAGGGCGGGAATGATAAGTGGGACAAGTTTGGCGCATGTTATGTTGCGATTATTCCTGGTGAGTGTAGCAGGTGCTATGTTGGGTGTGGAATGGACGGTTTTGGTAGGGATGCTGAAGGTGATAAGATGATGGTCCGTCCAAGCACATGGTAGGTTGGAGTTGACCTTGGCGTCGCAATTAAGGTCAAGAATCAAATCTAGGATTCTGCCTTTAGAGTGAGTAGATGCAGTAACACGTTGTGAGAAGCCTAGCTTAAGTAGTAAGCTGTTGACATCATGGGCAGGTGTGTCATTGGGGTCGAGGAGGCCTAAATTGAAGTCACCTAAAAGGATGATTTCAGAAGTGGTCTTGGTGTTTTCGGACAGTATATGGGCGAGATCCTCAGTGAAGGTGATTATGGGGCCAGGGGGTCTGTAGATAATGTCGACAGTGATACTCTGGTTGGGGGAGATGGCAAGCTTAGCTGAGAGGGATTCTGCTGATTTGAATTGGCCAGGGGTGGAGAGACGGAGATTTAAAGCTGTTTTGTGAATAATGGCTATACCTCCTCCTTTAGTTTGAGCAGTGTTACGGTCGCTTCTGATGATGGTGTAGCCTTCAGGGATCGCAAGGGATAGCAGAGGTCCTGAGGCCGCATGGAGCCAGGTTTCAGTGACCGCTATAAAGTCCAAGTCATGAGTGGTGATAAGATCAGCCATGCATTGGCAGTGAGAGACCTAGCATTGATCAGAGCTGCTCTGATACTTGTTGAGGGTTGTGTGGTGGGCAGTAAGCTATATGAATCAGGGGTAGGGTCAAGTGAGGGTGAGTACAAAGAGGGGATGGGAAGGACTCCTTGAAAAAGCTTATCACAGTTTCAGGAGTTGTACCGACTTCTGAGGGACTGGACAACCAGATCCCCTATAGATTTAAAAAGAAAGATGTTCCTCAAAGGGTTTGTAGGTCATATAGCTTACAAAGGAAAACATTTGATTTGACCATTGAGCACAGGTCAGGGTGTCACCACCAAAATGCTGATGGTCTCTCTAGGATGTTTGTAACCGACTAGAGGTATGAGATTCATCCAGGAGTGGATTCAATCCTCCTGTCCCTTAGTCTAGGGGGGTGTTAGGGAGAATGTTAATTTCCCAAACCTAGTGAGTCCCCCAGCAGCTTTGCTGGATTTTTGGGGTTTGTTTTTTTTCTCCTGCTAAGAGTGAGACTGTTTTCCTCCCACTCGTGGGCATGATTTGAGGTATGTCTTTGACTTATTGGGCCTCATTACGACCCAAGCAGTAAGGGGTTAACGGCGCCGTAAAAGGTGGCGGCGCCGTTAACCCCTTACCGCCTAATTACGAGGTCCCTTTCCGGGTCCCTACGTTAACAGCTGGTTTTACCAGCAGTTAAGGATTGGACCAGCAAAGGGACCTTGGAGGTAATAACGGTACCGCAATTTTCAGTACCGTAACTACCGCCTTCCCCATTTGCATTGAGACCTATGGGGGCAAAAATAGGAATGAGGAAGGGCCAATGGTGAATGGGGAATTACCGCCTCGCCAACCTTGGAATGGGGCGGTAATTCCGCCATTCACCATGGCGGAATCGGTAAAATACCGGTGGCAACCATGGCGCTACTAGCGCCATGGTTACCGCACGGGTCGTAATGAGGCCCATTGTGTGCTTATGGGCTATGGGGTCTTTTACTCCATAGGGTATCATCTGTTTTAGTGTATGTGTTACACAGCACCCTCGGTGCAGTAACATAGGGGTGTCATAGTGACCCCCAAACATAGACTCCATACCCTGGGACTGAGTACTGTCTCCCAGGGCATGTAAAGTCACCATTGGCTTTGTTAGTCCAAAATTGTGAACAGAACCAGTACAAACCATCATATTGTGGAAGTACTGGAAGGGGTTAATTAGATTGCCCCTGGGTCTGTTTCCAAGCGGGCACTGTCCAGTCCCCCCTTGTCGAGGTTCTGGCTGGTGGCAGTGGTTACCACGCAAAATATTCCACTGGAATATTTCCTATGGGATTTTCCCATTGATTTTAAACGCACCACTTTTTTGGTGCAATGTTAAAGATACCGCCGGTTTATTTATTTAATATAAAATCACCGGTTGGGTCTTTTCGCCAGAACTCTTTTCCAAAATGGTGTTTGTGTCCGTCTCTGTAACTCCAACCAAGGTCGGGCCCTTTGTTCCACTTTTTGGTGGGCTTCTCCACAGAAGCCCTCCAACTGGTGCCATCTGTCTGGGTTCCACAGGATGTGTGGGTGGGGGAATTGGCACCCTGGACTGCGTTGCCTTAGCAACCCAAGTCGCACTCTGTTCTGATTGGCCCAGTGGTGAGCCGCACGGCTCACCACTTAGCATGTATGAGTGACAGCTATGCTGTTGAATGGGGGATTTTTCTGCATAAAAGCAGGGCTTTTGGGACTGGAACTTCAGAAGTCACCACAGGACCTAAAAAAGAGGGGAGAAGCTGAGCCATCTGCAACGATGACACCACCGGTGGAGCCTTGCTGCAACGACCTCTCCACTTTCCCGACAACAAGAGAAGATCTTCTGCTGTAAGAGTCTTCTCCCTTTGATCTGGTGGGAACAACCAGTTTGCCATTCGCCTTCCAGGACGTCCCTTGGTCGAATCGCCAGTGCCAAGCACCCCGGCGGCCGGATAGCCAAGCTTCACCACTATGACGGCGAATAAAAGGAACGCACCTTTTAACCGAACTAACTCCGCGGCTGGTCTCTTCCCTGGGCAGTGCACCGACTCCAAGTTTCCTCCTCGACGAGATCTTCTCTTCCCCTGGTCGAAACCCCGAACTGCACCCGCTGCCCGGAAAAACTGCCACCGCTGGAGCTTCCTGACTTTTAAAGGTACTGTTTTCCACCTGGCCTCCCTTTCTGCGGATTGCTAAAGGTGACTCTTAAATCCTTGGCTTTCCAACTGGGTTGGCACCCAGACCTACTAACTTTATCTTTCACATCAAACTAACCTCCTTTGAACATTTCTGCAAAGACGAGTGCTTTTTAAACTGTGTGCTTGGGCACATTTCGCCTTGCTCCATGTAAAGGGGGCCTAGCCTATGAACTTTGGCTCTACAGTAGACTCTGCCTTCACTAACTTGCTGTGGTTTTAGAAACGTGTTGGGAACTGTTTTATTTTCATTCCCTGCCTTTTTCTCTCCCTTTTTCTCTCCCTTTAACTTAATTATTGGAGTGCCATCTAAGTTACGCGCTCACCTCTTTTTTAAAAATAGTGGTGTTTTTGACCTAGACTTGTCTAATAATAATTAAGGGAAGTGTGTATACTTTTCTGATTGTGGTTGAACTTGCTTTGATCTATAGTGCTTAGTGTATTTCCTAAAATGTGTTTTAATTAAATAATTATGTACTTTTGATACCAAGCTCTGGTCAGTGTCTGCTTGCTCTACTGTGTTTTTAGCCCTATTGTGTATCCTCTGTATACTGCCCTACTCATCTTGAGAGAAGTCTGACTGCTCAGCCACAGCTACCAGGTAAATCTGGGTGGTGCAGACTGCTACCAATTGGGTTTACAGCTTACCAAGGGAACTGCACAGGATTCTGTCTAACAAGCAGCACCAACAAGTAAGTAAGCAAGGCAATCTAGAAAAAGGAACTACAGTGAAGAAATCAGATTAAAGGGGCCTGGCCCAAAGTCAATGGACAAAAGTCTTTGCTCAAGATCACACAGTTCAGGGTAGTTTGCGGTTAAGTCTTTGCCAAGAGTTCGAGACGAAGTTGGTCAGCAGAAAAGTTAGTTTAAAGAATGGTGAAGGACTAGCCCTTAGATTGGCGAAAGGTTTCAAACACCTTCACCACGGCTGGACGAAATGAACAATCGGATTTGAACAGTACCTTAAAAGGAGAAGAAGGCTTTAGCTGAGGCAGACGTTCATGGCAGGTCCTGCAGGCTGCGGTTCCTGAAGTGACTGTCAGACTGACATGAAGGAGGAAGACTGGAGGGTCCTGCTCTGCCAAGGGAAAAAACCAGCAGCAGAGCAAAGCAACAAAATAAAAGGTGTGCTCCTTAAAACGCAAGCAAGGTCCGGTCCTCCTGGCTATCCGGTTCACTGTGGCTCTGTACAGTAAATTCGATCAGGAAGGGATGCCTGGCGAGCAGTTTGGTGAACTGGTTGTTACCACAGCTCAGGGGGAGAAGATTTCTTGCAGATCTTCCCTGTCGTTGGAGTATGAAGATTCGGACCTGCAGCAGGGGTTCACCGGTAGGTTCAGTCGTTGTAGGGGTCCTCTTGTGTCAGCTCCTCTTCGGTTCTCTCATTCTAGTAGTGACTCTGCCTTTCCAGCTCCAGAGACCTGCTTTTTATGCAGTTTTCCCCCATTCACACAGCCTGGCTGTCAATCACACAGCAGGGTGGCTGTCCAGCCGGGACAGTCACCACAGCCAATCAGATCAGAGTGCGACATGGGTCTCCAAGGAGACCCTGTGCAGGGAGTCCTAAACCCCTCCCTCACATCCTGTCACCCCCAGACATACAGGCGCCTAACGAGTGCTTCTGTGCATGAGCCCACGAAAGGATGGCGAATAAAGGAACCAAACCTAGTTTGGCGCATAGAGTAAAACATGAGAAACACTTTTACAAAAAGAAATGGCGACTAAACTCAGCCGGAACCGTATAAAAACGTATATGGTCTAGCGGGTTTAATTTTGCGGCTACCAAGGTAGCCTAAAACAGTACCAGGGCTATTTAAGATAACCGGGGTAGGAAAAATAGGGTAGTGACCACTGCCACCAGCCAAGCCTTAATGAAATGGGAGTGAAACAATGCTCCAAGAGAAAAAGACAAAAATGGATAAGTATTAACCCTTTCCAACACTCTATTTAAGATAGTTTGTACGGGGTCTGTGAGTATTAAAAGAGACTAATAAAGTCAATGGCAACTTTACATGTTCTGGGAGACAGTAGTCAGTCCCACAAAATGGAGTCGGAGTTGGGAAGTCAAAATGACAACCCTGTGTCACTGCACTGAAGGTGCTGTGTAACACACAGTAAAAAGATGAAGCCTATGGATTAGGTGAGGCTCCACAGTCTATGAACACAAGAAAATGTTAAACACACGCAGAAAAACACATGTAAGAGTGGGAAAAAAGGCTCACACTTTTACCAGGTGAAAAAGATAAACCCCAGAAATCCGGCAAATCTGCTGAGGGACTCAGTAGGTAAGGGAAATTAGCCATTCTGGAGAATTCTCCCAAACACCCCACATCTGAAAAATCTAAGAAATGAAAAGAGGCAATTTGAAGCCTCCTGGAGGTTATTACCCTCCCTGAAAGTAAAATCAACCTAACTATTATATCATCCAAATCCAAAAAATACATATTTCTGGCAAAACAAGAAACTTACAACAACATAATTTTGCAAGCTTATTCTGGCATGAAGGAACTATTCGTAATTCTAAAAGTGTTAGAAGCCTTAGAAGCCACTATCTCAGTACAGGACAATTGCATTAAAGATAAAACTTGGTGCTCCAATATTCAGTACGCACTAGCCACAAAGTCTCTACCCTTCAGGACAAGATTGCACAAAAAAAGCTTCATTAATCAATACGACTGTACCTGTCAAAATGCCTCTGCCTCCACACAAACCCTCACACTGCTTCAGTTTCTCCAAAATGTCTATTGTTGAGGTTGAAAAGGTTATACTGTCCCTTAAACCTTCAAACTGTCAAGGTGACCAATGCCCAGCCCAAACTTTTAAGGATGCTGCACGAGTCTTAGCTCCTTTCATATTGAAGTTTATGAACGCATCCTTCTCTTCAGGCACTATCGCTAACAACCTTCTGGAATCCTGGGTACTCCCTCTCCTTAAAAAACAGACATTAGCCCCATCTATACCGACTAATTATAGGCCCATTACCACTGTGCCAATCCTCCTCAACATTTTACATAAGGTGGCATATCTCCAGATAAAGAAGTATCTGGAGGTCAACCATCTCCTAGGAGCCCGCCAATCTGATTTCCGGCCACAACTTGGCACAGAAACGGCACTAACTGATTCCATAGCCCAAACTGATGAGCTCAGGGACAAGGGAAAATCAGCCCTACTCCTCCTCCTTGACCTTTCAGCTGCATTTGACCTAGTGGATCACAAGGTCCTATGCAACCACCTGGATTCAGCAGTACACTTCTCAAAGGAGGCTATAGTCTGGATAAAATCATTCCTCAGCAACAGGAGGATGAGAGTTCTCTCTCTTTCAGCTGCTGCAAACCCTATCCCTATTACTTGTGGTGTGCTTCAGGGATTGTGCGTCTCACCTACCCTGTATAAAATATTTACCAAGCGCTTATTCGATGATCTGAACCATCTTGGTATCACATACACTAACTATGCAGATGATGCTCAGATTCTCTTACCACTTTCTGGAGATTATGATAAGGATACAGCCTTGGTAAATAGAGTTTACATCATCATTCAGGCATGGATGGCCGGGCATGGTCTCTGCCTGAATGATGATAAAACTGGTTCATTATCTTGGGCACCACACCCAGCCTTAAGAGATTTGGTCCGAAATACACGTCCTTCAACATTGATGGGAACCTCATTAAAGTTGCTAAAGAGGTAAACATGTTAGGTTTTTACCTCGATTCCACCCCCACATTCACTAAACAAGTAAACACCATGGCCTCTGCCACTGCATATACTTGCAAATTAATCGGACCTGGTAAACCGTTCATATCTACAAATAGTCGCATTATCTTGGCCAGAGCTCTAATCCTGTCCAAACTGGACTACTGTAACTCTGTTTACACTGGTGCCAACAAATTCATCATCAAGAGAATAAAGACACTCCTGAACAATGTCCTTAGAGCTGCCCTAAATCTCAGTGTTGAGGAGATACCACAACTGGCTATGGACTAGTGAAATAATCCAGTTGAAAACGGCCTCTCTCACCTACAAATGTCTAAACAATGCTGCACCATGTTATCTTATTGATATAATTAATAGAAAAACATCAAATAGGCCCACTAGAACAGCTAATACTAACTACCCATCCATGCCAATATACAAAGTATCTAAAGTAGGGGCCAGTCTGTAGCAGTCCTGCAGCCTATCCTCATCATTGTGTCAGGAAGTTCTTTATCTGACCCAAGAACACCGCGGAGTGGTGAGCGGAGATGAGAGCTGAGGTTAGAGCCAGTCTGTAGCGGTCCGCTGCAGACGTAAAGTAAGAGTGCGATGGAGCAAGAAGTACGACCTCCATTAGCGCTAACAGGAAACACCAGGAGCTCTAGCCTGAATCCTGAACTGAAAGAAGAACATGGCGTGGCCCCGCCAAAGCCAATACCGAAATTGAAGGCACCACTAAATAAAGAGGGTGCCAACCTCATGTTGGCGGCTGAAGATCCCCGGGAAGTTGTGGACACCCGATTTGAAAAACCGAGAGCCCCCAGAGGGAAAACGATAGTAAAGACCCAACCAAGATCAACATCAACATTACCAGTATTATGGGCTTCGGTGCCGGCGAGTGTTCCTGTAATGTAATTTCCCAACTCCGACTCCGCATCGCCTTCGGTGGGTGGAGTGCGAATACACCGAGTGGCGGAGGCGGAGGAGGAGGAGGCGGGACTGGCCAGCGCGAGAACTCTACTGACGTGACCGTTCCTAAGGAGGCCATCAACATGGACGACCGCGTTCCCGTCTTGTCCTGCAGCGCTGCAGCGGGGGCTCCGCGTACCATCCTGGAGACGAGTGGTAGCGACGCTGGGGCTGTCGGAGGACGGCCAGCATCGGGACCTTCGCAGGGCCTTGGCTGCGGGGTAAGCGGGGGGAGCAGGAGCATGGAGGTAGTTGTCCGGAAAGATCAGAGGGTTGAGGATATTCCCCTCAACTCGATGCCTCAGCCAGATCTTTTTTTTGTGGGCACTGATCCCCCGAAGGCAGGATCTGAGGCCCTTCAAGTCGTAAATAGCCTTAGTTTAGCAGCCAATGGGAAGTCTGCAAAAGACTGCATATCCCTCCTGGAGCAGGGGCACCAAAAGTTCATCAATCAAGACGCAGTGTCCACACAGTTGATAAATCACAATAGTCAAAACAAACCAGAAGAAATGAAAGAAAACGCACCATCTTTGCCTTTGGGAACCGTAAATAACACAGATTTTGTCCAGAAAACCCTGAACATTAAGGCGATGATACATTCTTCATATAAAAGCCAGGTCCCAGATTTGAAAAACAAGACCAACAGGTTAAAACTACACTTGTGGATAAAAACCTGGTGAAGGACAACAAGGTGTCCGTCGAGATTAGCTCCTGTGACTCGCTCTCAGAAAGAGAGACTGATGATGTTTTCACAGAGGGCCTAATAGTAGGGGAAGTGAACACAGCAAGTGACCAGGAGGACTCAAACAAGGAAACAGAGGGTGAGCTATTAAAGATGGTACCAAATCAACAAAGAAAGAAAAAAGTCAAAACTAAGAAGGGACAAAATCTCCGGAAGGCAAATTCAATCCAACCAAACAAAAGGTGCATAAAAGACCCGAAGCAAAGGAGCAGAGTGGAAGTAAAGGTGATTAAAAGAAAAAGACCCACAGCCAGCCAGTTACCTTCGCCTTTACTATCCTGTCCCTTAAAAGCTTTTTTTACCCAACAATACAAACGGAAATTAACAGTGGACTCCGAGGTGTCAGATGCAGAGATGCTCGAAGTTGCACAACAAATTTTGCCAGGGTCGAAATTAAGGAAAACGGATGAAACCCCAACCCCAAAGGTCACACTAGCAGAGAAAGAGTCTGCCGATCCAGGAATTGCAAAAAAACTGACAGGAGTGAAAATGGAACCCAGACCAAGGACAGCGGTGATGATCAGCCTGCGATCAGACAAACAGAACACTCCTGTACCCTGATCCTTTCAGCACCAGAAGACGCCAGCTCAGTGTCCTACAACAGGGTGAAAATAATTCCAGAAACCAAAAAGGACGGTGTGACAGAGGCTAGTAGAGACCAGCTTACTCCAAGCCAGCTGTTGGAGGAAACTCAAAGGTCGTTCGAAGCAAGACAAAGAACAGCGACTTGCATGGACGAAGCCACATTTGATTACGGGGATGCAAACTATGCCTCTACCATCCGTAAGGAAAGGGGAGTCCCAACGCACACCCCGAAGAGTTTCGGTAGGTCGACCACCAATGGAACAGAACCTAAGTTCCTCAATGGATTGCCCGGCCTCATTAATTTCGGGTAGCCCTAAAAGAGCTGAGAAAATTCAATCCTCCCCAAAAAATCACCGGCTAAGTGACATAGCCACTGCCATTCATAAAGACTCCTCCAACAAGAAGCCAGACATGATAGCAATCATGTCATCAATGTCCATCGTTTTTGCGCCTTTCTGTAAATTGTACGAAGCAATAAAAGAAGAGAACAGGACAATACAGCAATCCTCACAAATATGATTGCAAAAATGTCCCACGTAGAAAGTTATATAACGGCTGTAGAAGATCAGAAAAGTATCCAGCAAAAAAACTGGGAAAGCAAAATCAAGGCCCTTGAAAGAAAAATCGAACGTATGGAGCGACAAACTAGAAACACTTTACCACCACATGCCGCGAAAGTGGTTAAGCCCCTTGAAGTGCAATCACAGAAGCGGATTAGTGTGACCAAAGCCCCAGAGGGCACTGCGGAGAAGAGTCAGGCTAACTCGCCTCAAAATAAAAAAAAGATTCAGCACCGACTGCATCTCACAAACTTTAGTTGGACACCACAACAACAACAGGGCAACCGGTGTTAACTCTAAAGAAATCAGAGGTGAAGATAGATGAGATCCAAATTCTTGACGACCAGATTCCCCCAAAGATCATCGTCCAAAAATCTCCAAGAACAGTGGAAGATTTCCTGACAGACTCGCCACTTATGAATTTATCACAACATTTTGAAACAAACCAACCGGACTGCAGTGAATATGACCCAAAGTCTGCTACCACCGACAAAACAATCATGGAAGTAAAAAACAACACAGGAGAAACAAGACCCTCAAGCGAGGATAGGGACAAATGGGAAACCGTGAAACTAAGGGCTAGTCCCTCAAAAAAAGGGGACTTCGACGTGACAAACAGGGGACCCCAGAAAGAAAACAAACCATCACTCCCAAGAGCGAGCCCAAGAGGCAGAAGTAGCCCGGGAGACCAGTCCCCCTCAAGAGTTAAGAGGAAAATGGAAATGAAAAGAAATGGCCAGACCTGCCTCTTTAAGCTCGAGCAACAGGACTTCAAAAAAGAACATTTAATTCTTAATCGGCCGACCATCCTTCAGATCATGAAAAGATCCAAAGCACTTAGGTGTGTAAAGACGGGGGACCTCGACTTGGTTGAACCATCCCACAAGGACAAAATAGCCAAAGTGTATCTACACGTAAAAGCAGCGGGTATAACCCACATGGACAAATCAGCTTTTGAGGAATTGGCATCGATGGGATTCTGCCTGACCGAAATAAAAAAGCCACAGCGAGAGGAGCAAGACTCAAAAACAACAAAACCTAGAAACCACAAATCACATTAACACTCAAAAACAGAAGAACTGTATTCTCATAACCGATGGAACAGGCCGAGGGATGAAGAAGTTGCTCGAGATGTGATCCAGCATTTCCGAAGAAACGGAATACGCGACCCGGTTGGGGCCAGGAACCACGCAGGCAAAAAATTCACGTCTAAGGCATGACTCGGATTACAACTATCGTTCCCATGAAATTAGATCGAAAACGACAAGAGGAAAAGATGATGACAAGCTACAATCAGGGAGCATTTCCATCTCAAAAGCTTCCAACCTGAAGACTTCAGCAAAGACACCGGACGCCAGACATTTGAGAGGCCCGTGGGACTGGTTCACCTGCACCTGGTCGAAGAAAACTACTAAATAGCAGCAAACAGGGTTTGGCCTCGAAAACGTTGGAACTGCATCGATCACCGAGAAACGGCCCAATAAGGATCATTATATTTTAGGATCCTGGAACACCAGAGGTCATAATCATTTAACAACACTGGGAGACATGAACCTGGACGTACTATGTCTTCAAGAGACGTGGCTGTTGGAGAAACCCACGTTGGATGGATTCTGTTTGGAAATCTCAGCAGCAACCAGGGAACCTTAAGAAGACCATAGTCGAGAGTGTTAATAGCCATTAAAAATGGCCTGGGACTCGAAGCTCTGAGGAAATGGAAGGAATCATCTGAAATGTTGGTGATCCTGACTACATGGTCCCCACCAACCCAGAAGAGCAAGGGTGCTCGACGGAACTTTTTGGCAATTATAAATTGCTATTGGAACCCTCAACGAACGACCTCCAAAGCTTTTTGTTTAACAATGAGTTCAACCATTGATCAGCTCTATGAAGAGTTTGATGAAATTAAGATCATGGTATGCGTTGACTTCAATGCAAACTGTAACAAAGAAAACCAGGGATCGTGGACGGAATCAACTCTGGAACGCGGAAGAGCATGAATGAAAGTAACCAGCTCAAGAAACCTACAAAATATAGCTTCCCTTTTCCCTAACCAACTGAATATTCCAACCTGGGAACGGGTTGCCTCGAAAGCGACCTTAGACTATATTTTTATCTCATCCGCCCTTGCAGCAAACATAGTGAGTTTTAAAGTGCTAAAAACGGATAACAGCGACCACAACTTACTCACATGTACGTGGCAAGGATGGAGACCAAGAAAAGCAGTCTACATGGCCCCCGTTGAATCAAATGCCCAACAAACTCGGTTACGCCTAACTGAAGCAAACCTCCTGAAAATTAAATCATCTTGGGATGAAAAAACAACTGCTAATCACCTAAGTAAGGCTAACGAGAGACCAAACTACCTCCCGCTCCTTTTGCCCTACCAGAAACCAATAGGAGGCAGACGGACTGTACAACTGCACCCCATCCATGCATATAACAAAGAGCTGGTACAACAAAGGAAACTAGGGTGACAACTAAAAGAAGGGCAAAGAAATCTAATAAGGAACAAGACTGGTCGACATGCAATGTGAAGTGAAAATATATGCAGGTTGGCGGAAGCGAAGAAGAGCATGGCAATACCAACTGGACGCGGAAGAAATGATGAGAAGATTGGTAACCAACAAATCTAGTGACTTTTGGTCATTAATTAAAAACAGCAATCTTGCATCAAACTTAGCTCCAACAAACGCAGTCTCAGAAGCAAAATGGATTGAGTACTTTACGAGGGAGTTTGAAGAACCCAAGAAATCTTTAGGTGCGTCTGAAAGAAACATCAACCCGGTTTGGGTGACAATATCAAACCCTGAAGATATTGAAGCAAAAATCATGTAGTGCCCCGGGACCGGACGACTTAACTAACATCATCCTTAAGCAATGCCCGAAAGAATAGTCAGAATTGATTGGAATGATCTTTGAGGAATGCGAATGATCTCATCTAATTCCAGAGACTTGGAAGAAAGCTGTCATTGTCCCGATTTATAAGAAAGGCAGTCGGGAAGACATTGTTAATTACAGGTCAATCGCATTGTTGGACATTATAGGAACAATTTTTTCCTCTCTCATCCTGGACCATCTGAGAACATGGGAAAAATCGGCCAAGTGCAAAGACATCCTACAAACTGGCTTTCAAAAAATGGCACAACAGCAATTAACATCCTGATAATTAACATCTTTAAAGCAAAAGTAAAAGAAGGGGCACCGATGACCTATCTGGCTTTTGTAGATTTGTCGAAAATAGACAGGAATTTGCTATGGAAAAAACTTGAATCCTGGGAGTGTCCCCAACCCGTGCTTGACCACCTCATAGCGCTTCACTCACACACAACCATAAGAGTGAAGCTAAATCAACAGGGAAATCTATCAGACAAGATCCAGGTGAAAAGGGGAGTTAAACAGGGTTGCCCTCTCGGGCCCGCTCTCTTTATTGCATTCCTGGGAGACTTGCAGTACTCTGAAGAAAATATCAGGACGTTGCCACCAAAAATAGGAAAAACCATCATTCCTCGTCTCTTATATGCGGACGATGTAATTCTGATCGACCAAACCAAAGTGGGGCTTCAGCGTAAATTAACAAATTTGGCAAAATACATCGAAGAAAATCACCTGGAGATAAACAAAAAAAATCAAAAATTATGACATTTGAGAAAAACCCGAAAAAATCTCCAAACATGGAGTCGTGGCACTTAGACGACATCAAAATTGAAAAAGTAAAAAACATCAGATATTTGGGGTTTGAATTAGACAACTCATCAACGGACCAGACAATGCAAGCAGTACTCTGGGAAAAAGCGAAAAGATTGACAGCGCATATGAGAACCCTCAATAAGGAGTTTGGCAAATTTTCGCCAAGCCCGGCTATTAACTTTTACAAAATGAAACTTGTGCCGACGCTGGCTTTTGGAATGGAGGCCTCACTCTGTATTCCCCAGACGATATGGACCAAAATAGAAGGTCTGGTATGGAAAGCCGTCCTGGGGCTTCCAAAATCGACCTCATTGGCGGCTATCCGAAGAGAACTTGGACTAGTCTCGTTAGCCTCGACTGTTGACTTCAGCGCAATGAGACTATTCAGAAAAATTATTTTGGCAGATTCCCTTCCCATCTACTCATTAATCAAAGAAGAAATGGAAAACGGTAACTGCATCGCATTTAAAAAGTGGGCCAAAATCAGAAAAGAAAGGTTGTCCTTTATACTGTGCACAGAAACAGATTTAAAAGAAAACCCTGATAAAATCAAACATAAACTCGAAGAAATGGACTGGATCAAAACAATACAGATAGCAGCAGGTAACAAACTTTTACGCCATCTTCCTCCCACGTTTAACAAACCAAAAGTCCCAATTAATTAAGTCAGCAAATTTCCAGAGAAACAAAAAGATTCTTGTTCATGAAAGCAAGATTAAATGTACTTCTGACTAAAGAAATCCTCGCAATTCGAGGTGTGGTGGAAAATCAGACCTGTCGATTATGCAAAAACACGGAGAGGGTGGAAACCTTCAGACATTTGGTTCTCAATTGTCTCATCAACGAAAAAATAGAACTACTTACCTTTTGCCGCTGATCACGAACCCATGGATGACCCAGGAAGAAGACGCGTGGAATAGACTGATTTCTGGAGAATCCACCCGGTGGATGGTGGCTATGGCTAACCTAATCGAATTGGCTTTCAAACAGATCAACAAGGCCTCACTCACTGATGCTACCTCAATGCAGTGAGTTATGCAGTCCAAACAGACAGGTGTCTTCTGGGCCTCTCTGTTACACTGTGGACAACCAGTTTGATCTGTGGGAAGCCGTTTTCCGGAGAAACCTGAGATGAAAATCTTGAATTTTTTCAACAGAGAATTTAATGCACCTTTTGATAAAATTACAGGTTTTACCTGAATATAAGTCAAATAAAAAAATAAAAAATAAAAAAATAAAATAAAAAAATGAAAATAAAATAAAGGGGCTAGTAGTTTCCCAGTTAAGGCAGCACTGCTTTGGAATTCCTTGCCCTCTACCTTACGAGCTGACCAAACATACATCCATTTTAGTCAGAATCTCACCAAATGGCTCAAAGATACTGACCAGTAATGTCACCTATCTAGCCTGCATTATCATTTAACCTTAGAGTTGCCTTTTTACATTATGCCCTGCCGGCATTGCAAAAACTCCTGTATTGTATATATTTGTATATACCTGTATTGAATTTACCTTTGCATTTATTATAGAATAGTTATGTTCTTGGCATTTCCCTACATTGTAACTAGATTTTAGAGTGCTTCATCCACCTAAATATATCTTGCTTGTATAGTACCTATTCCTATATTTTATGTCTATGCACCTACTATCCTTATCATTTTATGTACTATTCTTGTATTTTGTAACTGTATATACTGATTTGTACTTCTTGCCACTTTGTAACCTAAGCTTAAAGTCTTATTGTACCCTCTGCGCCCTGATACCCTTGGGTCTGGTGCGCATTATAAATAATTAAACAAACAAACAAACAAACAAACAAACAACAACTAACCACCCGTAAGACATATGGGCCCCCTTCAGAAGTTTCTTATGTGAAATGTTATCTGATGAGGATATGTCCTCTGCTTCATCACCATGATTGTATATAACCTGAATGTGCTTGTACTGCTGGTATTACATTATGTTGCTGAAAATGTTATTGTACTGTACTGTTATCGATATGATCATCAATGAATAAAGTAACAACAAAAAAACAAAATGGGCACTGTCTTGGTCCAGGGCCCTCAGGCCAATCTAGATGCTCCCCGCGTCTTATCAACTTCCTTCTCCTGCTAGTCCTACCTACCCCTCCCTGGCTCCACTGCTACCTTCCTCCTATGCCACCTATCTGGCATCCTCCTCTGCTTCTCTGGCTGGTCTGCCACCTGCTTCCTCTGCCACTTCTTGTGCACCCTCCACAGCTTCTCTGGCTGCTCTGCCTTCTCCTTCCTCTGCCACCTCTCTGGCACCCTCTTCCTCCTCACGGCCACCTCTAACACTTCCGCACGGTGAATCTTATTCCTGTACCCCTCCACGGAAGTCTTGCAAAGGTGGCAGTCTGCTCCAGGTTGCTACTCTTTACTCTCGCTCCCCTGTCAAACACTCCTTGGACGTCTGCCGCCTCCTCGAAGAGCTTGTTTGATTTGGATGTGCCCCGTCTCACCAAGACTTGGTTCATGGCCAGCTCTGTCACGAGTTTGACACTCTCATCCCAGATGGCTTCAAGATCCTCTTCAAACTCAGAACCAACAGTCCTGGAGGGGTAGTAGCCCTGATCTTCGCAGAGTGGATCCCTGCTTCTGTCATTCCTAAGCAGGCCTATTCCTTCTTTGAATGCCTGGTTTGCAGGCACTCTAGCTCTCCTGGCCTCCCTCTCAATGTGGCTTCGACCTACAGGCCGCCTGGCCAGGTCTCCCTCTTCCTCTCTGAGTGGGCTGACCTCACCTCCTCCCTCCTTGCCTCTACCACACAATTTCTCCTCCTCTAAGACCTCAACATCTGCTGGGATGTATCTAGCCCCTCCTCAGGGTTCTTTTGCAACCTCTGCAACTGTCTCTCTCTTTTCTTCCCTCTGGTGCAACGCACTCTGCAGGGCACACACTGTATGTTCTGATCTTGTCAGACCTCCCTCTCTCCAAACCTCTCACCACTCTTCTCTCTTGAAGCGTGTGTGAGTGGAGGCTTTCGCTGCTACTTTCTCTCCTCCTCCTACACCTTCGGCTGACTCGCACTCTGACACAGCCCTTTCCAACCTTAATCTCTCAATTTCTAAAACTCTGGATGTCCTTGCCCCTAACATGAGGATTCATTTGAAGCTTGCATCCCAGGTGTTATTCTTGGGACAATTCTGACCTTAACACCCTTAAGCGCAAGTGTAGGGTGGCTGAGAGGAAGTGGAGGGCATCTGGCTCTTTCTCTGACAAACTGGCATGCTGTCTACTCCGAAGAGAAAACAGTCTTCAATACAGTCGGAATCCAAGCCCGCGTCTATGTGGCCTCTAACAACTCGGCCAAACTTTTCAAAATCTGCAAGGAGCTGGCCAATGCTGCTGCAGTTTCACCTCTCCTGTTCCTTCCCAGGCCCTTTTCAGGGCTCTGGCATCTCACTTCACCACTAAAACTCAGCACATCCTATAAACTCTCTCCTCTTCCTCTACCTCCTCTTCCTCTCCCTCTACCACTCCAGACCCCACTCTGCCCGTATCTCCTCTGCCTTTCTCCCTGTTCACTCCTGACAATGTTTCTAGACAAGTCCGATCTATGAAAGTCTTGTCAAAGCAGGTGCTACACTGCTCCTCCAGAACCATTACGGCCGACATCACCACCCTTACTCCAGCCTTGGCTGATTTCTCCAATCACTGTTTTGCCACTGGAACCTTTCCCTCCCCATTAGGCACTCCCTTGTGCACCCCCTCCTTAAGAAGCCCTCTGCCTATCCTTCCTCTCTGGTAAACTACTGCCCAATCTCATCACTCCTTTCCTGTGCAAACTGCTGGAAAAGCTTGCCATCTCGCAGCTTAATCTACATACTGAATCTATTGGTTGTCTCCACAACCACCAGTCTGGCTTCAGAGCAGCTAGAAGCACAAAAACTGCTCTTCTGAACACCGGTGAACACTTGCTCTCTAATCTAGACTCTAACCTTCCTTCTATCCTCATTCTCCTTGATCTATCCACTCCTTTCGACACAGTCAACCATGCCATCCTGCCCAATCATCTCCATTTCCAACTTGGATATCTCTCATCGGGCCATAGTCTGGTTGACCTCCTTTCTCTCAGATCAACCCTCCCAGGTCCAACTTGGGTCATTCCAATCTCTCTATGTGTGGTGTTTGTTAGGAAAGATTTTCTCGATGTGTCATTTTCCCTCCATTTATGGACCCCCTAAACTTTTTGCTTTTGTTTGGCTATCCTATCTTATCCTATCCTGACTTTTGCTAGTGGAGTACAGCCTACAGCTGTGCTCCCATGGGCTTTTGCACACTTGTTATGGGGAAACTGACACATCCTTCAGACTGTCAGTACTGGGAAACTATGTTTCCCTTAGTCTTTGACTATGTTGCCATTTCTTGGTAACATTTTAACAGTACACAATGTATCTTCGAATTGTACAAGTGTGCCTAAGACGAACTAGTGGCTGCAGTTACTTTTTTGTAACTGTTTTACTTCTTTTTACAGGATCACATCACATTTTGCCACTTTTGGTTCAAGACTGTGACCTGGTCTGAAAAAGGCCAATCCATAAAGTGTTTTGTTCTGTCCTATGACCATTTTTGTCCCTTGCCTTCCCCAGTTCGAGTGACCCGGGTTTTCCTAAATTGGGCATGCAGCCTCCCGCGAAAAATCAATCTCTTTCACAGGCTTCTGCATGTCACATGTGTGTGTCCAGGGAGTGGGTTGTGACTGCCTGGTCCCAATCCACACTACTGGTGCCAGGATGTCTGGAGTGCCTGAATGACTGGGACCACCGTGGGCTGTGATTGGTCCGTGACTGGGATGCCTGCATGAGAGCAGATCTTCGATTGGAAGTCCTTGATTTTGGCACAAAACTAATCTTGGATAATAGAAGAGGCTCTGCATTCATTCCAGGTCGATCACCTGAGTTCTCTCTGAACTACAGAAGGAGCCAAGTATCCTGCGACGAAGAAGCAGACTTGTGGGACCACCGGAGATGCATTGGAAGGTTTGGCTTCTTGAGTCCTCTGCTGTAACGTCAAACCCCTGTTTTCTAAATCGATCAAGAAGGACTGCAGTGGCGATCACCCCTTTTGGAGTAGTGGGAACAACTACTCTCAGCAGCCCCAGTTTACCCACCGATGGAGCCCTTTCGGAAGTGTTCCTGGGCCATCCAGTGAACTGTCCAGCTCTACATTGGTGTATCCCGCAGTATCACTGCCATCTCTGGTTGAAATCCAAGACTTGGGACATTGCTTGCTTGTTGTCCCATGCCCTCTCCAGCCAAATTTTGTAAGCCTAACTCCTCTAGGTTGCAGATTAGTAGAGTGCGTAATGCTGCACACATCTGTGAATCCTGCGTCACTACCTGTTGGTGACAGTCACTGTAGGTGTCTTTCTGACCTGCCCTTCTGTGCCCTGAAGCCTATTGCACTGGAATTTTCTTTGTATCTCCTTCGGAAGCTGAGACAAACCTCCAAGCCTGCAGCCGCTGAAAGCCGCAGCGCCGCAAAACTGCTGGACTCGAACCTACTAGCAACCATGACTAAACTGGCAAAGTTTGGTCTGGACTGTGCAGAGGGTCGGTGAGTACTTGCATCACTTACTGGTGGCCCCCTGGCACAACCGATCTCTTTTACACAGGATATCCCTGAAAAGGTATTTGCTTTTGACTGGGTAAGCCCGAGCTCCCTAGCTATTCCCACCTTTTGAAAATTGCTCTCCCGCCAAGGGCAGGCCCTACTCGAATAGTGGGAACCAAGTCTTCATCTGAAGCCCCTTCCAGGCTCGCTAAAGCTCCCTGAACAAAACCAGCTTTTTGTTCTATCTGCACGATCGTTTGTTTTTACTCACATCTGTACTGCTGAGCACAAGGCTCCCCACTTATTAGGGCTGGACTGCGAAAGTTAGGAAATGACTCTGAAGAATTGTCTAATGCTCCTAGTGTATTAACTCACCCTTCTCCTTACAGATTGTGGCAGTGTTTTACTCCTTTGGCGCATTAGAAAACCTACTGTATGTATATTATTGAGTATAGGAATTGTGTGGTAATTATTTTTACATAACTGAAGTTCTCTTGTGTCAATTGGTCCGGCCGACAATAAATGTATAGATATTTTTGTTATACACTTGTCTAAGAGTAATCTGTGGTTCATAGCGATGTGTGCTCATTGTAGGCTTCTGATCACTCTCACCCCTCCTGACACTTAGTCGTGACCGCCTGCCAAGCTACATAGATTGGTCTGGCTTGTCCCGTTCCCCTATTCCACTAAACTAGGATGGCCTCTTAAACTTCTGCCCACCAGGTCAGAGTTTTGAAATTCATCTTAACAGTGTACCCAATGGGTCTAACCTCTCTCCCTGGCTCTTGGACCACTACCTGGAACCTCTGGTCTACCGTATCTCTACCTTCTGATCTAACTTTCAGTGTCATGCGGATGACACTCAGCTCTCCCTTAGACTCCTCTCAGCCTCTTCTGCTCATTCTCCCATACCTGACTGTCTGTCCGCAATTCAGTATGGTGTTCCTCTAACAATCTTTGTCTTCTTAATGTCAGTAAAACTGAGATCCTCCTCATTGGGACACCTGCTCCTGCCTTCCCTCTCTCACTCCGGTAGCCCACCCTGTGTCCTCTACCTGCACCTTCCTGGGAGGCTAAGAACCTCAGTGTCATCTTTAACTCCACCCTCACCTTCTCTCCTCGCATCTGTGATGTCACACTATCAGCTGCACCTACTCAGAAGTATTCTTCCTTTTCTTACTTTCCCCTAGAAGCTCACTGTTTCTAGAGCACTGGTCTTCTCTAGGCTAGACTACTGCAACAGCCTCTTTGTAAATCTTTCTGCCTCCACACCTCGCCCTTTACAACTAATGCACAACAGAACTGTGAGACTTTTCCTTGGCCTCAAGCCCAGGGATCGTATCTCTCCTGCCCTGAAATCTCTCCTATGGCTCCCTATGGCTCCAAGGATCAAGTTCAAGACCCTCTGCATCGTCCACGCTGCTTTCTGGGGCTGCGAACCACAATACATCCAACTTTCTCTTCCTAAGCATCTTCCTTCTCCAGCCCTCTGCTCATCCACATTCAACTCTCTGAGGCCCACAAGCTTCTCCAGGCAAAGTGTGGGGGGTAGATCTCTGTCCTTGCCTGGGGCTTCACTCTGGAACAGCCTCCCTCCCTCTCTCAAACTTGGGCAGGACCACCCAAGGATCCTGAAGCAACTCAAGACCTTCCTTTTTGCTTCTGCTTTCTCTGTTCCTCTCCATTTCTGGGGCCCCTGCTGCTACGCATACTGGTTACTTGGCCAACCACTGAACTTACGGGACCAGGCTCTTGCATGACCAGTTGCCCTTGCACTGCCTCATGGCCTCCCAATCATGTAGGGACTGTATCTGCAACACTACAATTCCTTAGACTCTCTGCAATTATGAGCCACCTCTCTGGCACACATACGTGTTCCTTTGCACTTTGTCCTCCCCTCTCCCCTTCTGGCACTTCTCCCCCTCCCTCCTGCCCACACTTGAGCAATCTGAATGACAAAAGGCCTAGTAAGATTGTATTTTGTCCTCCTTCTGTTTTCCCTTCCTTGTCTTGTCGCACCTAGAAACACTTGTGTACAGTCGCGTTGTAAATGACTTATCATATCATAACATATCTTATCATATATGCAATACCTGGCGTGGACAATGGGATTGCGTGGCCTGACATATGAACCCAACAATGGCAAAGATGTGCTGGAAAGAGCCCTTATCTAGGAAATGTAGGGGTGTGAGGGAATGGGAGCAGATGGTGGGTGATGCAAGATGTTCCTCCCACTCCTTGACCATGTCTAGGATGACATGGGTGGGGACTCTGTACCTTGTGTACACCTTGTCATCTGGCATAACAAAAGAGTGTTGTATGTGGCTGGAAAATCCTGTCTGTCACCCTCCTCCTCCTCCTTCTATGGACATGTGTGATTGCTGCCACTATAGCTGGATTCTTCTAGGTAGAGCAACGTTTTAATGGTGGGCATTGCATGCTTTATATATGTTTCCTTTGTGCGTTGGTTCCTTTGCGCGTTGTTTGTTGCATCTGATATCATGTGGCTGTAAGATCAGGAGGTTTGCATGTGCCTTTTCCTGACATGAAGTTGCGCTTTATAGTCCATGAATTTGCTTAGGTCTGCGCCTGATAGAACATGTCATTTATTTCTGTGGTGCGTGCCTCAGAATTCCACGTTATTCCTCATTCTTCCTCATTTTGCTGTGAACATGGGGAATATGCATGTTCTGCCCACTATTTGATTCTTTGCACAGGCCCTTCCCACAATTTGCACGGGGTGTCACGCCAAGCGCTCAGCACCACAAAAAGTCAGGATGGACCTCAGGGTCAGACTGGCCCATGAAATTGTATCAGGCACCAATGAAAAAGTGGCCCACACTTGCAAATGGCTATTCATTCCTTTTGTGACTCTGTTTGAATAGTACTCAAGGGGGAGTTTTTTGGTGAAATGTGATGCAAATTGTGCATTTTAAAGGATATTTATTCAGCAACATTGGTCAAAACGATTAGCTGCATAGTAAAGTAACTCATTAAACTGGCACACGTTGGCAAAAAAACTCTTCCACTTTGACCAAAAAAACTGCCCCACACCAGAATTTAGCATTTTTCGTTTGCCATTGGGCCTATTGCCCTATAGGCCAGTCCGAGCCTGATGGACCTGTGCAAAATTGCACTAAACAGCGCAAAGTCTGATCCATGAATCGGGGGAAGGTGTTTTGCGCACCACAAAGCACACTTTTTAGGCACAAAGTCACTTTGCAGTGCGCAAAACATTCCATGAATTGGGCCCTAAGTACCACAAGGGTAGTGCTTTTTTTGTGAATTAGGCCCATTTAACACAGTTCAAAGAGTACATTTGCATTGCAAAGTGAATTTGCTCTGCAAAAATACACTTTCCACGCTCTTTGAATTAGGCCACCTTGGCAGCGCAGTCACTTTGCACTGCGCTAAACGTTCCAGGAATTAGGCCTATTATATTTTACACCTGAGGAATTTAGTTATTATTCTTATATTTATTGTTACTTACAATTATACCCAGGTCGGGCTGGTGACAACAGGTCTGAAAATGAAACAAAGGATGTATTTTCTATCATCCAATATTGCCTATGCCAGTAAGCCCCCCTGGGCTTTATGGAAGTGCGCACACTGGCGCTTCTTTTTGATTTTCATTTGTACGTTGGTGGCACTCAGCATTTTTCTACTATTGTGGAGCACATACAACAAATCCATTTTGGCGATTACCTGTGTTTGGTGAAACAGAATTTTCTCCCCTTTAACCCAATGCGAGCTGGCCATTTCAAGATGGCGGCCCACATTTTGATCAGTGGAGCCCTTTTGTCTTCATTTGCTGAACTTTGCTTTGATTGGTCTAAGGCCTCAACATCATAGCCTATGGGGTAGCCCGCAGGCTTGGCTGGCCCTCCCACCAAATGCCCACTCCTGGCCCCTGCCTCCCTCGACATTTCATTCCTCCAGCAGTTCTTCACTCCTTGCAGCATGTGTCAAGCTGAAGCGCCACTCTCCCCCTGAACCGGGAGCCTTTCTGAGTGCCACCCGCATTTTTGAAGATTTAAGGTAAGTGTCATGATCTCTGCTTCCAAAAGGTCAGGGTTTTCCCAACTCCCTTGGAAGCAGATCCATAACCCAGGTTCCGAGTGCCAACCAGTCCCAATTGGGACCTTTTGGACCCAGTCCTGGCGCCAGTGGCACCAGGCTCATAAATATGCCCAGTCCCAGCGCTGGAAGCGCCGGGCTCATAATGCTTGGGTGGACTTACCTTCAGCAGACCATGCTGCTTACTTGCCTGCCAGTTGAGCCTCTGATCCTCTTCTGTTTGGAACTACTTTTCCTGTTGGGTGGGGCTGGAGCCACTCCCTAGATTCAGAACACTGGAACTCTTCTGGAAGGCAGGAACTCTTTTCTTACCAGGAACTCTTTTCTTACTTAGGCGTGGCTGTGGAAGGAGACACCTAAGCACTACAGGAGGCTATTTAAACCACACCCGGTGGATGAATCTTGCTTTGCGTTATTCTGCAACCTCTGCAGCAGAACGCTCATCGTGTCTTCTGCATCCGGTCCTGGGCCTAAGGAAAAAGGCTTACCATCCTGAATCCAGTCTTCAGCAACACCTATAAAGACAAGAAAGAACAGGTTAGCATTCCGGCATCTGAAAGGCAAAGGCTTACCATCCTGAATCCAGTCTTCAGCAACACCTATAAAGACAAGAAAGAACAGGTTAGCATTCCGGCATCTGAAAGGCAAAGGCTTACCTACTCTTCGGCGCTGCATCCCGCATCTGAAAGACAAAACAAGGTGCGTTTAAAGACATTGGGGAACTTTAATACTCACGTGCCATGACTCCTTTCCACATCTAATCCAGTGGGTATTCCGGCACCCTGCAGCCGCTCCGAACTCGTACCTGCAAAATAAAAAGACAGTTAGAGCGCATAGTGAAGCAGGCAACAAGCGCTTACTTACGTGCTTCCAGGCGCTTCTATTCATCACACGGGCTCCATCTTCAACTCACTTCAGCCCGTCATCCGCCATCGCCGGAACCCTGCAAAACAAGAGACATCATTACTAAAGACTTTAAAGACATTTGAATGACTCGAAACTTACCGTTCGTGCAGTAAACGACGGACAGCAGTCCTCTGAAGTCAAGAGGCCTGCGCTACGTATCCAGTGAAGAAACTGGTTACAGCACCCTGCCCCGAGGCAGATGGAGAGCTCGGCATTCACTTACCTAAGGTGAGAGCGTTAACCTTTGGGGGTCTACAGGAGAGGAGAAGAGGAAAGAGATAGGGACACCCCAATAACCCCAGTTCATTAACCCCATATTTTCTATCTGCAGACATCTTACTCTACACGTCAGGCGTACAGTGCACAGAGGTCCAGCCCAAAGAGCCAACCGGGTGCTACACATCACCTTTGAAGATACGGTAGTCGCCCAGTCAAGACCGGCGCCTCTGCGAGAATCAGGTGAGCGTTACAGAACGCAAAGCCCACCGCAAAACTCTCGCCCAGGCGCTATGGAAACCTCGGATACTGACCCCCTAGCCCGGTTACTTGGGGAACTAAGGGCAGAAGTGCATGCAGCTCATCAGGAAACGAATGCTCTAAGAAGGGAACTAATTATTTCCAAGGAGAGAACAGACAATCTTGCTAGACAAGTGCTACAGTCACAAGCCGGACAGACCCCGTTACCCGCATCAGGGGCAAATCTTCCTTCAACATCCTCTATGAATCCAGTGCAGATCAACCTACCTGGGAATGTACCTCTGGCTCCGCCCGAACGATTTTCTGGTGACCCAAAGAGGTTTGCAGTATTTATCAATCAGTGCCGGTTGCACTTCTTATGCCGGCCAGCAGCCTTTCCAACTGATCAAGCAAAAGTAGCTTTTGTACTTTCGTACCTTAGTGGCAATGCGGCAGACTGGTCGATCCCTCTAGTTAATCAAGATGATCCGGTTCTCCATGATTTTCAAGCCTTTCAGCTTAGTATGGAAAAACTGTTCGCAAGACATTCACAGGGGCAGGCCTTGGACAATGAGCTTCTTTCATTGCGACAGGGTAATCAAGACCTTTTGGCTTATATTGCATCTTTCAATAGGCTAATAGTGGAAACTCAATGGCCTGAGGACAAAAGGATTACGCTGTTTTATAGAGGTCTACGTGGAGAGCTCAAAGACGTTTTAGCCCAAGTAGTGAATCCCCCACAAGACTGTTCGGATTATATAGACTTGGTCGTTCAAATAGATCACAGGCTGCAGAACAGGAAGGCGGATCGTTCCAAGTTTGATGCTCGAGTATTTTCCAAACCGCCAACTCCTTCCAAAGGAGTAGACTCCGGGGAACCCATGCAAATAGGGGGTCTGAAAGGTCCTCTAACACAAAGGGAGCGGGAAAGGAGGAAACAGTTGCAATTATGCCTATATTGCGGAAACTCAGGGCACTTTCTTCGAGACTGTCCGGTGAAACCTGCCAAGAAGGCAGTAGGAGCTGCAGTTACCAAAGTTACAAACTCTGAGCAGGGAAACGACCTCGCCCGACAAGAATAGAGGTCCTCTTGCCGAGCGTGAAAACCAGTTCCGTGACCTCGCATTTCGTGATACCTATGGTCCTCATTAGCCCTGATAATCCGGATCGATTACATGCAATTGAAGCTTACGTCGACAGCGGTGCCATCGGCAATTATGTGGATCATGAAATGGTTTTGAGGATGAATCTAACTCTTTGTCCCAAGGCTGTAAAGGACGTCATTACTACGGTGGATGGTACGGAGATAGCCTCCGGGCCAGTAACGCATACCACTCAAGAGGTGACGCTAGTAAGTCAAGATGGACACCATGAGAAGATCGTGTTCGATGTGATCAAGGCCCCTCAGTTTCAGATTATTCTAGGAATACCTTGGTTAGAGAAACACAATCCTCTGATCGATTGGCGAGCAAGAACGGTCCAGTTTCCAGAATGTGTCTCTACTGAATGATGAGAAGACAGAGCTCCTAATCGTCGGCTCCCCCAACACCCTAACCAAACTTGACCCTAGCTATAACAACATAACCATCGATGGTCATTCCATTCCCATAGCCAAAAGCGTAAAGACCCTTGGCTTCTATCTAGATGCCAACACTAACCTTAGCAAACATACCAATATGACAGCCTCAGCTGCTGCCTATACCGGCAAGCTCATTAGGGCCAGCAGACCCTTCCTATCACCCAACAGCTGCCTCACCCTTGCCAGGGCACTAATACAATCCAAACTGGATTACTGCAACAGCCTGTTCCTTGGCGCTAATCAATCCGTACTCAATAAATTGCAGGTAACTCAAAATAACGCCTTGCGCGCAGCCCTCAACATTCCAAGACAAGAGCAGATCTCTGCCACTAGGAAAGCCTGCAAATGGCTCTCCATACGCCAAAAAATTGATCTAAAAGTCATCTGCCTCACGTACAAAGCCCTCAACCACCTAGCACCACCCTATCTAGCTAATAAACTCACCCTGAAACCTGCCACCAGACTCACCAGATCCTCCAACACTCTTTATCTACTAGTACCCAGGTTCCACCTAAAAAGAGCTGGAGGGGCAAGCTTTACAGTGCTTGCCCCCCAACTCTGGAACTCCCTACCGCTCAACATCAAAACCCTCGAATCCTTCCAGATCTTTAGGAAGCAGGTCATTAGCTGGCTGCTAAACAAAGAACAACACCACTAACTCTAGACCTGAGCGATTACTAGCTTAGACACTGTACTTACTCTGAAAATTGTATATTGTACGCACTACACATGCTCTATTTATTGACCTCTGTATATATATGTACATATTATAAACCTGTACGAAGTATGCAACACACAGATACTTCTCAACTATGTAACCAAATTCTTAAGCGCCCTTCTACCTCTGGGTTTGGAGCGCCATACAAATAAAATAAACAAACAAACAAACAAACAAACTTGTCACCCTCCACCTGGTGTTGCACTGGCAGCAATTTCTTCAGAGACTCCCCAGTTACCTCCCGAATACCTAGAATACAAAGATGTTTTCCGGAAGGATCAGGCTAACTCTCTACCTCCTCATAGGTCTTATGACTGCCAGATAGACCTGATACCTGGATCTACTCCTCCCTGTAGTAGAATTTATGCCCTCACCGAGCCTGAGAACCTTCACCTTCGACAATACCTGGATCAATACCTGGCAAATGGGTTTATTCGTCCTTCCAAGTCCCCTGCTTCTTCAGCTTTGTTCTTCGTTCCAAAAAAGGAAGGAGACCTTAGAACTTGTATCGATTATCGCTCCCTGAACCAGATCACCGTTAAGAATAGATATCCGTTACCTTTGATCCCTGAACTCCTGGACCAAGTCAGAAAAGCATGCATATATACAAAGCTGGATCTTAGAGGAGCTTACCACTTGGTACGAGTAAAAGAGGGCGATGAATGGAAGACGGCCTTCCGCACCAAGTATGGGCTATTTGAATATCAGGTCATGCCCTTCGGACTTTGCAATGCCCCGGCCGCCTTTCAATATTTTATGAACGATGTCCTCAGAGAGCTCATAGATGTATGTGTTGTTGTTTACATTGACGACATCCTCGTTTATTCTTCATCGGAATCTGAACATCGGAAACACGTGAAAATGGTCCTCGAAAGATTGCGTCAACACAAACTTTTCGCTAAGTTGGAAAAATGTGTTTTCAACGTGACTGAAGTTGAATTCTTGGGATTCATATTATCACCTGGCGGAGTGCGTATGGATTCAAAGAAGGTCGATGCAGTTCTCAAATGGCCATCACCATCCTCCGTAAAAGGTGTGCAAAGCATGTTAGGCTTCGCTAACTTTTACCGCAGGTTTATCCCCGAATTCTCTCGAATAGTCCAGCCCATCACTGCCTTGTTAAAGAAAAACAAACGTTTTGAATGGTCTACCGAGGCAGAACAAGCTTTCCAGGATTTGAAGACTAAATTTATCTCTGCACCAATCTTAAAACACCCTCGCCCCGAACTCCCCTACATCGTGGAAACTGATGCTTCAAGCCTTGCCATGGGGGCAGTTCTATCACAAAAGGACCCGGTAACCAATCAGATGCATCCCGTGGCATTTTGGTCCCGCAAATTCTCGCCTCCTGAAATCAATTACACGATTACTGACAAGGAACTTCTGGCTATCAAGTCTGCCTTTAAGGCTTGGCGGCATTATCTGCTGGGGGCCCGACACACCGTTACTGTGATTACGGATCACCGAAACCTGCAATATTTGAAGACCGCAAAAGCCCAATCCTCTAGACAACTCCGTTGGGCATTATTCTTTGCTGAGTTTGACTTCATAATTACCTATCGACCTGGTACAAAGAACGGTAAAGCCGATGCCCTTTCTCGGATGGGAGTGGAAGAACACTTGGTCAACCCTAAACCTGTACCAATCATTCCCGAACAAAGAATTCTGGGTGTAATCGCCACAGAATCCATAGAGGAAGTTAAGGATAAAGCCAGGCAACTTGTAACTCCAGCAGACATACAGAATTGGCATCTGCAGGGAAAGGACTCTGCAGTAAAGGACAACTTATTGTATTTCCAAGAACGATTATACCTACCCAGCACAGATTTACAGAAAAAAGTAATCTCTTGTTATCCCGACTCTTTAATGGAAGGTCATCCCGGTATAGCCAAGACCTCAGAAAAGATCAAGCGCTACTTCTGGTGGCCGTCTTGGAAAAAAGATATCAGAGACTTTATAATGTCCTGTGGAGTATGCGCCCAAAACAAGAGTCAAAAGGAAAGACCAGCAGGCCTCTTACGCCCTATTGACATCCCACCTCGCCCTTGGCATATGCTTTCTATGGACTTCATCCCCGATCTACCTCCATGCTCCGGATACAATACGATTCTAGTAATCGTGGACTTATTCTCCAAGATGGCGCATTTCATTCCGCTCAAAGGCTTGACAACAGCAGCAACTCTGGCCCGAGAATTTCTCGAAAACATCGTCCGACTGCACGGTTTTCCTTCGGTTCTAATTTCGGATCGAGGTAGTCAATTTATTTCTCATTTTTGGCGAAGTTGCTGTCGGTCGGCTCAAATTGATGTGAGACTATCGACCAGTCACCACCCTCAGACCGACGGACAAACCGAGAGGACCAATCAAACTCTGGAACAGTATTTACGCTACATGCTGCAACAAACTGAAAAAAAACTTGGAAAGATATCCTTTGGATAGCTGAGTATGCCTACAATAACTCTGTCCATTCGGGAACTGGGAAAACCCCGTTTTTTCTTTTGTACGGCAGTCACCCTCGAACCTCGGAGTTGGATCCCCTCCAAGATCTTGAAACACCAGCAGTAGACTACCTGCATTCTACAATCACCCAAGCCTTTAAGGAAGCTGTTTCTCACCTTCAAAGGGCTAAAGAACAATACAAGAAAGGAGCAGATCAACATCGGAAGGAAGCCCCTCACTTTCAAGTAGGGGATCAAGTCTGGTTATCCACCAAATATCTACCTCTAAAAGGGCCACGCACATTCAACCCAAGATACCTTGGTCACTATTCCATCACTACCATAGTAAACCCAGTAGCGGTCAAGTTGGACTTGCCCCCGCACATGAAGATACATCCGGTCTTCCACGTCTCTCTATTAAAACCCGTGCAACCTCAAACCCGACTAACCAAATCTCCAAAACCTATCCTAGTGGATGGAGAACTCGAGTTTGAAGTCAAAAGCATTCTGGACTCCAAGATCTCCAAATCTAAACTATTCTACCTAATTGACTGGAAAGGCTACGGCCCCCAAGAGAGATCCTGGGAACCTGCTGAATATGTCCACGCTCCTCGCCTAATCAAAAGATTTCACCGAACATTTCCTGACAAGCCAAAACCCCCGGAGAAGCCCGGTTTGGGAGGGGCCTTGAGGGGGGGTACTGTCATGATCTCTGCTTCCAAAAGGTCAGGGTTTTCCCAACTCCCTTGGAAGCAGATCCATAACCCAGGTTCCGAGTGCCAACCAGTCCCAATTGGGACCTTTTGGACCCAGTCCTGGCGCCAGTGGCACCAGGCTCATAAATATGCCCAGTCCCAGCGCTGGAAGCGCCGGGCTCATAATGCTTGGGTGGACTTACCTTCAGCAGACCATGCTGCTTACTTGCCTGCCAGTTGAGCCTCTGATCCTCTTCTGTTTGGAACTACTTTTCCTGTTGGGTGGGGCTGGAGCCACTCCCTAGATTCAGAACACTGGAACTCTTCTGGAAGGCAGGAACTCTTTTCTTACCAGGAACTCTTTTCTTACTTAGGCGTGGCTGTGGAAGGAGACACCTAAGCACTACAGGAGGCTATTTAAACAACACCCGGTGGATGAATCTTGCTTTGCGTTACTCTGCAACCTCTGCAGCAGAACGCTCATCGTGTCTTCTGCATCCGGTCCTGGGCCTAAGGAAAAAGGCTTACCATCCTGAATCCAGTCTTCAGCAACACCTATAAAGACAAGAAAGAACAGGTTAGCATTCCGGCATCTGAAAGGCAAAGGCTTACCATCCTGAATCCAGTCTTCAGCAACACCTATAAAGACAAGAAAGAACAGGTTAGCATTCCGGCATCTGAAAGGCAAAGGCTTACCTACTCTTCGGCGCTGCATCCCGCATCTGAAAGACAAAACAAGGTGCGTTTAAAGACATTGGGGAACTTTAATACTCACGTGCCATGACTCCTTTCCACATCTAATCCAGTGGGTATTCCGGCATCCTGCAGCCGCTCCGAACTCGTACCTGCAAAATAAAAAGACAGTTAGAGCGCATAGTGAAGCAGGCAACAAGCGCTTACTTACGTGCTTCCAGGCGCTTCTATTCATCACACGGGCTCCATCTTCAACTCACTTCAGCCCGTCATCCGCCATCGCCGGAACCCTGCAAAACAAGAGACATCATTACTAAAGACTTTAAAGACATTTGAATGACTCGAAACTTACCGTTCGTGCAGTAAACGACGGACAGCAGTCCTCTGAAGTCAAGAGGCCTGCGCTACGTATCCAGTGAAGAAACTGGTTACAGCACCCTGCCCCGAGGCAGATGGAGAGCTCGGCATTCACTTACCTAAGGTGAGAGCGTTAACCTTTGGGGGTCTACAGGAGAGGAGAAGAGGAAAGAGATAGGGACACCCCAATAACCCCAGTTCATTAACCCCATATTTTCTATCTGCAGACATCTTACTCTACACGTCAGGCATACAGTGCACAGAGGTCCAGCCCAAAGAGCCAACCGGGTGCTACACATCACCTTTGAAGATACGGTAGTCGCCCAGTCAAGACCGGCGCCTCTGCGAGAATCAGGTGAGCGTTACAGTAAGCCCCCCTGGGCTTTATGGCAGTGCACACACTTCCATAAAGCCCAGGGGGCTTTTTTTCATTTGTGCGTTGGTGGCACTCAGCATTTTTCTACTATTGCGGAGCTCAAACAACAAATCAATTTTGGGGATTATCTGTGTTTTGGTGAAACAGGATTTTCTCCACTTGAACTCAATGCGAGCTGGCCATTTCAAGTTGGTGGCCCACATTTCGATCACTGGAGCCCCTTGTTTTTCATTTGCTGAACTTTGCTTTCATTGGTCAACATCATGGCCTATCGGGTAGCAGGCATGCTTGGCTGGCCTTCCCACAAAGGCCTACTCCTAAGGCACCTGTCTGCTCCCTGTCCGCTACCAGAAAGCTGCCTGAGGTGTTATTTGTACCTGCCACCCCTGTATTTGGACTTCCAAGAAGCCGCTACCTCACTTCACCAAGAAATCTGGACAATCCTGACATTCCCACATCTTTGGGATAGTTTCCCTTTTTCCGGACATGCCTCTGCCCTCTACCCTCCTTATTGACTTCAATTTCATTCCCTGCTTATCTCCCAGGTCTGCATTCTTGATTACATTTTTGCACCCATTGCTAGTATCTGCTTTTGGTTACTAGTTCCAATCTGGGTGTTCTCATGCATTTAGCTTAACATCAAACCTGGCTGATTCATGCGTTGTAACGGGAGGATATTTCTGGGGCAACATGCTCGCCTTGGAAGCAAGACGATCACGAAGCAACACCAGGTTTAATCCCTGGTTCCGTGCTTTGAAACCTCTGGGTATTAAGCGGGTTATAAATATCATATCATATCATTCAGCTTAACATCAAACCTGGCTGTTTCATGCATTTAGCTTAACATCAAACCTGGCTATTTCATTCATTTAGCTTAACATCAAACATGGCTGTTTCATGCATTTAGCTTAACATCAAATCTGGCTGTGATATGCAAACCCGCTATGCCATTTGCACAGCCCCCCCCCGCTGTATGTTTGTGATGTCTGGTTTGCCTGCTTTTTGTACTTCGCTCCCTCTCCCCCTCCTACTTGCCCCTTCCTCTCTTTCACCACACTCACCGTTTCTTAGTCTTCTCTTCCTCTCCCTATCGTCTTCCCTCTCCCCTTCCCTCCTTACCATATTCTTTGCACTTACTCTATCCGAATGGTCTTCTGACCTAGTACAATAGTAGCCTGTTTGTTTTCCTCTCCCTCCCTCCTTGTTTGATCTTCTCCCTCCCCCTTCAGCACTACCTGAAATGTCATCAGGCCTAGTATGACAGTTGATTGTTTGTTCCTCTCCTCCCACCACCTCCACCCTCCCCGCACCTCTTGTCAATTCTGCGGCTCTAACAGAAATGTCGTCAGGCCTAGTACGATAGTTGCTTGTCTGGCTCATCTCCTACACCCTCACCCGCTTCTTATCGTATTTATAGCTCTTAATCTATCCAAACTGTCATCTGATCTAGTACGATAGTAGCTTGTTTGTTTTTCCTCCCCCTTCCTCTTGTTTGTTCCTCCCCTTCCTCCTCCAGCACTACCTGAAATGTCATCAGGCCTAGTACGATAGTCGCATGTTTTGTTCATCTCCTCTTCCCCTCTCCCCCTCCATGCACTTCTTGTCAATTCTCCGGCTCTACCAGAAATGTTGTCAGGCCTAGTATGATAGTTGCTTGTCAGTCTCATCTCTTACACTCTCATCCTCTCCTTATCTGTGTCATAGCTCTTGCACTATCCGAACTGTCGCCAGGTCTAGTACGATATTAAATCACAGTCTTAATGTCTCAAGACCCTGCCTTGAAGCGCTTTGAAACACTCTGTGTATAGGCGCTATACAAATAAACTTATCATATCATATCATATGTTGATTATACCTAATGTCACTATACTTTTAATTCAGAAGGAAGATATAATGAACAACTCACCCAGTAGGGTTACTGTTTCGTACAATCATCTTCGAGAGTTATACTACAAGTGGTACTGTAACATGACAATCAGGGCACCTGTGGCATGTGTCTCACTGCAGAGCTGTACAGTGAATAACAACCCTCATAGCACTAACAGGTTTTTAAGCTGAACGTGCCTGCCCACCTGTTCACACAGGACCACATCATCGAGTGGGGGAAGGGTCGGTGGCAAAAGCAGATTGCTGATGTCACCATTGTTGTCAGAGAGGTTGCAGGTGCAAGGAGTACATTTTCGTTATGATTCTGGTTTCCAGCAATCCCTGGAACTCTATTCTGTGTACAACGTAGTCGTAAAAAATGGAAAATTGCATCTTGGTCAACCGGTTTGGCAAGTCCTAAATTAATTTTCTTTATCTGAATTATATTGTCAGTAAGATGGATGTCCAAATATTGTGCCTGCCCAATGTTAATTGCTAATTTGTGTTCTAAATTGTATTATCTAAATCGCGCCAACATAGTTGTACGAAAAGAAAACACTTACACATTGTCAAATGGTCACGAAATAAAGGTTTATTCTTTAATTATTTTCTTCGTAATAAAGTTGAAGTGACAAAGAACCTTGCTGTCTTATTCTTTGTTGCAAATAATGTTTATATTGTAGGTGCTAACCTTATTCCATATTTGTTTTGTCATTCATACTGAAGGTCCTCTTTTTGGAAACCTCTTTTGTAATAAACTTGAAGTGGCAAGCAACCTTGTTGTTTTGCAAAACACATGTTTCCCCAGTCATTTCTCAGTGGTTCATCAGGAGGGTTTACCGTTAACTTTATTTAATTCTATGCCCTGCTATCTTGTGCAAACTTGTGAAACTTAATTTGGTATCCAATGGTTTCTCTTGTTTTGTGGGAGTCGCCCAGTTTGTCCTGAAAGAGACAGGATATGATTGTCCAGGAAATCAGCTTTATTTGGGGTTCGTAATTGACAAAGTAGTGGCATTTGCTCATTTTAAAGGAACGCCTATTTAGAAGGATGGAGTAATGGAAGCATGTGGCAATAATGGAGTTAAAATATATCCACTTGTTTGCTCAACCATCTTGACCTTTTTCCCATAAGTCACACCCACCCAGATAGAACATGCGACAGATGATTACAGACTCAGCAATGATAAAGTACAAATATATCATACAGAGTTCACTCGCCAAAAGCACAGGTTTCATATTTGGGCAAGGTTGATTTGTGCGTATGCCGATATTTGAAATGTTGATGCCAAGTACTGTAGCTAGGTCAATGATACCCTACAAAGCTGTGTGAATGTATCTGTAAACGAGAGCTAACGCACGTCAAGCGACATTGGTGGCAATCCTTTAAAAAAATAAAACCATTCAAAGCACAGTTCTCACTTTCATTCTGATTGTACCTTCTTCCATAACTATGGGAGCAGGCAGGCCCCTCCCTGTTGACTTCCCTCCCTCATCCAACATGAGCATTGACCACTATTTGTGGCATTATAAACTATGCCCCTGTAAAATGAAGAGTTCCATTGCCAGGTACAGCGATTTGATTAATGCAGTTTTGGTTTATAGGCAGCACTTATAGCACAAATTAGCCAAAAAGAAAAACAAAACGTATCTAGATTCCACTTACATGAATGGATTAGTCGAGGTATAAAGGACTGTAGATCCTCAAGAAAATCCAAACAATGATGAGAGAGGCAAACATTTTACAAAACCAGCTTTATTGCAAATGCTAAATGATAAATGATGGCTAGGATAGTCAGTCAGTCTTTTTGGACCAAAAAGCTGAGAAGTCGGCCCACCCACATCAGACTGTAGTATTTAAAGACAAAAAACACAAAACTAGAATATAATTGTATACTATGTAAACGTTATTTGTAACTAAGTCAGAGGAAATCCCCTGTTCTAATTGGTTAGTACATTTCCCTATTCTTGATTAGTACAATAACAGGTTACATTTGGATCTGCATCCCCCTGGAGATTACCCAATCACGTGCAGTGTGCAGTCAGTATGAAGTATGAAGAACGAAATCTGCCAAACCGAGCAATAAAATAAATACAAGGCCATTCTCCTCTGTGAGACCAGATATCCTGTGTTACTCCCTGCACTGTACGGTGACTCCCAGCAATCCGACCAAGAAAATAAAACCCGCTAGGGAAAAAAAGCTTGGTGCACCCTTTATCAAGAACCACAAGAGCTTTATTTTGTAAACAAAAGAATAAGGTGACAAGGTATTACAAATCCTCAGCCATTGAGCTCTCCCTCGTCTTCAGCACAAAAATTCAGGTTAAAAACGTAAGAATCGTCACTGATGCTGCACTCACTATAGTGTTAATCCCCCATCTGCATTGGCTGCTGCCTGTATACATGCTAATGATTACATGAAGGCCATCCTCCAATTGGTTCTTCCGACTCTCATCTCCACCACACATGGGTAACGTCCTTGTCCATCGTGGAATACTGTAAAGCAATTGGTTAACATTAACTAGCATCACCCTACCTTTGATTGATCGTAACCACCTGATATGCACCTGAGTTTCAATTTGAGCTCAGTGGCCAATTTCGAGGTCACTCTTGTCCTTGCATAAAAAGCAGCCTTTTCCCATCCCATACACCTTGGCACCCTTACCATGCCCTCACTGTATGGGCATCATTCTTAGCTTACCTTGGCTCAAAACATAGATCATGTTGTTCACTGCTTTCCCCTTTATCAATTCCCCACCTCAATCGTGAACCTAGCATCCCACTAATCAATCCAGTTCATAAAGGATTTAGAGCCCACTTCCCTGCACATTTCGTAGTTCAAATGAAGTGACTGTCATCCTTGGGGGCGCTTGTGTCTTAAATCTTGGTTCGTGTTTTGGCATCCCAAGCCCTCTGCCTTCGCTTGCAGGGATACGACCTTGGTACTAGGCCCCAGCCCTTCACTTCTTCAGCTACACACATTTCTACCTAATTGATTCAATGACTTAACTGATGTGGAGGCTTATGTGTGTTCTCAGCCACGCCTGGGATTCAGGATGCTATGGTGAAGCGAAGGATCATCCCTCATTGTTCTGGGCTTCTTGCGAGAACACGGCCTGCTAGGATTCAGGCCTACTCATAAACACAGTGTTAGTTTGTGTTATAACTATTGTGTATATGGATATACTATATTCTACATAGTTTACTTGGAATCACTACTGATTGGTTCCACCGATGCTAAGTGTCTCCATCCATAACACCCATCCCTCTCCCCTACACCATCCCATGCTCATCTCCATATTATAATATATGTTTCACAGTCTAAATCATCTAGGAGGGGCAGTGGTCTGAAATTGAATCCCAACATTCCCCTTCTTTATATAACTCATCCCTTTCTCTATGTCAATCCGCCTCATCGTTAGGGATCCATGCACTGCACACCTGGTGCAAACTATCCCCATCATATGTGTATTTTTCCAGGGTACATGTAAGATATATGCAAAACCCATCACCTGCCAAATTTACCCAATGCTTGGTAGAGTTCTCAGGATCTGGTGGGGGTGATGTCAGTGTCCCTGGGGGGTGGAGAGGTCATTCAATTCTGACCATACATGGCTTAGTTAAGTTCTCAGTTTGAACCTGCCCCTCTTTTATGCCCGGGAGAGCTGTCCTTGCTCCAATAGTAACCCTAATTTTTGCACTGCTCGGGATGGTCTTGACACAATATTGCAGCATCATCTGGCATGTGCAAAACACCAGCAACAGGAGCACCATGATCGGAATCAGTATCTTCACCAGTGCCCCAGCCATGACAGTGCGCATGAGAACAATGGGCCTCATTACGAGTTGGCTGGTAAAATAAACTAATTACTGGGTAGGCGTGCATGCTCATACTGGCATGCCGGTAACGGCTGCAACGCGATGCCAGTAAGGCCCTCCAAATACCCGAAAGTGGCATCAACAATGTCACAGACACCGGCACCAACATCCTAGATGCCGTAAGGAACGGTACCATAAATACTGGTATCGTAAATACTGGTACCGGAAGTGCCGGTACTGGAAGCAACATCATCGCGCCGGAACGGGAAATGCTCCAGCGGCCATCTTAAAAAACACAACCCATTACAATCCTCTGCCTACAGCACCTTGATTGGTGAACTGTGGACTGTGTCAGCAAGGTTATAACCATGGCAACCAGGAAAGGCACAGTGCTGCTGCGAAAGCCACGTTTCAGTGATGAAGAGTTCAACATGCTCGCCGACACACTGGTGGAGCATGCAAATGTAGTTTTCTGCGCAGATCTGTGCCGGGCGGCTCAAATCCACAAAAAAAACATCTCGGAGGAGGTGGCGCAAAACGTCTCTGCAGTGGGGACAACCCCACGCACCGTATGAGACTGCAGCAAACGCTGGGACGATCTGCTGCTGTGTGTCCGCAACATCCTTTTGGCAAATCGCAGCCAGGCACAGGACACAGGTGGAGGAGCACCATCCCCTATCAAGCTGGGCCGTTGGGAGGAGACATGCAGCACTGGCATCGACATGGAGGCCATTGATGGTATTGGCCATTCAGAGATGGACGTCCCTTCATCGGTCGATGACAGTGAGTAGGCGTCATTAGGAGATTTTCGGTAAAAACACTCTCATTAACGGCATGGCGCTACTAGCGCATCCGTGCACCCTCGACGCCGCAAATAGCGGCTGATTACGATAGCACGTGCACGCGTGTTCCTCCATGCTGGTAATGGCAGTGACACCTTGCCGTTAAAGACCCCCTAAACCGCCCTATAGCGGCATCACGAAACCCGCTGATACCGCCTCCGCCCATGAACAACCCCTAAATAAAGGACCCGGCAATACCATCATGTTAATGCCGGGTCTGTAATACTGGACCCGGAAGTAACGTCATCGCGCCGGAACGGGAAATGCGCTGGCGGCCATCTTAAAAAACAAAATCCATCGCAATCTTCTGAACACAGCACTGGTACTGAGTCGAGAGCAGCCCGAATCACCTGAAAATGTCCAAAGCTACCAGGAAATCCACCGCCCGCCTGCGCAAGGAGAGGTTCTCTGATGATGAGCTAAATATGTTAGCTGACACGTTGGTTGGCCATGCTGATGAAGTGTTTGCAACAGACCTAAGGCGCCCAGCCCAAATGCGGAATAAAGAAATCTGGGTGCAGGTTGCGAGGAAGGTCACTGAGGTTGGCACCACCACCTGCACTGTGAAGGACATAAAGAAAAGGTGGGACGACCTACGTCTCTGGGTCTGAAACATCATGTCTGCCAACCGAAGGGAGGGCCAGGCAACAGGCGGCAGGGACCAAAATCCCACAAAACTGACAAGGTGGAAGGAGACTTGTAGCAGCACCATTAGCATGGAGTTGATCAAGGGATTTGGAGATGTGGAGTTGGGAGTGCTGTCATTGGCAGATGGAGGTTAGTGTCCCCTCAAACCACAGATAACCTAAGCATGACGTAGCACAACTAATGTGATAGTGAAGTAAGGCAATGTATGGCCCATCATACGCACATTAACAGATCCATGTCCAGATTGTGGCCCAAACACTGGCACATTGATATGCATGCTGCATGCCAATCCCATAACCAATAGACACCCAACACACAGCAAAACATCACATGTCACACATCACGCAAACCGCAATACAACGATAGGCCACACAGCACACACCAGTGCAAAAATGTGAGTACACGACATATGCCGATATGCCCCCCACTATTGCAAGAACCCTGTCTGCCACACCTACAAATATGCAATGCATCAAATGGGAACAACTGAACAACACCAATGTATGCATCATGCACGTACCACCATCACGGATGCCCTTCCTCTCTTGGTCCCCCACAGGCACAGATGCTGACAGTGACGGCCAGGAGGCTGCCACATAGGCCACGACATCCGCCAATGGATCCAGGCCCAGCCAAGAAGGCACAAGACCATCAACCTCTCGGGCAATATCAACGCCCAGACTGCCACACAGGGCAGCACCACTAATACAGAGCAGGCCACAGGAGAAGCAAACACCATCTGAGACACCACCTGAAGACACAGCTACACTGGACTTGTCCACTGTGGTGGAAGCAGAGGTGGATGGCACACAGTCTGCTGCCACCAGCTAAATCGGGGAGGTAGCTGCCTCAGTCCCCATAGCGATGCAGAGGCAGAGGGCCACGTTGAAGACCAAGCATACGTGGACGGCAACCTCCATTGGGATGGATCACACATACGCCGAGCCCCCAGCCCACCCCCCAAAACACCACACAGGGCAACCCAGTCAGCACCCATCAACACAAGTTCGGAGTACTGGGAGTCCACATCTTTGGTCCCCATCAGAGCACACCCCTCCATTGGCCCGCCCCGCAAGTGGATCATCCACCACCACAGCCACCTAAGACATGGAGGCCCGCATGACCAGGATGGAGGCCCGCCAGGATCAGATGATTGAGCTGGTCAGGCACATTGCGGAGGGTGAATTGACCCGTCGGGAAATGCATGAGACAAATGCTGCAAACATTGTGGCCATGAACAAAAACACAATGGTGATACATGAGAGCCTAGCAGCAGTGACGCAGTCCTTGGCAGGATTGCCGATCACCTGCAGCAGCAGCGTCCTGCACCATCAGATGCACAGCCAGGCACGTCCACTTCATCCTGCACACCTACAAGCTCTGCTCAAACCAGCCCTGTCCGGTTCACCAGACACAGCTCACGCCAAACAGATATGCAGCCCCCAGAACATAAGAGAGGCCGCCACTAGCAAGGCCACCCTGCATGTGCTGACTGCATTTTGATGAAAAACATTCATAGCACATCATGTGTGGGATGTAAATGGGGGAGGGGTATGGGGTGTTGGGGGGAGGGGGAGCTGGGGTTGGGGGTGTTGGGGGAGGGGGTATGGGGTATTGGTGGTGTTGGGGGGAAGGGGTGTTGAGGGAGGGGAAGGGGAGGGTGTGTGTGAGGTGGAGGGTTCAACCACAATGATGTTTAATTTTCAATACACCCATTGTGTGCAAAATCATATCATGACTGGACATTGTTCATTTCGTGAATGTTTATTCAATTCATGACAGTGCACAGTACCCAACTCCCCACACACCCTGTGTCCATATGCACACGATCTCAGTGCCCAGTGTAGTACTAACACAGAAACACCAGCATCCTAGTGTTTCAGAAAAAATTGTCAATCACTGATTGGCGCACAGCATAGCCATCTTGTGCATCATGAACTGGCAGGGGGGCTGCTTCTCCTCCATCATCATCTTCATCCTCACCCGGTGCATGCAGGTCAATGTCAGGTGGCAGTGGTACGTTTCTCCGGATGCACATGTTGTGCAGCATGGCACAGACCATGGTGATCTTTCCCATCTTCTCAGGCCCATAAAGGAGTGCTCCACCAGACCTGCTGAGGCAGTGGAACTGTGCCTTCAACAGGCCAAAGGTCTGCTCGATCACAACACGGGTACGGGTATGAGCCTGAATGTAGTCCTCTTCTTGCCTGTTCTGTGGGTTCCGAACAGGGTTAAGGAGCCACGGCTTAAAGGGATAGCCAGCATCACCTGCATGGGAGCACAATTAGGTGTTTGTGAGTCAATTTCTGACATGACACCTGTACTTATCACTCTCATGCTTGTAGCTATTTGGTGTTGATATGAACATGTCCCTGTATGTCTGCACACATGTTCATTTGTCACAATGTGTACTGTACTACGGTCTGCAGGTGTGGGTTGCGTTATACAGATGATGAAGGGTATACACTTGCATGCTGTTGCAGATGTACTGTGGGTGCCTACCACTGTATTTGACCTCATATAGGTGATGTATACTACTCTATATGTTTTCCTACTAGCAGCATTGGCACAAGTTTTATCATGATTTGTCATTCATTGGTTGGTATTTCCATGGTGGTATGCAGCACGACTGTGGTGGAGGGCCAGTGACAATCAGTGTATTCCCTTGGTGGGATTAATTTGTGGGCACTCATGGGTGCATGTCCTGTGTTGGGCTTTGCTGCAGTCAAGTTTGTTACGCATACTCACTGCATGTTGCTGGATAGTGTTGCAGAGGGTACGCTCAGATGATGTGCAGGTGACACGTTGAGGGATGGGGCCTGCTTGAAAGTCTGGTATATTGGCATTGGTGTGCAACATTGATTTTTAGTATGACATTGATGTGTCATGTTCAGGTTGGGATGTTTTCGGCCACAATGTTTTGCTGTATGGCCATTGTCCTGTCACCACCCCAATCTCACCCAGGTGGAGTATGCACCCCCCACTATCTCACCCAGGTGGAGTATGCACCCCCCAATCTAACCCAGATGGAGTATACGCCCCCCAATCTCACCCAGGTGGAGCATCCACCCCCCCCATTTCACCCAGGTGGAGTATGCATCCCCCCCAATCTCACCCAGGTGGAGTATGCATTCCCCCCATTACACTGCCATGGGCCTGTTAGGCGATTTACCAAGCAGTCAGGCACGTCGTCCAGCATGTTGCTCCATGTAGTGGGTGTAGCAAGGAGTTCCGTAGCACCATTGCATCATGAGTAGATCTGGGAAATTGGGCATAACAATGTGTGATCATCTTGCTTGAGTCACATACCATCTGCACATTGATGGAGTGGTATATTTTATGATTGTGGTACATCACCTCCAAGCCAGGAGGGGCCACCAATTCAACATGGGTACAGTCGAGGGCACCGATGCAATTGGGCATGCCTGCCAGTGCATGGAAGCCAACTTTAGTGTCAAAGAGCTCCTGGCCAGTCCGTGGTAGGGATATGTAGTTGCTTGCGTGCTTCAGGAGGGCATCCAACACTTGGTTCAGCATGTGTGAAAAGAAAGGTTGTGATATGCCATGCAGCTGCCCCACTGTGTGCTGGTAGGTGCCTGTGGCCAGGAAGTGGAGCACAGACACTACCTTCAGTAGATGGGGGGGTTGCAGTGCGGATTTCAATCAGGCTGACAATGTCGTTGTGTATCATGTCCACAATGGCGGTGATGGTGTCCCAGTCCAGGCGGTACAGCGTGTGGATCTGCACAGGGGTTAGGTTGCATGGACTGGCTCTGATGCGAGGGATTGGTGGCTGCCTACGTGGTACCACTGGCTGCACTGGTGGAACTGGCTGGGCCTGTCTCACCCTCCTTCTACTCCTGCATCTCCTCTATGGTGCCTGTTGTTGTTGTTGCTGGTGTAGCAATGCAGGCATGTCCTCCAGCCCCAAGATTGCAACTGCAAGTGGGATCATTTTGGTGTGGGAAGGGGTGTGGTGTGTGGGTGTGCTCCTTTTGTGCTGGGACAGACTCCATTGCCTCCACCTGTGGTGATTGTGTGCACCTGTGGCAGTTGGGAACACAGCAGATTGCTATGTATGTGTGATCCGCTATGCCTGTAATACTGGTATTGTGGAGACCCTATTTACCACCTTCGGGATGCCGGTAGGTGCATGCACACATGAATTGTGATGTCCTCCTGTTAGCGGCGTCCCGCTATTGCCGCCACGAAGGGCGCGTGTACGCGCGCATGTCCGTACAGAGGGGCACGGTTCAGGCAGTGGCATTAATGCCGAGTGGTTAACACGTAATGGCCCGGACCGGTAGTCCATGCCAGTATTATCATTCTGCCTTCATTTTTGGCTTACGCAATTCTTGTAATGAGGCCCAGTGACCCTTAGCATAATACAAAAGTCACAACACACACCTAATACCCCAAGTACAATGGTGGAGTCCAAATGGCAAGTAGATTATTGCAAATGCATGGCCCATCACCTCCCACCTAAAGTCAGCCCCTACAAAATCGCAAAATCGTGAAAACACACATCAAACCCCACTGACACAAACCACATAGGACCCCAATTGCAAATGCATGCACCATCTGCATGCACACACATACATATACATCACTGTACAGATGCAGGCCTGACCACTGTAGCATCCCATTGCATGGTGCACACATCACCACTACGATTGCATACTTGACCCACCCACCATGACCATGCATGCAGTGTAAACACCAATGCAACAACGCACATTGTGCAAGTACATCTAACCCATATCTAAACAACACATGGCACACAGCCCCTGAGATATGGCTACAACAAGCAAGCCACGATACACCTGTAGGCCTCCCAACAGACACCATGCCCATCATGGCTGCACAAGAAGGATGCCCAAACACTGCACCCCACCGCACAATTCCTGTAAGCACCATGGCCATCCCTCCAACATGTACACAAGAATGCACAGGACTCTAAATGTCCTAGCATCGATGTATGTAGGATGTACGTTGACCCATGACTGATGCCCTGCCTCTCCGTCCCCCACAGGCACAGGATCAGACAGTGAGGTGGAACACACCGCAACACCAAAGAAGACACCTGCACGCCAGCCGAGGGAACAACGACACCCCCAGGCCTTCAACATCAAGGGCTGACCAGAAGCAAACCACCCCTCCCAAGCCACAGCCCCCCAGCCAACAGGGCACACCGGCTGGAGAACCAGGCAAACAGCTACCACCGACACCCAGGAAGGATCCCCAGCAAGAACACACTGATGCCATCAAGGCTCCCATGCCAAAAGGCACCCCTGCCACAAAGGGCACAACAAAAAAACATCTTCCCCACAGGAAGCATCTCAGGTGGAAGAGGAGGGATCACCTGCGGCCAGTGACGTGGAGGGGCCACAGTCAACAGCCATCAGTGATCTTGGTGAGGCGGCACAATCTGCGCAACATAGTGCAGAGGAGATTGAGGAGGTGGAGGAAGAAGACACCACAGGCTATAGCATGCCTGAGGACATGCCGAAACCCTCAACCATGCTGCCCACCCCACACTTCTCACCCGAACCTGGCTCAGGTGGACACAGCTCTGCGGATGACATGCCCGTAGTTGCATGCAGCCCCCAAACCACGCACCCACCACCTCCTGTGCAAACACCAGTTTGACAATCCATCAGGGACCTGGAGGGGCAGCTGACCCGCATGGAGGAGCGCCAGCAGGCCATGCACGACATGGTCAGGCAATATGTTGCAGAAGGGGGAGACACACATCGGGCCCTGCAGGAAAACTCCAGGACAGTCATCCGTGCTGTGTACTGTGTGGCCCGGCGCATGAGGGATGGTATGGCAGCCATGACACAGGCTGTCACCCAGTTGGTTGCCACCATGGCCCAACAACATAATGCAGAGGCCGACCCACAACCCGCACTGTCAACCAGCACAACCCCGGTCACTGCGCAGTATGCGCAGCCCAGACCAACAACCCTCTCCACCTAAAAATGAGTGTCAGTAGCCTGATACACATGGACATGCCATGAGGGAGTCCAGTTGAACTTGCATTGGGTGTAGGGGTGTGTGTGTGTGTGGTGTTGGGGGGTGGGAGGCATGGGTGTGTGGAGGTGTTGGGGGGTGGGGGACATGGGTGTGTGGAGGTGTTGGGGGTGGGGGGCATGGGTGCGTGGGGGTATTGAGCGGTAGGGGTGTGGGTTTGTGGGGGTATTGGGGGGCTGAGGGGTGGGAGGTGTGGCTGTATGGGGGTGTTGAGGGGTGGGGGTAGTTGGTTGTATATTGAAGAGTAGAGGTCCTTGTTGATTCATATTTACTGTACATAGTTTTCATTTAATTAATACACCTGGTGTGCATAAGAAAAACACATGACTGGACATTTCTTTTTGAGTGCGTGTCAATTTATTTCTTGTTTGTTTGTTTGTTTGTTTATTTATTTAGTATGGTGCGCAAAACCCAGAGGTAACAGGGCGCAACAGAGATCAGGAAGGTAAGATTACATAAAAACTTAGTTACTGGATAAGGCACACAAGAGTAAGAAGCATGGCATTACATTGTGGAATGTACATATATACATATAGTTAATCACTTGCTTACATATTTACATATTTAATGCTGTGCATAGAGGCAGTTTGGTTGAAGTTGCATATTTACATATATACATATTTAATGCTGTACATAGAGATAGTCAGGTTTGAGCAAGGTATGAGCATGTGAGAGGTCAGGGTTAGTCATGGGGATCATTGGACCGTAACCAGGTGAGGGTGTTTCGCCTGAAGCTATGGTAGGATTGGTCTATCCTGATGTTGAGTGGGAGGGCGTTCCAACATTGGGCTGCCAAGACAGGGAAGCTACTGCCGCCGATTTTCTTTTGTCTGCATTTGGGTACCTGCAGGCAGTAAGAGTTGATCGATCTGGTAGGGTGGGTGGAGTTTTTTTTTGCTATTCTGGCTGCGAGATAGGGGCAGGGGGCTGCATTGTTTAAGCATTTGAAAGTGAGTGATGCCATTTTGAGAGAGATGCGGTCAGAGATTTCGAACCATTTGTGTTCTCTCCTTTTGTTGGAGATGTGTTCCTTGGAAGGTAGGTTAAGGGCTGTTCTGAGTGCGTTATTTTGTAGTGTCTGTAATTTTTTGGTTATACATTTGTTGGCTCCTAGGTACATGGCATTACAATAGTCAAGTCTGGAGAGTATTAGGGCATTGACGATGATGATGCAGCTAGCTTGGGTGAGGAAGGCTCTGCTTGCCCTGATTAGCTTGCACGTGTAGGCGGTAGATGATGCTAGTGAGTTAACTTGTTTTTTTAGTTACATGGATGCATCTAGGTGAAAGCCTAGCATTTTCACTGATTTGGCAACAGTGATGGTGTTGCCATCAATGTTGAAAGCCTTATAGGTCGAGCTGAGTTTTTTTAGATTGGTGTTGGATCCGAGGTGAAGGATTTTGGTTTTCTCATCATTCAGGCATAAACCATGTGTGGCTATCCATGCCTGAATGATGAGATATATTTTGTTTACCAAGGCCGTATCTAAATCGAAGTTGCCCGAAAGGGGTATGATGATCTGGGTATCATCTGCATAATTGGTATATGAGACACCCAGTCTGTACAACTTGTCAAATAGGGGCTTGGTAAAGATGTTGTAGAGGGTGGGGGAGATGCAGGAGCCCTGGGGTACCCCACAGGTTATTTTGATGGGGTCTGCTGAGGCTAGAGTAGAGAAGACGCTCATAGTTTGTTTGTCCAAAAATGATTGAATCGAGTCTATGGCCTCTATCGAGAAGTGGGCAGCTGAGGCCAGGTGTTCACACAGGACTGTGTGATCCACCAGGTCAAACGCTGCCAACAGGTCGAGGAGGAGTAGCATGGCGGTGTTTCCTTTGTCGTTAATCTCATTGATCTGGGTCTTGAGATCGATTAGGGCTGTCTCAGTAGCGTGATGTGGTCTGAAGCCCGATTGGCAGGCACCTAGTAGTTTGTGAGTTGCAAGATATTGCTGAATTTGCAGGTATGCTACTCTGTCTATTATCTTTAACAGGAACAGCACAGTGGTGATGGGCCTGTAATTGGTGGGAATAGCAGGGTCTAGGGTTTGCTTCTCAAGGAGAGGCAGGATCCAGGCTTCTTTGAGGTTGCTTGGTATTGTGTTGGAAGAGAAGGATGCGTTGATCAGTTTGGTTATAAAGGGGGCTAGGTCCATGGCAGCATCCTGTATTATCTGGGGAGGGCAGTTGTCGCCTTTGTAGTTGAAAGGTTTAAGTGAGGCTAAAACTCTGTGGGCCTCATTACGACCCCGGCGCTAAACCATGGTGCTATTAGCACCATGGTCCATGCCGGGGTCCGCCATGGTTAATGGCGGAATTACCGCCCCATTCCAAGGTTGATGGGGCGGTAATTCCCCATTCACCATGGGCCCTTCCCCATTCCCATTTTTGCCCCATAGGGCTCAATGGGAATGGGGAAGGCGCTAAGAATGGTGCCGCAAATTGCGGCACCGTACTTAGCACCAAGGTCCCTTTGCGGCACCCTACTTTAACGGCTGTCAAAACCAGCCGTTAAGGTCGGGTCCCGCAAAGGGACCTCGTAATTAGGCGCTAATAGGTTAACGGCGCCGCAGCCTTTTACGGCGCCGTTAATCCATTAGCGCCTGGGGCGTAATGAGGCCCTTTACGTTTCTGGGATAGATATTTTGGTGAACCTGAAGGGATTTGGGCCTTGTGGGTTGGTTATTTTAGCATGGTTGCTGGGAGAGGCTTCATTAGTGGTGAGGGAGTCTTTTTTTAATGCGATTTTAGTTTGGAGAGTTTTGATTTTATTAGTTAGGGCGTTTTGGACGCTGATGCACCATACTTTATCCTTAATTATTTTGTCTGGTGGGGGTATGGGGATTCTAGTTCCCTTAGTATAGCAAATAGTTCCCTGGTGTTAGAGCTAGATTTTTCGATTCTTTAATTGAAAAGATTCTTTTTAGTGATTAGGATTTCTTTTTTATAGTTGTTCGCAAAACGTTTAAGTTGCCATTGAGTTTCTAGTTTCCTTTTATGCTTTCTATTCTAAGTTCTTTCAGATGGGGGGTGAACCAGGCGTTCAGGTGGGCTTGTTGTTTGCTCTTTTGCAGTTTAAGAGGGGCAATGATGTCTAGTCCTTTCTTTATGGCATTGTTGTATTTTTCTACTAGACACTCTGGATTTAGGTTGTCGGGAAGAGCATTGAGGGTTGGCAGTAGTAGTGGTAGGAGGTTGTCAGGGGTTATATTTATTTTGCTCTAGTGGGCAGTGGTGATGCCATGATTTTTACTTTGTTGACTTCGTTGTTGAGTGATAAATTCCCAGTGCCTTTTATTACCCAAATCATCAAATGTATTTTACAATCAAAGTTTGGCATACAACATGTCCTTCATTCACATTGTGCCGTGGCCAATATGCAGCATCTTCACGTCATCCTCCTCATCTTCTGGTGCAATCAGGTCTGTGTCAGTGGGCAGCGGTACGTTGCGCCGGATGCACATGTTGTGCAGAATGGCACATTGCAACACTATCTTGCCCACCTTTTCAGGCCAGTATATGAGTGCCCCAACTGACCTGCTGAGGCAGCAGAAACGGGCTTCAGCAGGCCAAAAGTCTGCTCAATCGTGATACGAGTGCATGCATGTGCACGGTTGTAGTCCTCTTCATGTCTGTTGACTGGTTGCCTGATGGGGGTCAGGAGCCACGGCTTCAGGGGATACCCAGCATCACCTGCACAGGAGCAATGGAAAGTGTATTTGTGAACATTGTTGTCATTCCTTGTGTGCAATGCCTGTACAGTGTTCATGGTCACATGCCACAGATTCATCATGGCTGCACTTGACATTTCCTTATAGTAAGACCTAGGTAAGTGTACATAGGGATGATCCATGCTTGGTGGGTATGTGTGCTGTTCACGTCTTAGGGACCTTTCCATCAGGTACAGCACTCACACAAATGAGTTGAGAATTACCATCATGTGCTGACATCTGATGGGTGTGTTACATTTCAAGTACTATACATGTGGAGTGCATCATGATATATTTGCCTAATGTGCTTCATGATAAACAGTGGTTTGCTAATCATGTTTACATCTACTTGATGTCACCATGTACTTATCCATCACTGCCTTCCCCCATATGACCAAGGCACAATGGCTATGTTGGTATGGCCCGCTAGTGACGGCAAACATTTCTGTGATGAGGCTGGCTGTGTACTGGCATGGTGTAGCAGAGGTACTGTGGATGGGTCCTGCACCACTTGCTCATAAATTAGTGGTGGTAACTGATGTGTGATGACATTAGTTTCCTTGCTTACACCATTGCAATTAGAAGTGTCCCTTGAGGTGCCTTGGCCGTTATACTGGTCTGCTGTGTACCTGTGGGGTGGGTACAGTGACAAAGCTTTCCATGTGTGGCAGTTAGAGTTGCCCCAGGCATGGCTGCATGCCCTGTGATGGACTTTGCTTCGCTCATGTATTTCATGCATTGTGCCTGCAGGGGGGTGCATCGTGGTACCCGTGGTTCATGTCTGATGGTGTTCAAGGTGCATGTGCTGGGGTGGGCGCTTTGTATGTTACTTGCATGTACTCACAGCTGTGTAGGCATGCCACATCTCCATCCATTGTCTGTGTCCAACATTCTGTCGAGGTGATTGGGGTCACAGTTTTGCCACCCAGGTCGCTGTGTTCCCCCCGAACAACACCCCTCATACCCCAGCCAGCAGACGAGTTGCCTGTGCTTGTGCCCCCCCAGGCAACACTCTTCATACCCCAGCCAGCAGACGGTTTGCTATGCTTGTGCTCCCCAGGCAACACGGCTCATTGCCCTTACCCAGCAGCCAGGTACTATTTACTTAGCAACCTACAGGGACAAGGACAAATGGGCACACATACCTTATTGCAGACAACCGTGAATGTGGAACTCTGGGGGTATTATTCTTGACCATAAAAACTAACTTGGATCCTATGAGAGTGTAGTAGGGCCACCACCAGGAGCAAGTCATACGCTAACTCCTGGAACCCATTTATCTTGCTGTGAACAACTACTGACCCATATAGGGACAGACTTCACTTGATATTTCTCACTGAGAAGAATGGAAAAACTGCACTCATGTGTTACTCAGCCGAGATGGGTGGCTTTTATATTACAGGGATACATAAATAAATAATATATCAACAATACATTGGCAACATTATGTATAGTGGATGAACAAATAATTACAATACATGTCTAGTTATAACATTAGCAACACCTTAGATCTTAGCATTGCTTCAAGACCAAGAATCTGGTGCCTGAAACTACAATAAATAAAATATTGCCTACCTATTTAATCAGCAAGGCCCTGTTAACAAATGCCTTAGGGAATACATATAAATTCGTGAGTTCATACATAAGATTATCATTTGCAAACTGAGTAGTCCAGAGTAAAGGCAGACTTGGCCCCCAATTTTAAATACATGTCACCATAGTGAGCATTTAGATAAATAGATAAAAAATGCAGCACCTACACATGTCGGCACAAAACCTCTTGGATGCACCTAGAAATTGATTACACTGTGTCTTGTATAATGTACTAACTTCCCCCCTAATATTCTGGGGAGATGTTGCCTTGTGGAACCATGGTAGCTGCAGACTACCACAAAACACATAGGTCACACGCACACAAAGTAAACTAACATGGGACAACACACGAGTCAATAGTCCTTTTACAAACTGGGCTGCCTTAACAACATGGCTATGTGAGGAAAATAAATGCCTCACACCACACCCGGTGATCACTCTACCCAGTGTTCTCCACGAAGGCATCACATCTCCTTTGGAAGCAAAACCTGCTGGTTGTCCAATACGAGACTGCAATAAACAGCCACGATTATTAATATGTAATGATGAACAATAAATGTCCCTGAGATGGTTGATCCCTATAAACTTTGACTGAAACAACCCACCCAAACACATATACAGAGGAGCCGAGATTCCCTTGGGGGAGGACAATTAGTTACATAACTGCAGGTGCGAGGCAAGGTTGGAGGGTAAACCCTTGACCAAACTAACGTGTATGTGTCGACGCGTTTTCTGATTTTCCTTGGAAGGAATGGGGGATATGCACTTTAAACAAGAAGGTTTCACCAGTCTATGCAAGCTTGCAAACCGGGTTATTATACTGTTTAACACCTTGACAAGCTGAAGGAAGAACACAGATCTTTCTCACGAAAGAAAAGCTGAAAGTGCAAAGGCTAGAAAACCCAATATGCCTTTTGTGGCTTTCTACAACTAAACAAAAACAGCAGGCTCATTCATCTGCCCCATGAGTAAAACCAGGCTGCACCGGTTATGCAGATAAAAGCAACATTTCTCTCTTTCTTCTATTGATGCCTAGTGCTATTTCCAGTTGAGTTCTCCTTTTTCTTTTATTTGTTGTGTTTTCTTTTATTTCTTTTCTGGGTGTGAATACCTCTGATGATAAACATAGGGTAAACAACCATATAGCGCTACTGACCAAATCCACATGAACATGACTGTACCTGGACACAATCCCTCCTCCCTGCAGATTTCCCACTCCTACCTTGCTATAGCAAAAGAGGGATGAGGGGAGACCGGGCTTTCAGCTGTAATCAAACCCAAAATCTTACACAGGGTTTAACGGTGTCACAATAACCTGCGCCAGCGCTTGACTGGCGGAAAGGAGAGAGTTTGACAAACAGGCTGAAAAGGCCCTGCAATTGCTGAATGCCAAACCCTGTGAAGCATGAATGCCCTCATGGTTCATGTCATCATGCACTCTCTCCGTCCCAACAAAAAAACGCATGCTCCTCTTTCCCCAAGGTCAAACTAACACACACCCCTGAGGGGAAACCGCCACACGAAAGGCGAGTTTCTCCTCAGGTAACCGCCAGTCATTTCACAACCAACATACTGCCATAACCTCGATAAAGAGGGAAAAATTAGGTCAATAGGCTTATTACACGTCCTGCAGTAGCAGTCCCATAGTTATGGTTAAGTTGCTCAACCCGTAGGAAGATCACTTTTTGGGTGGTTTATAACTTCACCCTCCCTGGACGAATCCTCACGGAACATTGCAAAACAAGTATATGGCCCCATCAGATTGATCCTGCACATTTTGGAGAGGATTCGTTAAAGGGGGGAGAGGGGGGAGTTGTAGGGGGTCCCGAAATGTGTGGTGTTTCCCATAGACGCAGTGGAAAGAAAATTGCTCATGCTTACAGCCCAAAACACTGAATGGATTTTCACCAAATTTGCGGCAGCAGCGGCAGCTTGGTCCCAAAGCATTCTTTTGTAAATTTGGTGTCAATCTGTCCAGTTTTTTTAAAAGTAGGTTAAAACATTTTTTTGACATCTGGGTTTGGTCCGCGGACTCACTTCTCTGTCGGACGTGTCTGCTGATTTGGTTGGTGGCGGGTGGGAGGTGAAGCATATTTTAGAAAACGCCCGCCGCGTTGGATCCACAGACAGCCACCTGTGTCCGTGGACAGCGTGGTGGGGGAAAAGTCTGGAAAACAAATGTGTTATTTGGTGGTGGAAAGAGGGGCGGGGTAGGGTGGGGAGTGCAAAAAAGATGATATGGGGCTATTTTCTTGGAACTGAGCCCAAAACAGGGTTCAAAGGCCTGAAACCAAGGCACAGGAGAGCGTGGTGAATTCTAAAAATGTAATTTTTAAAGCAACTAGAGGCCTGGAAAATCACTAGACTCAACTTTGAGGCACAGATATAACCTGTGCTCGACAAAGGTGCTGCAGGGCTGGGCCCCTGCCATTCAATACCGGAAAGGGAGGCCAACCAGGAGTAGAGAGGTGCTGGCAGGTGGGGGGGGGGGGCCAGGAAACAGGAACAGAGACCTTAACAGGGTTAAAACCCTGAAACCAACGCACAGGGGAGCCTGGTGAATTCTAAAAATAGCAAATTACATTTGTAAAGCAACTGAGCCCTGGAAAAGCACTAGACTCACATTCGAGGCACAAATGTAAAGTGTGCTTGACGAAGGTGCTGCAGGGCTGGGCCCGAGAGCGTGGTGAATTCTAAAAATGGCAAATCACATTTTTAAAGGAACTAGAGGCCTGGAAAAGCAATAGACTCACCTTCGAGGCACAGATGTAAAGTGTGCTCGAGGAAGGTGCTGCAGGGCTGGGCCCCTGCCATACAATACCAGACTGGGAGGCCTATCAGGGGTGGAGGGGGGCGGGAGGAGGGAGGGGAACAGGAACTGAGCTCAAAACAGGGTTCAAAGGCCTGAAACCAATGCACAGGAGAGCGTGGTGAATTCTACAAATGGCAACTTACATTTCTAAAGCAACTAGAGGCCTGGAAAAGCACTAAACTCACATTTGAGGCACAAATGTAAAGTGTGCTCGATGAAGGTGCTGCAGGGCTGGGCCCCTGCCATACAATATCAGACTGAGAGGCCAATCACGGGTGCAGGGGGACAGGAGGAGGCCGGGAAACAGAGCCCAAAACAGGGTTCAAACCCTGAAACCAAAGCACAGGAGAGCGTGGTGAATTCTAAAAATGGCAAATCACATTTTTAAATAAACTAGAGGCCTGCAAAAAAACTAAACTCACCTTCGAGGCACCAATGTAAAGTGTTATTGCGAAGGTGCTGCAGGGCTGGACCCCTGCAATTAAATACCAGATTGTGAGGCCAATCAGGGGTCGAGAGTTGCTGCGAGGAGGGGCGAAACCAGGAAACAGCAACGGAGCCCAAAACAGTGTTGAAACCCTGAAATCAAGGCATGGGGAGCGTGGTGATTTCTAAAAATGGCAAATTCCATTTTTAAAGCAACTAGAGGCCTGGAAAAGCACTAGACTCACATTTGAGGCACAAATGTAAAGTTTGCTCGACGAAGGTGCTGCAGGGCTGGGCCCGTGCCATACAATACCGGACTGGGAGCCAATCACGGGGGGACACGAGGAGGTCAGGAAACAGAGCCCAAAACAGGGTTCAAACCCTGAAATCAAGGCACAGGAAAGTGTGGTGATTTCTAAAAATGGCAAATCACATTTTAAAGCAACTAGAGGCCTGGAAAAGCACTACACTCACCATCGAGGCACAGATGTAAAGTGTGCTTGACGAAGGTGCTGCAGGGCTGGGCCCCTGCCATACAATACCGGACTGGGAGGCCAATCAGGGGTGGGGTAGGGCGAGAGGAGGGAGGTGAACACGAACTGAGCCCAAAACAGGGTTCAAAGGCCTGAAACCAAGGCACAGGAGAGCGTGGTGAATTCTAAAAATGGCAAATCACATTTTTAAAGCAACTAGAGGCCTGGAAAAGCACTAGACCCACCTTTGAGGCACAGATATAAAGTGGGCTTGATGAAGGTGCTGCAGGGCTAGGCCCCTACCATGCAATACCGGACTGGGAGGCCAATCAGGGGTGGAGGGAGGGAAACAGGAACTATGCCCAAAAGAGGGTTCAAAGCCCTGAAACCAAAGCACAGGAGAGTGTAGTGATTTCTAAAAATGGCAAATCACATTTTTAAAGCAACTAGAGGCCTGGAAAAGCACTAGACCCACCTTTGAGGCACAGATATAAAGTGGGCTTGATGAAGGTGCTGCAGGGCTGGGCCCCTAACATACAGTACCATACTGGGAGGCTAATCAGGGGTGGAGGGGGGCGGGAGGAGGGAGAGAAAGAGGAACTGTGCCCAAAACAGGGTTCAAAGCCCTGAAACAAAGGCACAGGAGAACGTGGTGAATTCTAAAAATGGCAAATCACATTTTTAAAGCAACTAGAGTCCCGTAAAAGCACTAGACTCACCTTCGAGGCACAGCTTTAAAGTGTGCTCGACATAGGTGCTGCAGGGCTGGGCCCCTGACATTCAATACCGGATTGTGAGGCCAATCAGGGTTGGAGGGGGCGGGAGGAGCGAGGGGAACAGGAACTGAACCCAATACAGGGTTCAAAGGACTGAAACAAAGGCACAGGAGAGCGTGGTGAATTCTAAAAATGGCAAATTACATTTTTAAAGCAACTAGAGGCCTGGAAAAGCATTAGACTCACCTTCGAGGCACAGATGTAAAGTGCGCTCGACGAAGGTGCTGCAGGGCTCGACCCCTGCAATTAAATAACAGATTGTGAGGCCAATCAGGGTCGAGAGTTGCTGTGAGGAGCGGCGAAACCAGGAAACAGCAACAGAGCCCAAAACAGTGTTCAAACCCTGAAATCAAGGCATGGAGAGCGTGATGATTTCTAAAAATGCAAATAACATTTTAAAGCAACTGGAGGCCTGGAAAAGCACTAGACTCACCTTCGAGGCACCAATGTAAAGTGTTATTGACGAAGGTGCTGCAGGACTGGGCCCCTACCATACAATACCGGACTAGGAGACAATTCAAGGGTGGAGGGCGGCTGGAGGAGGCAGGGGAACAGGAACTGAGCCCAAAACAAGGTTCAAACCCTGAAATCAAAGCACAGGAGAGCGTGGTGAATTCTATAAATGGCAAATCACATTTATAAAGCAACTAGATGCCTGGAAAAGCACTAGACTCACCTTTGAGGCACAGATGTAAAGTGTGCTTGACGAAGGTGCTGCAGGGCTGTGCCCCTGCCATACAATACTGGCCTGGGAGGCCAATCAGGGGTGGAGGAGGGCGGGAGGAGGGAGCCGAACAGGAACTGAGCCCAAAACTGGGTTCAAAGGCCTGAAACCAAGGCACAGGAGAGCGTGGTGAATTCTAAAAATGGAAAATTATATTTTTAAAGCAACCAGAGGCCTGAAAAAGCACTAGACTCACCTTTGAGGCACAGATGTAAAGTTTGCTCGACGAAGGTGCTGCAGGGCTGGCCCTCTGCCATACAGTACAAGACTGGGAGGCCAATAAGGGGTGGAGGGGGGCGGGAGGAGGGAGGGAGAGCGTGGCACAGGAGAGTTTGGTGAATTCTAAAACTAGCAAATCACATTTTTAAAGCAACTAGAGGCCTGGAAAAGTACTAGACTCACCTTCCAGGCACAGATATAAAGTACGCTCGACAAAGGTGCTGCAGGGCTGGACCCCTGCAATTAAATACCGGTTTGGGAGACCAATCAGGGGTCAAGAGTTTCTGGAAGGAGGGGTGAAACCAGGAAACAGCAACGGAGCCCAAAAAAGGGGTCAACGCCCTGAAACCAAGGCACAGGAGAGCGTGGTGATTTCTAAAAATGGCAAATCACATTTTAAAGCAACTAGAGGCCTGGAAAAGCACTAGACTCACCTTCGAGGCACAGATGTATAGTGGGCTCGACGAAGGTGCTGCAGGGCTGGGTCCCTGCCATACAATACCGGACTGGGAGGCCAATAAGGAGTGGAGGGGGGCAGGAGGAGGGAGCGAAACAGGAACTGTGCCCAAAACAGGGTTCAAAGACCTGAAACCAAGGCATAGAAGAGTGTGGTGATTTCTAAAAATGGAAAATCACATTTTTAAAGCAACTAGAGGCCTGGAAAAGCACTAGACTCACTTTCGAGGCACAGCTGTAAAGTGGGCTTGACGAAGGTGCTGCAGGGGTGGGCCCCTGCCATACAATCACGGACTGGGAGGCCAATCAGGGGTGGAGGGGGCCGGGAGGAGGTTTGGGGAACAGGAACTGAGCCCAAAACAGGTTTCAAAGGCCTGAAACCACGGCACAGGAGAGCGTGGTAAATTCTAAAAATGGCAAATTACATTTTTAAAGCAACTAGAGGCCTGGAAAAGCACTAGACTTGCTTTGAGGCACAGGTGTAAACTGTGCTCGACGAAGGTGCTACAGGGCAGGACCCCTGCACTTAAATACCAGATTGGGAGGCCAATCAGGGGTCGAGAGTTGCTGGGAGGAGGGGCGAAACCAGGAAACAGCAACAGAGCCCAAAACCGTGTTCAAACCCTGAAATCAAGGCACAGGAGAGCGTAGTGAATTCTAAAAATGGCGAATTACATTTTTAAAGCAACTAGACGCCTGGAAAAGCACTAGACACACTTTCGAGGCACAGATGTAAAGGGTGCTCGACGAAGGTGCTGCAGGGCTGGGCCCCTGCCATTCAATACCGGATTGGGAGGCCAATCAGTAGTCGAGAGGTGCTGGGAGCAGGGGCGGAACCAGGAAACAGGAATGGAGCCAAAAACAGGGTTGAAAGGCCTGAAACCAAGGCACAGGAGAGAGCGGTGAATTCTAAAAATGGCAAATCACATTTTTAAGGCAACTAGAGGCCTGGAAAAGCACTAGACTCACCTTCGAGGCACAGATGTAAAGTGCGCTCGACGAAGGTGCTGCAGGGCTGGACCCCTGCAATTAAATACCGGATTGGGAGGCCAATCAGGGTTCGAGAGTTGCTGAGAGGAGGGGCAAAACCAGGAAACAGCAACAGAGCCCAAAACAGTGTTCAAGCCCTGATATCAAGGCACAGTAGAGCGTGGTGATTTCTAAAAATGGCAAATCACATTTTAAAGCAACTAGAGGCCTGGAAAGCACTAGACTCACCTTCGAGGCACAAATGTAAAGTGTGCTTGACGAAGGTGCTGCAGGGCTGGGCCCCTGCTACACGATACCGGCCTGGGAGATCAATCAGGGGGGAGGGGGCGGGAGGATTTTGGGGAACAGAAACTGAGCCCAACCAAAACAGGGTTGAAAGGCCTGAAACCTAGGCACAGGAGAACGTGGTGAATTATAAAAATGGCAAATTACATTTGTAAAGAACCTAGAGGCCTGGAAAAGCACTTGGACTCCCCTTCGAGGCATAGATGTAAAGTGGGCTCAATGAAGGTGCTGCAGGGCTGACCCTTTGCCATACAGTACCAGACTGGGAGGCCAATCAGGCGTGGAGGGAGGCGGGAGGAGGGAGGCAAACAGGAACCGGGCCCAAAACAGGGTAAAAAGGCCTGAAACCAAGGCACAGGAAAGGTGGGGAATTCTAAAAATGGCAAAGAGGCCTGGAAAAGCACTAGACTCACCTTTGAGGCACAGATGTAAAGTGTGCTCGACGAAGGTGCTGCTAAACAATAACGGACTGGGAGGCCAATCAGGGGTCGAGAGGTGCTGGGAGGAGGGGCGGAACCAGGAAACAGGAATGAAGCCCAAAACAGGGTTCCAACCCTGAAACCAAGGCACAGTAGAGCGTGGTGAATTCTAAAAATGTCAAATTACATTTGTAAAGATACTAGAGGCCTGGAAAAGCACTAGACTCACCTTCGAGGCACAGATGCGACCTGCAACTATCTCCTGAGGCTGAGCGGGCCTGAACAAAAACTCAGATGTTACTCACCAGTACTTGTTTTCCACCTGCACTGAGTAATATGGTGATACCATATAGAAACAAATCTGGAGCCACGGGTCTTCATCTTGCCAAAGACTCAACACCTACTGCATGTAAGGCCAAACATTACCCTCAAAGCATAAAGGCCGGGCGTGGAACACACCACCTCTTATCCTGTGAACAAGATGGTCATATTGAGCTTACTCAAGATTTCCTTTCCCAACAGATTGATTGGATTTGCAGTGCAATACAACAAGGGGGCCCACACCAATCTACCCACTATTCTGATGAGTAATTTATTTGTGAAAAGAACTGATTGAACTGCACCAGGGAAGCCATGCATTTCCATAACCTCACCTGATAGAGGTAATTCTCCCTCACTAATGCATTGTATAGTTGCTCCTGTATGCACCATGAAAACAAGTGGTTTCTTTCCTATCTCTATGCCTACCATGGGTTCCTCTTCTGGGTCAGCAGTGACCGATAGAACTGGACATGCTAAGTCTCTCTGTGGGCTGTCCTATGCAGGTATATGTATGTCCCCGAAAAAGAGAATGCGTTCCGCCCGACTCGGTGGTTCCCAGAAATTGGGTCACCATAACATTCGGGGCAGTATTATTGCTCTGGATGTGGGGGCCCTGTTGCTGCCCCTGATGTACTGTGGTAAGTTACTAGAACTAGGGGTGGGTAACTGTGGAAAAGGTGGTGGGGGAGGGGGCAGGACGTGGACATTGATGTACCATAGGGTGCTGCCAGGGACATCTGTCAGTACAACTGAGAGTATGAGGCTGGATCTCCCTAAGAATACAGGTACATCTATTGTTGAATATATCGTCTACTCTTTCCTTTTCTTGAAAAATGGCCCACACATCCAACACTAGCTTGTTCCTCCTCCTTGCGGTCCCATCCCTCTGAAACCCCCTCACCGGGTACCCAAAAATCCCCCTGTCCTCCCACTGAAACCCCACTGGAAACCCTGCTAAATATTGGGGTTGATACCTACCTGTCCACTGCTTTCTCCTCCCCACCCAGGGGCTGTGTGCATGTCCATCTAATTCACCCTAAGGTCTGCAACACTTTTGTCTGTACTGCTGCCACAGCCCCTTCCAATGCAATGTTTGATAACTTCTTTTGAATCAGTTTTGATTCCTCTTCTTGCGCTCACTGTGTGGTTTCCTTTTCTTTTTCTTTCAACTGTTTATAGTGGTGGATAATAATAGACTGAATATCCACCCAACCTTCTGCCTTAATCCCCACTATCTTGTCAAATGCCTTTGTGCTTCTTTTGGAAGGTCTTTTTTAAACACAAAGTAGAAAAGTGGAATTGCTTGCTCCCATGAGTCTCCCATTTCCGCCAGCCACATCTCTTGCATGTGCAATATATATTGGGCACAATACTAATCATTGCGCATTGTCCATTGCATAATCGACTGAAGGTCAGATGTATCTGGGCACATTTACCATAATGTCACCTATACTTCGCACCTAATGCCATTATAATGCGCTATTTCATGGCTATCATCACCCAACTTCACACACAAATACCTTGCTTTAACCTGTATGCTGTCCACCTGATCTTCCAGTATCAACACAAACAAACCTTTCAGATTCCCCTAAAGCTGATGTAGTCCAGCAGTGTGCTTTTTGAATGCATATATCCACTTACCCGCCCCTGCTGTGAGGGACGGGAGTGTCTTTATGAGGTTATTTTTGTCCATATGTGCCCAGGAGATATACTGTGATCTTCCCAGGCCCTTGTATAAAACAGAAATTTCACTCCTACAGTCTTCCCAACTTTCTTCTTTCCAATCACCAATCTCTTGGCTGCCACTACTTGCCCACACCTATTACGCAAACTGTGTCCCAATAAACGTTCTAATCATTGGGAAATTAAGGGTGGATGCTATGCTCCTTCCAATTACTCCACCGTATCCCACTCCTCTTCCCCCTCTTATGCATAATCATATTCCTCCTCTGACCTTGCCATTCCATAATCCACATCCTCCCCTTGCCTTATTCTATTGTCATGTTACTTTTCTATATGTAGATTTTTGATAGCTGTGCTTTCTTTTTGAAAACAAAATTTCTCACGCCCTCCATTCATCCACCCCTACAGGTGCCCGCTTTCCGTTGCACTTTTCTAATTTTAGTCACACTAACTCACCCTCCACTTTCCTTAACATGTCCACCAGCTCTTTTTGTGGTTTTGGGTTTTCTCCCTCTGGCCCTTTACAACTTCTAACCACTGATGTTGTGGGGTTGGGTAGATTCTGATAGTGTGCCGATGTGGGGAGCGCAGCGAGTCTGTGGTTGGTAGGGTGGCATATATAGGATTTGTGTAACCTGACGCAGCATGCGTAGGGTAGTACCCTAATGCTGGACACCTGCCTGTTTGCATAGGGGCCACAGAGGCACTCAGGCTGGTAACCACAGTAGTGATAGCACTGCACTGAGTGTTCTCCTCACACCTGCCTTGGAAGAATCAGTAGAGCTATCATCCAAATCTTCCATCATTTTCCCCAATTCCAGTACTTCCTTTCTGTTTTTTAGTTTTCTGCCCTTATATTTAGTTGCTAAAAATGTATACATGTGGCTTAGTATCTCTCTATTATTTATGCCCAGGTCCGGTCATTGCTTAAACATCCCTCCCTTTGTTTCCGTGCACCATTCAATGTGGTATTTCAGAATCTTGTCTTGATACAACGGGAGTGCCTTGAACATGTAATCAAACAGGGTTATTGGCTTCATGATACCTACTCCTCCCTGAAGATATTTTTACAATATTACCAATACTCTTGTCCAGCCCCAACATCCCACATTCCTCCCTGTACCCTTTTGTTATGTCCCACACTGTCTTCTCTTCACCTACACACACAAACACACACACGTCTTACACCTTTCCTATGCCACACCTCAATCGGTCTCACTTCGGCCACTACTAACCAAACCACAAAGAAATCACCAAGAGTAAAATCACAATAAATTCTACTTGTTCATTCAACACCCCCACTTTATCAGGTGAGGAAATCCCAGGCCTCCAAGGGCTTCTATCACTACTACTGTATCATTCTTATGCCCCCCTTATACCGGACTGAGAGATCCAAGACTCACTGAATATACAGAGCCTCTATTCATATCCTCCCTTTTGCAGGGGTCACTGGGATCAAGTTAGGGTCACCAAAGGTGTAAGGCAACTCCCCGCGATCAGACCAAGAAAATACAACACGCTAGGGAAAAAAGCTAGGTGCATCCTTTTTCGAGAAAGAAAAGAGCTTTATTTTGTATACAAAAGAATAAGGCGACACGGTATTACAAATCCAGTGCCAAAGAGCTTTCTCTCATCTTCCGTACCCAATTTAGGATTTAAATGTAATAATCATCACAGATAATGCACTCGGTATGCAGTGTTAATCCCCCACCGCATTGGCTGCTGCATATATACATGCTAATGATTCCATATAGCCCGTCCTCCAATTGGTTACGCTGTCTGTCTCTCTCTTCTTCACCACACGTGGGTAATGCACTTTTCCATTGTAGAATTCTGTAAAGCAATTGGTTAAACCACCCTACCATTGATCCTAACCATGTGATATGCACCTGGTTATCAGTGGGCAATTTTGGGGTCAGCCTGGTCCTTGCAAACAAAGCAGCCCTTTTCTCATCCCAGACACATTGGCACTCCCATCATACGCTTCCCACTGTATGGCACTTCTGGGCACAAAATGTAGATCATGTGGTTCTCTGCTTTCCCTTTTATCTACTCCCCTCCCCAAGGGTCAACCTAGCATCCCACTAATCAATCCAGTTCACAATGGATTTAGAGGCCATTTTCCTGCACATCTGGAAGTTCAAATGAAGAGAATCTCATTCAAGGGGCTGCAATCCTTCACTTCTTTGGCTACACACATTTCTACCTAATTGGTTAAAAGACCTAACTGATGTGGAGGCCTATGTGTGTTCCTTGCCACGACTGGGAATCGGGATGCAATGGTGAAGTGAGGGATAATGTTCATTCATTGTTGTTCTGTGTTCCTTGTGAAAACATGGGCTGCACGGAATCAGGCCTACTCGTAAATGTGGTGTTAGTCCATGTTATACCTATTGTGTATATGGACATAGCATATCCTATATAGTTTGATTTGCACCACTACTGATAGGTTCCACCCTATATGATTTCCCACTCCCACCAAATGTCTCCATCCTTAAGATCCCTCTCCCCCTACACCATCCCATATGCATCTCTATATATATTTTAATATATTTTTCACAATCTAAATCGTCTAGGAGGGATGGTGTTCTGAACCTGCACCCCAACATTACCTATAGCTCTCCCACGTGAATGCCTGTCCACATTACTTTCACATACTTGTCTGGCTATGCCAAGGATGAAAGCCATTATTGCAAAGTATGATCGGCTGCCTTGGGAAAGATTTTATGAGAATGTGTAACAGAGGCCTCATTTTTAGAATACTAGCTAATATTTTTGTGGCATGGCCACCCAGCCATGAACATGGCAGCCTGAGGCCTCTCTTGGATGTGGCAGAAATTAAACCTAATTCAACATGGCAGAGACACTGAAATAAAATGGGTAAATATGCAAAGGTCTACTGGTTAATATTTGTGCTGCTAGTTCACTCTGCCGCATACTTGACAGTCTGTGGACTCTCAATCAATAGTGATGCAGAAACAAGACCTAATTCAATAAAATAGGCAGCACCATTCATGCTAATAGCAGCCCCTAAACTTATATATTATCTTACATTTAGGACATTGCACCCCCATATTAACATGAACTATAGGCAACATAACAATAAAATTAATAAATGCAATACAAAATGCAAAGCACAAGAACATAAAACATGCAAGCCTATGTTGTTGGTACTTCTACTTTAAGACATTCATTTTTTTAAATGTTCAGCTACAACTCCTGCACAATTTTATGTACATATGTGTCATGATCTCTGCTTCCAAAAGGTCAGGACTCACCCAACTCCCTTGGAAGCAGACCCATAACTCAGGTTCCGAGTGCCAACCAGTCCCAATTGGGACCTTTTGGACCCTGTCCTGGCGTCAGTGGCACCAGGCTCATAAATATGCCCAGTCCCAGCGCTGGAAGCGCCGGGCTCATAATGCTTGGGTGGACTTACCTGCAGCAGACCATGCTGCTTACTTACCTGCCAGTTGAGCCTCTGATCCTCTTCTGTTTGGGACTACTTTTCCTGTTGGGTGGGGCAGGAGCCACTCCCTAGGTTCAGAACACTGGAACTCTTCTGGAAAGCAGGAACTCTTTTCTTACCTAGGCGAGGCTGTGGAAGGAGACACCTAAGCACTACAGGAGGCTATTTAAACCACACCCGATGGATGAATCTTGCTTTGCGTTATTCTGCATCCTCTGCAGCAGAACGCTCATCGTGTCTTCTGCATATGATCCTGGGCCTAAGGGAAAAAGGCTTACCATCCTGAATCCAGTCTTCAGCAACACCTATAAAGACAAGAAAGAACAGGTTAGCACTACGGTCTTCAGTGACAGCGCATCTCTTACCTGGTCCATCGGCTGTCACCAACGCCTCGCGGTGCATTCCGGCATCGGAAAGACAAAGGCTTACCAACTCTTTGCACGCTCCGGAGGCCTTCGGCGCTACATCCCGCATCTGAAAGACAAAAGAAGGTGCGTTTAAAGACATTGGGTAACTTTATTACTCACGTGCCATTACTCCTTCCCACGCCGAACCCAGTGGGTATTCCGGCACCCTTCAGCAGCTCCGAACTTGTACCTGCAAGATAAAAGGACAGTTAGTGCGCATCGTGAAGCAAGCAACAAGCGCTTACTTACGTGCTTCCAGGCGCTTCTATTCCTCACATGGGTTCCATCCTCAACTCACTTCAGCCCGTCATCCGCCATCGCCGGAACCCTGCAAAACAAGAGACATTATTACAAAAGACTTTTAAAGACATTTGAAATACTCGGAACTTACCGTTCGTGCAGTAAACGACGGACAGCAGTCCTCTGAGGTCAAGAGGCCTGCACCCTTATCCAGTGAAGAAACTGGTTACGGCACCCTGCCCCGAGGCAGATGGAGAGCTCGGCGTTCACTTACCTAAGGTGAGAGCGTTAACCTTTGGGGTTCTACAGGAGAAGAGAAAGGGAAGAAGAGAGAGACACCCAATAACCCCAGTTCATTAATCCCATATTTTCTATCTGCAGACATCTTACTCTTCGAGTCAGACATACAGTGCACAGAGGTCCAGCCCAAAGAGCCAACCGTGTGTTACACATCACCTTTGAAGATACGGTATTCGCCCAGTCAAGACCGGCGCCTCTGCGGGAATCAGGTGAGTGTTACAATATGAGATGAAATGTGGATTTTCCCATTATATGTCAGTAGAATAAGTGTGCCCTGGTCCTCCAGGAGGAGGCTCACATGGTGCCAGCCTAAGCAGCGCCGATAACCCCTGTCCAGAGGAGATGTGACTGTGGCCATGTAGCATTGTCTTTGGACCAGTGGAGGAGAGCCAGCTACAACAGAGGTCGGACCATGGGCCTTTCCCTCTCCAAGCAGATTTTGAAGCTGCAGAGCCTTCAGGGGTGGGGTGATTGTGCGTTATTATTGACTGCTTCAGAAGGGTTATTAAAGACTATGACCCTACCCAGATCACTGATGTATTCTATTCCTTGCTTTCAACATACAAACATCTGATACAAACCTAAATATTTGGTTGGAGGGGTGTGGCATATGCCCATCAAGACCCTTTGCTGAGGCCAGCACTGAAGGCCCCTGTCTGGCCTTGGATGCAGTGGATTTGTCACACTCTGCAACTCACCAAATCCTGTACTTTCAAAGCCACGCTGCTACTGCCTATTCTTTCCCCACCGTGCAGAAGATCCCCAGGCACTACCTCAGGCATTGGTAAGCTGACCATGCTAACTATTCTCTAGCAGGACCTGACAATATGTATTACTCCCTCTACTCAACTCTTGCGCCTCAACTAACACCCCCCGGACCCAGCCTGCTCTATCACTCAGCCCGTTCACCCTTATATCACTCCTTACGTCTATCCTCTGATCCCCCCTCTGCATAGCAACATGTCCACCGGTGTTATACTGGCCTGCGTCAAGTACATATGCTTGAAAACCATGCTACACCAACGTGCTGTATCTATAATTACCAATCAAGGTAAGCATGGTGAGTGGTCAAGGATTAGTCTCAGAAAGAAGTGAGTGTGGTCTGGAGTCCACATTGAGTTCACACAGTGGAGCAAACAATAATTAAATTTAGACAGCTAAGTGCAAAAATATTATATTTACTACAGGCCGACAAACACACAATAAGCAATGAACTAAGCAGATTGTAATATCACTCAATACTCAATTTTCAAACATATACACAGTCATCTTTAGGTACCCAGGCATGCCTACAATAACTTAGAAAACTAAAAGAAGGTAAATTGTGATGCAGTAGAATAAAACCAGTTCACTGGAATTATGCCCTAACTGTATAAGTCCAATCCATATGATGTATGGGCCCTTGTGCCCAAAAGTCACACAGTTTCTTCTTTGGGGAGGGGACAGATGCAGGAAGAGTTTGTGTGGTGGTGAAAATGTTTCAGACGGCATTCAAAAAAGTTACAGGCATGTAAAATAGTATTCCTATCTTTCAGATACAAGCTTTTAGATCCAATGATCAAAAAGTGATGGAATGGTATAACCAAAGTTTATTCTAAGGAGAACAGGGGGAGGTGAAAATGTTGCAATTACTTACCCCACTGACTCCGATTTTCCCAGATGACTAGGTATTTTGACTGGGCGTCGCAGGAGGTAGGTTTTCTCACCGTAGGGTCCAGTAGAAGGTGGCTATGAGCTCTGGGCGCAAGGATTCTTCCGATCAGTTGCAAAGAAGATATGCAGAAGGCACTGATACATACCTCTTAAGGACACCTTACAAGGCGGGGGAAGGGGAATCCCAGTAACGGCTATCAGAGTCGGGCGACAGCAGGTGTCTTTCCAGTTGCAGAAGACCTTCCCGAGCAGGATCCCTTGATGCAGAGATGAAAAAGCTTGGAAGGAAGGTGACTTTTGGCACAAGCTGGTGACTACCGAAGTTCTGGTGATGAACATTGAACAATGATGATTCTACCAAGGTAGCTGTAAGGATATTTGGCATGTTACAGCACAGAGTACAGCACTACTGCACAAGTAGCATTACAGCACTACTGCACAAGTAGCATTTTTTTTTTTGCAGCACCACCACAAGGGTGCGGTGCATTGCTATATGGGTTAGCAGATTAACAAGGAAAGACAGACTATTCAGTCAAAAAACGATTTTAACATATAAGATGCAAAGCTATTTTTACAGTTAAAAGCACACGTGTTCATTTAAAAATGCACACTATTTTTCACCTGAAATGCCTATATTGCTAGAGACACATTTGAAAATTAACAGCTAACATATTAACCATTAACCTGACTAATAAAACCTTATTTTAATATAACTCACTAATAAAATGTGTTCTCTACTGCAGAATTAGGCATAATTTGAAAACCAGTTAAATGAGTGTGCAGATTTTTCCTCTCTTCTCTGCCTGATTATCCGTGTTGTTGTGCACAGTAACTGCAGGAGGAAGGAAGTCAGATTTGCAACAATTGCAAATGTATAAGCGAAGCTATTGTTTAAAAGTAGGAGGATGAGAGATGATGGATTTCATTGGAACACGTCATAAAGAGGGCTGAGAGGAAAGTTTTAGTGGGCAGTAGCAGGGAAAAAGACAGGCAGACATCTTTCTGCACTACTGGGGAGAAGACCTGGCTGTGGGGGTGTCCTGCTGCAGTCGAGACTGGGGAAAGCTGAAAGAATTACCTTTCCACTGGCAGAGGCAGTCCTATCTGAAAAAGCTGAGAATTCCAGGCAATGACCCCGGCTTGAGAAGGCAAGCGTTCCTTTTTGTTGGAGTTAAGCCAAGAGAGCCACATTCACAGAGAGAATCCTCTGAACAGATAAGGTAATTACCTAACTGGGGGAGCTGTGTGTGTGCACGAAAGTATGCAGTCAGTGTAGAAAAATGAAAGTCCCGTGCGTGTCTTAATCAAGTGCTAATGTTGCAATTTAAGTTCTGTTCTCCGCCACTATAATTGCAGTGTGTCATTGAAAATGCTTTGATTGTTCCCTTTTATTGCTGTAAAGAATGAGATCATGTCTAAATGCAAATTTTATAATACAGAAAATATTTGAAAACAGACGGGTGGTTTATTTTCTATTTACCATTACAATGCCAATGATGTGGGGAGATTTTTAAACAGTGCAATGGTCATTTTAAGACAGATGTGTGTATGTCAGAATCAGTATGAATAATTGTGAGTGACTGTAGTATAACTTGTTGGAGGTACATGAGCCAACGGGAAGAGAGACTCTCTGAACATAGCTCCCTACCGTATATAAGGTAGTGGAAATTACCACAAGACTACCACATATAGCTCTCTGTCGTAAATAAGTCAGTGAGTTTGCCCATGGTGGCGCACCAACACTATCCCTGGAAATTGTGGTTTCCCTAGAATGCAGATCTGAGGTCTCTCTAGTGATCACACGAAAAATCTAAGCGAAGATAAGGGATTCTGGACATTGGGGCCACAAATAAAACAAGGGAATTATGCTCACCAAAATACCACCAACCACGTATACCAAATATGCAGGTCTGGGTGCTGAAATAATGCATGTCCATTGTATTATTGTTGCACATGGCCAAATCTGAATACAAAGAGTGATTATTGCTAAGTTATTTCTCGGCGGTAATAAAATACCGTCAGGCCCCAAATCTCCACAAAATACCCTACATATTTATGGTGCGTTGCAGGCCGGGGAAGTGATCACAGAGTACCTACTGGGCGTGGCAAGCGTGTCTCACACTGCCATTTGCACATTAAAGGGAACCCATTTTATAATAGCAGTGTGCCACTAAAAACGAATTTCAGAATGTCACAAAGGGAAACCACATTCTCAGATCTAGTACAATATTTAGAGGCAAAGTTATTTGCACATGGGAATTGGTCTTCGAACAGTACCTTAGAATGGAGTAACCGCATTCAGGGTGAGGTGCAGAAAGAAAAACTAGACAATATTTTTGCAGAAGGCAGCATAATTCAGGTCTGCCTTACAAGATTATTGAATGCAGCCGATAAAAGTGCAGAGAAAGACTGTTTAATACGGCTATGCGGCAAAATATGGTTTATTTTAAACAAGTCACTGCGAATGCAAGAGAATGATACTCAGCTAATTAACAGGTTAAAGACTGAATTAGATGGGGCAAGTAAAAATCAGGAAATGTTGAGAGCAGAATTGGATGTATGCCAAAAAGACATGCAATTAAAATGCAGAGACTTTGATACTCAGTTATCCAAAAGCAAGAAACAATTTGAAGATAGTGAGCAAGAATTGACACACTTAAAAGCCTTAGTGGATCACATTAGGCAGGATAAAGATGAGGTTGTTTCAGAAATGCAGATTTTACAAAAAGAACATTGCGAAAAAGAAGGTGATCTCCAGAGTGTAGAACAAGAAATGATTAAAATGATCCAAGAAAGAGACAAGAGAAGTAAAGAGTTCAATGAATGCCAAATGCAAATGTGCGATATGCAGGAGGCAATTAATAAAATGAGTGATGAAAATAATTATTTGCATGATGAAGCCAACAGACTCCTTAAAAAGTGTAAGGACTTAGAACAGCAAATGTGCATTCCCAGGTCCCAGGAGAGGCGGCAGGGTACCACATTCAATGGAGTGGAGGTGAATTCTAGCTCTGCCCAAAGAGCTAGTGCCCCAGTGACTGGGCCGGTGACTGAACTTGGTTGCAGTGCCCTTGGGGGATTTGATACTCCCATTGGGGGCAGCCACCAATCTCATACACCTGAAAACAGGATTGAATCACAAAATAGTGCAATTCCATGCATTGCAACAAGTAGCCCCATAAAAATAATGAAATCCATTAAAGCCCTGATCAAACCATTTAAAAAGGGAGGTGAATGCTGCATTGAGGATCACTTAGAAGCGGTGCATGACATTTTTAAAGCGCTCCAGATACCTAAGGAACAGTACAGACAATATTTTCATTTAACTTTAGATGCCCCGACGGCCAGCATCATAAGGGGATTAAATGAACAGCAGAATATGACATGGCTGGAGTTTGAAAAAGAAATTAGGCGTCATTTTTCTCCTTTTCAGTCATTGCAGGAGGCAAAGAAAGTTGCGTACACTATTACTGCTGGACCTAATACATCACCTCGCCAATTTTTACAAGACTTAAAAAGAGCATTCTCTCGCTTTGATGTATCTTTTGACTCAAATTCCAATGAGTTTAAAACCGCATACTTCTATGGGCTACAGAAAGACATCATATCCCAATTGGTCCGTGAATTTGACCGTGACAAGTCCCTTGAATGGATTGTACATCAAAGCACCAAGCTATATGAGGTACTCTATTGTCAGGGTAGAGAAAGTGATAAAATGAAAGATACTAGGCCTAAATCTAAAGAACCCTCAGCCACAGTAATGGAAATCAGGTCAGCCAAAATGTCCCTTGAGTCTGCTCAAAGCCAAGGTAAAAATAATGTGACACCTGAACAAAGGGGTAATCAACAAAGATCGCCATTTCCTGTACCAATGTTCCAATCACATGATCCTAGTAATAGAGAGAGCTACATCAGCCCTAGATATTTAGGAGATAGACCCCGGGTAAGATACCGGTCTGCTATGGCAGGTATGAACAATAACCAGAGACAAAATCAAGATCAAAGAAATGATGGTCCCTACCAGTCATTGGGGACACAGAGCAGATTTGATCCCAGCACCATGATATATGGTAATCAGGATAGGCCCCGATATGTGGATCGATTTACTGATAATGGAAATCAATATAGGGGCCAGTACCCACAATCTGAGAGACAGGACATGAAGCAAAACGTGAACTACAGTCCACGCCAGTACAATGATTCCCCACCAGGGGACTATAATCAAAGGATGGGTGCAACCCGCTCCCCTCCACAAATGAATCAAGAGTTCAGAAACCATCCCAACTGGTATCAATCACCTGAGAGGTATCAGAATAGATCCAATCAGGGGGAAAACAACCAATATCGACCTAGGCCACAGAAAGAGGATCCTAGAGAGGTGGAAAGGTTCCAATGCCTTGAGGCCCAAGTGAAAATGTTAGCTGAGCAAATAGGAAAGCTCTATACAGCGCAAAAACAACCTTCCAAAGAGGGGGCTGATGGCCATAGCAATGACCGGGGGGCTTCCGAAAAGTGACTAAGTACTCATGATAACTGCAGTGCCAAAATGACAGATTGCTCTGATATAACTTTGCATAACGACCCTGAGATGACTAATGGATTAAAAATGAAAGTACCAGTAAATGAAATTGTGATGGAAAGTGTAAATACTTCTAAAAAAGAGGTACGGTTTAACTTAGAGCTAAATAAAACAGTAAAGATTTGCACAAATGAAAAAGAAACATTAGGAATTCCAAAAGAACAAAGGGACAGATTTAAGAAAAATGACTCATGCATGGGGAATACCAGTGAACAGGGAGTAAGTGGGGATGCCATAGCTCCTTCCCTGGGCAAGCAAAACAATGACCAAACACAGCCAGAAAAAGGAAATACTCACAAGGAGGGTACAAGTCAATCACCTGAAAAATTCTTTGAGCCACATATCTTTGAAGAGGCTGAAAGGGCTGGTATTACACTAAATGATCACAAATGCACAGAATTAAAAAATGACAAATTGCTGAATGATGTTGTGACACATGTTCAGTTGGAAGGTTGTAATGTGGTCTCTGATGTTACCCAGATGGATGGGCGAACGGTGGCCACACTCCAAAAAACCTCTGAACATGGAGAAATGAATAAAATATCTCGCACAGAAATGGGTAAAAAGGAGGGAAAAATGTCTTTTCATTTACCAATGTGTTTAGCCAAAAGTGAAAAAGGCCTGAGAAAGGTGAGCCCTGAAATCAGTAAGAATTCACATTTCTTATGTGTATTAGAGGAAGTTGAGGACAGATATTATGCACCCATCACTGTAGAAGAAAAATGCCACACCTTTGCTATGATTGACACTGGCGCACAGGCCACAATTATGTCCAAGGAGCTGGTAAAGAGTATCAATGAAGGGAGGCCTCCACAGAGTCAGATCACAGTGAAGGCAAATCAAGGCCCAGTGCATAACTTTAATGGGGAGGAGGTGCCCATCATAGGTGTAACTGAGGTTGACATAAAAATAGGAAAGCACAGAATGAAACAAGAGGTATTGATCACATCTATTTGTGAAATTCCATTTCTGATGGGGACAGATTGCCTGAAAAGATTGTCTCCTCTCATAGATGGGGTGAATGGAGTGCTGTGGTCCTTAACCAAAAAACCATTGAGGCCTAAGAAACTAAAATCACAAAACAGCAATATAAAAGAATGTCACACCGTTGCCAAAACAAATGATGCTGTGGAGGTATATCTCCAGAATAGCTGCATACCTAGTGTCACTGTTATATTAATGTGTCAAGACAAAGATCAGAGCGACAATGAAAAACTACCTGTACAAATATACTTGGACCCAAGGAAAGATTGGCAGACTGCCATAGACGAACACACATTACGTTTCTATTTAAAAGAGAATACATGCAAACAGAATATTGTTCCTAAAACAGATTCAGAAAAACACATTACCACTCTGGCAGAGATACACATGGAAGATGAGCAACCATGGGTTCACGCTGGTATAAATGATTATCTTAAAACAATAAAAGCCACTTTAGCGCTTGAACATGAAAGGAGTTTCATTAATGAGAAATTGTTGCAAAAAATTATGGAGAGGGAAGAAATCCCGAAATTTAGGATTAAAAACCAATATGTTTCTGGGTTGGACAGTCCAGACTTTGAAAACCGAATTACAGGCAGATGCATGCTTAAAATTAGCATTGGGCAGAAAGCAATTTACCATAATGTATGGATAGTGAGTGGAGCACAAAATGAATTTTACATGGGCAATGACATCATGCACAGAATGTGTATGGTGTTAGATTTCCTTAATCAAAAAATATGGTCACGCCTAGGTGGGCCGGCGCCTGAATTTGAAGACAAAAGAAGGGCTTATCATTGTGCACAACTAGTTCCTTATGCAGTCGAATTACAGATGAGGAAAAATACTATTGTTCCTGCATTTACAAAACAGTTTGCAATAACACTGAAATGCAAAAATGGACAGCAGATGAAAGGCTCTGATGCATTTGTATGCCTGAATGAATCCATAAAACAGCAAGGCCTGGATTATGAATACATTCCATTGGTAGACATTGGTGAGGGATCTGTAAAAATCATGGTGAATAATAAAGGTTGTCAGGATATTCATTTAGAGGAAAACTCCCCATTAGGAATGGCCATACAAAAATCACATTATACGGCAGATTTAAATAACATGGTGATTGGGAATATTCCTGAAAAATATGTAGATGCCAAGGGCGAGTTGCCAGAACACCTGGACTCTCAGCCCAAAGGAATATTTAAAATTCACTCTGTGTATCCTTATGATTCAAATGAGACAGTGTGCTGCCATCAAGAGGATTGCATAATATTTAATTTAAATGAAAATGAAACAGGAAATCAGCCCATTGAAGTGGAAGCTGATATGCCAAAATATTTGAAAGTGGCAGCTCTACAAAAAGACACAGCCACACAGTTAGAGGAAAGCGCTGAGATTCCTTTACCAGAAGAGTTTCCAGAATTTTCCAGAATGGTAGAAGAGCAGATCTCCTTAGCGGATGCATGTAACAGCGATGAGGATCGACGCAATCTGAGGGAAATATTTATGGAGTTTAAGGATGTATTTGCAAAAGATGCTTATGATTGTGGTTTAACTGATTTACATGTGGCCACACTACCAGAAGGTTGTAGCAGAAATCCAGTGTTTGTACGCCAGTATAGACTACCGCTGGCATGTTTAGAATCATTGGCAGAGATTATTAAAAATTTGGAATCACGGGGAATAATTAGGCCCATTCATAGCACATCCAATACGCCTATTTTAGGTGTGTTAAAGCCAAATGGTCAATGGCGGCTGTGTGCAGACTTAAGAGAGTTAAATAAAAGAGTACCAGTATCTAGATGGCCACTACCATTCATTGATCAGGGCCTAGCTCAGATACATGGTTCAAATGTATTTACCACGTTAGATCTCACATCTGGATATTGGTGTGTGCCATTGGCAGAGGAGATACAACACCTATTTTCCTTTACATTTGACAGGACTCAATATGCCTGGCTTAGAGCTCCGTTCGGGTACATCAATAGTGGGAGTGAATTTGGCATATTTTTGAGAAAGGCCATGCCGGATGCAGCGGAAAGAGGGACAATAGTTTATGTGGATGATGTCTTGATAAAAAATGAAAACCTTAAAAGCCATTTTGATGAAATAAGACATGTGCTTGGCCAATTGCAGAAAGCAGGCGCCAAAGTATCTTTGCAAAAAGCACAATGGTGCAAGAAAAAAGTGAACTTTCTAGGGCATGAAGTGACTGAACATGGGCTAAATCCACAAAGGAAGAAAATAGAGGCCATACAAAGATTAAAAGATCCTAAAAATGTGAAAGGAGTAAAAAGTTTATTAGGGATGACAGGCTATAACAGAAAGTTCATTGAGAATTATGCAGAAATCACTCAACCATTGACTAAACTGCTTAAACTAAATACTCCCTGGAGATGGGAAAGAGAGCAATCTGATGCAGTGGCTAGATTGAAGGAATGTCTTGTAAAGGCACCATGTTTAGCATACCCCATAAAGGACAGGGATTTCTTTATAGAAATAGGCTTTTCTGAACATTGTATGTCAGCAGTGTTATCACAAAAACACGATTTGAATCACAAAACCATTGCATATGCAAGTAAGGCATTTTCCCAAGTTGAAATGAAATTTAATGAATGTGAGAAGGCCCTATTAACCACTGTGTGGGCGCTACAACATTTTCGCCCCATTGTTCAGGGAGAAAAGGTGATTATTGAAACAAATCATCAACCGTTGCAATTTTTAGAGAGTAAAAGAATTAGATCAGGCAATCTAGCGCAATCCAGAATCACTTCATGGACACTGGCATTACAAGGTTTTCCCGTAGAAGTAAGATATGGACAAAATAAAAAGAGCCCAATTGCTCAAGGGTTAGCTGACTTACATGACTGTGCAGCTGAACAAATAACAAATGAAATGGATGTGGAAGCTAGTTTACAGGAATTTGAACAATCACCACACAAAGCTTTTGATGAAAAAACATGCAAGGATTTGCCAACTGTATATGTGGATGGTTGTGCTTTTCACATTGAAAATGACAGTAATAAACAATTAGTGGCAGGAATAGGAAATGTCTGGTTGAAATGTGAAGGCGTTCCTAGTATAGGGATGAGGATTGGAGATAGGAGCAGTCAGGTGGCGGAATTGGCAGCCATCTATAAAGCAATTGCGACTGCAGTTGATAAAAAGTTCAGTGAAATTGTCCTGGTGACTGATTCTGACTATGCACGGAATAGCTTTGTGGAATATTTGCCTGGTTGGAAAGCAAGAGGCATGGTTACATACAACAAAAAGCCACTTAAACATGGAAAAATGATACAAGCCATAGACAAATTGGTGTCAGAAAATAATTTAACAATATACTGGAGAAAAATTCGTGGGCATTTAAAAACACCAGGAGAGGATAAGGAGGGAAATGATAAGGCAGACCATCTGGCTAAGATTGGGGCTGTGATGGGAGAATTGCTACCTATTGATTATTTAATGGGTGAAATACAAATTGATGCAGTCACACGTTCTAAAGCACCAAAGGAGGTAGATCAACCGGTGGTGCAGTGGAGTCATGACACGCCAGACCAAGATTTGATTGAGGCACAAAAGAATGATCAAATTTTGGGAATCTATTATAATCATTTGATAGATCCTGAACAAAATCCTTTAACAGAAAATGATTGCATGGGAAAAGAAGAATTGAGGGTGTTATTAAAGAACAAAACACGAATTAGATTACAGGATGGACTCATGATTAGAGAGTCCATAACAGGGCAAATACAGTGGGTAGTACCCCTTTCATTCAGAGGACTAATGCTACACCATGCACACGATGCCATAACTGCAGGCCATAGAGGTTCACAAAAGACATTAGAAATACTAAAAGATTATGCTTACTGGCCACATATGTCCCAAGATGTGGAATTATATACTAGAGGATGTCTAGTATGCGCCCAATTTAAACCTGCTTCACCAATGCATAGAGCACCATTGATGAAAAGAGGCCTAACTCTCCCATGGTCAGATTTGCAAATAGACTATGTAGGTCCTTTAAAAAGGTCGAGCAGGGGACACCGCTATATTTTGAGTGTGGTATGTTTGATGTCAAAATGGATTGAGTGCATTCCCGCACCAGATTGTAGTGCGCAAACAGCAGCCACATTGCTGGTGAACCATGTGTTCTCAAGGTTTGGGTTGCCACAAAGAATTGAGTCAGACAGAGGAAGTCATTTCACAAGTAATCTAATGAGTAAGGTATGGCAAATACTAGGTGTGAAAAGGAAACTACATATCGCATATCGGGCGGCGTCTTCAGGTACAGTTGAAAGAAGCAATAGGTCTGTTGTGGACATTTTAAAGAAATTTGTGGCAGAAGCAGGTTCCAGCTGGGATTTGCGTTTACCATTGGTTTTGATGGCAATCAGGTCGACTCCTGCCAAAGCAACAGGTGTTAGCCCCCATGAGGTCTTAACAGGTAGGAAAATGGTGTTACCACAACACCTACTATACAGAACACATGAGCAAACTCTAGTGAGTGCATCCACAGTTCATGAATATATTGATGAACTGAGGAGGCATTTGCAACATGCATTTGCTTTTGTGCAGAGAAATCTGGAAAGAGCTGCTGACAGTGCTAAGTCATATTATGACAAAAAGACATCAGTAAAGGAATACAATGTAGGGGATCAGGTGTACAAGTTTCATTTTGGAAAAAGTAAACAGAAAAATTCTAAATTTCTGGCAGCCTGGCAGGGGCCATTTCGAATTATAGATAAAGTATCTCCTGTAGTGTATAAAATTTTGAAAAATGAAGGTGAAACAGCAATAGAGCAGTTTGTCCATGTAAATCAAATCAAACCATGCCATCCCAGACATGAGATCAGGCAGCTTGAGCATGTGGAAACGGATAGAGTCCCTTGAGAAAATAAATGGGTGTGATCAGGAGGCAGTGACAAAGAAGTTAAAAAAAAAAAAAAAAAGTTGATTGTAATGATGGCACATAAACACTGTAATATATGTGAAAATATATAATATAAATAAATAAATAAATAAATAAATAAATGCACATATAACGGAAGCTCGTGGTTGGTGTGCAGAGAGAAAGTGTATTAAATATTGAATGCTGTTTTATATGTGTTTGTTTTCTTTTAACTTGTGTTTAATTTCAGAAAAAAGAAAAAAAAAAACGAAGTATTTTTACCAAGCATGTTTTATTTTTGGCAAAAGGATGAAGTTAGTATTGTGCTATGTACTTAATCTGTTTATTTTCTATTTTGATTTAGACGATTAACATTATTTGATCGGAGGTTCCGGGATCAGAGGCCACGGGAGACGATGGAGTCCTGGAGTCCCCTGGATGAAGACCAAAAGATGCCTGCCTCCAGGTGGAGGTGAAGACAAAATAACCGGAATGCCAAAAGAGATGACTACTGTGGATTCAAGATTGCCAAGATGAAAGAGTACTCGAATGAACCGAATAACATCGCTGGCCGGGACATACCAAAAGAGACAAAGCAAAAGTTCCGGCATATGAAGTTCCACGTATTTATTATTTTAATTATTTATTTTAACTTGTTATATTACTTATTTGTTTTAGTTAGTTGTTTTATTTCATTGTTTTTAATTGACTTGGAAAATTTAAACTTAAAGTAATGCCACTTCCACTGAGAAGGCAAATGTGGAACATTTTATGAACTGATGGACTCAGATGAAATGTTAATTGCAAATTTTCATTGATGCACATGAATATTCATTTTGTTGGATTGCTATATTGTAAAAAAAAAAATAGAACAAGTTGTTTTTAGGAATTGGCTTGGATTATAGCCAAGTTCTAAAAACAAAAGGAGGGTATATGTAAGGATATTTGGCATGTTACAGCACAGAGTACAGCACTACTGCACAAGTAGCATTACAGCACTACTGCACAAGTAGCATTTTTTTTTTTGCAGCACCACCACAAGGGTGCGGTGCATTGCTATATGGGTTAGCAGATTAACAAGGAAAGACAGACTATTCAGTCAAAAAACGATTTTAACATATAAGATGCAAAGCTATTTTTACAGTTAAAAGCACACGTGTTCATTTAAAAATGCACACTATTTTTCACCTGAAATGCCTATATTGCTAGAGACACATTTGAAAATTAACAGCTAACATATTAACCATTAACCTGACTAATAAAACCTTATTTTAATATAACTCACTAATAAAATGTGTTCTCTACTGCAGAATTAGGCATAATTTGAAAACCAGTTAAATGAGTGTGCAGATTTTTCCTCTCTTCTCTGCCTGATTATCCGTGTTGTTGTGCACAGTAACTGCAGGAGGAAGGAAGTCAGATTTGCAACAATTGCAAATGTATAAGCGAAGCTATTGTTTAAAAGTAGGAGGATGAGAGATGATGGATTTCATTGGAACACGTCATAAAGAGGGCTGAGAGGAAAGTTTTAGTGGGCAGTAGCAGGGAAAAAGACAGGCAGACATCTTTCTGCACTACTGGGGAGAAGACCTGGCTGTGGGGGTGTCCTGCTGCAGTCGAGACTGGGGAAAGCTGAAAGAATTACCTTTCCACTGGCAGAGGCAGTCCTATCTGAAAAAGCTGAGAATTCCAGGCAATGACCCCGGCTTGAGAAGGCAAGCGTTCCTTTTTGTTGGAGTTAAGCCAAGAGAGCCACATTCACAGAGAGAATCCTCTGAACAGATAAGGTAATTACCTAACTGGGGGAGCTGTGTGTGTGCACGAAAGTATGCAGTCAGTGTAGAAAAATGAAAGTCCCGTGCGTGTCTTAATCAAGTGCTAATGTTGCAATTTAAGTTCTGTTCTCCGCCACTATAATTGCAGTGTGTCATTGAAAATGCTTTGATTGTTCCCTTTTATTGCTGTAAAGAATGAGATCATGTCTAAATGCAAATTTTATAATACAGAAAATATTTGAAAACAGACGGGTGGTTTATTTTCTATTTACCATTACAATGCCAATGATGTGGGGAGATTTTTAAACAGTGCAATGGTCATTTTAAGACAGATGTGTGTATGTCAGAATCAGTATGAATAATTGTGAGTGACTGTAGTATAACTTGTTGGAGGTACATGAGCCAACGGGAAGAGAGACTCTCTGAACATAGCTCCCTACCGTATATAAGGTAGTGGAAATTACCACAAGACTACCACATATAGCTCTCTGTCGTAAATAAGTCAGTGAGTTTGCCCATGGTGGCGCACCAACACTATCCCTGGAAATTGTGGTTTCCCTAGAATGCAGATCTGAGGTCTCTCTAGTGATCACACGAAAAATCTAAGCGAAGATAAGGGATTCTGGACATTGGGGCCACAAATAAAACAAGGGAATTATGCTCACCAAAATACCACCAACCACGTATACCAAATATGCAGGTCTGGGTGCTGAAATAATGCATGTCCATTGTATTATTGTTGCACATGGCCAAATCTGAATACAAAGAGTGATTATTGCTAAGTTATTTCTCGGCGGTAATAAAATACCGTCAGGCCCCAAATCTCCACAAAATACCCTACATAGCCCAAAGCAGAGCTTTTCAGTTCACCGGATGGTCCAGGGACACTTCCAAAGGCTCAGGATGGCTGGATCCTTGAGAATGCATTGAGAGTGATTGGTCCCACCTGTCCAATGGTTGAAGCACTGCTCAGGGCCTTCGCAAATTAGGAAGTCCAGCAAGGCTTCACTTTGCCAATCACAGGAAAGTATTATTTGCCTCTTCAGGAGTCATCCACAAATCTTCAGTTATCTGCTTGTATACCAGGATACTTGCCTGCAATGCTGATTTAAAGAAATGGCTGCAGGATTCCTCTTCTTACCCTAAATCCTGGCTAGAAATACATCCAAGGCCACCAATGGTTAGAATGTGCACCATTCAAACAGCCACCATTGGTGCAATCAGGGACCGCTGTGGGTTTAACTCATGCCACATACCCAGACTTTCTGGTAACACAGATGTGGAGTTGGACATGACCCACTTCCATAGATACACAAAGACACACAGGTATCCCTAACCCACAAAAGCAGCAGCTTTCTTGGGCAAGTACATGAATGTATATGGCATTTAGTGACGTAAGAAGGCAGGAAGAAGGATAAACAACAATATGGCCAACCAGCAAGCAACAAATCTCATGGCATGGCCATTTTAGGGCACTAGCCACATTTAGTAGCCATATATGGTAAACGCGAATGTACACACAAAAAATAATGAAAAAAGTGTAAAAGTTATCTTCTGCCATCACATTGGGCCTCATTACGAGTATGAAGGTAGCCATGCTGCATTTAGGGGCATGGCTACCCCCATACCGGGTACCGGGTCCGGGTTCCAGGAATGAGGAATTACCGGGCCATTCTGACCTTGGAGGGCCCGGTAATTCCCTTTCCTGGGACCCAGACCCGATACATCCCCCTTCCCATTTGAGCCCCCATAGGGCTCAATGGGAATGGGGAGGATGCTAACAACGGGCCCGTTAATGACGGGCCCGTTGTTAGCATCCTGGTCTGCAGCGGGTCCCGCTAAGGACGCCTAGTCTGACCAGGCGTTCCATAGCGGGACCCGCTGCAGACCTCGTAATAGTGCGGCCCATAATGAACGGTGCAGGTCCTTTACCGGCAACGTTCATTATGGGTCTGCACTCCTCGTAATGAGGCCCATTGTCTTTAAGCACATATAACAGTAACCAAAAATCTCAAGTGTAAAATGCTAGGATGTTACATAAGTATCAACATTGCACTGCATTGCACAATGCTGTGTTAACTGTCAAGTTACCCAAATGGTAAAAAGCTAAAAAAAAAAAAAAGGGAAAAATAGTTTCCTTGTACTGATAGTTTGAAGGACTGCAAGAATATATAATGATGAACCTTAACGTGTGCATGTGTAATCTAATCAATTCCACCTGTGAGATATGGTGCTCCTGCTAAATCTGGCAAACGATTTAAACAACAAAAAAAACTAAATTAACTGTTTGCTGAAATAGGGCCATAGCAACACATTTGTTTTTTGTTTGGAATTCCTGGTTTGGAACTTGTGGCAATAATGATAATGATACGTTATTTTAATAGTGCTTTCACCAAAGCGCTATGAAAAAGACGTATGTACTTGCAATTACCACCCAACCGAAGTTCGTAGACATTTATTTACCTTAGAAGAATGAAAGGCCGAGTTGGCCTCTTCAGGATTCTAACCTGGGACCTGGTAGTCAATTTGCAGTGTATACAGCACACAGTTAGTTGTGTGCTTTGTTTCTACTTATTATATTTGTTACTGTGGCAATAACCTCCTCTTCAACTGATTGTTTACAATCACTCTGCAGCAGTGGATCTGGGCAATGTTCTCATAAACTTTACCTATTCCTCCATAGTCACCCACTGGATTCAGCGACTTGTCACTGCTAATTTTTCCCCTGCATCAAACTGTAAAGAATCCCTGTGAGAGTTTATGGTTAGGATAATCTGGGATGCTTGCACATGACCTGGGCTTTCCGTTCGCCATCAATTGCTTTCTGCGCATTGTTACCTTGGTTGCTTCAATCAAATTCATTGGAATAAAGTCAGACATGGGGCATGCGAGTTACAGTGTAATACATGTATTCAACAACAACAATAACAGCCCTGCCATGCTCACAGCAACTGGTTTTGCAAACTTGGACGTCCTATTTTTAAAGTGTTATCTGAAACACCATTCTATTAACACATTTTTAATGAAGTACTTAATTGTTGTATGTCCAATGTATAGTATATTGAGTACCATTTTCAGCCAACTAATACTAACACCCAGGCCATCAAAGATGACATCACAAAAGTCATTGATGACATCACTGTCTTAGCAGTGCACTCTGGTAGCGCAAGTTATGGTTGATAAGCTTACCATAACTGGCGAATTTCAATGTTTCTTCAGTTTTACTTGGAACCATAACTTCCCTTTAACAAAGTTTTTTTCACTGAATTTCATAGGTTTTTAGTAGCGCAACTTAACCATAACGTCCCTTTAACTAAGTTTTTGTTCACTGAATATATATATAGATAATGGAAATGTGATCAATATTTAGGCTCCCTTACCTTACATTTATATTTATATCCCCTGTCCTGCTAGGGATTTTGATGTTCCGTGGACCAGCGCTATCCAAAAACACGGTGTCACCAAAGAAGCACAGAGAGGTACAAAATCCACCCTCTTCATTCAACGCACTCCATGCCAGTGCACTTCCACATGAGAGAATCCAAGATGTGCAGCCACTTCACAGCGATCTGCATGCACCTCCTACCAATTTATCCACGAATCTCCCAAAATCCAAACCATCTGCTTTCTGAAACATACAGCCATAGCTATCTGCTCTTCTCTCAGGAAAAATACCTACTGACAAACTCTCTCCTTACACAACACACCCAGTAAACCTTATTGACCAATCCCTTGCTCTGCTCAGTCTAATTTGCATGCCTCTCAACCCCAAAAATCCCTGTCTGTAATATGCGCTGTCCACAGACAACCGCGCTGTCAGCAGCCAAATCGAAAAATCTGAGCATGGGGGATGAAAATTTAAATAGAGTGCCCCATTTCCCATTTGAGGTTGGCTCTGAAAAGAGCCTTTTTTTTGCAGATGCTTCAGAAACACCTTTTATTTTGTATTTTCTTTTTTTTTATTTTCCTCTATAAATATTCACATTAGCTTCTCCAAAGCAACCCTTATGTTCCAAAACAGCATGGCATTTTCCATAAAAGATAAGGAAATGCCATCTTCTTTAAAATAAACAACATTACCAGAATCAATGTTCTCATTATTACAAAAGAACATACCAGCTCTAAGCATGAAAGCAAACATGCCTCGGTTGATTGCACACCTAGCAATATTTTGATGAGGACAAAAAACAACTATTTTCCCATACTGCTCTAGGTAACAAAGCAGAAAAAATAACCTTGGCATTTGGAAGGACTTTCATGATTGCCTGAACCAAGTTTTGCAGATCTTGCAACAAAGTAGGGGCACTGACATAGCCCAAAAGCACTGCACCACAGTGTAGGACAACTACATGTGGACTATGTAACCTAGCCATATCCTGACAAACTACTAGAATGGCCTGCAAATTCAAATCAGGCAAAGTGCTCCACACCACATCCACTCCTTCTGTGTCAAAATGGTTAGCCACATTCCTAGATTTAGCATACTGCCCCAAACCATTCATAAATATATCTCAAACCACCAACACCCTGACTGTCTGCACCTCTGCCATCTTTACTACACACAGCACCTCTCAATATGAAGCAGAACCTCAACACCTGATTGGCTAATCCTCAAAATACACTCCCACTTCATGCTCGGAAACCCTGGATGTGGCATGTCCTGTCTGCAAACAACCATGCTGTCTGCAGAGTGTGTAAGTAACACTGGGGCAGCCCTTCTACCCTTACCACTGCACTCTCTGCACCACTTCCTCATTGGCTACTGTTAAGCAGTCACACAATCATCCACTAATCACATCCACGAAAACTACATCTAACTCTATCATCACAGATCAGCACTTTAGATGTACTATTGATCACTCTCAGTACAATTCAGCTGTGACTGCAAAGGACCTACAGCAACAACTACTATAAACCTCCCCACAATTTTTACTTGCAGATTCATGCACATCCACATGCATGAACACAGACTCGAGGTATGAATATTTTCTACACAGTACATGTACACCTCTTCTAGTAATACAATACAACCCGGGAGCATAGCTCAGTAGCAACGTTCATGCCTTGAAAGCAAAACGACATGAAGCTACACAGATTCGATCCCCAGGTCCGCGCTTAGAAACCTTTGGGTTTTTAAGCGCGTTATAAACATGTAACTAATACAACATAATTATACAACTAAAAAACAAACAATTCCTATATCAGTTCCTCGATGCCCATGGGCTGTATAAGCGCTTTAAAAATGTAAAATAAAATAAATAAAAATATAACAGAGTAACTGCCACTTAACCTGTATAAACTGTAAAATGAATGTACTGTCATTTCTCCCATCTGCTATGATGAAGTGTCAATTGCAAACCTTTCAGCTCTCCAAATCTTTGTTTACAGACACACCTATCTAAAAAAATATTGTTTCATATTATAAGATGGGAAAAATAACAGTACAATTATGAAAAAGACTGTCCAGTGTATTATAAAATTAGACGCAGCCAGGATGAGTACATACATCTTTATTCAAGCACACACACAGACAATATCATTAGAAAGGCTTCCAGATCAAACACCATTGCCTCTATATGAAATCCTTCTGCTTTATTTCCCACACCTTCACAAAGCCATACATTGAATGCTTTTATGTACAATCTCTGCCATTTACCCTGTAAAAATAGCAAAAAATGCATATGATTATAAAAATGTTCCGCCACAGAGTCCTTCAGAACCTTTTAAAAACAGGAGAGAAGTCATACACAACCCTTAAAACCTACCGTAGAAATTAATCCTAGAAGCTATCATAGACAGTGCAATCCTTCTCAAAAGGAAGTTGTTTATTTTAGTTTTAAACAGGATGAAACCACTAACAAAACTAACTACTAAACTACAAAAAAGACTTCTCAATAAACGGAATATAAACAAAAATAGCGTCTTAAACATCTGTGGAGGTGAATGGAGTCACACCACGAGCACAGAACCATATTTTAATGAAGACGCACATACACAAAAGCAAACAAACCCAATTGCCTTACATAGCAGTGGACGAGGGTGTCAAAAACTTACTAACACCATTATGGAACCTCTGCTCACAAAAATATCCCCAGAAAACTCAGAATCACCTCCCCATTCTACTCAACCAAAACGTCCAGTCTACAAATGGCCATGCACATCAATGTGTAACATTGCCAAAACATCTTTCAAATCTTTATGCCAGTTCCTCAATCAGTATTTAAAAAGCAAAGATATAATCAAAATGAAACTACTACAAAATATGGATGCCTGTCCAGTGCACAAATACACAGGACTACAAGGACATTCATTAGCCTGCATTTCAGAACCTATTTGCAAAAGCACCTCCCATCACATCAAAAAGATATAAACACATCATTCAACTATAAGAAATCTAGTCCAAAAACTCTACTATGCTAAAAGTCCTGCTTTAGCACTAGCCAATTTAAATAACACTCTTCTACATGGTACAGCCAAGCAACTACTCAAAGAAATAGAGCATATCCAGAGAAAATATTTTGGAATTGAAAGCCACTTACAAAATGAAATAGATGTACAACAAACTAGCAACTACTGTACAAATAACAACCTTCTATTAAACACATACAAAAAAGAAATACTAAAGTTTAAAAGTACCTCCGCTGAAGTACCAAACCATGTGTGTGTGTGTGTGTGTGTGTTGTTGCAGGACTTCTTATAAAAGTACCACAAAAACTATAGACATAACGTACAAAATAGAAGACAATGAAGATTCAAAATGGTCACAATTAGCTCTCTACCTTATAGCAGTAAACAAATACGACATTACTGACCCCTTAATACTTTGCGATTACTGCACTGCAAAACTTGACAACAACCAAACACCTTCACATGATATCACAAATAACTGGGAATTATTCCCACTGCCAAAACCCCTGCAACAACTAAATTTACATGACAGCATCATAATTCAAACAGTGCACCCATTTCAAGCAATAATACGCCTCCAACCGAAAACAGCAAACTTACCTCCCTCTGAATTAGTCAAAGGCATTAGTGGCAAAATAGTTTATTTGCCATTAGATTTCAAAGAAAATGTACACACTCTAAGAGTGCAACAGCCAATAGATCAATGTTTAATTGTCTTAGTAAATGGCGTACCTACAAAAGACAAAAAGAGTGGCAACAACTTGTGGTTAATATTAAAGAAAACCTGAGAGAAACCATTGAAATATTTCAGGAGTCAACAGAAACTGGTCAATTTGAACTTTTAAATCATGCTACAGAATCCAATATTTTAGACCATTATACAATTCATCCTTTACACTCTAAAAACACTATAGATGATGTACTGGAAACTTTCCAAATACGACAAGCCAAAGAATCTCCAATCAGCATATGGGAAAAAAGTATAGAAGCACGGGCCTTTCCTCTACTCTTTCCTACTGGAAAAGGAGGAAGGTACGATGATAGACCCACACAGATAACAGCATCAGAATATCGCTCTCTAGGAATGTATTCTGATGACCCAGATTCAGACAAAATATGGAATTCATATTCCACCTTCTCTTTGAAAGTGAAGTAGCAACTCTATGCTATGGAGTTGCACAAACATTAAAATCAAGTACCCATTTTCAAAATATATCAGCTACGCAATTATTACAAAATGTGTAAGAAAAATATGGAACGTAAACATAGATGTGCAGAACATTGCAGCCAATTCCACTGCAGTTTCACAATATGTCACAGCCTACTTGACCAAAGCAGAGAAAACAGAGCTTCAGGACTTCTGGGATGACATATCATCAGACAACACACTATCACAGAAATTGTACAGCATAGGCATAAATATGTTCTCTCATAGAAAATGTGGCTGCTATGAAGCTGCAGACCATTTAACCGGTACTGCCTTGTATGGAAAATCTGACAATATAGTATGGCTAAGTCTTGGTCCTGCTAAATCTAGAAAAAGAGTTCTCAAATCATATGAGGACATCGAAAAAATAGCCAAATATGATCCCAACAGCCAAGGCATTTTGAAAAACAATTTACTAGACACATACTACCCAAACAGGAGTACCACTTTGGAAACCATGTGTCTCTACCACGTAGCCCAAAACTTCACATACAAAAATAATGTTAAACCAGATGAAAAGAACGGTAGATACATAGTGGTAAATTGTGAAGGCAGCTTAGTGAAACTTACCAAAAGCAGCTTAATTACTCATATCAAATCGTCATTAAAAACTCCTCATCATAAAGAACTGTATTATATGTCCCTGCTACAACTTTAAAACCATGGAACAAAGAAGAAGAGTTACTGGATATGTATGACTCCTATGAAGACGCTTTCAAAGCAAATGAAAGCACTATAACAGACGTAAACTTTACACAGTACCAAACAATGTTGCACAATGAACAGCAACATGAAGAACTCCAGGTCCAACTACAAGTGGACACACCCGACAGTAGACAACCTTCTGTAACAGGAAGCCAAGAACCACTTGGACAGCCACTAATAGCAAATGAGGCAGAATTAGCTATGATAGAAGTAGAAAACACAATGTGTCAGTATGGACAAGCTACAGAAGACTTCACTGTACTAACATCACAACTGAACAATGAGCAGCGTAGCATTTTCCAAGAAATAACAAAACACATTGAACATGGTATGCAACATGAAAATAAAAGCTGTACCTGCCATGATTACAAACCTATACTGCTATACGTGAGTGGTGAAGCTGGTTCAGGCAAAACATTTTTTATCAAAATCATCAGCAAGTTCCTTCAACAATGTCAGGGCACAGGCCCTGGGGTTGTACGGAAAGGGTTCAGGTATGGACCTCAGACATGTCCCAGCAACAAACACCAAAAAGAATCCAGCCTTATAAAAGGCTTTTCTTCCCTTTATGCAGGAAAAGGAGCCTGTAAACTACCTTTCCCAGTGGACACCGGGCCAAGAACTACAAATCCCCACCCACATTGGGTGGGGCACACAAGCGCATGCCCATGCAAACAGAAGCATGGGGCTTGTGCTCAGACATCCGACTGAAGCAGACGTGTTTCCCGGAGCTCCGAGCAAGGGGAGCAGCACGAGGGGCCATGCCTCAGACAACCTTCCTCCAGGCCCCTTGCATGCCTAAGATAAGTAACGCCAGCGCATGGGAGCCAAGACAAGCATTGGGAAAGGCATGCATGCTGCAGCAAAGCCACGATGAGGAGCGAACAAGCAGGAAGCCTACCACGCAATCAGGACCACATGCAGGGGGCGTCGCCCATACACTCCAGTTCCCCCTTCTCCAGAGAATCTAAATCTCGCACACAGTAGCGTTCCTAGCCATAACTCAATATCAATAAATCAATACTGCGCAAGGGGGCATCGAGGGGTGCAGCAACTCCTAGAGCAGTGCATGTCATTTGCATATATAATTATCCACATGTGTTATCTAAAGGAAACCATGACTGTCATAGTGCGACTTGTACTGAAGTCACGCCTCACCACGTGCGGCTAGCAGCACATCAAGGGCCCATTCTACCATGAACCAACATTTACCGCGGAGCCACGTGCGGCAGTCTGTCCACATAAACAGTGTTTAACCCATAACAGGGGGCATGCAAACTAATACAAACAAAGCCTGAGACGAGTGGGTCTGCACGGGGAGGTGTCACTAATCCACTGCATGTACAGTGTTGGGTGTGTGAGGAAACACCCACAAGATAATAACTCATGCTCTCTTTGCAGCAGTGAACTGCTCTGGATACCGGACCTGAGAGTGCCCAGGCAGGAGGCCAGCACTCACCCCAGAGATAAGTCTCTCTTTGGCTCACTTTTGAGCCGGGTTGTATTATGTGCATGTAGTACATGTTATTGCTGAATGAGTGTGCTTTATTATTGTTGTATTTATCCTATGATCCCCGTGCCTGTCCACCTCCCCTCTCCTGACCCTCTTTCCGGTTACCCTAAAAACCAGTTCCTGTCCAACCAACAGTTCCCTAACCCTCTTTTCCCACCGGGGTCTCGAAGGCCTGTGTAAGCTTTGCCTTGTAGGCGCCCAGCCTGCAGAGTGGGTGGTTGGTTCGTGCCACTCCTGCGCCTGGAGACCGGAGCTGTGAAAAAGAATTGACAAACAACAAACTGTCAGCTGTTGTAACTGCCCCCACAGGTTTAGCTGCCTACAACATAGGCGGTGTCACTTTACACCGATTACTACTCCTTCCAGTAGACCACCAAAAATAATTAGACTATTACAAACTTTCCACAGACGCTGCAATGGAACTATGCAGAGTTTTCAAACAAATGAAAATGCTGCTAATAGATGAGGTGAACATGGTCTCCAACCTGATGTTGGCTTTGATTCACCTCAGATTACAATAGGTCCTCAAAACAGACTACAAACAACTTTTTGGAGGAAAGCCGATTATTGTTTTCGGAGCTCTTCTTCAATTGACACCAGTGAAAGCTGAACCTATTTTTAAAACCTTAGGGCACAAACTGTACAACAGTAAAACTCTTGGTAGCATAGGAAATATCAACCTTTGGCAACATTTCCAATACAGAGAACTAACAGAAAAGATGTGCCAGTCTGCAGACCGCACATACGCCAATATTTTAAAAATTATTAGAGTTGGTGTACTATCTCAAGAAGCACAAGCAATATTAAAAACCAGGCACATCGATGCACTCTATGGCCATAACTCATGTGATACTGATGTCATGGAACAATTAGCACACAAACATGTCAATTGTATGTCCTTGATGCCAACTCTTGCAAGCTGTTCAAAATTCAATGAAACAATGTTGAAAAAAGAAATGCAACCAATAATTGAAATTTGCTCGACAGATAAACTGGATGTACATGGTATGGCACTACCCATGTGTCAACAAGCCACAGCAAGACTAAATACCCTAGAAAACTCTATCTCCAACACAGCTGGTTTGGAGAAAATACAACAATTATCTTTCAACTGTAGCGTGATGCTTAAACGTAACCTTGACGTGGGGCAAGGACTAGTTAATGGAGCACTTGGTGCAGTTGTTGGCTTTCAAACATACCCACGTGACAACAACATTCAATTTGTCAATATTCTCTTTGACAAACAATCAGAAGTTAAAAGGATAGGATGCTCAACCGCCTGCTTCCTTCTTTTCCAAGACATGTAAGCAAGCGAGAACAATTTTCTCTAACTCTAGTATATGCAGTTACCATTCACAAATCACAAGGTTTTACCCTAGATACAGCATTAATAGATATTGGTAGCACAGTCTTTAAAGAAGGCATGAGCTATGTAGCACTATCACACTTATGTACACTTTACCGACTATTTCTAATCAACTTTGATGCAAGTAAAGTAAATGCAGATATTCCTTGCATTCTAGAATACAATAGGCTGCGTTCACTCCACACCCCACCTAAAAACCTATCCTGTTCCACAAAAAGCAAAATGTTGTAAAAGAAAACTAGTTCAAACTGAAACAATACATATCACTACAATTTCTCCAAAGAAAAAAAAAGAGACTAATACTCTATCAAGTACCAGGACCAAAGAAGAATCTACTGGTCAAAGTAACTGTAACGCTCACCTGGTATCCACGGAGACGTCACTCAGCCTGTTCTGACCTCTTACGACCTCAAACCCTTCCCTGGAGGCTTTTCGACTGGAGACTGGGCCTGAAACACAGGATTCGTAGAGTTTAACTCCCTATTGTCTCTGTGTGCTTGAACCCCTTCTTCCCCGGGGTCCGACCCTTCCCTTTGATCCACAGCTCACCTTGTTTTCTTGGATAGTGTGCTCTCCATCCTGCTTTCAGCGCAGGGGCGCGTTGATTGATGCGGGCTTGTTGCTGCCTAGTTACTTCACTGGCAAGAGTCTGACAGGTAAGTATAATGAGTCTTTTGAACAGTTCTCTAACTTCATTCCTTTCCTTCCTTAGATGATGGCCGGTATCCGGGGATGGCGGCGTGCTGCTGAAATGAGTAGCGCTGAAGGTGAGTGAGAGCGCGATGCGCGATGCACCCCTTTCGTATTTGCAATGAACTGAGTTCTTTTTCTGTGTCTTTTAGGTGCCGCGACGTTTTCAGCATGGGTGCCGGTTATTAAGAACAAATGGGGTGGGTAAGCGCGGTACGCAGCGCTAACCTGGAGTGTCTTTTCCCTCTTGCAGATGGATGAGAAGTTCCAGAGACAGAGTTCCGCCAGAGCGGCTGGGGTTCAGGTAAGCGTTTGAAGCTCGTACAGTATTGAAAAATAAGCGAAGATTTGCAGAATGCTTACCAATGCCTTTTTTCTGTTCTTTTCCCTTTTCCTTAGGAAGCAGCGTGCTGGGATGGCAAAGACACCGCCGAAGATGCCCGCAGAACAGAAGGAGCGATGAATGATGGGCAGAAGCACCGCAAGGTAAGGCTGTTCCTAACGGTGTTCTTGTTCTTGCAGGAGCTGAGCGCAGAAGAAAGATGCAGGCCTATGGAGACCGATCCGAATACGGTGAGTGTCACGCTGCAGGTGCAGAAAACGCAAAGCATGGTTCTCAGCCTGGGTGTGGTTTAAATAGTCTCTGGGTATCCCAGGTGTCTCTGGGCTGAATGGGCTGAACCACACATTCAAAAGACTAGAACGCACATGCAGTTCTGGGAACCGAAATATGTGGGGGCATCCATCTTGTCCCCATCAATGCACTACAAGTCGAATCCCCAATGTTATCCTATGGGAGTGAGTGAGTCTGGTGCCACAAGCGCCAAGTCTGACTCCGAGTGGGTCTTTGGAGGGATGGAGAGGCCCTTGAGGGCCATGTAGGTGATCGTGGCCTGGCTCCAGCCTGACATCTTGGAGGGCTAGGGACATGAGGGGAAGGAATCATGACAGTAACTCAACTACTTCTTTGAAGAAGCAACACACACTCCGAACAAATGACTTCGACACAGAACTGTCAGGTCCATTCACATTTTCAAATATAACTGCTGTATTTTGCTACGCAAATGTAGCAATAAATATTCTATTCCAATTGCCACCAATTATTGAGAACATTTACTTTTGCAGTACACACCAATTATGATTGCAAATGTTAGTCCTTCATAGAAATGCAACAAACAATCCTGACGACACTTACAGTGTTCATGGAATAAGACAAGAATTGGACTACTGTGCTGGAATTGTCAAATTCACTATAAACTCATAAGAAGATCCACAAGAAATTCTCATGTACTTACTACAAGTACTGGAAAACAAAAACATACTTATAAATGAAAGCTTTCAGATTTCATACATGTGGAAACATACATGTACTCTCTGCAACCATGTGGCACATGAAGACGTCCCAAATGAACACTTCATGTATGTATCCATACCTAAATGTGAATACATTCCATTTCAGCAACTTTACAAAATGCAAACCATGGCAGATTATGTACTACCTGCAATTCAGCTTATCGCTCCACCTTACAAATACAGACACGTAGTAAATACGTAATAGTAACGCTTTTACGTTACAGTGCAGATGGTACCAAAAACAACTGTAAGCTGACTGGATTCACACATGGTCAAGTATCACTTGGTAAGAAAACCTTCACAACAATAGGTATAATCACCACGCAGGAGCAACAACCAATGCAGGTCACTCCATATAAAAAAAAAATTGTGGATGGTTCTAATGTAATGATAGTACCATTACTCTAAAGCAGAGATTGCCAGCAAATCTTGTAAATGCTTACTTAATATTCTTAAAACCAAAATGTTATACGTAATCTGTGTATGAGTATAAGCAAACCTTCAACTTCAAAACTGTGCATAGTTGGAGTATGCCAACACATATCTAACTGCCCCAAGATTCTGCAACAAGCAAACAGATAAATAAATACTACTAAAATGTAACAAGAAATACACAGTTAGAATACGCCAACAGGTATCTAACTGCCCCAAGATTATGCAACAAGCAAACACATAAATAAATACCACTAAAATCAAACAAGGAATATACAGTTAGAATATGCCAAGAGGTATCTAACTGCCCCAAAAAATCTGCAACAACCCAACAGATAGATGAATAGCATAAAAGTAGAAATAAACAATTAGAATACACCAACAGGTATCTAATTGCCCCAAAAATCTGCAACAAGCCAAATATAGAAGATTAGCAAGAAACAAGAAATAAACAGTGAAACAATGAAATAAATATATTGTACCACAACATAGAAGTTTTTTTTTTAATCAAGCATGGATTTATTTTCCCACAGACCTAATGATTTAGAAAACAAACACAGAAACTGAGAAAATTGCAGAGTACACTGGTTTGAAATATTGTACTTGTAAAGTACTAAATATGAGGGTCAAAAAAATACAGAAATGTCTATTATCCAATGCAATAACTCATTATGAAGTACCTGCTCTAACATATGAGCTTTTCTTTTATCACAGAGATCGAAAAAGTATACCTGGTCCAGTTAACCATGTCATGAAAAAACTGCATGCAACCACAAAAAACTCAACCAGTAAGTATACAATAAATAAACTCAGAAACACTGCACTCCTTGTTACAAACTCCACAATTTTAACTGCACAACCTAGCCAAAACTTCACATACAAACTCTACAAATGAAACAGTACACAGACTTTTGGGTTGTGGATATTTGATGGGTGTTTGATTCCCTGGCTGTGTTAGCTGCAGTGGTTGAGCCCAGGGCCTAGAGTCTTGGGTGCATGGCCTAAGGCCGTAAACCATGCACCCAAGACTCTAGGCCACAACCACTGCAGCATAACACACCTATAGTACCAAACATTTTGACTGTGGTATCTGACCTGTTTATAGGGGATATTAACTACAATCAATCCTCTACTAACAACCCAAAACCAACATCATACTAAAGTAAAATAGCCAGAGATGCGCCCAGTATTTAGTATGTCCGCAGACAGTCGCAGTGACCACAGACATGGCAAACACATCAGGGGCACCTGCCACCTAAACAAATACAGTATTTGACCCATCTCTTAATCCCCAACCCTGCCCAAGCATTTCTGCACACCAAACACTCCCCAAAATTGCATTTTGCCTCTGTTTGTAGCCACCCTGTCAGCGGATCCAAGATGACAGGCACATTGAAACAATGTGACGCACCTCACACCTCATCCCAGCCAATCAGAGAACATGTTGAATGTCCGCTGACATGACGCAAGCCAATCAGCCAATCGGTGTCCTGACGCGGAGCCAACAGGGAAGTGTGTCCGCGGAGCGGACATAGATATCACATGTTTTTTTTGCCTTATGTTTTTGCCATTTTAAAACAACTACTGGACGGATTTACACCAAATTAACAAAAGCACGCTTTCGGGACTAAACCGCCGCTCCTGCCCCAAATTTGGAGGAAATCCGTCCAGCAGTTTGAGCTGGTGGCGTGTGCAAAGTTTTTTCCCATTATGTCTATGGGAAAAAAGTAAATTTTGGGACCCCCCTATAACTTTGCCCCCCCTAGACCAAACCTCACTAAAATTTGCAAAAAAAATGCAGAGTGGGCCACAAACTTTTTTTGCAAAGTTTGCTGAGGATTTGTCCAGGGGGAGCGAAGTTATAAGCCGCCCAAAAAGTGATCTTCCTATGGGATTAGCAATTTAACCATAACTACACAGCCACTAATGTGGGCTTTGTAATAAAACAATGCAAATCATTCTGTTTTTGAAAAAGAGGCATTCTTATCAGGCTCCATTCAAAATGATGGTGCCCATAAGTGCCTTGCTGTAATCAGTCTACTGACTATTAATGCACCAGTATTACTGTGGCACAGTGCCGGAGAAACGTTCACCTGTGCATCCGTGACAGCTGCTGGGACACAAAGTCACTGCAGGCAGAGGTAGTAATTTAACTTCTGCAACTTTTATCTAAATTATAATATGTTTATGCCTTTATCATATTGGTGCCAGATACCACTCGAAATATAATCCAGCCTGGTTTTTGCATGTTGACTTATAAAAGCACACAATTATGATGCCACATCAATTTTATATCAAACCAGTTTCAAATCCATGAACAGGGCATAACCATGAAAGTGCTGGTGTGTACTGGTGCTTTGGCTAACCATCTTCATCTCTGCCATGTGAAATAATAGCCAAAATGCTGCCTCTTTGGTTTTTCAGCTGGATAGGTCACACATCCCCATAGAGCTTTCCTGGGTACAGTGTTTCAGTTGCTGCATAGATAAGATATAGCAAAGCAAGCCTCACTCCTGGGTGCAGATCACTGGAAAACCTTTGAAGCCAGCAGGCCTGGGAGACATAGAGCTTAGAGTAGTCAGTGCAAGTGTGAGGTCTAGAGAAGGGTCCCACCATCATGCGTTTTGCTAAGGTTCACTTTTCTCTCCTGTCCCCTCCAGTGCAAGCTAGGCACTCTGGGTGTGATGTCGTAAGGCATAGGATTCATGTTACAACAACACGGATTGGAACCTTGACTGCAGACTTTCTTTGAACAAATCCCTTTTGGAATGTTGCTTTTAAAAAGATAGGGGCAACCCCTCATCCTATGATTAATTCCTGGGCTCTATGAAGAATGATACAGATACACATTTGGACCTATGTTTCAATGTTCTCTGTCAGGGAGGTGAAGGGAGAAGGTATCCAAGGCAGAGGAACATTCCCTAAACATCCCAAGGACACATGGGGGGGTAACATCTCATTGGGCCAAGGCATTACTGTGGCTGTACTAGAGCAAGAGCACTGCCATTGCAGTTGTAGGAACCCCCGTTGGTGCCAGCCATGTTCCCTGGAGTGGAGCCATTCTTGGGGTGCTGTACAAGGTGCTGGTCTTTATACTGCCACTGTTCCATGACCTTGTCATTGCTTCTTTAGTAGTTAGTCTTGAGAGAGGCAGACTTTTGCAACTCCTTTTGTTTAGCACAGCCTCTATTTTTGATATGCCGTCTGAATGTATTGCAGAATGCTAGGGCTAGAACTGTGGTTTGAACTCCATTTTTCCATGCATCTCTCCCTTGTTCTGCATCAGCTACATTGGCTTCCTATAAGCCAAAGGATTCAGTTCAAGTTCATGTGTATAATGCACCACATCTTCTATCGCACAGGGGCCAAATATTTTCAGCTTAAATTCTGCCCCTATGTGCCAATTCCCCCTCTTAACTATCAGGAGTCTTATATCATCCAAGTGCTTAACATCCTCTACTCCTTCGTGCGCCGACTGATCCCTTTTCCTTTTCCTTCTTCTTTGAAGACATTCTTTGAAACAAACCTAGATATTAGTTAACTGCCTTGTTTAAATGTCTCCCTACAGGATTGAGAGCCAACATCCCTTTGTGCAGATGTTGTGCTTTATAAATGATTCTAACATAACATAACATTACTTGTGCGATAGAGAGAACGGGCAGGCCAGTGAATGAAATTAGCTTGTTCTGGTAGAGGGGATGATGGAGCAGGTGGATGATTGTCATTCCACCTCCTGCCCTTCCTAGCCGGTCGGCATGTTGGATGTGCTGGAATCTAGCATGCAACTCACGATCACAATCCAGCGGAAGCATTGTTCTGATCAATCTCAGCAACCAACTTAAACCTGTTGGAGCACATTAACTTGCACCATCTGAAGCTCTACTTGATCCATACAGAGCCATGTTTCAATGCCGATTACACACTTACTCACTGCTGGATTAAAGTGACTCGCCCCTTTTTGACACAGTCTTGACTTCAGGGAAATGCATAGCACCCAAGACAAAGAAATTAGGTAATGCAAAGAGTTTCTGTCTGCCTGGTACACTTTTGGTACGTTAGTCACTATTAAGGGCCCTTTTTCTGTTTTTTGTCTTACAACACACCGTGAACATTGGCATTTTGCCAATATGGGCTGTCATTACGACTTTGGCGGTAGCCATGCCGCTATTGGCGGCAAGGCTGCCTCCAAAATCAGGTCCGGGTTCCCAGAATGGGGAATTATCGGGCCATTCCAAGTTCGAAGGGCCCGGTAATTTCTTCCTTCAGGAACCCGGGCCCGGACCTTCCCCATTCCCATTTCAGCCCCCATAGGGCTGAATGGGAATGGGAGAGGGAGCAAACTACGGGCCGATTACGAGCGGCCCATTGTTTGCTCCCTAAGACCAGACATGCAGAGCGGGTCCTGCGAGGGGACCTCGTAATCAGGCGGTACGGGGTTGATGGCGCCGGCACCTTTACCGGCACCGTTACCCCTTACCGCTTGACTTATAATAAGGCCCATAGTGTCTGAACAGAACAACCCAGCTCAACTAGTCAGATTGATTTTCTACAACAGCTTGCATTTTCTGTGTTTCTTTATAGGGCTGAGGTTTTGCTTGTGTTCTTATTTAGTTATTTTCATTTGTATTCTTTCATGAAAAAAGTGTTATTTCTTAATGGAAACTCGATTGGACATTATTTTATTTTGGAGTGCTGTTCATACTTCAATTGCTGCAGTTAGAGTGGTTTTCATGCTTCTATTGCTACTGTTATCTGCTCACATCCCTCTTCAAGATATAGCATACCCTTGGCCAATGCAGCCAAACAAGGAAAAGAAGGCTGTGCGTGTTTCACCTTTATGATTGGGATCATAGCTGGTTTAGAAGTGTTGGGTTGGGAAGGTCCTTTAGCCACTACTCATCCATGCACTGCACCAAAACATTAGTCATTTTGTCAAACTGGTGGGCAGCAGTTGGATTTGAGTCTCCATACAGCTTAGCTATCCAGAATCCAAGACTGTGCAGTTAACATTAGAAATTCTGACAGGTATACTTTTGATTGCATACAGTGGAGCCAAGCATGAGCTCTGTACGGTGACTGAAAGCCAGCAACTGCTACAACCTTTGTCAAGAATGTGGACTAACCTCTGGCAGTAAAGTTGGAAAAGCTGTAATCAAGTTTTATTGGATACACTTACAGCCAACTAGGGCTTTGTATAACATATGACAAACAATAATTAAACAATTTCCTAGTTAAAAAGGAAGTCCAAAACACCACACTGTAATACATGTCACAACATCTTAAAAATTATTCAGTGCATCTTAATATTTCTACATTCTTCATATAAAATAACACGATAAAAAATATTAGATTAATATCATTCCCTCTCATAAAAATAATCCATAGGTTAGGGACTTCCATAATGTCAATAGCATTATTGTAGGATTTAAAATACTTATTTCGCAGATACATTAAGCTTTCACATTTCATGATCAGATAGTGTAATGATTCCATTATCTGATTGCCACATAATCGGCATTGTCTTGACTCAATCGATAGTCCTAGTCTGTCGCCTTTAGTAATGCTTAAGAACGTCAAAGCTTTTGAGGAAGCTAGGGGATGGATGAGGGCCAAGGGGTAAGTAGTGATCTGATGATCCTTGCCCAGATACTCATCCATTGTGGGGGAAGCATGTAAGTGGATTGGGACCACAAAAGTAATAGTTGTTCGCACCATTCTTCCCAAAGTGTGGGTAGTGTCGTTTCCCAGAGGTCTAGGGTTTCAATTAGGTCCCAGGGTAGATTTGTTAGGTCCCGAGTCTCAGCCAGGTCCCTGGGGAAAATTGACTGTGAGGAAACAAGTGTTTATAGGTGCAACAAGAGAAGGGAGGGAAGACAGAGGGAGGACAACACAAATGATCTTACTAAGCCATGTGTCTTTCAGATCATGCAAGTGCTAGAATGAGAAGTGCAAGGGGAAAGGGGGGAGTGCAAGGGAGAGGGGAGGGGAAACAGGGTAGCATTGCTCTAGGTATGTGCAGCCAGGTAGTGCAAGGATAACAAGGGACTGTAGGGTTAGAGTCACAGCCCCTAAGTGTGTGTTCAGCCCAGAGGCAGTGCAAGGGTGACTGATCAAGAAAGAGCCTGGTACCTATTCGATGAGACTCTGAGTGTAGACAGGCAACCAGTCGGTACAGCAGACATGTAGGTCAGGTCGGTCAGCAGGGGAGGGAAAGAGAGAAAGCAGATGAGAAGAGGAATGTTTTGAGCTGCTTCCGGAACTTTAGGTATTCCACTCAAGTTTGAGAGGGACAGAGATGCCATTCAAGAGGGAGGCACCTGCAGAGGAGAAAGATCTACCTCCCACTCTTTGCCTAGAGAAGCGTCTAAGCCTTAGAGAGTTGCAGGTAGCTGACTGAAGGGCAAGATCAGGAAGGTATTTTAGAAGAGAGCATTGGATGTAGTGCAGGCCCCAGCCCCAGAAAGCCTTGTAGACAATGCAAAGGGTCTTGAACTTGATCCTTGCAGCCACCGGGTGCTAGTCGAGAGATTTCAGGGCTGGAGACATATGGTCCCTGGGCTTGAGGCCAATGATAAGTCTTGCAGTACTGTTATGGATAAGTTGCAGAGGGCGGAGAGTAGAGGGCAGCAGATTGAGAGAAAGGCTTTTGAAGTAGTCCAGTTTAGAGAGAACCAGGACTCTGGAGTCAGTGAGCTTCTGGGGGAAAGTGAGAAAGGGAAGAGTCCCTTTGAGGAAATGCAGACGGTAGTGGGACTTCTTGGTGACATCCGAGATGTGAGTAGAGAAAGAGAGAGTGGAGTCGAAGATGACAGCAAGGTTTTCTGCCTCACAAGAAGGCGAAGGAAGAGTGCGGAAGGTGGGTGGCCAGAGTGAGCGAGGGAAAACGGGGACAGGGGTCCCAATGAGAAGAGTATCCATCTTACTAGAATCATGGATTGACAGTCAGGAAAGGGCGAGAGAGGAGAGGAGGCTGAGGGGAGACTGAAGGAAAGCCAAGTGTCATGAGCATAACATTGAAAGTTAGAGGAGAAGACATTGATCTGGTAGGGCAAAGGGACAAAGTATAGGTTGAAAAGCCAGGGTGAGAGGATAGAGCCCTGGGGAATGCCACAGATAGAGAAAGAGGTGGCAGAGATAAAGGGACCAAGTTGGACCTGGGAGGGGCGGTCCAAGAGGAAGGAGGTTGGCCACTCTGGACCTGATCCGTGATGCCCAGGTTCTCACTGAGTCGATTTTTCAGGATGGCGAAAGCAGAGGAAAGATCAAGGAGGATGAAGACAGAAAGAATGCTGGAATCAAGGTTAGAGAGCAGATCTTCAGGTGTTCAGGAAAGCAGTTTCCGTGCCTCTGGCAGCTCTGAAGCCAGACAGATGGTCATGGAGACAACCAACAGATTCAATATCGAGAGTAAGCGGGGAGATGGCCAGCTTTTCCAAGTGTTTTCCCAAGAAAGGGGTGATGGAGATTGGGTGATAGTTTGCCGGGCAGGTAGGATCGGCAGACGGCTTCTTGAGGAAGGGCTGCACAAGGGAGTGCTTAAGGAGAGAGGGGAAGTTGCAGTGGCAACAGAGTGATTACCGAAAGTGGCCAATTCTGGAGCGAGTTCGTCAATATGGTCCTTGATGGTTCTGGAGGAGCAGGGGAGCATCGCTTTGATGACACTTTCATAGATCAGACTTGTCTAGAAACCTCGTCAGGTGTTGTCAGTGAGAAAAAGGAGAAATGGCCAAAGGGGGGACGAGAGAGGAAGAGGGAGAGGAAGAGGAGATAGAGGACAGGATGTTTTGAGTTTTAGTGGAGAAGTGAGATGCCAGAGCTGTGCAGAGGGGCTGGGAGGGAACAAGAGAAGTAGAGAGTGCAACAGAATTGCCAGTTCCTTGCAGATTTTAAAGAGTTTGGTTGTGTTAGAGGCCGCAGAGACGCATGCTTGAATGTGTGCTCTCTTCTTGGACAGGGCAGAGAGTCAGTATTTCTGTTGGAGCAGGCAGCAGGCCATTTTGATAGAGGATGCACCCGAAGCCCTCCACTTCTTCTCAACGACCCTGCACTTGTGCTATGGGCGGTGAGGTCGGAATCATACCTAGAGTTGCACTTGGAGATAGGCTTCAGCCGTATTCTCATAACAGGGGTAAGGATGCCCTGAATGCTGGAAAGAGAAAGAGGCAGATTAGAAAGTGCTGGGTCAGGATGTCAGTCAGCCACAGGAGTAGGAGGAGCAGAGAAAGTGGCGGGTAAGGCATTCACTGACACACACTTCATGGGCTGAATGACCAAGCAGGTAGGTAGCAGTGCTGGGGGGGTGGCTTTGTTTGAGAGATAATTTCAGATGAGAGTAGAAAGTCGTCAGTCCAAGAGAGAGAAGTGGTAAGAGCGTTAGATATGGGGATGTCTGAGATGATGAGAATATCCAAAGTATGTCTGTTGTGTGTTGGGCCAGAGAGCAGAATGAAAGAGAGAGGGTGTCACAGACGTTGTGGAAAAGCCCAGAGGAGGGATTAGAAGCATCCAGGTGGATGTTGAGATCTCTGAGGATGAGAAGTTGAGAAGTAGAGGCAAGGAGAGAAGAGAGCAACCTGGCCTGGTGCCCTTTAGATGGTGGCCACGGTTAGAAAGAGGCCAGGGGAGATAGAGAGCCTGCAGACCAGGCATTTAAAGGAGGAGAAGGCCGGTGTAGGAAAGACAGAGGCCATAACACACTCTGGAAAGATCAGGGCTACTCCAGGGAAGTTGGTTCTGGGTTCAGAAAAGATCTTGTATCCATAGGGAGGAGGGTGTCAAAACTTATGACAGAACTTGCTGTAAAATATGTCTCAGTGAGAGCAAGGACATCTAGGTCGAGTTAATTGAGGAGGTGACAGATGTCAGAGGATTGTTTGACAGCAGAATGAGATCTGAAACTAGTGAAGTGGAGAAGAATGCCACATTTGAAAGACTTCCATGGAGGGGTACAGACTTGAGGTACACCATGCAGAGGTTTTAGAGGGGCCCGAGGGTGGGAAGAGGGGGAAGATGAGGGTGCCAGTGAGGTGGCAGAAGGATTAGCAGGAGAAGAGAGGACGTTGATAAGACGCGGGACATGTCTATCAAAAAGGAGGAGATTGGGCTGAGGGCCCTCAACCAAGACGGTGCCATTCAGATAGACATTAATGATGGTCTTGGAGGAGTGGAAGGGGGCCAAGAGGACCTCCCACCTAGTTCCACCGTTAATGGGATTGAAGGAGAAAGGATAGAGAACAGAGACCATATGAAGGGTCCATAGGTCTGGAGAAGACACGACAAAGAGGATGTCAGTGAGAATCAGTCTGGAGGAAGCACTGGTGTAGGTATCAGTGATAGGGAGGCCTGGGTTGGAGACGAGGATGTCTCTCTTGAACCTCTTCCTTCCAAACTTAGTGAGAGGGATATGGAAAGTGATAGAGTAGCAGTTATAGAAGATGGGAGAGGCAGAGAGCACCATAGGGGGTTCAAAGGAGATCGTTGGAGGAGAAGGGTGTGAGAGAAGAGAGAGTGACGCACAATCCTGTGGCACACAACTCAGAATGCACAGCGGGAGGAGGAGGTGGGGGTGTGGGGTCACAACAAAGGAAGACACAGAATGGGAACAAGTAATTCACAACAATGAACAGTAAAACACCCGGATTTGACTTTCCTAGAAGGGGAAACAAGGCTAAGTTTTTTTAGCAGAGCACAATACAAAACACCCAGATTTGACTTTCTTAGAATGTGAAAAAGGCTACGTTTATGAGCACAGCACAATCCAACACACCTAGATTCGACTTACCTGATCAGTTGCAGTGGCACGACAGCTGCATGCTGCATGTTACCACTGCAGATACCGACAGACACCACTGGAGCTGTCCTTAGCCTCTGGTTCTTGGCTGAGGGGGCTGCCAGAACTCTTTTTACAGACCTGGATGGATGTAGAAAAACAAAGCATCAATGCACTCTTTCTAGTCCTGCTAAGGTCCTAGCAAGACAGAAGAGGCAACCAAAACCACCTTAAATCCACCACCAGTGGTAGATGGGAATTGCAAGAGAACACAGAACCTCTTTCAGTACGGATACCGTGAGGAAGTCATAACTTGCAGTGAACCCCATTTTAATGTCTGTGGCTTTTCAGATGCCACAGAAAGGTCAGCATACCTCTGCCTACTAAAAAGATGATCAGTATTTTAGTTTGTAAATTCCCAAACTCTCGGCAGGTAATCATATAAAAGCTAACAACCTTTAAATCTGGAATTAGAGCAGGCTGTGAAGCAGGAGAAATGGAGGTGCAGTTGACAAGAGTACAACTCTTTGTATGGGGCCACTTCTCTTCAGATATTCTAAATGCACACAATGCCTAATACTAGATGTGAACTTTCTAGCATATATGGCATAACTACATTCTCTCACCTCGAGGATGGGCCAGTCCCTTAGAAGGGTGGTGATTAAAACATGTTAGCTAGTGGGCATGTGACAGATTGCTATCTGCAAGGGTGTGAAAGCCGTAGCTTTTTTGATTTTTATTTAAAGATGATACAGCAGGTAAAGTTGTTTCTGAAACGGAAGAATGCTAATCAGTGCCCCCTTCAAAAGGCTCCATGTCAAAATTAAAATGCATGCAGGTGCCTTGCTGTAACTAGTCACCTGACAATTACAGCTCCAACTGTACTCTGGAACAGAGCAGGTTCACATGTAACCTATGCATAACAAACAGCTGCTGAGACACAATGTCAATGGAGGAAGACATAGTCGTTTTTAAATCCTTATTATAATAATGATCTGTCTTAATCATTCTAGTGGCAGGTTTATCTCTAAATATAAACCATGCCTGGTTGTGGTATTATGACTGATCACACAATTAAGAAGCTACAGCAATTTGCTATGACACCAGTGTCAAATATGTGGAACATTGAAGTGGTGGGTATGCTTATGTGCACTCAGCTCATGAGCTATATAGTATGCCAGCACCCTTCATAAATCTAACTCCTGCTTGTGAGTCACTTGAACTTGCACTCATTTATGCTCCAATGTTCATGCCATATATGTATACAATAAAGTATATATTACATGTATATAATGGGGATAGGACATGTTACACACTTAGATGGATTGCTCTATCTAATTATCAAAGGGGCTTGCCCAAGCACTCAGAAACTCTCGATTTGTAGGTTCACTGGAGGTAGAAATGAAGTGCACCTAGTTGAATTTGGGTATAGGCCATGGTATGCACTTAGATGGATTTTGTGGGTAGGAATTATGACAGACTCAGATGGTTCCAGGAGGCGGCAAAAAACACAACACAATTAGACAGATGATTTTGGGGATAGGAAATGTATCATAGGTCATAGTTGAGACTGTTGCAATACGGGTGGGGACAAGCCATAGGGCAGAGCCAAGACATGTGGGTGGCCTGGCACTACATCTAATTAACACATGTGGATCCAATTATAGCATTACGCCTACAAGATTTCTGGCCAGCCGTGACACACCAAGTTACTTGCTTGCAACCTGCTTCGCACTTATAACTACTTAGGTTAGATTGTGAAACACACAGGGGTTATATTCAAGTATCCGTTGACATTTCACTTATTAGCTTACTTGGTTAGATTCTTTAGAATGTGGAAGACACGTAGTAGCTATGTCTATTTAATGGATTGCCTATTCCACTCAAAGACTCCCATTAACCTAGTCCTTTGCCATGGTAGCATTCTACCCCTACTATAAGATGCTCTCGGACAACCAGCATATCACCTTGGGAGAATTAAGAGTAGCTGGCCCATAGTTCCAGAAAAATCTGTCACAATGACATTGAAGATAAACTCCATCTGATGGTATGTATAAATGCACCACTTCAGTGGACATCTGCCGCGGGCACGGCTCTCCGTCGATGCACTTTAGAATGCAGCTATGGCAACTTCAGTCTAGCTGGTCACTTACTTTTTTCACAGAAACTCCCGAATTGACTCAACACCTCTGACATTAGCATACAGCAACAAACTGAGGCACATTCGGTCTAGCTGTGTACACATGTGGCCTCATTATAAGTTTGCTGTGCCGGTAATAAGGGTACCAGTAAGCTTTCCAGTACCGTTGTTTCCGGACCGGCAAACTATGAGTTCTGCAAGCGGGTGCCTTTCAGCTCACCAGGTCTGACCTGGCTGGCGGAACGGCACCCGCTCGCTGACCTTGACGTCCTCCCCATTTCCATTGAGTCCAATGGGACTCAAATGGGAATGGCGAGTGATATTTTCTGGTGCCAGGGAATGAGCAGTTACCGGGTCCACCGGGGCTGTAATGCCCCGGTAATTGCCCATTCCCGGTCGCCGGAAAATTCATGACTCTCTCGGCAGCCGTGCCAGTATTTACCGGCACGGCTACCGCCAAAGACATAATGACACCCATTGAGTCTCCTGCACTAGTGCTCTGTCATGACCACCCACATCACCTGCCCACATACCGGAGCTCTTTGGATGCTTACTGGAGCCTAGCCAGCCCTCATAGATCCTAATCTCGGACAAATGCACACACGCATCGTAAAGTCTACTCTAAGAACATTTTCCCATACCTGGACTTCGGCCCCTGAGGGTGTTCTTACCACAAAGCACATTGAGGCCATGCACAGAGTGACGCATTTAGGATTTCTGCTGCCCTAGGCCGAACTAAGTACATGCACCCCCCCTCACAAACCTTACTCCACATATGCCAGATTCTGCACCTTCACCAGATTTTGCCCTTTCAACAAACTAGATCTGTCTTGACCAATCAACACCCTCTCACCACCATCTTGTCCCATTTTTGCGACATATCAACATAAAGACATTTTTAGGGCTGACAGGATTTCTAATCCCAAATGAAGCCCGCTATCTTGATGGTTATTATGATAGTTGAAATAGTGTTTTGATGCCTCCAATGCCGAGAGCTTGGAAATGGCAGCGTGTTCTACAGTCAGTTGAGTGCATTAGAGGTACTTGCCAAGGCCAGCTGCCTACTTTCTATTAAATCAGAAAACATTCCTTTAGAGGAAGTGATCAGAACATAAACTGTCTACCAACTGTACACAAACCAGGGATGATTGGAACGAAGAATTTTGGTACTAATACTAATATCTGGTTTCTTCCGAGTTGCCTGCTGTAAAACCCATGAGGAGTACATAGATTGGTCTGTAATATGAATGCTTCTGGCAACATACCTGCATTTCTACATGCAGCCTTGTTAAATGTTTTATTTTACATATGACATGCAAATGGTTCAGGTGTATCTTTAACAATGTTGATTAAAAAAAAGAAAATAAACCTCCTTGTTATGGTTACAGCTCTGGTGTTAGAAGATGGCATACAGGAAACAAAGCAGGTTAGCACCTGCTTCAGCCCATGTACCTCCAATCCCTAGGGCTGGAACGTCATTAATAGATGGCAAAATCACAAGGGAAATGTGTAAAATCTGCGTGGGCATAAAGACCTAAGTGGAGTAAAGACAGCTGTAGAACGTTCTTGAACCTTTAACTGTGCATTCTCATGGTGGAGTAATGGATAAGGGTGACCCTGCACATTCGAAGGTGGGAAGCAACAGCATTACTCATAGCTTTGCGGTGCAGTCAGATTGTACCATTGTCCAAAATACCCAATAACCCAAAGGTCGAACTGAATAATGGGTCGGACTTGCAGGACAGCATTACCTTTGTGTGTGGTTTAGGCTAAGTGTCATGACAGCTTGCGTTTGTGGTGATTTAAAAGTTTTGCTAATTCTTAGAGTTGGTGAGACTGTGCAATACAAAAGAACATTTTGAGATTTGTGGTTTATGGAATTATATTTCCTGCTGTTTTACAGGAAAAGTCATACCTTACATTTAGAATCTAATTCATGTAAAGGTTACTTGTGAAAGTAACTGTCATGCATTGCATGGCATACTTTGCATAGGCATGTGTTTAATATAATAAAATGCTGAATCATTTTAACCTTTACTTTTCTGGACAGAAAACCCTAATTTATGCAATGGTATGAACATAAAGGTGTACTCCAATGATAATGGGGAGTGGCACCAATATAACCAATGATGTTCTCGGCTTCTGGCTGCTTTGCATATAAAGCAGCATTCTGGGAACATAAGAATTACCAAAAAGTTGCATATCTGCAGATATGTATGTGAGAGTTGTATGACTGGATCACTGAATACCTTATGCATGCTGGGTTTAGTACACACATTTCATTTTCTTTCTTTCCTTTTTTAACAAAAGTCACTTTAAAAATACATCTTTTGTAAAAATCGAGTGTATATAAAAGTATGACAAGCAAAGTCTTAAGCAGTCCGAGTGCAATGACAGCTAAGGGCTTGAAATCACTCCCGCTTTGTTGTGGATCATCCAGATTTTGAAAAACAAAACTAACTTTAATTAAAAAAAGGGCAAGTAAAATAAAATAAACTGCTACATACATGTTTTTCCAATGGCAATCTGCCGCCCTAGGCCTGGGCCTAGTTGGCTTTATTGTAAGTACATAACTGCATACACATGGTAAAAAGGCGCTATATAAATGACGAATACACTACAATACACTACACTACAATACAATGCAATACATATATGTATCAAAAGTTATGTATCAAAAGTTGAGCACTGTTGTAATACAGCTCCGAACCTGCAGTATTTCATAAAATAGAGATCTGAAAACAATGAAGTTAATAATACTTTGGTTAGAAGCATACAACGGCCACACTATGCCAGTATACGACAGGGAAATCCTTGCAGATATTAGGTAAGTCAAAACATTGGGTATGCCCAAAGCTAAGGGCAGTGTGATTTGTTTCTAGCACCACACTATAGAAATAGTTGAGATGTGAAGTTAAACGGGTGGCTTACCTCGTTCAGAACAGAGATGCTTCCATACTGTGTCAAACACGGTAGCAGTGGTAGAGGTGTAGTGCATAATTGCCCTGCTAAAACCAGCCATAAAAGCTGTTCTTCTGATTGCTAGCTGCTGCCGTTCTGCACACAACCACCCCCAAGTCCAAGACCACCAAATGTCTCTCTCCCTTTAAATCAGTAAACGTGAATGCATGCATGCAGGTTTGTAGGTCAGAGATAGTGTGTAGTATAGATTTTCAGCTACACTGGGCTTAGTCTCCAACTGCTCCCTCTGACTGTGTCCTAATGGTCAGGGTGGTCCAGTTCCATTCCCATCATCTCCTGGATTATGGTGACCTTCTGCACCTGAGAAGATTTCGGATAACCTCAATGTTATGAGGTGTATACCATCTTTTACTTGGAGCAACCAATACGAGAAGCCATTACTCATTAACTGGCTAGGAGTAGGAGGGACAGGTGCAGCCTATGAGAAGACTATTCTACACCCATTCAAACCTTGGGTCCCTGTTAGGGAGAATTCTCCAGAATGGCTAATTTCCCTTACCTACTGAGTCCCTCAGCAGCTTTGCTGGATTTCTAGGATTTGTTTTTTTCACCTAGTAAGAGTGTGAGCCTTTTACCCACTCTCACATGTGTTTTGCTGTGTGTTTTTAACATTTTCTTCTGTTCATAGACTGTGGAGCCTCACCTACTTCATAGGCATCATCGTTTTACTCTGTGTTACACAGCACCTTCAGTGCAGTGCCACAGGGTTGTCGTCTTGACTTCCCAACTCCGACTCCATTTTCTGGGACTGACTACTGTCTCCCAGAACATGTAAAGTTGCCATTGACTTTATTACTCTCTTTAAAAACTCACAGACCCAGTACAAACTATCTTAAATAGAGTACTGGAAAGGGTTAATACTTTTAATGCCCTTTTTGTCTGTTCTTCTTGGAGCATTATTTTATTCCCTTTTCATTCATTAAGACTTGGCTGGTGGCAGTGGTAACTCCCCTATTTTTCCTACCACCGTTATCTTAAATAGCCCGGGTCTTGTTTTAGGCTATTATGGTAGCCTCAAACTTAATCCCGCTAGACCATTTAAGTTTTTATACAGTTCTGGCTGGGTTTAGTAGCCATTTCTTTTTGTAAAAGTATTTCTCGTGTTTTACTTTGCATGCCAAACCAGGTTTGGTTCCTTTGTTTGCCGTCCTTTCACGAGCTTCTGCACAGAAGCCCTCCTTAGGCACCTGTATGTCGGGGGGACAAGATATGAGGAGGGGTTTAGGACTCCCTGCACAGGGTCTCCTTGGAGACCCATGTCGCACTCTGATCTGATTGGCTGTGGTGACTGTCATGGCGGGACAGCCACCCTGCTGTGTGATTGACAGCCACATAACAAGGGTTTCAAAAGCCGTAAAGACTAAATTTGAAAATTTATGAAATGATTTTAAATGGTATCCAGCAGGATATCCTACTTATTCCAACTTAGAACAACCCAAGGTCACCATAAGAAGCATAGAGCAACATCATTTTACACAAAGAAAAACGTATTTTCTTTCTGACTTATTTATTTCACAAAAAAGAGAGAGTGTGTTTAACAAATACATAAAATTCATTACTTTCAACAAAGACATACAGTTATAATTTGAGCAAAATCTAAGTGCAATTACGGTTTAAGCAAAATTTAAGTGCATTTTATGAAAGTCCGCCAATTGGTCTAGGCAAAATATAAATGCACTTGTAAGCAATATACAGGTCTGCCAACGTCCACCTTTCACTTGGTATATGAAGAGAAAAGAAAGAAAAAGGTCTCAAAGAGAATAAATCAATAAGCAATTGGGAACAGAATTTAAGTTCCATTCGACATTGAGACCGTTAGGACGTTTCGGCGGGCCACCTGTGAGGCCACTGGTGTTGGAAAACCGCCTTCCTCGGGGCAAAGTAAGTAGTGAAATTCCCCTAAATGAATGAGGGGGAAAACTTCAAAGGCAGGAGGTCAAGACGTCAAACAAGACCCTGGTGCAGAGCATGAGCAGGAGTGACTGAAGCAAGACACTGAGTCTCTAAAAGATGTTATGTGCTCTTCTGCAATTATCGCGTACGGATCTTAAATTAATAGAACCCGATGATCATGAATATTCTTCAGAGTGGAGGAAATGATACCCTGTGATGAAGCAACGTTGGTATCAAAATGGATGTTGCGGTAACGAATACCTGTAGTTTTCCCTGCAATCCTCAAGGAAATCCTGTCCCCTTGAACTTGCAAAGTCAAGCCAAAGATGTATCCTTTTTCCAGTATACCAAATGAAGAAAGGCCAATCCAACAGCACAACTGCCAGACTGCCCAGACTGCTCCTCTATGTAGCTCTTTACCGCTTCGTGGACTGAAGGGGATTATAAGCTGTTCCCTCCTTCATTTCGTCAGGCAGCCAAACAATAGGCAGTGAGAACAGACCAAAAAGGTGCTCCAAAGTCCAGGATAGCACTGCCCAGACTGCACTTCCACACAGCTCTGATTGACAGCCAGGCTGTGTGAATGGGGGAAAACTGCATAAAAAGCAGGTCTCTCGGGCTGGACAGGCAGAGTCGCCACTGGAACAAGAGAACCAAAGAGAAGCTGACAGTAGAGGACCCCTACAACGACTGAACCTCCCGTTGAAGCCATGCTGCAGGTCCGAATCTTCATACTCCAAGGACAGGGAAGATCTGCAAGGAATCTTCTCCCCTTGAGCTGGTGGGAACAACCAGTTCAACAAACTGCTCACCAGGCTTCCCTTCTCTGATCGAATTTTCTGTACAGAGCTACAGTGAACCGGATAGCCAGGAGGAACGGACCCTGTTTGCGTTTTAAGGAGCGCACTGAAGAAGGAAGGCCACACCGAGAGAATAAGTAATTAGTTTAATGAACGGAGCTCGCCGGTCACCCTCCTCACTCCGAGCTCACTTTCGTTTTTCTTCAACTGCCGCTGTCCGCTGCGGTCACGCGACTCTCATTCTAAAGATAGCATGAGAGCACGCGCGACCGCCGCGAGACAGCTTAACATTCTCTACACATCTTCCCCCTCAAACAGGGCAAATATATTTTCAATAATGCTCATAACAGTAATGTAAAAACTTAACAACACTTCAGAAAAGTTAATCAGAAAAAATTGTCTGAACTGGACAGAATAGAAAGTCAACAGTAATGCACAGCTTGCACATGACCTGAGAAACCTCAGTGTCCATTTACATAATGAACATCTTACACATGACGTGAGCAACTTCAGTGTCAAGTTTCGTAATCCCTCATCCACACCGGCTTAGACCTAGCCCTATGTGAAGAATCTTCTTTGACCTTTGAAGGTCATCTTCTCTGACCTTTCCACCTGTATTTTCCATGTTTTCATCCGGCACCCATCTTTTCATTCAAATTAGGATTATCCTCCTCCACATTTCTCAACTGTTCCTCACATTTACTCCTCTCCCCATCACCCGCTCTCGCCAACCTTCCTTTTGACCAAACTTCACCACCTTCCAGAACGACCACATTACCTTTTACAGCACATATCTTCTTCGGACCCAGAAATCTACTTTCCACACACTTGTTAACTAGTCTAGGATTTTTGACATATACTTTTTCCCCAACCTTCCATTCACATTCTTTCACTCTCATCCTGTCATCAAACAGTTCCTTATTTCTTTCCTGACTCAATGCAATTAGTTTCATAATATGATTCCGATCAACATTAACCACTTTGGCCATTCCTAGCCATCCTGGACAAAGCCTTGTCCCAGGCTCCCTTCCCTTCATCGAAAAAAATGGAGATACTCCTGTCACAGAATGTGGCGTAGTGACATAATTCCATGTCAGCATCCTTAATACTTCCCTCCATGGTTGCCTCGATTTCATGGCCATCTGCAGGCCCCCTTTTATGTACCTGTATATTCTTTCAACAAGTCCATTGGCTTTAGGATTATACAGAGCAGTCCTTGTGTGTTTTATACTGTATCCCGCAAGAAACTTTTTCATTGCCCCAGACACAAATTGCACCCCATTATCCGACACAATTTCAACCGGCACCCCCTCCTTAAGAAACACTTTTTCCAAGAATCCAATTAACTCCCTTGCCGTGACCTCCTTTACAGCTTCCCACTCAAACCATTTGGAATGAAAATCCACTACGACAAACACAAACTTCAAGCCTCATCCCAGACCCACTACAGGACCCATTATGTCCACTGCTAGCTTGCTCCACGGCTGGCCCGGTACCACATTTGGAATCATCAGAGCCTCCCTCACCACTCTGCATTTGTCACTCGTTTGGCAAATTATACAATCCTTGACATACCTTTCCGCACACCTGTCAATTCCCGGCCACCAATAATTCTGCCTCAATTTCCTCTTCATAGCCGCTTCTCAAGGATGCCCCTGATGAGCCAGCTCAACTAGTACCAACCTAAGGGAATGAGGAGGAACAATACACCTCCCTCTCCTTAACCTATCATCACATAGATTTAACTCATTTTTTACTTCCCACCAAGTATTGAATTTACAATCCAAGTTTTTTTTTCTGGCCACCCCCTCACCGTCCAACTTTTGACTAGCTTGAGATCATCATCAGAATTTTTTTCTTTTGCACATTCCTCCTTACTGACCACACTTTGTAACTCCGCTACTACTGACTCCTCCTCTGTCTCTCTGTCCTCCATAGGTTCACCCCTTAGAGGTAGTCTGGAAAGGCAGTCTGCCACAACATTCCGCTTCCCTGGCAAGTAGCTCACATCAAAGTTAAAGTTTTGGAGCCCCAGACCCCGCCTGCTTATTCTTGGAGAACCCATGGCCCATCTGCCACTCTCAAACATCTGAACCATGGGTTTGTGGTCCGACCTGACAACAAATCTTCTTCCCCACAAGAAGAACTTAAAATGATTTACAGCCCAAAACATGGCCAACGTTTCTCTTTCAATAACTGAATATTTGCTCTCTGCCCCTCTCAGCGTCCTAGACGCAAATGCTATCACTCTCTCAGTATTTTCCCTGTTGTACTGCACTAACGTTGCACCCAGTCCCAACATGCTCGCATCCACTACCAAAACAGTCTTGTCCTTAGGGTCAAATCTACCGATGGATGGTGCCTCACCCACTGCTTGCTTAATGCACTCAAAAGCCACATCACATTCTGCAGACCATTCAAACTACACTCCTTTTTTGAGTAACATTCTGAGGGGAACTGATACTTTGGCAAAATCCTTTACAAACCTATGATAATATTCGGCCAAACCTAAAAATGATTTCACTTGCTCTTTATCTTTGGTTACAGGTGCACATCTCACTGCTCCCACCACATTTTTTTTAGGCCTCACCCCTTGCTCATCTATCTCATGTCCCAGATACTCCACACTGTGTACCGCAATCTTACACTTGCTCCTCTTCACCGTCAACCCTGCCTCACTCAATCTGCTTAACACTTGTCTCAACACCTCATCATGTTCTTCAGTAGAACTAGCATATATCAACACATCGTCCAGGAACACAATAATGTTCTTTACTCCACTCAACACCGTCTCCATGACCCTTTGGAATACGGCTGCCGCGGACGCAACCCCAAATGGCATCCTGCAGTATTTGAATGAACCACACACTGTGATAAATGCTGTCAGGTGTTGACAATCCTCCTTCAGCGGAATCTGATGGTAAGCTTGTGAGAGATCAATAACCGAAAACACTTTGGCATTGTTCAGTACTGATAGCTGGTCACCTATTATTGGTAGAGGATGTCTATCCACTAATATGTTCCTGTTCAGATCTCTCAGATCCACACATAGCCTAATATCTCCATTGGCCTTAGCTGCTACTACTACCGGCGATAGCCATTCCGAACTTTCACTCTTCTCTATTACTCCCCTTTTGAGTAATGACTCCACTTCATCTTTGAGTTTCTCATTTAATCCATGAGGTACCGGCCTCACCCTGTGCACTTTCGGAGTGGCCCCTGCTTTTAGTTGAATTTCATGTTCAAAACCCTTCAACATCCCTAGTTCCTCCTGAAACACCATGGGAAACTCTTTTTCCCATTTATCCTTCAGTTCAGCTACATCAACTGGTCTCTCCGCGTTCGCCTGTATTCTAATTCCCAACTTCCACTGTTGTTCCCATCCTAGAAGTGAAGAACCTTCTTGGGTCTCTGCTTCGCAGCTCCTCCCTTTATACTTGATGGAAGCCTGGAACATCCCTATAATTCCAATTCTAACGTTTCCATACGCATACGGTTCTATGTTGTGCTTCTTCAATTGTGTCACGTCTCCTTGCCTGCAACTCAGGAATGTCGCCTATGACATCAATGTCCATGGTGAGCAACTGTCCACCTTCATTGTCACCACCCTTCCATCGACCATGAATACATCTGTAGGCGCACCTCCCTTGCTTGAGACCTCTGTTATTTCCAGTACATGCTTTGTTTGGTTGCTCTTTCCCATTTCCAGATCCTCACCTTGTTCATCTTCCACCTGCTTCAATGCTCTGCACTGTCCCTGATTCACGACAAACTCTCACGAAATGCCCTTTCTTTTTGCATTTTAGACACGAGATATTTCTGGCTGGACAAAACATGCTTGTGGAAATATGACGGTTACTACCACACTTGTAGCACTTAATTTCCTTGTTGGAGACTCCCTTGTGAAATCCCTTCACAGCAGCCACTTCTCCTTCCGACTTGTCTCCCTTCATAGTGGTCATATATTTATGGGTCTGTTCCATACTCCTTGCCATGTCTATGGCCGACTCCAGCGATGCATCTTTAGATAATTTGTGCAACAAACTAATTGGTCCCTTATAAGAGAGTCAGTGAGCAGCCCAAAGTCACACGTATGACTAAGAGACCTCAACGCTGCAATGAAGTTCTCCACCGGCTCTTGTGGATCTTGTACTCTTTGGAAGAACTTGTGTCTCTCAAATGTTATATTTTTCTTGGCTTCGAAATGAACTTCCAACTTCTTTTCTGCCATGGAATATTGGTCCACTTCTCCCTGGCCTTGCTCTGGAAGATCAGGTAATCCATCATAGACACTTCTGCCTTCGGTTCCCAAATTGTGCAGCAGGATCGCCTCTTTTCTCGCTGCTGCAAACTTATCCCCTCCAATTGCAATCAGGTACGTGTCAAACAACTTCTTCCACCTATCCCACCTTATAGGTGGAGCACCAGGTTCTGACAGGAACGGTGGCGGGGGTGACATACTAGCCGCAGCCATTTTCTTGTAAATAGTGGCTTATTCACACCAATTATCACCACTTGTGTTACTGTGCCCTTATCTCCAATCCTATTCACTGTTGTTCTCTTTATCTCCTACTATTTGTCAGTCTTATATGCTTAAACTCTCTTAAGCAACTTTTAGGTATGAAGGGCACAGGTTCACTGTATTCCTTTGAAGCACAGTCTTGTGTGAAGTCTATGCAGATACTTTACTGTCCTCTGGGAGGCAGTCTCCCTGTGAACACTGCAAAGACTTGAATGTCCACTAGGGGCTCACCGCTGCTGCAGCCTTAATGTCCTGGACACACTCCCCTCTTATGATGGCTCTCATTGGCTCTGAGTTTCCCTCAACTGTACCTCCTCCCTGGCTGTGCCCCCAGCCCCCCCTCTCCCTGCTCCTCACCTTTGTGTCCAATGAGAGGGGGAGTGGGCGGCACCCACCAGGAGAAACAGCCTTTCCTTGTGTGGCCGCTCGAGTGAAAGTGGGGAGAACGTCCCCCTGCAGCGCCACGCTCCGAGGCACCGCGGAGACAGTCCCTCTTCAGGCCCCCACCTCTTCACAGGCTTCTTCCTGTCTTCGGACCTGCTCTCCGTGCTACGAACGGCGCGTTCCGCGTAAAGGGAATCATCGCCAGGCTCCGCGGCAAGCTCTGTGTGCCCCCTCGTCGCCACTTGAAGAAGGGAGGCCACACCGATAGAATAAGTAATTAGTTTAATGAACGGCGCTCGCCGGTCGCCCTCCTCACTCCGAGCTCACTTTTGTTTTTCTTCAACTGCCGCTGTCTGCTGCGGTCGCGCGACTCTCATTCTAAAGATAGCACGAGAGCACGCGAGACAGCTTAACATTCTCTACACGCACCTTTTATTTTGTTGCTTTGCTCTGCTGCTGATTTCTTCCCTGGGCAGTGCAGGACCCTCCAGTCTTCCTACTTTGTGTCAGTCCGACAGTCGCTTCAGGAACCGTGAGTCTGCAGGACCTGCCAAGAATGTCCGCCTCAGCTACAAACTTCTTCTCCATTTAAGGTACTGTTCAAATCCGGTTGTTCATTTCGTCCAGCCGCGGTGAAGGTGTGTGAAGCTTTTTGCCAATCTGAGGGCTTGCCCGTCTCCATTCTTTAGACTAACTTTTCTGCCGACCAACTTTGTCTCTAACTTTTGGCAAAGACTTAACCGCGAACTACCCTGAACTGTGTGATCTTGAGCAAAGACTTTGGTCCATTGACTTTGGGCCAGGCCCCCTCAATCTGAATTCTTCACTGTAGTTCCTTTTTCTAGATTTCCCTGCTTACTTACTTGTTGGTGCTGCTCAATTCTTGTCTAATTTTGTCTTTCCATGCCTTTTAAATTGTTGCAGTGCCATTTTGCTCACACTTCATTTTGAGCCTAACTTTTCCAGAATCTATCGGGTGTGGTGTAGTGTATTAAGAGTGTGATTTTTCAACTGCTTTACTTTAGTGAAATGTTTTACAACTGATGTGTAAATAAATGTATATTCTTTTACTCAGAAACCTTGAGTCAGTGTTTGTTTGAATCATAGTAATTGCTGTCCTTTGTAACTATTGATACTGCTCACTTACTCTTGAGATAAGTCTGGCTGCTCAGCCATCGCTACCACTTTACTGTGTAGTACAGGCTTGTACCAAAGGTGAATTTGTACTGTCACTTGTAGTCTTAATTGTGTGTGGTGTTCCCAAAGGGTACTGCATATAATTCTGCCTAACAGTCCCTCTACTACTGCCGTTACAGTTATACCGACTATGTCATCTTGGGCTAGGGTTTTTCAGACAGGTGGTGTAGGGCTTCTACTGCAACAAAAAAGAAAAAAAGCCTTTTTCAAACAAGATCTGATTCCAAGCTGCATCATTTCACCAGGACAGGGCACCACACGTAGCTAGCTGTCCTGCACCCATACTTGTCCTATTTCGCCTCTCTTTACTATCTGGAAGAAGTAAAAACTTTTTTTATGTTAGAAGTCAATATTTAAACTCTGTGTAAACGTTAACAGAAAAGGAAACAACATCATCCGACCGCTTAAAACTGCAGTCGTAAATTAACAAATGAAACATCAAATAGGGTACATTTAAAAAAAAGCTGAAATTAAACTATGCCTTTCTTGGAAATAAGAACTTTCCTGTCTAAATATGCATGTTTTTAATTGTCCTTTAAAAATCTAGGCCTGTGCTGAAGACGTTAGCACAAGTCAATGGCTTACAATCAGTAATGCACGCATTCACTGATTAAGATGCCCGCCTACGTGAATTGAAGAAATAATTGCTCTACTCACTGTAACTTTTGGTAAAGGTCAGATCCCGGGTAAATGTCAATAGCATCTCAAAGGAAACAAGAATAATGGGCATGGAAGCAGGGCTGTTATTACCTAGTGGCATATCAGCAGCAAGGCTGTGATAAGGTTGCTTAGTGCAGCAAATCAATTACTGGTCAGAAGAGAAACTGTTGTTCGCTTCCAAAGAGACAATTAGACGCAAATGAGTAACATTTAAATTCAAAGAAACCTGGGGCAGCAGGTAAAAATATCCGTGTCTGGCGGGCCTGACGTCGAGATTACTGTATTTTACCCACATCTTAGTTCACATCATTGTCGATGGTTTTAGAACCAAGACGAGAACATGTACCAGTATTTAATTTATAGTGATATTGTGAGCTACAGTATATGTCACAAGTTTAAATCGTGACATATATGACGCAAATACAATATATGACAATGTCGTAGGTTTCTCATGATAGCAATACATTTCATATCTGGTCCAATTTACTTACAGAACAACATCATTTCCACGTTTTAGAAATGTAATGTATTTGGTGTGATGTATACAACTGAATACCTCTGTTCATGTATTGTGTATAGTTATCTAACACCCTTACAAAACCACATTGATATATAGCAGTGTGTAATGTACACAGTTGTCAGGGTGACTCCTTACAGAATGTATGCATATTATACGTGAATGACCATAGTAAGAAACAGAATTAACATTTAAAGGAATGTTCACCCCTCTACTTTTTCACAATGAATCATCCGTACTCCCGTTCCACACCTCATATAGATTTTTTTAAATGTGTTTTCACGATCATTATTTACGCTTCGATGAGCTTATCACTGTGATCCCCTTGTTGGAAGCAGCCATCTGGTGATAAGGTACAGTCAGGTGTGGGCGGTAAAAACAGAACACCCTTCCTGTTGATGGTTTGCGGCTGCCGGTGCAAAACATACATATTAAGAAAGACTTTCTCCATTTTAGCTTCAATATCCACGTGTACGTCTTGTTGTTTGTTCAGTGTTTCAAACTCAAATGCAGCTTTAACAAATCACTTTCTACTTCTGGTGGAAGTTACAAGCTACTTGATCATATGCTATATTTTTTTTAATTGTGATATAGTCAAAACAAGAAGTTAAAACTTGACTTTTCACAAAACAACCTCTTAACATTTACAATCAAAAATCATAAAAAATAATCATAAAAATGCAATAATAGCATAACAAAACAACCTCACAGAAAAGAACATATGTTACCACAATAACCACTTAGAATATTAAAAGGAGAAATATAAAAGGAGCAGATTTAAGAAAAAGACAAGGCACAGAACATTTAACCAAACTAAGCCCCTCACATCAAAGCGAAATAAGAAGCAGAGGTAGAAAACAGTCAATTAGTTGTTGTCAGCAAATTCAAGTCTCTCAATAGTTTTACAACTTCTGATGTTAGATAGACTTAATTGCCCCGAGGCCAATCTGTTCCAAAAAAAATCTGTTTTCAAACACCACCCCAGTGAGTGAAGCACTCCAACCTTAGGGCCCTAATCTCCAAAGTCCCAGGACAGTCACTCAGAGATTTCTTAAAGTCTGAGTGACTAAGCCCCACATTTTTGACAGCCCGAGCTAGGGGTTCCAATTGGGTCTCTAATATGCTTAATCTCCAAAATTGGTAATAGGTCAATCTGAATCTAGAAAATCACCTCTCATAGGGGCCGATTCATGGAACAAACGTGCGCCGAAAATCCATGCGCAAGCAGGCGCAAGGGAGCGTAAGCGTGAGATTCAAGGAAGACGCTGTGCGTGTTTCCCGCTGTCTGTGCGCCCAATCCAGGAATGGTGCACGCAGGCATACACGGCGTGCGCTACGTGCACAGCAAAAGCGCACATAGCGCGGCGCACACAACCAAAGTGGGCGGAACAGTGGGCGTAACACACGGAATGGGGAACAACGCGTGGAAAAGAAGGCGTAACTGGGGAAGTACTGCAGGGAACTACACGGAACGCCCACACGCACGCGAACAACCCGTATTCATGGATCCGAATACAGGAAACCCGCACACGGCAAAAGACGCACACAGGCGTCAACGCGTCCGCCACACGAAGGCACGCGGAAGCGTCCCCGCGCACAATACAAAAGTGCGCGCAAACAACAAACACGTATATACAGCTACGATGAATGCCCCATTTGTCGCAGCACTGATCGTGGGACACCGCAGGAGGAGGAGAATAGCCATGGCATGCATTTTCGCACCACAGACAAGCCTTTTTGGGATGCCTGATGACCAGGTCTATGGCAGGTATAGGTTTCCACCCCACATCATCCTAGACCTGGTCAGGGAGTGGGAAGATGACCTTACATCCCCACCCTTTGCTCCCAAGCATTGAGCCCCTTGGAGACGGTGCTCAATGTCCTGCATTTTTTGGCCACTGGGTCATTTCAGCGGACTACTGCCATAGTGGGGGGGTCTCACAGGCCACGCAGTCACGCTGCCTACACCAGGTACTGGCAATCATGACAGCGTGCCCCTCAGTCCGCAGGCACATATACATGCCCAGAACACCCGCAGAAAGGCAGGCCGTTGTCCTGGATTTTTTCAGGGTGGCACACTTCCCCAAAGTGCTCGGTGCCATAGATTGCACCCATGTGGCCCTACCTCCACCTAGGGCCACTGAGCACATCTACCGAAACCGCAAGCACTGGCATTCCATCAATGCACAGGTGGTATGCGATGCAAAGGGAATCATCACCTCTGTCTATGCAAACTACCCTGGCTCCACCTATGACAGTTTCATATACAGAATGTCCGCCCTGAGCCAGGCCCTGGAAGCTGGGCAGCATGGCGACACATGGCTCCTAGGTGAGTACAAATGCCCTTGCACATGCATGCAAGTCACACACACACAAATACCCAAACCCTAACAATCTCAACTATTATCACCTCCCCAGGGGACAGTGCCTACCCTCTGAGCAACCACATGATGACGCCAATCCGGAACCCCACCACACAACCCCAGGTAAGATACAACGCCGCCCATATTGCAACCAGGGCCATAGTGGAGCGCACATTCGGAGTGCTCAAGTCACGTTTCCGCTCCCTTGACCGCTCTGGCGGGCAACTACTCTATGCACCACCAGTAGTGTGCAGGATCATTGTGGCAGCATGTGTCCTGCACAATGTTGCAACACGGCAGGGCGTACCGGTGGACATGGTGGTGCCCCCACATCCCCAACCACAGGCACAGGCGCTGCCCATGGGAGGGGACAGGGCACGTGGCGAGGAAGCCCGGACCCAGCTTGTGGCCACCTTTTTCACCTAAACTCCCACCCCTGCGGAGTGCACACAGGCCTGGCACATACCAGGTGACAATCGATGATGACAAAGAGACAGTCAACTGTCACAACCCTACCACGCTGAGAATGTTGCCATGGAAGTGCCACATCATCTGCATCCCTAGCTACTTAAACTCAAGCTATCCTGTGTGACCAAAAGGCACACATATGACATATGACATGATATGGCCTATACACAAGTATTTCAAGGTGCGATGAGGCAGGGAGGGGGGAACAAGGGAAGACAGACAACGGTACAACTAGGCCAGGTGTCATTCAGATTGTGCAAGTGCAGGGGTAGGGGGAAGGGAAAAGTGCAAGGGGAAGGGGAGGGGGGGAGTGCAGTACAGGGGAAGTAGACCAAAAAACAAATACACAGGTCAGCTGGTGGCAACTGCAAAGGTAAGTGCAGACAAGTGCTGGGAAGGGGGGGCTGTAGGGATATAGAGACAGTACCGCAGTGCAGGGGTTGCCAGGGAGCCAGTGCAAGTGGAGAGTGGCTGGGCCAGGGACCGAGGTCGGTGAGAGTGGCCCAGTTGCAGATCCAGTGCAGTTCCAGTGAAGAATTCCGCAAGGGAGAGGCAGAGAGAAAGCAGAAGCAAAGAGGAAGGTCTTGAGGTGCATCCCGAACCGGAGATGGTTCCCCTCAAGTTCAAGTGAGGCAGGAAGGCTGTTCCAGAGGGAGGGCCCTGCTGCGGAGAGAGATCTACCCCCAGCTAGTTGCTCTGAGAAGCGGATGACCCTGACATGCAAGGTGTGCATCACACACACCTGCAAAACAGGCCATGGCCATCACTGTTATGTCACTCAAACCCTCCCAAACCACAACATGATATGGCAAGCAATACCCATACACCAACACAGCAACAATAAGGTACACATTGCCATTTCCAAAATGTACAGTGGCATCAGACAATGATGCCTGACCAGGAATCAGATGAAATGACAGACCAACAACCTCCCACCCAAAATAAGTCATTTCCAAATGCATTACAAGAGTTGTAGATGTAACATAACAATGAATGCCTGTCTACATGCACATTGTGCATTGCAAAATCAACACTGCAGCTTCTGTGTGCTGTGTCCTACTCCTGCAACACACTGCTCAGCGCACAGCACAGTGAACAGCCATTGTGTGTGATGCACACCCTGAGCATCACATCTAAGCGACAGACCACATCAAAAAGCAAATTAGGCATGTACAGGATCCATAATTGGTCACAGAACATGTGCTGCAGGGACACAGTGGCCACCAGAAGGCAAACAGTGTACACGTGGATATGCAAGGGTGGGAGTACATGTAGTGCATCAGAGTGCAAGTGTGTGGGTCTGCAAGGACATGCACTCAACATATGCATGTGCACTCAAGTGACCATCAGTGTTCTCTACACATCACATGTGAACATTCACCTTGTGTACACCCCAGCATGTCAAACCACAACTATCCCCTCGCACCTGAAAGCTAAACACAACACGTGAAAAGGCACTGATCAGCAGAACACAACATGTACATAGGATACCACCATTACAATGTCAGAGTTCCCATCAGACTGCAGGGCAAGGCAACTATCAACAACAACCCCCCCTCCCTCACAAATGACCATGACCCACTGAACAACTGCACCTGGGTCATGGAGCCTTCAACCCTCAATTCCACCTGGCCACAGGATCACCTTTACCCTTCATCACCATCTCCCACCTTGTGTGTAAAAAGATGCCTGCACCCTCAGAATCCACACTCATTACCAAAATCACAAAATCCAAGGCATAAAAACGAACCCGAACACCCTCCAGTAGATGACTTGACGTAGCAGTACCTCACAAAGGCCAAGTACTCCCACAATGATGCAACAACCAAGGTAACACAGTAAAACAATGTCACAACAGGATGTGAACCATGTGTGGTACATAACATAGGATGATGCATCATGAACGGATGTGTATTGTCACAGGTCCCGTGTACAGGTGCGGGAGTGTCACGAAACAACCACCCCCACCATGTCCTGGGTGCCTGCAAGGTCAAACTCACACAGGCCCCTGAGACCCTTGTGGGAAAGGAGGTTCAGGGATATGCAGTCGGGACAGGTGTTGGCACACTGGATAACTGGAATGAGTGGCAGGAGAGGGGAGGAAGAATGACACATGAAAGTAGGGAATGCACGAAAATGTAATACCTGCATGAACACATACACAATCCAAACAAACTTGGACATCATTGTCATGGCCTTCTGTAGTCCAGGCTTAGGAGTGGTATGAACCAACCACCCCCTCTAGGGTTTTGGCGCCTGCAAGTTCGGGGCTTACACAGGCATCCGCAACCCCAGCGGGGAAAGAGGGTTAGGGAACGTTGCTTGGATAGGTACGGGAAGCAGGAACACCGGGTAGAGGGTACAGGGTTCAAAATTGCATAGGATTCCGGGTGATTAGGGGGAAAAAAACATACCAAATTGAATCACACATACATCCATGCATTAGAGCACCCCCCAGCAAGCATATGCAGAGCAGTTTGAAAGAAAAACAACAAGACACTTAGCTCTGGTTTTGAGTGCTGGCCTCCTGCCTGCGCACTCTCAGGTCTGGTTACAGGAGCACTGCAATGCTGCAAAGAGAGCCACACTCAACAACCTGTACGTGCCAATTACACAAAAACACACCACCAAACATGCCCCATAGCAACAAACTACTCTACAAACAGACAATCTGGTGTAGATGCTTCGTACCCATATATAACATTACCCCTGTGACGGGTCATACACAGTCAATGCAGTAAGTCAGCCGCCGGTGGGTGCATGGCAAATGGAACACCAATGTGTCACAATTCACACAACATGCAATGTTCCCTGGGTAAGCAGACAGACCCATATAGCAAGCCATGACTTCAGCGCAAGTTGCGTACCACCATGACCGAAACAAAGTTGGCAGTGCATTTATCATAAAGTACATGGAAATGAAATGCACTGCACCCGAGTATGTCCCTTGCTGTATGTCCCTGTGAGCTGCCCCTTTCCATGTCTCGGAAGGCTACATGGTTGATAAAAGTGCCTCAATGGACCTTGGTGTACCGGAGGGCATGTGCCACTGCCCCTGCAGGTGTCCCAGACAACCCTACAATCAACAGCCATCAGTCCACCAACACATCTGAGCTGCATTGTGTGTTTCAACACCAATATTCGTCCAAGCTCACCCTCAGTGCTGTGACTAAGCCTGCATGTGCAACTCGCCTGGTGCAAGCTTTGCTGTGTAGTGGCCCCCCTGTGCTGCTCACCTTGCCTGGAGTTCCTTGGAACACCTCAGCAGTTCTAGGATGTCGGTCTGCAATCCCTGTGCCTCTGCTTGTGCACACTTGTGCATGTGGGCACCAACAAATGTGTCAAAAATTCCGTCGTCCAATGGGCCATGTCTGCTGGCTAAGGTGCTCTGGAGGCTCATCCCCCTGCAGAAAGGTCATGAAACACATGATTAATGCTTCAAAGTCATCTGTGTGTGTCTCTTCAGGCATCTCATTACTTGACCATGTCAGAGAGTCACAGCATAAATCACACCATCAGTCCGTCTTTCACATCCAAAGTGTGTGACACTATCTACAGCATGAATTGCAACAAGCACGTGTACAGTAAAGATAAGAAACATACTACACAATGCTTAGCAATGAATGTACACATTAATCATGAAACACCCCATCTAGCAAAAGCTGAACAGTGGACAATAACACCAAAATCATCCCCACTAGGGGTGTAAACACAAGTCACACAGCACCAGACATGCCACAGATATGACAGTCCAAGGCCCTTGTGTAAAATTTTGTAACACCGAACCATCCTTGCAAGCCCATGGGTAAGGGAGGCAGGAGTGGCATATGTGAGTCAAGGACCCCAAGCATCAAACACATACAAAAGACAAGCCTGAAGGGCCCAGCTGGATCAGACAGTGGATGCCTTCAAAAGCCACAAAGCACCGCACCATCACATGAAAGCACAATAGACGGGCAATTTTGAACTATAGTAACTATTAACTAATTACACTAACTATGGAAAACCTACATTACCTAATTAAACTAACTATCAAACAGAAACTTAACTAACTAAACTTAAAGAAAAATCAAAAATGGCCACATACGACCCGGGGGGAGGGGAGGCACCCAGGAGGGGGGAGGTACAGGGTGCTGCTCAACATCCACATGCGATGATGCTGAGCCAAAGGGCCCAGCTGGAACAGACAGTGGATGCCTTCAAAAGCCACAAAGCACCGCACCGTCACATGAAAGCACAATAGACGGGCAATTTTAAACTATAGTAACTATTAACTAATTACACTAACTATGGAAAACCTACATTACCTAATTAAACTATCAAACAGAAACTTAACTAACTAAACTTAAAGAAAAATCAAAAATGGCCACATACGACCCGGGGGGAGGGGAGGCACCCAGGAGGAGGGAGGTACAGGGTGCTGCTCAACATCCACATGCGATGATACTGAGCCAAAAAAAAACCCTCCATGGGCTCAACGCCTGCACAGCCCGACCTATGTGGGAGATAGATGGTCGTCCAAGTCTGGCTCATCCTGGAAAGGAGGACGTGGCACAGTAGCCTGGCCACGCCTAGCCACAGCTTGCCTCTCGTCGGCAGCAAGTCTGCCGGACCGGTGAGCCTGGTTCTGTGTGGCGATGTGACATAGGTCTGCATGCAGAACCTCACGTGATACACGTGCTTCCTCTTGCAAGGTAGCACGTGTAACACGGAGTTCCTCCTGCAAGGCCTGGCTGGACAACCGCTGCACCTCCCGGCAAGCCTGTAGCTCAGCCGAGATGGTACGCTCAAGCTGTGCAAACCTCTCCTCTGCCTGCTGCCTCTGGGACATCATAAGGACACCCAGAGTGGATCTGAGGGAAGCATACTCCTCCCTCAGGGCATCCATGTGCGCCTCTGCGTGAGCAGCAATTGCTTGACGCAGAGACGACATTTCAGCCTGGCGTGCCCTGTCTGAGGCCGCCATGGCCAGCCTGAGCGAGCGGGCCGTGGACCGTGCCGCCTGCTGCTGGAGAAGCACCTGCCTAGCAGGGGGGAGCACAGATCGGGCCACACGCTCCATGCTCTCAGCGATGTTCTCCATTGCTGCCCCCTGCCGTTCTGAATTGGCAGTCATGTCTTGCTCCCACTCAGTATACTGCGGTTGTGCGCGGCGACCGCATTGCCGGGTTTGACCCCTGCGGGACCCAAGGACCGGGGGTCCTAGCTGTGTTGGCACCGCCCGCGGCTGCACGACTACATGCCCCCGTCGACGTGATGTGCCATGCACATCAGTGACTGGTGTGGAGGGTGATCCTACGTCCCGATCCGCCACGGGCGGAGGAACCAAGACTGTCTGATCCCTCAGTGCAGGTGTCGCAGACAGAGGAGTGTCCACATCAGAATTACTCACCCCTGACACATGGACTTGATGCTCATCCAACTCAACATGGACGTCAGAGTCGTCATCAAGGCTGGACTCATAGGTAACCAGAGACAAGATGGACTGTAGCACTTGGGGGTTTTCGTGGCCTACCACCCCACGACCCCCACTAGTGCCGGGTTGATGTAGCGGTACCAACCCTGTGTCTGGCATGACAACACCATCCTCCGCCTCCATTGCATCATCACCTGAAAAATAGAGAGAAAAAATGTCACTACACATGTCAGAAGCACAGAACACACACACACACCGACAGCAAACGCATCAGGCAGACATGTGACACACAACATATAACCTGCCATGCAGGCTGGGTCAACTTTGAATTGCTTCTGTGATCAGACCTGTTGAAAGGTGGCAGTTTCCATGGAAGTGGGTCTATGCAGTGCAGAAAATGTGTACGCCACTCACTACCTACATGTACAAGGACTCTATGGTGTGTGCCAGGAAATGTGAAGGCAGTGCAATGTCAAATTCAGACATCACGTGCATTGTGCATTCAATGTGTACCATATCTAGAAGCCAAGCACCCCTCCACCCCAGTACCAAAGCAGGGATGCCTAGCATGGTATCAAAAGGCTGACCATACACCTGTGTATTGACAGGCAGTGTTGACTGGCATCAACAGCTGAATGTGATTCAAGTGACAACACTCCAAATGATGCAGGGACAGTAAGCAGGACACATGATGAAAACTCTGGATTCCGCCCATGTGTGAAGAAGACACAACAACAGTTGGACAGAGTCATTGGCCATTGAACAGGCTGAGGCCTGTGAGCCACACAGATTGTCAGACCCTAAACATGTGTGCAACGCAGGACTGAGCCACAGTTGACATGGGAAGGCTGATGAGATGGCAGGCAATGTATGTAACCAAGGACTTGTATTACAGTGATCATCCAGTCAAGGACACATAGGGGCATGCATGCAATGCACATGGAGCATGAATGGGCACTCATGTCCCTGCGGGAGATCTGACCTATGCACAGTACAAGTGAGATACCCTGCATCAAGTACTAAGGCTGTACCACACGGCATATGTTTGGCAGATTCTACGCTGGAAGTTAGCATCTACAGAGGACGCATGAACAAGAAAGTACACATTGGCAAGATTGAAGAACACCAGTGCAAAGGTGGAACTGGGGTGCAGAGTGGCGGAGGAGGGGCAAGGGAGCATGCCTACATGGAGTCCCCGCATGCAGGCAGAGGAGACATGCATGACGGAAGCATTGCATTACTTACACATCAGAACCATGTACACGTCACATGAAGCAGCAATCATGCACAACACATCCCACAAGTGAAACACACATGTCCTCAACAAACACGCATCAACACTCACTGGACTGGGCATCAAAGTCCAGCATCTCTCCCACTCCTTCGACCAATTCAGGTGGTATGAACTCCGCAATGAGTGCCTCATGCAGAGTGAGCTCTTCCTCCTCTGGTGCAGGCCCACCGCCAGTCACCAGAGTCAAGTTGTAATTAGAGGCACGCTTAGCCTTAGTGCTGCGTTTGATGTCATTCCAACGCTTTTTGCACTCTTGCGCCGTGTGCACCTCATGGCCGAATGAACTGACATGTTCCGCAACATGCTTCCAGTGGGTGTCACGTTGGGCAGCCGTAGTCTGACTATTGGCACCCACTAGCACGTCACGGCTGTGGCCCCGCACGTAGTCCATGAGGAAGTCCAGTTCCTGCTTACAGAAAGGCTTCTTCCTCGACGTGCAGGAGGTCGTGGCTGTGTGTGGGGTCCCAGCCTGTGCTGCAGGTGCAACCTTGCTCCTCTTGGACTGTGGTGCAGACCCTGACTGGCTAATGCCGCCCTGACCAGTATGGCCAGTGGGTTCAGTGGATTGAGCCAAGGGAGTGGCAGGTGGAGGGATGACCAAAGGCCTGACTTGTGTCAGTGGCAGCTGGGTGCCCACTAATGGACCCTGCGCAGCAACACCAGCTGTGGCAGGGCAATTGACCGCAACGGTCCTGGTTGGCAGACTCACAACCGGGGTGCTGTTGGGTGCATCTGCCCCTGCACTTGCCAACACCCGGCTGTTCGGGGCTGCAGATGACATGACTGCCCCAGGGACACGTGTCTTGGTCTGAGCAGCCTGGCCTGCCCCTATGGTTTCCCCACTGGCCTGTTGGAGATCTACCAAGGGCTCTTCAAGTGCCAACGCAGCCTGCGCTGGCAGACCCCGAGCCTGGGTGGCGGTGTCCACAGCTGCACCTGCAACTACCACTACCCTTCGGCCCGTGGCAGTGGATGGAACGGACTGCCGGGTCACACGGGTGCCAGTGCCAGATGCAGAAGCTGCATCTCCCGGAACCACAGGGGGTGGTGGCATGACTGCACCGACACATGGCACAACATTGTGCTCAAGTGGCGCACCCCTGCCTCTTCCCCCTCTGTGGCCGCCCTGGACACCCTACTCCCTGGTCACCACGGCCACGTTAATGAGCACACCCGCCATGAGGAGGACGCCCAGCTGAGGCGCCCCTCACCTTTGGTGCCCTCCCAACCATGGCACAGATGTAGTAGTGCTGGCACAGATGGAGTGGTGCCAATGGGAGGTGTACACCACAATTGACCTGGGCAATTGGGGTGAAGGGGGTGGGAAGCAAGATGTTAACAGCCCCCCTGCACCTGCAAGGCTGTATGTGACCCCGGTGATGTGGTGATGGGTCACGCAACGCTCAGGCACCCCAAAACTGCAGTAAAACCGTGCACGCAACCCTGCAGCCTACGTGCGTGTATTCAACCTCCCGCAGTACGCGGTGGCACCCAGTAACACGAATAACGCGTACCCGTGGGACACGCAGGCTACTATGACATCGAAAATGGGTGCGATACACAGGGGCACCCGCAGTGGGAAAAAGAGCGTGTGCGACTCACCGTCTGACTAGCGCGATGCAGAAAAAACACGCGTAGCCAATACCCCCGCCAAAAGAAGAGATACGTCCTTGATAGCTGTGAAGTTGTGATGGCGCGCGAAACAACAGGAAGCAGCAACACACGTCGGTCTCCACGAAAGGCACGTACAGCGAACTGCTGGGCCCGCTCACCTTTAACACGTGCTGAGGGAAACGCACGCACGCGTCACGTCACTTACGCGCATGGGCCCTTTCCTCGTATTACACGCGGACGTGCAGTTTTTCACGTGTGCTGAAATGCCCATGCACGCCTGTGCGCGTCACGTCACAGGGGCGCTTGCGCTTCAGGGGCCATCTGTCCAATGAAATTGCGTTTGCGTGCAGACGCGCTTACGTGCTAAGGGCCTTTCCTCGAATTACACGCTGACGTGCCGAATTTTCACGTGCCAAATCACTCCGTATCAAGCTGGCCACGCATAAGAACACGGAAGAGCACGCTCCTGCCCAGAAGGCTGAACTACTGCCCCCCAGAGCCCCGAGCACGCTCCCACCTGCCATCTGCTGCTGCCTGACTACCTGCTGCCCACGTGCCCTGCCATTTGCTGCCTGCACATCAGCTAGAGGTGCTGTTGCTGTGACCACCCCTGCTGGAACCGAAGACTCCGGACTGGGATTCCATTGCTCCACAGCCCAGCCCCAGGACCCAGTTGCCCACACACTCCTGCCTCTGGGGTTGTCATGTTGGGCACTGCAACATCTGGCACCACTGACAACCCCCGGCCAGAGAGGCAGAGGGGCACCTGCTTCAGTGCCACCGAAGTTGGTGTCCTGGTGGAGCAAGTCCTGGGGCAGTATGATGCCCTCTTCGGAAGTTCCCGCGTCGACAAGGAAGGATGGACTCAGATCTGGACTGACATCGTGACTGCCATCAACACAGAGGGGGTGGCAGTCCGCGACTTCCAACATGTCAAGAAGCGCTGGGAGGACTTCAGGTCCAGGACCCTGAACAAGGCCCGGCGCCTCTTGAAGGCAGCGGATGCCAAGGGGCGCCGGGGCCACTTGTCGGAAGATCAGATGAGGGTCCTGGAACGCATATCCCCAGGGCTCCACGTCCAGGTCCTTGAGAGGCAGACCCGTCTGGAGTCGAGCGGTAAGTGTACATGCATCCTGATTGTGAGCTGTGCGTGTGGTGATGTTTCAGTAGTGTGCAGGTTGCACATTTGTTTGTATGGGGTCGAGTATGGGTGGGGGTGTACAGGGCCGTGGTGCTAACACATGCGAGGGCTGGAATGTGTGAGACATGGATGGTGCTTGTGTGTGTAGGCTTGCATGCCAAATGCAGTTGTGTGGGCACACATGTTTGGATGAATGTGTATGTAAGTAGACATGTCCGTGATGCCACGCATGTATGTTGTTTTCAGCTGCATGTATCAGCACTGTGTACATGTGCATTTGACAAGGGTGCAACAGTGATGCAATATGCATGCATGTGACAGCCGGATGTGGAAGCCTGATTGGCAGATGTGACATGGATGCCCATCTGAACACTGCAACACTTGGCAGAGGTGTACACATGCATGCAAGTGTGGTGGTGTGTGTACATGTGTGGTGCACTTCCTGTGTTGCATGTGATGTCTGGCTCAGCTTTGCCTGCTCATGCTGTTGTATGGGTATGGATGGTGCTGGCAGTTGCGATATGGCTGTGGTATGGCTCATGTGTGGGAGTTGAAATGACATGTGTGTTGGGGATTGTGATGGCATGTCTGAGGTTTGCCAATGCCACTCATGTACAACTGTCATGTGTGTATGTGTCCATTGTACAGTGCCCTGATGCCTGTGTTTCATTTCTCCCTGTCTGCAGCGTCAACTGATGAAGAGGGCGGAGAAGGTGCTGTGGAGCACAGCGGCGGGGATCCCACCGCCAGCCGGAGACGCAAGGCCCGGCTCCCCTCCCATGTTGTCATCTCGTCGGGGAGTGAGGAGTCCAGTGCCGCGTCCCAGGCCGCAGCTGCCGGGGGGAGTTCCAAGAGGCGGAGGTTGGAGTTGGACTCCTCGGCAGCAGAAGGGGCAGCTGGGACCCCACAGGGCCCAACAGGGGAAGATGGCACAGAGTCATCCAGGTTGGTGGGTGGTTTGGTGGAGGAGGAGGCCATGCAAGCAACAGAGACGGGGTCTGGAGGTGGGGATCCCACTGGTGCTAGTGGTGCAGTGCAGGACCAGGGACAGGAGGCAGCACAGGCCACCGCGGAGGTGCCTGTGTGCAATCCTGTCCCTGATCCTGTCCCTGCATCATCTTGCACCAGCAGGGATGCCTACGTCCAGACCCGTTTTCAGGAAGGGGATGAGCAAACGAAAACTGGCCTTCCTCTGCCTGCGGACGTGGCTATCCGGGTCCGGGTTGAGCCTGTCCTAACTGGTGTGGCGTTGCGTCAACGGGCCATGCGAGGTGACCTGCAGTCTTTTCATGAGGAGACTGCACGTCATCTCGAATGGCTCGTTGACCACGTCAGCCTGCTGGGACAGGTCACCCAGGCCGGATTCCTCCGTTTGATGGGGCTTGCTACGACCCCCTCCTCAACTGAACCCCCTATGCGCCAGTCGTCCTCCGTGCCATCTTCCCACCCATCAGTCACCTGGGTGCCCTGTGGAGCTGCCTCTGACGGTGCGGCCAGGCTGGTGGAGGAGGCATCCCTGCCACAGTCGGGAGTCGGACGTCCAGCAGGGGTGTCCACATCAACGACTGCACCCCAGCCGGCAGAGGATGTGCAGGCAGCAGGAGGCAGTGCACTTGCAGAGGCGCAGCAGCAGCAACGTGGTGGGAGCCATGAAGGCTCGGGGCCTTCAACATCGGAGGGGCAGGCATCGGCCGGAGGGCAGGAGGACCCAGGACAGAGAGTGTCTTCCGTGTGGCAGCGGTTGGGCCACGCCATAGATGCGGAGCGGCAGCGGGCGGAAGAGGCACGGCTCACAATGGTCAGGGCGGAGAACTCCATGCGGAGGGCCCCGAGGCGGGCCGAGTGCCTCGAGGCAATCCGCAGGGGGTTGGAGGTGGACACGTCGACGGCCCTGCAGACCCTCTGGGCCATGGAGGAGGACCGCCTCCAGGACATTGAGCAGGAGTTCGATGATGCCCTGGCCCGGGACATCCAAAAGTGAGCCGTCAGACTAGCCCGCTGCCCTTGTACATAGTTATGTAGGTAGTGTTAGGTTTCCTTTTTTTTTTAAATTTATTTTGGACCTTTTGGACATTGGCCACATTTTTGTATATAGTTTATTTTATTAGTTAGTGTAGTTAGATAGGTTTCATTTCTTTTGTTGGGATAATGGACCCTGGCTTGTTAGTCTGTACATAGTTCACTGTTGGATTGTATTTTTCTTTCCCATTTTACCCATGGAGCAATGGCTTTCAATTATTATTTCCCATTGGATTTTCTTTTGTGGACAGTGACTTTGGACACCATTACTTTGGATTATGATTTTTGGTTTTGCTTTTTTTCACGGACATGCTTCTTTTCATTTTTGTACATTCCCATTTCTGTTTCTTTATTTTTTATTCTATTTATGTTCACTTTAATACATATTTTTTTATCAAACTTCAATGTGTAGTATCTCATTGGTTTCATGCAGATCATGATATGGGTTTTGAGATTCACTGACACCCATTGGGTGTATGTGAGGGAAATGGGTTTGTTTCGAAACTTGCAATTGGTGTTCTGTCATGTAATTGCCAATTATGAGTTGGTGGATGCAATACTCGGGTGGGTGTTTTGCATTTGGAAGCTGACCATAGGGACCAGGGATCTAGATTGTGATGACATGTTGGCTGGGGAACATGAGTTGGGGCCTGCTGGCAGGTGCCCCACAGTGCTGGGGCGTGGGGGTTGTGGGGAACATGAGTTGGACATGGGTGGGGGCCTGCTGGCAGGTGCCCCACAGTGCTGGGGGGTGGGGGTGGTGGGGAACATGAGTTGGACATGGGTGGGGGCCTGCTGGCAGGTGCCCCACAGTGCTGGGGGGTGGGGGTGGTGGGAGACATGGGTGGGGGCCTGGTGGAGGGTGTCCCTGCACTGCTGGGGGATGGGGCTGGTGGGAGACATGGGTGGGGGCCTGCTGGCAGGTGCCCCACAGTGCTGGGGGGTGGGGGTGGTGGGGAACATGAGTTGGACATGGGTGGGGGCCTGCTGGCAGGTGCCCCACAGTGCTGGGGGGTGGGGGTGGTGGGAGACATGGGTGGGGGCCTGGTGGAGGGTGACCCTGCACTGCTGGGGGATGGGGGTGGTGGGAAACATGGGTGGGGGCCTGGTGGAGGGTGCCCCTGCACTGCTGGGGGATGGGGGTGGTGGGAGACATGGGTGGGGGCTGGTGGAGGGTGACCCTGCACTGCTGGGGGGTGGGGGTTGTGGGAGACATGGGTGGGGGTCTGCTGGCAGGTGCCCCACAGTGCTGGGGGGTGGGGGTGGTGGGAGACATGGGTGGGGGCCTGCTGGCAGGTGCCCCACAGTGCTAGGGGGTGGGGGTGGTGGGAGACATGGGTGGGGGCCTGGTGGAGGGTGACCCTGCACTGCTGGGGGATGGGGGTGGTTTGAGACATGGGTGGGGGCCTGGTGGAGGGTGCCTCTGCACTGCTGGGGGATGAGGGTGGTGGGAGACATGGGTGGGGGCCTGGTGGAGGGTGACCCTGCACTGCTGGGGGATGGGAGTGGTGGGAGACATGGGTGGGGGCCTACTGGCAGGTGCCCCACAGTGCTGGGGGGTGGGGTGGTGGGGAACATGGGTGGGGGCCTGGTGGAGGGTGACCCTGCACTGCTGGGGGGTGGGGGTGGTGGGAGACATGGGTGGGGGCCTGGTGGAGGGTGACCCTGCACTGCTGGGGGATGGGGGTGGTGGGAGACATGGGACGGGGCCTGGTGGAGGGTGCCCCTGCACTGCTGGGGGGTGGGGGTGGTGGGAGACATGGGTGGGGGCCTGGTGGAGGGTGACCCTGCACTGCTGGGGGATGGGGGTGGTGGGAGACATGGGTGGGGGCCTGGTGGAGGGCGCCCCTGGTGGCTTGGGGTGCAGAGGGACATGCGTTGGTGGGCAGTAGTGAAAGTTGACATGTGGGTTGGCTGGGGGGCATGGCCATGGTGGATGGGGTGCCTGCATGACATGTGCAGGGTAGGCCCCTGTGGTGTGAGCCACCTGCAGGGGCCGTGGAGGGTGTAGAGGGAACACCTGGGAGGACCCACACGTGCAATTCACGTGTGGTGCTCCCCGCGCACCCCTGTAAAACACGTACCATGATGGAATCGCGTGTGGAACTTCAAGCACACCCCTGTGATACACGTACCCTGCTGAAATCACGTGTGGAACTTCCCGCGCACCCTGAAATACACGTAGCCAGGACATTCGCATGTGGAACTTCCCGCGCACCCCTGGAATACACATACCCTGCTTACTTCGCATGTGTGACTTCCCACGCACCCCTGGAATACACGTACCCTGCTGATATCGCGTGTGAAACTTCCCACGCACCCCGAAATACACATAGCCAGGACATTCGCGTGTGGAACTTCCCGCGCACCCCTGATATACACGTACCCTGCTGAATTCACGTGTGAAAATTCGCGCACCCCTGATGTACACTTACCCTGATGGAATCGCGTGTGGAACTTCCCGCGCACCCCTGGAATACACGTACCCTGCTGACTTTGCGTGTGTGACTTCCCACGCACCCCTGGAATACACGTACCCTGCTGATATCGCGTGTGAAACTTCCCGCGCACCCCGAAATACACGTAGCCAGGACATTTGCATGTGAAACTTCCCACGCACCCCGAAATACACGTAGCCAGTACATTCGCGTGTGGAACTTCCTGCGCACCCCTGGAATACACGTGCCCTGCTGATATCGCGTGTGAAACTTCCCGCCCACCCGGAAATACACGTAGCCAGGACATTCGCGTGTGGAACTTCCCGCGCACCCCTGAAATGCACGTACCCAGCTGAAATGATGTGAGGTACTTCCCGCGCACCCCAGTGATACACGTAGCCCGCTTGCCATGCTGGTACAGGGTTAGCGCAGCCCTTTGCGCTGGATTGGGGATTTTGATGGCTTTTCCCTGCGCGAGAGGCGTTCTTGGGGGTGTAACTGGCGCTGCTGCAGGGTCGCGGCGCCACTGTGCGCCACGGCTGGTTTTGGTGGCTGGTATCCATGAATACGCTGTGTGCGGAAATGGGTTTTGGCGCACGCGGCTGGCGCAGGGATTCGCACGCGCACACTGTGCGCTAGCCGCGTGTGCCACTTGTGCGCTGGATTCTATGAATTACCCTCATAGTTGGGTCTGGAAATTTACTCAAATATGTGGGTACCGTAGACCAATATTTGTCCATCAATGTCAGGGAGGGACACAGTCCGGATTTTCTCATTTTATCAATTGTTCTTATCCAGTCCATTGTTTTAAATAGCTCTTTGGCCTTATTTGGGTGTATGATCAGAATATCTTCCATACAAGCTGCTTCATCTAGGACGTTAACACATATTTTATTTTAAATGATTCAGATAATGATTAGACAGTCCCCTCAATGTTACCAGGAGATCTTCATAGAGTGAACAGGGGGGTGAGGGGGGGTGGTAGAATCATCCAGTACTGGGAGATCCAATTCCATTCAAGGGAAGCCCTTTGCGATTTCAGGCCCAGCTCATATCTGAAAAATACTACAGGCACAAAATTAGGGAGATTCAAGACATGCCTCCACAAATTCCCTTCCAGCTTCTCCCAATCGATGTTACATGACTGGGGATTAGTCTCTAAGCCGTAAATCAGAGCCGGGAAGATCTTCCCAATATAGTACTTAATTAACGGTATCATAGAGAACTTACAACATTTATTAAGAAGTTTTTTCATCTGGGAACCTGATTGCAAAATCCTAGCATCCAGGCTTGAGGTAGACATATCCACATTTGGGAAAGCTCTAATCACTGAGCCCAGGTACTTGATCTCATTCATCAGAGGAACCTTTTGATTATCCAAATACCAGTTGGAAGACTTAATTATCTTCCTAGAATGCTTAAGATCATAATTCTAGATTTCTACAGGTTTGATTTCAAGCCATTCATCTTGGCATACGACTGAAAGGATACAAGACGCCTCTGCAGGCCAACCAAGGTTCTTTCCAGTAACACAATATCATCGGCATAGGCCAGCCAAATAGTAGTAGTGTTACCTAGTTTTGGGCTGGCCAATGGATATTGCCTTAACCATTTGACCAAATCTTCCAGATACACGATAAACAGAAGTGAGGCTAGTAAGCATCCCTGTCTAACACCCTTAGATATTATGATTGGTTTAGAAAGGTTACCTTATTGATTCAGTCTAACCTGCATATCAGTATTTTTATGGAGTTCAATGACAATTGCCAGGAGGGATTCAGAGATACCCCATTCTCTTTGTTTAACCCAGAGATGGCGACATACTTCTCCTAAAGCCTGTTTGGTGTCTAGAGATTATGCCCTTTTTGTTTGCCCTGGTACTAAGTCTCTGAGGGCTAACTCTGCAAAGATATTTCCATTGGCGGCCAATAGCGATATTAAGCGGTAATCTATGGGGTCAAGTCGATCTCCCTTCTTAAATATAGGTATAACAACCACCCTCCTCTAGGAACTGGGAATTTGTTTAAAAATTATGATTCCTTTAAATAAAGCAGCCACAACCCGAGCCCAAGTGCCTGGATCAACCTTAAAAATCATATTGCTTAGACCATTGGGTCCCGGGGTTCTGGAGAAGGGAGACTTCATAATTAAACCCTTTATATCTTCTTCCATGTAAAGCAAGGACCACTTCATATAACTTTCAGTGTTTTGTTGCACCGATGGGACACATCCATAAAGCAGAGAGAAATATTTGCCCCACACATGTTCTTGGATCATTCCATCCTGTACAGGGGAATGCGGCTTGTCGAAAGATCCCACTAGGGACCAAGCATTTTGGGGGTTATTTTGGCAAACTGCCCTCAGACAAATTTCTCCTTCAATTTGTGAGCATGGAAACCGGTGCGCTCTAGACCAGTTCCTATAGATATTTTTTATAACTTTAATTTCAGCGTTTGGACATCCCTGCTTCCCCTCCTAGACGTTCTTATTGCTCGTCTCATCTCTCTTTTCTTTTCCCAGGTTTGTTTGTCAAACTGATGCGAATACTAAGCCGGGGCAGCAACTTATGAATTATCTGGGCGATGGATGTCCCAAAGGAAATCCACAAACTCTACATCTATCAAAGTATTTAGCTTTACACATGTTAACAAAGGAGCATGTATTTTTTTCGGAAGGACATATGTATAGATTCATAGATTTTTGCTTTAATTGTTTTCAAGAATTAAAGGATATTCCTCTGTTGTGCCTATATCGCACTCAATATTCGTTGTTAATCTGTTTTTATACACATGAGATTGACACATTTTATGAACATGTGTACTGTGAATTCTTGCACATGTTCTCTATATATCCCTCTCAACTTTTTAATTAATACGCCATGTAATTACCATTGCTTCATCATTTATGATAACTTTTGCAAATACATTCTTTATCTACACTTTTCAGGTAATACATATGTAATACTTTACGAACAGGTCTGTCAGTCGTCAACACTATTACATTTCTTTATACCAAGACTATTTCAAATGTACAATGGACTGTGTGCACTCATTTACGTTTGAGCCCGGAGTCCACTCATGAAGAAATGGAAGCAAGGCAAAGTAAGGAACTACTGATCCAAGGCAGTGATACTGATCATGAATGTCCTGAACATGAAACAAGTTAAATGGATGATGCGTTGACTTGCTGCCAGTGGTGTGAACTGATGCCCACGTTGTCTGGAGAATTCAACTGCTAGGTCCTACCTATCTGAAGAAGATCGCCCAAAAGAGTGTGTTACTTTGCAGAATGAATAAGTCTTACCCATTTGCTTCTTCATATGCTGATGTCATAGATGCATGAACCTCTGGGCACTGTTTGACCAGGGATCACCACTAATAAGTGTGTGTAGCATTAAATTATTAAAATATTTCACAGACATTACTGTTCTTTCACCAGCCTGATGGGAAGAATTCTAATCCATGGGAAGGGAAAGTGTTTTATATTAATAACCCACATCCTTAAAATTTGGTCAGTATTCTGTAAAATAGTGACACACGCTTTCAAATGTCAAATGTGAAATCCTTATTTTCACAAGTTTCAGTAGTGGACAATGCTAATGTTTCACGTCAAAAGTCTTCCTGCAATCCAGGATTATATTAGTATTTGTTAATCTAGAATGATTAAAGGTTGTTGGCTTGTGAACCAACTTAGAAAATGGTACAGTTTGAACAAAATATAGATCCACTTTGCCATGTTGGCCCTGTATTTACTACTCAGTTCTGTTTTCCCATGTTCCTGCCTCTTCTTGATCTCGCCTTGTAGTGTGCAGTCCGGCTGTATCTGGGTCCCCACAAAGGATTTCTGGCATGGATAAATGTTTCACAGCTAATACATTTTAAAACATGTCCTACAAGCATAATCAATTGTATATCTCTTTGATCAAATTAATAGTGTACCTCCTTCCAACAGATGGTACTGTCTTGTGACATACAGCACATTTGCTTGCTGGATTCATGGCAGACATGTAACCAAAGTGCCTTGAGTTATATCAGCATGCAGTTTAAAAAATATCCAAACACCATGCCAAATATAAGAATATTCTTTCACGTAAAACAAATGAATATGAACGTGACAAAGTGTTGGCTCCCAGCTCACGTCATTCACTCTCACACACTCCGGCTGATGATGACAGGAGCCATGCGTGTAATCAACCTCCTTTATTCGTATCCAAACCTTGACTGACTGAAACTTCCCTCTTCGTCCCTCCCCTTCCGCCCTCCTCCTGCCCTGGCGCGCTCTTCCTGCTTAAAGGAGCCGCACCTCTTTATTCACCCATAACATCTCCCCCATGCTTAACATGAAAGCTTGGGCTTATATTTGTTCAATGAATCTCGTAGGTCTCCGCACTGTCCTTTGCGGTCTGCCAAGGGACTCTCTGGTTTCACCCACTGTTTCGGCCGGGGGACTTGCCCTTTCTTCTGGCTCCAGGTTTTTCGTTATGAGCCCTGGCATTTCTGGTTCCTCAATGTATAGCCTCTTGAAGAATGATGCGTTTTGGGTTATTTCTCCTGGTTCCCCTGTTGCGGTTATCATGGGCCCTTTTACGGCAGTAATCACCAAGGGCTCTGGGCTGTAGCGTGTGTCTGTCTTTCTTAGTTGTTCGAACTAGAACCGTCTGTCCTACTTCAAGATGTGATTCTTTCACTTTCCTTTTCTTGTCAGCCCATTCTTTGGCTCGAGCTTTCCTTTCGGCATCTCATTCCCTTATGGCTGCATCTTGCTCTGGGGTATAGTTGTCCCACTGAGGAATGCGGGTCCGAGGTTTGTATTTTGTCATTAGTTCAGCAGGTGCTTGTCCTGTCGCATTGTGTGGTGTGTTCCCGTAGCTCCTAAGCATTCTGCATATCGCTTGTGGATGTGGCATTTGGTCTGCTAGGGCCTTCTGTCGTGTCAGTTTAATGGTAGCCATGAAGCGCTCCACCATTCCATTTGCCTGGAGCCAGAGTGGCGTGATCTTTTGGTGGTGGAAGCCGAGGTGGTCTACCAGTTTTGCGAAGTCACGTCCTTGAAAGGGGGGTCCATTGTTGGTCTTTACGATGGTTGGAATGCCTCATTCGCTGAACAGTTCATCGATGATGGGTGCGGCTTCGTGGAACGATGTCGAGAGTGTCTGTTTGATGATGTCATGATGCCTGCCCTCGGAGCACCAGGCCAGGCCCAGCACCCCCGGAAGCAGGCATCATGCCCTCGGGTAAAAGCCCAGCTGCCCCTTATAGGGGCTCTTTGGACTCAGTCCTGGCGCCTTTGGCGCCAGGCTCATGTTGGACATCAATCCTGGCGCCATAGGCGCCCGGCTCATAAAGGGAGGTGTTTGGTGCACTTACCTGATGCAGACCATGCTGCACGCTTCAGGCCTCCCTGAGACCTGAAAGGGAGTATTTTTTCATAGGGACTATTTTTTAACTTGGGCGTGGCCAGGGAAGGATACATACCTAGTTGGGGAAGGATACATACCTGGGACTTCTTTGGAGGCTATTTAAGCCACGCCCAGACAGCAGCTCATGCTTCGCGTTGTTCTGCATTCCAGCAGCTGAACGCTCACCGTGTCTGCTCCTGCTCCTGGACTCCAGCCACGCCCGCCTCAAACCTGGAACTCCTGTTAGGAAAGAAGAGAAGAGAAAGGTGAAAACCACGAACTATTTCAAACTTCTTACCTGCATCCGGAATCTTCACTCCAGCATCCCTGAAGAAGGACTTCCATTTAAAAGCATTGTGTTGCTCGCTGCAGCGCGCTCTTCACTCACCTGTTCTCGAGACATCTCCCGGCTCCATCGCGGCTGTCAGCACACGTCGCCACATCTCTGCGCCTAGGGGAGAGAAGAAGAGACAAAAGGTGAGCAAAGGGAACACCGGAGGAAAGCCTAATTTACAGCCATAATACTTACCAGCTTTTCTTGGTGTCATCCCATATTTCGGGTCGGCGCCGCTCCATTGGCAGGTACCGCACCCCGGCCCCTATGGGGAAAGGACAAAAGACATTATTGGGAAATGATAAAGAAATTTAGAGGAATCACCCTCACTAACTCACCTTAGTTTACCATCGGCAATTAACCCCTTCAACGCATCGTCTTCATTCTGCATCTGAAATAAAGGACAGATCACAAGTTAGGAAGACAACATAAAAGGGGGCTCACTCTTGAACTTTTGAATCTTCATACTTACGGCGTTTCGCTCAGAAAAGTCAAGAGGATTTTGCCAGCGCCATTCTGAAAACCAGTGAAGTAACTGGACTAACGTGCGCCCCTGCACCAGACGCAGGATGGAGAGTTCATACTTCCAAACCATAAGGTGAGCTTAAACCGGGGGTTTGGAGGAGGAAGTTAGAGGAGAACGAAGGGGAACAAGGGGGGAATCAAGCACACTATTCTGCAGACGGTTAATTCCCTTTCTCATCTGCAGAAGGATCTTCCTACTGGCCAGTCAAGCAAGATTTGGGGAACCAGTTCAATCAGTGTTCCGGGCTCTGCGCATCACGCTTGAAGAGCCACAGCAATCCAGACTAGACCTGCGCCTCCGTGGGAACCAGGTGAGCGTTACAGATGAAAGGGAATTGTGAGTACTCGTGAATCGCTACGAGCAGGTATCCTCCTTCCTTTAGGGGCCATAAAAGTCTATTGCAACCCTTTGCCAGGGTCTTTCTGGTAGTGGCATTGGCTGCATTGGGTTTGGGTCTGTCTTTTGTGCTGCTTGTTGACATGGCCCACAGTGAGCTAGATGTCTTCTACTATGATGTCCATGTAAGGGAACCATGCATGGCTTCTTAGCATTTTCTTAGTGTTCTCAATTTCCCTGTGCCATTCATGGGCTATAGTAACTAGTGTCTTCCAGAGATCTCTTGGAGCCACTAGTCAGTTGCCACGTAGTAGTATGCCCTGGTCTGTGGCCACTAGTTCCTGATGTATCTTCGCTCTGCGGTTGAAATCTTTCTTGTCCGCTCCTTCCTCTCCTTTGTCTCTCCCATGCACGTTTTTCCAGTTGTTTGTGTGGTTGAGATATAGGGCCACTTTGATGGTGGGATTGGCCCTGCTTCTCGCTGTAAACACCTCTATTGAGATGCTGGGAGGCATGGCATTGGTGGAGAGGTACGCAATGTACTCTTCCGCTTTGCAGAACAGTGAGCTGTCTCTGTCCCCCCTGTCGGGTGTCTTGACAAGTAGTCGGCTGGATTGGCATCCTCCCCCTGGTTTGTGTATAATGGTGAAGTTGTATTCTTGGAGTCTGATGCCCCATCGTTTTATCCGGGGGGGGGCATTTTGGTTTTGGGGTTGCCGAATAGGGACAGCAGGGCTTAATGGTCTGTTACTAGCGTGAATCTTTGACCTATTACAAAGTGGTGGAATTTTTTGCAGGCCCATACCTCTGCCAGGCTCTCCCATTCTGCCTATGAGTATGCCTTCTCAGTGGAAGACAGGGCTGTGCTGAAGTAGGCCACTACTGCGTGGTGGGCCCTGTCACTGGGGCTAGTTTGGGCAAGAAAGGCACCGAGGTGTATTGGGCTGGCATCAACTGTGATGATGGTGTCCCATTCAGGGTGGAAGCAGGCTAATTGGCGGTGGTTCGCTAGGCTGTCTTTGATGGTCTGGAAAGCCATCTGGTACTGTGAGTCGCAGATGAAAGGGGTGTCCTTCTTGAGGAAGGGTCTGAAGTGGGTCGGTGGTGGTGGCGTAGTTTTGAAGGTATCGTGCACAGTATCCCACCATTCCTAAAAACGACCACAATTCCGCAGTTGTTCTGTTGTTGTGGTGGAGTGAAGGTCCTTGATGGCCTTTATTTTGTTGGGGTCAGCTGTGATGCCCTCATCAGAGAATATGTGTCCGAAAAACTTGAGGCTTGTTTTGTTGATGTCACATTTGGGGCCATTGAGCGTTAGGCCGGCGTCCTGTAGGATTTTGCATGCTGTGAGGAGCCTCTGTCATGGAGTTTTTGGGTTTTCCCAAAGATGAGGATGTCGTCGCTGTAATTTAAGACATTGACTTCTGATGAGATTAGTTGTCGAATAGTTTCTTGGAAGATCTCCATGGCCAAGGATATGCTGAAGCTAAGGTGTTTATGTCTGAATAGACCCTCGTGTGTGGCAAAGGTGGTAATTGGTCGGGAGGCTGGGTCAATGACGAGCTGGTGGTAGCCCTGGTTAAGGTCCAATTTGGAGAAGTGTGTCGCCTGATTAAGCCTGACAAGCATGTCTTCTAGACTTGGGCCGGGATGCCTTTCCCTTTGAATGGCAATGTTGGGAATGCGCATGTCGCACATATGCGTAGTCGCCCTTTGTTCTTGGGGACTATTACAATGGGTGATACCCATGGTGTGGGTCCTACGGCTTTATCAATAATGTCATTCTGTAGTAGGAGTTGTAGTTCTTTGGACACTTACGCCTGAAGGTGCTGTGGTACCGGTGTTACTGTGGGGTCAATGTGTAGTTTAATGACAGAGTCTTTGAGCATTCCTACCCCTTCAAATAGCTTGGGAAATTGAGATTTGGGGGCATCTTTGTCAATGGGTCAGCAGGCTATTGCCAGGACATCATGTATGTCCGACGGGTAGCCTTTGATTATCTCTGTTGATTCGTACTGTAGGTCTATGAGTGCTAGGGCTCTGGCTGTTCTGTAGCTAAGGAGGCATCGCCCTACTGAGGGACTCTGGATGACGTGAATCGTTGTTGGTACAGTGAGACCTCTGTTGGTCAGGTCGCAGAGGAATTGACCCTTGGATGTCAGGGGTAGCGCTGTTCCCCATTGAAAGATGTGAGTTTCCGACTGGCGTAGTGGGTATTCATCCGCTATCGAGTGGAGTAGTTCTTCGTTCATCACATTAACGGTAGCCCCCGTGTCAACAACAAATTGATTCTTGGTGTTTCCCATTGTATTGTCACTTTGGGAGCTGGTGTGTCATCGGTACTGATGTTGAGGAGCCTGACGTATTCCCTGTCATATCCATCTTGCAGGTATAGAGGTTGCTGATTTTCCACCATTAGTGTCCTAGGCGGGGAGCTGCTGTATGGGTTATAGTTTGGTGTCGTAGGGGCCATTCTCCTACCTTGGTTTTGGGTTAATGCAAGCTCCCTTGTATAGACCTCATCTAGGATGGACTTCCTGGGTTGGTCATAGTGTTGGTAGTCATATAGTTCATGGGCTTTCCTGTCGGGCTCAATTTGTAGACCTTTGAGGGCTCTTACGGTGTTCGGGCGTTGATGGGTCATTGTGGAGTATGTCATTCCTCTGTTGGGTGTCCATCGGTCTAGTTGTTCTCTTTGTGGTTCCAGGTGTGCGCTGGGGTTTTGCAAGTTCTGTTGGCGGCCGGACCCCGTTTCTGGGAGTTGTTCTTTGCACATGGCTTGGAAGTGGTTTTCTTGGGCACAGCCTAAGCATCTCTGGCTGATTGGGGCATGGTCCTCTGTGGGCATATTCAAACCCGCATCGGTAGCATTGCCTGTCACTTTGGGGTTGTTGTAGGGGGTGCCCAGAGGGTTGTCAGCTTTGTGGGCTTTGATATCTTGTGTACGGTGTTATGGCTGCGATGATGTCCCCCTTCTTTGGATTTTCGATGGCCGCGGCTTGGACGTCTATTCGTTCATATACCCTTACGAGGTCAAGGATTTCCTTGAGGGACAGAGGCTTTTTTAAGAGGTGCTTTCTAAACATCAATGATATGCACCCTTCGATTATTCGCAGTCTGATTGCTTTGTCATCGTTGAAGTTGGCGAAGTTGCATTTCAGAATTTTCCTCTGAAGGCGTATGACAAATTCACCTATGGATTTGTGAGCTAGTTTAGCGCATTGATTAAAGGTGTAGCGTTCATAGTCTCTGTTGGGTGCAACTACTAGCTTCTCGTTGATGGCTTCCAGAAGGCGCTGATATGTGGCTCGTTCCTGTGGTGGAATTGTTTGTATTATGTTTTTGATTTCTCTTCCTGCCACATTCGTGAAGATGCTGATTTTGTTGGGAGGATCTTGTGTCCCAATGGCACCTACAAAGTCTTCAAATTCCTCGACCCATTCTTCCCATCGTTGTCCCTCTCTCTAGTCGTCAGATTGTTCAGTCGCATTTTCATGTAAATTGCACAGATCACAGCCTCTGGGAATCTTGTCAGATATTTTGGTAGCGAGTTGATTGTTCGTATGTCAGAATGACATTGTAAGTTCCTGCAATACATTGCTTTTGAGTTACATGTCATTATCCAATCATTTTCTATTCGTTTTTTTTGGCATGCTGTGGTCTTTGTGTGAGCATTTCTTCTGAGATTTCTTCTTTTGCCAGTATTTGTAGTAGATCTTTCTTCCATGGCGTATTCTGACCATAGGAAAAGGGGGGGGGGCTCCAAATCTTGTGCCAGAATAGGGCTTCTAGTCTTGTCCGGATGGAAGTATGCACATGAAGCATTGCCTCCCTTCCATATGATATTGCTGGAACCACCTTCTTTCTGTAGAACGAGAGGATTGGCTTGAATGAGAATTTGCCAAATTTGTGGTGAAGCACACACCCTTGCCTCGCTAACGCATGCATTTTACCCTCTAGGTTGGTAATCCATTGTTTTTCACTCCTTGACTGGTTTATTGTAATGCCTAGGTATTTAAATGTAACCACTTCATCTAGGCGATTTCCATCTATTGACAAATTCAGCAGGAATGGTTTCTTGAACGCTTGTTTGACCAAAGACATCACTTTTGTTTTGGTAGAATTAACACAGAGTTTGTTTTCCTTCATTTAGTCCCCTATAAGTTGGAGACTTATCTGTAAACCAGATGTTGTTTTATCTAGCAATATGATGTCGTCAGCGTACATTATGAGAGGTATTGGTGTGGAGTTAATTTTCGGAGGATTTAACGCTGTATTTTTTAGGTAGTGCCATGCATCAGTACTATACAGGTTAAAGAGGGTAGCTGCTCAGGCACAGCCTTGCTTTAAACCACTAGCAGTCTTGATGGGCTGAGTGGTGATCCCATCTTTTGAAAGCCTGACCATTACTGATGTGTGTGTGTATAATAGTTTGATCGGCTCCAAGATTTCTTTGGGGCAGTTCCATGCTGCTAACTTTTTCCAAAGAATCTTTCTTGATATCAAATTGAAAGCCATATGTAGATCAATAAATGCATCATGGACCATTGTGTTGTTCTTTATTGCTTCATGTTTGATAAGGTTCAGCAGAATTAGGTTTACGCTTGTTCCGACATTTGCTGTGAATCCTGTTTGACGTATGGCAAATCTGCCATTTTTTATAGCCCATTGTTTGAGGTTTTCCAGGAGAATTGCAGTGAACAGTTTCCCTAGCGGGTCAAGAAGAACGTTTGGGTGAAAGTTCTTTGGTTCGTCTTGCGGACCCTGTTTGTATATCGGAACTATTGTGGCAGTTTGCCATGTAGGAGGGATTTGATTGGTCTTATTGATCACCGCAAGCAGCTGTTCCATGAAGTTTACCCATAATAGTGGGTCCTTTTTAATAGTTGCGTTAGACAAGCCGTCCGGCCCAGGGGCGCTGGATGCATTTATCTTGCGAATCATCTCTGACAAAGCCTCCTTGTCGTGTGGTATGTGCCATTTCTTACTCAGATTTCGCTGGGTGAGATCTGGTTGTTTAGTCTGGTCGCTGTACATTGCAGAGTAGTGGTTGATCCATTGTTGCTGGGTGACATTTGTCGTCTATGTTATCATTTAGGAGGTTCCAGAAATCTCTTAGGTTGTGGTTCTTATATGTTTTCATGATGGCTTCTGTGTTGTCTTGTAACAACGTCATGCAGAAGGTTTTCCTCCAATTTCCATATGTTTGTTTCACTTTTTTTATCTGCGGATTGCAAATGGGATTGCCGATGTTCATTTTTAGGTTACGGATGGTCTTTTGCATTTCTTTTTTCTTCTTCGCAAGTTCACAATTGTAGTTGTGTTGTGTTGCATTTTGCTTTGATTTCCCTTTATCTGTCTTAGAAAGGAGATTAGGAGCCAGTTGTAATTGAGTTTATCTACATCTTTCAAATGTGTTTGTTTAATGCGGTATGTTAGGTCCCGAGTTTTGTCTCGACTCATTTGTAGTCTTAAGATCCTACCTCCAAGTTCAATTGCTGCACCTGTGTTGTGTTTTGAGTGGAGAGTCAGACCTTCACCTTGAGAGGATAGTTTGTAATGGTCGCTTTTTGTTGTCATCTGAGAGTTTGTTTTGGTTATCGATGCCATTAGAACAGCAGAAAGGAAGATGTAATCTATTATTGCCATGGACTTTGCTCTTGCCCAAGTTGGTATGATGGTATTGGTATGGTCAGTTGGATGCTCTAGTTGGATCAGATTCCGGATAGTCATTTCTTTTTTACATCTCTTGGCATGCATGGCTAGTTCTCTATCCGCAATTAGCACTCCTTTGTCCATATATAGATGGACGTTTAAGTCGCTGCAGATGATACATTCGGTGTGTTGATAGCTGGCGAGTGTTTCATCAATCATTACAAAAACTCCATCAAGGAAGGTGCTATTGTTGATTGTTGCAGGATTCTAATAGAGGTTCATGATTGATATCAAGCGTTCGTGGCACTTCTAGTATTTTTATAATGGTATTTTGGATCCAAGGATTGATATTTTCAGTACTCAATATGCTCCATTGAGGTGTTATTTTAATCAGGATGAGTAGACCCAAAGAGGGCCTACCATGGATCCCCTTGGAGCTGGGTTAAGTAGAGATATAACGGTGTGGCAGCATGGTGTTTCCATGAGCCATGTTTCTTGTAGGCGTATGATGTTGAAAGCTTCAAATTCAGGCGAGGGTTTGTTAAATAGGTGTATGTTTCCTCCAGTGTTCCACATGCATATAGACCAATGGGTTTTGAGTTCCATTAATGGTTATGACCGGGCTGATCTGTTGTGCAATGTACTTGTCCGGTACCAGTCGGATTTGCGCCGGATTGGGTGTATTTCACTCTCAAGTGAGTCTCTAGAGTCTGTTAACTCATATTTACTGAGATGCATCCGGGCGACTGTGTCTGCCGCTGATTAAGCAAACAGGAAGATCACTTTCCTGAAACAAATGCATTTGACTGTCATCAGTTAATGCTTGTAATTGGCTGAGTACTGCACATCTAAATTAATATTTTGCAAGGATGTCATAAACAGGATGTCAGACAACTCTTTGAGGACAATTCTGTGCCACTTCTTGCACAACCTTAACTAGATGTGATAATGTAACTATTTATGTACATTGTGTTGTTGTGTGTATGTTCTTATCAATGCAATTTTGGATTCAGAGACATCACACAATCTAGCCACCCACATCCCTAAACCAGTCAGTCAAAACACACACAAATATATGAACAGACTATCCAGCCTCTACCTACATGTTGCATAACTATATGAAGATGCCATTCAAAACAATAGAAGTTGCTAATTAAATTCAGCAGGATGTCCCACCTGGGTGTGGTGCAAGTGTTAGAAGATTTCAGTACTTTCTCACTATCAATTCCCTTCTCAAAGGAATGCAAGATTCAATGACATGCACAATTTACCCACCCACCCCTGAGACATCTTCATTGTCTGAAGATAATGTTTTCATTACCCATCCACAATTCTAGCCAGGCCTCAAGATAAAGATAGTTGTGGTCATGCTCTGTTACAAAATGAACAGACATCCTATTATATATAGGATATAAAAGTACTGGAAAGATGACTGACATCTACACACATCTCTCTTTCTTTATTACAGGAAATGTCTCCACAAGGAAATAGAGCAGGAGAAATCTGTAAGAAACATGGTGACCTTTTTGGAGTTGTTAACAGATATGCCATATCATGCATCAAGATAGCAGCCATCCAATTGCTGAGCCAGAGTGATCTGAAAAGAAAAACAAAGGCTCCTCCATTTGTGGATACATTCCTATGTTCAGACACAAACATTGCAAGACTTATCCTTGGCCTCCTGCCAGGGACTGCATCTCTCTGGCACTAATATCTTTCCACTGGCCCAAGGTGGCTGTGAGGATCAAATTCTATACCCTCTGCATCATCCACAAGGCTTTCTGGGGCACGGGAATCCGCTATATTCAGCTATCTCTCCCTAAATAACTCCCTGCTAAAGCTCTTCGATCCTCTAGCTCCAACTCCCTGCAGATCGGACATTTTTCCAAGCTGAGAATGGGGGTACATCTCTCTCTTCAGCAGGTTCATCCCTCTGGAATGGCCTCCCGCCCCTTTCAGACTTGAGCCAGACCTCCTTAAGTTGTCAAAACTTCTCAAAACCCTGCTTTTCTCCACTTCTTTCCCTTTCGCCCTCCCTTGCTAATGTCCTCATCTGTCACTGTGACTGGCAGCCTGGTCTCCTATGAGTCCTAAAGGTTACCAGGACCTTCTGGACCAGTCTGTACCAGATCTCCCCCAAATCAGCACTGCCCTTCCGGGCCCCCCCCTCCCTTACTAGACAAGTGGATTGGGCATCCCTCCGGAGTCTGGTCCAACCCTGTCCTTGCACTTAGATGGTGGTCCTTACCCCCAGCACCCACTGGCACTTACCCCTCTGGGCACCCATCAGCACTTGCCTAGCCCTGACCCCCTTGCATTGTACCCAGTTCTCCTCCCCCTCTGCACTACTCGTTACTGCAGTTGCACAATCTGAATGTCACAAGGTAGAGTAGAACCGTTACATTTATTTATCTTCCCTGTGCCCCAAACCCACTTTTTTGCCTTGTGGCACCTGGAAACACCATTTGCTGTATAGGCAACTTAAAAAAATCAATTACTAAATAAAAAGAAATAAATACTTTATGGATTTTAAACAGTGTACAGCAACATTGACCTAACAGGATATATATTGCATTCATTTCTAAAATGTGTTATTTTACTACAAAATACAGGCCGACACTTAATATATTGTGAGCTTCTTTAAGAACAACACACATTCCAATACCATTTAACAATAAAAATACAATAGTGTAAAATGCAGATGTATTTAATTAAATGATATACTGAATAATTTGGAATACAAATTCCAAAATGTTTAACACAGTTCAGCGAGGTGAGTTCACTTTTGTATTTGGCAGAGCAGCGTGGGAGGCAAACACGTAGGGAGGAAGTGCTTTTCAAGCTGTTTCTGAGCTATGTGTCTCTTGAAGGAGAGGTGTTTTTCAATGTGGAACTTGAGGGACTTGGTGCAGAACGCAAGCTTGGGTATGAAGCCCTCAGAGTTCATGGTTTGTATGTGTTGTTGGTGAGCACTCGGAATTCGATCTTGGAGGTGTTGAGCTTCAAGTTTGCAATAGGCATACAAGACTAGATCAGTGAGAGGCAGGTTTTGAATCTATGGATGTCCATGATGGAGTCAATCTTGAGGTATGGCTGTGTGTCGTCAGATATGAATGTTGTGTGTGGATAAGAGGGCTCCCAGCAGTTCCATGTACAGATTGCAGATCACTGGGGAGAGATTGGATCCCTCCGGGACTCCACAGGTGACGGGTAGCATTGGAGATCTAGTGGAGTCCATCATAACAAACTGCTGGAGGTTGGCGAGGTAGGTCTTGAACCAGCATTGGACAAGGTTGCTGATCACCATGCACCGATGTAGGGTGTCCATAAGTGCCTCATGGTCTACTGCGTTGAAAGTGGACGAGAGGTTGAGTAGAACCAGGAGGCATGAGTGGCCATTGTGAAGGATGTTGAGGGCTGTATGGTTGCTGTTGCTGCGTTTCATTTTGATCTGAGCCCAGATTGGTAGGTTTGGAGGGGATCATTGGTGTTGAAGTGTTGCTGCAGTTGTGCGGCTACCCCTTTCTCTATGATCTTAGCTAAGAAGGGAAGATATCTATTTATTATTAGCATTTATAGAATGCACAGCAGCCCTTAAGCATTGTGGTGCTGTTTCAAAGTAGAGACTTGATGGTTACAGGAGAGAGAAGAGCATAGTGGTTACATGCCACAGTTTAGCTTAGTGGTTACAGGGCAGCTGCGCATGTAATTACAGGACATAATAAACATGGTGGTTACAATGGTTGCAGGGGATATTGGAAACATGTTTGACTTACATAGTATACAGTCAATGTTGAGGACATGCATGTCTCAGTTTTTAGTTGGGCACAAGAGGGGGATAGTTACAGATTTTGCTAGGAGAGCGAGCAGGGTTAGCTGAACAGAGTAGTCTTGAGAGTTTTGCAAAAGATGAGGAGGGATGATCTGCCCTAAACTCACTAAGGAGAGCATTCCATAGTTTAGGAGCTATGTGGGGGAAGCCTGCACCTCCGTGTTAGCTCTTTTGATGAGTGGGCCTTGTAGAAGGTTAGCATGTTGACTTCTTATAGTATCAGTTAGATAGGTTGGAGCAGTGCAACTCATGCATTTCTGCATGATGGTTAGGATTTTTAATTTGATCTGTTCCTTAATGGGAAGCCAGTGAGCAGCTTGCCTGGCTTGAGTAATGTTAACTCTTTTGGGAATGCTGAGACCTGCATGCAGCACATTGTTCTGCACTATTTGGAGCCTGTTGAGATTTTTTGTTGAGGTGCCTGCAAGGATGGCATTGCAGTAGTTCAGCATAGCACGGGCGATAGAGAGGCAATTTTGGGGGGAGAGGAAAGGTTTGATGGCATTAATGAGTTTGGTGGTGTGCTCTGAAGCTGAGGCAATGGCACTGACCTGTCGTGTCATAGAGAGGGTCGAATCTAGGTAGACTCCAAGGGTTTTTACAGAGGTGGAAACAGGGATGATGGTGTTGTCGATAGTGAAGTTGTCATATTTTTTGTTGAGTTTGGGTAAGATTTCTTTGGGACCAAGGAGTATAATCTCGGTTTTGTCCCTGTTAAGGCTGAGACCATTTATTGGCATCCAAGTTTCTCTGGTGGTGTAGATTTGGAGGAGGGCAGCTGCGTCTTGGTCATGATCACTAGTTAGGGGGAGTAGTACTTGTGTATCGTCAGCATAGTTTGTGTATGCTATGTCTAACGAGTCAAGAAAGTCAAACAGTGGCTTGGTAAATAAGTTGTAGAGGGTGGGGGCAGTGCAAGATCCTTGGGGTACTCCGCAGAGAATGGTGTCAGGGGCAGCATTAGCTTGGTCGGAGTAGACCTTCATGGATCTACCTTCTAAGAATAAGATTATCCATGAGGTTGCTTCTGTAGAGAAGTGAGCTGAGTTGGAGAGGAGGGAGGTCAGAATGTGTGATCTACAAGATCAAATGCGGCTGAGAGATCTATAAGAAGCAGAAGGGCTGGTTTGCCCTTGTCCATGATGTTAGTGATTTGGGTTTTGAGATCTAGTAGGGCGGTTTCTGTGCTGTGACCTTTCCGGAAGCCAGATTGTCTATTGCCTAAGATAGCGTTGGTTTCCAAGTAGTGTTGGATTTGGGTGTAGCCAGGTTTGTTGAGGATTTTGAGGAGGAAGGGCACTGTGGTGATGCGATCGTAGTTGTTGGGGCATGAGGGATCAAGGGAGGGTTTCTTAATGAGCGGGCGGACCCACGCTTCTTTTAGGCTTTGAGGTACAATACCAGATGAAAATGAGGTGTTGATGAACGCAGTGATGATGGGGGTAAGAGTGTCGGCACACTCTTTGATAATAGTAGGTGGGCAAATGTTACCTTTGCAGGTGAAAGGTTTGATATGTTGGAGGAGGACGAGAGATTCCTTTCCTGAGACATCTCTGAAAAAGAAGAGTGGGGTGTGGCGAGGGGGGTTTGGAGGGGTTCAAGTTGCCCTGGTTGGGTAAGGCTTTGCTTTGAGAATGGATTTTTCCTTGAAGAAGTATAACTTTATTAAGGCGGCTGATTGAATGCCTAAGCACCAGGCTTCATCTTTAGATATTTCGTCTGATTTGGTGGGTGGGGTAGTGAGATCTTTAAAGATAGAGAACATTTCCTTAGTTTTGGAGTTGGCATTGATTATTCTGAGATTAAAGGAATCAGATTTAACTTTGAAAATTGCTTTTTTGTACATAGTGGAGCATGTTTTGAATTCAGTCAGGGTGGAGGGGGTGACAGATGATTGCCACTTCACTAGGGCAAGGCGTTTGTTGTTACGTAGGACTGCTAGTTCTTCTGTGAACTATGAGTTAGTGTGCATGGATTTTTTTTCTTTCTTATCATCTTGCGGAGCTATGGTTTCAATGGCACTGGTAAGCGTAAGGGAATATATGTGGGTGAGTACCATAGGGTTGTTGGAAAAGGGAGGTTTGACTTCGGGGATGCCAAGAAAGAGGAGGAGATTGCTTTTGGAGAGGTTTTTGGAACTTCTGACTTTGGATGGACGGGCGTACAAGAGTACTTTAGTGGTGGGTTTAGTTGGAATAGTAAATTGTATGCACTGGTGGTCTGTCCATGATAGGGCTGAATTCTCTGTGATGGCAACTGTGCAGTTATGGCCGGCGACCCAGTCAATGGAACGTCCTTTGCAACAAGTAGGTTCTGAGACTTTATGAAAGAATCCTAGGTCATTGAGGTCTTTGGCAAATGATGCGGCTGATTTGTCCTTGGCGTCATGAAGGCCTACATCGAGGTCTCAGAGTAGGAGGGTTTTAGTGGATCTTTTTAGGTTGTTTCCAAGAATTTGTAGGAGATGCTTTTGGAAGTCAGGGGATGTGCCAGGTGGTCTGTAGGTGGTAATGATATTTATAGTACAGTTAGGGGAAAGTGTGAGCTTAGCGTAAATAAGGTTTGCGTTGTTTTCCCCTTGGTGGTTGCAGAGTCTAATGGAGAGGGATTCTTTGGCGATGAGTGCTACACCTCCACCTTTGGAGGTCTTGCAATCCTGTCTAAGAATGGTGTAACCGGCTGGTAGCGCAAGCGAAATGGCTGGACCTGAGGCTTCATGTAGCCAGGTTTCTGTGACTGCTAGCAGATCAATATCTCGGGAGCTGATGAGGTCATTGATTTCTAGGGTGTGTGCAGGGAGAGAGTGGGAGTTGACCAGGGCACACGTGAGGGTGGTGGCGCATAAGGATTTGCTGGTGGTAGAGGTGGGCGAGTTAGTGTCAGTGGCAAGATGGGTGATTGGGCGATAGTTACCTATGTTGTCGGGATCCAAGTGGGTTTCATTAGTATAGGAAGGCTTGGCCCTGTTTTTAGGGTCGATGGGAAAGTGGCTTGATTTATGGAGCTGAAGGTGATTTCCAGGTTTGGAAGGAGAGCTTCTGTGGGGAGGGTCTTAAGGATGGTTGCTGGGAGGATGTCATCTGCATACGATGTGGCTTTGAGGATGGCCAGGGTTTCTACCAGGTCCTCTGTCAAGAGTGTCTTGAATGTTGTCCAGGGTATGGAGATTTTATGACGATGGATGTGATGTGAGTCTGTGGATGCAGAGCGTGTGTCTATTTGCTGGTGAATCTTGGTGATTTTGTCGATGAAGAAGGTGTTGATGGCGGTGGATTTTGTGATGGAGTGTGGTATTCCAGGGGCACGTAGTGAGTGCTTGACTGCTTTGAAGAGGGCTCTGCATTTGTTGTCAGCTTCTGCTATGGGGTTCTGATAGTAGGAGGCATTGGCTGTGTTGATTAGCTGCTGGCGGGTTGCTCAGAGTACCTTGAGGAGTGCCAGGTCGGATGCAGCCTTGGAGCAGCACCAGGTCTTCTCTTGTTTCCTGATGACTCGCTTGCAGAGGTTGTGTTGTTGCGTGCACCAGGGTGCTGATGGTTTCAGTTTGCAGGTGCGTTGTTTCAGAGGTGTGTGTTGGTTGATGGAGGCTGAGAGGGTGGTGTTGGGTGCTTCCAGTAAGGAGTCACAGTTCAGTTGGGTGTGTTCGCCCCATGTAAGGTGGAGGCCGGCAAGGTCTTCCATGAGGGCTTTCACCAGGAAGTTTTTGAAGGACCTGAAGGTTTGTCTGATGGATTTCTGCTGGCAGTGCTTGACTGGGGTGATGTGCAGGATGTTAAAAGGAATGGCTAGGTTGTCAGACCAGTCAAGCAGGGGAAGAGAGATGTAGTGGAGGGGAGTGCAGTGATGATTAGGTCAAGGATGTTATATTTGACGTGTGTTGGGTTTTGCGTATGCTGTGTGAGACTGAGCGTGTCGAGAAGGCAGAGGAGAGCTTCTATTATCAGTTTGGTGGCCTTGTTGCCTGGGAGGTTGAAGTCAGCTAGTAAGATGTTGTTGGTGTGCATGAGGGACATGGTGGTTACTAGGTCGGTGAAGTCTCAGATAAAGTGTTGGGTTTGGCTGGTCTGTAGATGAGGTGAAATGTGACTGTGTCCATTGGGGAGAGCAGGAAGTGGCAAGAGAGGAATTCAAAGGAGTCAACATTGTGAACATCAAGTCTGGTGCAGGGTCACACGGTCTTGTGGATGACTGTGCGACCTCTGCCTGTCTTGTTTGGCCGGTTTCTGTGGTGGGTGCTGTGGCCGTCAAGGACAGGGACAGAGGTAGGATTAGGCTGGATGTGGGTGTCAGCCAGGTCTTGGTGAAGAAAATGGCATCAAGGCTGTGGGTAGTGATGAGGTTGGCAATGACTGCTGCATGGCTGATAGCTGAGAGGATTTTGTCGATCATCAACTTCCGTGTTGTGGATGGTGAGGGGGTGCTGATGGGCTTGGGGCTGATGTTGGTTAGGTTACTACATTGCAGAGTCATTCCTTCGAGGAGGGGCAAAGCCATTGCTGTTGGAATTACCTGGTGATGGTGGGAATGGCCTGTGCGGACAAGGGGAGAAAACACATGTTGGCGCATGCTTACCTGTTGTTGAGCAGGGTTTGGGAGCTGGCTCCTCCCTGTTCAAACAGGAATTGCCCTTCTCTTCATCTGCCCTTCAGTTCAGATGCCCGGGCGAGATACATCCTGGATCTAAGAGTTAAGAGCAGAAAGCTTGAGGCAGAGCTAGCAGTTGGGTGGGGCTTATGCAATGTGACCAGGGTCCACGTGCACTTGCTCACCAACTGCAATGGTAAAGAGGCTGGAAGGCTGCTTAAGTAGGGACAAATGGCACTAACACAGGAAGACACCTACGGTTTAAAGTGATTGAGAGGTAGGCGGGGCTTAGGCCACATGACCTGGATTCTATTGCACCTGCTCACCAACTGCCAATACATTCTGGCAACTCATTAGTCTTGGAAAACAGTATATTAAGAACCCCCTAGAAGGGGCAATCACAGAAAGTGCTTGGCTTACTAATTTCTTAGCACTGCATTCAGAAAATAGAATAGCATTCCAGACAGAGCTATGCAATCTGCTGAAATCCAATTATAAGGCTAAAGGCATAGTGGCCATGGTGATAACTCTAGCAGAGGTGGCCACAGCGATTGAAAAGTAAGCCACAGAGAAAGCTACTGTTCCAGACCATGTTCTGGTTGATTTGTACATGAGTGAGCCCATAGTATGGACACCATACATATTTAGCCAATTTAACACATTTCTAAAACATGCAACATCCTGGAATGGTGGCACTTGTCCAACATTGTGCCATTCTTCAATACAGGGGAGCCAATAATCCCAAGTAACTATTGGCCAATCTACCTCCTGGCTGTGGATAGTAAAATATATGGGAACGTTTTACAGCCTCAACTGGTAGAGTGGGTAAATGACACAAAAGCAATAAGCCATGTTCAAGCTGGCTTTAGAAATGGTGTAAGTACTTGTGACAAGGCATTTAGACTTATCCTCATTGTTGACAAATATTTCAAAATCAAAGGCATCCATGCAGATACGTCTGGTCTTTGTAGACTTAAAAGCCGAGTTCAACTGCATTCCAAGGCTGTCACTATCGAACAAGAACACCCATCCTGTGCTACTAAAACCCACAATGGATCTTTATGCCAACACAAGAGCTAAGGTTTTTGGGGGATAAGGGGCAACGTTTCAAATGTTTTCGAGTTCAGAAGGCTGTGAGGTAGGGCTGTATGTTAGCTCCGACCCTTTTTAACTTACCTTTTCATGAACTACTGCAGGATTATCCCATTAACAATTTAGATGCACTAGTTCTGGGGTGGGGATTGGCATTCTTTTCTTCGCGGATGATGTGGTCATTATCTCACAAATGTCCTCTAGACTCATGCAACTTGTTGATCACTGTGACACGTTCTAGAAATAAAAAAATAGAAAACAAAGACTTGTGGTATTCAGATATGTACACACTCTAGGGTTAACCTTATGATTGACAATGAAAGAATTGACAATGTTACATTTTTTGATTACCTGGTGGTCAGGTTCTCATAGGATGGGAAATGTACCAAACATAAAGGCAAACTCAATGCATAATCTGAGATAACATGCAATAGAATTCTGAGCTTGTTTCGTTTTTATGGAAAACCCTCCTTATGCCAGCTATGGAAGTATATTGAGCCCAGGCCACCTCAGCTGCTTTATATGGGGCAGAGATTATGGATCCATAGAAAAACAACAGTGATGCGGATGACTGAAACCACATATTTAAAGAGATTATTATGGGTACCAAACAAAACCCCAAACACACCTCTTTATATGCAGCTGGAACTTTCATATCCAACATCATTGGGTGTGCGTCTGGTCATGTGCCTTCCGTGAACATTACAGAACACCATTCAACAATGTTTTATGCTATCAGAGCACCCTTGCTCTTCCATGGTTTAAACATGTAACCTACTAACTGAAGTTACTAAACCTAGAAGAGCTGTGGTATTACCTGAAATTATCAACATGCCCAGCAAACAGGTTCTAATTGATACTTATGCAGAATTTACCATGAAACAAACCATAACCGAGGGACGTCCTCTGTCCATGGATTATAAGTATCTGTTCATGACATGAAAAACAGCTATTCCATGAAAAACTAGCTCAGTACCATTGATAGACCAACTCATGGAGCTCTTTCCTTAAACATACAACTGGGCACTTTGCTTTTAGCAGCTGTTACGGCCCGGTGGAAAGATGGTGAAGTAGAGCTATGCCCCTCCTGCCAGGACAGGGCTGAGTCCCTACAATATTTTTTATTCTGGTGTCCCTTGTATGCAGACATACGAGGGAGAAACTTGATACCATGTCTTCTAAATAAAGGCATCCGTTCTATGATAATCGCTGAAGAAGCTTTCAAGGCGGTCAGCTTATTTAATGTCATTTTTGTGGTATCGACTTATGCAGAGAAGGCTTGGGAACAGAGAGAGAAATATCCAATTAATGCCCAAGAGGTCAGTACGCAAAATGAATACAACGTTGCTGTTGCAATTGGTTGTCTCGAACTGAGTGTACCCACGGTATTTAACCTAGGAGGCTTTTAATTATTATTAGGATATACTGATTTTAACATTTGTAGCCCTATCAATTGTCTAGTATGAAGTGATTTTATTTATTTGAATAGTCTATTTAACTGTTGTATCATACTTTCATGGTCTTGCACCTAGATGAATTCAAATAACCAAAAAAACAAGCAGATTCATTATTTTTTGTTGAACTTAAAATGTTTGTTGCTTTGAATATGTCTGTAGGAGATGGTGATCACAGGCATTGTGCATTAGGGGCAGGATGGTTGCTTGCTGGAAGAAACACACCCCCTGCATGAACACTCAAAGTGAGCAGTAGGATGGGTGAGGAATATGCTCTTGGCTAGCTTGTTTGAACAGGTGCACCCACACACCAAACAAGCAGTTTAATTGTGTTGGTGGGAAAAGAATAAAAAGTGGGCGGAGGGAGGGCTGTACAAATTGTTAGATCACAGTCAGTGGGCATTAGTGGCAGGTTGAATCGCAGTGTGATTGAACACACCAATGCTTGAGGAGTGAGCCGGAGACTGGAGACACTGGGCTTGTGAGTTTGAATGTGTGCACTCACACACAAAAGACGCAGTTGAATTGCATTGTTGGAACAGAAAAAATGGGGGTTCCTGTGAGTAGGTTTGAAGGTGATGGTGATCATAGATGATAGGCATTACAAGCAGGATTATTGGATGTGTGTCGCAACAAACCCTCTGAATTTCCTTGTACAACATCAAGAGCATCATCTTGCCACCTGCACTCTTTGCAGAAAAGTGGTATCCCATTGGAATGCAAGTCCCAATCTGGGCACACAGTCAGTGATAAGCTATATGAAGCGACACCATGCACAAGAGTGGCACTAACAAATTACACAGGATACCCAGAGCAGTCACCCAAGACAGCACTTCCCTGCATGGTGACGCCAGAACTGGGTGGTGTGCTAGTGCCACTGTAGAGTCATGTCTATACTCGTACAACATGCGTGTATTCATTACATTCTGGCCTGTTGCCTCAGTCACAACACTGGCCTAATAATTCACAGAAACAATATGTGCTTTACTGCATGAAGGGTCTGCATTCTGTTATGAACAATTAGTTCACTTAGCAACATCTGAAATCCCTTGCTTTCGCTGCAACTGTTAATAAGTGCTACTTTCTGCTTGCAGCAAACTAAATAACATAGCATTTAATCTGACCATTCATCAACAATACATACGTGATTCTAACCGTTTCCAAGATCTTAATTCCTTCTCAAATTGGTTCAAGCGAAATATAAACCTTTAACCTTTGATAAGTTGTGCCTTCTCAACTAAGACTTTCCCTTTGGCTCCCACTGTCCAAAAATCAGAAATACACACTTTTTTCTTGAATTAACTATAGAAATGTCAGCAGCGTTATATGGCCTGCACTTGCTAAGAACAAAACTGCATTTGCTGTCCCTTATTTCTCAGCTGCATCCATACTGTGTCATTTGTGCACGAATGGACCTCAGCTCTTTTGGTGGCATGACTCTGCAGGTGCAGTGTGGATGCATAAAACGTTGCTAACTTTTAATTGCAGCGGGATGCAAGGTGAACACCCCTGAGATTCCTGTGCTGGCTCATTCGCAGTCAAATTTCAGACGCCATACTAGATCTAGAATTATTAAACATGGTAGATCAAGTGAGCCGGTTGCAAGGATGGAGTTTGCCCTACCCACAAGCTTCAACCCAAAGGTTCTACATTGGGATGTAGGATTTATAGTCACATACACTCCCAATGTTCTCAGAGGCAGATCAATCAACTGGTAGTTCAAATAAAACCTATAACTCATTTTCCTCAACACCAGAGCCAGTTCTACTGCACAGACTCTTAACCGTGTTGAAACATATAGACCATGTCATTTCAGAGAAAAAGAGACCCGTTGATTCAGGAAATCAATCAGATACTCTGTGCAATTCTCTCCCTGTATGAAGGAATACAACAAGTAGCAAAAGTTCACTCATCTCTATTAGAGTCAATCCTTTTCAAACTAGACACCACAGGGACCCATGTCAAACTGAAATAATTAATTGAGACCACTAATGCAAGATTGAGTCCCAATGTGGCACTTCCGAGTGTCCACTGGGAGCATGGAGAGCAGGTTTTAATGTAGGTTTGAATGGTAGACATGGCGATGGGTTGGAGCATAGATTTAACTGAAAGAGACACAATGATTCCCACTCCTGTCCCTCACCTGCATGTCCTTGAGCATGACCTTGTGGTAGTGAAAGGTCAGGTGAGAACTTGTCCAGATTTAAAGAAGGAGTAAGTATCCTGAGAGGGGTCTTGGGGGTGGGGAATGTATAGTCTGGGGAGAAAGGATCGAAGGGTCCGGAATCACGTGTGTCTCGAAGTAAATATATAACTGAGGAGGCAGTGAAATTCTGTTGTTCCAGGGTGGGATTTAGATTGCAGGTTGAAAGCCTATTAATAGAGAATAGGCAATGTGCCCTTAATTGCTCTTGCATTCTGGCTTTGCTGGCAGAGATGTGAAATTTAAGGGGGATCTCAACTAAGGACCTGCAAAGGGTGGATTTTCTGGATCCAACTAGAACCTATGTAATGGTTGTTTATACACAATTCAAAGATTGTTTACAAATGCATCTTGAAAGAATCTCAGCCATTGAGACAGTTGGGTTATGATATTGTCCCTCTTTATGAGGAGTCCCACTGAAGTGATGTTTTACAGCAATGTTCAAATGAAAGAGTACTGCCAAATGACATTGTTATTTCCAGCCAGCAAGGTCCCCAAAAAGTTAGAGAAGTGGAATGGCCTGGTAGCTCTTTGATACCTCTGTCAAAAATGGGAGACTGGTCGTGGGTGGCTGAGACTTTGAACAGAACTCAAAATTAGAGGAATCCTAGTGCGTCTTCATGCTTTTGGTGATGCTAATGTGTTGAGTCTCTTGTCATGGAACTCCTGTGGGAATGGGAAGTTCGTCTCAAATGTATCATTATTTGAGTATCATAGATTCTCCATTATCCTTCTACAGGATCCCTGGAAGACTGAATGCCCAGCTATTGATGGTTTTCAGGTAGCATTTTAATCTACCAATAAAGGGGACAAAGGGAGACCATTGGGTGGACTTCTCATTCTGGTTAGATCCTGCTTAGGGGTTAAATTACTCAACTTGTGTGAAATTGCAGGTGGGGTGATGGCTGGTGAGATTGAGTTAACGATCTTGGGTGTGACAAGGAAAATACATTGTCAATGTGTATTGGCGTAAGGGAATTAGTCCTGTTCAGGATGCAATTGAGAAGGTTATGTGTTTCATGCCTGATTGGTCATCCAGCCATGAACATGGACTGGTACTGCTAGGCAGTGACCTAAATTCTGATTGTATGCAGGAGAGTCCTAAAGAAATTAATACATTGATACGGTTTGGCATCATCCAAACGGGCAAGAAATGGTGGAGTTGTGAGCAAATGCTGGAGATTTAGTGGGAAAAGGAGACATCAAGTTTCTGGAAGGTTATTAACAAAAATGGGTTATTAGAACTGAGCTTTCTACTTAATGCTCTGGCAGAACACATTTGGGTTGAATATTAACAGAAAGTGCTTGGACAAACACAACTCCATGAGTTTAACCTTGGCTTGTTTGAATACAAAAGGGAATGGAGATTGTGTTTTAACCAAGAGCGTATTTTTAATTTGATTACCCATTCCAGCAAATAGCGGGCCCCGGGTTTGAATCGATTGTGTAATTTATTGTTTAGGGAAAACCCAGTGTTATGGTCTACCATTTAAAAAAAAATGTATTGCATTTTAATGACTGAAACTCGCTCTACTTCCTTGCTTATGTGATACCAATCTAGAAGAGAGGCTGCAGGGAGGACCCAGAAAACTATCAGTCAATTTCAGTCCTTGATGCTAGCAAAATGTTTGCTTCTGTCCTGCTTTTAAAACTACAAAAATGTGCCTCAGAAACAGGAAGAATAAGAAATGGCAGGTGGGATTTAGAAAGTCCCATTGCACTAATTTTAATGTTTTGTTATTAAAATGTTTGCAGGATAAATTGGGTGGGAACACTGGTCAACTTTACATAGCAACAATTGATTAAACAGCATCATTTTGACAAAGTGAATAGGGCTCTTCTCAAGGAGAAACTAGCAAAGTGGCAGATCCCTAGTGGTTTGCTTTGCTTTTTATAGCATTACATGATCACTCGAATTTTCAAATCTGCTGAACCATGAAGGAGCATTGCCTTGAAAGATCATCACCTATTCAGCTGTGAGGCAGGGGTCTATTTGGCCCACTGCCTCTTTAATGTATATGTTTCAAACGGTGGAGAGTTTATTGAGAAGGATGTGTTTGTTTCTCCCATGTTAGATGCACTAAAACTGACTTGGTTGTCATACGCTGCCGATTTTCTGTTATTTGATTTTACCACCATAGGGCTACAATGTTTGACAGATTCATTTGTTGGTTATGCTGGGAGGAACCGTTTGGTGCTAAATTCAAGCAAAACAGTATGCATTGCAGTATTATTGTGTGGCGGAACAGGAAATAAAAATTGCAAAGAAGGCTGGAACATTCTATTTACCTAAGTATCCCAATTTTTGAAAAAAATCACAACATGAAAATGAAGGACTGGTTGTGGGATAGAATGGACCTGCTAGATAATCAGTTGTATCAAATTAATGGTAAATATGGAAAATGTCTATTATTCCGGTTTTACAATGTTATAATGGCAAAATTGTACCTAAGATTTTGGATGGTATAGAACCTTTAGATCTATGGATATTAGATTAGCTCCCCAAATTGGAGGCTTGGATTTGGAGGAGAATTTGGGGGCGGCCCTCCCCTACCGAGATATCGATTTTAAGATACAAGCTTGTATCTTAATGTTTAACACCACCACCTGACTCGCTATACATAGAACAAAATTTAATGCTGAATGGTGATAATGTGATTGACTTAAAAAAAACTTGTTGCTCACGCATACAGAAAGTGCTGCCCAGGCAGGACTCTGAACAGTCAATTGTGGCACCTCAACACAAGTTGAAATAATAATCTTCAACTTTCTATATTCAGCAAATGAAGAACCTGCCATGTCAAACTTCTGGCCAAGCTGAGTGTACGTCAACTAGTCGGCCCCCTCAAACAAATCCCCAATGTATTTGATGCCAGCCACAAACCATTGCGCCCAAAATAGAGTCTTACCCTGATATTTCAAGGCCGGATTATTCCATATGGAGGCATCCGGGTGCAAATAGGGATCAGCATTCACTCGGTTCGAGAGCTCACACCAGCAGTCTTGCAAGAATGAAGTAAGGGCGCTGATTTTTTTAGATGTACTCTTCAGAGTAGTCAGCAGCGCTTTCGGGGCAAATTGGGAAACAGCACTACATTCCCAGGATAAGAGGTCAGAATGTACAGACTGTACAACTTCAGAGTCAATAATTCTGCACAAGTGTCGAGTGGAAAATGACAAATGGTAGTCTGAGAAATTAGGCAAGTTCATTCCACCCAATTTCAATGGGAGTGAAGTTTCCAAATTGCGAGCCTCGGAGGCTTCCCATCGCAAATAAAGGTCTGCACAGCCCTATTGATCTCTTTAAAAATGCTTCCAGTTATCTTAATGGGGAGCATGCTTAAGAAATAATTTATACGAGGTGCCAGGTTCATTTTCAAACAGTTTGGCAGTTTCTGATGATTTCCCTGCTGATTCTCTGGCATGCTATGGCATTGCAGTGGGTCTGGCCATTTGTTTTTCTGTTGCTGTGCGGTCTTTGCTTTTCTGAGTTGTTGCGCCCGGGTTGGGTTTTGGTGAAGGCTTAAAGTCCATATTTGTTGCCTTGTTTCTGGGTTACCCTTTGTTTGGTTCTAGTCCAGGTTGTCTTGGTTTCTCTAAGATGCCCCCATGGGAGTTGCAGTTCTGAAAATGGATTAGAGAGAACACTGGGCAGAAACAGTACTGTGAGGTATGTTTTGATAGAGGGTGATAAGCTTGACTGGCATGATGCATGGCTGGAGGAGTTACGTTCTCAGTGCCCCCAACTCCCTCTCTCCAACTGTGGGACATGGTTGACTCTGGTTTATATCCAAGTTGCCCCCCCATCCAGGTTTAGAGGGGTCCAGGTCCCCCTCGACAGCGTCCATTCTTTGACCCTGTCACACTAATCATTGAAAACATTGCTCTCATCACAATTGCCTCCATTCTCTGAAAATATCATACTTTTCTTGGCAGAATGTTAACATCCAAACCAACACCAAAATGGTGCTCATCATTGGATACATTGACTTATGGTTCAGACAACCTGAAGCAAATCACCCAGATGCTGGTTTTCGGTCATGGATTACTAGCTCAACATTCATATTAGTGGTCATGCTTTTGACATCATTTTCACATTCTACCTCCCCTTCACATCACCGGACACTCATTTTTCCACCAACTGACCACTATTGCTGTGCCAAAGAGTGGGAAATGAATACACAAGTAGTAATTATATATCAAATAAAGAAACATTACGCTAAGCAACATTTGTAACACAATTACAGACCCACTACATCTCAAAATACTCTATATGACTTGGAGAAAATACTAGGTTTTGTCATTCAGTCACCTACAACACTAAAAGCAATCATCCCAAAGGCACACACGTGAAACAACCAGGTGCTCGACAACATCAAATAAGCCATAAGACATTAGAAAAGAAATTGTAAAAAATCACTCAGTCCTGCAGAAACACTCATCTAAACTGGCCATAGCGTTTTGGGACAAGTAATAAAAACACAAGGAAGCCTTGCATGTAATACATATTCTAGCATTGTATCTCCTCATGATACATAGGCCATGATATATTTCAACAATTTCATCATGGTCGCACGTGAGGCAATCATCATCCTGATTAAATATCTTAATGCATGCACCGAAATATGCAACCCGTACCCTGCCCCCTTTATGATAGAGTGGGGCTAGTCTAAAACACAATCCTGCACAAACAGCTATAATCCTTTATCATCAAATGGTAAGATAACACTCTTTCTGAAAACAGCAACAATTTCAAAAGTATTGAGAAAAGTCATCAGTGACACAATTGTAAGCTGACACTTCGATCTATTTCCCATTTATAGTCCATTCCTGGGAACCATTCTTGAACAATTCACAGTGGTCTAACACATGCAGTTCAGCAAAACAAATGAAATCCCTAATGCGAGCTAATCTGAATTGTGTCACTGTATGCCCAAAGAGACTTGCATCCCATCCAACAGAGAGAAAGAATATACTCAAACCATTAGATAAGCAAAGGGTAGGCGCCTGTATTTCTCTGCACTTCTTAACATGGTCGGTCACCTCAATCTGATGAAGATACTAAGAAGTGTTATGTATCTGGCCAAGGAGCTGCAACTGGTCACAATCTACTGCCAAAACAGGTCCACATTAGTAAATATTAAGGGGGTAATTCATAGAAATCGGCGCACAAGTGGCGCACACGGTTTGCGCACAGAGTGCGAATGCGGCAGTCTGCGGCAGCCGCGTGCGCCAAAACACATTTAGGCGCACAGCGTATTCATGGATTAAAACATCCATAAGCAGCCATGGCGCAGCGACCCTGCAACAGTGCCAGTTACGCGCCTAACCGCGCCCCGTGCGCCAAAGAAATTGCACAAATCCAGTACCTGGCGCAAAGGCCAGTGGACCAGCATACAGCCCGCCAACCACGAAAACGCATGTAAAATTCCCTGCGCACGCCCCATAATACACGTACCCCGCTTGCGTCAGCGAAAACACGTGTAAAACTCCCTGCGCACGCCCCAGAATACACGTACCCCTCTCCTGCCAGGCCCATCGCATGTAAAACTGCCCGCGCACCCCTCAGAATACACGTACCCCTCTCGCGCGAGCAAAAATGCATGTAAAACTCCATTGCCAATGTCCATAATAAAAACATAATCCAAATAAAAAATAATCATTGATCCATGGGAATATAGAAAAAGAAAGTATGTACAAGTCTGCAACTACATACAATGGAAGTCCAAATGGTCCATGATCCACAAACAAAAGGAAACCTACAAAAAAGTCCTATGAAGAAAAAACTATATACACAAAGTGGAGCAATGTCCATTAACTCCAAAATAAAACAAAGGGTACCTAAGACTAATGAACTGTATACAATGGCGGCGGGCAAGTCCTACGGCTCACTCTGTGATTTTCCGGGCCAGGGCATCATCGAACTCCACGTCAATGTCTCGGAGGTGGGCCTCTTCCCTGTCCTCGAGGTCTCGCAAGGATGCAGTCATGGCCTGTTCCAACTCCCTGCGAGTTGCCTCGAGGCACTCAGCCTGCCTCAATGCCCTGTGCATGGAGTTCTCCGCCCTGACCATAGTGAGCCATGCCTCCTCCGCCCGCCGCCGTTCTGCATCTATCCGCTGGCCCAACCGCTGCCACGCGGAAGACACTCCCATTCCAGGGTCCTCCTGCCCTTCGGCCAATGCCTGCCCCTCTGATGTTGATGGCCCCGAGCCATGATGCCTCCCACGTTGAGCCTGCTGCTGCCTCCGACGCAACTGCCTCTGCCAACACGACGGCATCCAGGCTGATGGAATCCACCGGCGCCGTCATGCACGTGCCCTGCCCTATGATGCCGGCACATCCGCCATCTGCTGGGGACCAGTTGCTGGGGTGTCCACCCCTGCTGGACCTCCGACTCCCAACTGTGGCAGGGATGGGATCTCCACCGAGCTGGCTGCGTTGGTCGGGGCAGGTCCACAGGGGGCCCTAGTGGCATCTGGGCTGGAAGACAGCATGGAGAACGACTGCCGCATAGTCTGCACAGAGGAGGAGAGGGCCGGCAGAGTGCCCGACACATGTAGGAAACCCCCGACCAATGCCCCTCCCAACTGGGACACGTTGGCACGCATCTCTTCATGATGACGTGCGTGGTCCCCCCAGGAAGCACGCACGTCATCACGAATGTCACACGTGCGCAACGCAACACCAATCAGAACGGTCTCCATACGGTCACCTGTCCCATCGTCTGCAGGTAGAGGAGTGCCAGATGACGTGGACCCCCCCCCCTCCGCGGACGGGCCTGGGATGGGGCATCCCTGCTGGTGCATGGTGGTGCAGTCACAGTGTCAGGGACAATGACATGCACAGGCCCCTCCACGGCGACCTGTGCTGCCTCCTGCCCCTGGACTGCACCAGTGGTACCACCCCCACCAGGCCCCATGTGAGGCTCAGTAGCGGCCTCCTCCTCCTCTGTGCACACCACCAACCTGGATGGCTCCACACCGTCTTCCGCCATCGCAAGCCCCTGTGGGGGCTCACCCGCCCCTTCCACTGCAGCCGTAGTGGCAGACGCGGCACCAGTCCTCTCGCTCCCAGATGATGGTAATTCCTGGGTGGGTGACTGGGCCTTGCATCGCCGGCTGGTGGAGGCATCCCCACCGCTTTGCTCCACAGCGCCGTCTCTGCCCTCTTCTTCACTCGTCGCTGTGTAGAGGGAGACATAGAACACAAGCATCAGGGTACGGTACAATAGTCCCTAGACAGGAAGCAATAGCACATGAGTGGCACTGTCAAACATCACTTCCATCATGTCCCTCCACAACACATGGGTCAGTGCAGGCAACACACATGCAGAAACAGGCATGCCACATGCAATTAACATTTGCATCTATGTCCAAGGAACTGTTGAAACATACAATGGTGGTTTGGAACTCACATGCATCATGGGTCATAATGATCACATGCACATACATCACCGTAGTTTCATGCATCTGACCTCGTACACCCCAGACACAGTGGATACAAGGATGACTAAGCTGCATCAGTGAATCAACACATCGTCACAGACGTGTGTCATGCATCCATGGCATTTACAAGTCACACACACGCTACTCAGAATGTCCATGACAGCAGCACCCATCTCTCACACCCCAACCATGTCAAAGTACAGACACAGGCATGCATACATGTGTGTGTTCCGCATGCTGCTCCGCATGATGCATTGTAACACATACACCATCCATGTGGTTCACGCATGACTGGTCTCACGTGCAGCACCATCATGTCCCTGCACACACACATCCATACATGGCCCAAGTCACACATAGAGGCAAGTAGCTAACTACCAGCACACTGCAACATGCCCTGTTTCACACAGCAATGCATGGCCACTTACCGCTCGACTCCAGACGGGCCTGCATCCTGAGGATCTGGTGGTGAAGCACTGGGCAAATGTGCTCCAGGATCCTCATCTGCTGGTTGGTAAGCTGGCCCCAGCGTCCCACTCTATCCGCTGCATCTAAGAGGTGCTGGGCCTTCTTGAGGGTCCTGGACTTGTAGTCGTCCCAGCGCTCATGGACGTGTTTGATGTCACGGGGTGCCACGTTGATGACACCCACTATGTCCGTCCAGATCCTCCTCCATCCTTCCTTGTCAGCACGCAACGGTGTGAAGAGGGCATCATAATGCCCCAGGACTTGCTCCACCAGGATGCCAACTTCATTGGAAGTGAAGCTAGCAGCCCTCTGCCTCTCAGCTGAGGGGTTGCCACTGGTGCCAGATGGTGTTGTGTCGGACATGGCAACCCCCGAGGCAGGTGCGGGTGGGCAACTGGGTCCTGGGGCTGGGCTGTGGAGCAATGGAATACCAGTCAGGGTCAGGAGTCCTCTGTTCCAGCAGGGGTGGTCACAGCAACTGGACCCCTGGAGATGGCAGATGTGCAGGCACCAAATGGCAGGGCACGGTGGCAGCAGGCAGGCAGGCAGCAGCAGATGGCTCAGTGGGAGGCTGCTCGGGAGTCTGGGGGGCAGTAATTCCGCCTTCTGGGCAGGAGTGTGGTTTTCCGTGTGTTGTCGCGTGGCCAGCTTGATACGGAGTGATTTAGCACGTGAAAAAACAGCACATCAGCGTGTAATTTGAGGAAAGGCCCTTGGCGCGTAAGCACGTAGGTGACGTAACGTGCGCTCGGGCGTTTCCCTGGCACGAGTTGAAGGTCCCACGTGGGTTTACATTGCTCTGTATGTGCTTTTCGTGGGAAGCGGTGCGTGTGTTTTTCAGACGTTGGGGTTCACACGCAATTACTTCACAGCGGATACAGTGCGTACTTCTTTTAGCGTGGTTGTTGGCTACGCGTTCTTCTTCTACACGCAAGGCAGACGGTGAGTTGCACACACGCTATTTTTTGTACTGCCGGTGTCCCGGTTGGTCACCTACCCCTTTTTTCCAGGCATACTAGCCCGCGTCTTGATCATGTACGCATTTTTTGTGTTCCTGGCTGCCACAGCGCACTGTGTGTTTTTTTTTACACGCACGTGGGCTACAGGGGTCGCGTATCTATTTTCTGTGCTTTTTTGGGATGCCTTAGCGTTGCGTCACACGTCATTTCTCCTAGGGGGCCACAGAATGGGACAGTCATCATGGCTGTATATACGTGTTTGTTGTTTGCGCACACTTTTGTAATGCGCAGGGACGCTACCACCTGCCTTCGTGTGGCGGACGTGTTTAGGCCTGTGCGTGTCTTTGGTCGTGCACGGGTTTCCCCTATTCGATTCCATGAATACGTGTAGCTCTGCGCACAGCGTTCTGGATGTTGCAATGACGTGTGTGCCCGTGTGCGCCACGCAAGGATTTGGCGCACATCCTGGGGACAACACGCGCAGGGCCTTCCATGAATCGCACGCATGCGCGTGCGCTTGCTTTTTCGTGCTTGCGCCATGATTTTTGGCGCACATTTGTTCCATGAATCGGCCCCTCGAGTCTTTAACTTCCTTTTTTTCTGCAATCTTTTTAGATTGTAGTGTTTACTGTGAGTTTATCATCTCCTAGGGTATTTTCAATGAATATGTGAAGCTACTGGCTGATCTGATAGATTCCTTTCACCCATGTGACAAATATATGCTGGTTACTCTCAGATTCTACTGAACATTACTCCTATTTAGGCTGACAAGCTTCCCACCACCAACTTTCTAGACATATTGCAGCACTGGAATATATACAATAACCTTTGTTTGAATGCTGCAAAAATTGAGCTCTGAATTGGACTACCCAACCCAACGAGACTTCCATTCGAATGACTCATGGTGTGAAAGATAACACGTAGTAATCATTGGTGACATTCGCTGTCTTGTGTAGCCTACAATTTAATCTAGTGTCACCAAAGTGGCATGCCAGTGCCACATGAGCAAGAAAATCACACTATACCTCAACATTGAACGGATGATTGACGTCGCCTGAATGCGGGCATTATCAATAGGACTATTGTAAATCAGCCTCTATGGGCCAAAGCAATCACTTGAAATACCACCTTTAACTTCTCCTAAATAAAATGGAAGGAGTGAATGCTATCTTGAAACACTGGGTTATGATCACCTCAGTATTAAAGCTGCACCCTCTGGAATAAAAGGTGAAATAAAAAACACTTAACATGAATCATAGAGGCGTAATGAACACAGGGCCAATTGCCTGGAGTCAAGCATATTGAATATGTTCTTAGAAGAAAGCCATATTCCTTCATGCTCAAATACTTTCCACGTATTCCTACAATGGAAATTGTCATGCTGGCAGAACTCTGGCTACTGTTGGGTCCACACAATGTAACGTTCTCCTTCGTGGAGATGAAGCAGAAAAAAGGGTAAAAAGATAGCTCAAAACTGGTCGTTTCAAGAGACCTTCTCGGACTGAATGTAGCCAATGCCAGGTTGCCCCATCAACTCTTGTCTGTCACTAACAATCGTGGGGCTGCCAGGAAATTTCTTGGGTTCTTTCTGTGTTAGTGGGTGCAGCAGTGTGTACCTTTTCTTGTCATTTTGATAGCTATGGTGTTATGTTGCTGTAAATTAGTATACATGCCTTCTGCATTGTGTTTCATTGAGAACCTGCTTCCCGTCTTGCTTCCCTCCAACCTCGTGTGTCTCCCTTCCATGTGCTTTGAAGCAGCTGTACTGCAGCTTGGCACATTATAAAACATAAAATAAAATATTAACGTATGTGGCAATCCCCTTAGGAATGTGCCCCCTTGGAAGAAGTCGTATCTACACGATTAGTTGCAAAGGCATTGTCACACACTGCTCCCAATCAAATGAAGCACTCATGAAGTGTTAATTCTTGAGTCTACTGGAGACTCAAATAAAAATACCTACACCGGAAAAGGGCGTACTAGGGGTCTCACAGCCCACGACTTTCACACCCCAGTAGAGTCTATCACAACATTCATGTATTCTAAGAAGCCATATTGGCACAACATAACTGGGCAAAAGAACACTCCTTTAAAACGTGACTAAACTCCACAGAACCGCAAATAACGCATTAACAAAATACATTAATAAATAAATAAATAAATACACGGACGTTTGTGTGTGAAATAATGCCCCCACACTGGGTCAGAACTTATATTGGGGGACATGAGTAAATGAGGACCTAATACGACATTCAAAGTTCAGTGGAAATGCACCACTGGTGCAATTCGGGTTTAAAAACGGCATTTTAATGTGAAAGAAACATGATCTAGCAGATTGAACAGCCCATTATTATTTCTATAGGTCAGCCTGCTGCTGTTTACACACCACATAGAAGCACGTCTGCAGCATCATTCAGGGATTCTCCCAGAAGGTTATGGTATACGCCTTTTATTGAACTAATACAGATATCATAACTTTCAATGACTGCCGTCCTCGTGACTTGTGTGTTAAACACACCGGCTACAGCCAAGGATTATGAAAGCACTGTGTGCCCTGCAATTAGTCGCTTGCCGGTGAACGGTAGTCTCCTTTCAGCATTGTTTTGGATGGCTCTTCAGTAAGCCTAATAGTTACCTTGCATGGTGTTGTACACATATTGCTGAGTTTAGTGGTGCTCTCTATAGTTCGTTTTAAAACCATAATTATGGAAGTAGAGATGCTGGTTTAATATCACACAAGAGAGGTAGGCCCGTTAACCTATTTGTTACGCTGTACTATTTACATATGGCAGCAGCAAGAACTAGTGCACATTAACCAGGCTCTACACAGCCAGTATATGATTGTGGACTGCCTTGAGAGATTTTATTTGAGATTCTATTGCTATTAGATTTGAAAGAAAGGCCAGCCTTAAAACATATAGCCTTAGGGATAGTGACATTACGAAACCCCCCACGTTTTGGTCTTTAAAACATCCAGTGGTTTAATGGTGCTATCTATATTTCTGGAATTGATTGCACATTGTAAGAAGGTTCTTGGTCTAGCCACAGAATCAGTCTAACAAAAGATATGGGTGTTCATGTCCTTATCAGTGAGCTTGAAGAAGGGCCGTCTGATTTTATGTTTTCATTTTTGGTTGACCTTTTTATTGCTTGGTTTTGGCTCTCCTAACCACAAGTCAAGTACGGGCATATTAACACACTTGGCAGTATTGTTATTGAAGGGTATATTACAATAGTTATCCATAGCACAGCACTATAGTAATGAAAAAGCATACCTTGCAGAAACCATAGTGTTCTTGCTAGTGCCAATACAGCAGACACATTAGGTTTTTAAGAACATGTATATCACAACTAGTGAAAGGACTACAACATCTGTTTGTTTATAATAGTCAAACTCATATTTATACGTTTTAGCTCTTTAATGGTACATTAGTGCCATGAAAAACGTGCTAAGATCAATGCTATGTGAGCGAGTGGGATGTAGGATGAGGCAAGCAATGCAGCCGTTGTTACTTTTACTGTAATTGTGTACCACCACACAACTCTGTTGCAGAAACACCAGACCACTTCCTGGTGGCTCCCTAGAGAGACACAATGTTATCCTTTCTTCTCTATCCATGGAAAGAAACGACAGTCACCAAGAGCTGGGCAGTGAGACAACAGAGTCCTCCTCACATGGATGCTACGGGACATGTGGCAGACACAGCTGCTTCTTATTATTACAGGTGACATCTCCAGTAAAGGATGTATATGGGGAAAGATTATTTTGATACTGTCCCAAATAATGTCCATCAAATTTGCAGACATGTATATTCACTCGTGAAGATATAGTATTGTTAATTAAATGACTAACCTCATATGGAGCTCCTGGCCCAGATGGACTCACACGCCTAGTTTTAAAACCTAAACCTGAGGAATGGGCAGGTATCTTGTTACTCATTTTTCAAAAAATTATTCTGACGGGTACCATACCTGCTTCGTGGAGGACCTCAGTTATCATTTGCCTATTCAAGAATGGCAATGGGAACTATCCTATTAATTATCGCCCTATTGCCGTTCTTGATATACCTGGAAAGATTTTTGCACGCCTGATTCTGACAGAACTATCAAGTTGGCTCAAGGCAAGTATATTGATGGATTTTTGCCAATCAGCGTTTGTAATGGGCTTGGGAACTACAGTAAATCTGATAATGTTAACAGCTTTAAAATATCAAGCTTCTCGCTGTAATCAGAACATCTGTCTAGCCTTTATCGACTTACGTCAGGCATTTGGCTCAATCTCTAGAAATTGCTATGGCAAAAGTTTAAAAATGCAAATTGTCCCCCTGTGCTATTATATCTAGTTCAACAATTACATAATAAGACGTCCATTAGAGTCAAACTTAACCAGGACACCAGGACAGAGTGTTATCAGAGGAAATTCCTACTCAAAGAGGGCTGAAGCAGGTGTGTACCCTTGCAGCACTTCTTTTTAACTTTTACATCCATGATATGTGTACATCTTTGGCCACTCCACAATACTTTCCCCCGAAGGTAGGATCTACGAACATTTCATGATTACCGTTTGCGGACGGCCTTGTAATCATTGATCAAACAACCATAGGATTGCAGAGGCAGTTAGATGCCCTAGGAATATACGTAACAAAAAATCCACTTTTTATACATGCTGCTAAATCAAACATCTTAGTATTACCTGGGACAAAAGGGCAACAAACAGTAAAAGAAAAATGGTGGTAAAGTAGTGATGAATTGGAAATTGTTCGAGAGTATAGATATTTAGGGGTCAGCATAAACATCAGCTCAGGAGATTTAAATATAAAATAGATGTTTTGAATCAAATGCATAATTTAACAGCCCAAGCAAAGGTTTTATTGTGAGTTCATTGCAAATTATCTTGTAAACCTTTATTGATATTTTATGTGCAGAAAGTAATCCCTGTAATTACATATGGCGCGCACTCCAAAAAGTCATCAGATCAACCCAAATGGGAATACCTGGACGGCACATTTTGGAAATCGGTCTTGGGTTGCCTAGAAGTATACCAATTTTATGAACTTGGCTTCACATTATTGCAATCAGTGGTGAATTGGTAGTCATTGGTTTTATACAGAAAATGTTTGTTGCAAGAGGAGCACAAAAGCACTTTAATTCCTATAATAGCAGAAGCTGCATTAGACTTTCATGGCAATATTTATTTTAATCTTTGGAAAGATTACTGCATATCATTATTGTCAAAATGTTATATTGAAGAACAATTATTGATAGCAAACCCAGATGAAGCCAAAAGGAAGCTAAATGAACCCGAATTGATTAATCTATGGGCTTTATGCCAAAGATATTGGGTAATGAAAATTGGCTGCTTTACTATTAAAGTGTGAAAACAGCTTTCAAAATATCTATCAAAATTTCCACACTATATATATCGGAATGCTCTTTTACAAATTTGTTTGGATTTGTGGCCCACCAAGATAGTTCTGGCAATTTGGTCGAAAGATTGTGCTCAAAACAATACATGCCGCTTTTGCAATGATGTTTTAGCAAGCACAACTTTAAAGCACCTTTTTATTGAATGTCCATCCTTGTCTCAATCCAGGAAAGAGAGTTTTTATATGTTTTTGGAGCTTTTTTAAAATTAATATAGTGTGTTATAGTTTACAAAAGAAACTTTTCACACTGACAGAATTAAAATGAAAATTCAAAATTTCATAATAAAATTAACTACATATTTTTTGTTTTTTTAAAAACTACAATTCATAAAAAAAGAGAGCATAAAACAGAACATTCTAGGTAACTTCTTTCTTCATAGTAAACTTGTACACATAGTTCCAAATTATTCAAACAGAAAATACACACGTCTATTACTGGAAGTACGCTCAAAGAAAAAGGATTATTACAAAGTATGAAATGCTATTACTAATCAAGTTTAAGTGGAAAGAATTCTCATTCTACACCATTTTCATAGCACTTCATTTTCGATTTTGAATAAAAGTCTAGCCAATGCACACATGAAAGCAATATAAGGATTATTCATGCATTTATACCATAGCATTTCACGTGACGAAATTGAGTTCCCAACATTCTTGTCTCCCAGAAACGCAATTCTTTCTTTGTCAAAGTGTTTACAAAAAATGAACAGATGTTTTATGGTTTCTGTTTGAGGAGCTGTCTCGCAAAAGCGACATATATCCGAATCAAAATGAATCCACTGACTGATGCGTTCTTTTGAATGCAGTTTGTTCATACGAAAACGTATGTAGATTTCCCGTACTTTGATGTCAGGGAAACATTCTATATACATCAGCCTAGGAGCCCTTTTGTGCGAATGTAAGGCAAACTCTTTATACAATTTATATGTACCAATTTTGTCATGCGCATCAACCCAGTCCATTTGATATAACCTTTTTTTAGAATAGCTCGCTCTCGCTGTTAAATCTTCTTTAGTGATATTAATTTGAAGAAGGGCAAGGTCCATTCTTTTTTAAAAAGTGCAATAGAGATGGGATTATCTAGGACAAGCATCCTAGTGAACTCTTCATATTTCTGGCAGGATTCAACATTTTAACATAGGCATTCATTTGCTGCCATAAATGGCAAAAAGATAGACTTGAGAGACCCAATTCTATACGTAAATTTGCATTTGGAACAGATTTAGCCAGATTTAACACATTTTTCCAAATGCACCCTTGAACCATGTCTAACAAATCGTACATTTTATGGAGACATAAGTCCAAATTGTACAAAATTATTGGTTTGACTTTTAATAAGTAGAACTGAAGTGCAGGATTTAAGGAAAATTTACAAAATATCTGATGAATTATTTTTAATAAGGAAATCAAAGGTCTGAATTTGGTTGTTAATAGATTATTCCAATATTTTTTAGAAAAGTCATTCGAGATGTCAAAGCCCAAATATTTAAGTGAGAGATTCTTTCCAGTTTATGCCCATTAAGAGTCCATGAATATCGAGGGATTTTCTTTGATCCCGAAAAAATTAGAATCTTGTATTTGCCAACATTTGCATGTAGATTATGGTCTTTAGCAAAAGTAGAGAAAACCTGTAATTTATTTTGTAGTCCCAGAGGAGTTTTATCAAATAATATAATATCATCAGCGTAAGCCAACCAATGAATCTTAAGGTGCCCAAGTCTAACCGGATAGCATAAAGTTTGTTCCCAAAGATTTTCAATATCAAGCAGATAAAGGTTGAAAAGAGTAGAAGCCAGACTACAACCTTGCTTTACCCCAGTGCAAGTTATTATTTTCTGTGTCACATCACCCTGCCTATTAATACGAATCTTGAAGTAAGTATCACTATGCAGGAGTGCCAATATCTGAATAATGTTTTCTGGAAAACCTAGTTTTCGTAGTTTGCACCACAGCTTATCGCGAATAACGCAGTCAAAAGCTGATCGCAAATCTAATGATGTCATTTAGATGTTACCTGTGTGATTTTTTTTACAGGAATACAACATATGGGATAGAATAATGACATTGATGGAAGTTCTCATGTGTTTACGAAAACCACTTTGATTTTTGGATAGACTATCGTGGGATTTTGTGAATTGGTCTATCCCATTTAGAAACAGAATAGTAAGAACTTTGTATGAACAATCCATGAGGGCAATAGGCCTATAATTTGTCGGCTCTGCTGGATTCCCCTTCTTGTAAATGGGGACGATCATAGCGATGTGCCACAAATGCGGAATGATTCCTGTGACAAATATATTTTCAAACTTTATAAACAACAGTTTAGCCCAAAATAAAGGGTCAGCCTTGAAGGCACAAGCAGGTATTCCATCCAGACCACACGCCATAGAAAAATTAAGGTTATCTATAGCCCAGATGATATCATCAGTTCTACGAGGGCCAATTCAGGAACATTAGCCAACTGTATCCAAAATAAATCAATTATGATTGAAATAAAGCAATGATCGCTGAGACCCACATCCATGGATCTAGTAAAAGAATATAAATTCAATAAGCTCTCCGATATGGCAAAAAAATCAATTGTAGAAATACAGTTATCCCTATGCCACGTGTATGGCAGAGTATCCTGATACAATTTTACAAATCTTATGTTCCATGCAAGGAAAAACTCTTTCCAACGCACACCAAATATGACTGATTTTTTAAAAAAATTGTTGGAAAGACAACCATAGAAGCCACCTAGACAATCTGTGTTAAGGTCACCTCCAACAATTATGCCGTCATAGTTATTATTCAAGACAGCAGTTTCAAATAATACGTCAAGAGTGTTAAATAATTCATCCATATTCTGTTTGAGCGGGTTAAAGTACAAGTTTACAATCATAATCAATTCCTTCTTTCCAGCACTCAAGTTAATGTCAATGGCTAGAATATCGGTTGCATAGTGTAATAAGGTTGAGTAGGCATTAATCCTGTTACTAACCAAGATAGCCAGGCCACCAGAGGGGCGCCCTATCCCACATTTTGATGCAGGAGTAGAAAACACACTGTATCCACCAACGGACATCTGTTTAGTAAACATTGTCTCCTGAAGGAGGATAATTGCAGGCTTACTAAACAGGCAATTCATTTTGATAGCTGAAAAAAATGGTGGTATCCACAGACATTCCGGGAAAATACCTTGATGCTATTTCAACTACCGTGACTGATTCGCCATGTTGCTGTTCGTTACAGCATTAACTAGGTTACCTAGCCATGACCAATCCTTGATGTTTGATGCAATTGCTGCTAGCTGAGCAATGGCGTCCATAGAGACATTGGCTGCTGTGACACCATTGCCAGCTATATTTAAGGGAGGTCTCAGGTTGTGGAGCCACATAATTCAAAAAGGAAACAGCACTCTTCTCACCGAGAAATAAATTCAGTTGCAGTCCCAGTTGGTCAAATTCTCTTTTAAAATCCCATATCTGTTTTAGAATGATGGCCGATGAAATCTTAAATATCATTTTGTCATTGTTGGCAATGGACAGTTTCACCCACTCAACATCATTCGAGTTTAACAGTCTTAACATAGGAATTTGGTAAAAAGTTTTAAAAATAAACTCTCTATTCAGCCTTGTTTTAGCATGTTTATTCGGATCACTATGCCACTGCAAAACCGTAGCTGGATTTAATATCGCTGCATTCTCTTCTTCACAAGAATTGAATGCACCCTCGTTTTCTACCTTTGGCTCTATTCCCTGAGCCTCTTCCTCCTCACTTATTGAAGATTTGAGGCTGGGAGCTACATTTGGAAGAGTGTCCCCACCATCTGTGTTACCAACTGCCTTAGTCCCCACGGAAGGCTGAATGTCCTCTTTCTTCTTAGATTTAGTAATGGGTCCTTTAGGTTGGCCAGGAGTGTCCCGGTTCATTGCTACAGGGTTAAGCCTGTTAGCCTGGTTTGAGTTTTTCGTAGATACTACATTCATGGGATAAAAGGAGGAGAGTTGTGTTTGTTTACGCCCTACATTCACTAGGGGGTTGCTGTGAGTAGGGAGTATGTCAATCTTAATCCCTTTTTCTGTGCACTCCTCCTTTTTCGGACTTTGTTTGCTTTTTGGTGCATTCATTTTTTTCTTTTTTTTTATAGCACTCAGGGTCATCGTTTCCTTGAGGAAGCTGCAGTGCCTGTTTGCTTTCTGCATTTAGTTGATCTAAATCTACCGCAGCCTCATCTATGATCTGACCTACACTCCCAGAATCCCCATTGACGTGTGTGTTACTAGGGTGATATGCGAGATTTGCGTTGCCTTTTGAGTATTTTTTTTGTTTTGTTTTTTTCGGGCCTGAAATACTTTTTGCCTTTTGAATTTGTTTTACTGCCCTTAGATGTAAGCGCCTTTGCTTACGGGACATAAAGGGTATTTTACCCGATTGTGAATCCTCTGTTTCTCATCCACCCTCCTCCCTCGCACTTTGCAGAATGTCCTTTATATCATCCTCACTCTGCTGATGTTCAAGTGCATGTACAAGTGCAGAGGGACTATCCACAAGTATTACAGAAGATGAAGGATAGTTTTGTTCCAAAGGTAAACCTATATGATCAGCCAAACATGCTAAATCACTGGCAATTTTTGAGAGCAAGCCTTCCAAACCACTAGACCGTCCAACTTGCGGATTTTGAGTTTGATCTGCAACTTCATTTTTATGAGAGGGCCTAACCTCTTTGTACTCCGACACCGCTTGTGAAAATGATTGTGTCAAAAACATTGCTGCATTCCCGACAAGTTCAATTTGATAGCCCTTCACATTTGTTTCATGACACTTTGTTTGAGAGGCACACTCTCGAATGAGAACCTTGTCTGCTTTGTTATTGAGTGGTACATTGTTTAGAGAACCATATATCATACCTTCGATTTTGCTAATGCCTAATGCTTGCTAATATCTCCATATTCGATTGTTTTAGTGCTCTTATTTCCAGATTAGTTAGCTCATGTCCTTTGTTTAGGAGATTAAGGATTCTGCTTATAACCGGAAAATGAGACTCCATCTTACCCACGGAGTATGCGACCGGAGAGGGCCCCAATGAGGAATTAAGTGCAGGTTCATAATTAATTGTCAGAGGAGTAGTTAAGTCAACAGGACTCGAGCACCCATCTCTCTCTGAATTGTTATGTGAGCGGTTCTATCAGCAGTCCCTTCAGTATCTAAATGAAACATGGACATCCTAAAAGCTTTTACCTGGGCAATTGAAGAGGGACTTAAATTGAAATTACTGTAACCTCACTGTCTTCCACTTTGGAAGCTTCAGATGAGATATGAACAAGCGCCTCATTTCCCGTAGGTGTATGCAAGTGTACGTGTTCCATGGATCCACATCTGCCTGTGACGGGAGTGGAAGGCCCCAGTGAAAGACGCGCTCTCTTAGATAGCTCAGTCAATACCGTAGCTCCCATCATGGATATATCCGAAATATGCTCCTTCGTGCAATTACTGTTGGGATCAGATAAAATGTCTTGCCCACCTAGCTTCACATTATCTCCACACTTAACAGGCTATGCTGTATTAACAATTCCCCATCATAAATTTCCTTAATTAGAAAGCATTTCGTTTTACTGGAGATAGTGTCGTCCTCGGTAGTATTACCACCTGCGTCTTTGTTCAACTTGACATCAGTTGCCTTTTTACTTTGACACATTAAGGAGCTGGATGAAGCCTTAGAGCTGTCCTTACTAGTTCCATTCAGAGTATGATTATGAAGCTCAGCTTCTATAGTATTAGATTTTGCTTTCTCCGTAAATGTGAAGGCACCCTCCAAAATTATGGTGGCTGTTTATTCTGCTTCCCGCCGCGAGTATTACTCGCCATGTTACCTATATTACAGAAGGACAGAGTGTGTATGACTTGCAGACGCACTGTGTTCCTCCTGTGTTCATGAATTCATTTTGGAATATACACACGTTACATTCACGCTGCCTACAAAAAACAGACCCAGTACACCAAATGACTTTCAATGTTATATACTAGCACCTCTCTCCACATCAGGTAGAAGACATATGATCAATGAAGAGCCACGCTAAGTTTTAATGGCTCGAGCTGTAAAGCAGCCCCAACTAGAATCATGCAATTTATTTTAATGTATATGAGTGCAACAAAGCTGGCAGCGTTTGTTTGTTTGTTTTTAAAGAAACTGCCTTCACGTGTTACACATGCACTCACGGGAATACCCAGAGTTTCACAGAGTTGAGCACCAACAGAGTCACACACGTTATATGAAAAGCAGTTAAAGAACTGCGTTTAGAGCAGCCTTCCTAAAACGCTCTTCTCATTAGGAAGGGCAACATATGCACAGTGTTGAACCAAAAAATATTGTAAGTGGCTAATACTTAATTTTAGTCACGCGACAGCATAATTATAAATATGTATCTCAATATACAGAGATTCTCACTCACCGTGCGCTACGCACGTCGTCACCTCTCTGATGATATGATATGATATGATAAGGCATTTGTAACGCGCCTATACACAAGTGTTGCGCGACGAGGCGGGGGGGAACAAGGGGAGACAGGCAACAATCTTACTAGGCCAGGTGTCATTCAGATCACGCAAGTGCAAGGGTAGAGGGGAAGTGCATGGGGGAAAGGGAGAGGGGAAAGTGCAGTACAGTGTTATTAGCATACAGCATACAGGATAAATAACAAGGGCCAGCTGGTGGCAAGTGCGAGGTAAGTGCAGACAAGTGCTGGGAAGGGGGGCTGTATGGACAGTCCCGTAGTGCAGGGGTTGCCGTGGAGGCAGTGCAGGGGAGAGTGGCTGGGCCGAGAACGGTGAATGGCCCATTTGCAGATTCAGTGCAGTTTCAGTAATATTAGCAGGGGAGAGGGGGAGAGAAAGCGGAGGCAAAGAGGAAGGTTTTGAGGTGCTTCCGGAACCAGAGGTGGTTCTCCTCAAGTTTCAGGGAGGTAGGAAGGCTGTTCCAGAGGGAGGCCCCTGCAGTGGAAAGAGATCTGCCCCCAACTCGTTGTTTGGAGAAGCGGCTGACCCTGAGGGAGTTGATATGATATGATATGATATGGCATTTGTAGCGCGCCTATACACAGGTGTTTCAAGGCGCGACGAGGCAGGGAGGGGAGGAACAAGGGGAGACAGACAACGATCCTACTAGGCCAGGTGTCATTCAGATCGCGCAAGTGCAGGGGTGGGGGAGGGGGAAAAGTGCAAGGGGAAGGGGAGGGGGGGAAGTGCAGTACAAGGTAAGTGGCGTAAAGTAATAATAAATAGGGCCAGCTGGTGGCAAGTGCAAGGTAAGTGCAGAGCAAGTGCTGGAAAAGGGGGGGGGCTGTAGGGATACAGAGACAGTCCCGCAGTGCAGAGGGGTTCCAGGGCATCAGTGCAAGTGGAGAGTGGCTGGGCCCAGGACCGAGGCCGTTAAGAGTGGTCCAGTTGCAGAATCAGTGCAGTTTCAGTGAAGAATATTGGCTGTTCAGCAGGGGAGAGGGAGAGAGAAAGTAGAAGCATAGAGAAAGGTTTTGAGGTGCTTCCGGAACCGGAGATGGTTCTCCTCAAGTTTCAGGGAGGCCGGAAGGCTGTTCCAGAGGGAGGCCCCTGCCGCGGAGAGTGATCTACCCCCCGTTGGAGGCGGATGAGCGAAGTGCTTGAGAAGGAAGATATTTAGGAAGAGAGAGTTGAAGGTATTTTGGCCCAAGGCCCCAGACGGCGTTGTGGACAATGCAGAGGGTTTTGAACTTGATCCTCGCAGTCACTGGGAGCCAGTGTAGTGATTTCAGTCCTGGAGAGATACGGTCCCTGGGCTTGAGGCCAAGGACAAGTCTTGCAGTCCTGTTCTGGATGAGTTGCAAAGGGCGGAGAGTAGAGGCGGGCAGATTAAGATAGAGGCTGTTGCAGTAGTCCAGCTTAGAGAGAACCAGGGCTCTAGAGACAGTGAGCTTCAGGGGGAAGGAGAGGAAAGGAAGGATACCTCTGAGGAGGTGCAGCTGCTAGTGTGATTTCTTGGAGATGTCAGAGATGTGAGGAGAGAAGGAGAGTGTGGAGTCGAAGATGACCCCAAGGTTTTTAGTCTGACAGGTGTAAGCAGGAGGAGGGCCAAGAGAGGCTGTCCAGAGAGTGACAGGAAAGGAGGGAGCAGCTGTGCCGATGAGGAGAATCTCAGTCTTACTGGCATTAAGTGAGAGATCATTGGTGGCACACTACTCCTGAGGAGGTGTAGCTGGTAGTGTGACTTCTTAGATACGTCGGATATGTGAGGAGAGAAGGAGAGTGTGGAGTCGAAGATGACCCCAAGGTTTTTTGCCTTGCATGTAGGAGCAGGAAGAGGGCCCAGAGAGGCCGGCCAGAGAGCAGCAGGGAAGGAGGGAGTGGGAGTGCCGATGAGTAGAATCTCAGTCTTACTGGCATTAAGGCAGAGGTCGTTGGCGGCACACCATTCCTGGATAGCAGAAAGACAGTCAGAGATGAGGGAAGGAGAAGAGAAGGCCGAGGGTAGCCTGAAAATGAGTTGGGTATCATCCGCATAGCACTGAAAGTAGGGGCAGAGAGCGGCGATGTGGTGGGTGAGAAGTGCCAGATACTGGTTGAACAGCCAGGGAGAGAGGTTAGATCCCTGGGGGACACCACAGGTAGAGAAGAAGATGTCAGAGAGGAAAGACCCCAGTTGGACCTGGGAGGGTCGATTTGAGAGGAAAGAGGTCAGCCACGTCAGAGCCTGACCAGTGATACCGAGGTTATCACGGAGACGGTTGAGCAGGATGGTATGGTTGACAGTATCAAAGGCAGAAGAGAGATCAAGCAAAATGAGAACACATGGAATGTTAGAGTCAAGGTTCGAGAGCAGGTCCTCACGGATGTTCAGGAGAGCAGTTTCCGTGCTTCTGGCAGCTCTGAAGCCAGACTGATGATCATGAAGACGACCAACACATTCAGCATGGAGATTAAGCTGGGAGATGGCCAGTTTCTCCAGGAGCTTGCCCAGGAAGGGAGTGATAGAGATTGGGCGATAGTTAGCTGGGCAGGAAGGGTCGGAAGAGGGTTTCTTAAGAAGGGGGTGCACAAGGGAGTGCTTGAGAGGGGATGGGAAGACTCCAGAGGCGAAGGAGTGATTGCAGAAGTCAGCAAGGGCAGGAGCCAAGGAGTCAATGTGGTCCTTGATAGTTTTGGAGGAACAGGGGTGGACCTGTTTTGACGAGACTTTCATAGATCGGACTTTTCTTGAAACCTCGTCAGCAGAAAAAAGGGTAAAGGAAGAGAAGGAGAGAGGAGGGGTGGCTGCAGAAGAGCCAGAGGAAGGGCAGGGAATAGAGGGGGGGAGGTTATAGGAGGAGAGTGAGGGCAGGATGTCCTGAGTTTTTGAAATGAAGTGAGAGGCCAATGCCATGCAGAGGGCCTGGGAGGGGACAGGAGAGGAAGAGACTGTAGCAGGGTTGGCCAGCTCCTTGCAGATTTTAAAGAGTTCGGCCGAATTGTTAGATGCCGCAGAGATGCGGGCTTGGATAAGGGCTCTCTTCTTGGTGAAAACGGAGAGCCGGTATTGCCTTTGGAGCAGGCGACAGGCCAGTTTGTCAGAGGATGAACATGAAGCACGCCATTTCCTCTCTGCCACCCTGCACTTGCGTTTAAGGGTGACGAGATCCGAGTCATACCAGGAGTTACATTTGGCTTTGGGCTTCAGGCGGATTCTCATGACAGGGGAAAGGATATCAAGAGTATCAGATATAGCAGAGTGGAGAGTGGAGAGGGCTGTGTCAGGGTGGGAGTCAGCCGAAGGGGGAGGAGGGGGCAAGAAGGTGGCAGCGAAAGCCTCAACTGACACGCGCTTCATGGGTCGGATGACCGAGAAGGATAGTGGCAGTGATGGGGGTGGCTTTGCCTGTGGGGTAGGGAGGGTGAGGTGGGAGGAGAGGAGAAAGTGATCACTCCAGGAGAGAGCAGTGGAGAGAGGGACAGAGAGGGGAAGGTCAGAGGAGATCAGGGCATCAAGAGTGTGCCCTGCAGAATGAGTCGGCCCAGACGGGAGAATAGAGAGTGAGAGAGAGTCGCAGAGGTTGCAAAAGAGTCCAGAGGGGGGACAGGAGGCATCCAGGTGGATGTTGAAGTCTCCAAGAAAGAGGAGTTGAGTGGTTGAGGACAGGAGCGAGGAGGAGAGGTCCGCCCACTCGGAGAGGAAGGAGGAAATTTGACCAGGTGGCCGATAGATAGTAGCCACGGTAAGGGAATGGCTAGGAGAGAGAGAGAGTCGGCAGACAAGACATTCAAAAGAGGAGTAGGTCTGCATGGGAGTAACAGTGGCAGGAATCCACTCAGGGAAGATAAGGGCCACACCTCCCCCTGCACGGTTGGGCCTGGGCACAGAGAGGATCTTGTAACCGTCGGGTAGGAGTGTGTCAAAGCTGGTGACAGAGCTGGCCGTGAACCATGTCTCAGTGAGACCGAGTACGTCAAGGTCAAGTTCCTCAAGAAGGCGGCAGATATCAGAGGAATGTTTGACGGCAGAGCGAGAGTTAAGAGTGGCAATGTGGAGAAGTTTGCCATCTTTGAAGGATTTCCGGGGAGGGGTACAGAACAGAGGTACGCCCTGCAGAGGTGAAGAAGGAGCACGAGAGGGGGTGGGGAGGGAGGGAAGAGGCAAGTTAGTCGAGGACAGAGGAGGGGGCACAGCAGGAGAGGAAAGGAAGTTGATGAGGCGTGGGAAGCGTCTATCGAAGAGGTGAAGGTTGGCCTGAGGGCCTTGGACCAAGACGGTCCCATTAGCATAGACATTAATGATGGCCTTAGAGGAGTGGAAGGAAGCCAAGAGGACACCCCAACGGGTGCCACCATTAATGGGAGAAGAGGAGAAAGGAGAGAGCACAGAGACCATATGAAGGGTCCATAGGTCAGGAGAAGGCACGAAAAAGAGGATGTCAGTGAGAGTTTCCTTGGAGGAGGCACTAGTGTAGGTGTCAGTGATAGGGAGGCCTGGGTTGGAGACCAGGAAGTCCTTTTTAAACTTTTTCCTACCAAATTTAGTGAGGAGAGCAGGATAGTCAATGGAGACGCAGTTAGAAAAGATTGGTGAGATAGGGAGCACCATAGAATAGGAGGGAGTGGGTGGGGGAAGACAGGACAAGCGCAAGCGGACAGGAAGAGAGCGGCAGGCGTTAGTTTACCACAAATTCAGAACATAGTAAGCGTATCAGGTACACAGTGGAGAGGCCACCTAAGTTTGAAAATCCTGCAGAGAGAGAAAAAACCCTAGTTTACCACAAATTCAGAACACAAAGAAGTGTAGCCGCACTGCGAGGAAGTGAACAGGTAGGGGTGGGGTGGGCCGAGGGAGCAGGTGGAGCTCACAAGATGAAGCAGTGGAATGGCCCTGGCGTCCCCTGCGGACACCTGCAGACACACCGGGAGCCGCAAAGGAGGGAGCCGCCCTTTGCCTAAGGGGGCCCTTAGCCGCTGGGGCTGCCGGGCAGGGGCTGCCCTGGTAGCACCAATAAGAGGAGGAGGAGACACGGGCCAGCAGCCAATCAGGGGGGAGCTGGGAGGATTGGAGACGGGAGGGAGGGAGGGGACCAAGGAGAACACGGAAGGGGAGAGAGGGGGGCTGGGGAGAACACACAAGGTGAAAAACAATGGCAGCAGCCCAAGAATGGGCAGAAAAACAACACACGGCCCACGGAGGGCTCAAATACCTTTGTCTGGGGGCATGCAGTCACCGGCTCTGCCTGATGGAAGTGGCGAGCGCGGTCGACTGCAGGCAGCCTAGCCTCGAGAACACACGGGCCGGCAGCCAATCAGGGGGAGCTGGGAGGATTGGAGGCGGGAGGGAGGGAGGGGACCAAGGAGAAACACGGAAGGGGAGAGAGGGGGGCTGGGGAGAACACACAAGGGGAAAAACAATGGCAGCAGCCCAAGAATGGGCAGAAAAACAACACATGGCCCACGGAGGGCTCAAATACCTTTGTCTGGGGGCCTGCAGTCGCCGGCTCTGCCTGATGGAAGTGATGCAAACAAAGACACAGACCTCCGGAGCGGGTTGCTCTCTGAACACACTATAGCCCCAGGGGAGGTCTGCACTGCTGCGCTGCGAGCAGCGGACAGCCGACAGCCCACTTCCGGCCCACTTCCTCGGAGTGCGCGCGCAGGAGCGCGCAGACTGCTCTTCTTATTGAATTCGGATAAAAGGGGCCATGGCCTAATAGAAAAATGTAGAAAAATGCATATTATACATCTATAATGATGGGAAGGCCAGTAAATTATATTGCACATAAACTAAAGTCCATTGAGGGTTCGTGCTATGAGTATATACCAGTTCAATGTCCAAGATAGCACGAAGCAGGATAGAGTTGGAGTCCTTCCCACAGCAGACAGCCCACTTCCGGCCCACTTCCTCGGAGTGCGCCTTTTTTGGAGCTTTTAATTTATTTACTCTTGAGTGATGAAATGTGGTCAACAATATTTAATGCCGAGAATATTTCTTCAAATATAGCTGTATTATCGTTTTAAAATAATTTGAAACTCTGGGAATATAATTATCTTATTGCTTTATTTCAACATGATCTTAATTGCTATAATACTTTTATCAGGTTTTATCTTGTGAGATTATTTGTGATATGTGATGAATTTGTGCACCTTTTTAATAGCGTTTTAACCAAAAATGTAATTGTGGTACATTTGCAAATTAAATAATATTGTTATCTGAATGTATTTTGAAAAGGTTAAAATATTTAACCAAACCAAATAAAGTATAATCGAATTGAAATTATGTCTCTTGTTTTATTGCTCAAAGTTGTAGTCAAAATTAAAAAATGCACAACCCTGCCATATGCATAACATGTCTTCACCTCGTACTTAGCACCACAATCAAGCTCTGGTGGCTACCTGTTTGTTAAAATGGTAAAGCCTACATGATAACTGTGCGTTGACCGCATGACAAACAGTTTTAACATCTTCCAAACAAATATTTTCTTTCTTTTTCAAAATATTTAAAACGATACACAACACATAGGGAATACATTATCTGTAAAATAGTATGCTGAGGACTTAAGCAGGGGAGTAGATGTTTTTTTCAAGACAGGGATGATGCAGTAAATAACTTCTCATCAGTATTTGTTGAACACCTTTCGAGTGGCCAGAATTGTGTGATAATAGAATGCAACCTGTTGAGAAAAGAAAACACAAGAAAGAATGTCCAAAACATATATATTTATACATATCTAATGTAAGATATGTTGTCAATTCATTTATAGATGTATCTAAGTTGCATTCAGTAATTTAACATCACCTGGTATACAATACCACCCCACAATTTTTTGACATAAATCAGGCTCTACACATAGACATAGACTACATGCAAACAAAAGACAATCATTCTGCCTATACATTTCCCATACACGTCCAATACACACATGCTGTCTAAGTATAAGTCAACTACATGTATTCCTAAATATGTCTAATTCTAAATAATGGAGTGCAGCTTCATAGTAGTACATTTAATAAAATGATTACATTGTAGCTTATCGCCCAGTGTGTTCAAATGCTTATCATATCTATCTATCGATCTATCTATCTATCTATCTATCTATCTATCTATCTATCTATCTATCTATCTATCTATCTATCTTAATACATGTGAACATATGTGGGTTTGTTTGTGGCATGGTGAAGCCTGTTTCCTTATACTATTCCACACTGTTTCACCAATCTGCACCACATTTTGCATAGTTACCTGTTAGGACCCTGCGGACAACACTGGGTACATGACATTTGGACACCCCACCCCGTCCCCCGGATTTCAGCAAAAGTCAAAATGTGTGGGTTTGTGGCTAGACGAAGCGTTGTTCCTTATACAATTCCACACCGTTTCACCAATCTGCACCAATTATTGCGTAGTTACCTGTTAGGACCCTCCAGACAATACTGGATAAATAAGATTTGGACAGCCCACCCTGTTCCGCGGATTTCAGCAAAAGGCAAAATTTGTTGTGGGTTTGTGGCTTGGCGAAGCAGTGTTCCTTATACAATTCCACACATTGCAACAATCTACACCAAGTTTTGCATAGTCACCTATTAGGATCCTCTGGACATTACTGGCTACAATACAGTTGGACACCCCGCCCCTTTCCCTGGATTTCAGCACCTTCACACTTGAGATGTTTTCCTGAAATCGGCAAAATAACAATGTTGTCCTAGAAGGACCAGTCCTCAACCCTAGAATGCACTGCAATGCACTTCAACAAACTGCACCATGCCAGGGTGAGGAAACAGGTGGGAGGGAACACAGTAGGTCCCAGTATACAGCAGCAAACCATCTCTTGCCTCCCCCAACGTCTGCTCAGGGGTATGTCAGCCAGCCACACACACCCATCCTCATTGCAGTTTACTTCAGAGTGCAAACCACATCAAGCAATAAGCAAATTGGAATCAGCAACCTACAGGATCATTGATTTTCAACAATTTATGACAGTGTTGGCATATCTGTCCATAGAACCCATTCGGAGAAGGTGTATTTTTGCTAGTATTTACATACAATTGTTGGCCTTTTATAATTTAAAATTTAAATCATTTTATTTTATTTTATCCAATATCAAAAATAGGCTCGCTTATCATATAAAAACAACATGGAAAAATACATTTGGTAGATATTTCACATTTGCAATGTGTTCTCATGTACCGTCTGGTGTGTTTGGTTTCTAGCATATGCAAGGGAGTGAAATACTAGCTACTTTGTGGTGTGCTATTAGTTTAAAATGCACAGAATGCTAATTTATCAACACCTTATATCCATCGAAGGTTTAGCTTTTATGGAAGGACAAAAACTATCCTCTTAATTCCCGTGGACAATTTGGTATCCTTTCACTTGACCACAATGTCCTAAGTGAAATTTCACTGCTGCTTTGAAAGTGCCTCTTTTCTATGGAAATGAAAATGCTACTCCCTTTCATCCTAGTATGTCTTTTTGAAATGACTAGGTCTTCATCCATCCACTTGTATAAGTGCCACCAAAAACACTCCACTTACACGAAATAACGGAGTGCACCAGCTGCAAGGAAACATTTGATTTATTTACTTTATTTTGCAAAAGTAACAGTAACTCTCTCAAACCACCCACATCGTGCTGAGGAATATAAGGCAAAAAACAAAGGAGTTACATAATTACAAAAAACATAATTTCATACTAGTGTAACATAGTCATTGCTTACTCTAATCATTTCCCTCTACAACACTGTATATTCAAATCTATCATTGGCTAATCCAGTATCTACAGAACCACCCAAGTTCAACCCATCAACTATAATGTGACCACCATGAGCATCATTAACTCACTGTTTGATTGGCTGGCAGGTTTCATGCTGACAGTGAAAACACGTTTTTATGCTATTGGTTGGCACTCTTTGGGGTGGCCTTGGATGCTGCATTCCTCTGAGACAGTGAATTAGCAATTCATGTGAACAGAGAGATTGGCTTCAGGGAAAAAGAGATACTCCCATCTCACCTCCCATGTTCAGGCCCCAAAGATCCCAGACCGTCCCCTAACCTTGAATGGCTCATTCTGCAACTCCCGTCTCAATGCATGTCACCAACACAGGTGCACAGTCTTATAATTAGTTCACGGGATGAATAGCTAATTTAGAAAATAACATGACAAAGGCCTTGTGTGCAGAAAATAAGTTGTTGTATTTTTTGGTTTGAGCTATGCATTCTTCTATGTGTGCAATGACATTAGCTTGTTGTTCGGGGCACTGTGTACGCAGCTTTGTTTTGTATCTTTGGCAATGTTAATAAATGGATCCCAGTGCACCTGACAATCAAAGCTCTGTGTATTCATCTAGTTATCATCTGAAATGAAAATACTTGTTTCATATCAAAAACCCTGTCCGATACCCAGCGGTTGGAGTACATTAAGTTATCCAAGCTTTACAAGCATGCGATTATCTCTGAAAAATGCACATCATTCAACTCCAGAATTGCCAATGCAAAGTCAGACACCAGAGAGATATTTACCATTCTTAGGGAACTTGAAACCCCAGGCGCCCACGACCAAGGATGAAGCTTGGTGTACAAATATTCAAACTGCGATGCTCGACAAAATTGACACTTTTAACAAAAAAGTCCAAGCTAGCGGGCACTCATCTCAAGGTGTCTCAGTCAATGCCACTACCCCAAACCCAACTCTCTCACTCTCTCTCTAGCATCTTCACCTCTCATTTTCACTTCAAAGAGATCACTGAGTCGGAAGTCTTAGCCATCCTTAAGAGCCTATAACCCTCCAGGTGCAAAGGGCATGTCCGTCCCACCACCATCATCAAGGAATGTTCAGAAGTCCTAGCACCATACATAACTACCTTTATAAATGCCTCCTTTTCTGCAGGAATACTGCCCTCCAGTCTCTAGGAAGCCTGGGTACTTTCTCTACTAAAACAAACATCGCTATACCCTGCAGTTCCTGCAGTTCCGAACAACTACAGGCCTATCACTACAGTCCCTTTCTTACTGAAAATCTTAAACAGATATGCTTATATACAAGTTGAGCATTTTTTAGAAACTAGCTTTCTTTGTGCCTGCTGCAGGAGGTGAGTGTGGGTGTTTTCAGACCCTCCTGGGCCGCTTGAAATTTTAAATCTTGTTCCTTTGTGAGCCCCCAGCCCCGTTGGGCCACCTCTGTTTCCCAGATCCCTCCTGACTCCCACTTCCTCTTCCCTCCCTCCCCCCACCTCCCATCCCGCCCTCAGCTCTGATTGGCCTTTGCAGGCCCTGCGAACCATGCTACGGTACGGCTGCACTCTGTGCTCGACTCTTTGTGCTTGCTCCCTTGAGTGTGGGTGTTTTCAGACCCTCCTAGGCTGCTTGAAATTTTAAATATTGTTCCTTTGTGAGCCCACCAGCCCCATTGGGCCATCTCTGTTTCCCCAATCCCTCCCAATTCCCACTTCCTCTTCCCTCCTCCTGCCTCCCATCCCGCCCCCAGCTCTGATTGGCCTTTACAGGCCCTGCAAACCCTACTACAGTATGGCTGCACTCAGTGCTCGCCTCTTTGTGCTTGCTGCAGGAGGTGAGTGTGGGTGTTTTCAGACCCTCCTGGGGTACTTGCAATTGTAAATGTTGTTCCTTTCTGAGCCCTCCAGCCCCGTTGGCTCACCTATGTTTCCCCGATCCCTCCCTACTCCCACTTCCTGTTCCTTCCCTACTGCCACCACCCATCCCACCCCCCTACCCGATTGGTCAGTTCACTGCTCATTACTGACCTTTCAAGGGTAGCCCCCTGCCCAGCAGCCCCTGCGGTTAAGGGCCCCAAGGTAAAGGGCGGCTTCCACGGAGGTGACGCCAGCTTGTGTCTGCAGGTGTCAGCAGGGGAGGCCAGCGGCCAGCCGTCAACCAGCAACTAAATAAGTTAGGAGTGGTCCGGGTTAGGAATAGAGCCTTCACTCTACCCTAATTACCTGGCCACATAGACGACTCACTGACTTAGGTGTGTTTTTCTCCAGTATTTAAAATTGCATTGTGTAAATATTTAAAATTACATTGTGAAAGTATTTAAAATTGCACTGTGAAACCTACGCCTTTTCCCCACCTTACAGGACTCTCAGATTTAGGTGTGTTTTTCTCTGCTATTCACATTACATTCTGAAAGGAGTGCCTTCCCAGTAAGGCATTCCTCTAGAAAACTTTCTACCAACTGTCTACTTGTCTTCTCTCTCTCTGTCTCGTCTGCCTGCGCTCCTCCCTGTGTCTTTCCCTAGTGTTCTCCCTGCCCCCCACCCTTCTCACTCCCTTCCTCTTCTCTCCTCTCCCCACCTACTCTATGGTGCTCTCTGTCTCTCCTATTTTCTCTAACTGCTTCTCTATCGACTATCCAGCTCTCCTCACTAAATCTGGTAGGAAGAAGTTTAAAAAGAACATCCTGGTCTCCAATCCAGGGCCTCCCTATTGCTGATATCTATATCAGTGCCTGCTCCAGGCAAACCTTCACCGACTTACTCTTTGTCGTTCCCTCACCAGACCTATGGACTCTTCATATGGTCTCTGTGCTTTCTCCTTTCTCTACTTCTCCCATTAATGGTGGCACCTTCCACTCCTCCAAGGTCATTTTTAATGTTTACCTGAATGGTACTGTCTTGGTCCGAAGCCCTCAGGCCAACCATTTCCTCTTTGACAGGCACTTCCCATGCCTCATCAATTTCCTTTCTTCTCCTGCTGCCCCCACTCTTCCCTCCACAACTCCCTTGTCTCCTCCTGCTGTCTCCTCCTCTTCTGCCTCCCCCTCGTGCTTCTTCTACACCGCCGCAGGGCGTACCTCTGATCTATACCCCTACCCGGATGTGTTTCAAGGACAGCAACCTTCTCCATATTCCCACTCTCAACTCTTGCTCTGCTGTCAAACACTCCTCTGAAATCTGCCGCCTCTCAAGGAACTTGACCTAGATGTCCTCGGCCACACCAAGACATGGTTTACGGCCAGCTCTGTCACGAGCTTTGACACTCTCCTCCCTGATGGCTACAAGATCATCTCCGCACCCAGGTCCAATCGTCCCAGAAGGGGTGTAGTCCTGATTTTCCCTGAGGGGATTCCTGCCTCAGTCATTTCTATGCAGGCCTAGTCCTCTTTCGAATGCCTTGTCTGCAGGCTCTCACTCTCTCCTAGCCACTCCCTTACTGTGGCTACCATCTATCGGCCACCGGGTTAGATCGCCTCCTTCCTCTCCGAGTGGGCAGACCTCTCCTCTTCCCTGCTGGTCTCGACCACCAAACTCCTCCTTCTTGGAGACTTTAACATCCACCTGGATGCTTCTTGTCCTTTGCATGGACTCTTTTGTGACCTATGTGACTCTCTCTCTCTCACTATTCTCTCCTCTGGACTGACTCACTCTGCAGACCACACTCTGGATGTTCTGATCTCCTCAGACCTTCCCCTTTCTATCCCTCTCACCACTCCTCTCTCCTGGAGTGATCACTTTCTCCTTTCCTCACTGCTTTCTCTCTCGACCCCTTAGGCCAAGCCAACTCCAGCATTGTCACCTACCTTCTCAGTTATCCGACCCATGAAGGTGTGTCAGTTGAGGCATTCACTGCCAATTTCTGTCCCCCTGTTCCCCCTTCGGCTGGCTCCCACCCTGGCACAGCCCTCTTCACTCTGTTATATTTGATACTCTTGATGTTCTTGCCCCTGTCATGAGGATCCCCTTTAAGCCCAAAGCCAAGTGCAATTCCTGGTTTGACTCAAACCTCGTCACCTTGAAACACAAGTGCAGGGTGACTGAGAGGAAATGGCATGCGTCTTGTACATCCTCTGACAAACTGGCCTCCCTCCTGCTCCAAAGGCAATACCGGCTCTCTGTCCACACCAAGAACAGAGCCCACATCTATGCCTCCCAGGCCCTCTGCAAGCACTGCCCTCTCATTTCATCTCCAAAACTCCAAAACTCAGGACATCCTATCCTCTCTCTCTTACTCTCCTCCTCCCTGTTAGGCAGAATCACCTGCAGTACCCTTTGGGAACACTACAGGCAATTAAGACTACAAGTGTCAGTACAATTTAATCTTTGGTACAAGCCTGTAGCAGTGGCTGAGCAGCCAGACTTATCTCAAGAGTTGAGTGAGCAGTAGAAAAAGTTACACAAAGGACCAACTAATACAGTGATTCAAACACACACTTACTCAAGGTTTATTGGTAAAATAATCAAAATGCATTTACTCAGTCAGTTAGAAAACATCAAACTAGCACAAGCAGCTCAATATCAAACACTAATATACCACCAAAATCCAACCGGTAAGTAAATGAAAAAGTGTAGCTCCAAAATGAAGTGGGAGAAAAATGGCTCTTCAGATACTTAATAAGGGACGGAAAAGACAAGGTTATAAGAATAGACAGTCCAAATACATTCATAGGAATGGCAAAGGGTTTCAGTTAAATAAAACCAGGAATTCTTCTCAATAGGCCTGGGCCAAAGTCAATGGTTCTGAGTCTTTGTATAGGATAGCACAGTTCTGGTATATAACGGTTAAGTCTTTGCCACAGATTTTTAAAGGATTTGGCTAGGTGAAAGGTTTGATGAATGTTTAGGGACAGACAAGCCTTCGTAGTTGAGGAAAGTTCATGCACTTTCTTGATGGCCAAAAAGATTTCCGGACCGCGTTTGCCCAGTACCTTGTCAATGAAGAAGAGCTGTAGCTGAGGCAGTTGTTCCTGGCAGATCCTGCATACCTCGCTGTTCCTGAGCTTCAGTCGTGGGGACAAGAAGGAGGACATTGGGCGGTTCCTGCACTGCCCAGGAAAGAGGCCAAAAGCTGTAGCAAGACGTTGGTTTAAGGTGTGAGTGCCTTAAAGGCCACAAGCTGGTTTCCTTCCCTCTGGCTACAGCACTCTGATGAAAATTCGACCAGATGGGGATGGTGTCCAGGTGGCTTGCGAGTTGGTTGTTCCCACCAAACTCAAGTGAAGAATTTAACCTTGAAGGACTTCTCTGTCGTTGGAGTTTCAGGCAATTCAGACCTGCAACAGGGCTTCACTGGTCGTCCATGAGTTGCAGCAGTCCTCTTGCTTCCTCTCCTCTTCGGTTCTTTCGTTCCAGTGGTTGATTCTGCTTTCCAAGTCCCAGCGACCTGCTTTTAAACAATTTTCTCCATTCATTCCAGCTTGGCTGCCACTAACACAGCAGGGTGGCTGTGCTTGCCGGACAGCCAGCCTACCAATCATGCCAGAGTGCATTCAGGTCTCCTAGGAGAATAAGCACAAGGAGTTTTGGGCACCTCCCTCGCATCCTGTCCACCCCAGACACCATGGGCCAGAGGAGGGCTTCAGCACTGAAGCCCGCCAAAGGCCAACAAACAAAGGGACCAAACCTGGCTTGGTGCACAGAGAGTAACACAAGAAGAAACTTTCCTAAAAGAAATGGCGAAAAAAGATGACAGGAGTCTGTTTTTACAGATAGGCCTTGGGCGCCATATTGTAAAACATGGCTGACCTGATTTTTAGCTACCGTTGTTCGCGGTCGGGAAAAATCATGGTAGTTTGATCTAAACCACTGCCCCCAGCCATTTAAAGTAGGAAAGGGTAACATTTGACTGTACATGAGTGTTTTGACTTACGGGAAGCTAGGCAACCCCTCCAACATTCTATAGGAAGATAGTGTGTGCTGGTTCAGTAAATTTAAGGAGACTAGTAAAGTCAATTTAACTTTACAGGCTCTGGGAGACAGTAGTCAAACCTTGGGGAGTCTGAAAGACACCCCTGTGCCACTTCACTGAAGGTGCTGTGTGACACTCAGAATAAAGATGATGCCATGGAGTTTGTTTAAAACACCATAACCAAAGAACACAAAAGTAACAAACACATCCAAAATACATGGAAGAGTGGGAAAAAAGTCTCACACTCTTCCCAGGTAAAAAATCAAATCCTAGAAATCCAGTAAAGTTGCTGGGGGTCTCAAAGGATAAGGAAAATTAGCACATATTGATAATTCTCCCTAACACTCTCTGCACTACTCCCTCTCTTCCTCTGGCCCTTCTCTGGCAACCCCTCCTCCCCCCTTCTATTGCGTTTCCTCTGTTCTCCCCTGACAAGGTTTCTAGACAAGTCCGTTCTATGAAGATCTCATCAAAACAGGTTCTACCCTGTTCCTCCAAAAGCATCAAGGACCACATTGACACCCAGCGTCCTGGTTTGGATGACTTCTGCAACCACTCATTTGCCACCAGAGTTTTCCCTTCCCCCCTGAATCACTCCCTTGTGCACCCTCTTCTGAAGAAACCCTCTGCCGACCAGTCCTGCCCAGCTAACTATTGCCCAATCTCCATCATTTGTTTCCTGGACAAACTCCAGGAAAAGCTGTCCATCTCCCAGCTTAATCTCCACTCGCAATCTGTTGGTTGTATCCATGATCATCAGTCTGGCTTCAGAGCTGCCAGAAGTATGGAAACTGCTCTCCTGAACTACGGTGAAGACCTGCTCTCCAACCTTGATTCCAACTCCCCCTGTGTTCTCATCTTACTTGATCCCTCTTCTGCCTTTGACACAGTCAACCATACCATCCTGCTCAACTGTCTCTGTGATAACCTGGGTATCACTGATCAGGCCCTTGCATGGCTGACTTCTTTCTTCTACAATCGACACTCCCAGGTCCAACTCGGGGCCTCTCTCTCCTCTATCTCTATCTCTATATCAGGGGTCTAACCTCTCTCCCTGGCTGTTCAACCAATACCAGGCACTTCTTGCCCACTGCATTGCCCCAACATTCAGTGCTATCTTGATGACACTCAACTCATTTGCAGGCTCCCTTCAGCCACCTCTCCCCCCCCTCTCATCTCTGATTGTCTGTCTGCTATTCAGGAGTAGTGTGCCACCAATGATCTCTGCCTTAATGCCAGTAAGACTGAGATTCTCCTCATCGGCACAGCTGCTCCCTCCTTTCCTGTCACTCTCTGGCCAGCCTCTCTTGGCCCTCCTCCTGCTTCCACCTGTCAGACTAAAAACCTTGGGGTCATCTTCGACTCCACACTCTCCTTCTCTCCTCACATCTCTGACATCTCCAAGAAATCACACTAGCAGCTGCACCTCCTCAGAGGTATTCTTCCTTTCCTTTTTTTCCCCGAGAAGCTCACTGTCTGCAGAGCTCTTGTTCTCTCTAGGCTGTACTACTGCAACAGCCTCTTTTTAAATCTGCCTGCATCTACACTCCGCCCTCTGCAACTCATCCAAAACAGAACTGCAAGACTGGTCCTTGGCCTCAAGCCCAGAGATCGTATCTCTTCAGGACTGACATCTCTGCACTGGCTCCCAGTGGCTTTGAGGATTAAGTTAAAAACCCTCTGCATTGTCCACAAATCCTTCTGTGGCCAGGGGCCTCAATACCTCCAACTCTCTCTTCACAAATATCTTCCTTCTCGAGCCCTTCGCTCATCTGCCTCCAACTCCCTCAGGGTCAGTCGCTTCTCCAAGCAATGAGTTAGTGGTAGATCTCTTTCCTTGGCTGGATCCTCCCTCTGGAACAGCCTCCCGATCTCACTGAAACTTGAGGAGAACCATCTCTGTTTCCGGAAGCACCTCAAAACCTTCCTCTTTGCTTCTGCTTTCTCTCCTCCTGTCCCCTGCTGATCTCCTGGCTGAAACTGAACCTCCACTGGTCACCTGGCTACCCTCTGTTCTCGGGCCTAGGTCCCCTCCCTGCCATTTGCACACCTGCATGGTCCGTGTACTCGGGGGCTGTTCTCTGTATCCTTACAGCCCCTACCGGCAACTGACACTTGATGTCAGCACTTACCCTGGCACTTGCCATCACCCGGTTGCACTTCTTATTTATTGTATTTTTTGGGTTGTATTTTTATTTATTTTTACTGTTATCCTATGTCTGGTGTATGTCTGGTATGCACTGCCCCCTCCCCCTACCCTCGCACTTGTTCCTCTTACCCCCTCCCCTGCACTTGCACAAGCTCAATGCCACCCAGCCTAGTAGGATTGTTGTCTCTGTCTTCCCTTTCCCCCTCCCTTGCCTCATCGTGCCTTGAAACACTTGTGTATAGGCGCATTATAAATGCCATATCATATCATATCATATCCTGGGAATGCGCCAGTCTGGATTCCACCCAGGCCATGGCACGGATTCAGCACTGCTGGATAAAAAAAAAAAAACAGATGGACGAGGTCAGGGATGAGGGAAATCCTGCCCTCCTCCTCGTTCTAGATCCTTATTCTAGATTTGTCAGCCACGTTCGACCTGGTCGACCACAAAATCCTCTGTCACTAAAATACCTCTGCTAACTTTTCCCCTGAAGCTACAACATTCAGTTCCTCTTTTTAGAAGGGAGAGTCATGAGAGAGTTTTTGGAGAACGCCAGCTCCTCACCAACCCCTATCCCATGAAGGGTAGCACAAGGATCGTGCATATCCCTCACGCTCTATAACATCTTCACCAGACCCCTCTTTGGCATTCTGATCTTCATCTGCATAGCCTACAACAACTATGCCAATGGCACACAAATTCTCCTCCCCCTCACCGACAACTATGTGTAAGTCTCCAACACACTCAATGCCACATAGTCTACCATTCAGGCCTGGATGGCAGCAAACTTCCTTTGCCTGCATGGGGACAAGACAGAGATCCTGCTTGTAGGGCCCGCTGCAGTATTAAATAACTCAACATCCAATATTCAGCATCCTACATCAACGACATCCTAGTCCCTGCCTCTTCTTTAGTGAAGAAGTTAGGTGTCTACCTTGTAGCCACCACTGTCCCACCAAGTGAACACAATCTCCTCCTCCGGAGCCTACAGGACCAAACTGCTAAATGCATCCAGACCCTTTCTATCCACAGATAGTTGCCTAACCATTGCACGAGCAGTCACTGGTTCCAGACTTGACTATTGTAATGTCCTCTTCACTGGCACCTCATACAAGCACACCCAGAATGTGCAAGTCATACAAAATAATGCTCTCCAAGCAGCCCTTAACATTCCAAAAAGGAACACATCTTTGCAGCCAGGAGAGCAGTACACTGGCTACCTAGTCACGAATGTATCATCTTCAAAACCATGTCCATTAGCCATACATGTCTCTCCAACACTGCCCCCTCACCTTTCTCAGAAAATCTCCAGATCCCACTGGTCCAGGCCAACTAGGTCCTCATACGCTCACTGCCTCCTCCAACCAAAAGTCAGATGCTCTAAAGCCGGAGGTTCGAGTTTCCCCTATATCGCAGCCAAACATTGGAACTCCTTTCCTCCCACCTTAAAAGCTGAACCTTCATACTGGGTATTCTCAAGATCCCTCAAAACGTGGCTATTTGCCTAGGCTGTTCCTTTTCTCTTCTGTCCCTGTATCTGATCTGCCTGCCAATTTTTTTTCTGTTGATTGCAAGTAACTGGTCTCCATAACAGCGCCTTGTTGCCTCCGGGATGTTTGTGCGCTTAATTATAATTTAAGTGTGCAAAAAACCCAGAGGTTATAAATGAAAAATAAATACATACATACATATGTAGTTTCAAGTTCTGGGAACAGCTGATTCACAGCTTCAGCTAACACCTCTATCCTCCCTTCATTCATGGCCTTGGCTGACTGGTGTTCTTCAACTAGAAGTGAAAAGAACATCTTTTAATAAAATGAATACATTGTGCAGCTTTGAGTGGGGCGTTTTCTCATGATGGCAATACCCTTGCTCAATGTTAGAATCAAAACTCAACAAAACCAATGGTCTAATATATACCTTGTTCATCTATATATGCCTTTGCTTTCAGCAACCTAAAGATCCCTTAAGTGCAGAAAAAACGAGTTCCCTGAAGTGTGGCAAAATTAACACATCTTCATAATCCACAAAACAACTTCTCAAACAACACAAGGCATACAAACCTTTACTAAAAGAGTTGTTTTATTTTATATTCCCACTCTTGTTTGGGAGGTGTGGGAGTTGGTGCATGATGTTGCATCTGCCCTACCTGCACCATCACACACTGACACTCTATTTAGTGTTGTGTACCGATAAGATGCCCCAGTCTCTGAATATACCACAGGATTCAATTTACTTAGATATGATTTAATATAAATGCTGCACTCTAAGTGCCGATAAATGCTATTTGTTTAACACTGTGAACACAGCACAGAAATGAAGAAATGCAATGTGTTCCAATTTAAATGTAATTTCATTTGGCTTTGAATACAGTGAAAACAAAATATAATTCACACTTGCAAGCTCCAATATCATATCCCCTATTTTTCTGGTGATGGTTTATGAGTCATTACATGTTGTGCACAGACAAATAATATGTTTAATCGTGAATCAGATTTTACTTGTCTTAACATATAGTGAGAAGGCAATGTTCTGTTTCACAATGAAATGTTATAGCATTCTATTTGGCAGGAATGCCCCCCCCCCAGTAGAATGTCCTCTAATTCCAACCACTCCTGGGACTTAACAAAGAAATACACTAGAGAGCCTATACTAATGATATTTTGGAATGTTCATACTCATGTATGAACAATTCTTTAAAAGGCACAGAGCCAGCAAGAACCCTCAATAGTTTCCATCTATCTGAAAGTCAGTTAGACCCCTTTGTGTCTGTTTCTCCTGCCCCAAGCAAAGAAGGTCTGTCTCAGATTAAATCTGCTGTTGGTGTGATCATGGACAATGCCCAATCATCTCCAAATAGTATCCAAGCTCAGCGCTCTCCCATATGTGACAAGTGTTCCCTTTTCTCCAGCCTTCACAATCCCATAACTCTTTCTAATCCCCTGTGTGTTTCTACTGATATAAAGTGTAATTGTCCCTACACTATGTCATGGTGACCTCACACTTTTTGATTGGACAAATCTTTTCATTGGCTTGATTAACAGGCTGACATTCCTATGGAATACACCACTGAATTTCATACATTGATCATATTTCTGAGCATGTGAGAGGGTGGGACTGTATACATTGGAAACAGAATCATACATCCCCCATATCTCCGAGTAGGAATGTTTCCCATCAATATAATATGGATTTCTTGTTTTGCATTTTTCTCCCAAACTTAAGAGACAAGTGATGTGAATATGTGCAATGAAATATGACAAAGGTATTAATATTTATGATTTTATTAATAATTAATAAATCTAGGGGGGCACTGTTGCGCACAGAATAAAATGGCCGCTTCTGTGTAAGCTCTGGTGGGATCTGAGGCAGCGATGCCATCATAACATCTTAAAGACTCCGGTTCTCCAAATAATCGATACCGAACGTGTATGAAGGGCACCTGACAGAGCATACAAAGTTTGAAGGCGCAGGTTTAAAAGACTATTTTTTTTTAATTTTTTTTTTTTTTATTTGGTATAGCTGATAAAATCAACCTTTCAAATATATGAAAATACAATTGACAATATACAAATAATAATTCCATAATAAGTCATTAGTCATAAAAAATGTAAAATTATTTGATTATCTGAATTTTACAATGTGTATAACAAATTAGAAACATGAGTAAAAAGAGCTCATTCGATATCATTGTCATCATTAGATAAGATAGCATTTAAGAATTGTGTTATTGCAATTCTAATAGATAATTTTCTGCTCCTAAATAATCTGATCCAAATTTCATTTTCATCCATAGGGACATATGTACACAGTAAATTAGAAAAATAGGAATTTCTTATTAGTATTAAAGCTGGGCAGGTCACTAACAGGTGCAGTAAAGTTTCAGGAATGTCTGAATTTTCACAAAAAAGACAGTAAATTAAATGTTTTGAAATCAGCCCTCTCCTTGCCATTATTTCTCGTGTCGGCAGTAAGTTAAACCTAAATCGCAGATATTGTTGTCTTGTATGTGGTGCTGGGAATTTAACTAAATAGTCTGCCATAATGCGCAGCTTCTTTTGTCCAAACCATTGTTCATTGAAATCTTTGTATGCGCAGCATTTAGCTGTATTGCATATCCAGTCATATTGGAACAGTTTTAACTTGGCTCGATTAGGGTTTGTGAGGAGTGTCTCGAGCGATATACTTGCATCTGCTAGGGCGTTTAACACGCAAGTTCGCCATCTAATTGGAAAGAGATCTTGGGAATTTGCAAGATAAAACGCTACTGTGCTTAAGATGTTATTTTTAGCCAATCCTAACAAACATTTCCTAAATAGAGCGCACATTTTCCATAATAATTGTGAAAATAGTGATACCAAACCCATTTCGAAACGAATCATGGGAAGTGGGGCACAATTCGGTAATTTTAAAACAGATCTCCAAAACCGTGCTTCACATGAGTCCCATATGTTGCTTCTGATAGAGAGTTTGGTATCAACTCCATATAATAAAATTGGAACTACTTTCGTTTGATAAAAGGTCATAATGTGAGCGTATGAGAACTTACCATAACGATACACAAGTATACTAGCCTGTGATTTCAACGTGTCGAGTTTTGAATTGAGGGTAACAACATAGGCTTTTTCACTTTGTGTGTTATAGATGGTCAAGCCTAGATATTTATAGTTTTCAACATTCATTAGGGTGACCTTATTTAGGTGCCATTTATATTTTTTCGCACATGAGATGTTGTTAACTTTTTGACAAACAACTACTTGTGTTTTCTCTAGGTTAATTATAAGATTATTTTCTATTGAGTATGCATATAGCTTGTCCAATAGATTCTGTAACCCTTTAGGGGTCTGGGATAAAAGGACTAAGTTGTCCGCATATAACAACCAAGCTATGCGTTGAAGGCCCAATTTTGGTGCATCACTAATTATGTTTACAAATGATTCACCAAGATCAAGAATAAACAAGTTGAATAAAAAAGATGCCAAAATACAGCCTTGCTTAAGCCCTCGGCCAGTAAGAATTAATTTAGAAAGCAGGCCTTCCATGGTAAGACGAACTTGGATCGAGGTATTAGTATGAAGTTCTTTTATAATGGAAATTAAAGAGGGGGGACATGAGAAACGAATTAATTTTTGATAAAGCAGATGTCGGTCAATAGAGTCAAAAGCAACCCTGAAATCGATGAAGGCCAAATATAGCAGGTTATTCCGGACTATGCACTGTGATTTCAACATATTTAGGATCATGATGTTTGGGGCTGTTCCCAAACCTGCCACAAAACCCGCTTGAAAGGGGTCTCTCGTTTTTAAATTAGAAGCCCAATTGTTTAGGTCCCGAAGTACAATACGATTGAAAATCTTGCCCGGGGCATCCAACAAGGCGATGGGTCTGTAACTAGCTGGGTCAGACCTATTTCCTTTGTGTAAATTGGAAGAATAATTGAACGCTTCCATGAATCCGGGACTAATTGTGTCTGAATTATATTTGAAAACATATTATATAATATCTCAGACCAAATTTCGGGATGTTGTTTTAACGTAAAATTCGAAAGCCCATCCGGACCCGGAGCTCGAGATGCGCTTGCTTTATTTATGAAAAATAATATATCTTTTTTGTCAAAAGTTAAAGTAAAATTATTTGTCAATTCTGGCAGGTTTTGTTTATTTATATTTGAACATGGCATGTATAAATTTGAAAAATGTGTAATCCATGCTTGTTCTGACACATTGTTAGATTGTTGAGTTATTTGGTGATTTGTGGTCGCCTTATTAATTATCGACCAAATTTGTGAAGTGTTCTTTCCTGCTATCATGTTTAGCATTTTGGAGCTGTCATTTTGATATAAAATGGCTCGGTGTGATCTTAGCCAATTTTTATAATTTGTCTTTAGTTGAGAATTGACAATGTTTCTTAAATTGGACGGCAGTTTCAAAACTTGTCGTTTTTTCGAGCGAAATAGTCTTTTTGCAGCTTCCACTACCCTATCGAATACATGCGTAGTACGAGTGCTAGACAACATGCATTTTTTAGCTTTGTGTTGAAAAAGTTGCATTACTTTATGATAAGGCGTTTGTATCTGGGAATGCATATTGGCTTCAGAGGTTATTCTGGCATAGAATTGGTTAAATCTTTTTAAAGAGGTGTCACTCCAGCATAGGCGATTACCACCATAATTGACAGTTACAAAATCTAGGGTGTTATTAATCGCCTGGACGCTTATCAAATCAATTGTATTCCAATGCATAGAGAGGCAATTATGATCACTCAGGGTTGATGGAATTACTTCAAACTTATAAACTTGTGAAATGAGGGATTGACTTACATAAATGTAATCGATTATTGCTGAGGAGTTACCTCTATGCCACGTTGGCTGTGGGGGAATGTCATCTGTAAGTGATCCATTTAGCATTTGAAAGTTATGTACTTCGATGAAGTGATTCCATAATATCAATCTATTACAAAATTTGTGATGGTCAAAGTGATGCAGATTTAAGTCCCCTGTTATAATAATATGTTTTATAGTGTTGTCAAGACTCACCAGTCGCATTAAAGAATTCATGTCTCTCATAAATATATGGTCGGAAATACCAGCAGGGTTCCAATACACGTTTATCAAGGCATATATTGATTTACCAATCTTAAGTTTTATCATCTGCTGGAAACAATTTGGAGATGACCAATCTTCAGATTCAATGAGAGGATTTTGTTTAACAGCTATAAGAAGCCCTGACGACGGTCGTCCATGATTTGATTTATGGGCTAAATTTATGTGTATATTATAATTGTCCCAAGTTGGGACACTAGTGAGCCAGGTTTCTTGAAGCGTAGCTATATCAACGTCATCAAGGCTTGAATCAACAGTATTCAGTAAATGACGAAACCCTCTCGTGTTCCAACTGGTAAGAGAGACATGAGTTCGAGGCGTGGATGTAACTAGCTAGTGCTCATTATGGGTAAACTGGCAATTGCAAGACTTTCTAAGGCCAACTGAGGATTCCTGGATGGCAGCTTTTTCACTGTTCCTCTCATGGGTGTCATTTAGAGGCGAGGGTTTTGTCGTCGGAGTTTTAGATGAAAAATGACTGACTTCGACGACAAAACCTAAATCATATGGATGGTTTTTAGCTGACCATATGGTATTGACAACCACTCTAGAATTTATCCACAGTTTTACTGAAGTGAGAATTTGAGTATCTTCAAACTCCACCAACTGAATATCAGTTGAGTGTATATCTTCTAATTCAGGGATTTCAGCGAAGATGGTAAGAATGGAACTGCGATTTAGATCATATTGCACATTTGGGGGTTGACGACAAGCTATGATCAATGAATGCAATGCTGGTCGTTTGAGATCATTTTTGAATATTCTTTTGTTCTGTAAAAGAACAGGGTCAGACTCGGCTGGGATCGGTTCTGATAAGACTTGTTTGTCTAGAGAGTTTGCTATGGTTGTTTCGATTAATCGTTGTAGTTGTGGTCCCAATGCTGTTAAAAGATGTGTTTCTTGGAGCGCAATGTTGATACCGGGCATTGTTTTTTCCATTAATGGTGGATCGACTACGCATGTTTGATTAATTGCCTTAATGCAGTTAAGTCCAAGAGAATTCTGGGTTAAAAGTTGATTCTTAGCAGTCCCAATTTCAGCCTCACAAGCTTGACGAGGGTTTTCTAATCTTGGGATAGATGTTTCTTGACCATAGAGAGAGGAGTTGGTAGTTGGGTCATAGTGTCTAAAATATTTTTGTGCTGGTTGGGCTGACATATATGCGTCAACTGCACATCGAATCTCCTTTCTATGTTCTTCTAATGTCTGCTGAGAGAATCCGTGTAAAAGAAGATTTTGGTTAATTTGCTTTTCAGATTTATTTTGTGTAGTAGGTAGAGTATACTCTGAACTATCTACAGTGATAGCCGGGTTATCTAGATTGGATTTTACATGGTGTTTAGCAGCAATGGTGGTTTTTTCTCGATCGTTATTAGCATTATCTTGACGTGCTAAAGTTTGTAAATGGTATTTTTTGGAGATTGCTTTTGATGCCAATACCATACGTTTCTGCGGGATGATTATGGACTTGACCGATCGCTTTGCCATAGAAGTACCGCAATTTTTCGGATGGACCATGTTTTTTGGTTCCATCTTATCTGTCAAGAAGATTATGCTTTTGTCTGAATCAAGGATTGAGTGAGAATTAGAGACGACAGATTCTCTCTCATGAGTGAGTGATATTGAAATCGCATCTGGTCTTTGACTTGCGTTTGCAACATATTCTTCATTTGAACCAAATAGAGGTAAAGTTTTAAATTTACCAGTGCCAAGTTTTATTTGTATCTCATGATCAAGTGTTGGAGACTGTTTTTGACCATGATGATTTTTTAGAAATATGGGGGCAATAGTCCGCGGGGCCTCTTTGATTTGATTGGCAGTAGGTAGAGATGGAAAAAAAAATTTTAAAGGATTTTTTCGAAGGAAAATTGGAGCTATTTTTAAAATCTTCTGCGGAGATGTTGTAGACAGTCCTGTGGATTGTTCAGAGGTCACTTTGGTGGTTTGCGAACTTGTTGATGTCATCAATGTTGTTTTCTTTACCCTCTCCATTTCACTGGTAAGAACCACCTCTTGATTTTGTTTATTGATTGTAATACTGTTTTTGACATTTTTTTGAGAAGTATGCTTTTTCTTGTATTTCATATTGATGCCTTGGTCACGTAATCTTTTTTTCCTTCTTGCTTCTTTTTTTCTTTGTTTCTTTCCTCCTGATGATGAAGATTGTTGTGGACATAGGGTATGCATCACACATTGCTCATCATTGATGGCGGCTGGAACAATTGTTATATGTGCATTTAGGATGTTCTCGTTTTCACACTCAATACTTACATTGGCCAGTCTTCGAAATTCATCGAGAATTGACTCAGACAAAGGAGTATCGTCTAAGGGCTGACATGTGTCATTATCAGTGGTTTGAGTGAGTGAAGACGGCACTTTGATTACAGAGTTTTGCATAAGATTAAAAAGCTCCTGGAGTGAATGTTTATTGGATTCTTCTAAAGTATTTTTAAGAGCCATGGATCTCTGTATGGCAGAGAGATCCATTCCTTGTTTTGCTGATTCTGCTTTAAGTTCTTGTATTTGATGCAAAAGATTGTTGTTGATGAGATTGCAACAACCTACCATCGCACCATCTAAAATGGCAACTTCTTTGGTTAATTCGATAAGGGAGCCTGTTTGTGACTGAACTTCTCCCTTTAGTAGTTCAAAGACAGAGACTAAGGAATTTAGAACATAGCTAAGAGCATGTAGAGTATGTGCCGAAGGACCAGATGGACTTTGAAGAGGCTCGTCCTGCAAATTTTGAACTGCAGACGAGGTATGAAGCATTTGTAAGTTGTTATCTTGGTCAGAGGATAAAGAGTCTGAACTCCCATCAGAATTTGATTGATTTAACTTCTCTATGGGATGCATAGATGTATCAGAAATTGGTGATATTGATGCAGAAGTAGCTTTAATGGATGAAGATTCACCATGAATGATCACCGGGGCAGCTTCTTTGGGAATTGTTTTTCCACCGAAGTGATCGTCAATTTTTTTCTGTATCTTTGATGTTGTAACAGTGAATTCAAGTCCCCTTTTCCAGTTTTCAGTTAGGGGAAGACAAGCTTCATGAGTTGTGTGTGCTCTATTAGGAGTTGAGGTAGGCGACTCTAAACGAATATGGGCTGTGATTTGTGGAGGCACTACATTAGAGGAAGATGATGGCGCAATATCTAGTTGTGTGCTCGTTGGTATATCATCGAGTATCATGGTTGATATGATAGGTTCTTCCCATTCAGGTGTCTTCAGATCATCTCCAATCAGATTGCTACGCAGTTTCATCACTTTCAAGTATAGAGTGGTTTTAAATGAAACTTTTAAAAATGAGCACCTTGTTGTATGATTTTAATTGAAAGTAGTTAATAATAAGGGCACTTACTTCTGCTAGCTCATCCGAGTCAAGGAGTTAAAATTTCACAGTTTATTCAAGTGTCGAGATACCTTGTTTCCAGGAGGTGGGAAGTGCAGCGGGTTTGACTAAATGCCGGGACTCAATGTCTATGCCTCTCAGAGCCAAACAGCAGCAAAACAGTCCTTGTAAAAGTAAGAATGCAACGCCCTTTACTCGGCACCGGGCTTAACACTGCAAGGAAGCGAGCGCGGGCTGAGAAGGCAAGAGTCCCCCTGGACTCGCAGTGCCAGCCGCTGATGATGCAGGTAAGAGGTGGTGTGTTGTCAGCTGGATACTAGGTTGAAAAGAACAAAAGCGCCACTCGAACGATCGGGGCTGCTTTTTCAGCTGTGATCAAGTCACGTGATAGGTCACGTGACCGCCGATGGGCTCCGCCTCCTCCAGGAAGCGAGCGCGGGCTGAGAAGGCAAGAGTCCCCCTGGACTCGCAGCGCCAGCCGCTGATGATGCAGGTAAGGGGTGGTGTGTTGTCAGCTGGATACTAGGTTGAAAAGAACAAAAGCCTATTGAAATATAAGACTGCCGGGATCCCACGCTCAGCACAGGTGAGATTCAGCATTGCGCCGTGAGGAGAGGGGAGGAGCCCGGCTTGAAAATACTTGAGGTGCCGTGAGAGAGGAGGCGGCCTGCAGGCGGCTGGGGTTGAAGCGCGGGTGCTCCGACTCTAGTTGAGTGCCTGCGATCCCTCGTTCAGACCCTGAACTGACAGCGGAAAGTGCCCTGCAGCAGACGGGACACATCAGTGCTAAAGGAGAGGAGGTGAGGAGAGGTGCCGCGCCTGTGGTGCCCAGGAACCAGAGTGGCACTCGGCCGTGTCTGGGATCGGGGCCTGTGGGGTGCTCTGTGCAGTGAGTTGAGGCGAGTGATTATGGGACCGGAGGTGGTTCCCCCTGATCCCCCCAGGCCCGGGAGTCGGACACCATAGCAGGGGGTTGGGACGGCCCTTGCCCCCCTTCCCCTCTTCTGCTGATGCTCAGACTTCCACGAGGCCCTGCGACGGGCCCTGCAACCGCCGAGACGGGGACTGGACTTGCACATTACCCCCACCATAGGACAGACAGACGCTGGTGTGGATGGCTGAGCTGGGCCTCCCGTGTCTGGCACACACCAGAAAGTGTATGCAATCTGATGGCACACAGCCATGAAAACTGGGTTGTTCCAGACCACAAGGGGCACATGTGGAGGAAGATTTTACAGCAATTATTAGTGGCCTCCAAACAGGCGTAAGGAGAACACCGGGGACAATAGAGGGAGCAGTCAGCCATCCACAGGAATTAAAGACTGGCTGGATGCACAGACACACCGCAAGGACTATAACCTCTCAATTCTGCCCAGCAAGAAAAGCAGTGTGAACTAATTGGTGGGGCAGTCATTGAGAAGAGATAGAAACCCACACCGCAATTGATAGACTCACACCTGATACGCATATAGTGTGAGAGTACATTCAAACGAGATAGACTAGCCCCCTGGCCGAGTCTCTGGTGGGTCAGGGTAACGCAGACACTGGGGGTGGCTGTGGAGATAGCCACGGACAACGAACCCTAACACAGTCAACATCAATCCACGTGGATTTGTGGCATTGGAGACAAAGGCGAATTTCTCCTTGGAACACTAGAGAAAAAGAAACCTGTGTCAGATCATCTCCATACACGCCGACTGTGGCCTGCGAGCAGAAAAGGACCTCCAGGGTGGACCCCAGGGCTAACTCTCACTAAAGAATATGATGCCCAAAAACATTGGCTCTAGGAAGAGTAGAGGAACCATAAACAAGTGCACGACGACTATACAACAGGATATAGACCCCGAGATGGAGAGGGAAGCCCCCACACAAGAACTGCAGACCCCTATCGGGTCGACGATGGATCCACAAGCAGTCTTTCTGGCCATGCAGAAAGGCTTATCTGCATTAAATGAGAAACTGGATGGAATAACAGCACATGTAGCGAGCATTAGAACGCAACTGGAAAAAACAACAGCACGCATTACAGAAGCCGAGACGAGAATATCGAACACAGAAGATGACCTTACAACTTTGAAAACCACGGTGGCCGCAATGGCAATACACTTAGGGACGGTGAAGGCCAAGTGTGAAGACTTGGAGGCGAGGTCCAGGCGCAATAACATTTGCATAGTGGGGGTGCCGGAGGAAGCAACAAAGGGATTGATGGAGAAAGCAATAGAAGAACTCTTGCACACCCTCTTAGGTGACCCGGGATGGTCACCGATGTTTGCTGTGGAGCGGGCGCACAGATCACTCGCTCCAAAACCGGAGCCCAGGGCATACCCTAGGCCAATAATAGCTCGACTGATGAATTATAGGGATAGAGACCTGATCCTGAGAGCGGCCAGAGAGAAACAAGAGTTACGATGGGAGGCGAACACCATACGTATATTCCCGGACTTTACACTTGCAGTGCAACAAGAAAGGAAACTTTTCACTGGGGTCAAGAAACTGTTGCGCGAGAGACGAGTGCAGTATGCCATGCTCTACCCGGCAAGACTCAAGATTCAACACCAGAATAAAGTGTATTTCTTTACGTTCCCAGAGGAGGCAGCAAGCTTTACCGAAACACATATATAAGTCCCGGCGAGGCAGCCAAGCGAAGAGGAGAACTTGTGAATACCTGCTGTTATGTAATAGTAAACATGTTCATGATATACTATTGATGTGCACATACTGTGAATCTCTCTGAAGAGGTTCATAAGAGGGGCAATTATTCTTTCTCTACAATTAAGATGATAAGTATTACCCCGCAAATGTTAATATGAGTTAGAGCAACGTAACAGAACCGGACGCACCATAAACCCCCCCCATGCTTTGGTAGCCACTACAGTTTCCCCCATTGCAGGTGCATGGACAATTGTTGGGGGGGGGTGGGAAATTGTAAGCACGGTTGGAGTTAGGGGAACTGTGAGGGTGGGGGGAGGGGAGTTGGGACTGTTGAGATTCAGTTATGGGAAGAACTGTAATAAAATGAAAAGCACACGGGAACTATGCACAATGACTGTTGCAAACAAAACCGAAACACACTAGCGCACATATGATACCATACTCTTCATAGATAGTGGATAACGTGGGACCAGGTGACATTAAAATATTACGTTGGAAAGTTCGGGGTTTGGGATCCAGACTTAAGAAAAGAAAGATCCAGGCAAGCATTAATAGACAGAACCGCAAGATAATATTTTTATAGGAAACGCACATAGGACCACAGCATAATGGCCCACTGATACCGAAATGGGGAGAACACCAATATGTTAATAAATATTCCAAACAGGCGAGGGGAGTGGGGATCTTAATATATAAATCCTTTTCGTTTACATGCAGGAAGACAGAATGCAACACTGAAGGGAGATATGTTCTAATCCATGGCACTCTCTGTGATAAAGATATACTCCTACTTACCGTGTATGGCCCAAATGTAGATGACCTGGAATTTTACTCCCAGATATTTCAAAAGATAGCAAACTACCCCACGGCCCATCTGATTTGCGGTGGGGATTATAAAACCATTCTAGATTTACACTCAGATCGCACGTCAACACAAACCAGAACATTAACCAAGGCAGCGCAGACAATACTTGTGCACATGGCAGATCTATGCATGGAGGACATTGAACCCATTTAAGCGAGAATATACATTCTACTCCTCCGTGCATGACATGCATTCTAGAATTGACCTATGGTTGGTAGACAATGAGGTCCTGTCTTGGGTTACTGAATCCCTTATACATCCTAGGACGTACTCAGATCACTCCGCAATACAACTAACGTTGTAAATCCCCAGGAGGGTGGTGAACAGACCTCCATGGAGGTTTAAACCTGCTGCATTACAGGATCGGGTCTATAAAAATGTGATGACTCAACACATACACACATTCTTTGAAATAAACGAAAACTCAGTTAATAGTCAGGCCATATTATGGCAAGCTTTTAAGGTCTGCATCAGAGGCCACTCAATATCTACGGAGAGTGGAATTCTCAAAGACATTAGGAGCAGACTGGAGCGGTTGGAAACACAATTAAGCGCATTACAATCCCAGTATGCACACACTCCCTCATCACAGCTCTGAAATAAAGACCAAACTAGATGAATACACCGAGGCAGCGGATCAAGAGATCCGATACTTCGACAAACCTATTCCGGCGTGCCGATATGGGGCGGGTGAACGCCCAGGAAAACTGCTGGCCACAGCAGTAAGAGGGGAAATAGGTCCATCAACCATACCCTGCATACGTATGCAGGATGGTACGGTAACCACTGAACGCGACAACGTGGAAGAGACAGTCTATACATTTTACAATAAACTGTACTCCCCACAATGCAGTGTTACAGAAGACAAGATTCAACATTATCTCTTTCAGATCCCAATGACACTTTTATCGGACGACACCAGAGAAACACTAGAAACCCCGATCACAGAAACCGAAATAATGGAAGCGATCAAGGCACTTCCGAATGGAAAAGCCCCGGGATTGGTTGGCCTCGGAGCAGAATTCTATAAATAATTTATCCAGGAGCTGACCCCTAGGTTATACGCAGTATGGGAAGAGTCCTTAAATAAGGGTGTACTCCCTGAAACCACTAGGGAAGCAGTGATTCTGCGTCTGCTTAAACCGGGGAAACCCCCTGAAGATTGTGGCTCGTATAGGCCGTTGTCGTTAATAAACACTGATGCGAAGATCTTTGTAAAGATTATAGCAACTAGACTTACACTATCAATGCCCCATATGGTACATGATGACCATGCAGGATTTGTTAACGGTAGATCTACAGCCATGAATATTAGAAAATGCCTCAAAATCCTGGCTACGGTCCCCCCCAAAACACAGGCGGTAGCGCTATCACTGGATATGCGCAAGGCATTTGATACAGTTTTGTGGCCCTTCTTATTCGGAGTACTGAGGAATTATGGATTTGGACCTAACTTTATAAAATGGATACAAATATTATACACATGTCCCCATGCCAAGATTAGAATCAACGGACACTTAACAAACAAGTTAGAACTACGTGGGGACACCCGACAGGGCTGCCCACTGTCACCTTTATTGTTCGCCCTATTGATAGAACCCCTGGCAGATATACTTAGGTCACAATACAGCTCTTTTGGCCTATTGCTAGAAGGCAGTCCACAAATAAAACTCTATATGCAGATGATATCTTGTTGTATCTTAAAAACCCAGAACGCACACTAGACAGAGTTTTGACTGAGGTGGAGAGATTTGGTGAATATTCAGGCCTATGGCTAAATCCCAATAAGTCAGAGTTATTCCCGCTGACAGAAAATACAAAGAAACCCCTAGATGTGCATGGCCTTATTTGGAATCCGACGCACATTCAGTACCTGGGGGCGTACATTGCCAGGACGCCCCAACTCTCACGAGCCCTGAACTATAGCGCACTGGCAGTTGCATTATGCACTAAGATAAAGCGTTGGAGTGTGTTTCTAATCTCAATGATGGGTAGAATAGCGCTACTCAAAATGATAATACTACCGAAACTATTTGATCTATTCAGCACAGTACCGGTCTGGCCCGGGCGAGCCCTGTTCACGAAGATGGGCAGCGCCTGCACCGAGTTTGTTTGGGGTGGACATCGAGACTCCGCTGGAAAACACTAACTGCCATGTACCTGAGGGGTGGGTTGATGGCAGCAGACCTGGAATTGTATTACCTCGCGGCACAGGCACAGCATGCGGCACAATGGGCTACACAATTCCTTAACCCAGGGATTCCACCGCCTGCCCAGAAGGAGCGAGAAGCAACTGCACTATTACACAAGCTGTCTAGACCAGCCCCCAAACACTATAACACCATGGATCCTACTAAAAATAGCAGATATATTTGCTACAAACTATATCACACGAGTATGCCTCTTTGGGGAGATCCACAAACACCATTCAATTTAGATGGGGAGGTGGCCAAGCAATGGAGCTCTCGGGGCGTAACCCAATGGGGACAGCTTTTTATAGATAAGTGCTTTGTTCAGTGGGAATATATCAAGGACGTATTGGGAAACACAAGTAAACATAAACAGCAATATGTGTGTGTGAGTAACGCTATACGTAAGGAACACCCCACATTCCCAGCCGAACCAGAGATAAATATGGGGCTTGGATACATGTTTAGCAGGGCAACACAGAAAATCACAGCCTCGGCACTGTATAAAATTATAATGCACGCCCAGCAGATATCCACGCAGCCAGGACCAAATGGGAACTCGACCTGGGACAACAAATTGAGGAAAGGGAATGGTCTCAAATATGTGAGCTGACAAAACGGGTCTCATGCAATTCTAGGTACAAACTAATCCATTATAAACTAATAAATAGGACATACTCTACCCCTGCAAAACTCAAACGGATTTACCCTGATACCGCGGGAACATGCCTGAGGTGTAACAAAGAGGGTGCAGATATATACCACATGCTATGGTCATGTATAAAGCTAAAAGACTACTGGGATGGGGTGTGTGAAGCATTAAATGAGATGGCAGATCAACCGGTGGAATAGTCCCCACGGTTATGTATCCTGGGGGCAGTGGGGGAGATGAATCCGATATGGAGGAAATTGTTAAATGTAAGCCTACTGATAGCTAAGACGGCAATATTGATGAGGTGGAAGAGTGCAATCTCCCCAACCAAGAACGATTGGGACAGGGATATGTTATGGACTAATGATATGGAAGAACTGTATATAGACACGGTGCTACCCCCATCCAAACCCAGAAATATATGGGCAAGATACAAACAATACTTATCAGACAAAGCCGAAAATATAGGTGTGGAGCCAGTGGAAGATAACTGTGCATGATACAAAACAATGAATTAATGTGAAGTATATATATGCGTGTGCTGTACCTGTGTGCAATAATAAATAAAGAGTAAAAAAATATATATATATATTAATAAATCCACAGACATTGTATTTAGATACAGCGATAAAACAGAAACTGAGAATTGAGTATGACTGAAACCTGAATTGGCATATAATTAGTCTGCCAGGAAATGTATATACAAAAACAATACTATTACTTGACAACAATGACTAAATGCGCAGATGCATTGTGTAATGTCACAGAAGACTCAGCACTCACCTTGTCTGCTAATGTTTCAGTATGTGGTGATGGTTGGAGCGTCAAACAAAATGATATATGATCCTGCAAGCAGACAGAACAACATATGATATAGTACCAACTCTATATGTTCGAATTGTGGAAATCTAATAAGCCATTCAATACACTTCAGACAAGCATTGCAGAAGTTAAACCAGTAAGTCGTTTGCTGGCTTATGGCCAATAAACATGTGGCATCATGTGTCATTTAGAATGCTAATTGCAAGTTTGAGTCACTTGGCACTAACATTGCAAAAATAACAGAGAAGAAAAGACAGTGCTTAGTTGTCTAATGACATGACCAATTGTTGGTACAGTCAGGGATGACTTGAAATGAAGATTGCATGCCATGATTGGCATAGAATGAATTGCAAAGAGTTCTTATCTTAACACGAAAGGTTTCCCAGTTGATTGATTGATTGATTGATATTGTATTTATATTGTGCTCTTACACAAGTGTTTCAGTTAGGGACACCCTGGGACAAAATCTGCGGGTGTAATATACACGTCCAACATTTATTGCTAATGCTATCATCAATGAAATGCATCTGACGTAACACGTATTACGTGCATGACGTAAGATGTGTGTGTCAGTATTGTGGGTGTGACAAAACGAGTTGACGTTCACTCCATCACAGCCGCAGAGCATGGTATAAACAAACTGCACCGTGTCTAATGGCAGTTTGTCTTTGGAACATGTCTGTTGCTGCAAAGAAAGACTCAGTGAAAAAACTTTGTTAAAGGGACGTTATGGTTAAGTTGCACTAAAAATAACCTATCAAATTCAGTGAAAAAACGTTCTTAACTGTACGTTCCACTAGCAAAAATCTAACAAAATCAGTAGAACAACTTTCATAAAGGGTTATTATGGTTACATGTAAAATCGAAACCCCCCCGAAATTCACAAGTTATGGTAAGGTAAGCAACCATAACTGGTGCTACTGCTGTGCACTGCTAAGAGTAGCACCCACATCATCAAAGATGACATGACAAATTTCATTGGTGGCATCACTGATCACCTCAGAAAATCTGGGTAACTTGGTTTTGGTTACTGACTGTAGAAATGTTTGAATGAAAAAGATGTGATATATGCAGAAGACGTTAACTTTCCTGTATATTATAGAAGTGCTTCAGTTAGGGTTTAGTTTCAGCCACCTCATGGTGCACATACATAAGCTAATAACCAGGCCATAAACACACAATTCATACAAGTACTTCGTAATGACCTGTAATGTTACTGACATTTTGTATTGATATTGTTTCTGTCTTCTGTACTTTAGTATGCCAGTATATGACTCCAATGTGTATGCATTGTGAGTCTTTGTATGCATTGTTTGTACTAAAAAACATATGTTCTAGGTCTGGCCGTATAACCTATGTATTCCATGCTTTACAATACTGAAAACTCTCAAGGATATCTTTCCTGATTTCACAAAGCAAACTTATCAGCATAAAAACATTCAACTTCTACAGTGTATGCTGCACCCATTTCCCATGTGTATGTATGAGTAGCTTCCTGTATTCATAAGATAACTGTAATACAATGTTTTGTTTGCATAACTACATATGTTCATATGTTAAGTAGTTTTGCATGGATCTCAGAATCACCATTAACAGCTAGTTACCAACCTCCCTCTCCTCCCCATTCATTCACTTTCCTCCCTCTAATCTCCCTATCTCTCTCCATGCTCGTAACTTAGTTGTTCACTTTGACTCCTCTCTCTCCTTTTTCCAACATATTTCTCTCTTTTCTCGCACCTGTCGCTGCCACCTCTTCAATACTCGTAAAATCTGTCCCTCTCTCACCTTCCATGCTACCAAACTCTTAATCTCCTCCCTCATCTTCTCCTGCTTATTCTACTGCTCATCCTTACTCTTTGGACTACCTACTTCTCATCTTGACCCCTTCAAATCCATCTACCACTCTGCTATTCATACCCTCTGTCTCCTTACCTCCCGCGACTCCATCTCTACTTCCCTCTCTTCCCTTGGCTGGCTTCCATTTCACTCCCAAATTTCACTTTCTCTGACTTGTCTTCAAATCTCTCCATGGTCTCGCTCCCCCTTAACTCTCCTCCCTCCTCTCTTTCTACTCGCCCTCCCGTTCCCTTCGGTCCACTGACTATTTCCTTCACACTGTACCTCTGTCCCCCTGTGCTTCCTCCCGTTTCCGCTCCTTCCAACTCCTAGCCCCCCTGCACTGGAACTCCCTTCCTCTAGCAATCCGCTCTATCCCCACCTTCTCCTCATTCCGCACTTCCCTTAAATCTCTCCTTCTCCATTCTTCTCCTTGAAACCCCTTCCCCCTTCTGCATCCCCGCCCTCCTTTATCTTTCCCCTTGACTATCTCCCTCCCCTCTACTACCTCCCCATTCTCACCTTTCCCCTTCCCTCCTCCTACTCATCACCTCCCCGCCTACCCAGTCCTACTCCACTATTCTCCCTATCTCCCTCAGTAATTTGCTTTTCTCACTGTTTTGTTGATCGATTCATATTGTAATTTTGCTTCTACCGTTACATTGTTTATGTTTTCATGTATTAAGTTGTTCAATTGTACAGCGCTTTGGTGTAAAGCGCTCTATAAATCAATTAATAAAAAATACAAAAAATTATAAACAGAACCCATTATAAGGACATGATAATTTTCATGTCATATTTGATGTTGTGGGTCTTACTCTGAGCAGTGCACAGTGGTGGTGCAAGTTATGGTAGCTTACCTGACCCTAACTGGTGAATTTCTGTTTTTTTTCTCGATTTTACTTGTAATCACAATAACCCTTTAAGAAAGTTTTTCCACTGATTGTGTTAAGTTTTTACTAGTGGAATGTAACCATAACATCCCATTAACTACGTTTTTTTCACTGAATTTGATAGGTTTTAATAGTGCAACTTAACCATAGCATCCCTTTAACAAAGTTATGTCTCTGAATTTCATGGGTTTTTACAAGGATACCCTCAATTTTTCTACTTGTCCCTTACATCATACTGACCCACCGCCCCATCAAGGCAGCCACAGAGTCCACGGACTGCGCGCATGTCTGTGGACCGCATGCAGTATTCACACTACCCAAAGGCATAGTTTAGTTTAGTTTATTATTTGTATAGCGCTGCCTGGCCCTGGGGCATCTAGGCGCTTGAATTGATTACAACATAACAATATAATACAGCATGGTCCGTAGGTGGACACCACAAAAAGTCTAGAGCATTATCAAACTTTTACAGGTAATATGCAAGGTATTGCAAACAAGGCAGAATTTACACGAGTTGCAGGCAGTAGGTGCGATAATAGGGTAGAGATGGGTGTTCTAGGCTTATTTGGTCAGTAACCAGGTTTTGGCACTGTGTCTGAATCTATGAAAGGATGGTTCAGATCTAAGATCGAGTGGTAGTGCGTTCCAGAGTTTAGTGGCAAGCACAGGGAAGCGAGAGCCTCCTGCTTTTTGGAGTTTGTATCTGGGGATATTTAAGCAGTGTGTTTGAGCTGATCTGGTTGGACGAGATGGGGTGTGGTGAGTTAAGTTGTCGGATAGGTATCTGGGCGCTTGGTTAGATAGGCATTTGTGAGTGAGTGAGAGGGTTTTATATTCAATTCTCTGCAGTATAGATAGCCATTGGCATGAGTGTCTGACGTCGGAGATATGATTATGTTTAGGTATGTTCAGGGCTGCTCGAAGGGCGTTATTTTGGATAACTTGCAGCTTATTAATGTTTTTCTGGCTGGTGCCCAGGTATAGAGCGTTACAATAATCGACTTTGGAAAGGACTAGCGCTCTAGCTAAGGTGGTGCAGTTGGAGGGTGAGAGGTAAGGTCTGCTGGCATTGATGAGCTTACAAGTGTAAGCAGTGGCGGATGAGATGGCGTTGATCTGTCTTGTCAGTGTGAGGGAGGAGTCAAGGTAAATCCCTAGGGTTTTGACGCTGTTGGAGACGGAGATGTTATTGCTGTCGGTAGTGAATGACTGGTAGAGTTTGTCAAGTTTGTTGAGTCTGGGTTGGGAGCCTAGGAGAAGAAGCTCAGTCTTGTCATCGTTGAGGCACAGGCCGTGCTTGGCCATCCATTCTAGGATAATGGAGTAAATGTTGTTGAGTGCTGTGTTGTCTGTGGAGTAGTCGCCTGTTAATGGGATCAGTATTTGAGTGTCATCTGCACAATTCGTGTAGATGACACCCAAGCGGTCCAGTATGTCGAAGAGGGGTTTTGTAAACACATAGTATAGTGTAGGGGAGACGCAGGAGCCCTGAGGGACGCCACATGTGACTGGGGCTGGTTTGGCAGAGGCTGTATGTGCAAAGACCCTCATGGATCTGTTGTTCAGGAAGGACTGGATCCACGCATTGGCATTGTCTGAAAATTTGGCTGCAGAGGATAGATGTTTGCAGAGGATGTCATGGTTGACCAGGTCGAAGGCGGCCGATAAGTCGAGGAGGAGAAGGAGTGCAAGTTTGCCATTGTCTTTGATGTTGTCCATTTGTGTCTTGAGGTCGATCAGTGCAGTCTCGGTGCCGTGTTTAGGGCGGAAGCCTGATTGTCTAAGTCCTAGTAAGTTGTTTTTCTCAAGGTGGTTCTGTATCTGAAGGTAGGCAGCTCTGTCAAGGATTTTTAGGAGGAAGGGTACAGTTGTGATAGGTCTATAATTGATAGGGACACTTGGACCTAGGGTGGGCTTCTTGAGTAAGAGAAGAACCCAAGAGTCCTTAAGGTTGTTAGGCACTATGTTGGATGTGAAAGATGAGTTAATGAGGGATGTGATAAAAGGAGCAAGATGTTTGGCTGCGTCTTTGATGACTGGGGCGGGGCAGATGTCACCTTGGCATTTGGAGGGTTTCAGCGAGTTGATTATTTCTTCAACCTCTTTGGTAGTTATGGTGGAAAATTCGAATAGGTTATTGTCATCCCTTTGTGGGTAGTGGGGTGTGGGTGTGATTTGAGGGGGTGGTGTTATCAGCGAAGGTGAGACTTTCTTTCTTAGACTCGATTTTGGCTTGTAACATGGCAATTTTGCCTAGGAGAGCTTCTTGTATGTTCGTACACCAAGAGATGTCTTTGTTACATGTATCTGGAATGGGTGAGGGAGATTGGAGGTCTCTCAGGATGTTGAAGAGCTCTTTGGTATTGGATTTGGCGTTGCAGATTCTTTCATTATACATGTTTTTTTTTAGTCTGGATGATTGCTGACTTATAGATATTGGAGGCCAGTGCGTAGGATGTCTTATTATTGGTGGATGGCGACTGTTTCCATGCTAATTCAGCTTGTCTTTTGGTTTTGCGGAGCGTTTTTAGTTCAGGGGTGAACCAAGAATTGAGATGTGCGCATGGTTTGGCTTTCCGTAGCTTAAGTGGTGCTACAGTGTTTATGGCCTTAAGGATAGTTGTATTGTAGAGCTCTACTAGTTCAGTGGGGTTAGTAGTGGTGGGTGAATAGTCGATGATAGGTAGGAGTAGAGGGAGCAGTTTCTCTGCTGTGATGTTTTTGTTATTTCTTGTGAGTGTGCTTGGAGCATTAGGTGGAGGCACAGGTGTTTGAGTGCCTTTGTTGATGGTGAAAGTGATGAGGTGGTGGTCGGTCCAGGCGCATGGTGTGTTGGAGAGGATGGTGGTGTTGCAATTAAGATCAGCTATCCAATCAAGGATGCGACCTTTGTTGTGTGTGGGTTTGCGAGATGTGGTGGGTGAGTCCTAATTCTGAGATGGTGTTGGCGATGGTGTTTGCTTTGTCATCTTTCTCGTCGTTGAGACCTATGTTAAAGTCGCCTAGGATGAGTAGACGTGAGTTGGGTTGGTATTGTTAGAGAGTAAGAGAGTCTTCATTGAAGGATAGTATGGGGCCTGGCGGTCTGTAAATGAGGTGGGTGATGATTGTGCTTGTGTGGGTTGTGGATAGTTTGATGGTGAGTAATTCTGCGGATGGGAGGGATTGGTTTTGTAATGCCTTATGTTGAGGGAGCTTTTTGCGATAATGGCTACTCCTCCACCTTTGGCCGTTTGTTTGTCTACGCGGTAGATAGTATAGTCATTGGGTATAGCTAGTGCTAGTGCAGGGCCGGAGGCTGGGTGGAGCCAGGTCTCGGTAATAGCTATGAAATCAAGTTCATTGAGGGAGATGATGTCGGCTATATCTAAGGCATGGACGACTAAGGATCTCGCGTTAATGAGTGCACCTCTGATTGTTTCGGTGGTATTGCATGGTTTTTTGATGAGGGTGCGAGGGGAGGAGGCGTTCGGGCAGAGAGTGATCTGGTCAGTAGGTGGTATATAGTGTGTGTGAGATGAATGGCAGGTTTGGTGCTGTTTTGTTTATTGCCTGAACTGGGAAGGGTCGAAGAGGTGTGTGTTCTAGATCTGAGTCGGGCGTGTCTTGATGTGCCTATGCTGGGGTAAGAGTTGCTAGTAGTAAGTTTCATGAAAGTAGGAATGCCAGGGGGGGTGGTCTGTATTGCTTTTTGGAGGCTGGAGGTATCTGCTATACGGTGAGATTCAGTGGTAGGGGCAGGCTGGAAAGGGTTTATGTTAGGTAGGAAAGGGGTAGGACAGGGGATGGGATGATGTCTTGGGCATGCTGGTCTGCTAAGGCCATTGGGGTGGGAGCGGAAGTGAAGCCCTGTGCAAGGGATGTCATGAGGGACCAAACAGAATGGAAACATGATGAGGAAGGTCCAGGTTAACATAGCTGATGTTGGATTGGCCAGGGGGTTTCAGTGATCCTGTGTCGATGTGCTGGGGCGCGAATCGGCACAACGGTAGATAGCATGCTCAAATGGTGATGCACAAGTAGGTAAAATTCTAATGCACACTTAGGTAAAATCTAGGTTCAAAAGATAATGCACAATCACAATCCAGTACACAATATGCAGCTCAGGGCAAGCAGGTAGGCCAGTACACAATATGCAGCTCAGGGCAGGCAGGTAGGCCAGTACACAATATGCAGCTCAGGGCAGGCAAAGTAGGCCAGTACACAATATGCAGCTCAGGGCAGGCAGGTAGGCCAGTACACAATATGCAGCTCAGGGTAGGCAGGTAGGCCAGTACACAATATGCAGCTCAGGGCAGGCAAAGTAGGCCAGTACACAATATGCAGCTCAGGGCAGGCAAGGTAGGCAGGTACACAATATGCAGCTCAGGGCAGGCAGGTAGGCCAGTACACAATATGCAGCTCAGGGCAGGCAGGTAGGCCAGTACACAATATGCAGCTCAGGGCAGGTAAAGTAGGCCAGTACACAATATGCAGCTCAGGGCAGGCAAGGTAGGCAGGTACACAATATGCAGCTCAGGGCAGGCAGGTAGGCCAGTACACAATATGCAGCTCAGGGCAGGCAGGTAGGCCAGTACACAATATGCAGCTCAGGGCAGGCAAGGTGGGCAGGTACACAATATGCAGCTCAGGGCAGGGAAAGTAGGCCAGTACACAATATGCAGCTCAGGGCAGGCAGGTAGGCTAGTGCACAGTATGCATCTCAGGGCAGGCAAAGTAGGCAGGTACACAGTATGCAGCTCAGGGCAGGCAGGTAGGCCAGTGCACAGTATGCAGCTCATGGCAGGCAAATTAGGCAGGTACAAAATATGCAGCTCAGGGCAGGTAAAGTAGACAGGCACACAATATGCAGCTCGGGGCAGGCAACTAGGCCAGTACACAGTATGCAGCTCAGGGCAGACAGGTAGGCCAGTGCACAATATGTAGCTCATGGCAGGCAGGGTGGGATAATGCACCATGGGTAGATGGGCACAGGTTAACAAGTCTGCATTGCACTGCTGTAGTGCATGGTGTCAGGTAGAGAGTATAGTATGGGCAAAGCAAGGGAATTCATAATACAAAGAAGGCTATTATGAGCGTTGAGCTATGGCAAAGTCAGAGGTAGCATGAAAGTCATTTCACTGTAGTGAGTATTGGTGGTTTCTTACCCAGTTACACAACATCATGTGAGGGCTGGTGGAGAATGGGCAGGGTTTCAGGCCCTGGCCTCTGCAGCCTCGAGACAGGCTTGAGACAGGCACTGATCCTTTGTGTGAAGATCCTTGGTGGGAGGGCCAGCTTCGCCTGCCGGCTCATGATTGGCCCTGAAAAGGGGTGGCAAACCAATCTGATTGTGTTGTGCTGGTGATCGGAGGGAGAGGTTTTCAGCAGAAGGGTCAGATGTCCTCAGTGTTGAAGCCGACGGCCATTTTTTAAAGGGAACACCTCGTGTGTTCTAATGGGTTACCTTACATTGTTTTGTCCTGCAATGGTCAAAGACATGTACTTTAAACAACAAGAGATATATCTAGCACATCCAAAAAATAAACATATGTATACATTCTGTACTTAAGAAACCAGAAGTACATTTTCATAGGTTGCACAACATAATGGAATGTACCAACAACTAAGGTGACCAGTACATCTAACAGTATTACCTCAGTACATCCTTGCGTACAGACTCAAAAACAGCTCAAAGTTACTCAGAAGAAAGGCTTACAGAAAGTACATTATATTTCTTTCTGTAACATTACCATTTATTATGTGTGCATGACTTGTAAAAAATGGCAGTACTGTTTTCTTTGAACAGAAATGGCAGGCACACTGGAGTGGTTAGAAGAACATTCCCCACATGATGACATGAGTGAAGGAAACAACTCTAATGGTACAGAATACACTTTTTAAACCAGAAAATGTGATGTAAATTGTTTGACATGTCACAAAAACATGGTTTTCTTTTTAACAGTACATAGGGTATAAGAGGAAAGTGGCCCCAAATGACTGTTAAATGACCAAGAAGATGGCCATGCCTCCAGGTGTAGGCCAGTGCACAGTATGCAGAAAATCAAATGCTACACCTATCTGCAAAAATGGATGAATTGAACAATAATTGTGTAAAGTTGATGGCATTTGTGAAAAATAATGTTAAAGAAAATATCGATACCACTGCCCGACTTGTACCTGTGCCCAATCACCCCATCCCAACCAATCATCCCCATCACATTCCCTTACTCAAAGACGCTACAATGAAACCTCTATCCCTTCCTCCCCTCATGAACAGTCTGTAGAAAACCCCAATTCCCCATATATGTTTCCAATTCTGCGACCCCATCCCTTTCCTAATTGATTGTATTTGTTTGTCTTAATATATATGTATGTGTGTCCTGCTGGTGTGTGTGTTTTTCTATTTTAAAAGCCCCACTTGGAGTCCGTGGACAGCGCCACTGTCCTGGCTGTCTGTAACCGAAATGGAGGTGTCTCCGAACATCGCGCCTGTCCATAGGTTTCAGCAAGGTTGTGATGCACTTTTAAATAGACCCCACCCCTGTCATGGCGACACCTGGACGTATGAGCACCTGATTCCTTTGTGCCCCAAACACTGTGCCTGTCTGGAGATGTCTGCTAGGTCATGTCACACTTTTAATTTGGTCGGGGGCCCCACCCCTGTCCTGCAGACACCTGGAGGCATGCGCCCCTGATCCTTTCCTGCCCCCGAACACTGCGATTGTACGGAGATGTCCGCTAGGTCATGTTGCACTTTTAATTTGTTTGGGGGCCCAACCACTGTCCCACGGACACTTGGAGACATGTGCAACTGATCCCTTTGTCCCCCTGAACAGCATGCATGTCCGGACCTGCCACCCGCATGTGTCACATTTTTAATTAGTATGGGGGCTCCACCCCTGTACTACGGACACCGGCACGCATACACACACTGTATCCCATGCAGTAGGTGTCTGCAGGACAGCTATCCTATCCGCTGTAGTCCGGGGATCTCATCATGTGACTGCATCCGTGCTTCATGTCGGGAGTATCCACAGACACTGTTTGTACCCATGGACAGTTAAAAACTGTGTTTTTGGCCAATCCAGGGTGGCTGAAGTTGAAACGTCACCCTTACAGAGGTCCCAGACCATGTCATGCTTGGTCTAGCAACTTTTTGTAACTTTTGAAACCCTACCTGTGGATCGAACTGTCTGCGGACAGTTGTACAGTCCGCAGATAGCACCCCAAAAGGGACACACCCACTGTTGTTCCTCATTGTGTTTCTGGCTGTCAATGAGAGAGAACCTGCTGCAGATTTGGGATGTTTTTGATCTCTATTTTGTACTTGGAGATAATGGCATCCATGGCCACTTCAGCTGCCCCAACACCACCACCATCTGGAGGGCCTGGAGAGGGGAAGAGGTGTGTAGAAACAGAGGTGGATCATGAGGAGGAAGAGGATGAGGTAGTGGAAATCCCTGTCACCAGCTCCCAGAGTGGATCTTTGGTGTGGAGGCTCTTTACCACTGTTGAGGATACCTAAGGCACGTGCAAACAAGGTTTGAGGGCAAAGTTGTACTTGGTCATGGAAAACCGGGTCTGGATAGCTACGGGACCACCTCCATGCAGTGACACCTAAGGTCGATCCACAAGGGAGCAGTGCGAAGGGTTGTACCTTTCGAAGGGGTGAGCAGGTTGACATCCGCCGTCACATTCTCTTCATCCTCTCCTGCCACAAGAGACACTCCTGTGGGGCAGAGGCCCCGCAGGCCATACATGACGCAGTCAACCCTTATGTTTTGAGGGTGACAGTGCTCTGTATGTAATGTGACACACCGCTCATAGGGGGGGCAGTTTCGAAGTGCATTCCAGGCACCAGTCCAGGAGCATGAGAAACACTGTCCCCTATTTAATTAAAGACAATCGAACAACTTCCTTCTCCACCTGCCCCTTCATCCCTGTGGATGGTGCCCCTTCCCTACCCTCCTTTCCTTTGTGTCTCCTGTCAGAAAAGCAAAAAAAAATAAAACACAAAAAATAAAGGTTCTTTTCAGAACCACCTTTCACAGTTCAAAAATAGAAATACCGAAAAAAAAAGGTGCAGGCCCCTACACAGCCTGCGAAGTCCGACATCTACAAAATGTAGGCGGTGGCAGCATTTAAACCATTGCACTCTTTTGTGTGAGAAAGTGGAGGCTCTGAAAAGAGACGTTTTTGTATTTTTGTATTTGGAACATTTTTAAAGTAAACTAAACAACATTCTACTGAACTAAACGTGTCTGTGCAACTTGCACACCAATAGGTATTTTTTTTTCACCATACTTCCATGCATTTTTTGTTCCACCTACTGGAAAATGCTTTCAATATTTACAAAAAGTGCTTTAAAGCATTTGGAGTATTTTGCAGAAAAAAGCTGATTGCCACATCAGTGAGATGTACTCCATCTCTGCGAAAAATATTGGTAATATCAAATTTAAGATTTCATTATCAAAAGGCATCATGCCAACATATCCCAAAACTGCACAAACAGCTTTGTTGACATTGCGACTCCCTTTCTCTGTTTGCGGACCAAATGAACTGGAGTGCAGCCACATCTGTCTCTGGGCAATGAGATATAAATTGAGTTGGGAGTTCTGAAACATGTCCATCATTTTCCCAAATGTCTCCTTTATTGCAAACTTCAGTGAAATTCCAGTTACATGCCTTTAACTGTTCCCTCCACAATTAACAATGATAATGTTAACAAAGACAATGTCAGGCTGTTGGAGCATGACCAAATTGACACAAAATGGGAGCAAGTTCACCCACTTCATGCCGTTAACTCCATACAACTTCACATCAACATGATGAAATCCAAGATGTGCAGCCACTCCACACTGCTCTGCATACACCTGCAACCAATGGATCCACAAATCCCCCACAATCCACACACTCTGCCTCCTGAAAGACACAGCCATAGCCATATCCATCTGCACTCCTCTCAGCAAACAGACCTTCGGCCACACTCTCACCTTGCATACCACACCCAGGAAAACTTATTGGCCAATCCCCTGTGCTCCACCGTCCCATTTCCATGCCTGACATCCTCAAAAGCCCCAGAGGTGGCACATGTTCTCTGCGGACTACCACGGTGTCCATGGACAGATAATCCAATTCAAGGGGGTGGGAAGACAAATGAAACACAAGGTAAGGTATTTACTCTTTAGTGGTGGCTCTGAAAAGAACCATTTCTTAAGGTGCTTGTAAACAAACACCTTTTTTATCATTGTTTTTGCTTTTATCTTGTTTTTCTCCCTACAGGAACCTCTTCAATGCATAGCTCATGGGCAACGCGCTCGCCTTGGAAGCAAGACGACACGGAGAAGCACAGGTTCGATCCCCAGGTCTGCGCTTAGAAACCTCTGGGTATTAATCATATCATATCATTCCTTACATTATAAAGGATAATTGCATTTCCAATATTTGAAAAGTAAATTCCATCTGCAGCAAAAATATTCACACACTGAGAATTGATGTTCAAAAGATGATATCCCAACACTGCAAAAAAAAGAAGATATGTATTTGTTGACAAGACACCTTCCTGCGTCTTGCTGAATACAGAAGACATTGCGACAGGTCCATAGTGCCGTAGGTGGTATTTGAGAAAATATCACCTTTGCACATGGAAAGAGCTGCATTGGTGCCTTTAGCAATTCCTTCACTGCACTCTGCAAAGTTACTGCACTAATGCACCCCAAATAAAGTCCTCCACACTGCACCACAAGGACATCTGAGTGTTAAAAACAGCCATATTTGTACAAAGTGTAAACACATCTTTCAATTTTCAGTCAGGCACGCCACATCACAAAGCCTCCACTCCCTTCAACCCAAGGTTGGCAGAAATATCACATATTTCTGTATACCTCTGCAGATTAGTCATACAACAATCTTCCACCATCCACACACTGAGTCTCTCCATCTCTGCAACCACAGCCATCTTCATTACACACAGCAATGAAAATAAATATTATCCTCTCCTCCTATAAAGCACAAGCAGAATACCGGATTGGCTAATCCCACAGTCCCCTTTCGATGCCAGGCATCCTGGAACGACCCGGATGTGGCACGCCCTGTCCGCGTGCACCATAACACAGAGCAGTCCTTCTTCCCTTTCCACTTCACTCTTTGAAGTACTTCCTCATTGGCTACTGTTAAGCAGTCACACACCCATCCACCAATCACAGCCAAAAACTCTACATCTAACTCTGTTATCTCAGTTCAACATTGCAGATGTACTGTTGAACACTCAGAGTACAGGTCTCCTGTTATTCCCAAGCAACTGCTACTGTAAGACTCATGTCTACTTCCGGATTCATCCACATCTGCATCTATCAACACAAAGTACAGGTATGCATATATTTTTTAAATTACATTTCCAGCTCTTTTACAAATGCATACCAACAGGGTTCCTACCAATTACCCTGCATTAACCTATTCTATAATCGTACTCTCATTTATCCCACCTCCTGACATCAAATGGCACTCACAATTATGTGTAGTTGCAAACTTTTCTTTTAATTAAGATTTTCATAACACTTTCACAACACATATTTGTAATTTCAGTAGCACTGTCTGTTTCTTTTTTTATGATACAAAAGAAAACCACATTTGAAACATGTCTACAGCATATTGCCCATATCACCCATTCTAATGTACAAACTGTTATTTTCTTCTTTCATTCTTTCACTTTTAAAATCACTTCTCCCGCTAATAAAGCAGCACTAAAACTCCCACAATGCACACGCAAAACAAAAACTGCATGTATGTTACTCAAGCATGGCATGTACATGAAATGAAAAATGACAAAATGCAATGCATTTAAAACTATTCATTTCAGCACCATTTCAAGGAAAACAGATACATGCATGTGTACATGTACAACAATGCTGTGTGTCGTTTTTTTATAAATAAACAAAAGAAAATGCAAACGATTCATCCAACATATTGCAATACCAATTAGTGTGTGCAATTTCATTAACTTTCCCACACATGCATACTTGCTACCCAACATTCTCCTTTCTAATCTGTACATGCTTCTTGGCTTCTCGATTTTTCTCTGCATACTGGAAATTGCAGTGCACCATTTCTAATACAAACAGTGCAACAACAACTCCCACACTTACAAAACTCCAGCCCCGTAGGGTATACTTATCAAATTACCACCGGCCCCATTACCAATGCTGCCAGTGCTCCCATGTCCCCATTCCCACACAGTGCTATGCAACGCCACATAGAGACTAACATTTTTCACCACCTGACATTCCAGGCCAACATGACCTGTAATGTCCTAGTGATACTGGGAATCCAGCTGCCAAACAATTATTAGGAATCTGGCGGCAACCTGTCTGCAGAAACGGCAGTGTTACTATCATACTCATAATCACATGCAATGTTACTAACTCTTCTTCCCAACAACTCCTCCTACAGTGCAAAATAATGTCTTCTTGTACTCCAATTGCTTTACCATTACCACACATACACACATATTTTCTTCTTTACCAATTGCAGTACATGAACAGCCTCCTGAAAGCGACAACCTCTCTCCTAGTAGACAACAACCTGAAGAAAATTGGGAGTGCATCGCGAGTCCTGTCAGCTGTACAGATACTCTGCTACTCTGCTTGACTCGTTTTCCCATCCAACGTGCTGAACATCCATTACATTAATCCATTTAAGGACTACTTTTCTGGTACAAGGACTTCAACAATAGAAGAAATTTTGCAATAGATTTCTCCAGCAATTCAACCTTAAAATAAGATTAACATTTTTTTTTGTCTTGTAGCCCAAGCCATGCCCATTTCATCACTGCGTGGCTACAAGAACAGGCACACACGCACTACCGGGTGTGCACCGCCAGTGCTGTCAGCTGTCGGCTGACCGCTGACCGGCCGCACCGTGTACTGCCCCCTTAATCTGTTACTTTAAACTGCTTGCTGTCCTGTCCCTTTTTCAGCCTTCTATTCCTTTTTGAGGCCGCATTTTCACTTTTCTAAAAATGCCTGCTGTTTTTTATGATTTGACCTTTACAAACTCAATAGTTTTGTGCTAATAACAATTGTGCCTGCCTTTTTATATTGTACAAACTTCAATATTTACTTCACCTCACTTCTTCTGTTTCACTTGGCGGCACTAATATGTCTATGAAACTGTCTCGGCTATCTCTCTGTCCTTTCTGCTATTTCAAACACTCTAGCTGTACAGCAGCTTGTTTGTATTACCCAGCTGCATTTCTCTACGAGACTTATTTGAGTACGCCAAGCATTAATTTAATTTATCTTCTCGTATTTCATTGTTTTTCTTAACATATAATTCCACAACAATTTCATTCTAAACTAACTTTCTTTACCTTTGGTTTATATTTTTCCTTATTTTCATACCGTGCTTTTGACCCACAACTAGCTTAGCACTCTGCTGCCTTTCTAATTCTAATGCACGTCAGCTACACCATATCAGTGTACTTCCTTATGGCAGCGTATTGCTTGACATCTGCTATGCCTAAGCAAGCAGCCACATTAATTTGCAAACCGGTGCACACTCACCCTCAATTCCCAACATTCTCTTCTAACCAACCTCCAACTCGCGCACATCTTCAGAACGAGTACCAGTTGGGACTACCGACATTAGACAATGTTGTCTTTTAAATACAAATAATATAAATACTTTAAAGACACCACTGGAAACACACCAAATCATTCCTGTGTCTACTTTAGATACTTGTATTTCTACTATGAAGCATCCGAATATGCCTGTAGACCCTGATCAGCAAAATATAGAGGTCTCAGACACTACATTTCAAACTTGTCTTACTCCAATTAATGACAATCAAGATTCTGATGTATTCCTAACTCCAACTGCTGCCCCCCTCCTCAGCCGACATATGGCACGACAGCCACAATTCACAGTATGGACTCAAGTTCCTTACCTCTGTTGTACTACAAGTGGTTCAAAATAATCCACTACAAAAGCTGCCCAATATGCTTCCATTTCACCATGAAGCAATTGCCAACACAGCTTTCTCCTCTCTTTCAGATTCTCCATCGAGGATTTTGCTAATCTAGTCTTCAACAATCACTACCTACTAGATCCATTAGACTTTCAAAATCACCTAATTTGTACCCAACTAATGAAGTTGGAGAGACTTTAAACATGATGTCCGCTAAACACTCTTCCATTTGCTAAACCTACTCCACAACAATCTTTTGGATTTCCCCAACCTACGTCTTTGGCACTTGACACTACTTTGGCACTAACAGCCCTTAAAACTAGTGTTATGTCACTAGCTAAGCTCTATAAAACTATGCACTGTAAAATGAATGCTTACAATGTTACTGCACATTCTCTTTGTTAAAAACGGAATGGATTGCTGGCAAATTGATACGCCTTTCAAACATCATGCAATCTATTAATGTGACAATACACGGTCAATCATCATCCCCTTAGCAGGTTCATGTAAGTCACATTATAAATTGAACAGAGAGAAGTCCTCCATTAGTGCCTACTGTGGTTGATGCCACCTCCTCCCTGACCCCTTCGCTTATCCATGTTGAGAATGTAACCAACATGGAACATTCAAACTCGGAGAAGACACAGGGAGAAGGGGCTGAAACCCCTACTTTTGAACTCTATCATCAACGAAAGTGTAAAAAAAAAATAATTAGAAAAAAACGAAATCAAGTACCTTCGCCACAACCCCCAAAGAAAACTAAAAATCAACCAAAGCAATATCGAAAAAACCTAAAACTAAAAAATACATGTTTTAATGGATTGAGGCTTCCCTCTAACAATCACCAAACAGATGTTGTTGTTGCTATTGATTAGATCTCACAACCGACACACAAAATGGAAGACACTGAAAGGCCAGCTCTCCGGTCATGTGATTCTTTGGATCCTACACAAGGTATTCTGTCAATCCCTTATGTTAATAATGTTGAATCGGTACCTGTTAATGATATCAAAGAAAACTGGACTTACTGATGAAGAACTCATGAATTTGTCTGTCTACCTCAATTCTAACATTCCCAAAACTGACATCACTCACTAGAGCCGTTATTATCCAAAATCACAATTATCTAATAGTCGACAAATTATATGTGTCAATTTAGACATAGATTACCTGCATTTTCAAACCTTGGATCAAAAAGGAACACAATTAGCCGAATCACAAGAATTGGTAGCAAAGGCTTTTGTACAGTAACCCTACTCTAAGTTCTAGGATCCCATCCCCATTCAACCAAATTCGGCTTGTACATCCGCAGACATTGTTCAACCTGAAGAAAAAAACACTGGGGGTCATTCCGAGGTTGGAGGTAAGGGATAAACAATGCCGGTAAAGGATTACCAGCATTGCTTCCAGCTACGCGCTATTCCAACCAGCCAAACCGCTATTAGCGGCATCGTAAATTACGGTGCCTCTAATAGCGGCATGGGTGCGGGCACACGGGCCATCATACCGGCAATAGCGGCATGCCATAAACTGGAGATCACAAGTGAAACGCACATGCAAATACCGGCATCATGAAGACAATAAAAGTGGTTTCCGGCATGCCGTAAATACCAGCATCTCTGACCAACCGTAAAATGCCATGTGCAGTGTTCTCAACTGCCACAGGTGCACACCATCAGCACAGGTAGAGGCAATGGAGTCTGGGCCTGACCAAAAGGAGCACACCCACACACCACACCCCTTTCCACACCAAGATCAATCCAACAGTAGCATCAACACTTCAGCTGGAGGACATGCATGCATTGCAACATCAGCAACAACACCAACACCAACAGCAGGCACCACAGAGGAGATGCAGCAGGAGAAGGAGGGTGAGACAGGCCCAGCATGCACCACCAGTGCAGCCAGCATAACCACGCATGCAGCCCCCAATCCCTAACATCAGATCCAGTCCCTCCAACCCAACCCTGCAGCACAACCACACTCTGTACCGTCTGGACCGGGACACCATCAACACCGTTGTGGACATGATACACGATTGTCAGCCTCATTGAAATATGCACCACCATTCCCCCTCTGCTGAAGGTAGTGATGGTGCTCAACTTCCTTTCCACAGCCACCTACCAGCACACAGTGTGGTACATGCATGGCATATCACCACCCTCATTCACTTGCATCCTGAAGCAAGTGCTGGATGCCCTCCTCAAGCACACAACGGAATACATATCCCTACCACAGACTCCCCAGGAGATTCTTGAATCAAAAGGGGGCCTCCATGCCATGGAGGTGGTTTACCACAATCGCAAACTATACCACTCCAAACAGGTGCAGATGGAAGGCGACGCAAGCAAGATCATCACCCATTGTTGTGCCCGATATCCCGGATCAACCACAGGAATGCTGCATGTCACCATGGGAAAAATCAGCGCAGAATGCGTAACATAGCAGACCCTACTGCCAATGCTCCCCATCTGGAAATCCTACAGAACACAACACATCACTTCATTTACACAAACACAGCTGTATGCGTACACAATGCATGAGCTACAATACGGCAGAGCACATGGTGCATCATCTTGGAGATGCAACCCACACCATCATCCCATGGCCCAGGACTCACCAGGACTCATTGAGGGCTTTAAAATGGCGTACATACAACCAGGGACATGTGTATGTGACCAACGATAAGCTGCCAACATGTGTGACTAGTACAGCTGTCCATAATCAATCTACTGGCATATAGGTTTTAATGCCACCCATGCAGGTGACAGTGGATATCCCTTGATGCCGTGGCTCATCACCCCTGTCTGAAACACACAGAACAGGCGTGAGGACTACAATCAATCCCACACCCTACCCGTGTTGGTCATTGACCAGACCTTTGGCCTGTTGAAGGCATGGTTTTGCTTCCTTAGGCCGTCAGGTGGGGCACTCCTCTACAGGCATGAGAAGGTGGCCAAGACCATCATGGCATGTGTTATCCTGCACAACATGTTATTCCGACGCCACGTGACCCTGACCCCTGACATTGAACTGCTACCACCTGGTGATGATGAAGAGGATGAAGAAGTGGCTGCACATCATTGTGGTGCTGATGCACAGGAGGGACGTGCTGTGCATCAGTCAGTGATTGCACAATATTACTGACAGACATGGCTGCAGAGGGTGACACGATATGCTGACAGAGTCACTGGGTGTGTGGGTACATGCACACTATGCACTATATATGAATAAAAGACACATGCGCAATGATGAATGTCCACTCAGGTCTTGCTTTTCACACAACGGGTGTATTAAATGTAACAATGATAACGAATGTGCAAAAACCGGCATGTCTTGCCGGTGCAGGGTACGTACTGACCTGCAGAGCGGGCTCGTCTGGGTCGAGCTAGATGATGACGGTGTGGCCGCCTGCTCGGATTGAGTAGCTGGATGCCCTGCCTCCATGGCAATGGCTATGCGGTCTAGTACCTGGCGGAGGGCGGAGCCCTCCTCGCAGAGGCAGCTGGTGTTATCGGCAAATATTTTGGCCATGGAGGCGGTGTTCTCTGTGATGGACCTGCCTAGAGAGGCGATGTTCTCCCGTCACTCCTGTCTACCCAGTGTGTTGTCCTCAACAAACTGCCTCACAAGGGCAATCAGCTGTTCTGACCGCTGTGGCTCTGCGGGTGCACCTGTGGAGGTTGATGGTCCCTGGCTGTCCTGCTCAGCCTGCTCAGCTTCAATACTCGGCGAAATGGGACTGAAGTGCCCTTCCATTTGCTCCTGCACAGACTGCTCCGGGGTGGTGGCGTTGTCAGTTTCGAGGGATGATATTTGGGGGGATGCCGGTGGACTGGGCGTGCGGACCACTTCTGATGCATTGTCCTCAATGGGCACACAAATATCTTCCTGTGGCTCCTCCACAGCCTGGGGTGCTGTGGCTGCCGCCTCCCCAGCCAAACTGGACTCCTCAGACGGTGGTGCCTCGCCTGATTCCTCAGGATGGCCAATGGGTGGTGGTGCTTCGGCCTCTATGGCCCTTGGCGGCACTGGTGTACTGCCAACCTGGAGTGTCTTGCCTGGTGGTGCACAGTGGTCCCTGGGTTGTCCCTTTGAGGTCGAAGGGCAGTTGACGTCATCCCGGGACCTCTTCCGGGGTATGGTCTTTGCGGGGGTTGCGTCCTGCCCATCACTGTCATGGTCAGAGCCTGTGGGTGTTGAAGAGAGGGACGGCATGAGTGATGTTTTGATAGGCATCATACATACATTTGGACAATTGATCATCCACACAATTGAGGGTAATAGGCATTTAAGTTGGGATGAGCACGTTGTTTGATACATGGGTCGGTCATGCAGGCATACGTCAGCGTCACTCATGTTGGCCAAGAGCTATGCTATTTGACATGCTGTGTGCTGTGTGCCTCATGGCATTTACATCTTTGTGTGGTATGTGTCAGGTACGGCATTGCCTTGCTGCAGGCATCTGCATGTGTCTGTGATGCGTCCGCCTACTTTTCTGGGAGTGTGTGTTTGTTGGACCATGGCTTGACTCTTTGGACTGACATATTGGTTGACTTTCATCAGACTCGGCATTACAGTGTTTTCTTAGGACACTCACCTCCATCGGCCGATGTTGTGGCGCCACACTCCATGTCGCCAACACCTTCTATCCCCTCCATTCTGGTCATGCTGGCGCAGATGTCCTCCCGTGGCGTCAGCTTGATGGGTGAGCTGGGTCCTCCTCCTGTTGCCATTGCCTGGCTCCTGTTGACTGAGAGAATATTTCTCACTCTGAGTCACAAGTCGTCCCAGTGCTTACGACAGTCTTTGGTGGTTCGTGCGGTGTTTCTGTGCCACAATTTTTTTTATTTAATATGGCCTCCCTCTTCATGCTGTTTGCAAAGACAATACCAGCATGCTCCTGCAGTGCCCCGGCCAGCATCTCAAATTCATCCTCGTTGAATCTCTTCCTGCGCCGGCGAGCAGCTCCCTTCTTAAGGGCCTTGGGCCTAGTGGTGTGTTTGGAGAATGTTTTCTGAAAAACAGCAGACTCCCACAGGTCCTGTGTGGTGAGGGTGGCAATGGATTGTGTTTTTAAAGATGGCCGCCGTGCTCCTTCCCGTTCTTGTGCGATGACGCTACTTCCGGTTCTGCTTATTAGCGGTGACCATTATTAGCGGTCACCGCTAATAACGGTCACCGCTAATACAGCATTGGGCCATGTCAGTAGTGCTATCTGCGCTATGCATGATGCCGCTAAGGGCATTTTTCGTGCCTTTAACTCTACGGCGGTAATGCCCACACTGGCATAGCGCAAAGCTCATGCCCGCGAAGTCGTAATAGTCCTCTATTAGCGGACTAATGACTGCACGGACACGCTATTTATGCCATGCCGGTAAGGACCGTTACTTACCTCCAACCTCGGAATGAGGCCCACTGTCCTCTTGGATTCAGACAGAATGGTTTTAACATTGTTAGAAAGATAGAAATGTGATCCCTATCCAAACAGAACAAACTTATTGACATTATTTGAACTAACCCAGATTTTGCAGTAATCTGCTCTGAGGACATCAAGTCCATTAGTTTCATTGAATCCTCCAACATGGACATAGTAACCCTTGATGTGCCATCAAATATTGTTAAACATGTATTATGGCAAACAAGAGGAAAAGTGGAATCATGTGGATTTCTAATGCAATTACAGCCTCGCTTGTCATCAGAAAAGCTTGATTCCGTTGAAAACCCAGCCTCCTCCTGTGTACACATAGGCTGCAAATGCTCCTGTAATCAAAATCTTAACACAAAACAGGAAAAATCAAACTTGAATATACCTACGAATAGTAATTCAAAATGGACGCGGCTATCGAAAGCTGTTCAAAGTAACATCAGACCTCATAACTGTTAGACCCATTCTGACCACAACTTACACTCATGTTGACTTGTAACATGGAACACTAGAGGCTTTACTCATCTTCTCGCTCCCAAAGCCAAAACCTTTATTGTTCACAACATTATCGTGCTACAAGAAACATGGATCACTGGACATTCAGTTTGGCCAGATTTACAAATCTCTTATGCTCAAGCAAACAAGTCTCCTAAAGGACGTCCAACTGTGGGCCAACTAGTTGCAGTAAAAATAGCCTCTAATATTCAACTAAAATCATTGGCAACTCTGTGTGTTTGTATACAATTAGTTCAACTTTTAACTTCAAATTGTCATCATCCTCTATATCCTAGTACAGCACTATTGAACCTCTACTGGAACCCCACAAGTGTTAACCACAATCTATTTCTATCCCACGTAGAAAAAAATCTTGGATTAAATTTTACTTAATCCAGCTATTAAAACAAACTTGATTACAGGAGCTTTAAATACTAATTGCATTTCTACTAACACAAGGAGTATCCCGACAAAAGCAGACAAGTGGATGTCACTAATGTCCATATGTAATTTTGTTATGCGTAATGATAATATGACAGGTGATATTCTAGCTGCTCCCACATGGTCAAGAGGAACATCCACCTCAATAATAGACTGCATTTTTGTCTCTCTAATGCTGTTACATAAATACTCTCATTTCAGATCGTACCGAATACATCAAGTGATCATGATATATTACAGTTAATATGGGTTTCTTATATGTGACCTAAAAAGGAATTCATAAATATATCACATGAACTAAACCAGGGTCGAAACCGTATGATTTGGTCTCAGCAAAAAATCAAATTACTGAAAAGTAAATTATCTCTTTCAGTCCAGGAGACCACAAACCTCTCCACACAGACTGCCTAAATGTAATCAATCAATCTGTCACACTACAAGGCCAACCAGTATTTAAACATAAATATAGGTTAGATACTGAGATTCAAATGTTAAAAAGCTATTTTGCCACGATATCAGAAAACTAGCACTGCCCTCAGATACACAAGCAAGTTGCAGTCTCAAAACTATACATAGAAACCGTATCAAAGAAATTAGATTTTAGAAAAATCAAGACAATGCAGAAAATGTGTTATTAGCAATGAAAAGTAAATCAATTTTCCAAATTTGGAAACTATTTTTAATGCTCAAAATAGCTCTGCCCCGGATTCCTTTCTTTTAAATACCATAAGTAGTCAAGATTGGACTGCACATTTTCTTGCCCTTCTAAATATAGGCAGTGGTAATATTATGGCTTGGCAGCTACCGGTACCCGACTGCAATCAATTAATATTCAATGAACTTGACATAACCATTCTATTATACCACATAGCCCAAAATCTCTCCTACAAGAATGTTAAACCAGATGAAAAAAGGGGAACATACATGGTCTTAACTTTTGAAGGGAGCCTCGTCAAACTTACCAGACCCAGCCTAATTAATCATATGAAGATATCATTTAAAACTCCTCAACATAGAGAACTTTACCAACTTTTTAAACCATGGAGAAAGAAAAAGATGTATTAGGCACCCATGGCTTATTTGAAGCTGCATTCAATACAAATGAAAGAAGTATAACAAATGTCAATTTCAAGCAATTCAAAAACATGTTGGACAATGAATGCCAACAAGAGGAAGAAGTTCAAGCACAACTAAATGAAGACACACCTAAGGGCAGTCAACCTTCTGTTACAGGAAGCCAAGAACCACATGGAGCGGCACTCATCATAAATGAAGCCAAATTAGCCATGACTGAAGTAGAAAACACCATGTATCAATATGAACAATCAGAAAAAAAACATGCCACTGCTCAAATAACAACTAAATGATGAGCAATCTAGCATTTTCCTAGAAGTGATTAAAGAAATTGAACATGGTTTGCCGCATGAAAGCAAAACTTCTAGCTGTCAAAATTATAAACCTGGACTCTTCTATGTAAGTGATGAAGCTGGTTCACGCAAATCATTCTTAATTAAAATCATCAACACATTTCTACAAATGGTAACAAACAACAACCTTTCGGCTGTTGTAACAGCCCCCACAGGTTTAGCTGCCTACAACAAAGGAGGTGTTACTTTACACCGACTACTGCTCCTTCCAGTAGAACACCAAAACAAATTAGAGTACTACAAACTATCAACAGAAGCTGCAACTGAACTACACAGGATTCTGAAACAAATGAAAATGCTCCAAATAGATGAGGTGAGAATGGTTGCCAACCTAATGTTGGCTTTAATTCACCTCAGATTACAAGAAGCCCTTAAAACAGACTACAAAGAACTCTTTGGAGGAAAAAAGCGTTATTGTTTTTGGAGATCTCCTACAATTAACACCAGTGAAAGGTAAACCCATTTTTAAAACCTTAGGACACAAACAGTACCGCAACACACTTGGCAGCATAGGAAATGTAAATCTCTGGCAACATTTCCAATACAGAGAACTAACTCAAAACTTGTATCAGTCTGCAGACCTCACCTATGCTAACATTTTAAAAGGCATTAGGACTGGTCTTCTTTCTAAAGATGCAATATCTATCTTAGATACTAGACTCATCGATTAGCTATATGGGCATGACACATCTGCTCCTGACGTGGAACAATTTAGCCCAAACAAATGTAAAATGTATGTCTGTAATGCCAACCCTAGCAAGCTGTACACAATTAAATGAGACTGCTCATTGGATTTTTAGGTGACTAGCTTTATGAAGCAAAGCTGCTTAATGGCAGCATATTGATTTTGCAGCATTGTTTGATTGCATCTCATATGTGACTATATATGATATCTTGCACTGCTCAATGGTATTCCACATGCCCTACCGACTTTTGTCCTAAATCCCTACATCAATGCACACTTAATGGTATTCCCGCTCCTTCCCGTTCGATTGTATTCATTTGCTTAATCACTTCCTTGTTGAAGTGAGTTTATTTTAGGCGAATCATAGTTGCCGTTGCCTTGAACTTATCATATCTAGCTTAACCTACATTATGCCTCACTTTTTCCTACTGTGTCACTAGTAATTAAGCTACGCTTTCTGCCTCTGAGCGTAACACTGGCTCTTTTTTTCTAAACATTCACATACTAAGGAGTTTACTACTCTTCCTCACTGTCTCGAAAGCTATTGATTACTTAGTGTTAATATTGACAGATTTCCATTATCACATCAACCAAAACACCACTATGGCCCTACCTCTTACCTACACTAATAAACAATGGGCAATAAAACTTATCGCACAAGGACCCGTACAGTATGTCCAACCTTGTGCCACCTCTGATAGAAATAGAAGACTCTCAGAAAACCTTGACTTCCTAGTGATCACTGAATCCTGGCTTCATGCCACTGCAGGACCAGCTCTCTCATTAGCTATTCCTAACTGATATACTATCTTAAGATCAGATAGAGCTGATAATCGTGGAGGGGGCATCACACTTATAGCTAGAGACATACTACCGATTAGGCTAGTGCCTTTCCCAGATATCAAATCATGTGAGAATTTGACAACCAAGCTCAACATAAACAGTTCACAGACTCTCACAATCCATCTGATGTATAGACCTCCAGGCCTCATCAGAGCATTTAAGGATGATATATTGAACATAGTATCCAATAACTTAAAAATCTCATCTCAAGTCCTAATACTAGGGGACCTAACTTTAGGCTATAATGACCCGAAAGACGCCCATGCTTCAAGTGTAGCAAATATCCTAAAGGAACAAGGCTTTACCCAAAGAGTGTTCCACCCTTCACATAATAAAGGAAGAACACTAGACTGGGTAGCAGACCATAACTGTATTGCCTCAATCTCCTCCATCTCCCCTTACATATGGACAGACCACTACCTTGTAACCTTTACCATAGCCACTGAAAAACCCATCTCCATACCTGTATTGCCAGCTCCACCTATTCCCACCCGGAATAAAAATAATATCACTTGCAACAATTTACTCCCTCTCATCCTCCCTACACTCAATGTAATCCCTGAAAACTTGGGACCCGACGAAATTGGTGAAGGAATATAATCATATCATGACCACCTCCCTAGATTCAATAGCGCCACTCAAATTAAGACAAGGTTAACCTAAGGCCCATCTAAACTCCTGGTACATACCATACTTAAAAACATTACGCACCAAAAAAAGGCAATGCGAGATATCCTGGAGATCACAATCGTCTGAAGAAAACAAGACTAATCTCAGCACCGTCACTGCCCTATACAAAAATGAAATACTCCTAGCCAAAAGGGAAACCTATAATGCGTGAATATCTCAAGCTAAATCAAGTATGAAGGAACTCTTTGTCATCCTTAACGAGTTAGAAACTCCCACCCCAGTGCCAGACAACTGTACTAAGGATAAACTCTGGTGCTCGAACATACATCTTCTGTTTCACCCACTCTATATAACATCTTCACCAAGCCCCTTTTCGATGATCTGGATCATCTGGGTATCACCTACACTAATTATGCAGATGATACTCAGATCCTCCTACCTCTTACTGGTGATTATGACAAGGATTAGGCCTTGGTGAACAGGGTATATCTCATCACTCAGGCATGAATGGACAACCATGGACTATGCCTGAATGATGACAAGACAGAGATCATCATCCTGGGTACGCCATCGACCCTCAAAAAATGGAGTCCCAAATATTCGGCCTTTAACATAGACCATAATATTATTACTGTGGCTAAGGAGGTAAAAACCCTGGGCTTCTACCTGGATTCTTCTCTCTTCTTCAACAAACAGGTTAATGCCTTGGCCTCGGCCACGGCATATACCTGCAAATTGATCAGAGCAGGCAAAGCTTTCCTGCCTAATACTAGTTGTATTACCCTTGCCAGAGCACTTATCTTACCAAAGCTTGACTACTGTAACGCCTTGTACTTAGGGGCTAACAAACAAACCATTAAGAAAATCCAACTCCTGCAAAACAGTGCTCTTAGAGCAGCACTAGGAATTGCTAGGAGAGAACACATCGCCGAAACGAGGAGAGCTAACAATTGGCTTTCCACACACAATAAAAATTAAACTAAAAGTTGCCTCCCTCACACATAAATGCCTGAACAATGTGGCACCATGTTACCTGTCAGATAGAATTAACACGAAACCTGCGACAAGAACAACTAGACTTTCCAATACGAATTGCCTCTTGGTCAATAGATTCACGTTTGCTAGTGTTGGATGTAGTAGCTTCCATGTTACGGCAGCCCAATTGTGTAACTTGCTACCCTCCTGACTAAGACTAGATCATTCATACCATAACTTCCGTCGGAGCATAATAAACTGGCTCAAAGACGCTGACTTCTAGGTCGACCTATGACACCCCACACTAAAAGGCCTACCATTCTGTAAATACTCTAGTTACTGGTCATATTACTGACTGTCCACCTTGACCTCCTGTGCCTGCTCTCAGCCCATATTCTGATTCACACGTATGTATATATCCTGTATGTATATAATGTGCCGGTATGTATCTAAATTGCTTTATGTAAGTGTACGTTCTTCTTTGTAACCAAGCTGTGAGTGATCTTATGCAATGCCCCCTAATACCTACGGGTTTGGTGCGCAATACAAGTAATTAAACAAACAAACAAAACAATGTTAAAAAAAGAAATGCAACCAATAGTGCATATTAGCTCCACAAACAAACTAGAAGTGTACGGCATGACCCTCCCTATCTGTTAACAAGCAACAACATGACTAAGGGGGTAATTCATAGAATTCAGCGCAGAAGTAGCATGCACGGGCAGCGCGGAGAGGGAGCGTGCGCCAGCCGTGTGCGCCAAACAGCATTCTGGCGGACCACGTATTCATGGATTTTCCAAGCCATTTGCAGCCATGGCGCAGCAAACATCCTGCAGTGCCAGTTACGCCTCCAAGAACGCCCCTTGCACAAGGAAAAGCCATAGAAATCCCCAATATGGCACAAAGGGCTGCGCTAACTCTGGACCAGCTTACAGGTCCTCTACACTGTAATCGCGCCAAAAACTATGCGTACCCTGCTCACGGCAGACAAAACACGTGAAATTGTACTTGCGCACCCCCTTGAATACGCGTACCCCGCTCGCGGCAGCAAAAATGCATGAAAATGAACTTGCGCACCCCCTACAATACGCGTACTCCGTCTGCACCAGGCAGATTGCGTGGGAAAAGTCCCCACTGTGGTGTGGGCTGCCTGCTGGTCATGGTAAGGAGTGATGGGCTGCCTGTGGGTCATGGTCAGGGTGGATGGGTTGCCTGTGGGGCATGCCCAGGGGTGTAGGGTGGTCCCCTGTGGGGGCCCATCCTACACCCCTGGGCATGCCCCACAGGCAACCCGTCCACCCTGACTATGCCCTGCAGGAAGCCCACACCACATGGGGGAACCCTCAACCCCTGACCATGCCCTGCAGGCAGCCCACATGGCACCATGCACTTGTGAGCCCCGACACATGTCCCTCCCCTAACCCCCATTGACGGCAACCTGCCAGCAGGCCCCGACTCATGTCCCTCCACCCCACCCCCATTGACGGCAACCTGCCAGCAGGCCCTGACACATGTCCCTCCACCCCAGCCCCATAGATGGCAACCTGCCAGCAGGCCCCGACTCATGTCCCTCCACTCCACCCCCATTCGTGGCAACCTGCCAGCAGGCCCCGACTCATGTCCCCCCCCACCAGTGACGGGCACCTGCCTGCAGGCCCCGACACATGTCCCTCCACCTCATCCCCACTGACGACAACCTGCCAGCAGGCCCTGACACATGCCCCTCCATCCCATCCCCATTGACGACAACCTGCCAGCAGGCCCCGACACATGTCCCTCCACCTCATCCCCACTGACGACAACCTGCCAGCAGGCCCCGACACATGCCCCTCCATCCCATCCCCATTGACGACAACCTGCCAGCAGGCCCCGATACATGTCCCTCCACCCACCCCATTGGCGGCAATGTGCCAGAAGGCCCTGACTCATGTTCCCCCCACCAGTGATGGCCATCTGCCAGCAGGTCCCTGTTAGGCAGAAACCTGTGCAGTTCCCTCTGAGACCACTGCAAAAGATTTAAGACTACAGGTGTTTGGCAGTAAACCCACTTGGTAGCAGTCTGTACCACACAGATTCACTTGGTAGCTGTGGCTGAGCAGTCAGACTTCCCTCAAGAAGAGTTAGGCAGTATACAGAGTATTCAAAATACGTCAAAATAACACAGTAGAACAAGTAAACACTGACCAGGGCTTGGTGTAAAAGAGATATAATTATTTATTTAAAACCACATCTAGAAAAACACACAGGCACTAATAGTAAGCAATTAAAAAACACGGTCACTAAAAGAAATACACTCCCTTAGAAGAATATTAGACAAGTCTTAAGTAAAGCCCCACTTATTTTCAGACAGCGGTGAGCGCTTAACGCAGATGACACTCTAATAATTTGTTTTAAAAGGGAGAGAAAAGCAGAGAATAAATTGAAACAGGTCCCAACACGTTTACAAGAACACAACAAGAGAGGAAGACAAAGTAAAACCGTGAAGTTAGAGTTCAGTGGGCTGGATCCACTTTAAGAGGATCAAACGAAATGTGTCCATGGTCACACGGTTGCAGTGCACAAAAGTCTTGAAAAGGTTCAAAAAGAGTTGGACCAAAGAAAGGGACTAGTTAGAAGGTCAAGGCGGCTGGCCCAGTCCAGAAGGTTAAGGGGTTATTATTACCTTGTAGCAATCTTTAGAAAGGGAGGCCTGGCGGACAAGGTACCTTAAAGTGGTGAGAATACTCCAGCAGGGGAAGTTGTTCCTGGCAGCGGATGCAAGTCGGTGCTTTGTCCGGGGAAAGAGAGGATCTCGTTGGGGAGGAAGACAGGAGTCTGTTGCACTGCCAGGGAAGAAACCAGCCGTGGAGTTTCTCTTTGATTCGCGGTCCAGTGGTAAGTGGCTATCCGGTTGCCGGGGTGCTTGGCACGGGCAATTCGACCACAAGCTGGTCTGGGGTGTGAAGAGAAGAAGGTAAACTGGTTGTGCCCACCAGTCAGGGGAAGAAGCCTCTCCAGCCGGGAGATCTTCTCTGTCGTCGGGAAGTGGTGAGTCGGTTCCGCAGGGCTCCACCGGTGGTGTCGTCATGGTAGGTTGGCTCAGCTTCTCCCTCGTCGGATTCTCAGGTCCTGTGGCGACTTCTGAAGGTCCAGTCCCCAAAGCCCTGCTTTTATGCAGCACACCCCCATTCACTCAGCCTAGCTGTCAATCAAACATGCTAAGTGGTGAGCCGGCCGGCTCACCACTTGGGCCAATCACACAAGAGTGCGACTTGAGTTACCAAGGTAACTCAGTCCAGGGTCCCTAAACCCCCTCCCACACCCCCTGTGGTACCCAGACAGAGTGGCACCACTTTTGGAGGCTTCTGTGGAGAAGCCAGCCAAAAAGTGGAACAAAGGGCTCGACTTGGGTTGGAGTCACAGAAGAGAACACAAACACCATTTTAGAATCGAGTCCTGGCAAAAAATACCAACCGGCGAATTAATATTAAATAAATAAACCAGCGGTATGTTCGAGGCTATGAGAATTAAATAATTAAAGTTGATAGCCTCGAACAATGGGAAAATCCCATAGGGATATATTCGCGGTCGAATATAAAAAGTAGTATCCACTGCCACCAGCCAAAACTCGATCAGGGGGGACGGAGACGTGCCCCCTCGACTAACAGACCCCGGGGCAATCGAATTGCCCTGACCAGTACGTCCACAATATGATGGTTTGTACTGGTTTCTGTTAATAATTTGGGACTAGTAAAGCCAATGGTGACTTTACATGCCCTGGGAGACAGTAGTCAGTCCCAGGGTATGGAGTCTATGGTGGGGTGTCACTATGACACCCCTGTGTCACTGCACGGAGGGTGCTGTGTAACACACATAGTAAAAACACATGATACCCTATGGAGTAAAGGACACCATAGCCTATAAAACACATTAACAGTTAAAGGAACACCATAAATCATGTCCAAGAGTGGGAGAAAAAAGAGTCTCATTCTTGGCAGGAGAAAAAAAACAAACTCCAGAAATCCAGCAAAGCTGCTGGGGGACTCACTAGGTTAGGAAATTCAGCCTAAAGAGAGAATTCTCCCTAACAGTCCCGACTCATGTCCCCCCAAACACCACATCATAACAATACAGACCCATGGCCCTAATGCCAACTCAAATCCCACCCCTCCACCCCCAGTACAAACACTCAACCATCCACTGCACCTACTCCCTAGTAAATTATCCATGCCCTGAGAGTCTGAAAAGAACCAGCATGCCCATGAATAAATCTCGTACAGAGCCACACAGTGGCAACCCATGACTGAGGCAATGCTCATAGAGACATGCTTGAAACCAATAATGAAGATTTATGAAATGTATTAAAAAGAAAACAAAATGACAATATGAAAAGCACACATGCAAATGAATAAAAAAATGAATGCAATATGAAAAAGAAAGTAAAATCCAAGGAAAAATCCAAATCCAAGAAATGAAAAATGAGAAGTGGTCCATCGCAAAGTCCATAGAAATAAATCCAAAATTGAAAAGCATAAAAAAACCATTACTCCATAGGATGACGTAAAAAAGAAAGTATGTACATGTCTGGAACTATTTACAATGAAAGTCTGGAGGGTCCACAATCCCAAAACAAAAAACCCTATGTAAAACACACCCATATACAAAAAGTGGAGCAAAGTCTGTGTACTCAAATCATTAAAAAAACAAAAAAACCTAAACCTAAATAACTACATCCAAAGGCGGCGGGCTAGTCCGACGGCTCACTTTTTGATCTCCCGGGCCAGGGAATCATTGAACTCCATGTCGATGTTCCGGAGGTGGGCCTGTTCCCTGTCCTCGAGGTCTCCCATGGATGCAGCCATGGCATCCACCAACTCCCTGTGAGTTGCCTCGAGGCACTCAGCCCGCCTTAAAGCCAGGTGCATGGAGTTCCCATTGTGAGCCGTGCTCTATCCAACAACCGCCGCTCTGCATCTATTTTCTGGCTCAACCGCTGCCACACGGAAGACACTCCCAATCCTGGGTCGTCCTGCCCGCCGGTCGATGCTTGCCCCCGGGATGTTAATGGCCCTGAGCCATTATGCCTCCCATGCTGAGCCGCTGCTACCTCCAATGCAACTGCCTCTGGCACCACAACGGCATCCATGCCGATGGAATCCTCTGGTGCCTTTGTGCACGTGCCCTGCTTGTTGATGCCTGCACGTCCTCCATTTGCTGGGGTCCAGTTGGTGGCGTGGCCACCCCTACTGGACCTCTGACTCCCGACTGTGGAAGGGATGTTTCCTCTACCAGCATGGCCGCTGGCTCAGGTGCAGCTCCACAGGGGGCCCAGGTGATACTTGGGTGGGAAGGAGGCACTTAGGACAACTGGCGCATAGGGGTTTCAGTTGAGGAGGGGTTCGCAAGAACCTCCAGCACACAGAAGAACCCAGTGCCGATGACCTGTCCTAGTAGTTTGACGTGCCCGAACAAGTATTCGAAATTACGTGCATTGTGTTGACAAGAACCCTGCATGTCATCCCGAATACCACTGCTGGTGCCGGATGATGCAGTCACAGGATCGAGGACAGGATTACAGACAGGTACCTCTGCAGCGGCCTGTGCTGCCTTCCTGTCCCTGCCCCTGGACTGCACCACTAGCACCAGTGGAATCCCCCCTTCCAGGCCCCGTTGGTGGGGCTGTCATGGCCTCCTCCTCAACCAAACCCCCCACCAACCTGGATGACTCTGTGCCCTCTTCCTCAATAGGCCCCTGTGGGAGCTCAGCTGCCCCTTCTGCTGCCGAGGAGTCCACCTCCAACCTCCGCCTCTTGGAACTTCACTCGGCAGCTGCGGCCATGGACGCGGCACCAGACTCCTCACTCCCGGAAGATATCAGTACCTGGGAGGGGAGCTGGACCTTGCTTCTCCGGCTGGTGGTGGCATCCCTGCTGCTGTGCTCCACAGCACTGTCTCCGCCCTCTTCATCAGTCAACACTGCAGACAGGAAGAGGTAGAACACAGGCATCAGGGCACTGTACAATGGTCTGATACACATGTGACATGAGTGGCAGTGTGAAACTTCACAGATGGCATCACACTCCCCAACACTCATATCATTTGAACCCACACACATGCACAAATAAACTGGTATCGTGCAACAGGGATCAGCATCCCTACACACGTAACTGCATGAACAACCAAAGGTTGGCATGATGTCACAAGCAACATGGGAAGTGCTGATCACATGCACACACGCCACCAGACAGACCTGCATCTGTACATCTCCACCACCTGTCACAGTGCAATCAGCGGCAAGTAAGTCGCATCTGCCAATCAGGTACCCACATGTCCGGGTCACATGCATTCATGGTGTATCACAGTCGCACACATGTCAAACACACACAAACACATGTACAGCGTGCACGTACATGAAGGTGGAACCAGCATCCATGTGTCGCACCCCAACCATGGCACAGTAAATACACAGAAATGCAAATGTGTGTGCATCTCCACATGCAGTTGGGTATCATGCATTGGAAAACATACACCATTGATGTGCATCACATATGACTGCACTCACATGCAGCACGGGCATGTCCCTGTACACACACACATCCATACATGGGCCATGTCAGACAAATTTGCAAGCTGCACACTCCTCCCAGACACTCATCGATCGACTCCAGATGGGTCTGCCTCTCCAGGACCAGGTTGTGAAGAACTGGGCCAAATCGTTCCAGGACCCTCATCTGGTCGATGGAAAGTTGGACCTGGCACCCCCCTGTATCCGCTGCACCAAGAGGTGCCGGGCCTTCGTGTGGGTCCTGGATATGAAGTCCTTCCAGCGCTTCTGGACGTGTTTGAAGTCGCGGGTTACCACCCCCACTGCGTTGATGGCAACCATGATGTCCAACCAGGTCCTCTTCCATCTATCCTTGTCGGCGCACGGTCATCTGAGGAAGGCATCATAATGCCCCAGGACTTCCCCCACCAGGATGCCAACATCTGTGGCTGAGATGCTGTCAGCCCTTTGCCTCTCTGGCTGGGGGTTGCCAGTGGTCTCAGATGGTGTTTGCCCCGACATGGCAACCCCTGAGGCAGGTGTGGGTGGGCAACTGGGTCCTGGAGCGATGGAGCAGCAGTCGGGATTCTCCTGTTCCAGCAGGGGTGGTCGCAGCAACTGGACCCCTGCAGATGGCTGATGTGCAGGCACCAACTAGCAGGGCATGTGGCCAGCAGGCAGGCAGGCAGCAACCGATGGCTCGTGGGAGGCTGCTTGGGGCTTCTGGGGGGCAGGAAAATGGCCTTTGGGGCAGGAGTGTGGTCTTCCGTGTGTTATCGCGTGGCCTGCTTGATGCAGAGTGAATCCGCACGTGAAAAATTAGCACGTTTGCGTGAAAATCAAGGAAAGGCCTTTAGCACGTAAGCACGTAAGTGACATGGCAAGCGTAGGCGTTGCTGTGCGCAGGGGTTAAAGGTCCACGTAGGATGTCATTTTCTTGTACGTGCTCTTTGTGGAGAGCGATTGTGTGATTCTTGTACTTCTTGTCGGTTCACACGTGATTACTTCACAATGGTTGCCGTGTGTAATCCATGTTTATTGAGGCAGAGTTCAATTCTTCTTGTGGTAGGGGTGTTGCCAACGCACACACGCATGTCTTTTTTTATGTTAATTGTACAGGCAGACGGTGAGTTGCGCACATATTTTTCCACTGTGGTTGTCCACGTGTGTCAGGTACCCATTCAGCGGTCACTGTAGCCTGTGTGTACCATGTGTACGCATTTTTTGTGTTTCTGAGTGCCACAGCGTACTGCGTGTCCTTCATTCCACGCACGTGGGCTACTGAGGGGTTGCGTGCATGTTTGTTTTTGTTTTTGTGGTGCCTGAGCATTGCGTGCCCCTTTATTTTCCCCCAGGGGTCACAGACAGCCTTGCAAGAGCACAGGGGTACATATTCCTTCTAGTACCCTGCTTCCTTCACCCCAATTGCCAAGGACAATTGTTTTCTGCACCTCCCATTCGCACAAGAACATCAGTGCCATGGTTGGGTGGCGGTCAAGTAGAAAGGGAGGCAAGAGGTGGCCGTGGTAGGGGTTGTAGCCAGGATGAGCACGGTGGCCATTTGTAGACTGAACGGATTTGTTGGGTCGAAGGAACAGTTGATTGCAAGTTTGTTGGGGACGTTTTTTCAATAAGGGTTTCTTGTGCCAAAATAGTGTTTCTAGCTTTTTATACCCTCAGCCGTCACTATGTTGTCAATTGAGTTTTTCTGTTCTTGTTTATAAGCCTCTTCATTGATAAATGTTTCTGTGCTGCTTTTGTGAATCCATTCAGCTTCACAGAACTTTGCAAAGGTATCTATGTTGACAAAGCGCATGTTTAGAAGCCCTTTTTGTAGTTAACTGATTAATTTCATTAGTGGTTTCATTCTAGTTAAAATTAATATAAACCATTTTTAGTAAAATGTATTTTTGGGAATGCTTTCTGGTGGCTATGTTAACATTGGTAGATATAGTAGTAGGGTTATTAGCAGTTTCATTCTTCTTTATACATTCTTTTTTATTTTTAGTTTTTGGAAGAGGGGTCCTAGTTTTTTTTAGTGCTAGATGGTTCCGTTTTGTTGACTGACTGTATCAGCAGTTTTGTTTGAATATTTGCTATAAATTCTGCTAGAGGTATATGATTATTTTGCAGGTTTTTATTTTTATCTGCTCTATTTTCTCTTTGTTTTCTATGGAGTTGCTCTTTATTAGGCATTCTGTTCTGTCTGTTGGAGAAAAAAAGGAAATTGTGGGTTTGAAAGTTGTGGAATATATTTTCATATATTGTGAATGAGTGTGAATATGAGGGCTCAGATAAATAGAGGGCTGTGTGATTGTGCAATGGGTTGCTAGTTCTGGTTGGGAAATTTGTAAGAGTAGCTGTGTTTGTAGATGTGTGAAAGGCTTGGTTAATGCATAAGGGAGTGGTAGTGTCAATGAATAGGTAAGGACATTACGATGTTTTCAGGATAATAGTGGATGTTATGATAATAGTGTTCATATGAGAATACAAATAGTACAATGAATACGAGTGAAGTAAATGTTGTAGGCTACTATGCGGCTACACTGTACTGCATGAGTAACAGAAATAATACTACTGCACTAGTACACTTACTTTGTAGGATGTGAAGAGTAGTTTTCTTCAGGTCATTGTCTTCCAGGAGGTTGTTCTTCACTGCAATTGGGAAAGAAGAAAATGATTGTGTATGTATGGTAAAGGTGAAGTCATTTTAGTACAAGAAGTCATTATTTTTGATTGTGGGAGGAGTTGTTGGGAAGAAGAGTTAGTAACATTGGGCCTCATTACGAGTATGGTGGTTACAAAGATGTTGCTGCAGACAGGTTGCCACCATATTCCTAATCAATTTACGGCAGCTGGCTTCCCGGTGCCACCAGGACATTACAGGTCCTGTTAGCCTGGAAAGTTAGGTGGCGGAAAACGTTAGTCCCTATTTCTGTGAAGTTGCATAGGACTCTACAGGAATGTAGACACAGGAGTACTGGAAGCATTGCTAATGGTGCCGGTGGTCCCGTGATAAGTATGCCCAATGGGACTGTAGTAAGAAGTGTGACATTTTTATAAAATTCAAAATGAAAGATGCTGAGTGTTTAAAAAGCTATCCTTTTTGGGAGGCTGTCAATTAAAGTTAAAACATGTGTTTGTGGATGGAAAATATTTGTACAGCATTTTAAAGTGGCACTTGTGTGAAGGTTTGTTATGTTGTCAGTACATGCATACTTGCTAATGGGATGCATTATAATGCGTAGATGCTTATTAAATGATGGTTCTTTTCTTTGTATTGTGGGAGTTGTGGTTGCACTATTTGCATTAGAAAAGGTGCACTGCAAGTCCCAGAATGCAGACAAAAATCGAGGAGCCAATAAGCATGTACAGATTAGAAAGGGGAATGTTAGCAAGTATGCATATGTGAGAAAGTTAATGAAAGTGCGCACAGTGAGTGTTACTGCAATATGTTGGAGAAACAATTTCCATTTTCTTTTGTTTATTTATTAAAAATTACACACATCACTGTTGTAAATGTATACATGCATTTATTTGTTTCACTTGAAATGGTTCTGAAATAAATATTTGTTAAAGCATTACATTTTGCCATTTTTCATTCCATGTACATGCCATGCTTTGGTAACATACATGCAGTTTTCATTTTGAGTTTGCATTGTGGGAGTCTTGGTGTTGAAACTGACAGAATGAATGAAACAACATTAAAACTTGGTAGATTGTAATGGGTCATATTGGCAGGTATGCATGTACTGGTAATATGTTGAACTTTGACACAGGATCTGGCACTTAAACATGCTGTGGAATTGTTTTAAATGCCATTTTCTTTTCTTTCCAAAAATAGACACAGAGAGTGCTGCTGAAATTGCAAATATGTGTTTTGAAAATGTTAATCAAAATGCTCATTAAAAGAAAACTTTGCAACCACAAAGCATTGTAAGTAATTGCCTGTTGATGTCAGGAGGTGGGACAAATGAGAGTATGATTATTGAGTAGGTTAATGCAGGGTAAGTGGTAGGAGCCCTGTTGTGATGCATTTGTAAAGGAGTTGGAACTGTAATTAAAAAAATATATGCATACCTGTACTTTGTGTTGATAGATGCAGATGTGGTTGAAACTGCATTTAGAAATCTTGGAGATTTGTACAGTAGCTTTTGATGCAGGTGCTTTGGAGTAACAGGAGACATGTACTCTGAGTGTTCAGCATTACATCTGAAGTGTTGAACTGAGATGACAGAGTTAGATGTAGAGTTTTGTATGTGATTGATGGATGGGTGTGTGACTGCTTGAAAGCAGCCAATCAGGGAGAGCTACAAAGATTGAAGTGGAAAGGGAAGAAGGGCTTCTCTGTGTTACGTTGTCCGTGGACAGCGCGGTAGTCCACGGACAAGGCATGCCACATCTGTTTCTTTTAAGGAGGCCTTGCATGGAAAGGGGACTGTGGGGATTAGCCAATGAGGTTTTTCTGGTTGTGCTTTATAGGAAGAGAGGGTACAGTTATTTTCATTGCTGTGTGTAGGGAAGATGGCTGTGGTTGTACAGATAAGAAGGCTTACTGTGCGGATGGTGGGAGATTCTTTCATGGTGATTTTGAAAAGGTATACAGAAATATGTGGCATTTCTGCTAACCTTGGATTGGAGGGAGTGGAAGCTTTTTGGTGTGGTGTGCCTGGGCACATTTGGGTTTCTTTATTTTCACATTGCAAAAACATGTCTCTTTGCCAATGTCCAGATGTCATTGTGGTGCATTGAAGAGGACATTGTTTGGATTATATCAGTGCTATAAGTATGTAGATTGCAGTGAACGATATGCTGAAGGCACTAATGGAACTGTTTCCATCTGGAAAGGTAATCTTTTCACATACACCTCCTACAGCACTGTGGGGAGGCACCAATGTCATCTGTCCTCAAAGAGACACAGGAAGACACCTTGTAAACAAAGGGGTATGTTCATTTTTGCATGCTGTTGGGATGACATCCTTCCCAAATGAGAGCATTCTGGTGGATGGTGGAACATACTTTATTTGGTGATGGCAACACTTTTACTGATTGTGACAATGCAATCTTTCTTGAGAATATTCAAAATGCACTCAGACAGGTCTTGTGAAAATGATGTAGAGTGCATGTCAGTAGGTGTAGGAAAACAAATCCGACCCCTTCCAAAAAATCAAAACAAAAAAAAAAGGTTCTTTTAAGACCCACCACTAAAGAGTAAATAACTTACATTGTGTGTAATTTCTGTCGGCACCCCCTTCATTTGGACGAACTGTCCACGGACAATGCAGGAGTGCGTGGATGGCATGTGACACAACCAGGTCTTTTGAGGATGCCAGTTATGTAGATGGGACTGTCCAGCCCAGGGGATTAGCCAATAAGGTTTCCTGGGAGTGGTATGCAAGGAGAGAGTTTGGCAGAAGGTGTGTTTGCTGAGAAGAGTGCAGATGACTATGGCTATGTCTTTCAGAAGGCAGAGTGTGTGGACTTTGGGGAACTTGTGGATCCATTGGTTGAAGGTGTATGCAGAGCAGTGTGGAATGGTTAAAAATCTTGGATGTCATGATGGTCATGTGCAATGGTATGGAGTGCACAACATGAAGCGGGTGGACTTGCTCCTATTTTTTGTCAATTTGGTCACAATGCAACATCTGGACATTATCATTGTTTATTGTGGAGTGAACAGTTTACAACATGTAACTGGAATTACACTGCAGTTTACAATGAAGGCGACATGTGGCAAATTGAAGGAAATGTTCCCAAATTCTCTGCTGATTTTTTCTCACATTGCCAAGAGACAGATGTGGATGCACTCAAGTTCATTTAGTCTGCAAATGGAAAAGTGAGACGCAATGTCAACAAGTCTGTTTGTGCAGTTTGGCGAGATGTTGGTATGACGTCTTTCCATAATGAAAATATAAAATTTGACACTGCCAATATTTTCCGCAGAGATGGAGAAATCTTACTGGTGCTGGTAATCCGCTTTTTCTGCAAAACATTCAAAATGCTTTGAAGCACTTTTTGTAAATATAGAAAGCATTTTCCATTAGGTGAAAAAAAATGCATGGAAGCACAGTGAAAACAAAATGCCTACGGTTTTGCAAGTTTAAAGAAAACATTTAGTTCAGTAGAATGTTGCTTAGTTTACTTTAAAACTTTCAAAAACTTTCAAAAACTTTCAAAAACAAAAAAGGGTATTTTCAGAGCCAGCACTTTCACACGCAAAGAGTTCAATGTTTTTGATGTCACCACAACCCACCTTTTTTAGATGTCCGTGGTCTACTGCGCTGTCCACAGACTTGGCAGGTTGTGTAGGGGCCTGTAACTTATGTTGGTACTTCTATTTTTGAACTGTGAAACGTGGCTCTGAAAAGAACCTTTTGTTGATTTTTTGTGTTTTATATTTTGTGGGCCTTTTTTTCCGCAGGAGAGACAAGGGAGTGGAGGAAAGGCAGGGACGAAGGGGCAGGTGGTGAGAGGAAGATGTTGGGTGGGCCTTAATCAGGTAGGAGACATTTTTTCTCATGCTCCTTGACCGCAGCCTCAAAAACACTCCAAAACTGCGCCCCCCTACAGAGCGGTGTGTCACAGTACATACAGAGCACTGTCACCCTAGAAAGATAAAGGTTAACTGTGTCGTGGATGGCCTGCAAGTCCCTTTAAAAGGTACAACATTTTGCACTGTTCCCTTCTGATTTGATCTGAGGTGGCGCCACATGCAGGTGGTCCCATAGCTGTACAGACTCGGTTTTCCGCAACTGAGTACAACCTTGTACTCAGTGCATCTAATCATGTCTGCCCGAGCCTTAGGTACACCCCCAACAGTGGTAAAAATCTTCCACACCCAAGACTCACATCGGGAGCTGGAGAGAGGGACTTCTGTATCACCACGCCTGTTCCCCTCTCTAGGCCCTCCAGATGGTGGTGGTGCAGGGGCAGCTGCAGTGGCCATGGATGCCAGTGTCTTCATCAAGTAGAACATACAGATAGCTAGTACAAAAATCAGCAGCAGGTGCTCTCTCCTGGACAGCCAGAAACAGAATGAGGAGCAGTAGTGGGTGGGTCCGTTTAGAGGGGCTGTCTGCGGACGGCGTGACTGTCCACAGACAGTCAATCCACAGATAGGGCCTAAACAGTTATAAAAAGTTGCCAGATCAACTAGGACACAGCCTAGGAGCTCTGCATGGGGTAAAGTTTCAACTTCAAAAACCATGGATTGACCAAAAACATTTTTTTTAACTATCCAGATGTATGAACACTGTCCGTGGATACTTCAGATGTGCAGAGCAGGTGCACTCACATGATGACATCCCCGGATGAATGAGACAGGATGGCTGTCCTGCGGATACCTATTGCGTGGGAAGTGGCGTGCACATTCGTACTGGAGTCCATAGTACAGGGGTGGAGTCCCCAAACTAATCAAAAATGAAAAACTTGTGAGCAGACATGTTTGGACAGGCGAGGTGTAAAGGGGCACGATAAAGTGTGCATGTTTACCTGTGTCCGTAGGACAGGGGTGGAGACTCCGAACTAATTAAAAGTGCGACACGTGTGAGCGGACATGTCCGGACAGGCACGGTGTCCAGGGGCACAGCGAGATCAGGTGCTCATGCGCGCATGTGTCTGTAGGGCAGGGGTGGAGTCCCCGAACTAATTAAAAGTGTGACATGTGTAAGCGGACATGTCCGAGCAGGCGCAGTGTCCGAAGGTACAGAGAGATCAGGTGTGCATGCGCGCTAGTGTCTGTAGGACAGGGGCGGATTCCCTGAACTGATAAAAAGTGTGACACAACCGAGCGGATATGTGCAGACAGGCGCAATGTCCGGAGGCACCTCGATTTTGGTTACGCACAGCTCGAACAGTTGCACAGTCGGCAGACTCAAAATTGGGCTTTTAAAAAAAACACACACCAACAGTACAGACACACATATTTATTTAAACAAAAACATCCAATCAATTAGGAAAGAGATGGGGAATCAGAATGGGAAAAATGCATGGAAGAAATGGGGCTTTCTTCACACTGTTCATGAGGGGAGGAAGGGATTAAGGTTTCATCATAGTGTATCTTTCATTTAGGGAATTTAATGGGGATGATTGGTTGGGACAAGGGGAATGGGAACAGGTACAAGTCGGGCAGTGATATCGGATATTTTCTTTGACATGATTTTAACAAACATTATTATCTGTACAAAATAATTATTAAGTTCATCCATTTTTGCATATAAGTTTATTAGATAATTTTGTGCATTTGCAGTTAGGGGCTGTCTGTGCCCATCCTCAGGTTCATTTAATTGTAATTCGGGCTCACTTTCTTCATTCCCACTATGTACTGTTAAAATGAAAACCATGATTTAATGACATCTGAACAAATTACATCACTTGTGTCTGCTATAAAAAATGTATTTTATAACATTCGAGTTGTTTCCCTCACTCATTTCGTCATAGGGGAAATGTTCCTCCAACCACTCCAGTGTGCTTGCCATTTCTGTTGAAAGAAAACAATACTGCTATTTTTTTAAGTTATGTATACCTAGTAAATTCTAATAGTACAGAAAGAAATATAGTGCACTTATTATTTTGCTAAGGGTTTCTTCTGGAATAACTGCCAGCTGCTTCTCAGTGTAAGGAAGGTTCCACTGAGGTGATATTGTTAGTTGTACAGTTAACATTTGTGCTTGGTGCATTCCATTATGCTGTGCAACCTATGACAACATACTTCTGGTTGCTCAAGCACAGAATGTCTATAAATATTATTTTTGGGGGATTTGGTACATATATCTCTTATATTTTAATGTACATGTTCTATCTGTTGCAGGATACAACAATGTAAGGTAACAGCTGTACTTCTGGGCAGTGTGAATGCTGTCAGAAGTCCACAGACAGATGCACAGTCCACGGAGTCTGTGGCTACCATGTTGCGGCCAGGGGGGCAGTATCTTGTAAGGGACATGCAGACAAACTAAGGGTATCCTGGTGAAAACCCCTGAAATTCAGTGAAACACTTTGGTAAAGGGATGTTATGGTTAAGTTGCACAAATAAAAACCTAACAACTTCAGTGGAAAACGTTTGTTAAAGGGATGTTATTGTTACAAGTAAAACAAAACAAAAAAACAGAAATTCACCAGTTATTGTAAGGTAAGCAACCATAACTCGTGCCACCACCGTGCACTGCTAAGATTAACACCCAGGACATCAAAGATGACATCACAATTTTCAAGTCCTTACAAGGGGTTCTGTTTATAATGTTGGTAAGAAGATGTTACAGGTGGTTGGGGGATCTATGCAAAATTACTCAACATATGAACGAATGTACTTATGCAACGGAAACATTATGTTATAGTGTTGTTCTTAATACTGGAAGCTACTCATACATACACATAAGAAATGGGTGCAACATACACTGTAGAAGTAGAATATTTTTATGCTAGTAATTTTGCTTTGTAAAATAATGAAATATATGCTTGCAAAGTTTTCAGTAATGTTAAACATGGAATACATAGGTAATAAGGCAAGACCTACTAAATATGAGCTTACTACAAACAATGCATATGAAGACTCACCATTCATACAAATTAGATTAGATGCAAATACTAGCTAACTACAGTGGAGATGACAGAAACAACATCAATACAAAATGTCAATAACATTATAGTTTATCATAATGTACTCAAATTAATTGTGTGCGTATGGCCTGCTTGCTGGCCCATATCTATGCGCCATGAGCTGGCTGATACCAAACCCTAACCCAAATATATCTACAATATAGAAGAAGGTTAACATCTTCTGCATATATCGCAACTCCTCCATTTAATTTGTTTTACAGTCAGTGAAGAAAACCGGGTGGCTTTCACATACCAGTGAACAAAACCAAGTGGCCCAGATTTCTGAGGTCATCTTTGATGTCCTGGGTGTTAGTCTTAGCAGTGCACAGTTCCTGATGATTGGCACTCGAGTGCATACAAATTTGGGCCTGGAATGAATATGTTGCTGTAGATCACTTTCCATATACAGGAGGTGCCAATGAAGCTGCACTAGTTCGTACAGAGTATGGGATTCCTGAGAATACTGTGTAATACTTGTAGTAAATCTCCCCCGTCTCACCTGGGATCGCTTCTTTCTCTGTTCCGCGGGAGGATTCCTCTTATGGACGGATCGGGTCTTGTATAGGCTTGCTCGAGTCTCGTCCGGCTGCAGAGCGCGTTCAGAGTTCCGGGAAGACCACTGTTCCAGGATGTCCAGGAAAATAGGTAGCGATCGCAAGAATGGGAATTCCAGGAGCAGATTAGAGGGAAGGGGTGAAGGAAGAAGGAACCAGGATCTAGGATTAGTGAATTCGCCGAATAGCACACACACGTCAAGTCACTACCTAATGATAGCGTTGAGACGTGCGGGGCTGCGGGGGCGACGTGAAAGCTGGTGCGAGGCAAGTCGCTTGTTGCGGCCATGTTGGGAGCAACAAAGAAAACAAGCTCCGGCGCGATAAGGACCAGGAAGTCCAGAAGGGATAAGATCTATGGGTCATGACAGCATGCCTCCTCCGAAGACCTGTTCCACCAGGTTTGCCCGGGTGTATGCGATGGAATCTTCTAAGCAGTCGAGGGGTATTTAAGTTAGAAACTGGTTCCCAGGTTCTCTCGCTAGGAGGGTATCCTTTCCATTCAACCAGGTATTGAAGTCGACCCCGTTTATACCTGGAATCGCATATTCTGGACACTTCATATTCCAGCTGATCGTCCACCACAACAGGACTGGGTCTGCAGGATTTTCAGGAGGATTGGATGTAAGGTTTCATTAGGGAAGTGTGAAAGACTGGGTGTATTTTCTTCCAAGAATCAGGTAGCTTGGGTCGGAATGAGACAGGATTGATGACTTCCTTTATGGTAAATGGTCCATAGTACCGAGGGGCCAATTTGTTTGGCCGTAGATGTCGCGGTAATAGTTTCTTGGACAACCAGACTTGATCACAAACAGAATAAGAGGGCGCTGATCTTCTCTTGGAATCCGCATATAGCTTAGTGTGTGTTTGAGCCTCTTTCAATTGTTCCTTGGCTTCCTTGTGTATGTTGATGAGAGCCTGTATCCATGAGTCGAGAGTATGTACTTGAGTGGGATGTGGAAGAACAGAAGGTACAACGGACGGGTGAAAACCTTGACTGCAATAGAAAGGGCTGACCTTGACTGCTGAGTTATCGGAATTGTTGTAGGCAAACTCGGCCAGGGGTATGAGGAGAGACCAGTCATCCTGAACCTTGGTGGCAAAACAACAAAGATATTGGTCCAGAGTTTGATTTACACGTTCCGTGGCTCCGTTGGTTTGTGGGTGATAACCTGATGAGAGAGCGCGTTGGATCCCTAGAATATGACACAGATGTTTCCAGAATTGTGAGACGTATTGAGGTCCTCGGTCAGATATGATCTTGGAAGGAAGTCCATGAAGACGGAAAATATGTTCCAGGAAGATTCCAGCAAGTTCTGAGGAGGATGGTAGTTTATACAAAGGTGTAAAATGAGCCATATGGGTGAACAAGTCTATGGTTACCATGATGGTCGTGTACCCTCGGGAAGGTGGTAATTCTACAATGAAGTCTGTAGCAATAAACTCCCATGGTCTTGTTTGCAGAGACGGTTGCAGTAGAAGACCCGCCGGTCTCTTGTTATCATGTTTGTTTTGACTGCAGACAGTACAAGCCTTGACGTACTGTTGTACATCGGTCTTCATTCGAGGCCACCAAAACTGTCTTTGTATAAGACAGAGGGTGTTAGTTATACCACGATGACCGGAGTGAAGGGTATCATGATAGAGGTTTATTACCCTGTGTTGTAATTTCTGCGTAGGAATGACTAGTGCATTGTCCTTGAATAGATATTCTTCCTTGACTCTTAGATTCTATGGATTCGGACTGGGTTTGCACTCGGATTTCTTAAAGGAGGTTGATTGCTTGAGCCACAAAGATAGTTTGAGGAAACATCTTAGGATAGGCCTTGTCCTCAGTGGCTGCGTATTCAGGACGTCGAGATAAGGCGTCAGCAATCATGTTTTGTGATCCGGGAACATGAGTGATTTGAAACTGGTACTGGGCAAAGAACTAGGCCCGACGGGCCTGACGACTGTTCCTGTACTCCAACGACTGTAGGATTTGGAGATTCTGATGGTCTGTGCGGACCTGAACTGGATATCTAGCACCCAGAAGTAGGTGTCGCCATTCAGTGAAGGCTTGGCGAATGGCCAAGAGTTCCTTCTCCAGGACGGAATAGTGTGTCTCGCTGGGGGTCAGGGTTCGTGAAAGGTAAGCAATGGGGTGTTGCAGTCCATCCTCAAGTTCCTGTTTCAAGACCGCCCCTATGGCGTAGTTAGAGGCATCCGTTTCCACTAGGAATGGGCGATTTATGTCGGGCTGGGTCAGGATGGGGGCTTGCATGAACTCTGTCTTCAATCGTTGAAATGCTTTATCTTGCGGCGTAGACCAGATAAAGGGGGTGTCTTTCTTCAATAGAGCAACGATCAGCTGAACGATCTCGGAAAAGGTAGAAATAAACTTCCGGTAGAACTTGGCGAGCCCCAGGAAGGATTGCACTTGTTTCACAGATGTGGGGGTGGGCCAAGCCAGTATGGCCTTTACCTTTGAAGGGTCCAAACCAATTCCTTCTGGGCTAAGGATGAATCCTAGGTAGTGAACAGAAGTAACGTGAAACAAGCATTTTTCGGGTTTGGCTAACAGTTTGTGTTCACAAAGTCGTTGTAGTACTGCCTTTACATGTTATTCATGTTTTAGAGGATCCTTGGAAAAAATCAACATGTCATCCAGATAGACAAAGACGAAGAGGGACAACATATCAGAGAACACCCTGTCCATTAAACGCTGAAAGCCTGCGGGAGCATTGGCTAGTCCAAAAGGCATGACAAGGTATTCATAGTGACCAAAGGCTGTTCTAAAGGCTGTTTTCCATTCGTCCCCTTCCCGGACACGGATTAAGTGGTAGGCACCCCGGAGATTCAACTTCGTGAATGTTACGGCTCCTCTCACAGCTTCCAGGATATCCGAGATCAGGGGCAGTGGGTACCGATCTTTGAGGGTGCATTGGTTTAAGCCTTGATAGTCGAGGCAATTTCTTGGTATCCTTCTTGGGAACGAAGAACAACGAAGCACCCGCTGGAGATTTCGAGGGTCTGATGGTGCCGTTTTCAAGATTGGTGTCTAGGTATTCCCGAAGGGCCTTTTTCTCAGGTTCGGAAAGAATGAACATTCGGCCGAAGGGAATTACAGCTGAGGGATCTGTATCTATGGCACAGTTTTCGGGCCTGTGAGGGGGTAAGGCTTGGACTATGGCGGTAGAAAATACATCAGCATATCCCTGATAGGCCTCTGGAACTTGTATGATATTGGAAACCATGAGTGGTGTTTCTTGGTCTTTTGGTCTTTTGGTGGTTCTTTAGGAGTTATCGAGGAGGGGTCCAGGGATAGACAGTAGGACATACAGAACTCTGAGCCCAGGAATAATGATCCTGCTGTCCAATTGATATACGGATTGTGCTTTTGTAACCAGGGCATACCCAAAACCATGGGGTAATGGGCTGACTTAATGATGTCGAATGTAATCCGCTCTTGATGATGGTTTATGGAGGGTTGGATCTCTTTAGTCTGCAGGCTTATTGGTCCTGAAGAGAGGGGTCTTCCGTCAATTGCTTCCACTGGCTGCATGGTGTTTCGTGTCTCATACGGAATATGATGACTAACAACCCAGTCTTGATCAATGAAAATTCCCATAGCTCTGCAATCCACCAAGGCCAGAATGGGATAGGTCTTGTCTTTGGAGGGCGACAGGAAGGCCTGTAGTATCACCATACTGTTTTGTCCAGGAGAGTTCAAGGATGGAATTGATGTGGAGCAAACATCTCTCTCCCGACACCTCGCTCCATCTAGGATCGGGAGCTGGCGTTTCCCGAACGCTGTGGAGGGGCTAGAGGGCATTCTTTAACTAGGTGTTTATCCGATGCATAATACATGCACAGGCCTGTGTGGATCCTTCTCATCCTTTCTTGAGGGGAAATAGGCCCACGGAAGGCTCCGATTTTCATGGGTTCCGGATCAATGTCAGGGGTTGGGGCAGAATCGGTTTTAACAGAGGTCTCCAGGGAATTCTTTTGAAAGGGTGTCTTGGTCTTTCTTCTTTCCGCCTTTCTTTCCTGGATTCGGAAGTCTATGGCTAGATCCATAAGAGCCTGGAATAAACTAGGACGAGCCACGCGGGCTAATTCATCCTTAATGTCCTTGTTTAGACCCCTGCGAAATAGAGTGAAACTTGCTTCTGAGGACCAATCCGCTTCCTTTGCGAGTTGTTTGAATCTAGAAACGTACGTTAACATATCCTGAGTACCTTGTTGGAAATCAAGTAAGCGTTCCTGAGCACTAAAAACCTGTTCTGGGCGGTCGAACATAGTCTTGAGTGCCTGAATGAATACATCATAATCATCCAGGAGGGCATCCCCTGAGTTGACTAAGGGAGTGGCCCAGGTCAACGCGTTCCCTGTGAGGTGCGAGATTATGACGCCCACCTTCGCCCTAGAAGTTGAAAAATAATAGGGCTTAAAGGTAAAATGCACCAAGCAGGAATCCAGGAATCCACGTAAGAATTTTGCCGATCCATCATATTTGTCTACCACTCCACCCAGTAACACACTGTCCTTGTTAGCGGGGTCGCGAGACAAAACAAGCTGCCTTAACACAGCATTCTCAGCCTTTAAATTCTGTACTTCAGTTGTGAGCTCTTGCATGCCACGCATAAGGTCCTGGACTGCTTTCTCCATAGCAGTATCAGTGTCAGTCGTTGGGCGTCTCAAACTGTCGTAAATCTCCCCCGTCTCACCTGGGATCACTTCTTGCTCTGTTCCGCGGGAGGATTCCTCTTGTGGACGGATCGGGTCTTGTATAGGCTCGCTCGAGTCTCGTCCGGCTGCAGAGCGCGTTCAGAGTTCCGGGAAGACCGCTGTTCCAGGATGTCCAGGAAAATAGGTAGCGATCGCAAGAATGGGAATTCCAGGAGCAGTTAGAGGAAAGGGGTGAAGGAAGGAAGAAGGAAGAAGTGGATTCGCCGAACAGCGCACACACGTCAAGTCACTACCTAATGATAGCGTTGAGATGCGCGGGGCCGCGGGGCGTGGCCAATTTATAGAACGTGCCGTGTGCGACGTGAAAGCTGGTGCGAGGCAAGTCGCTTGTTGCGGCCATGTTGGGAGCAACAAAGAATACAAGACCCGGCGCAATAAGCACCAGGAAGTCCAGAAGGGGCAAGTTCTATCGGTCATGACAATACTATCTACAGTGTCCTTCTTATTCAGGCTCACTTTAGGTCTTGGGTTTATGAGATCAGCTCTAATCCATTTTTTTGTCTTGTCAAAAGATTTCTTGACCACAAAAGGCAAACATCCTCCCTCATAGACAGCTGTGCACATTATCTATCCAAATGGTTGTCCTCACTACAATTCCTACAGGACTGATGGAACTCCCTTGCAGGTATGTAGTGTATAGTAGTTTTATGATGGCAACTGTAAGTGTGGAGGGTTGAATTGAATTCAGTTGCTTTGAGAAAATTACTTGTTTCAATTTTTCTCTATATAGATATGTAACTCTAAAAAATCAATCGATGTATCATTACAATGCCCTACAAAACAAAGTCCAAATGCGTTGTTGTTCAAATATTAAACATAGTCATTAAATGCTTCTGGTGTTCCATTCCATATCAGCAGAAAGTCATCTCTATATATCCTCCAAAGTATGACATAATTGTCAAAATGGTTAGTGTTAAGTGCATGCAAGTCTTCATATTGAGCCATGAAAAGATTTACCAGGGATGGTGTATCTTTAGCCCCCAATGCAACTCCCTTAGTTTGCGAATAGTAGATGTTGCTAAACAGGACAATTGTGTTTTCTAGTGTAAATTTGAGAAAGGATTCAATCAAATCAACATGCAGCATATAGGACACTGAGTGGTCTCGAAATGTGTAATCTATAGTCTTGAGTGCTAGATCATAATCGATTGAGGTGTGAAGGGCTGCCACATCTAATGTAGCTCACACATATCTTTACTTCCATTCAACATCCTGTAAGAGCTGTAGTACTGCCGTGGTATCTTTGATATATTCTGGTAATTTTAGTACATATTGTTTGATAGCATTATCAATGGATTGGGATAGACCATCCATTGCCCACCCAATACCACTCATTATGGTAAATTATCAAATGGTTTATTTATTTTGGGCAGAAAGTATATTGTAGGTGTTGTTGACTCTGAGATGAGTAGAACGCTTTTATCATCATGTGTAAGAAGGCCTAATTGATGTCATTTAGCTATTACTACATGTAGTGCCTGAACCATTGGTAGGGCTGGATGCATGTGTCATGTAGCAGCCTGGTGTCGCTAGATGTGGCATGCCCATATCAATATAGTCCTGTCTATACCGTACCACTACATATCTGACCATTGTACAGCCTTGAAAAAGACTCCATGTCAAAACACGTGTTGGCTGTATTTTCCTTAAAAGTGTACTCCATAGCAATAACTCTGTTACAAAATTACTTGATTAACTCACTTGTAATAACTAATTTTGGCGAGCGCAAACAACCTCATGGTTGGGACTGTATAGCTTAATCGGTTTTAAATGCAGGAATACTGCTAATTCAAATGACCCTTTGTACTTCGTTTTGTGCAAAGTGCCATTTCTGTTTGTGTCAGCACAATAAACCATGTGAGAAGTTGTAGGTGCAGTCTTCAGTCAACGATGAATAGCTTAAGCTGCCAGGAATCCTTTGTTTGCAAAGCCTTTCATTAATTCTAGATGGTTGATTTTATGGGTGGCCTTCAGAGTTTCGAATTGTAAAAGCAATAATCTATCTTTGAAGTACTGGAGTCAGACAGCAGACTGATGTGAGCACTTCAGTTCATTTGAAGGACAACAATTCAGCTCTAATGGATTGCAAAGAGGTATATATAAGTTGTTTTCCTAAGCCGTGAGCACATGATTCTTTTGTTGTAGTAAATGTTATTTGCCTCTTTGTAGATTGGATAATGACCTAGCCCTTCATATTGAGAATTTCCAACCCACTTCGGTTTTTGGCCCTATCCTCATTAATAATGTATATCCTGGGTTGCACAGAGGTGTGTTTTTAGGCTCAATCAAGAATCAATAACTCCAGCCTTGACCAAGCTACATTTGAACCCCAATCTGGCTATGTATACTTCAACAATAATGTGCTCCATTTGTAAAGCCTTAAGCCTATCTATGAAAACAATAAATGAACAATAAGCTTATTTTTAAACCTATGTGCATCACAGTATTTTTCAGACATATTTTTAACAGTATAGTCTATTCAATTATGCTTACTGTTGGAAAGGGTAACACATTGATTGTAACATTTAAGGTGAATTCATTAAGCTATTTTTAAATGATTGACAACATTGTCAAGGTGATATAAGAGCTTGTGCCTGCAGCATTTTCCATGTGAAAGTAGAACATTTAATTTAGGAAAGTGGCTTTCAGCATCCTGGCTGTCAATGTAAAGTTGGTAACAACCCAAGCCTTGGACCATGAGTACATTGTTGCCTATCTAGTTTTAATATTGGACCTCATTACACGGACGGCGGTAAGGGTTAACGGTCACCGTTAATGGCAACGGTGACCGTTAACCCTTACCGCCGTACTACGAGGTCCCTTAGCGGGTTGGTGCTCTAACGCCTGCTTTTTACAGGCGTTAAAAACCAACCCGCTAAGGGACCTCGGAGCTAATTACGGCACCGCAAAATTGCGGTGCCGTAATTAGCGCCTTCCCCATTCCCATAGAGCCCTATGGGGCAGAAATGGGAATGGGGAAGGGCAATGGCGGAAGGGGGATTTACCGCCCCACCGACCTTGGAATGGGGCGGTAAATCCCCTTACCGCCAAGGCGGTGCCGGTAATTTACCGGCATGGTCCAGGGTGCTAATAGCACCCTGGATCACTGCCTTCCGTGTAATGAGGCCCATTGATTCAGAATGTGTGGGGAATATCAGCATCCTTTATATAGAGCTTTCTCCCATGTGGGAAGGGAACTACCTGCATTTTTAGCTGTACCTTTTCCTTGTATTTGAAGACAAACACATCAAACTTAAGTGGAGGAAAGGAAAGATCCTATCGGCTATTGCTTTAGATGAATCCAATCTACATTTTCCCAAACACTAATAATAAGAGAATTAGCCATTTCAGCCATGTCACACAAAGGACAGTCACAGCACAATGTCACCCAGAAGATATCACTGGAATTTCATCTTCAGTTCTCATGCTGATGGGCAATGCAATGTGGGTATGCTATTTACCTCAAACATGAAGCCTTCAATAGTTAGACAAAAACGAAATAAAACACACGTATGACTGTATGATGATCTCACTGATGTGATGGTGCTGGGTAGAGTGTAAAACATTACTTTGATATAACTAAATTTCCACCAAAGATAAGCACAGATGGGACACATAATGAACCAATTGGAATTTCTGGTTAGTTTTAGACACGCTTTTTTTGCATGTGGCTTTCAAAGTTACTGGGATGTGAAAATACTTCTAAAAGATGTCTGCAGAAGTCTTAAGCCGTCACAACACTCTAGAAACATGAGACAGAGAGGTCTGCAAGACATGTACTCCCTTTCCCTACATTTTTTTCTGGCAAACAGTTTATTCAAACAGGAACTGAAGGTTTGTAAAGAGGGGGCAACATCTGCGGTCAGAGGCTGCTCTCAGTCATGGCAACTGAGTGCTTAAAAAGTACTGGACTGGGGTTGATAGAGAGCGCATGATAGAATAGCATGTGGTCAGATTCTGTATTTGGGTGAAGCATGTGAATGGGCTATTTTCATTCTGGGTTCTAATTCTCTCGTATGTGATGAGGTTATGCATACTTTAAATGTTCATGTGCCCTTTTTATCAAAAAGAGTGAACAAGTTGCAGGGAGCAGTACACATTTACAGAAGATGTTATTTTGTATAGCACATACCTCAATCTCCAGAGACAGCTGCTTCTTTCTGACTGAGGGCCATTGAAGCTTACGCTGTTATGTCAATGCTTATTCGGATCACAGTGTATGAAAATTATAAGATCCCAAACCACATCTGTTTTTAGGCAACTATTGGTATTTTCATTTGCATTTATTGAATTTATAAAAATGCATTTTCCAACGCTCTTGCCAACCATTAAAACAGTGGTACAAAATAATGAAATGAAAATGCGTGAACGGAAGTTAGAGAATTATACATTAAGTATTGGAGAGGAGAGAGAAATGGTGGTCTTTTAAATGCATCCAAAAAAACATGACGGGAATGCTATGATCATATGTGCAGGCAGGGGTAACGCATTCCAGTGATTGGAGGGCTAGTAAAGTTAATGAGCAAAACGGAGAAGCGGCATACGTTTGTTTAGGAACGCAGCGAAGATAGGAGGACTGAGAAGGAAGTGAATGGGCGGGGAGTAGGAGATTTTTCCGAAACAAGGATGATGACAGCATTTTTGAAGGAGCAGCGAAAAGGAGAAGAAACCCATGCGGTTTGCACATGGATGCATTCCTGTATTCAAATATCTTGCAGCCTCTAATGGCAAAGTAGAGCCAATACCCCACATGGAATTCTTTTTTTGAGCCTCCAGACTAGCACAGGGAGAAATCAAATGACGTTTAGAGGTGAAGAATAGCATTTGCCCCATAAGCATTAAATAATTAAACATGAAGGATATCTGCAACACATTTTCATGGGAGATGGAAGAAGAAAATCATATTTCCTAACAAGGTGCCATTTTCTTGGAATACTTTTACATAACAAACTTCCAGGTGGTTTCATTCAGTCACCGAGTCAATTACAATTTCAATTTTGATTCAGCAATGCAGGGAACTTTCAAAATATGAAAACTAAATGCAATATTCAATGGAGGGATAACAAAGGTAAACATGTGTGATTTTCAACTTACTTTCACATCGGCTTTTTAACGTATGAGTATCTTAAAGCTGGTGGTTGAAAATCGTTTCTGGGTCTTATTGACTTTCTAGTTTCACCCGAGAATCTATACATCAGGTTCAAACCAGCCTTCTGCATCATTACCACAAAGCATAATCTCCCTGAATGAGATCCAATTCAATTTGCCTGGGCAAGGGTCCTCCACAAGTGGCCTAGCAGCCATAGCAGATTGAACCTGCTGTAAACCACTTAGCTGCCACATTGCATGGCACTTCGAAAATAGTGGCTATTTACATCCACTGTGCTCTCCCGCATGCAGATGTGCACGTTACCAAAATGCTGAACTGACTGCAAAAGTGCAAATGGAGCGTCACCACTCCTGCTCCTGCACTGTTCCAGTGTGTACCATCATTGCCATTTGAATACATTTATAATTCTTCTTGTTCAGCACAGAGGTTTAGAAGTGTATTTGCTAAAACTTTTGACTACTAGAAACTTTTGTGACCAGCAGATAAAGATAATGGGCCTCATTATGAGGTCGGCGGTAAGGGGAGCCGTTGCCGTTAACCCCTTACCGCCGCATTACGAGGTCCCTTAGCGGCTCCCGCTATGGGCGCCTGGTTTTACCAGGCGCCCTTAGCGGGAGCCGCTAAGGGACCAGGGAGCTAATAACAGGCCCGCTATTACCGGACCCGTTATTAGCTCCATCCCCATTTCCTTTGAGCCCTATGGGGGCTCGAATGGGAATGGGGAATGGTTCTCAGAATGGGGACTTACCGGGTCCTCCAAACTTGGACTGACCCGGTAAGTGCCTATTCCGAGAACCCGGACCCCGAATGTGGTAAGGGGGTAGCCATGGTGCTGATAGCACCATGGCTACCTCCTACCTCGTAATGAGGCCCAATAACTCACACATTAATACGAGAATATAAAAACATGCACCATGTCCAGTCATAAATAACCTATTAAAACATCTTAAAAATGTCTGTACATGACGCTTTCATTGATTCCAGATAAAAACCACTACAACAACTGAACAAAGGTGTATGTTGACCAGCAAACTGATAGACTCACTCCTATTAACCAAATACATCTAAGCACGCTCCAGGATCACTTCCTCACTTTTCTTCCATGCACCGGCGAGTAGGGTCGCACTCATCCTGGCAACTTTCCCTCCATATTCTATGGACCACCACATGTGTTGCTTTTGTTTTTAACCTGTCCTCACATTTTACAGAGAAGTGAAGCCTTCAGCCTTCCCTGTCCTTTTTGTTTATTGTGTCATCTGACCAGTCCTTCAGACTATCAGTACTGGGAAACTGATTTTCCCTTTTGTCTTTTACTTTTTGCCTGTTTTGGTAACTTTTCTAACAGTGCACACCACATCTTACAATGCAGTGCCTGAGGATGCTTTGTACCACCCATGTCTTTTACACTGGGGATTTCTGGTTACTTGTATATGTGCCTAAAGACAAGCTGGTTTTTGAAGTTACATTTTTACACTTTTTGCAACTCTTTAGTGTGCAGATTTGGGTTTATTGCATCTGGCTACTAAACGTGGAATGGTTTTATTACAGATGAAGTGCAGCATGCCAATAACCAGTGGTGAAAGAAAGCAGAGTTCTCCTGGTGTTTTTATGTCTATCCCATCTTTGTTTTGGTTTGCTATGCATAGGAAGTTGTGGAAGTTGTGCAAGTCCTCCCGTGCATATTCTGCACAACTCAAAGGGCCTCATTACGAGTATGGCGGTGCATGGCTGCCTCCATACCGTCTCCAATACTGGGTTCTGTGAATGAGGAATTACCGGGTCATTCCGACCTTGGAGGACCCGGTCATTCCTCATGCACAAAACCATTCCCCATTCCCATTTGAGGCCCCATAGGGCTCAATGGGAATGGGGATGGAGCTAATAACGGGCCCGTTAAAAACAGGCCCTTTGTTAGCTCCTTGGTCCCCTCGTGGGACCCGGAAAGGATGTCTGGTTTTACCAGAAAGCTGTTCCGGGTCCCTCTAAGGGACCTTGTAATCAGGCATCCCGTAATGAACGGTGCCGGTCCCCTACCGGCACCCTTCATTACGGGAGCGCCTGCCTAGCAATGAGGCACAATGTGTCATTTGGGCCAAGCTTCCTTAGCATACACCATACATCAGCATGATGTCGGAACCAGTACTCTTTAGTGCCACACATGTTTTCCAAGAGATTTGTGATACTTGACTGCAAAACTTCATCTTTGTCTTTTATCTTTTGAAGTAGTTGGGTAGCAGACAGGTTTAACAAATTGGAACCTGTTTTCAATATGTGTGCAACTCCTTATAATATTTGCATTTATATAGCGCTACAAACCCTCAGGTTTCTGAGCGCTGCTTATTATTACCCATGGTGTGTGATGCTCATTTATCGACCTTGGAAGGATGAAAGGCTGAGTTTGGCCCTGCCGGAATTCAAACCTATGTTGGTAGGCTCTGCACGATGAGCACTCCACTCGCTATGCTATCTGACCGTAACTGTGCTATCTGACCATAACACTGAGTTGATAGTTCAATTTCAAACAGGATGTGGAATATGTATTCACTGTTTTGTCTGAATCTGGGGTCTTCAGAATACATTCGCAAAGAGCGGTATTCTGATGCTGTTATTTATGTACATCTTTCATCATATCTTCCCCCTTTTCTTGTAGGAAAGAGTAGAGGAAAGGCTTGTGCTTCTACCCTTTTTTTCCAATATGCTAATTTTAGATCCTTTGGCTTGACGCATTTGATATGGTATCTTTGGAGTGTAGTGGGTGAATTGTATACTGGTTTAAAATATTGGATGCTGTAATAGGATCTACAAGTTCATATTTGCCAGTTGGTGAGGAATCCTGAATTATTTCAGTGGTTTCCCTTAGTTTTGTTCAATGTTTATTTCTTTATAATACCCATTGTTCTCTTTAAGATATTGTAGGGCTTCTCTAACTTTGTTTAAGTAGACTAGTTGTTGCTGCATTTTTTTGTCTTCCATTGGTACACCATTCACTAGTATAATCAAAGATTGATCTATTGGCCGTTTCACCCCTAGAGTGTCTACATTTTATTAAAGATCTAATGACAAATAAACTACTTTGCCACACATGTCTTGTAGTAATTCCGAAGGAGTCAATTTGGCTGTTTTGGGTTTAAGGCGTATTATAGCTTGAAATGGGTTTACTGTTTGGATTACAATACTCTCACACAAATTAAGCTGTTGGAGAGGTTTTCGAAGTGGGAATATTTCCAAGTTATTAGTGAGAGCCTGTGGAGGCATTTGGTTATTATCAAGCTTTGTATTGCAGTATGTGCAAAGTCTTCAGGGGATAGTAATTTTGTATTTGTGTTCTGCTAGAAAATATAGAGCTAATAGGAACTACTGGGATTCCTCACTGTCTTCTATTTTGCAAGTTATAGCTACAGTTTTGGTGCTTTTTATATAAAAAGTTCTGTGACAACAAACACATACTTGGTTTGGTTCTTCAGAAGATGTGATTTTTAACTTTGCTATTTCTTTTTTATATGTGTTTTTCAGAAGATTGGTATGTGTAAGGTTTTCGCTACTCTTCTCTAAACTTACTGGATTTTCTAAGTGATCCTCACTTCCAAAATATTTACTATGGATATGGTCTATTTGTTGAAGGAGTACTTTGGCTGTGCAATGTAGAAGAATGTTATTAAAATGTTGCAGTTCTAAAGCAGGACTTTTTGCATAGTAGAGTCTCTGGACAATATTCTGTATAGTGGAATGGTGTGATCTAAAATTTTGATGTGGTGGAAGGTGCTTTTCCAAGCAGGTCCTGAAATGCAGGCTAATTAATGTCCTCAAGGTTTTGTGTAATTGCGCACTGGACAGGAGTCCATGGTTTGCAAAGTTTTTATTCTAATTTTCTCTTTTACTATCACATAGTGATTGAGGAATTGTCATAAAGATTTGAAGGTTTTTTTCTGTTACACATTGAGGTGCAGGGCCATTTGTAGACTGGAAAGATTGGTTCGGTGGAATGTAGAGTTGATTGTAAGTTTGTTGAGGAAATATTTTCAATGAGGGTTCATTGAGCCATAATGGTGTTGTCTACCATTTCATACCCTCGGCCACTACTATGTATGGCAATTGGGATTTCTGTTCTTGTTTATATGCCTCTTCTTTGAAATATGTTTCTGTGCTGCTTGTGTGACTCCATTCACCTGCACATAAGTTTAAAAATGTATCTTTGTTGACATTGGGCATGTTTAGAAGCACTTTTTTGTAGTTTACTGATTCATTTTGTTAGTTGTTTCATTCTGGTTAAAATTAATATAAACAATTTCCTTTCGAGGAGCAGTGGGAGTTTCCAGGATTAGTCTTCTGTGGTAATATTTATTGGTTGAGCATGACTTTTCTTCTCTTTTTATTAATTGTGAAGTACTCTACTGTTGAACATTTTTAATAAATACATTTTTTGGAATGCTTACAAGTGGCTACGTTAACATTGGTAGATGTAGTGCTAGTGCTATTAGTAGTTGTATTCTTCTTAATACATTTCTTTTTTTTTACATTTTGGAAGAGGGTACATATATTTTTTTTTACTGCTAGCTGGTTCAGTTTTGTTGATTGACTGTATTAGCTGTTTTGTTTGAACATTTTCTATACATTCTGCTAAAGGTGGATGAGCATTTTGCATGCTTTTAGTTGTATCTGCTCTATTTTATTTTTGTTTTCTACAGAGTTGCTTTTTAGAGGGCATTGTGAGCATGGTCACTGTCACTGATGAAGCATTTGCTGTTGGGAATCAGTCTTCGGTACCTACATCTGTGGAAACCTCCTTGGGTTTTTACCCCCCTTTTAGACCCTTATTGCGCCTACTTGCCATTGTACACCTGAGTTGATTGACCTCACCAACTCTGAGTTGCAGAATCGGATAACACTAGTGGCAGGTGATGTCACACTAGCCCCCCATGCTGGCTGTGCCTGCCAGGGGGAGTTGTCATTCAAGCCTCCTTCTGTGAATACTTCTTTGGCCCTTGAGCCCCTGAATATGCCTCATTCCTCCATGGTCTACCCCCTGCCTACTTCTGCACCATGCCCCCACAGACCTTATGGACACAAGGATTGTTGACTCTTTCAAAGTGAAGCCCTCCACTAATCTCACCTGCCGTCCCTGGAGCGAGAACATATTGTCTGCACTCTGAGGGGCGAGTTCCTTCCTCAGCTTAACTCCATTTAGGGCCTTGAAGTCGACAACCCAAGCTACTTCGATCTCCCCTGATCTATCGCCTAAGAGGCGTTGCACTGGATGTAATTGTAAACAGGTGATCTCGGAACTGGCATTTAAAAAACTCTACTGGTAGCTTTGTTAGACCCCTAGGGGAGGGCAGGAACAAGACCATATGGGGAGTTTCCTAGTGGCTCACTTGACACCATTAGACTTCATAATCCACCCTTGGGACGCCACACCAAATCAGACATCTCTGCCCCATTGAGTATTCAAGAGAAGGACGACCGCCACATTCTTGACGCTGCAAGGCTACCAAAAGCCATTGTTCCCAGTGTCCCTTATGAGCCCAATGTCTACTCCAATATGAGGCAGCCTCAGGTGGAGCAGCCACCACATCACAACAGGCCCAGGGACCTTGACAAGGCTCCTGCTTCTCATGTAAGGTCTATTGTGTCTGAGGGCCCGGATCCAACTACAAGGGGACCTCAACGTTCCACAGCGAAGGAAACTAGAGGGTGCTGGCATCGCTTGAAGGGGAACCTGTTTAAGTGCTATGAATATGGGGGGTGCAACCATTTTTCTTCATAAGGTACCCAAATTGTCAACTGACAAGCCAGACCGGGGGATGCTTTAACAAACAAAATGCATTCATTGGCTTTGTACTGTTGCGGGTTGTTCCTTTGTGTCAGGGGGGCTGTGGTGGGTTGCCACAGAATGCTTAGCGAAGGCATTAATCCTTATGATTCAGTTAAATTAGTATTTTGGGATCAAGGGGTGGCTATGGGTGTCCTTTGTAGATCTGGTCATCATGTCCGGATAGCCAACAGTGTGATTACAGGTATCTGGTCTTTCCATTTAAAAGGTTTCCAACTAAACATTTTCCAACAAAAATGATCCATTGAAAAAATATGCATCAAATGCATATATGGGTGGAGTAAAGGGTCAATTTTCGCTGGGGTAGGTTTTTAAGGGAAAAACACAGGTGGTGGGGGGACCCCCCGAAAAAAAAGAAATACAAAAACATGCATTCGATGGAAACATTTTTGATAGATAATTTTCATTGGAAAAGGTTTCGTTGGAAACCTTTTCGATGGAAAGACCATAAACTGGGATTACAGTGAGCCTGTATCCTTATCCAGGCCAACTGGGAATTATTGTGGCACTGGGCATATGGAGTCAAGAACTCTGCCATGTTCATAATTTAAGGGACTAATTGATCCGTAGATTGATTGTAATCTACTGGTGGTTTAGCCACTAGCTTTTTCTCCATGCTCTGTTTCCCATGCTCTGTTTCCCCCACATGATGGGTTTTGGAAACTTAATTATATGTTTTGTGTTAGGATGCACTTTGATCGTCTGATGGCTGAATAAAGTTATTTGAAAATAAAACAACTATACACCTATATCAAATCTACCATACCCATCTAAAATCATAGAGAGCCAGGTATACATAGAACTATTAAATAATGTAGAAAGCAAGGGAAGACTTCACCAATGCAAAGTCGGCTTCAGGCCCATGAGAGGAACTGAATCAGCACTCCTCTCCATATGGGACGAACTACAAATAAACACAGATGACAGCACCAAACTAGCCTTCTTAATACTGGACATATCAGCCACCTTTGACACATTAAGACACACATTGCTAACAAAGAGACTGGAGGAATGCAGTATTAAATGCTCTGCACTACAATGGCTGAAATCATTGCCTGCAGTGTGCTGCCCCATGCATGCACACAGATGCCTATGGCTCATTTCGCATTGCTGTTGAGCCCATTGCCACTGCCCAAGGTCTCCCTTTTCTTCCTCCCATGCCTTTTCTGCTGTCACTTTGCCTGAAATGTTTCTGCCCCATGAATGCACACAGATGCCCCTGTGTAATTTTGCATTGCCGAGTAGCCCACCGTCGCTGCCCAAGGTCTCCCCGACCCTTCTCACCTGTCTTTGTTTACCAGCACTTTGCCTGCAATGCGCTGCCCCATGCATGCAGAGATGCCCCTGGTTCATTTTGCATTGCCGCAGAGCCAACTGCCACTGCCCAAGGTCTCCCTGAACCTCCTCCCATGCCTTTTTTGCTGGGACTTTGCCTGCAGTGTTGCTGCCCCATTCATGCACACAGATGCCCCTGTGTCATCTTGCATTGCCACTGAGCCACCGCCATTGCCCAAGGTCTTCCCGACCTTCCTCCCATGATGTTTCTGCTGGCAGTTGCCTACAGTGTGCTGCCACATGCATGCACACAGATGTCGGGATGACTACATTGTGTACTGCCACCAAGTCACCCACTGCCACTGCCCAAGTTCTCTGTGACCCTCCTCCCATGCCTTTTCTACCATCACTATACCTGTAATGTGCAGCCCCAGGCATGTATTCAAATGCCATTGCCCAAGGTCTCCCGAAACCTCCTCCTACTGCACTTTGCACTACCACCATCTCCCACTGCCCAAGGTCTTCCCGACCCACTTCTATGTCGTTTCTGCCAGCACTATGCCTGTGGTGTGCTGCACCATGCATGCACACAGATGCCCCAGTAACTACACTCTGCTCTGCCACTGAGTCGCCCACTGCCACTACCCAAGGTCTCCCTGGCCCTCCCACTATGCCTTCTTTACCAGAACTTCACCTGCGATGTGCTGCCCCATGCATGCACACAGATACCCCGCGGACTGCAGTTTGCTCTGCCACCAAGTTGCCCACTGCCACTGCCCAAGGTCTCCATGAACCCCCCACCCAAAACTCTTTGCCAACACTATGCCCTCAGTGTGCTGCCCCATGCACACATTCAGATGCCCCATGACTGCACTTTGCTTTGCTTGATCAGTGAGTCACACATTGCCACTGCCCTAGGTCTCCCTTACCTTCCCCCACATCTTGTCTGCCAGCATCATGCTCATCAGAAACTACCCCTGCTATAGGTCACTGTTCTACCACCATGCTGAGCACACCACACAAACACTGCTCCAAGACCTCTAGCCACTGACTTTCCCAGCCTTGCCAAGGCTCTAAAACATCTCCCTCCACAAATCTGTCCCCACTCCTTGCCTGACTACAACTAGTCAAGGTTCTTTGTGCACCTCTCCACCCTCGCCCATCACACACTCCCTCTCCCCCATCCACCCCAAACGATCCATAAGTCTGCCCTCCTCATCGAAACGTGCCCACACCTCAAGGGTTCGCTGATCAATGCCCAATCTGTATGCGCCCATGCCACTTTCATCCATGACCTTATTGACACAATCTACCTCAACTTCTTAGCGATTACTGAAACCTGGCTGCACAGTACTGCTGAACCCTCCCTTGCACTTGCCTTGCTTCATATTTACTATATTCTCAGATCCGATATCACTGACAAACTAGAAGGCGTGACATTCATTGCCAAATCTTCTGTGGCCTTTAGAGAGATTCCCACCTCTCCTCTACCTTGCTATGAAATTCTCCTGACCAAGCTTCCTCTCAACCTGAACAGCACCATCAACGTCCTTATCATTTACTGACAACTTAATCACCTAAACAACCCTAAATGGAACACCCTCCTACTTTTCTTCCCCCTGATCAAACCAACAACAAAATGCATTGTATTAGGAGACTTCAACCTTGAATTCAACAATGTCTCAGACACTATAACTAACAACCTCAACACCTCTCTTAATGAGATGCAGTTCTCAAAACATGTCCACTTGCCCACCCACTCCAAAGATCATTGCACTCAACTCATCTGTTCACATAAATAAGATTATGCCTGTACCTTGGTCTGACCACTCCCTCATTGAGTATGAGCTAGCTCATGCCCATTAACCACCCAACACTGGCCCTACCCAATTGCCTACCTTCAGCCGGAATTCTAGCAGACTCACTGAAGCCAGCCGTTCACCTAACCTTTCCAAACTTCTCTACTAGTCTCCCCCCAGATGCCAGTGATGCCCATGCCCACCCCTCCCTGATTCACTCGACCCTCATGCGCACCATTGACCAACATGCCCCTCTGAAACCAATTACACCAAAATTAGGCAGAAGACAAACTCACCAAATTGCGCCAATGCAAATGTTCCCTTCGAACACACTTGGAGACAATCCCCATCCCCCAATAACTTCATGGCCTTCCTTGATGCTTCCACAACCTACACAATCTCCCTTTCTACAGCTAAAGCAATTCCTTCAACACTTGGATCACAGAGGCCAGTTCTAGCTCTAAAGAACTATTTACCCTCCTCAAACAGCTGGAAAACCCTTCTCCATCATCTTCCACAGTCCACATTGACAAAGACTGACAAATGAATCAGTCATTCTTGATAAATGTGCCTCCAGGGTCTTCAGAAACAATTTGATGACGAACCCCAGCCCATCTCCTTCTCTTTACAACTCTTATACTAAGCCACTCTTTGACTATCTTAACACACTGGCATTCCCTACAATAACTTTGCAGACAACACTCAAGTCCTGTTTCCAATATCTGGGAACTATGCCTAGGATGTGACATCAATCAACCAAACCTAAAGTATAATCCAGAACTGGATGGCTGCCCACAACCTTTACCTAAACAATGAGAAAACTGAGCTCCTTATTGTAGGCTCAGCTTGCCGCCTAAGCACCCTGGACCCATCATACTCCTCCCTTCCTATTGACGGTAACACATGGAGACAATTGGGATTAACCTCGAAGAAAAGCTCAACATGTCCCGCCATTTCAGTGCATTAGCCTCCTCCACTGCTGACACAACTACTGACAAAACTAAACTCATGTCCCTGAGTAGGAAATTCATCTTGCAGTAAAATTGCCTGACACTTGCCTGAGGAAATATTGGCAGTAGGTTAGATTACTGCAACATTCTGTTCTCTGGAACCTCTGCTAAACACCTTGCAAAAATACAACTCCTGCAAAACTGTAATAAAGCTGCAGCCACAGTTCTGCTGTGGAAGAATAACCCGTTTATTCTTACATGTAAGAGCCTTAAGACCCCCAGCTATCCTTCATAAAATCCTTGACAGCCAACTGACTTCTTAACCAATGGAACACATTCCATTACTGCTAAACATTCTCAGTTCCACATTCTGCCTGAGTCACTATACAACACATCTCCTTCTGTTGATGATGGTTCACAAACAATACATGCATTTTGCAACCATATACAAACTTTAACTATGTATATGTCATATATCAATGCTCTTGATGAACATGATAAATGATTCTTCTCCAATGCACTGTACATTAAATGGTAGTGCACTATTGAACAGAAACATAAAACTGCCATCTATATTCCGTGAAGATCCTGCCTCCACATGGAATTTACCACAGCCACTCTTCTCAAATTCCATATTTGACCTCTGTTCCCTCTCACAGCTCCCTGCAACACCTGCCTTAATTGGATGGGGTCCCCATACAACAATTCTCCATTCCGCCCCACAACTCCCTTCTTTATTCAAACCCAATCTCCTACCCTCACCTTCACCCTCAACTCTCTCCTTCCATACTTATCATTCATGCTTTTTACATATTCTTCTTCCATGGCACCCATCTTAGCCCTCACATCTCCTACCACTGAATCAGATTCACAGGCTCGTCCCAACCATCGAGGTACCACCCTGGTACTCGGCTTCCTCCCTCTAATGAGTTCAAATGGACTTACTCCAGTACTGGTATGGGGGGCCAAGCATAATGCATTTATTCTGTCCCTAACCACAGTCTTTCTGTCCCTCCCATACACCGTTGCCATCTGCAATGCATCTATTATAGATCTATTTACTCTCTCAACCATACCATTGGTTTGTGGTTTGTACAGAGCAGTTCTCTTGTGTTTCAACCCACTCAACCTGCAGAAAACTAATTACACTCTGAGATGATATATCTGTCACAATCTTAAATTCTGTCCATCTAGAAAACAGATCCACCAACACCAACATAAGGTTTCCACATCCTCGCCCCATGTACACCGGACCCAAAATATACAGTCCCAACTCACTCCACACTCTGTCCGGGACATCGACGTTCACCTTGGGCTGTTCTTTCGCCATCGCATTCTTACCTGACGCCTCATATTCAATGCACCCTCCGATCATCCTCTCTCAAATCCCAGCCACCAATAATCATTTCTCAGCACTGCCTTGGCCTTCGATATACCTATGTGTCCCTCATGGACCGCCTAAGCACTACTGCACTATCATACTTATACAAGAGACCACCTTTAACTCTTGATTCCATTCTCACCTCCCACAAAGTTCTTTCCTCTACATTCAACAATATCTTTTCAGGCCATTCCTCATGTACAAATTGTATCATCCTCATGAAAGTCTCATCGTCTCTCAAGCCGATTCATGGAATAATTAGCGCGGCGCAAGTGGCCAAAAACGTGCGAATCGCAGTGGAATAGCGAAAATCGCAGTGCAAGTGCGAAAATCGCACGAAAAGCAGCGCACATCGATTCATGGAAGGCCGTGCGTGAGAAAACCATCGGATGTGCGATAAAAAAGTGCGCGGCGCACGTTGGCGCACAGGCCATCTAACTGCGTGCGCCAGGTCTCAGCGAAAATCGCACAGGCCACAGCGAAAATCGCACATAGCGCGGCGCACGCAACAAAAGTAGGCGGAACACGGGGCGTAACACTCGGAATGGGGAACAACTTGCCAAAATGTGGGCGTCACGGGGGAAGTACAGGGTACAAGTGCGCGGAACGCCCACACGCTCGCCTACAACACGTATTCATGGAATAGAATAGGGCAAAAAAGCGCACGCTCAAACCAGCGCACAGGCACAAACACGACCGCCACAAGAAAGCAGGCGGTAGCGTCTCTGCGCCTGTAAGAAATGTGCGCCAAAAGGTGCGCCAACAAATAGCACCTATATACTGCAATGATGAATGTCCCATACTGTGGCCCTCCAGGACAAATGACGTGCAAAGGGGTACCCACAAACACGGACACCCGCTGACAAAAAATACGTGTGCGTGTATACCGGGGTGCGCGGGAAGTCTCACACGCGAATTGGCAGGGCATGTGAATTCCAGGGGTTTGCGGGAAGTTCCACACACAATTTGTCAGGGTACGTGAATTACAGGGGTGCGCGGGAAGTTCCACACGCGATTTGGCCATGTACGTGGATTTCAGGGGTGCGCGGGAAGTTCCACATGCGATTTGGCCGGGTACGTGGATTTCAGGGGTGCGCGGGAAGTTCCACACGCGATTTGTCAGGGTACGTGGATTTCAGTGGTGCGCGGGAAGTTCCACACGCGATTTGGCCGTGTATGTAGATTGCAGGGGTGCGCGGGAAGTACCACACGCGATTTGGCCGGGTATGTGGATTTCAGGGGTGTGCGGGAAGTTCCACACGTGATTTGTCAGGGTACGTGGATTTCAGGGGTGCGCGGGAAGTTCCACACGCGATTTGGCTGGGCACCTGTATGACAGGGGTACGCGGGAAATTCTACACGCGATTTGGCTGTGTGCTCCCAGGTATTCCCTGTACACCCGCAACGGCCCCTGCAGGCAGCACACACCACAGGGGACTACCCTGCACACCTGCTCATGTCACCCAGCACCCCCACCCCCCAGCATCCAGGGGCCTCCTCCACCAGGCCCCCACTCATGTCTCCCACCACCCCCACCCCCCAGCATCCAGGGGCACCCTCCAGCAGGCCCCCACTCATGTCTCCCACCACCCCCACCCCCCAGCCACCAGGGGCAGCCTCCACCAGGCCCCAACTCATGGCCCCTATCACCCCCACCCCCCCACCACCAGGGGCAGCCTCCACCAGGCCCCCACCCATGTCTCCCACCACCCCCACCCCCCAGCAGTGCAGGGGCACCCTCCACCAGGCCCCCACTCATGTCTACCACCCCCTCCACCCCCCAGCCACCAGGGGCACCCTCCACCAGGCCCCCACTCATGTCTCCCACCACCCCCACCCCCCAGCCACCAGGGGAAGCCTCCACCAGGCCCCCACTCATGTCTACCTCCACCCCCACCCCCCAGCAGTGCAGGGGCAGCCTCCACCAGGCCCCCACTCATGTCTCCCACCACCCCACCCCCCAGCAGTGCAGGGGCAGCCTCCACCAGGCCCCCACTCATGTCTCCCACCACCCCCACCCCCCAGCAGTGCAGGGGCAGCCTCCACCAGGCCCCCACTCATGTCTACCACCACCCCCACCCCCCAGCCACCAGGGGCAGCCTCCACCAGGCACCCACTCATGTCTCCCACCACCCCCACCCCCCAGCCACCAGGGGCACCCTCCACCAGGCCCCCATCCATGTCTCCCACCACCCCCACCCCCCAGCAGTGCAGGGGCACCCTCCACCAGGCCCCCACTCATGTCTACCACCCCCCCACCCCCCAGCCACCAGGGGCACCCTCCACCAGGCCCCCACTCATGTCTCCCACCACCCCCACCCCCCAGCCACCAGGGGCAGCCTCCACCAGGCCCCCACTCATGTCTACCACCACCCCAACCCCCCAGCAGTGCAGGGGCAGCCTCCACCAGGCCCCCACTCATGTCTCCCACCCCCCACCCCCCAGCAGTGCAGGTGCAACCTCCACCAGGCCCCCACTCATGTCTCACACCACCCCCACCCCCCAGCAGTGCAGGGGCAGCCTCCACCAGGCCCCCACTCATGTCTACCACCCCCCCACCCCCCAGCCACCAGGGGCAGCCTCCACCAGGCCCCCACTCATGTCTCCCACCACCCCCACCCCCCAGCCACCAGGGGCACCCTCCACTAGGCCCCCATCCATGTCTCCCACCACCCCCACCCCCCAGCAGTGCAGGGGCACCCTCCACCAGGCCCCCACTCATGTCTACCACCCCCCCAGCCCCCAGCCACCAGGGGCACCCTCCACCAGGCCCCCACTCATGTCTCCCACCACCCCCACCCCCCAGCCACCAGGGGCAGCCTCCACCAGGCCCCCACTCATGTCTACCACCACCCCCACCCCCCAGCAGTGCAGGGGCACCCTCCACCAGGCCCCCACCCATGTCTCCCACCACCCCCACCCCCCAGCCACCAGGGGCAGCCCCCACCAGGCCTCCACTCATGTCTCCCACCACCCCCACCCCCCAGCAGTGCAGGGGCAGCCTCCACCAGGCCCCCACTCATGTGTCCCACCACCCCCACCCCCCAGCATCCAGGGGCACCCTCCACCAGGCCCCCACTCATGTCTCCCACCACCCCCACCCCCCAGCAGTGCAGGGGCAGCCTCCACCAGGCCCCCACTCATGTCTCCCACCACCCCCACCCCCCAGCCACCAGGGGCACCCTCCACCAGGCCCCCATCCATGTCTCCCACCACCCCCACCCCCCAGCAGTGCAGGGGCACCCTCCACCAGGCCCCCACTCATGTCTACCACCCCCCCACCCCCCAGCATCCAGGGGCACCCTCCACCAGGCCCCCACTCATGTCTCCCACCACCCCCACCCCCCAGCCACCATGGCCAGCCCCCACCAGGCCCCCACTCATGTCCCCTATCACCCCACCCCCCAGCAGTGCAGGGGCACCCTCCACCAGGCCCCCACTCATGTCCCCCTGCACCCCCACCCCCAGCATCCAGGGGCACCCTCCACCAGGCCCTCACTCATGTCTCCCACCACCCCCACCCCCCAGCCACCAGGGGCAGCCTCCACCAGGCCCCCACTCATGTCTACCACCACCCCCACCCCCCAGCAGTGCAGGGGCAGCCTCCACCAGGCCCCCACTCATGTCTCCCACCACCCCCACTCCCCAGCAGTGCAGGGGCAGCCTCCACCAGGCCCCCACTCATGTCTCCCACCACCCCCACCCCTCAGCAGTGCAGGGGCAGCCTCCACCAGGCCCCCACTCATGTCTCCCACCACCCCCACCCCCCAGCCACCAGGGGCAGCCTCCACCAGGCCCCCACTCATGTCTACCACCACCCCAACCCCCCAGCAGTGCAGGGGCAGCCTCCACCAGGCCCCCACTCATGTCTCCCACCACCCCCACCCCCCAGCAGTGCAGGTGCAACCTCCACCAGGCCCCCACTCATGTCTCACACCACCCCCACCCCCAGCAGTGCAGGGGCAGCCTCCACCAGGCCCCCACTCATGTCTACCACCCCCCCACCCCCCAGCCACCAGGGGCAGCCTCCACCAGGCCCTCACTCATGTCTCCCACCACCCCCACCCCCCAGCCACCAGGGGCACCCTCCACCAGGCCCCCACTCATGTCTCCCACCACCCCCACCCCCCAGCAGTGCAGGGGCACCCTCCACCAGGCCCCCACTCATGTCTACCACCCCCCCAGCCCCCAGCCACCAGGGGCACCCTCCACCAGGCCCCCACTCATGTCTCCCACCACCCCCACCCCCCAGCCACCAGGGGCAGCCTCCACCAGGCCCCCACTCATGTCTACCACCACCCCACCCCCCAGCAGTGCAGGGGCACCCTCCACCAGGCCCCCACCCATGTCTCCCACCACCCCCACCCCCCAGCCACCAGGGGCAGCCCCCACCAGGCCCCCACTCATGTCTCCCACCACCCCCACCCCCCAGCAGTGCAGGGGCAGCCTCCACCAGGCCCCCACTCATGTCTCCCACCACCCCCACCCCCCAGCATCCAGGGGCACCCTCCACCAGGCCCCCACTCATGTCTCCCACCACCCCCACCCCCCAGCAGTGCAGGGGCAGCCTCCACCAGGCCCCCACTCATGTCTCCCACCACCCCCACCCCCCAGCCACCAGGGGCACCCTCCACCAGGCCCCCATCCATGTCTCCCACCACCCCCACCCCCCAGCAGTTCAGGGGCACCCTCCACCAGGCCCCCACTCATGTCTACCACCCCCCACCCCCCAGCATCCAGGGGCACCCTCCACCAGGCCCCCACTCATGTCTCCCACCACTCCCACCCCCCAGCCACCATGGCCAGCCCCCACCAGGCCCCCACTCATGTCCCCTATCACCCCCACCCCCCAGCAGTGCAGGGGCACCCTCCACCAGGCCCCCACTCATGTCCCCCTGCACCCCCACCCCCCAGCATCCAGGGGCACCCTCCACCAGGCCCTCACTCATGTCTCCCACCACCCCCACCCCCCAGCCACCAGGGGCAGCCTCCACCAGGCCCCCACTCATGTCTACCACCACCCCCACCCCCCAGCAGTGCAGGGGCAGCCTCCACCAGGCCCCCACTCATGTCTCCCACCACCCCCACCCCCCAGCAGTGCAGGGGCAGCCTCCACCAGGCCCCCACTCATGTCTCCCACCACCCCCACCCCTCAGCAGTGCAGGGGCAGCCTCCACCAGGCCCCCACTCATGTCTACCACCACCCCCACCCCCCAGCCACCAGGGGCAGCCTCCACCAGGCCCCCACTCATGTCTCCCACCACCCCCACCCCCCAGCCACCAGGGGCACCCTCCACCAGGCCCCCATCCATGTCTCCCACCACCCCCACCCCCCAGCAGTGCAGGGGCACCCTCCACCAGGCCCCCACTCATGTCTACCACCCGCCCACCCCCCAGCCACCAGGGGCACCCTCCACCAGGCCCCCACTCATGTCTCCCACCACCCCCAGCCACAAGGGGAACCCTCCACCAGGCCCCCATCCATGTCTCCCACCACCCCCACCCCCCAGCAGTGCAGGGGCACCCTCCACCAGGCCCCCACTCATGTCTACCACCCCCCCAACCCCCCAGCCACCAGGGGCACCCTCCACCAGGCCCCCACTCATGTCTCCCATCACCCCCACCCCCCAGCCACCAGGGGCAGCCTCCACCAGGCCCCCACTCATGTCTCCCGCCACCCCCACCCCACAGCAGTGCAGGGGCTGCCTCCACCAGGCCCCCACTCATGTCTACCACCACCCCCACCCCCCAGCCACCAGGGGCAGCCTCCACCAGGCTCCCACTCATGTCTCCCACCACCCCCACCCCCCAGCCACCAGGGGCACCCTCCACCAGGCCCCCATCCATGTCTCCCACCACCCCACCCCCCAGCAGTGCAGGGGCACCCTCCACCAGGCCCCCACTCATGTCTACCACCCCCCCACCCCCAGCCACCAGGGGCACCCTCCAAAAGGCCCCCACTCATGTCTCCCACCACCCCCACCCCCCCCCACCCCCCTGCCACCAGGGGCACCCTCCACCAGGCCCCCATCCATGTCTCCCACCACCCCCACCCCCCAGCAGTGCAGGGGCACCCTCCACCAGGCCCCCACTCATGTCTACCACCCCCCCACCCCCCAGCCACCAGGGGCACCCTCCACCAGGCCCCCACTCATGTCTCCCACCACCCCCACCCCCCAGCCACCAGGGGAAGCCTCCACCAGGCCCCCACTCATGTCTACCACCACCCCCACACCCCAGCAGTGCAGGGGCACCCTCCACCAGGCCCCCACCCATGTCTCCCACCACCCCCACCCCCCAGCCACCAGGGGCAGCCCCCACCAGGCCCCCACTCATGTCTCCCACCACCCCCACCCCCCAGCAGTGCAGGGGCAGCCTCCACCAGGCCCCCACTCATGTCTCCCACCACCCCCACCCCCCAGCATCCAGGGGCACCCTCCACCAGGCCCCCACTCATGTCTCCCACCACCCCCACCCCCCAGCAGTGCAGGGGCAGCCTCCACCAGGCCCCCACTCATGTCTCCCACCACCTCCAACCCCCAGCCACCAGGGGCACCCTCCACAAGGCCCCCATCCATGTCTCCCACCACCCCCACCCCCCAGCAGTGCAGGGGCACCCTCCACCAGGCCCCCACTCATGTCTACCACCCCCCCCACCCCCCAGCATCCAGGGGCACCCTCCACCAGGCCCCCACTCATGTCTCCCACCACCCCCACCCCCCAGCCACCATGGCCAGCCCCCACCAGGCCCCCACTCATGTCCCCTATCACCCCCACCCCCGAGCAGTGCAGGGGCACCCTCCACCAGGCCCCCACTCATGTCCCCCTGCACCCCCACCCCCCAGCATCCAGGGGCACCCTCCACCAGGCCCCCACTCATGTCTCCCACCACCCCCACCCCCGAGCCAGCAGGAGCAGCCTCCACCAGGCCCCCACCCATGTCCCCCTGCACCCAGGTCCTCACAATCACCAACCTTGTGCGTAATGGTCAGCCTCCACAGCCAAAAGGCCCTACCAAGTAACCCATTCACCCACATGGAAATGAAAATGACATGTTACACCCCCAAAGTACATAAAGCAAATGAACCCATGTCTGTCACACACAATGGTTGCAAATGAATTTGAAAACACCCAACATGACATGCATGAAACCAATGAGATGATACCACACAGTGAAGTATGAAAACAAAAATGTATTAAAAAAATATGAATGCAAATGAAATGAAACAAACAATGCCAATGAAAAAAAGAAAAGGTGCATGTCCGTCCCAAAAAATGAAAAACACCAAATCCCAAAAAAATGTACTTCAAAGTCACATTAAAAATGAAATCAATCCGACAGAAAAAAAATAAAATCCAAACACCATTGCTCCATGGAGAAGAAAAAAAAAAAATAAAAAATAAAACAATCCAATGAAGAACTATGTACAAAATATCCAAGGGTCCATGAGCCCAACTGAACAAAGGAAACCTACAAAAAACCCTAACAAAAATGCAACTATATACAAAAAGTGGAGCTGTGTCCGTCGACTCCAAATCATAAGAATAAACAAATGAAACCTAAAACTAAAGAACTATATACAAAGGCGGCGGGCAAGTCCAGCGGCTCACTCCGTAGTGTTCCGGGCCAGGGCATCATCAAACTCCTCGTCTATGTCCCGGAGGCGGTCCTGTTCCATGGCCCCGAGGGTCCACAGGGACGAAGCCATCTGCTCCTCCAACCCCCTGCGGATTGCCTCGAGGCACTCGGCCCGCCTCAGGGCCCTCCGCATGGAGTTCTCCGCCCTGACCATCGTGAGCCGCTTCTCTTCCGCCCGCCGCCGCTCCGCACCTATCTGCTGGCCCAACCGCAGCCACACGGAAGACACTTCCTGTCCTGGGTCCTCCTGCCCTCCGGCCGATGCCTGCCCTTCCTATGTTGATGGCCCCGAGCCATGATGCCTCCCACGTTGACTCTGCTGCTGCCTCCGACGCAACTGCCTCTGCCAGCACGACGGCATCCAGGCTGATGGAATCCACCGACGCCGTCGTGCACGTGCCCTGCCTGATGATGCCGGCACATCCTCCATCTGCTGGGGTACAGTTGCTGTGGTGTCCACCCCTGCTTGACCTCCGACTCCCGACTGTGGCAGGGATGGGATCCCCACCGAGCTGGCTGCATAGGTCAGGGCAGGTCCACAGGGGGCCCTGGTGGCATCTGGGCCGGAAAACGGCAAGGAGAACGACTGGCGTATAGCCTCCACAGAGGAGGAGAGGGCCGCCAGATTGGCCGACACATGCAGGAAACCCCCGAACATGGAAGATCCCAATTGGGCCACGTCGGCACGGTGCTCTTCGTGATGATGTGCGTGCTCCTCCCGGGAAGCATGCACGTCATCACGAATTGCACCCGCGCACATCGCAACCCCAATCAGGACCTTCTCCATACGGACACGGGTCCCCTCGTCCGCAGGTGGAGGGGAGTCAGGTGACATGGACATCCCCTCTACCTGCGGACGGGCCTGGGACGGGGCAACCCTGCTGGTGCATGGTGGTGCACTCACATGGTCAGGGACAGCGACATGCACAGGCCCCTCCACGGTGACCTGTGCTGCCTCCTGCCCCTGGCCCTGGACTGCACCACTTGCACCAGCAGGGATGCCCCCACCAGGCCCCATGTGTGCCCCTGTGGCGGCCTCCTCCTCCTCTGTGGAAACCACCAACCTGGATGGCTCCTCACCGTCTTCCACTGTAGCAGGCCCCTGTGGGGGCTCACCCACCCCTTCCGCTGCAGCCATGGGGGCATCCCCGCCGCTTTGCTCCACAGCGCCGTCTCCGCCCTCTTCTTCACTAGCCGCTGCGTAGAGGAAGACAAAGAACACAAGCATCAGGGTACTGTACAATGGTCCCCTAGACAGGAAGCAATAGCAGATGAGTACCACTGTCAAAGTACACTTCCATCATGTCCCTCCACAACACATGGGTCAGTCCAGGCAAAACACACACAGTAACAGGCATGGTGCATGCCATGGACATTTCCATACATGTCCAATGGACTCTTGAAACATACAATGATATGGAAGTCACATGCATCATGGGTCATGGCTATCACATGCACACACTTCACCTCAGTCACATCCATCTGGCCCCATACACCCCAAACACAGCGGATACAAGGGTAACTAGGCTGCATCAGTGAATCTGTGCATTGTCACACACATGTGTCATGTATCCATGGCATGCACAAGTCACAGACACGCAGGTCAGGCACACAGACATGGCTACCATATATGTACCTGCCATCAGCACCCATCCCTCACCCCCACCCATGTCCAGGAACAGAGACTGGCATGCTCTCATGTTTAAAATGTGCATAGGGCTCCCCATGTGGCATTTAAACACATGCAACAACCATGTGGTTCACACATCACTGGTCGCACATGCATTACCATGATGTCCCTGCACACATACATGCATACATGGCCTATGTCACACATACAGGCAAGTATCAGAGAACCAGACCACCGCAACATGCCCTGTCTCACACAGCAATGCTTGGACACTTACCGCTCAACTCCAGACGGGTCTCCCTCTCAAGGATCTGGGCGTGGAGCGCTGGGCGTACGCGTTCCAGGACCCTCATCTGGATGGAACTCATGCGGCCCCGGCCCCCCTCCACGAGGCGCCAGGGCTTTCACGAGGGTCCTGGACCTCAAGTCCTCCCAGCGCTTCTTGATCTTCTGGACGTCGCGGGTTGCCACCTCCTCCGCGTTGATGGCAACCACACAGTCGTCCCAGATCCTCTCCCGTCCTTCCTTGCTGGCGCGGGACGATCCAAAGAGGGCATCATACTGCCCCAGGACATGCTCCACCAGGACACCAACTTCGGTGGCAGTGAAGCTGGTGCCCCTCTGCCCCTCTGGCCTGGGGTTGCCACTGGTGCCAGATGTGGAAGTGCCCGACATGGCAACCCCAGAGGCAGGTGTGGGTGGGCAACTGGGTCCTGGGGCTGGGCTGTGGAGCGATGTAATCCCAGTCGGGAGTCTTCAGTTCCAGCAGGGGTGGACACAGCAACTGGACCCATGCAGGTGGCTGATGTGCAGGCACCAAATGGCAGGGCACGGTGGCAGCAGGCAGGCAGGCAGGCAGGCAGGCAGCAGCAGATGGCACGTGGGGGGCTGCTCGGGGCACTGGGGGGCAGTAATTCGACCTTCTGGGCAGGAGCGTGGTCTTCCGTGTGTTTTCGCGTGGCCAGCTTGATACGGAGTGATTTGGCACGTGAAAATCCTGCACGTCAGCGTGAAATTCGAGGAAAGGCCCTTAGCGCGTAAGCGCGTCAGCACGCATACGCGATTCTATTGGACCAAAGGCCCTCAGCGCGTAAGCGCGTCTGTGACGTGACCTGCACGGGTGTTTCCCACACAGCACGTGATGACAGAGCACACGTGGAAAGACTGCACATCAGAGTGTCATCGCGTGTAATTGGACAGCACGTCAGAGTGTCATCGCGTGTAATTGGACAAAAGTGCGTGTACACGCGATTGGCCTATGTACGTGTATATCAGGGGTGCGCGGGCACTTACACACGCAAGTACGTCAGCGCACCTCTATCCCGGGGTGCGCGGGAATTTCCACACGCTATTGGACTGGGTACTGGATTTCAGGGGTGCGCGGGTCACACGCTCGCCTACAACACGCACAACGCATAAATTTGCGCGCTAACAAAATAACAAGCTCAGACCCAGGATGAACATAACGTTCCTAGCAGCAGTGGGCGTGGGCTACCAAAGGAGGAGGAGGACGATAGTCAGGGCCAGAATATTCACACCCAGAACCAGCCTTTTCGGGATGCCTGATGACCAAGTGTATGGGAGGTACAGGTTTCCACCACACATAATACTGGACCTGGTGAGTGAGTGGGAGGATGACCTCACATCACCCACCCTGTGCTCCCAAGCACTCAGCCCCCTGGAGAAGGTCCTCAATGTACTGCACTTCTTAGCCACTGGATCATTTCAGCGGACAAGTGCCATAGTGGGTGGGGTATCACAGGCCACCCAGTCACGCTGCCTACACCAGGTCTTGAACATCATCACCTCACGCCCATCAGTCCGCAGGCACATATACCTGCCCAGAACACCTGCAGAAAGGCATGCTGCCGCCCTGGATTTTTACGGTGTGGCACGATTCCCCAAAGTGCTAGGTGCCATCGACTGCACCCATGTGGCTCTACGTCCCCCCAGGGCATCAGAGCACATCTATAGGAACCGCAAGCACTGGCATTCCATCAACGTGCAGGTAGTATGTAATGCCAAGGGAATCATCACCTCAGTATATGCCAACTATCCCGGGTCCACCCACGACAGCTTCATTTACCGAATGTCCACCCTAAGCCGGGACCTAGAAGCTGGGGGGCATGGCGATACATGGCTGCTTGGTGAGTATGAATGCCACTGCACATGCATGCATGTCAGATACTGAGCAAGGTCACAACCCCACCAATGATACCAATCACCACCTCCACAGGGGACAGTGCCTACCCTCTCAGCCCCCACATGATGACGCCAATTCGGAACCCCACCACGCCACCCCAGGTAAGATATAACACAGCCCACATTACAACCCGGGGCATAGTGGAGCGCACATTCGGAGTGCTAAAGTCACGCTTTCGCTCCATTGACCGTTCTGGCTGGCAGCTGTTGTACGCTCCCCCAGTAGTGTGCAGGATCATAGTGGCAGCATGTGTCCTGCACAACGTTGCAACACGCCGGGGCCTGGCCGTGGACATGGTGGTGGCCCCACATCCCCAACCACATGCACAGCCGCTGCGCATGGGAGGGGAAAGGGCACGGGGGGAGGCAGCCCGTACACAGCTAGTGGCTAATTACTTCACATAGAAATCACACCCCTGTGGAGTGCACACTGCCCTGGCACATTCCATCTGATAATCAATGATGACTCAACCTGACACTGATCCTGAATGTCTGGAGAATCAACCGTGAAAACCATATCAGCCTGAGATTGTTCACCTGGAAGTGTTACAATGTGTGCATCCCTACCCACACAGACACCACCAATGCAGTTTTGTGAAGAAACACATTCAAGCAACTAAAATGAATACCCACTTGCAAAATGCAACAAGAGGACAGTGCCATGTCAGCCAACCCATCCCCAGCACCGCCACACGACACACCGTGCCATGTCATGCTATTTGCAGGTAAACAAAGTAATCCCCACAACATGACACTAGTGTCACAATGTACAGTGTCCCTAATTGAAACTTGCAACACCTGAAATGCTCACAGTAATGCAGGACCAACAACAAACTTGAGCAGGTACTTCCATTAACATGACATCACAAATGTAATAAATTAGTAGTCTCACCACCTGGAAATGCCTGCACTCTCACCACTACCAACTGTGCAGTGTTGGCACCATGTAGAGTTGTAGGTGCACTGCTGCCAACACGGACCCCATCTCCAAACTAGAGGGCCTTGTGTAGACATGAGGAAGGGACCTGCAAATTGGGAGGTAGACACAGATGATGAGTTACACATCAATGCAACATGCAGTGTAGAACACAACAGCAATATGCACTAGGAATGTATACACAGTATTGACTAGACTACCCACACATGTAGTGGGAGTCCAATGTCACCATGTACGTCAATGTCACTTGGGCACACCCTTTGCAAGCCCATGGAAACGGGAAGCAGGAGGGGTGTGTGTGACTCAAACCCAAGCATCTGAACCAAATACATGACAAGCCTGCATGTGCCCAGCCACAATGCAGCGTATGCCCACAGGAACCACGGAAGGCAACAAATTGTCCCAAAAAAATTGGGAAAAAAAAATTAAAAATAAAAAAAAAAATAAAAATAAAAATAAAAATAAAAATAAAAAAAATAAAAAATGGCCATTGATGGGCCCGGGGGGGTTGGGGAGGCCACCCAGGAGGTCCGAGGACAGGGTGCACACCAAACCCCACCTGTGTGGATCCTGGGAAAAAAAAAACACCTCCATGGGCTCATGGCCCACACGGCTACCCTATTGTGGGAGTATCACTGCTTTTGCTATTAACACCCTGTGCAGCTGCATCCGGAGGTGGTTGCACTATGGGAGGCAGCCCACGCAAGGCCCTAGTCTGCTCCTCCATGGCTGCAAGCATGCGGGTGTGGTAGGTCTCGTTCTGGAGGATGAGTGTGCGGAGGTCCCCATGCAACAACTCACGGGATGCCCGGACCTCCGCCCTCGTTGCCTGCATCTCAGCTGAGAGCGTATGGATGAGACGCTCCAGCTGCTGTTCTGTCCTTTGGTGTGTTGAAGCCTCAAGCTCAACAACAGTCGTCCTGAGGTGAAGGAGCTCCTGCCTCAGGGCTTCCCTGTGGCCCTGGGACTCTATGGAGATGGCCTCCTGCAGAGTCGCCAGTGCCGCCCGCATGTCCTCCCTGTGTGACTGGCAGATGGAGTCGGTTGACTGCTGTAGTCGCTCCATCAGCCTTTCAGGGGGGACAATGGAAGTGGCCACCCTATCCATGGCCTGAGCCATCATCTCGGATGATGCTGCCTGTTGGGTTGTCATACCGTAAATGGATTGCTCCCATGCGGTATTGCCAGGTGGCGTACGGCCACCACGTCGGCGGGCACCACACCTGTCTGGGGCAAGGCAAACTGCGCCTTGCTGTGCCGGCACTGCCTGAGGCTGCAGGACTGCATTCCCCCTCTGATCTGCTGGCCCAGGAACAGGATCAGATGTCGCGGAGTGTGACCCTGCATCCGTAACCACCAAAGGCGTAGCTGCCAACACTGACATCCCCATTGAGGGTTCTGACCCTGGTGCAGGTGGGTGGGACAGAACAGAATCCCTCCCTGGAACACTCACCTGCGACGGCACGTAGGTCTCATCATCCGAATCAACACCTGAGTACAGCTCGGGGGAGGTGCAGCCAGAGACACCCCTTGAGAGCACGACCTGCAGCACTTGTGGGTTCTCACCCACCACCACACCACGTCCCTCACTGGTGGTTGGTCGGCCCTCAGACCCCTCCTGGGTCTGCACCATCTCCACAACCCCAGCAGTATCAGGTGCGTCTTCCCCTGCAAAGACATAAAAACAAACAAATAGAAACAGGCATTAGCACCATGGCACACAATGAGGGCTGAGAAGCAAGAGAACCAGTACTTGATTGACACATGTCCCACATGACTAAAACCCTCCCATGCATGCACCCTCACTGCATATGAAGGCCAGGCAAATGGCACACACTGATGACACCAAGATGGAAGATGAACACATTTTCTGCATGCTGCCTGGCAGTGGCATCACACATTGGCCTGTGATTGCCAGGTGAAACACACATGCCATCACACAAATGGCATGTACCATTGCTATTGAGTGAAGATGGAGAGGAGGGCAGCACCTATTCATTCAGTCCAGTTCCCGCATGTAATAGCTTTTCTAATTCAAACAGGTCAGATTTTTCACCTGGAGCTGCCAGTCCAAAATGGTCCAATTGCACAGGGACATGTGTGAACAAATGATATCCAGGTAACAAAGTCACTCCACTTTACCATAGCCATGTCAGACTTGCGACTAGAGGACTGCGAAATGCCTAGTAAAAGTGGTGGAATGCAAACAATATGCCTGAATGAACAGTGAAAAATAAGCAACAATGTTGTGGCAAGGTGACACTTCAAGGGCAACTGGCGTGCAGTTGGGCTAGATGTCTACTGTTGGTAGAAGGGATACTGCTATGGCCAAATGCAGCTGCGCAGGATGTATTGCATGAAGCACATGGCTGACCCATACGACTCAGGCGCACACACTCTCACCTGGCACACAAACAGAAGCCCTCACACACACACCATGCACATGGATGACACACACATGCATGTGCACTCACCGGACAATGCCTCGTAATCAGGCAGATCTCCCACGCCTTGGATCTGTTCCTCCGTGACGTAGGTCCCAGCGACTGACTCATGTGGAGTGAGTTCCATGTCTACTACTGGAGACCCACCTCCAGTCACTAGAGTTGCGGCATGACTTGAGGCCAGCTTACTCTTTGCCCTGCGCTTTAGGTCATTCCAGCGCTTATAGCAATCATTGGCTGTGCGCCTCACGATTCCAAGGGCACTTACGATGTCCGCAACGGTCTGCCAGTGTGCCTGGCGTTGTGCAGGTGTGGTCTTGGATCCTGCAACAATGACCATCTCGTTATCATGTGCGGACACATACTCGACAAGTGCATTCAGTTCGTCTTCCGTGAAGCTGGGCTTCCTCGACGGGCCGGACTGTGTAGCCGTGTCTGGGGCATCAGCCTGTGCCGGACGAGCACTCTTCCTCTTCCGCTTGGAAGGTGGTGGTGATCCTGAGTGTCCTGCGCCGCTCTGGACACTAGGGGCAGGAGCCCTGGTGGACTCTGTATGGGAGTTGGTGCAGGCATTGGCTCAAGTGTAATGGTGTCAGGGGGAATGTCAGCAGGATGGACTAGGACCGACACTGTCCTGGCTGGGTGTGTGAGAGCTGGGGTGGATGGAGCCGCAGCTGCCCCTGCAGCCTCTCCGCCCTGCCTACTTGGGGCAGCAGATGACCTTGCTGCCCCAGATGCACGTGGCATGATGACATCAACGTGCACCAGCGCACGTGTCATAGGCCTGCTGACCTGGAAGTCAGCCATGGAGTCAGCCAGGTCTGGTGCCACAATGGGCTGGTCCAACAAGGGCTGAGCATGGATGGTGTCAGCAACATCAGCCTCAACGGGAGGGGGGGGATTATGGGTGCCCTTGACTGGTCCTCCACACATGGGGGGACAGGCTCACCCTGCAAGTAACGACCACGTCCCCTACCGGATCCACCATGGCCACCACTTGTGGCTCTTCCACCTTTGCCACCCTTACGGAATCCTCGCCTCCCAGCCATGGCACTGATGTTAATGTGCGTATGGGAGTGGCTGTAAACTATTGTCCTGGGCAATTGGGGGTCAAAGGGGTTGGGTACCAGATGGTAATTGTACCCTAGTGCTCTAGCAAGGCTGAATGTAAACCCTGGGGAAAGATGACGGGTCACGCTACGCACAGGAGCCCCAAAAAAGGGAGATGACGTGCACGCAACCCCTCCTAGACCACGTGTGCAGAAAGAAAAACCTGCACTACGCTGTGGCACCCAGTAACACAAGAATGAACGTATGCGTGTCACACACAGCCTAGAATGACCTCTGAAGGGGTAGGCTACACACGGGGCAAGCACAGATGTTAGATACGTGCGTGACTCACCGTCTGCCAGGTAAAAGAGCGTGAAAAAGGAGCACGTTTGGTTGGCAACACCCCCGCCAAAAGAAGATTTGTACGCTGTCTGAGGAGACAGGACAACAGTAGAAGGGAACAGTGTTTGAGGGAACAGGCCCAGGTAAACCAGTAAAAGAGAAAAAAAGAAAAAGCTGTCAGAGGTAACAGGGAATACGAACTTGAAACGCCGTGAAGTAAATCGCGTGTGAAACGACAAGAAGTACAGAATTCACCCACTCGCTCTCCACGAAAAGCACGTACAAGGAAATGGTGTTCTACACGTACCTTTTATACAGGCCCACACGTCCAGCGTCACTTATGCGGCGTGTACGCGCTAGGGCCATTTCCACCAATTACACGCTTTGTCACTGCCGCGTGTACGCACTAGGCCCATTCCCACCAATTACACGCTTTGACACTCGGACGTGTCTTTCATTTTTTTCACACGCAACATTTTCAAACGTGTGCCCAATTCAACGTGCACGTGACTTCATAGACACGCATACGCTGGCGACGCGTTTACGCGCTAAGGGCCTTTCCTCGAATTACACGCAGACGTGTTGGATTTTTCACGTGCCAAATCACTCCGTATCAAGCTGGCCACGCGTAAGCACACGGAAGACCACGCTCCTGCCCAGAAGGCCGGACTACTGCCCCCCAGAGCCCCGAGCACGCTCCCACCTGCCATCTGCTGCTGCCTGACTGCCTGCTGCCCACGTGCACTGCCATTTGCTGCCTGCACATCAGCCAGGGGTGCTGTTGCTGTGACCACCCCTGCTGGAACCGAAGACTCCCGACTGGGATTCCATCGCTCCACAGCCCAGCTCCAGGACCCAGTTGCCCACCCACTCCTGCCTCTGGGGTTGTCATGTCGGGGCAAACACCATCTGGGACCACTGACAACCCCCGGCCAGAGAGGCAGAGGGGCACCAGCTTCAGTGCCACCGAAGTTGGTGTCCTGGTGGAGCAAGTCCTGGGGCAGTATGATGCCCTCTTCGGATGTTCCCGCGCCGACAAGGAAGGATGGACTCGGATCTGGACTGACATCGTGACTGCCATCAACGCGGAGGGGGTGGCAGTCCGCGACTTACAACATGTCAGGAAGCGCTGGGAGGACTTCAGGTCCAGGACCCTGAACAAGGCCCGGCGCCTCTTGAAGGCAGCGGATGCCAAGGGGCGCTGGGGCCACTTGTCGGAAGAACAGATGAGGGTCCTGGAACGCATATCCCCAGCGCTCCACGTCCAGGTCCTAGAGAAGCAGACCCGTCTGGAGTCGAGCGGTGAGTGTACATGCATCCTGATTGTGAGCAGTGCGTGTGGTGATTATTCGGTAGTGTGCAGGTTGCACATCTGTTTGTATGGGGTCGAGTATGGGTGGGGGTGTACAGGGCCGTGGGGCTGACACATGCGAGGGCTGTAATGTGTGAGACATGGATGGTGCTTGTGTGTGTAGGCTTGCATGCCAAATGCAGTTGTGTGGGCACACCTGTTTGGATGAATGTGTATGTAAGTAGACATGTCCGTGATGTCACGCATGTATGTTGTTTTCGGCTGCATGTATGAGCACTGTGTACATGTGCATGCGTGTGTATTTGACAAGGGTGCAACAGTGATGCAACATGGATGCATGTGACAGTGGTATGTGGAAGCCTGATTGGCAGATGTGACATGGATGCCCGTCTGAACAGTGCGACACTTGGCAGAGGTGTACACATGCATGCAAGTGTGGTGGTGTGTGTACATGTGTGGTGCACTTCCTGTGTTGCATGTGATGTCTGGCTCACCTTTGGCTGCTCATGCTGTTGTATGTGTAGGGATGGTGGTGGCAGTTGCGATATGGCTGTGGTATGGCTCATGTGTGCGAGTTGTAATGACATGTGTGTTGGGGATTGTGATGACATGTCTGAGGTTTGCCAATGCCACTCATGTGCAACTGTCATGTGTGTATGTGTCCATTGTACAGTGCCCTGATGCCTGTGTTTTGTTTCTCCCTGTCTGCAGCGTCAACTGATGAAGAGGGCGGAGAAGGTGCTGTGGAGCACAGCGGCGGGGATCCCACCGCCAGCCGTAGACGCAAGGCCCGGCTCCCCTCCCGTGTTGTCATCTCGTCGGGGAGTGAGGAGTCTGGTGCCGCATCCCAGGCCGCAGCTGCCGGGGGGAGGTCCAAGAGGCAGAGGTTGGAGTTGGACTCCTCGGCAGCAGAAGGGGCAGCTGGGACCCCACAGGGCCCAACAGGGGAAGATGGCACGGAGTCATCCAGGTTGGTGGGGGGTTTGGTGGAGGGGGAGGCCGTGCAAGCACCAGAGACGGGGTCTGGAGGTTGGGATCCCACTGGTGCTAGTGGTGCAGTGCAGGACCAGGGACTGGAGGCAGCACAGGCCGCCACGGAGGTGCCTGTGTGCAATCCTGTCCCCTATCCTGTCCCTCCATCATCTTGCACCAGCAGGGATGCCTACGTCCAGACCCGTTTTCAGGCAGGGGATGAGCTGACGTCAACTGGCCCTCCTCTGCCTGCGGACGTGGCTATCCAGGTCCGGGTTGAGCCTGTCCTGGCTGGTGTGGCGTGGCGTCAACGGGCCATGCGAGGTGACCTGCAGTCTTTTCATGGAGAGACTGCACCTCATCTCGAATGGCTCGTTGACCACGTCAGCCTGCTGGGACAGGTCACCCAGGCCGGATTCCTCCGTCTGATGGGGCTTGCTCCGACCCCCTCCTCAACTGGACCCCCTACGCGCCAGTCGTCCTCTGTGCCATCTTCCCACCCATCAGTCACCTGGGTGCCCTGTGGAGCTGCCTCTGACGGTGCGGCCAGGCTGGTGGAGGAGGCATCCCTGCCACAGTCGGGAGTCGGACGTCCAGCAGGGGTGGCCACATCAACAACTGCACCCCAGCCGGCGGAGGATGTGCAGGCAGCAGGAGGCAGTGCACGGGCAGAGGCACAGCAGCAGCAGCAACGTGGTGGGAGCCATGAAGGCTCGGGGCCTTCAACATCGGAGGGGCAGGCATCGGCCGGAGGGCAGGTTGACCCAGGACGGGGTGTGTCTTCTGTGTGGCAGCGGTTGGGCCAGCAGATAGGTGCGGAGCGGCGGCGGGCGGAAGAGGCGCGGCTCACAATGGTCAGGGCGGAGAACTCCATGCGGAGGGCCCTGAGGCGGGCCGAGTGCCTCGAGGCAATCCGCAGGGGGTTGGAGGAGGACACGGCGTCGTCCCTGCGGACCCTCTGGGCCATGGAACAGGACCGCCTCCGGGACATCGAACAGGAGTTCGATGATGCCCTGGCCCGGAACACCACGGAGTGAGCCGCTGGACTTGCCCGCCGCCTTTGTATATAGTTCTTTAGTTTTAGGTTTCCTTTGTTTGTTCTTATGATTTGGAGTCGACGGACACTGCTCCACTTTTTGTATATAGTTGCATTTTAGTTAGGGTTTTTTGTAGGTTTCCTTTGTTCAGTTGGGCTCATGGACCCTTGGATGTTTTGTACATAGTTCTTCATTGGATTGATTTTATTTTTCATTTGACTTTGAACAACATTTTTTTGGATTAGGATTTGGTGTTTTTATTTATTTTAAACGGACATGCAGCTTATCTTTTTTTCATTGCCATTGTAGTTTGTTTAATTTCTTTTGCATTTATTTTTTTTTAAATACAATTTTGTTTTCATACTTCACTGTGTGGTATCATCTCATTGGTTTCATGCATGTCATGTTGGGTGTTTTCCCATTCAATTGCAACCATTGTGTGTGACGGACATGGGTTCATTAGCTTTATGAACACTGGGGGTGTAACATGTAATTTCCATTTCCATGTGGGTGAATGGGTTACTTGGTAGGGCTTTTTGGCTGTGGAGGCTGACCATAACGCACATGATTGGGGATTGTGAGGACCTGGTGGAGGCTGCCCATGGTGGCTGGGGGGTGGGGGTGGTGGGAGACATGGGTGGGGGCCTGGTGGAGGGTGCCCCTGCACTGCTGGGGGGTGGGGGTGGTGGGAGACATGAGTGGGGGCCTGGTGGAGGGTGCCCCTGCACTGCTGGGGGGTGGGGGTGGTGGGAGACATGAGTGGGGGCCTGGTGGAGGCTGCCCCTGGATGCTGGGGGGTGGGGTGCAGGGGGACATGAGTGGGGGCCTGGTGGGGGCTGCCCATGGTGGCTGGGGGGTGGGGGTGGGTGGGAGACATGAGTGGGGGCCTGGTGGGGGCTGCCCATGGTGGCTGGGGGGTGGGGGTGATAGGGGACATGAGTGGGGGCCTGGTGGGGGCTGCCCATGGTGGCTGGGGGGTGGGGGTGATAGGGGACATGAGTGGGGGCCTGGTGGAGGGTGCCCCTGCACTGCTGGGGGGTGGGGGTGGTGGGAGACATGAGTGGGGGCCTGGTGGAGGGTGCCCCTGGTGGCTGGGGGGTGGGGGTGGTGGGAGACATGAGTGGGGGCCTGGTGGAGGATGCCCCTGGTGGCTGGGGGGTGGGGGTGGTGGGAGACATGGGTGGGGGCCTGGTGGAGGGTGCCCCTGGAAGCTGGGGGGTGGGGGTGGTGGGAGACATGAGTGGGGGCCTGGTGGAGGGTGCCCCTGGATGCTGGGGGATGGGGGTGCAGGGGGACATGAGTGGGGGCCTGGTGGGGGCTGCCCATGGTGGCTGGGGTGTGGGGGTGGGTGGGAGACATGAGTGGGGGCCTGGTGGGGGCTGCCCATGGTGGCTGGGGGGTGGGGGTGATATGGGACATGAGTGGGGGCCTGGTGGAGGGTGCCCCTGCACTGCTGGGGGGTGGGGGTAGTGGGAGACATGAGTGGGGGCCTGGTGGAGGGTGCCCCTGGTGGCTAGGGGGTGGGGGTGGTGGGAGACATGAGTGGGGGCCTGGTGGAGGGTGCCCCTGGTGGCTGGGGGTGGGGGTGGTGGGAGACATGGGTGGGGGCCTGGTGGAGGGTGCCCCTGGAAGCTGGGGGGTGGGGGTGGTGGGAGACATGAGTGGGGGCCTGGTGGAGGGTGCCCCTGGATGCTGGGGGATGGGGGTGCAGGGGGACATGAGTGGGGGCCTGGTGGGGGCTGCCCATGGTGGCTGGGGTGTGGGGGTGGGTGGGAGACATGAGTGGGGGCCTGGTGGGGGCTGCCCATGGTGGCTGGGGGGTGGGGGTGATATGGGACATGAGTGGGGGCCTGGTGGAGGGTGCCCCTGCACTGCTGGGGGGTGGGGGTAGTGGGAGACATGAGTGGGGGCCTGGTGGAGGGTGTCCCTGGTGGCTAGGGGGTGGGGGTGGTGGGAGACATGAGTGGGGGCCTGGTGGAGGGTGCCCCTGGTGGCTGGGGGGTGGGGGTGGTGAGGGACATGGGTGGGGTCCTGGTGGAGGCTGCTCCTGCACTGCTGGGGGGTGGGGGTGGTGGGAGACACGCATTGTTGATCAGTAGTGCAAGGTGACATGTGGGTTGGCTGGGGGGCATGCCCATGGTGGATGGGCTGCCTGCGGGACATGAGCAGGGGTGCAGGGTAGTCCCCCGTGGTGTGGGCTGCCTGCAGGGGCCGTGGAGGTTGTGGAGCGTACACCTGGGAGGACCCACGCGGCCAATTCACGTGTAGTACTCCCCAGAACCCCTGAAATACACATACCCTGCTGAAATCGCGTGTGGAACTTCCCGCGCACCCCTGAAATACACGTACCCTGCTGAAATCGCATGTGGAACTTCCCGCGCACCCCTGGAATACACGTACCCTGCTGAAATCACGTGTGGAACTTCCCGCGCACCCATGGAATACACGTACCCTGCTCGCACTGGGCCAATCGCGTGTGGAACTTCCCGCGCACCCCTGAAATACACGTACCCTGCTTGCACGGGGCCAATCGCGTGTGGAACTTCCCGCGCACCCCTGAAATACACGTACCCTGCTCGCACTGGGCCAATCGCGTGTGGAACTTCCCGCGCACCCCTGAAATACACGTACCCTGATGAAATCGCGTGTGGAACTTCCCGCGCACCCATGGAATACACGTACCCTGCTCGCACTGGGCCAATCGCGTGTGGAACTTCCCGCGCACCCCTGAAATACACGTACCCTGCTGAAATCGCATGTGGAACTTCCTGCGCACCCCTGGAATACACGTACCCTGCTGAAATCGCGTGTGGAACTTCCTGCGCACCCCTGAAATACACGTACCCTGCTGAAATCGCGTGTGGAACTTCCCGCGCACCCCTGGAATACACGTACCCTGCTGAAATCGCGTGTGGAACTTCCCGCGCACCCATGGAATACACGTACCCTGCTCGCACTGGGCCAATCGCGTGTGGAACTTCCCGCGCACCCCTGGAATACACGTACCCTGCTTGCACGGGGCCAATCGCGTGTGGAGCTTCCCGCGCACCCCTGAAATACACGTACCCTGCTCGCACTGGGCCAATCGCGTGTGGAACTTCCTGCGCACCCCTGAAATACACGTACCCTGATGAAATCGCGTGTGGAACTTCCCGCACACCCCTGAAATACACGTACCCTGCTTGCACGGGGCCAATCGCGTGTGGAACTTCCCGCGCACCCCTGAAATACACGTTCCCCGCTTGGCGTTTGCTGTTTGCCAGCCCGGTGAACTGGTCAAGGGTTGGCGCAGCCCTTTGCGATGATTTAGCGATTTTGATGGCTTTTCCTTGCGCGAGGGCGTTCTTGGGGGCGTTACTGGCGCTGCTGCAGGGTCGCTGCGATTCTCTGCACCACGGCTGGTTTGGGAGCCTAAAATCCATGAATACGCTGTGCGCGGAAATCGGTTTTAGCGCACGTGCCTGGCGCAGACAATCGCATGCGGACACTCTGCGCCAGCCGCTTGCGACACTTTTCTGCGAAATTCTATGAATTACCCTGTCAACCACTCCTCCCTGGTAATTACACCTTCATGGTATCCATAATGACCTCACCTTCTTTCTCCTGTTCACTCACAGTCAATCTGGAAGCATGGGCTGCAAAAACATTCTCTCTCCCAGGTACCACTTCTATACAAAATGTATGTCCCTGCAATCTCGCGACCCAACATGCTACTCTTTTTGACACTTTTTCCAATCCTTTTCTCTCAAATATATCTTTCAGTGGCTTATGATCAGTTCTAATCACAAATTCAGATCCCCAGACAAAATTCTTGAATTTCTCAACTGCCCAATGACAGGAAATAGCCTCCTTCTCAACAACTGACTAATTTTTCTAAGACCCTCTCAACATTCTTGATGCATGTGTGATCATTAACTCTTTTTTCTGTTCTCCTATTTGTGATAACACTGCCCCGATGCAATAATCACTGGCATCCACTGATATGCTTTTCCTCTTGGTGCCAAACATTGCAAGTGGTTTGGCCATATCTATCTCTCTCTTTATCATCAATTCTTTCTCACATTCCATATCCCAAACAATCTCTACTCCTTTCCTCAATAAACTCCTCATCTTCACACTTTATCAGCAAACCCACCGACACATTTTGGGTAGAATTCCTCCATACAGAGGAAAGACCTCAACCTTTCCTCTTGGAGACTTGACTTTCTTAATTCCATCTACCATATCCTTCCTTGGCTTTAAACCTTCTCCTGAAATTTCATGACCCAGATATTCTTATTGTCTCCTTCCCGAACATACACTTTTCCGCCATCTGGGTCACTCCCTTCTCATCCAACTTTTTCATCAGTCTCCTGAGATTCAAATCATGACTTTCCTGATTATCACCACATATGAGTATATCATCCTGAAAACAACATACTCAGGGAAGCTCAATCAATAACTTTTCCATGACTTTTTGAAAGACTGAGGAGGCTGATACCAACCCAAATGGCATCCTACAATATTGAAATATCCCTTCATGGGTAGCAAATACAGTGAGTTTTTTGGAATGTTCATCTAGTCTGATCTGATGAATCGCTGATGAAATATCTAACTTGGAAAAAACCTTAGCCTTCCCCACTGTAGCCAACATCTCAGACATATTGTTTAATGGATGTCTTTCTGCAACAACACATCTGTTCAAAGCTCTCAAATCAACACACAATCTTAACTCCCAGCTAGATTTTTTTACTACCACAATGGGAGACATCCATTCAGTGCTTCTCACTTGTTCAATTAATCCTGCTTCTTTCAACCTCAGAAGCTCTTCCCTCACTCCTTCTCTCAATACCATGGGCACAGGACACAGCTTTGCCACAACTGGCTTGCTTCTCTCCTTCAAAACTATCTCGTGAAGCATACCCCTCACACACCCAATTCTAAAAACACCAGGGGATTTTCCTGAACAATTTGTAAATCATCACTCACATGTGGGACATGTAACACCTGTTCCACAACGTTGGGATCCAACCTTATGTGCAAACCCTTCTGTTCCCTCCATCCAAGCAATGTCTCCCCTCTCCTAGTAACATATACCTTCCCTTGAGTGTCTCTCTCTTTAAATCTCAATGCTGCCATGAAATACCCTATAACATCTATCTTCCCCAAGTTTACCCACATTATCCGAAGGCAACAAATTTGCAACATCTACACTGACAATCTTCTCATACAATTCACGCGATATTAAAGACAATTTGGCACCTGAATCTGCCATAATTTTTACTGTTTTACCATTTACCCATATGTCCGCATTTGGACTGTCACACACATTCTCCTCACCACATACCACCACATTCACTGTATACATTTCAACATTTTCCTCTACTTCCTCCCCGGATGATTATTGCATCTCATATAACACATACAAAACTTTCCTTTCCCTAGGCATGGTATAGTTTTTGCAACAACTGGCAAAATGCCACCACCTTTGTTGCATGTTACCTTTCTCCCTGGGCACACCAGCGAACCTGCAAAATGTGCTGCACTCCCACACCTTAAACACAACCCCTCCTCATTCTTAAACATGTTCACCCTTTCAACCTTTCCTTCCATGTTATCAAATCCACTTTGATTATACCCCTTCCAACGTTTCTTCTTTATTTTCTTATAATCTATATTTCCACCACACCACTCGCTCTCAAAACTTCAGCTTGCGTCACTTTGTTATCTTTTCTACCAAGCTTGGCAACACATGGCATTGTGTTTTCTACCCTCTTAGCTATCAATATCACCTCATCAAGATCAGGATCATCTTTTAACCATATCCCTTATCTAATCTTATCATTGCATCCGTTGATCATAAACTGATCCCTTATGTGTTCGTCCAATTTCTCCCCAAACTTACAGTTGACAGCCAACTGGCGTAATGCAGTTACATATTTCTCCACTGACTCTCCCTGCCGTTGCTGCCTTGTCCCAAAATTGTATCTTTCCAACACAGTACTAGTTTTCACTTTGAAATGGCGCTCTAATTTAATAAGTGCTACTTCAAGTTAATTTGCTCCACTCTCCATATCTATTTTGGAAATATCAGGTAGTGTTTTATCAATCCACTGCCCCTCATATCCTAGAAAATGCATAAATAACAAAACTTTCCTTTCATCCGAAATAGAGTTGCCACAGGCAGACTTTATATAATGAAGAAACCCTTTCTTCCATCGTGCCCATGTGATCTTTGTCGGCCCTTAACTAGCCAAAAACACTGGTGTTCCTGGTTCTCATGCTACAGCCATCTGCATTCAACGCACTCCTTGTTAAATGCACTTACACAAATGTTTGATTTTGGATATTGTTTTAGCAACTTTACCTGGAATACCTTGTGGCTAAGATAACACAAAAATCACTCCTGATATTGCAAACCAGCTGCTATAACATGTGCTGATGTAACATGTGTGCCCTTCGCATGGGCCGTAGATGCACATATTATTTCCTCCAATTCCTTTAATGTGAGCAGTTAATCTTAGGGTGTTTCATTGCAGCACCTGATTCCTTCTTCGTTTCTCAAGGACTGACACCCACGTTTCAAGCCAACGTGCATTTAATTACTCCTGGCATCTGCACCGTTTCATACAGTGCACCTGCTCGGATTCATTATGTTTTGGCCACTGTCTGATGTTGGCTAGGAGCGAGACAAAACTGCACACGCAACCTTGTTTTGGCTTCTCCTTGCCTAGCAGCGCAACTACGCTGATCGCGTATTGGATGGCTTTGCTTTCCTAAAACGTTGCACCCAACCGCTTCACAATTGCACGGGTAATGAGGGTGTTCCCTTTCTTCAATTAGGCTCCGCCTCACTCTTTCTAGAAAATGTTTACAAGTTGCTCATACACGCAACACCTACCAGCGGTACCAACCCCGTACTTGACCTCTGCTGACACTCTGATTGGTTGCAACGTATACTTTCACTTGTTGCCCGTAGATGCTCTGCGTTGTCGCTCAATAAGCTCTGTATGTTTACACGAGCTGCGAAATCCTTGTTGGTACTTGTGGGAATAAGGAAGATTACAGCCACTGCCCTTATCATGACTAGCTCCTCCTTTCGTTCAGTATTCACTGCCTTCAGTTTGGCAGCTCTCCTTTCACAGATGCCTGCGTCTTTACCTCCCTCGCCTCCTGCTGCATACTTCTTCACTGCTCCCCCAGCAATCTTATCATGTGTGGGAAAGCAGACCAGACTCCTCTGACTGTAAATTACTTTAAATACACCAGTCTAGTCACAACACGCTTCCTCTCATGGATAGTGGGGGTCAATCCTCTTCACCACTGTAATAAAGCTGCACACACGGTTCTGTTGTGGAAGAATAACCAGTTTATTCTTACAAGTAAGATCCATAATACCCACTGCACATCCTTCATAACATCCTTGACAGCCAACTGACTTCTTAACCAAGGGAAGACATTGCATTACTCCTAAACATTCTGCATGACATGGTGAGGATAACATTCCACTCTGCAATTCCACATTCTGCCAGAGTCACTATACAACAAAAACAAAGCACTGATAGCAGTCATAGGCCAAAAAACTCTCTGCCCACATTTCTACTTCAAGAAGAGAGGCCCACTGTCTTCCCATAAGAGCAAGAATCAAATTTAAAACACTGACCATCACTCACCAATGTCTTCACAAGAATACCCCCCTTACATCATCCCATGCATCTCAGCCAATCCAACTACGTGCTCCCTCAGATCCTCCACCAAATTTGCCTTACTTATGCCCTGTTTCAACCTCAAGTGTGTGGGAGGATGCAGCTTCATTGTCACCGACCCCACCCTGTGAAACAACTTCATGATCGCATCCAGAAGGAATCTTCCTTCACTGTCTTCCAACATCTCTTAAAAACATGGCTTTTTAAGAAATATGCATAGCCTCTTTGTTCTTCGCTCAACACTTCTATCTGTCTGTAACCACCTACTATGTACATGCGCCGTGATACCTTTGTGTTAGGGTGCTATTTCAACTTAAATAAATAAATACGATTCCTCACCAAAAAAACTGAAAAAAACACATAATCTGCCATTTACATCAAACACTAAGCATATCACATGCAGTGCATCACAAGGATCAAGCATCTCCCCGCTTCTCTTCAACATCTACATGACCCTTGTAATGAAACTCATTCAAAACGATGGACGCACAGCATAAAAACATGCAGATGACACCCAACCAATGTTCAAGATAACTTCTGGCCGAGACCGTTACAACACCCACAACAAAAGCTTCACTGACATAAACACCTTGATGACAAACACCAATCTCCCGCTTAATCCAGCCACGACAGTAATAATGATTTCCCCACTGGAAAACAGTGCAACACAGGCATAACTGACCTGGCCATTGAACACTGTATGTAACGACAGTCATAAGAATCTGGGTATCCTCATGGACAACGGCCTCTCTTTGAAACCACAAGTCAACGCAATAGCATAAAAAAATAACAAATAGACCTGCTACAATAAAAAAGAGTGATCCTCCTTTGCCTCCATTTCCCACACAATCATCTCCTTGGTATTATCAAGAATGGACTATGCAAATAGTCTTTACCTTCAAATGTCAGAATGCCTCACAAATAAATTACAACATAATGTTGCTGCAAGACTACTCCTGAGACTAAAAAGAAGAGACATCACACCGGCCTTGTGAAGTCTACTCTGGCTGCCAGTAAAGAAATGCATTAACTTTAAAGCTCTTTGCATTGCCATAAATCACTACACGGACAAGGAGCCAAATTCCTCCAAGCTAAAAAAAAACTGTTACTAACCAGGAAGAGCGTTAAGATCAAGCAACAACCTCCAATAGAGACAAGACCTTCTCCTATCTGATAGTCACACTATGGAACTCGATACTGAAGGACATACAAATGCGGAAGACTATTCAACATTCAGGAAATGACAAAAAACCTGACTGTCAAATTCACTGAGATTAACATAAAAGCACGACTATACAAACCATGCACCTTGACCAAACAAACACTGGACAATACAGAACCAACAATAAAACCACTCAACACCCAGAGATCACCAGAAAGCAACTAACCCCCATTCTCTTTTCCATATCCTTTCACCTCCCACGTACTACATACACCCAGAGGGCCAGTGAAACAACCCACCAAAAAACCATGCAAACCACAAACCCCTCTCTAATCATGCTACAAACCCAACACCTGCAGACAAAAAACAACTTAAACACTGGGCGCCACCCTTAGGGACACAAGCCCAAAGGCACTTTGCAAATCACACCTTGAAAGCTCACATGCACAGGCACCAGTTCCTACTGGTTCAGCACGCACATGCAGATGAGAACAACCTCTTTCCTATCCCTCTCCTTCCCACCAATCAACCCTACCCACTTTTCTTATAGAGCCATGAGTGCACCTGGAGACCAGCACATGGCAGCGGTGTGTGGTATAAATCAACATAACGTGCAAAACAGAAAGGTATGCATCTTCTGGAATTTTTCTGAACAAAGATAAATATCAAACATGCTTGGACAGGCCTATCGGTCAATGAGAAAGGACTGGGCAAGCAAACCTGTGTGCAGTGGCTCTGCTGGCTAATCTGGTCCAGCCTTATGACTTAGCTCATTGTGGAGCTGTTAGTCGTTTCTAATATTACTGACCCAATGATCTTTAACATGCAACATGTCCCCACTGCAACACATTATGAACAGTGGTATGCAAATGAGCTACACCTTTTTAATGTAGCCGTGTCATACTTTGCACTAGTCTGAGCCTATTAAAACATGTTAGGCAGAATTACATGCAGTACCCTTTGAGAACACTACACACAATTAAGAATACAGGTGTAATCACAATCTCACCTTTGGTACAAGCCTGTACTACACAGTTATGTGGTAGCAGTGGCTGAGCAGCCAGAATTATCTCAAGAGGGATGTGAGCAGTACAAGATGTTACACAAAGGACTTGTAATCACAGTAGTTCAAGCAAACACTTACTCAAGGTGTCTTGGTAAAAGAAGATACATATATTTACACATTTGGTTAGAAAACATTCCACTAGTAAGAAGCAGCTCAATGTTTGTTTGTTTGTTTGTTTGTTTATTTATTTGGTAATGTGCACCAAACCCTCGGGTAGCTGGGCACAACAGTTACAAGAATATTTAAGACTTAGTTACAGAATACAGGTCAATACATGCATCATAGAACATTTGCAATAAATACAGTTTAGGTAGGGGATACACAATAGCAGGTAGATACTACTTTGAAGGTCAATAATTGTACAGATATGTACAACGGTACGAGTTACAGGCGGGTAAGAGGTTTCTTAAATGTCATTAGTTTGCAGCGAGTTCAACAAGTTACGTTTACAACTAGAGTAGGGCTGTTCCACTTTGATGGCCGTGGGAAGTGTATTCCAGGAAAGAGCAGCTTTGACTGGGAAGCTGGTTCCACCAGCGTTGGAGAGTCTAAACCTAGGGATTTCTAGGCAGAGGTAGTTAGAAGATCTAGTGAAGTGACTTGGGTTTTTTCTAGTCAGTCTGGCCGATAGGTAGGGAGAGCGGCATTGTAAAGGCATTTAAAAGTGAGCGATGCCTTTTGAGTCATATTCTGTCACAAATTTTTAGCCAGTGCTGGCCTCTTCTGAGATTGGAGATATGTTCTCTGCATGGTATGTTCAAGGCTTCTCGCAGAGCATTATTTTGTAAAGTTTGCATTTTATTGAGGATATTCTTATTGGTGCCTACATATAAGGCATTACAGTTGTCTAGCTTAGACATTATTAAGCCATTAGCAAGCGTAATGCAACAAGGTCTGGATAAAAAGGGTCTTAGTAGTTTACAGATATAAACTGCAGATGAGGCCATGGAGCTAACTTGTTTTTTTAGAGATAATGTAGAATCAAGGTAAAAGCATTATGTTTTTACCTGGGTTACTGCTTTAATTACGTTGCCATCAATAGTGAAAGCAGCATAGCTGGGACCTAACTGTTTTAGGTTGGAGTCAGAACCCAAAATAAAGATCTCAGTTTTATCTTCATTCAGGTAGAGACCGTGTGAGGCCATCCTGCCTGAATGAGGAGGTATATCCTGTTTACTAAAGCATTGTCCTCGACAGAGTTGCCAGAAAGGGGTATAAGGATCTGAGTGTCGTCAGCATAGTTAGTGTATGTGACACACAGTCTGTCAAGTTTGCCGAAGAGTGGCTTAGTAAAGATGTTATACATTGTTAGTGAGCTGCATGAACCTTGTGGAACACCACAGGTAATTTGGGTTGGGTCTGCTAAGGCTGAGGGGGAGAGCACTCTCATTGTACGGTTGGCTAGGAAGGATTGAACCCAAGCTATAGCATCACTCGAGGAATTTGCAGCTGACACTAGGTGTTCGCATAACACTGCATGATCCACCAGGTCAAAGGCTGCAGAGAGGTCGAGGAGGAGTAGCATAGCTATTTTACCTTTATCCTTCAACTCTTCGATTTGTGTCTTCAGGTCAATTAGCACCGTTTCAGTCCCATGTTGTGGTCTGAAACCAGATTGGCTTGATCCTAATAGATGGTTAGCCTCCAAATAGGATTGGATTTGGAGGTAGGCTACTCTGTGAATAATTTTGAGGAGAAAGGGGACCATAGTAATGGGTCTGTAATTAGTAGGGAAGGCCGGGTCTAGTGTTTGTTTCTTGAGAAGCGGGAGTACCCATGATTCTTTGAGGCTGATCGGGACAGTACTTGATTTAAAGGAAGCATTAATAAGCTTGGAGATAAAGAGTGCTAAATCTCTAGCTGTGTCCTTAATTATTTGTGCTGGGCAACTGTCGCCCTGGCAGTTAGAGGGCTTCAGGGAGAGTATAACCCTTTCAGTTTCCAATATGGTGATATTGGTGAAACTGAACGGTGTATTCATGATTGGATTAGTAGTAGGTGGGGTGCATCTCAGTGGAGCGCAGAGAGGCTTTTTTGGTTGCTATTTCAGTCTGCAGAGTAGCAATTTTATTAGATAAAGCATTTTGGATGCTAGTGCACCATTGTTTATCTTTCGGGACATTATCTGTGGGTGGGATAGGGTTTTCCAACTCGCTGAGGATAGTAAAGAGCCCCTTTGGATTAGAGTTCGCTCTGGAAATTCTTTAATTGAATGTACTTCTTTTGGTGAGCATTATTTCCTTCTTGTACATGTTGGCAAAGTTAGTTAGTATGGTTTTATTCTTGGCTTTGGGCGAGTGCCGCCAGATGGCTTGGAGTTTCCTTTTTTGAGTCTTAATACTTTAAGCTGGGGTGTAAACCAAGTATTAAGATGAGACTTTTGTTTACTTTTGCGAAGTATGTCTCGCGCAATAGTGTCAAGGGCCTTCATCATGGCATTATTAAAGGTTGCTACTAGTGTGTTGGGGTCGGTGTTGTTAGTGATTGAGGAAAGGGTAGGTAGGAGGAGTGGAAGTAATTTTTCCGCATTGATGTCTTTTTTGCTTCTGGTGGGGAGTGGTGGTACTATTTCAATATTTTTCTGTTTTTGGGGCACTATGTCAGCCGGGAAGCTGATAAAGTTGTGGTCAGTCCAGGGTTGCAGGTTTATTTTAGTGATAGTAATGGCACAGTTCATATTGGGTACCCAGTCTAAGACTTGCCCTTTTATGTGCATGGGGCGATGACTTTTTGGGTCAAGCCTGTTCCGTCAGGATGATTTCAATGGAGTGGACATGTTTATCCTTGGGATCATTGTAGCCCAGATTGAAATCTCCTAGCAATAGGAGCTGTGACGTGTCTGAAATGTTGTTGGTGAGGAGGCTGGACAGGTCTTCTTTGAAGGTGCCAATCGGTCCAGGAGGTCTATTTACTAAAAATATAGTTAGTGTACTATTGTCTGAAATCGGAAGTTTGGCCGAGAGTAACTCGCAGGATTTTATTTCAGGGGTTGAGGTCAGCCTTAATGCTAGTTTAGATTTGGCTATGATAGCAAGGCCTCCCCCTCTGGCATTAGGTCTATCAACTCTAAGTTTTTGGTAGACCTCTGGTATAGCTAGCATGAGGGGTGGACCGGAAGTATCATGCAGCCAGGATTCTGTACCAGCTAGGATGTCTCAGTTATCCCTATGGAGTATGTCAGCAATGTATGTGGTGTGTGCTATGAGGGATCTAGCATTGATGATTACTCCTGTAATACTAGTCGTTTTATTTTTCCATTGGATAGAGGTTTTCCAATGGGGTCTTGGTTTAGGGTGGTTAGTTATCACGTGCATTTTTTGCATGGTTTCCGAGGGTGATGTGGACAGATTAAAGTCTAAGGCATGTGCATTATGCCTGAAGTGAGAGACTTGGGAGCTGAATCTATTAGTCTTAGATTTGTGGATTCGGGGCAGTCTTGCTCAGAGTTTCCGGTTTCTCTCCTGCAGAGTGCAGGGTGTGAAATTGATGCAGGCCCAGGAGCCTCCCAACATCCTCCTTCTTGTCTCCACGACTGAAGCTTAGGAACAGCGAGATCTGCAGGAACTGTCAGGAACATCTGCCTCAGCTACAGCTTCTCTTCATACTTAAGGTACTGTGCAAATGCAGTGTGGAAATCCTTTCTGCCGCGGTGAAAGTTTGTGAAACTTTCCCAACTTTGGAGTCTTGTTCACTGATAAACCGACAAATAACTCTTTTTCTGGCCAACTACTTCTAAGAACATTGGCAAAGACTTAACCATTTAATACCAGAACGGTGCTATCCTATCCAAGACACTGAACCATTGACTTTGGCCCAGGCCTATTGAGTTTTATTGCCTCTTGTAGTGAACTGAAACTATTTGCCCTTCCCATGAAAGTAATTGTACTTTAATTCTTTTAACCTTTGTCTTTCTACCCATTTTGAAAGTTACTGAAGTGCCATTTTGCTCCCACTTCAGGGGAGCCTAACTTGTTCAGAAACGTATTGGTTGTGTGCTGTAGTGTATTATAGTGTGATATTGCCAGCCAGCCAATCATGCCAGAGTGCATTCAGGTCTCCTAGGAGACTAAGCAAAGTGAGTATCGTGCACCTCCCTCACATCCTGTCCACCCCAGGAACGGAGGTGCCAGAGGAGGGCTTGAGCACTGAAGCCCGCAAAAGGGCATCGAACAAAGGGACCAACCTTGGTTTGGCATGCAGAGATAAACACCAGAAGGACCTTTCCTAAACGAAACAGTGAAAAAAGATGACAGGAGTCTGTTTTTACAGAAGAGTCATGGGCGCCATATTGGAAAACATGGCTGACCCGATTTATAGCTACCGGTGTTCGCGGTCGGGAAAAATCATGTTAGTTTGTTCTAAAACCATTGCCGCCAGCCATTTCAAGAGGAAAGGGTAACATTTGACTGTTACATGAGTGTTTAGACAAATGGCATGCTAGGGAACCCCTACAGTAGTAAGTCCCAGAAAAGGTGTTTAAAGCATGGGAACTCTGAAAGACACACCTGTGCCACTGCACTAAAGGTGCTGTGTGACACACAAGAAAAAGAAGATGCCTATGCAGTTGTTTTAAAACACCATATCCAAAGAACACAAAAGTAAAACACACATCTAAATACAGGAAAGAGTGGGAAAAAAAGGCTCACACTCTTTCCAGGTAAAAATTAAAAACCTAGAAATCCAGCAGTTGCTGTGGGTTTCAAAAGGTAAGGGAAATTAGCACATTCTTGAGAATTCACTCTAACACTCATCCCTCCCCCCCCAGACTAAGGGACAGGAGTGCTGAATCCACTCCTGGATGAATCCCCTTACTCCAGTCGGTCAAACATCCTGGAAAGACCATCAGCATTTTGGTGGTGATACCCATACCTGTGTTCAATGGAAAAATCTAACCCTTGCAGGCTGATTGACCATCTCAGTAGTTTAGGGTTCTCACCTTTTATTTGCATGAACCATCTCAAGGGTTGGTGGTCAGTCTAAATCACAAAAGTAGATCCATACAAGTATGGCATAAACTTCTTCAGTGAGCACACAATAGCAAAACATTCTCTTTAAATGGCTGCCCAACTTGTTTCAGGTTCCTTCAGCTTCCTGCTGATGAAGCGAATGGGGTGCTCCCTACCTTTCTCATCCAGCTGACTCAGAACTGCATCTATACCTGTATTGGAAGCATCTGTTTGCACAATGAAGGTTTGGTTGTAGTCAGGAGCTCTTAAGACTGGACCTTGACAAAGAGCTTTCTTAAGGCTTTCAAATGCTTTAGTGCTCTCCTCATTCCACCTGACCTTTTTAGGAAATTTGGCTGAGGAGATCACATTCAAGGGGGAAGGTATGGTCCCATAGTTATCTATGAAGTTCCTATAGCAACCAGTGAGGCATAGGAAGGCTCTTACATGGGTTTGAGTAGTAGGGGTGGCCCCGTTTTGTACAGCTTGTACTTTGCTAGGCAATGGCCTGATTTCACCTCCTCCTACCTCATGTCCAAGGCAGACCACTTTACTCTTACCACTTTGACACTTACTTGCCTTTATGGTCAGATGGGCCTGTTCAAGAGCCTGCAAAACATAGCCTAAGTGGTCAACATGTTCTTTCCAAATAGGGCTGAACACTGCAATTTCATAGAAGTATGCCATGCAGAAGTCCTCTATCCCATTCAGAACTTGATTAACCATCCTCTGGAATGTTGCAGGTGCATTCTTTAGTCCAAAAGGCATTCCCTTAAACTTGTAGAGTTCTGCTGGGGTTGAGAATGCAGTTTTCTTCTTGGCATAGTCTGTCAGTGCTATTTGCCAATAGCCTGCAGTGAGATCAAATGTACTGAGGTACTTGGCTGAACCAAGTTTGTCCACCAGTTCATCTATCCTTGGTAAAGGATGGGCATCAGTCTTAGTGACTGCATTAAGAGCTCTATAGTCCATACTGAATGTCAGCTCCTTGGATCCTGCCTTTGGCACTAATACAACTGGACTAGACCATGGACTTGTGGATGCCTCTATTACCCCGAGATCAAGCATCTTGTTTACCTCTATCTTTATGTGGGTTCTTACATGATCTGACATCCTGTAACCTCTGCTTTTAACAGGTAAACATTCACCAGTGAGAATATCATGCTGGCCCCAAGTGGTCAAGCCTGGTGATAGTGAAAACAGGGAGGCAAACTGATTTAACAGAAACGTGCACTCCTCCTGTTGTTCCAGTGTCAGAATAGAATAGAGATTGACTTCTTCTATCTTTTCATCTAAATTCTGTCCTCTGAGTAGGTCAGGTAGAGGTTTACTCTCCTCCTCTTGAGCTGAAGCTAGAAGCAAAGATACCACTTCTGGTCTTGAGACATAAGCTTTTAGACGGTTGGTGTGAAAGACTCTGGGAGCCTCCTTAGGATTACCTAAGTCCACCAGATATTTTATCTCTCCAAGTTTGCCCACAACCTTGAAGGGTCCTATCCATTTGTCCTGCAAGGCCCTCTGCCTTGTAGGTACCATAACTAGAACTTGTTGGTCTTGGGTAAACTCAACCATGTTGGCCTTCTGGTCATGCCAATTCTTCACCAGAGCCTGACCTGCTTTCAAATTATCTGATGCTTCTGCCATCATGTGTGACATTCTCCCCCGGAGACCTATCACATAGTCAGCGACTCTCACTGGCTTGGTGGAAGGAGCACTCTCCAACCCCTCCTTAATTAGGGCCAAAGGACCTCTAACTGGATGGCCATAGAGAAGTTCAATGGGAATAAATCCAACTCCCTCCTGAGGGACTTCTCTATTAGGAAATAGAAGGCATGGAAGTAGAAGGTCCCACTTTCTTCTAAGACGTTCTTCTAAAGCACCTATCATGTTCTTCATTGTATGGTTAAACCTCTCTACCAATCCATTTGTCTGTGGATGGTAGGCAGTTGAGAATGTATAAGTCACTTCACAGTTTTTCCACATGGCCTGCATATAGTGGGACATATAATTGGAGCCCCTGTCAGAGATGACTTACTTAGGAAAACCTACCCTTATAAAAATACCAAGTAGGGCCTTAGCAACAGCCTGAGCTGTAACAGTCCTCATAGGTATTGCTTCAGGATACCTAGTAGCATGGTCTACTACAACCAGGACAAACCTGCTGACTGAAGATGCTGGAGGGTCTAAGGGACCAACAATGTTGATTCCTATCCTCTCAAAAGGTCTCCCACCACTGGGAGAGGCACCAAGGGTGCCACATTCTTGACTCCACTCTATCCAGATGGCTGATTAGTGTGACAGCTCCTACAGAATGTGTCTACATCGGAGTCCAACTTAGGCCTGTAGAAATACAGAGAAAGCCTTTCCTTAGTCTTCTTGAAACTCAAGCGACCAGCCAAAGGAATCTCTTGGGCTAACTGTAGGAACTGTAGTCTGCTTTCCCATGGAATAGACTCGGTAGGTTCACTATAGAAGAGGCCATCTTCCCAGTACAGCCCATGCTTCCCTGGCTCTTGCCCTTCCAGCTGGGAAGCTGCCTGTTGGTGAAGACCTTCAAGGGTAGGACACTATCTTTGACCTCTGCTGAAGTCTGCCCTGCAGGGTCCACCTTCTGCCAGTAAAGACTGCAGCTCAGGATGGTCTGCAGGATCAGATCTCCAACAGGAGCCGGGTCTTCTTCCAGCTCTGATTCCTAAGCAGCTGATTCAACCACACTAGGTTGTTCCTCACACCCAGCCTCAGCTGGTGGATGAGTCACAGGTGTGACTTTGGACAGTCCTCTCGGGATGTCCTTGTAGGTAGCACAGGAGCGCTGGCTGGTTTCTTCCTTGAGGTTTTAGGTTTTGCCTTTTACTCCCTTTTCTTAGAAATGGCATTCAGTAAGTCCAGTGGACTGGGGGTTATATTTTCCTCTGCAATCTCCTCTTGAGAGCCCCTTAAGGTGCTCTCTCTGGCCTTCCTAATCTGCTCCTGTTTCCTTTTGCTGCGAGGCCTGGGGGTGATTGATACAACTTCAAGAGTTTTTAAGTCATTCCTCAACAGGACACTCCCAAATACTTCACTCTGCACACGTACAGGTATCTTGACAGTCATGTCATTGCACTGGATGAGAGCTGGTAATTGTGGAAGCATTTGGACAGGGCCTCCAGCAAGCTTAGTGAGGTATTGGTGTGCCTTACTTTGAAAAAACATTCATCCACTATAGTAATGCTGGCCCCAGTGTCTCTGATGCCAGGGGTCTCCTGACCATTCACAAGAACACTGTCTTTGTAATACTCTTTAGTATTGTATGGAATGGAATTGTAGACATCTAATTTCTGTTGTTCCCACAGACCCAGGGACACTAAAGAAACACCGGCTGAGACTTTCATGGGTTCCTCAGCCAGTAGGTGAAAGTTTCCACTTGCCATTTGAACTTCTTCCTCTGGGGAGAAGGCTAAGGAGACAATGTGGACCCCTGAAGGTCTACACTTACATGTGGGATCCCCTTTCACATGATCAGTTGACCCACAAGCAAAACATTTTCCAAATGTCTTTATGAATGGGGGGGGTTGGCCTGACCCACCTCTGGTTTTGCACCCAGGGTTACACTAGCCTGATTCAGTTTCCCATGTGGCTTACCCTTGTTGTGTTTGTGGCCCTCTTTTGGAGTGGAGGTATTGGAATTCTCTCTGTTATCTTTCTTGTGCTACTTTCCTTCACCCTTCTTCTAAGTTGCCCCAGAATCCTTGTGAGTAGCCCTGTTAGACACCCACAAGTTAGCAGCCTTTGCTATCTTCTTTGGATCAATTTCCTTAGAGTCAGCCAAGTGCTGTCTCAGCTCATGAGAGCAGGCATCATAGATAGACTCCAACATAAACAGATTTATCATACCTTCATAAGTGTTAACTCTGTAACCCTTAACCCAACCATCTATGTTTTTCAAACATTCACACGCCCAGGTAGCCCAAGGGGTACCATCATGCTTTTTGAGGGTTCTAAACCTCTTAAGATACTGGGAAGGAGTTTTCCCAAACCTAGCTATTAAAGCTAGCTTCACACTTTCATACTCCATTATGTCTACTTCTCCCATCTCCATTACAATATCAGATGCAACTGGGGGTAGCTTAGACAAAAGCCAAGGAATCAGTTGATTCCCTGCAATTTACTGAATCCCATGGTTATATTCAAAACTTGCCAACCAATCCAAAATATCAAGCTTAACATCATACATACTTACTGCATCTTTGGGCATGCAATGCCTCTTAGGACTGCAAGACCTAGAAGACTCTGGGAGAGAACCATTCTCAAGAGACAATTTCTTCATTTCGAGAGCATGTTGTAATTCCATTTCCCTCAGAAAATGTTCTTGATTATTACTTTCAGTTTGGGCTTGGATTCTTTTGAATTGTAACTCAATTATCATTTTCCCAAGAGTGACAAACTCTGCACTCAGTATTGCACCTGGTATCGCCCCTGTGGCAAAAGATTGAGGCCTAAGAGCAGGTAGAGGTAAAGTGAGGCCTACATCTTGAGACTCCTCTGCCTCATCTAACTCTTCAACATTTGAGTTAGACTCTGAAACATTATCATCCTCATCATCATTTTCCACATTTTCATTAGTATTAGGTACAGCAGACCTATTTCTTTGACTTTGACATTACAACAAATGTTCTATCAATTCATTCTTTTGCCTTTAACAGTGAAGTTCCTAGCTTTGCACATTTCTCTCAGCTGATAAACTGTTAAAATGACTAGGGTCTCCTGTCTGTAGCCATTCATATCAGGCATGATAAAACAATTGCTTTTCTAGTGGTGCTTAGCCTTGTGAGGGTTATTTGAACAAAGATAAGATCAGCACTCTCAATGTAACAAGTATACTGTATCCTCACCACTTGCCAACAGTGTTAGGCAGAATTACATGCAGTACCCTTTGGCAACACTACACACAATTAAGACTACAGGAAGAAGCACAATCTCACCTTTGGCACAAGCCTGTATTACACAGTTATGTGGTAGCAGTGGCTTAGCGGCCAATCTTATCTCAAGAGGGATGTGAGCAGTACAATATTTTACACAAAGGACTTGAAATCACAGTAGTTCAAGCAAACACTTACTCAATGAGTCTCGGTAAAAAAAAATATATATGTATTTACATATTTGGTTAGAAAACATTCCACTAGTAAGAAGCAGCTCAATATCACACTATAATACACTACAGTACACTACCAATAAGTTTCTGAACAAGTTAGGCTCCCCTGAAGCGGGACCAAAATGGCACTTCAGTAACTTTCAAAAGGGGTAGAAAGACAAAGGTTAAAAGAATTAAAGCACAATTACTTTTATAGGCAGGGCAAATAGATTCAGTTCACTACAAGAGGCAATTCAAGTCAATAGGCCTGGGCCAAAGTCATTGGTTCAGTGTCTTGGATAGGATAGCACAGTTCTGGTAGTAAACAGTTAAGTCTTTGCCGATGTTCTTAGAAGTAGTTTGCCAGAAAAAGAGTTATATGTCAGTTTAGGATCGAACAAGACTCCAAAGTTGGGAAAGTTTCACAAACTTTCACCGCGGCAGAAAGGATTTCCACACTGCATTTGCACAATACCTTAACTATGAAGAAAAGCTGTAGCTGAGGCAGTTGTTGCTGGCAGTTCCTGCAGATCTCGCTGTTCCTGAGCTTCAGTCATGGGAACAAGAAGGAGGACGTCGGGAGGTTCCTGTACTGCCCAGGGAAGAGGTCACAAGCTTGACAAAAATGTTGGTTTTAAGGTGTGAGTGCCTTAAAGTCCACAAACTGGTATCCTTCTCACTGGCTATCCGGTTTCCAACAGCACTCTGATGAAAATTCAACCAGTATGGAGATGGTGTCCAGGTGGCTTACGAGTTGGTTGTTCCCACCAGCTCAAGGGAAGAAGTCGTCCTTGAAGGAGCTTCTCTGATGGAGTTTCAAGGCAATTTGGACCTACAGCAGGGCTTCACCAGACAAACCAACAGTCCAGGAGTTGCAGCAGTTGTCTTCCATCAGCTCATCTTTGGTTCTTTCGTTCCAGTGGTTGACTCTGACTTTTAAACAGTACTTTCCCATTCATTCCAGCCTAGCTGTCACTCACACAGCAGGGTAGCTGTCCTTGCCGGACAATCAGCCATCCAATCACACCAGAGTGAATTCAGGTCTCCTAGGAGACTAAGCACAGGGAGTTTCGGGCACCTCCCTCACATCCTGTCCACCCCAGACACTCAGTCGCTAGAGGAGGGCTTCAGCAAAGGGCATCGAACAAAGGGACCAATCCTGTTTTTTAAAAAAGAAAACAATTATAATCATTTTTTACATTTTAAAAAAAAAAAATACAAAAGTAAAACACACATCAACATACATTAAAGAGTGGGAAAAAAGGCTCACACTCTTTCAAGGTAGAAAGTAAAATTGTAGAAATACAGCAAAGTTGCTGGGGTCCCAAAAGCTAAGGGAAATTAGCACATTCTTGAGAATTCTCCCTAACATATAGGTTATTTGTCAATTTCATTTTAACACGAATCCCCCCGTGATTTGTGACGGATAAGGAATTCATTAACAAGAAACGTGATGCCTGAACCGGAAACATTGTTAATCTGAAACTGGGGACAATGTTTAAACGAAATATAACTGGTTAATGGGTTGTTATAAAAAATCATCAGATCAAAAATATACCATCTCCCTCCTAAGAAGCCTTAATTTAACCAGGGCATTTATTTGGGTGATGCCCATTTTGTTTTCTTTTAATTTGACACAGTTGTTGGGCTAGCCTGTTATATATTACATGTATTGGAAGCCCTGCTTAAGACACACTAGAACTACAGATGTTCAGAGTAGACTCATAAAATGTCTGTAAAATTATGTCGACTTCTATAGTTAGCCCACACACGCAACCGTCACCAAGCAATACTGTAATGCTGCTGATTGTATTTTGTATGATTTGCCCATTGCTGCCCCTCCCGGGCCGAAATCTCCACTTTGCAATTATATTGTAGCAGGCGCAGTAGCAACAGTAATGTTGCTGATTGTATTTTGTATGATTTGCCCATTGCTGTCCCTCATGGCCCAAAATCCCGATGTTGCAATGATATTGTAGTAGACTGAGAGGCACACTGTAATGCTGTTGATTGTGTTTTGCATGAACTGCCCTGTCACGACCCAAAATCTACCAACTGCAAGTTTACGCCATTAGACACTGCGGTGCCCTACACTTATGATTACCCTCATATACACGTTGCACCCAGTGACTTCGCTCATATCCCGGATCCATCGGTCAGCAATGTTCTCACACGAGGACATGCAAAGAACAGGGACTATGTTACCATATTTTCTGCTCCTCCTGCCTCCTTTGACGGCCCTTCCATCCGATAACTAAATTTCTGCCTACACTAGAAGGATGTGGTACTGCAGCACAGTGCACAATCGACTCCGGTGCACACCAGCTTCCAGCTAGCCCCCCCAGATCCTCCCACCTCATTCCCAAGGTCACACCTGGGCTCACTGCTCACCACAGCAAGCCATGGCAAACCCTTTGCCATCCCGCCTCCACCAGCAACTATTTTATCCCTAGGGCAATGCTCACTACCACCAGCTGCATTAATATCCACCACCCCAGCCATCCTGGCCGACATCACCACCATATGCCACAGGCCACTAGTGTACCGTCCACCACAACCACCCCATCATTCAAGCCATACAGTACTCTCAACCCTCCTCAAGTGACCTGACCAGCGTTCACACAGTACAATGCCTGGGTGCACCCCAACTACACAGACTCTGAGGTAGAACGCTCACCATCGCTACTGCCACACACCACCCATGGAGCCCCCAGACTCAGATCAAGGACCATCCCTGCCTCTCTAACACCCTCTGGCAAGACACAGCACACTGCAACACCTGCTAGCACAACAACAACTGCTCAGCAAACATAATCCATTAAGTGCGCACTTATCAATGTGAGATCCCTAGGCGCACATGCGGTTAAAATCTACAACCTCATCCTGGCGTTACACCTCAATGTCCTAGCCACCACTGAGACTTACCTCCACGATGCATCTGGCCCCCTGAACTCCCTGTCCATCCCAATCTACATATCAGACCAACTAGATGGGATAAGAGGGGGAGTAGCCCGCACTGCCAAATCCTCCTTAAAAAACAGTACCTAATCACTACCTTCCACCCGAGGGTGCAAAATGCCACTCCTGAAGTTGACAATGGACCCTGAAACCACATTTAACTGGCTTTTGATCTACAAGCAACCTAACAGTCCCAGCCTCCCTGACCTCGTCATCCCGCTCCTGATCACACTACTTATGAAACCCCTCACCGAATGCATCATCCTAAGAGACCGCAACCTTGTAAATAAAAATGTCACTGAGCCAAAAGCAACTGCGTTTGCAGCTGCTCTCAGTGACATGACCTTCACCCAACTCCAGAATGCATCCTGGATTGGATACTCATGGCCAACGCAACCATCAACATATCTTCCATTGAACCGGTTCCGTGGTCTGACCACTTCCTCATCCTCTTCTACACCTCCCTGTCGAGGACCTACAAAACCATTCCTATTCCACTGAACCCTGTTCCATCCCACAACACACACAATCTGAAGCATGGAGATCAAAACTCTTATCTCTGTGCATCACTTGGCACCATTGCCCCATCCCAAACACACTCTGCTCATGACCTGGACAAACATTATCATGCCTGCCTTATCCAGGCACTCGACTGGCATGCTCCTATCAAATCTAAAATTCCTAAACCTCACAAAGCCAAAAACACCTGGTTCTCTGAGGAATTGGTCCTCCAGTGCAGGGAAAAAGAGCTCAAGAACACCTATGCAAAAAACACCCCCGCCCTAAGAACTGCTAGACTCTCGCCACTGCTGCCTTTAATTACAAGAAAGCGATCTTCATCTGCAAGTCTAATAGTTACAACAACAGAATTGCTAATGCAAGCTCCAACAGTAAATCATTATTTGCAATTCTTAGAAAGCTGGAAACTCTCATCAATCCTCTCGCCAGTACATGCTCCAATAAAGACTGGTGTGCCACAATACAAGACCCCTCACTCATAAAATGAAGTCACTACTAACTAAAATCAGCGGCAAAAAGACCCTACTTTCCAACAAAGCACCTGCGGTTGACCTGATGCCCCCTTACCTTGGTCCTCACCGCAAACTCCCCCCTTTTCACTTTTAGCCAAGCCACCCAGGAGCAAGTAGCAGTATATCAGGACGCTTAAACCCTTGAATTGCAAATGTGACTCCTGCCTAGCCCACATAGTGAAGCTTTGAGCTCCTTCACTCACTCCCATGATCACAGAGTTCGCAAATGCTTCTTTCTCTATGAGCATAGTACCCGCCACCGTAAAATCTGCCTGGGCTACACCACTATTAAAAAAACTCCCTAACCCCTCTATCGTCACCAACTACCACCCCATTACCACAATACCGATCTTACATAAAATTCTCGTCTGCCTAGACTACACCCAAGTACAGCAGTTCTTGGAGAGTAACCATTGTCTCGGCAAAAGGCAATCTGGATTTCGCCCCAAGCACAGTACAGAAACGGCCTTACTGGACTTAAAAATACAAATGGATTACATCCATGACTCCAGAAAACTAGCTATCCTCCTCCTGCTTGATCTTTCTGCAGCTTTCAATCTCCTCAATCACAACATCCTGTGCCAACAAATCCTTTCTTAGTGATCGGAACAAACATGTGTTCAAAGGGGATTCTGCAGCTGATGCTATTACTGCCCCTCTCAGCGTGATGCAAGGATCTTGTCTCTCGCCCACCTTCTACAACACTGAAACAAAACTCCTTTTTGATCTCCTCGATGTTAGAGGAATCATTTACACAATTTTCGCATATGATACACACATTTTCATCCCTCTCATGGGTGATCATAACACCGACACAATCAAAATTGCAGTTTAAAGCACAATTCAGAATTGGATGGCCGGGCATAACTTGTGCCTCAATTATAAAAAAGCTGAGCTCATCATCATTGGCTCCTCATGCTGTCATAGAGACTTGGCTGCTACCCTCTCTTCTTTCTGCATTGATGGCAGGTCCATCCCTGTCCTTAAACAAATTAAAACATTGGGAGTATACATGGACGTAGACCTACCCATGTCCACGCACATTAATGCCCTACCATCATCTACCACCTACACTGACAGACTTATCTCCCTGAGTAGACAGCTACTGTCACTGAGCAACTGTCTCACTTGCACAAGCTCTTATCCTCTCAGAAATTGACAACTACAACATACTACTCATGAGTACCTTGTCCGCCAACATGTCCAAACTCCAACTACTCCAAAATAAAGCACTATGCTCTGCCCTCAGCCTCACATGCTCTGACCACATCTCTGCCACCAGACACGATTCCCACTGGCTCCCCATCAAAGCCCAAGTGGAATTCCAAACCCTGTCCATTTCCGACCACTGTGTTTACAATCAGCCCCCATTTTCCTCAACAATTGCATCACCCAAATTGCCCATGTGTGGACTACACAAGAAAAAGAGCAGGTGAAGTCAGCTTCTGCCTCATGGCACCTGCACTCTGGAACTCACTATCCAACGTCATCAGAATAAAACAATCATTCCACACCTTCAAAAAACATGTTAAGACCTGTTTTTTTGATATATACGAGAAACTGTTTTCCTCTGTCTCCTACCTAGGTGACTACCATGTATTTTGTTATTCGCACCATTCTATGGTACCAACGCCGTGATACCTTCGGGTCTGGACATTTGAAAAATGTAATAAATAAATAAATTAATTAATATTATGAACTCATTTCCCTCTAAAAGGACTGGCCTGATTCCCAAAACGTTTAGCTCGGAGCAAAGTGAATTTGCATTGCAAAAGTACTCTTTGCGCTGTGCTAAATGGGCCTAATTCACACAAAAAGCACTAAGTCTTCGCTACTAGCTACTTTTTATGTGAATTAGGTCCATTTAGCGCAGTGCAAAGAGTACATTTGCATTGCAAAGTCACTTTGCTCCGCTATGTGAATTAGGCCTGGTGCAAAGCGTATTTCTGCAGTGCAAAGCCAGTTTGCTCCACATTAAACATTCTGTGAATAAGGCCCTTTGTTTATGGGCCATTAAATTAAGGCTGGTCTAAATTCCCTGAAAGTGAATTTTTGCAGGGAAAGAAAATGTAATATTTCTATTTGCCACAACTATTTGTCGGTGAGGTTGTAAATCTGCAAAGCAACATCCTTCTCTCCAAATCTCCACATGACCTGCCTCCCTTTCTCAGCAATCCAGGAATACTGTTTTTGTTCTGTTTCCATCACCTACAAAAACAGTTTAACATGCCGCACTGCCAGGCATCAGTAAGGCATGTTATCAGGCCCAGTCTGCAATCCCTGACCTGTTATTAAAGTTCTTCCCTTGGTGACCTTCAATTTCCCTCCATGAATATCTGGAAAAGTTCTAAACGTTTAGAGGATTATAAAACTGCATGCCATACAAATGGTCCATACTACTTATGTGCTTTATATCAACACCTTCCTTGGTGAAGAACATTAAGGCTTTTTTTTTTCTAATGCAGCTCCTATATTTTCAATTATATTCCAAGCCATTTCACTTGAGTAATCTCTTTTTACAAGGATTACAAATCTCTTTCATATTTTTAATTTAGGATTTCATTGACCCTGTGTTTTTCTGTCAACATTCCTCTTCAAGTGACAAAAATATAGATTTGATCAAGTGTTATTGTAATGTTACTTATCCTGTGTTAATACCGGTTTTCATCAAATTCAACATGTTTAAGAGTACAATAAATGGAAATAGGACATGAAAGTTTCCTTGAACCCAATCTTGGTTACCGATGAGGGGGGGATATGTGGATGGACCACTGTGATCGGTCAGTAATGGTCAGACTTTCCTGCATTGTTGTCTCAAGGCTGATGATATAAGATTATGTTTTATGTGGTCAGGGTCTTGGGTTCTTTGCTGATACCTTTGTATTCTGTGCAATTAAACATTGTTATCCTTGCATAATCAGAGACTTGCCTTCAAGCTCTACGTACAAAGAAATGGGGAAAAAACTTTAAAAGAAATAGATGAAATGGTACAACATTATTTGTGATAGAATGTTGTACCATTTCATTTATTTCTGTAAAAGAAATAAATGAAATGGTACAACATTATTTGTGATAAAATGAACAGAGAGCTGCGAGAATATATCCAATTGGTAACATTAAATATGCTGATAAGAGACTGAGACTCCCTCTAATACACTGACTGAACAGCTTCACACAATTTTGCACAGCTCCCACTCGCTTCTGTAATTACCTTATCTGTTCAGCATGAGTTTTCTCCGGCTATTCTCTTTCTGAATTTGGCTCCCTTGAAGATCTACCCCAGTGAGAACAAGCGTCTGCCATTCTCAAACCGGGGTTATTTCCTGGAACTCTCAGCTTTTGCAGCAGGAATGCCCCAGCCAGGAAAGAGATCCTTCGCCCAGTTCTGCCAGATGTCGCCTCCTTCCCCCTCTTCTCAAGCTTCTCCAGCAAAGTTCTAATCACAGCCTCTAGCATGATACTTGCTATGACGCTGCTCCAATCAGAATCAATCATGTCATCTCCTCCCTCACTACACAATGGCTCACTTTTATAGTGGCAATTGTAACAAACTGATTTCCTGTTCCTTCGAGCTCTTTGCTTCCTGTAGTTATGTGGACAGAGCAGCAGAGAAAAAAAATGAATGTGCGTTTAAAAGTTCACTTTCATAGTAGGCCTAATTCTGCAGTGGAGACACATTTTTATTAGTGGGTTATGTTAAATGAAGTTGTATTAGTCAGGTTAGTTATTAATAAGGTTAGTTATTAATTTTCAAATGTGTCTCTTGCAACACAGGCATTTCAGGTGAAAAATAGTGTGCATTTTGAATGTGCAGATGTGTGCTTTTAACTGTAAAAATGGATTTGCATCTTATATGTAAAAATCGTTTTTGACTGAATAGCCTGTCTTTACTTATATGTCCATGTTACTCTGGCAACACATATAGCAATGCACCACACCCATGTAGTGGTGCTGCATAAAAATGCTACCTGTGCAGTAGTGCTGTACTCTGTGCTGTAACACGCCAAATATTCTTACAGGTCTTCCTAATCAGTATTGCATCATTGGAGAAGAGCAATATTCCAATTTGCTCACTGCAGAACAAAGAAGCAGCTGTTTTAAGTTCCTTCCTTGCCACTGCCAGCTTGTTTATGTATAAACAAAACAAAAGGGGAGGCAGAACACAGCCATGTCCAACTCCTTAGGTTTATTTCATTCTCTTCCTGACCCAAGGCAACCTGGAGGAGTATCTGCTGTGCAAGGTTTCCAATTCAACTCGCACCTATCCTGGATTGGATCAGAGGAAGGGACTAGACGATGAGGGTGTACTCCGGGCTGAAGTGGAGTTCCGAGAGGATGATCTAGTGAAGAAGCAGATAATGGGACCCAGTAGAAATTGATTCATTTATCGAAGAGGGGTGTGTCACAGTCTGTGACTGTCGTTACTGATGAGGAAATACAGGCACAGGAGTTCCTGGAAACTTCCCAGCAGAAACAGATGGCCTCTCCACCCATCAATCACCCAGATGGTCCTGAGTGAGTAAGTACATTCGACTACCACTGTGAACCACTGTACAGTGGAAGGTTTTCATTTTGGAGTCCACATCAAATAACAAGAAAGCTGGGATTGACCAGGGAACTATGGGTTTAAGAGTGGCACATGGGCCATGCACAATCACACTTGCTGGTGGCACTGATAAACGTGTAACCTGCATATATAACCCAGAAGCACAAACCCCACCTTCATCCCACAAGCACAGAACAGTACACTCTAGCATTGCCGATTGGACAGGTACTATAAAATCCCATTATGGAACAACATGTCACAGTGCACACTTCCATAATTGGCTGTCAATACCCAACCCCTCTGAGCCTGACCGTGCACAGCCAGTGTCATGAGCACAGAGCGCTCACCAGCCCATGTTTACAAATGAGCACTTGAGTGCAGCCTGTTTGCTATGTGAGCATATGACCAGGTGCGGGTGGACTGTCCAGCTGATCCACACCATACACATGTACTGCCTATACGGTCTTGTGCCAATCAGTCAGGAGTACCTGTACAACACACCAACAGTGGATGCCATGGTTCAGAACACGTCCTGCACCATTACTGTGAGTGTTAATGTATATTCTATATAAAGAGCTTGATGAAATGTGGGATATTTCACTTACTCGCAGTAAATACTCCAGGTCCACAAATGGTAGATGTTGTATCTCATTATGTAGAGCTACAGAGAATCCAGTGGATGTTTCTCGGGAGATAGGCCAAATCAGCCCACTTTTAGATGTAGGTCTCATTCACAGTATATCATGACGAATGTGGAAAGCTGGCACCTTATAGAAGATGTTATGGTGATTTATAGGCTAATAAGTGATCATGACCCTTTCGTGTTTCTTTTTATTTTTGGTGCCTGGTTCCTTAGGCCCATTGCATAGCACAAAGAGTAAAGGATATGGGAAATGCTCACATGTATTCTCTAAAAATGAAATGCCAAAACTGTCTCATCAGATTGCCTGTTCTACGTTCATACTTTAGAGTAGGTTCTAGCATTACGGATATGTGTTATGGATACCAATTATGGATGTGCAATATGGATAGGGATATAAGAGATATGGGAGCACATCTCTATTATATGCAATCATTTTTTAACTGTATCTCCTACAATCCCGGGGAAATGATACACTTGCTCAGTTGGATGTTTTGATGAAGAGTGCAAGAAGGTAACTATGGACTATTATCCTATTTGAAATGGGAAGAGGGGAAGAATTGTAATTTGGTCAGACTTTTGTGTAACACATATGGGATAAGATTATAGAAAAAATTAAAATGGAAACTAAAATATTGGAAGCCTTAAAACATGATTGTGTTCTAAAAGACATACGCGCATCTGGGCTGATAATGCAAAAGGGGATTGATTATATGATCACATGCTCATATCAAGGGTGAAATGTGGGAAAACCATTTCCCCGCTTTTCACAAAATGCCCTGGGTTTGCAGAGAAACTGCCACAGAAGAGCATGATTGTATCCCCTTGGCTATACTACCATCCCTTAATATAACCCTTGCAGAAATACATTTCACTATAACAAGTCAGCAAAGCAATCAGGCTCCAGGAATCAGTACAATTCTGATACAACTGTTTACGTCAGAGTGCATCATTTGGACGCCTTTTGAATACACGCTTTTCAGTGACAGTACATTGAACATGTGGGTGCCTAACAGCTGGAAAGGTGCATAAACGATTCCCATTTTTAAGAATGGTGAAGGAAAGTGTGCAGCAAACTATTGCACCATCTCTCTGATACATGCTCGTCTTAAATTATATGGGAAGGTTCTTTTATAACACCTTGAAATCTGGTTAAAGGTTAATACTATGAACACAGCATTTCATGTTTTCTTGCTACACCATTAATATGTGACAATAATCAATCTCTATATCTGTTTTTTTGTGTGTAAATCTCTTCGCTTCAGTACCTCACATCGGATTGTGGCACCAGTTGGCAAATACATGTATCCAGGCGAATTTGCTTTCTGACATCTCCTTTTGGAGATGTGAAGCTCATGATTGGTGTTCCAACATCTGCCCCATGATGATTTGAGGCTACTGTTTGGAGCCTGGAATCAATGCTAGAACATAGATCCAAGTGCAAATTTAGGTTCTTAGAAAACCAAGAGGGTCATAGCAAGACCTCATAAACTTTCTCGGAACTGGTCTGAGTAACCTAGGTGCCGTTTTTTGAGGGGGATTTTGATTATGCTTACAATGGAAGTACGAAGCAAGGGAAGATAGCACTCAAAGGTACACACAAACCCTAATTTATCATTCCTGATTTTATTAATTAATTTTCCTAAATGTGTTTGGCCAGTGCAGTCAAGTGAACAACCATATTAACGTAAATCAAGCAGAGAATGGAGCATTTGTAGATGTGCAAGTACCCTCAACATCAATGGAGAGAAATACTCCCTTGGAATGCCCAGCAGACAAATCATTACCCAGTCTAAATAATAAGTTGCCCCCAGAGGATCTGTTTGAAATCTTGATTAGCAGAAGCAAGATATCAGGAAAGACGTCCGCCAAAACCCATCAACTCATAAAATCAAAAAATCAAAATATCAAAAAGCATCGAATTACGAATATCTCAAGAAAGTTTCTGCGCAACATCATTTCCAGTAAAGGCAGTCCCTGACAAGGTAGCGAGAAAAAATAAAGAAGCATGTGGAGAAGCAAAAGAACATGAAAACCAAGCTGACACATGAGAAGAGTTGCCGGATACATATGGAATTCCATCCGACTTATTAAACCTCTCAACATATGAGGACAAAGAAGGACTAGAATCTTCACCTGAAACTGTTGATTGTGTGCTGCCAAGTAGCAGCTCCCCCACAAGAGATAGAACTCAACCCTAGTTCCCAGAGAGGCAATGAAAAAAAAACCTGCAAGAGTTTGCATCTTGCTGCCCCCGATTAAAACGCCTCAAATAATTGACCACAAATGGGCCAGCCCAGTGTTTAAAATGATGGATGAAAAATTGAAGCAATTGGCTGATAAGCAAGATACTAGCGTTGGCCGACCTGGTGAGGGAATCCGAGTTTCAAGCAACGACCTACATTCTGAAGTTCAATTTGGTCCTGAAACCAAAACATTGAACGACCCCAGAAGCATTCGTCCGAAAAACAAAGATAAAGGGCCTGCATGGATCTTGTCAGCACAAAGAGCGACAAAAAATAATTTTAATACAAAGAAGGGCTCTCGCAGCGCGCAAAGCGAAAAGCAAGGACAGGAAAAAAAGCTGCAGTAGAAATACTTTCTTGTTTTAGAGCGCATTCCCATAGTGAAGGACGGCCTCATGTTGAATCGCAATAATGTCTTGCACCTTTTACATGATGTACCATCGCTGAGAACAATTGAATCAGGGGACATAACATGTGTACAATTCATTAAAGAACCTCAAAATGACAAAGTGAAACTACACATTGATTCTAGAATCATCTGTGATATTCTTTTAGATGCGGCCTCTGTGTTGCTTTCGCTGGGATTTGATATGTTCGAATTCAAGACTGATAGAAACTTTGATAATAATGGTGAATGTAAAAAATCTCTAGGACCTTCTGAGTTAAGATGGAATAAATTGGCCAGTGACAAAGAGGACCGAAATATTTAATTGAGCAAAAACATGGAAGAGACTGTAAAAAGCACTGAAACAACCAGTTTAACGAAAACATTCTTAACTGCGACCAATGAGACTGCCGAATAAATGCAACCAGATGAACAAATTAAAATCACGTTCGCTTGTAATATCACAGGACAAATTGCAGAACCTAATACAAGTACTGCACCATGCTCGGATGATGAAGACCCAAGGGTTTGGAACTGGATTGTCACATCCCTAACGAGGCAGGATCAAAATTAATGCCAGGATCCATCTACTAAACCAACGATCAGTTGTGGTTCCTGGAATACTTGAGGGTACAAACATTTGAAGCAGCATAACTGGCTGGACGGTCTAGACATAATATGTGTTCAGGAAACATGGATAACGGAACTTCCTATCTCAGATGCCTATGACATTTCTTTTAATCCAGCAATTAAAAAGGACAGGGGGAGAGCCATGGCCGGGATTTTAACACTAATCCGGAAAAGCCAGGGTTATAAAATCATGGAAACCAGAAACCTGTCTCCCTATATCCAAATGACTATCATGAAGAAAGAAGACAAAGATAAGGGTGGAAAAGAATTAATTTACGTCATCAATGTATACTGGCAGCACACAGCCACCAAAGCAGAGTGTTTTATTGACTCAGTAACTCACTTAATTGATGAGATAAATTAACAAACCCACCCAGCAAACATTCTAATGTGTGGTGATTTGAACATCAACTGCATAGTAGACAATATACCACCTTCAAACAGCAACGTAGAGTCCTTGAATGTGGCAGCACAATGGTGCGCTGAAATGGAGGCCAGAAATATGCATATGTTAAATGACAATACCCCAGGAGATGTACCAGCCAAAACAACCTGGAGGAGAAATAATCATGAATAAATCATGGATTATTATTTCGTCTCTGAAGCCCTACACCGACGGGCTTTAACACTACAAGTCTTAGAAAAACCTGAAAGTGAACAGAACATGGTCAAATTTTGCATTTGCAATTTGACTTCAATGTCTCATTACTACTGGAAGCACACTATTTCAACTTACTCAAGCAGGATAAGACTGAAACTAGACGACAACAGGGTTAAATCCATCAGATTGGCCTACCAGAGAGAAGATGAAGTACTGGAATACAGCCATCTCCTGCCTCAGTTTCAAGAAACAAGGTCTTCGCATGATGGGTTTTGCACCTAAACACACATTTGATCTGGAGGTGCTGAAACAAAAGTGGAAAATGAGAATGCAAATTCGGGCAATATTAAAACGAAGCAATTCTGAATCAAATATTGAGAAAAAACACATAACACAGACGAATAAAAATTGGCTTAAGTCACATAAGACAATCATGAACCAGCGAGATCCCGAAACTATGTTATCAATACTCACAAACAAAAATCATAGAGAGTTTTGGAGCATTATGAATCAACTTGAGGCCTCTCATGCTACTAAGGCAAATATGGTGTCGGAAAATGATTGGATTACTCATTAGAGTCAACTGTATAGTAAAAAGGGTAACACAAAAGAACCAACGTTTCCTTACTTGACCTCATGGGATCTGAAATTTGAGGAAACTAACATCCTGAACATCATCAAAAAACGTAGTACTTTGCGAGGACCTGCCGGGCTGACTAACTACACCCTTTAACTTAATCCAGAAGAGTAGGCTGGCCGATGTTACTTGTTATTCAATAAGATTCCTGATTTGTGCTCCACCCCGACATCATGGAAAAGTGCAATTATTGTCCCTGTATTTAAAAAGGGAAATAGAGCCAACCCTAAGAACTATTGTCCAATTGCACTTCTGGATGTGCTAGGAATAATATGTGCAACTATTCTGCAACACCAACTAACTGAATGGAGCCTTCTGAGTGACCATATTGACATAAGACAAACTGGTTTTGTGAAAGTGGTTGGCTGCAGTTTGAACCTTCTGATTGTGAATATCCTGAAAACGGAAACAATACTTACTGGTGGAAGGATTTATCTTGTGTTTATTGACTTTGCCCACGCGTTCGATTGTATAGACGTGAGATTATATGCTCCAAATTAGCCAGCTGGAACTGCCCTCTAATCTTACTTCTGGCAATAAGAGAACTCCACCAGAATACAAACATCAGAATTCGACTGGATCGAGCTGGGAAATTATCCACAGCAATATCTACTTACTGTGGAGGCATTTTTAACCTCTTTTTGTCTGACATTGCCCGGACCCTTCATAGTGCATTTGCGTTTCCTCCCAAAATAAATGGACGTCATATAAGCCGTTTTCTCTATGCAGATGACCTAATTCTGCTAAATGTAACTCCCATAGGATTCCAAAAACAACTAAACGCTTTGGAAATATACATCCAGACCAACGGACTCAGCATAAACATCACTAAATCGGAAATCCTGGTACTTGAAAACCTAAGAGGGAAAAATAGAGGACGCCCATGTAGATTTTGCTGGCATCTTGAAAAAACTCTCCTACAAGTAATTTCGACCATCAGATATTTGGGGATGTTAATCAACTCAAATGTGAACGACCTCCCATGGGTTGCGAGTGTAAAAACAAAATGCCATCAACTAGCAAACCAAGCATCAATCCTGCACAAAAAATATGGTTGATACTCACTTTTGCCAGTCCTTGCTTTTTACAAACAAAAAGCAGTCCCTGCGCTCATATATGGAGCTGAAAGTGCGCTTGGTAGCTCACACCAAGTCTGGAACACCCTTGAAAATATTTGCTGGTCTAAGGTGTTATGATTACCATAAGGAACCCCCACAGCATGTATCCATCCATGCTAGAATCTGTTGGAACATGCTAAATTTGTATCGTAAAATCACAATTAAAAACACTCCCTTGCAGTTTAAAATCTTGCAAAATGTGGAAAACGCCATTCAACAGAATGTATTAACAGCCTGGGGTGATTGTTGCAAAATTATTTTAAATGACTTAAATACCTTCATTGACACACTTCATACTAATCCAAACCTGGTCAAAAAACTGTTGTGGAGAAGCGATTGGATCGCAAATGGGGACCAAAGAAGGAGTCATAATATCATGAAACATATCCCCAGCGATAAATCATCCTTCAACAAAACACAACATTTCTTAAAATTGTTTCCTGAGCCACACCGACGAGATCTTTACATCAAATTTAATCTGAATCTGTTTAAAACAAAAGAGAAAGATAACCAGTGGGGGAAAAATGGTTCAACATCTAAAGTCTGTAGACTATGCGGTCTGAACAATGAAACATTGAAACATCTCACCCTATTTTGCACAGAACTACGCACAGAGAGTAATAAGTGCCTTGGACAATTTATACTGGAAAGACCACCTTTCAATGCCGACGAGTGGTGGCAAATACTATTTGATGAAACAGAGAGAAAATTAACAGTCGCTTTAAAATTTTTCTTGGAAGTTCTAAATAAGTGGCTTATAAATCATCCTGGTAGTGCCACACAGTTGCCGGCCCTTGTCGCTTCTATCTAGAAATCAGTGGTTTGATTGCTCCCTTTCTGTTTTTTCTCTCTATCTCCTCTCAAAATCACTTACGCAAACAAGAACGAAAAAACGAAATGTCAGCTTGCCCCTTGTTAGGCAGAATCCTGTGCAGTTCCCTTGGGGAACACTGCAAAAAGATTGAGACTACAGGAGTAAGCAGTACACCCAATTGGTAGCAGTCTGTACCACCCAGATTTACCTGGCAGCTGTGGCTGAGCCGTCAGACTTCTCTCAAGAAGAGTAAGGCAGTATATAGAGTATACACAATAGGGCCAAAAACATAGTGGAACAAGCAAACACTGACCAGAGATTTGTATCAAAAGTATATAATTATTTATTTAAAACACACTTTAGGTAATACACTAGCACTCTAAATCAAAAGCAAGTTAAAGCACAGTCAGATAAGGTATAAACACCTCCCTTGATGACTATTAGACAAGTCAGAGTTAAAACATCACTATTTGTTAAAACAGATGTGAGTGCGTAACCTAGATGGCACTCCAATAGTTAAGCTAAAGGGAGAGAAAAAGGCAGAGCATAAAGATAAAACAATTCCCAACACTTTTCTAAGTCCAAAGCAAGTCAGTGAAGGCAGTACACACTGTAGAGCCAAAGTTCATAGGCCAGGCTCACTTTAAATGGAGCAAAGTGAAATGTGCCCAGGATCACATGGTTTAAAATGCACTAAAAGTCTTTGCAGAGTTTTCAAAAGAGGATGGGGTGAATCGAGAAGTAAAGTTAGAAGGTCTGGAGCCAACCCAGTTGGAAAGCCAAGGATTTAAGGGTCACCTTTAGCAATCCGAAGAAAGGGAGGCCAGGTGGAAAACAGTACCTTAAAGAGAGAGGAAGCTCCAGCAGCGGCAGTTGTTCATGGCAGTGGATGCAAGTTGTGGTTTCGTCCAGGAGAAGAGAAGATCTCGTCGAGGTGAAAACTTGTAGTCATTGCACTGCCCAGGGAAGAGACCAGCCGCAGAGTTCATCGGTAAAAGGTGCGTTCCTTTTATTCGCGGTCCAAGTGGTGAAACTGGGCTATCCGGTCGCCGGGGTGCTTGGCATGGGTGAGTCGACAAGAGACGTCTTTGGAAGGCAAAGTGGCGAACTGGTTGATCCCACCAGCTCAGAGGGAGAAGACTCTTCCAGCAGAAGATCTCCTCTTGTCGTCGGGAAAGTGGTGAGGTCTTTGCAGCAGGGCTCCACCGGTGGTGTCGTCGTTGCAGAAGGCTAAGCTTCTTCCCTCTTCGGATTCTTAGGTCCTGAGGCGACTTCTGAAGTTCTATTCCCAAAAGCCCTGCTTTTATGCAGAAAAACCCCCATTCAACAGCCAAGCTGTCACTCAAACATGCTAAGTGGGGAGCCGGGCGGCTCACCACTGGGCCAATCAGAATAGAGTGCGACTTGAGTTGCTAAGGCAACGCAGTCCAGGGTGCCAATTCCCCTCCCCACACATCCTGTGAAGCCCAGACAGAGTGGCACCATTTGGAGGGCTTCTGTGGAGAAGCCCGCCAAAGGGTTCGACCTTGGTCAGAGTTACAGAGACGGACATGAATGCCATTTTAGAAAAGAGTTCTGGCAAAAAGACCCAACCGTTGATTTAACATTAAATAAATAAACCAGCGGTATCTTTACCATTGCACCAAAAAGTGGTGCATTTAAAATCAATGGGAAATTCCAGTGGAATATTTTGCGTGGTAACCACTGACACCAGCCAGAAACTCGACAAGGGGGGACTGGACAGTGACCCCTTGAAAACAGACCCAGGGGCAATATAATTAACCCCTTCCAGTACTTCCACTATATGATGGTTTGTACTGGTTCTGTTCACAATTCAGGACTAGTAAAGTCAATGGTGACTTTACATGTCCTGGGAGACAGTAGTCAGTCCCAGGGTATGGAGTCTATGTTTGGGGGTCACTATGACACCCCTGTGTTACTGCACTGAGGGTGCTGTGTAACACATACTAAAAAAATAGATGATACTCTATGGAGTAAAGGGCCCCATAGCCCATAGCACACAAATAGTCAGAAACATACCTCAAATCATGCCTAAGAGTGGGAGTAAAAGAGCCTCACTCTTAGCAGGAGAAAAAAACAAACCCCACAAAATCCAGCTAAGCTTCTGGGGGACTCACTAGGTTTGGGAAATTAGCCTTATTAGAGAATTCTCCCTAACACCCCTCAGAATTTTCTGGTTAAATTATTTAATGTATTTTGAGCCTTAAATTATGAGGGAGGACACTTTGTAGTGTTATCATGTCTATCTACTGTTGTGACTTGATGAAATCATATTTAAAGGTTTGTAATAAACCATATAAAATAAACATATTTTTTTAAAATAAAACATACTATAGACAAAAACAATTATACTAGCTACTGTTGGTGGCCTATATCATGACATTGTCATATGCCAATGCCATATACAGGGGATACAATGCGTATTACAGATTACTGGTAATGAGTCAGGATTATGTTATCCATCGTTGTACCCTGTGGAAATAAATATGCAGCTGATGATCGTGATAAAGATTAGAGAGACAAAACAGCAGTTTATCAAGTAAAAAGGGGTCAAGTCGATAACCTTATACAAAACCAAGAAAGGCAGATGTGATGTTGAAGTTTGACATAAGGGGCTAGTAAAATAGGCACACGTGCTGATGTGCATTCCAAATTCTAAAGTTGCAATTTTAAGAGTAAGGCAGATGGGGCAGAGTGGTCTAGGCTGAGGGTAGCTGTTGGAGCTCACTGGGAACGATTGCTAATAGCACACCAAAATACTACTGTGGCCTTAGGTCAGTGAGTCAGAGCTTAAGTCATGTTTTGATTTGCTTGTTTGTTTTTAGATTGGAGGAGGTTGTCCGAGTCGTGGGACAAACCCACATGTAATTAATTGCATAGCTCATGCTATCCTTCCTTTCACCTGGGTGCTAAGACACTTTAGTGTCTGTAATGTTTCTCAACTGGAACACTATATGAGGCAATGTATTCCTCAGAAGATGGGATCCCAGGTTTTAATGCCAAGAACAGGTCTGGCAATCAAGCAGGCATAGCAGGAGGAACAGTGAGAACAGCCCGCCTCGTTGCCTGCTTTGCTCTGCTTCACTGGAGAAGCTCTTTATAAAGGGAGCAAATGTGGAAGCTGTTGCCTGACCCCCTACTCACAGTTAGCATCAGGTGTCAGGAGTAAGAAACAGCAGGGACAGCGAGAAAAGCCAGGCCTCACATGTGTGGATGTGCTTCCCCGGGCGGAAAAGAAAAAGGGTAAACCATTGGTATGTCAAGTGTTCAGAAAATGCAACATCATTCTGCCCCTCAGATTTGGGTCTGGGTTGTCACAGCCACCAAGGAAACGAGGGAACCCCCTGAATGTTTGAATAATAGACACCCATGGAAATCCAACGATACATCACTTGCGTGAATTGAGCTAGAATTTCATGTTTACCCACAATGCACTGCAAAGTTGTAAATGTGACACAAAAGAGACTTTTTACACACATGTGTCAGTGGGAAATGACGGAAATGCTTATAAAGCACCAGTTGTCCCACCTTCCCACGGAAATGCTTATAAAGCACCATTTGTCCCACCTTCCCACGTCCACACAGATGTCCTGACAAAATCCAGATCTCATATGTGTGGGTGTGCTTATCTGGGTGAAAAGAAAAGGGTTGACTGTACCCAAACCTAGTGGCGGCCCTGGGGAGCCCCGGCAGGGTGTGCTTCCTTCCACAGAGGGAAAAGTTCTAACGTGGCTTGGCCAGAGCTCTTGAATTGGCTGAGGGTGCTGCCACTGGCCTTGGGTGCCTGTCTCCCTTGTGGGTTGACCATACCCAGGCGCAGAGGTGGTCCCAGGGATCCCTGCGGAGATCCTGTTGCTCCATGGAGGGAAAAGCTCTAACACTGCCTTGCCAGAGCTCCAGGATGGCTGGGATGCTGCCTGGCAGAGCTCCAGAATGGCTGGGGGAGCTGCCCCCAGCCTTGGCCACCTGCCTCCCACTTGTGGGTCCACCATCCCCAAGCCCAGCGGTTGTCCAGGGGAGCCATGACAGGCACCTCATCCATCTACAGAGTGAAAAACTTTAATGCTGCCCAGAAAAGTGCTCTAGGATGGCCAAGGGTGCTTCCCCCAGCGACAGTACCTGCAAGCCATTGCGGGGTCCCTATTCCTACCCCAAGGGAAAAGCTGTAAAATGGCCCGGCCAGAGCTCAAAGACAGCCGGGGATGCTGCCCATGACCTTGAGTGTCTGTCCCCCATGTGGGTCGATCATCCCCAAGACAAACGGCTGTCCCGGGGAGCCTGAGTGGGGTCCCTGTTCCTCCCTGGAAGGAAAATCTCTAGCACAACCCGGAAAGAGGTCTAGGATGGTCTGGGTGCTGCCTATGGCTTGGGTGGGTGCCTCACACATGAGTCAACAGGCTGGGGTGATGCCCCCCACCTGTCGCATCTTTCTCCCATGTGGGTCCACCGTTCCCAAGCCCAGCATAAGGTTCAGCCTGCGTTCTGAGCAACCTGATCGGCTGGAGCACACCCTCCGCTTGCTAATTTGTAGTAATACATGCAATGTGTTAAGCAGTTCAATTGCAAACCGTTTTAAACGGGAGCAGGTTTGACATGAACATGCATTAAGGGTTGTGGAAAAGTAAATAGTTTCTCTACGCGAAAATGAAAGTATTGCCCCATGTTTTATCTGTCTCGTTAGCGGGCCAAATAGGATGTTGCAGTGAAAGTACATTTTCTCTTAGAGAGTAAGGGCCTGATTCACAGAGCTTTTTTCAATGGCATTGCACCATTATAAAACACTCCTGTAAATGAGGCCCAACGTTACTTGTTGAAAGACATCCTGCCTGTAAATTGCATGATTGCTTCCCTGTCTGATTTCAAGTCAGAATGTTCAGAGTGCAGTCAATACTAGTAGTTATTGATTGTAATCTGAACATTCTGATTTGCTAAGATTTGAAAAGAGGGATGTCTTTCAGTTAAGTGTGATGCGAAAGACACAATGTGGCTGGCACAAAAAAAGTAGAACACCAAAGCACAAGTGTTTGTGCCTTCAAAAAATAACGTTTCTACATGCTTCTAACTGTCCAAAGGAGAAAGGGTAATGGAGGCAGTTGTAGTCACAGATCAAACTCAGGATTAGAGACTGCACACCCACGATATTTGCAAGCAAAGTAGTGCCACAATTACCCAGGAAAGGGTTACTTGCCAGACAAGAATGGGAATATTGAATAATAGCGTGACAACTGTGATAGAAGACATTTACCAGCCAGATAACTAACTGCAAGTGTATTGATATTGTCTTAGTTTTCTTTTTCAGATGTTTAGAAATTAAAAAGGCATAAACATGATAATTGTAATTGTAATTGTTTTATTTGTTCATTTTAATTAGTCTATTTTGTTATATTTCATTAAATATTGATACCAGGTTTTGGCAATTTCAACAAAGTTAGAAATAAAAAAGCTTCACGCTTATCAAAATTCATTTTTCTTCAGACAGTGTATATATGTTTGTTTAAAAAGTGGGTTTGTAGGGAGGGTTCTTTTAAAGTTACGTTTAGTGGACCCCAAAGGACCATGCTGTTAAAGAAAAAAATATAGGAATATGTTATGTCCAATGAAATGTAATTCCACATGGGGAAAGCTAGTCTTTTTTTCTTCCCCAAGCAACAAAAATATGAAGCGTTCACTTCAAAATAATTCATTTATAGCGAAAATGGTTCCCTAAGTAGAAGTCACAGTTTTCAAAAAGTGTCAGCTGGCAGAATATTAATACTGATTTATGACGCTCGCAATTCACCATGGTATAAAAGCAAGGAAACCCCAACAGAAATCAAAACAAGTGGACTTGTTCCACGCTGCAAGTATGTCAAAAGTCTTCCAAATATAAAGATAGACACAACGTCTTCAAGGTAAAATGCAATTATCGCATCCACCCAAACTCTAAAATGCTCTGATAAAATGCACATTTTCATTCGAGACCACCACGATTAACTTGTTTCTCAGGAGAAAAAAAGTAAAAACTTGTATTGCCTCAAATGTTTCCATAAAACAAACTAACTTACAGAAATAATGGATTCATTTCACAGGCGTCTGCTCCCTGACCCTATTTAGAAATCTGTAGAAAAGTGGGACGATAGCTCGGGTCAGTGAACAAAAGGCTAGAAGAATTGTCAATCAATGTGATTTAAGGCAGGGTGTCACAGTGACACAGACCAGGAAGAAACAGTGAACTCAAGGGCTATCGCGGGTACAGTGAACTTAGGGGTCAACACGGGTAGCATGCGAAATGTAATAACGTGGTTTGAAATGCAGCACCGTTTTTAATCGACCTCATCCCAATTTATATTCCATAAAATTGTTCCAAAATAACTCATGCAGTATATTACAAATACGGCATTATTATTATCAGAATACAGCATAAAATGTTTCCATATTTGTGGAGCTAAGCATATTGTTTGTGGTACATTACAGGGGTACCTAAAACATACAAAACATTGCTCTCCGAATGCCAGGTCAAAACGTGGTAGAAATAGAATATGACATTTTGATCTCTTTTGTCCGCCTTTTGCTTATACTTGGATCATTATTGACTCTTATTTGCATATTTTCCTTCTGGGCGGCCAACAATGAAGTCTTAAGTGCATTCCCGTTTTCCTCAAACAGAGATAGACATGCATTGTTCTTGAAGATGTGTGCGCATTGCCACATTATTCAGAAAGTGGGCTTAATTACAAGTTGGCTAGTGTGAAATGAACGTGCCGGTATTACCACATACCAGCATGTTTCTGCACTGGCCAACCACAAGTTTGCCAGTGAGGTGCTGGAATTACCTCCACCTAACAGCTGAAGGTTATTCCTGCACCTTACCGGAACAAATAGCAGCTATTATCGGAACCTGTATTACCAGCACATGTATTACCAGTGCCGATAATACCGTCGAATCACCCCATGGAGTACAATGGGATTCCATGGAATGTGATTTACCACCAACACTGGCAGTCATAACCCAGCTCTAATACCTCTGGACCGAGTGCCAGTATCAGTATTTCAGTTTGCAGGTATTCTGGCGGATGTAACACCAGGATACCAGCAAACTTGTGTTGGGATGAACGTCCAACGTACCACATGTGAAATGAAATAAAAACTAAGAAAATCCACAAAACACAAGTCTAAAGCCACACCTAAAGACAGAGGTCAGAAAACCAGGTCCGGCACACCAACATTTTCACCATATCCCTTTGATGAGAGATAAACAGCAGACACCAAGACACATGCATACACATTTAAAGTTCATCTTTGTGGAAAGATGGCAGAAGTACCTAGCCAGTAGGGAACACATCAAGAGCCAATGTTGCACAAACACACACATGTGCAAGAGAGTAGGCCCAAGAGGTAGGGAGCATTTTAGGCAATAGAATGAACATTTATCAGATACAGCAAGCGGTAGCAGAAATAGAATACAACATAAGCATAAAATATATCATTTAAGAGTGAACACATAGAGTAGGCGGAGTCAGGGCAGCAGAGTCTTTCGGTGGAGCAGCAAGTTACAGACAGCCCTGTCCTCTTTCTTTGTTTGCCATAAAACCCACGGAAGACCGCAGAGCTGGCCGAGGAGTTAGGGCAGCAGAGTCTTTTGGTCTTTGGGCTCTGCAGGCTCTGCGTAACTCATCCACCCACCCTGAGCATGAGCCGAGTACGAGACCATTCACTGAAAATCTCAGATCGGGGAGCCATAGGGAATCTGGGCTGTGAACTGGTGATCCGTAAGCACACCCTCCTCAACCCTGGACTGCCATTGTACCAGCAATACAGCTACAACACACCGGTAAGCAGAAAGCAATAAATCCCTGACTGACAAGGGAAAATAACCTGCATGAACACTGGATCCTACTCTATAGAGCTTTTATACGAGCGTGAGACTGCGGGGGTTTCCCCCCTTTGATACCGCCCTTGTTCTGAAACCACGATTTCACGATTCACAGCCTCCCCCCTGCAGGTGCCTTGGCCAGGCCAGGCTGAGAACAGAACTGAAAACAAAGCCGCCGACCTACTAGAACACAGTGGGGTCTGCACAAGAGCAGGAGACTTCGGGACCCCTCCCCTTTGATCTTGACTGTGTCTCTGACCCCCCACCTTCCAGTTCCAGGAATCCTTACAAGTACCAGACCTAATCCATCTGAGCCACCCTCACGAGTGGAAGACTGCGGGGACCCTTCTATTTGATCCTCCCGTGGCCTGATTCACGGCTCTTTTCTGTCACATCTGCTTTCTCTCTGCACACCTCATTCACATACCTTTCTATCATTAGCTGTACTCCCACGGTCTCGAGAACTACTGCGCCTCCTCCAAAAATAACTCTATCCTATAATATATTGCTCCAGCATGGATGCCCTTTCCATTCCACAAACCTGACAACGTACAAAGCTCCTTGCACACTCAGTGACACAAAAAAGCGACTCCAACTTTCCTAATGGCGCACAGGACAGCACACTGAGCCATCTGAAGAGCGAGTGTGGTGACGCCCTCCTGCCTCCCCAGTCGCCGACACGTGGCGTATTAGAAGGGCATTGACTCCCCTCTGTACTCCTCCCTTGTTGGCTGCCATCTAAATGGCAACACTGACAATGACCATGACAATGTTGCAGAAGACACACTTTTCCTGAATGATGAGTATGATGCAGAACCAGCAACAAGTCTCTCCTTATCCAACAATGACCTCAATACAACCCACAAGGGATAACAACCGTTAAAAAATGAATTGCAACAGAGACCCTTCTGAGAACCTCTCAAACACCAATAAAATAGAAAAAATAAGAAGAAGTTTAATACCAGCAAAAGTGATGACCTCCATAGGACTTTTCCTCTGCCCTAGCTATACACAGCGAAAACACAAAACAACCAGGACAGCGCCAATCCACGGTGTCAGCAAAAATTCATTCAAAGAAACACAAGCAGAACAAATGGAAAACCAACATAAACTTGTGAAGGAAGAACATAATACAACTGCACTCTACGATACCACAGACATGACGATCACACCTTTAACAGCACAAAAGAGGCGAGCCCTTCAAGCCAGAGAACACTGGCTACTTAACTATGAGAACCATTCTGTTGATATTTGCCGTAGTTAAGTAGCCAGACAATAACAAGCGCAGTGCTTCCGCGACTAACCCTGAAAAACAACTTGCCACCTGACTTTCCCTGGATATCACTGAAATTGAGTCAATCATGAAAAACCAAGACAAGAGAAAAGAAATCTTTGGCAGTCTTCGTCCTGCAAACTTCAACGAAAGAGACCCAGATAGACACTTGTCCACCTAAAATGACATAACTTTGGTCAGCTCTGATTACAGAAACAACACAACACAAACTACACTTAGTGAGAAATATACTAAATCACATAAACAAATACAATCTCCAAACGTACCTCAGATTCCACCTGAAAACCATCAACCGGCTACCAGCAACCATGGCAGAGCTACAATGCACTATGATCACTGGCACCAAATTGGCTCTAATTCCATTTATGAAACTCTACGAGAGTATCAATGAAGCAATATGTGACCAAGCCACTCTAATTGCAATGATCCACACCAAACAAATCCATATGGAGATGTTTGTTGGAAAGATACAATCTAGAATGGACATAGAGGCCGAAAACAGTAACAACTGGCAGAATCGTCTACATGACGTGGCAAGACAAGATCAAACAGAAAAGGCGCAAATTACAAACATGCTAACAAACCTACTTCTTAGCTAACAACAAGAAAGAATGCACAACCAAGAACTAAACCCGCAGAAAAACTTCCCCAACAATGAAACAATAAAGGAAACACTGAATCTAACCCAACAAATGCAAACCTCTCAATCCGATTTGCAACCCCCATTTTGCCTCCTCAGTCCTCACCTGCCCCTGAAAATGGCACAGAGCACCATGCTGCTGACACCAACTCCACTGTACCACGCCCAGAAGGACCCGATGGAAAAGGAAGCAATGGACCAACCAAAACCTCTGCAGACACCTATTTCATTTCTGATCAGAACAAAAAACCTGTGACCAAAAATGGCAAGAAAACCAAAAATACGCATAGGAAAACAAAGTATACCAACAAACCATGAAGGAAAGGCTCACAAGCATTTCTAAGAAACTTAACTACACCCAGAACAAACAAAATGACTATACCAAAAGAGACCAGAATCAAAGTACAGAAAAACTAAAGTCCCAACTCTGAAGATCCCAAGACAACAGAAGAACAAGAAATCATAGACAAGAGAGCCACCCCAAGAACAAGCTGCTGCAATTAACATCAACTCATCTGCAGAAAGAAATGACACCCAGTTGTCGGATGCACACTGTGACTCTTCTTCATTGTGCATTGTTGACGAATATCTCAAGGGAAACACAAGAAGTAGTGAAAATGAAATACTTACCTGTGAAGAAATTTCCAACATGGAACAAGACTGGTCAGAACTCTCACTAGTCCAGGACCACGGAAGACACCCTATGGACCAGGAATCCACACAAATCCACTCTGAAAGTCTGTATCAGGAAGAAAATGAGACGCCACAAGAACAGAAGCGCGCGTATATCACTGGCACCCAATCTCACATAGCCGAAAACTCCAACACACTCTAAAACTACCAACTTTCATCAATCCACACAACAAAAAAAAACACACAATTGAGATCTATCAACCAGATCAGATAGATGATGAGCTAATCCTGAACAGAACAAACTTGACAGTTTCATGCAATTTCTTCCCTGCATGACATCCGATCAAGCGACATCAAAGTGTATGAATTCCCGGACGAAGATAAAACTGATGCCATACTAATAGAACATACTAATAGAACTACATTCCCATCACATTGGGCCTCATTAGGAGTATGGTGGTAAGGCAACAACGGTGCAGGTATCGATACCGGCACCGTTGTTACCATACCACCATACTACGAGTTCTGCTCGAGGGTGCCCACTCTGTGACGGATACATGAATCATACGTCTCTTCCCTTCACTCAAATCAAAGGCCGTACCCAATCTGGCCATATCACGCTGTGGAGATCTGAAGCAAACTACAGACTAACCGAAACACTATCACCCAATCCTTGGTTCCAACTAGCTGTTCTTAAACAGAACCAGAGTGAAACCCACAAACCTTAATGCAAAGGATTCCCCTTCTCTGGCTATTCTGAAGATCTACTGGAGCCTGTCTCTCCCATCTGACGAGGAATTCCAGGACGAAAAACAGGCTCAAATTGACACCCTTTACACGAAATACAGATTTCTACAAGTAATCATTTGCAGGCACTTGAACCTCCACATATTCCAGAAAGATGGAGAAAGAATTCCTGACAACGAATTAAGCGAGAAAGCCAAATCTTGGTCTGCAGCACTTCGGAGGCGAAATTTCAGACTTCTGAATGAGAACATAAGAGGAGATATCCCTGCAAAACCGATCTGGTGCAGTGGGAAATCCCGCTGACACCTTGACTACATCTACACCTCTCCCAACTTATACCCCAAAATCTCAGAACTGAAAGTTACGACTGAAAAGAACAGCGACCATGCCAAACTTCAAATGATGTGGATCTCCCACATCAACTCTTAGACAAGATAAAACTCCCGGAATTAACCACCAATGCTGGCTTAAATCGATTACGCATACCAGAAGCAAAAATAAGAGGACTGGAAGACCTATTCAAATCATCTAACAGACACGTCAAAGAAAAATTAAATTATGAATGGCTCCGAGCCCCTTATTTTCAGAGAAATGCCCAAAGTTCATCTAAGACAGTGCACACACATGCCTACCTCGAAGCAATTACATTGGCAAAGAAACAAATGAGAAAATCTCTGAGAGCAGCCAAGAAAACTGACTCCACAGACCAAATGTCAAAAATCAAAAATATAAAATCAAAATTCAGAAACCGGATCAAGAACAACCGAGCTACCACGGCACAACCAAATGCTGAACACATGCTGGCTGCTCTGAGCAAAAGAAACACCAAGGACCTTTCGTCACTCCTTAACCCAACCCAAATCACTGAACAACATCTAATCGCGGAGGTCCCTGAAGAGGCCTGGATTGCTCACTTCCACTCCATATACAATGCGAGTTTAGAACAAGAGAGAAACAACATCCCTGCCAGTACTAAAGAGAAGCCATGGTACAACCAATGGGATTATGAAGAAATTCTCTCTCACATTAGAGGACTTAACTCCTCAAGAGCTCCGGGCCCCAACAGCCTTAGTAACACCATCATTAAAAGCCAACCTGAAGCCTGGACTAAACTAAGTGTGAGGCTCTTCACCCTATTTTCTGCAAACAACTACATACTAAAATCCTGGAAATTGGCGATTGTCATTCCAGTCTACAAGAAAGACGAGAGAAACCTGCCTCAGAATTACAACCCATTGGCTATGCTTGATCCAAAATCTTTGCATCAATCTTAGTTAAAAGATTTAACGAATGGACCAAGGAAAATAGTAAACAAGACCCTTGTCAAACCGGATTTGCCAAAAATGTAGGTACCAATATCAATCTACTAATTCTCAATATCCTGAAACAGAAGTCGATCAGAACCTGAATCACCACCCACGCTATCTTTGTTGACTTTCGAATGGCATTTGACAGCATAAATAAAAATGAACTGATGGAAAAACGTTCTAAACATAAACGCCCACAAGAGTTGCTTGAACCCATCAAGGCACTGTAAAGCAACACCACTATTAGAGTCCTACTTACGAAAGATGGAGTCCTGTCCACTGAGATTCATACCTGCAAGGGACTCAAACAATGATGCCTGCTGGCTGACACCCTTTTTACTTTTTAGCTCCTAAACATTGCTGAAAACCAAAAGATACCAACATCTAACCCGCCAAAACTAAATGAAACGTCTGTCCCATACATTTTGTATGCAGATGACATTGTAATCCTCGATAAGACCAAGGTTGGCCTCCAAAAAAGACTGAAGAAACGGGAACATTTTATAAAATGTAACAACTTGGATATCAATCCAGGAAAACCCCAAGCTATGTCACTCGGTCTCTGTTCCAAAAAATAACACAATCTCTTAAGATTCCACCTTGCAGGACAAACAATAGAAATAGTCAAGGAAATCAAATATCTTTGTGTTCTGATCTCGCAATCCAGCGTGGAACAGTCCTGGTCTTACCATCTAAGACGCAGAGCCCTGACTCTAACCAGACAAGGCTTGATTATCCATCAGAAATTTGGCCAATTCACCATGAAGCCTGTGATAGTGTTTTACAAGCAGAAAGCCAGTGCCATACTCTTATATGGGAGTGAAAAACTAATCAACTTCTCTCCCAAAATTTGGCCAATGGTAGAAGGCCTCTTCTGGGTTAAATATTATGTTTGGCTCAATCATACCCAATGCCGAGAACACGGCATGATCTAGGACTACAATCACTAAGCTCCATCCAAAGATGGAAACAATTGGACACATATAGAAAGATCACTAACAATGACAAAACCCTCACTACTAAAATCTTTTCTCGAAGAAAAGAAACCCAAACTATAACTACTTTCGACCTATGGGAAAAAGCCTGTCTTCACACCCTGAATGGAAACAACATTTCTGTTGTGATGCTAATAAATAGACCCACGAAGGCTAAACAGAAAATTAAAGACAACGATTGGATAAAGACATGCACCGATAAGGCAGAGTACTAAATTAATATAAGTTCTAACATGGAAATAAGAGCACACATTGAACTTCCACCCTACTTGAAAAGATTCCCCTCAAGAATAATGTGTGACCTATAGCTCAGACGACGCTTGAAAATTCTTCCCACCAAAGAATACTTAGCAGAAACCAAACAGATAACAACTAAAGAAAACTTCTGCAGATTCTGTAAAATTGACAACAAACTCGAAACAATCCACCACATCATCATAAATGCCCCCTACTGATCGAAAGAAGGAAGCATATTTCCAACATAATGAATCCACAGACATCCAGCTGTGGAGAAAAAGAAATGTGTTTCCAAATAACATCCAGCATTGATCGGAAACTGATTACCACAATCATACAATTCTGGAATTTCATCATGTCCAAAGAACAATGCTAACCAATTACACCAAACAATAGAACCATGAAGACATGTCACTACCCACATGCGAAACTCGAAATGTTGTTTAAAGAAATAAACATAACGTAAAAGTTTGTGAATACAAACTAATAATTTAAAAATAAAAAGAGTAGGCCTCAACATAGAGGTAGTTCATAGGCTATCTAGATTTTAGTAGGCTTCAAAAGCTTGTGGATTATTCCACACAGTAAAATGCATTCGGTTTCAGTTTACACATGAGAACTGTGCTGACAAGGCTATCAGCTTTGAACATGGAATAAAGTTACACTGGGATTGGTCAGGGGTATGAGATGAAATATTTTCTCAAGCACAGAATATGGAAGTATGACTTAATCAGATGTTGCAATCATGAGCAGACCTTGTGAGGGGAAGCTGTAAAATGCTGCACAGGTATTGATTTTGAATAGAATAGTGCAGCAAGGTCCCACATGTCTATGATATGATATATATGGCATTTATAACGTGCCTATGCACAAGTGTTTCAAATGAAACATATTTCTAATAAAGTTCCTGACCATGTTCTTAGAAACTAATAAACACAAGGCCACAGTTTGGTAGGAACGAGGCAATGGCCCTCATTAGGACTCTGGCAGAAAACCATGGTGTTATTAGCACCATGGTCGATGCCGGAGTCCGCCATGGCGGAATGGGGAATTACCACCCCATTCCAAGGTTGGCGGGGCGGTAATTCCCCATGCCACCATGGCCCTTCCCCATTCCCATTTTTGCCCCAAAGGGCATAATGGAGAAGGCGGTAAGTACGGTACCGCAAATTGTGGTACCGTACTTACCTCGAGAGTCCCTTTGCGGGCCCCTACTTTAACGGCTGGTCTAGACCAGCCGTTAAGGTCGAGTCCCGCAAAGGGACCTCGTAGTAAGGCGTTAAGGGTTTAACGGCACCAACACCTTTTATGGCGCTGTTAACCCCTTAACACCAGCGTCCTAATGAGGGCCGATGTGTAGACACATGCAAAGGACAACGTCACTCAGACAGAAGATGCACACTGCCCCCTGTAGGAAACTATTCACTCAGGAGTCAGGCACAAGCATTAGGTGACATAAACACTTCTTATCAAGAACATAGAAAGGTAGATAATTAAAAAGATATTCCATTCATCCACAATAATTGTACAAAACAACAATTGGCAGCCCATAAAGATTTGGTCAACAACAGTGCTATAACCATCAAACAAGCAGACAAGGTAGGTGCACCAGTCATGTTGGACATGACAGACTTCAACAACATGGTACAAATCCTCTTCCAGGATCACACCAACACGGATACTTCCAACAAATTCCACTGCCAATCTGCAGGCACTTATTGCTCCTATAATAGTAGAAGTGGAGGCAGAAGGCTATAGCAGCCGTAGATTGGCTGCCTTACTCACACCGGCACATCCTTGTTTGCCGGCACTATACGCTTTGCCTAACATACATAAAGGGCTCACCCCACCACCAGGCCTCCCAATAGTTAAGGCATCAATTCAATCCTGGAACCGTAGTCCCAGTACGTGGACTTCTTCATTAAGAACAAAATCCCAAAGGTGCAATCATTTATAAAGGACTCCACCACTATGCTCATCCTACTAAATACTTTAGAATTCTACCCAGATGAAGTCTGGCTGGTTACCATCGATATAGAGTCTTTATATATAAAAATCCCTCAACAAGAGACTTTATCCATGGTACGGAGGCACCTAGAATCTGGGATCAATCTCCATGGAGTACCTTCTGGATTAATTGTCAAATTGGCTGAGATCGCCATCACTAGGAATTTCTTCCTATTCAACAACACTTACTACCAATAGGACTCAGGTTCAGCCATTGGAGCCACATTTCCTTCCAGTCTGGCCAAACTCTATGTTGACCACTTTGAACAAAGCCACATCTATCCAACTACCAACCCTTTTTGAGCTAAACTGACGCTGTGGCATCGATACATCGATGTTATCTTCGTGATAGTCAAAGGTTCTTAGGATGAATTGACTGCCTTCCATCAGTGGGTCAACAATCAAAACCCTAATCTAAAATTCACCTTAGATATGGATAAAAAAGACACACACTTTCTAGACCTTTCTATTACAGCAGATAATGGACGTTTAATATCAAGACTCTATAAAAAGACGACCAATCAAAACTCTTTATTGTGATATTCAAGCTACCATTGGCAAGCCCTAAAAGACATTTTGCCCTTTGGGCAGTTTCTGAGATACCAGAGACTATGCACTGAGATGACGGAATACACGGTCCAGGCAAAAATACTTAAGGAGCAACTATCACAACGAGAGTATACTACTAGGATAATAAACAACACATACAAGAGAGCGAGAATCATCCAATGGTCAGTCACACTTGAACAGCTGAATAAAAAACCTCAGGGAAGTGATGGAATTACAGCAGTATTCAGTTACTCGCCGTTGTTGAACAAAATGAAGAAAGAAATTCAGAAGCTCTGGATTATCCTTATAACAGGCAAATGCTTCTTAACGACACCACGCTTTGCACTCAAGAGGAGGCAAAATATTAGGGATAAATTGGTTAAGAATTAACTACACACAGATCAAACCATCAAATTGACTCAGCCCACATTGTGGAACAGGGGCCCCCCATCCGTCACTCGCTGTGCGGGCAATTTTCAATGTGTGTGTAAACCACGAGAAGTACACAAATAGACATCAGATGGAATACTCTGCGGTTGCAAAAGAATTTCACCAACTGCAACACCAGAGGTGTAGTTTACATGATCACTTGTCCGTGTCACCTAAAATATATAGGGATGACTACACTTGAGGTAAAACAAACTAATGATTGAGCATAGGTCGTGCATTAGGTCAGGTAAACTGTTGGCACCTCTTGTTTCCCATTTTCTGGCTGCCGGTCACATTGCAGAAGACTTTAAATGTACCATCATTGAAAAAATCAAACCTCACAAGTGAGGGGGTAATTCTCATGACATCTTGCTCAGGAGGGAACAGATCTGGATTTTTCAGTTGAACACATGCAATCAGGGACTGAATGAAGCCATGGCAGGAATAAGCTGTTATCTCATACTAATTATGGAACTGCAAACATATGTATCTGCATCTTAGAGATTGAACCAGATAGTTTGTTCATAACCAACAATGTTACATCTTGTGTATCCGGTGTAAGAGCAAGAAGAGATAAACAATAGGTAAACAGATCTTGTGTTCTGATCAACACGAGTAGTTCATTTTCTGTTTCCCTTCTCTGTCTTTCCCTTCTCGCCCCTTAGCCTGTGAGTCCAGGCTAAGGGGCGATTTGCACCCCTGAGACACTCTAGAACCCTTGCCACTAGGGTTAAAACAATAAATGTACACCAAATTTTGTGTCACTTTCTCTCACATGCTGTATCCCTGGTAGGCATGGAGCTTCACTCAGTTGCGGTACTGTATAATGTACAGATTATGCAGTCCATTCAAGCACAACTGAGGTCTTTACAAACAGGTTTGTAAATATTTCAAAAATTACAAAGCAGCTGATAATACAGTAATCTTACTTAATCAAGTAACATTAGTTAAGACATCAAACAGCTATGGAATAAGAGTTCCTTGTTCCATTACAAAATGGCTGCTGCGTGCTATGGATGATCACGGTTACACTAAAGGACCATGCCCTCTATGACGAACCCGGAACTATTACAATCTTAGTCCGCGTTTGCCTGAGAGACGCTTGTTTTTATTAGATCCAGCAAATGCCGGCCGATGAACACACATCCAAGTGTCACGGCAAGTCAAGCGATCACGATTCTATGAGGCATTCATTATACCAATACTATGATTACATTTAGTACCTGACAGCCAGCGCCCTCTCTTTCTACCCCTCAGAATTTCGAGGCACCCAGCATTGAAACTAGAAGCTGGTCCTTTTGGAACCATGCTGTTCCCCGCCCTATACTGACCACTGATCAGAACCAGGTGGGTGAACACTCATTTACTTGTTGAATATAACAACATAAGCCAATAGAACTAGAACACACTCTTTATAGGCATTAAAATGAGGCTAGAATTCAAATACAGACAAATGCATTTTAAGTTTGTCATATTCTTCCTTTTCCCTCCTCGCCCCGGGCACTAGAGAATGTGCACAGCCACTAACAAATGTGGCAATGCAAAGTCTTTTCAAGATTAGACATAGATGAATACAAGAGCATCTTAACAATGTGGCTGTAATTCTGCTAACTGCAGATAGCATGAAGCTATCGGGACACTTACACCCAGCTTTTTGGATTTTTTGTATCTCCACAGGGGACGGAGGTGCTTGCCTGCACTGTTATACACAGAGGCACGTTGGAACCTGAATCAACACAAAAGATAAACGGTCCTGAAGAAGATGGCATAAACCTTAAATGCCATTGAAACCAGTTAACAACTGGTCATCAGGAGCCTCATGACCATTGTGATATCCCAGACAACAAGAAAGGTTACGTTATATAAAAATCATAACTATACTCACGTGTTTTGAGCCTTTTAAGGTGTCCCAAACACATGGAATCTTTTTTATGTATTTACTTTCGAGCACAACCAATCGTGTTTGTTATATTTTGATGCCTGTGTGTGAATAAACTAATTACACAAATCCCAAGGTTATAATTTGCTTTGCCAGTCAATCGGCTATTCCGACAGGATTTAATAACCAGTGCTGTTTGCACAAACAGTCAATTGGTTGTCTCTTGTTTGTTTTAAATCTATTACAGTTTGGAACAGCTAATTCAATTGGCAGTGATGAGCGACAGTTACCTCTCCCACTATCCCTTTTAGATAGGTCGCGCACCATCCACCACCTAGGGCAAGGCACTCCTGGCAGGGTCAGGGTCTTCTTCTATTAGGGACAGTTAGGACATTGTTTCTACTTATTAAAATACACCAGCATGTAAACGTTAAAACCATGCACCCTATCCATTCATTGAATACACAATTTAGTCATGAACATGGTCTCAGAGCAAGAGGTCAAGAAGCATGCCTCATGAAGTCCTGTAGGCACATTGTAGGAAAGGAAATAGAAGGGACTCATGTTTCCAACAAGAAGTTGCAACATTAACTGCCAGTCATAAGAGTGAGAACAGTAAGTCGGTGCCAACCTTTTAGCTTACATGGGAAAGGATGTGAAGTATTCCTATTTGTTGTCACACTGTTCGCACCTCACAAGTCTATTGGTCACCAATGACCGGAGCATCCCACCCCACGATAACCAGAGGGGCTACACCAATCCGAAGTCAAGCTGTATTTGAAACATTGTAACATGTATATTGTTCAAATATAATCGTGTGAAACTAAATTGTCCCACCATGAAGTCATTACAATGAGGCAGTCATTAGAATGCTCACAAGGGATAGGATAGGCCAATAGTGCTAGGCATTGTATAGACTCATCTATGGTGCAACCAAAGCTGACCGTTCAGCGAATATTAACTCAAAAGTATTCTAATACAATGTTTCAAATGTCACTCCACTCCTCACTACTTAAGCTGCCATTTGTATGATGTACTTTGAACAACGTGTTCACAGCTATGGTTGCATGTAATAAAAGCTCTGTTTTTCTTGCTCCAGTGCACTTTTATGGCTCATTGAATTACTTGTTTATTGCTGATTTTTGGGCCTTACCCTACATTTGGTGACTGAACTGCCATGATTCCATGATTTTTGCAGGGGCTCAGAAGCTCCTCTGCTGCTTTCAGTGTTTACACAGCACCTGTCTGCAGGGAGCCAAAACTGTACAGATCATGAGACGGCCAGCAAGTGCTGGAGTATCCATTGGCTTGCCTGATCGCTGAAGACTGTGGCGTCACTCACAGGTGTTCAGGCCGTGGGTATGATTTATTCTAATCCTTCCAGCCATCACCTTTTTGATTTGCTAAAGTCACCCCGAATGGGACTGATATGCCCAGACATGGGTCCCGAGTCTGCTGGGCTTAGAGACCCAAGCTACTCTCACTGATGACGCCCAACAAGGCTGAAACATGTCTAGGGATGCTTGTGGTCTCGTGCAGAAGGGATGTGACCTAGCAGTTCGGGCTGGACTGCCCATTTTTGGGGTAGGACCAAGCTTGATTTGCATATGGTTTTTCCCCTTCTGTAATGGCTCGGCAGGCAGAAAAACAATGGTCTGGAGGGTTGCCCAGAGCTGTGCCTGTGGTTATGATTTATTCAAATCCTTCCAGCCATCACCTTTTCATTTTGCTGAAGTCACCACAAGTGTGACGGGTATACCCAAACGTGGGTCCCTAGTCTGCCGGGCCTAGAGACCCAAGCTACTCCTCAGTGATTACGCCCAACAAGGCTGAAACATGTCTAGGGATGCTTGTGGTCTCATGCAGAAGGGATGTAACCCAGCAGTTCGGGCTGGACTGCCCCTTTTGGGGTAGGGCCACACCTGATTTACATATGGTTTTTCCCCTTCTGTAATGGCTCGGCAGGTTGAAAAACAATGGTCTGGAGGGTTGCCCAGAGCTGTGCCTGTGGTTATAATTTATTCAAAACCTTCCAGCCATCACCTTTTCATTTTTCTGAAGTCACCCGGAGTGGGACGAGTATGCTCAGACGTGGATCGCGAGTCTGCCGGGCCTAGAAACCCAAGCTACTCCTCACTGAAGACGCTAAACAAGGATGAAACATGTCTGGGGATGCTTGTGGTCTCGTACAGAAGGGATGCAACCTAGCAGTTTCAGCTGGACTGCTGCTTTTGGGGTAGGACCAAGCCTGATTTGCATATCATTTTTCCCCTTCTGTAATGGCTTGGCAGGCTGAAAAACGATGGTCTGGAGGGTTGCCCAGAGCTGTGTTCGTGGTTATGATTTATTCAGAATCTTCCAGCCATCACCTTTTTGTTTTGCTTCTTGAGGGTAGACACAGGGCCTCATTACGACCCTGGCGGAAATGGAAAAATGATGGCGGAAATGCAATACCGCCATCGAACACCGCTCGTTGCGATTATGACCCGTCACCGTAAAGTACGATGCCATTAGCGACACCGCAGTGAACGTCAACGCTAACTGCACCAAGTACGCGCACGCGCGCCTTGCAAAACCGGAATCACCGCCATGGCGCAACGGTACGCGAATTCTGACCCTAGCGGACATGTACTGAACGCCATCAAGCACGTCGTAAAGTACCATTCCGCCATGGCGAGAAATACGGCATCGTGAACCAACCGTAAATGGCCCACTGAGTGCCTGTACTCCACTCCCTGGCCACATTGCACAACTCCTGGCAGGCGCAATGTACTCACACTATGCAACCAGTGAAATCTACAATTCACCCATGCATGCCAACGTAGAAAAGCATGCAGGGGCTCAAAGCGCCCCGTGAGTGGGCATCCATGTACGGCATGTCACCATAGCCGTACTGATGCAGCACAGGCATGTGAAGGTACAATACATCAAAATGAAAATCAAGAACACATGACACAAAACAACAGTAGTCCCCCATCGCTTGCCACCAGCGCAAGGCAACATCCAAAACAGCATCCTGAGGGGGATTGCACCAGCCCTGTACTCTTGCCAGTAAACAAACCAACCATCAGCAGAAGCATGTACCACACAAGTTGGCAGAGTGACTGAGCAGCCAGGCTCAACCCAAGAGGGGCCGATGGGAGCTGCAGGGCACAGATGGCATCAATACAGAAGCTATTCCAATGGACATGACCCCAGTCCCCCTCCAACAAACGCACGCAAACACAGTCACCTGTGACCAGCCACATTCTGAACATCCCATCATTCCACCAATCGACCTGGCTGACAGGCACCAGTCGGCCAAAAGCCAATCCCCCGCCCCTGAACAGCACATCATGTAAACAGTCACAATGGCAGCCCCTATCCGTGACCATACTGTGCTACGTAGGCAAACGCGGCCAGTACTGTACCACACAACTCAACTCAGAAGGCGGAACACAATGCAGATCATCTCGCAATACATACCGCCACAAATCGAAAATCGCCACATCACCTGCAAAGAACAACGCAACACGACAAATATCGGAATACAATTTAAATGCACATCCAAATGACAAAGGCCCCACAGCAATTTGAAAAATAACACCAAAACAACCATCATCACCGAGGGCTGCATCTGCAATAATTGACCAGCTTCCACTTGTGTGACGCCCTGTACCATCATGGCACACAGGGCCTACATCAACGTTCCAAAAGGCAACATGGAAGCGGCAAGAACCGCAGGTCCGTCCCATGAGGCAGGCACTAGTCGAGCTGAAAGGCCGAAATGTTGCACCTAGCCACCAGTACAGCGTAAGGGCATGTGGCCCATTGGCGATCGTCCCATAAGATCGAAATGGTGCTCCACTGATTCACCCGAAGCTGCAGGAGTCGAGAGTAAAAACCATCTGGAGGAGTGGCGTAGAGATGGCATCTGCAATAGGGCAGGAGATACCTGTCACCCAAAAGAAACACAAATTAACCGATTGCATTACGGGACTCATGATGCATTACAATCTTCATTCAACACACCAATTCCACACCCATATGCATGCTAGCCCACTCCAAAGGAACATACAGACCCCTAAATCAGTATCGAATCATAACGAAATCAATCGAGGTAAATACACCATTGGCAACGTCGGTTACTGTGCATGCGTCCGTCAAGATAGAACCCATGACATGGGATTAGTAACGTGCCTAGACACAAGTGTATGAAGGCGCGTCGAGACAGGGAGGATCCGACAAGGGCAGATAGACGTAAGTCCCACTATGGCAGCCTTGCATCACATAGCGCAGGGGAAGGGGAGTGATTCAAAAAACCCATGTACATGGCAGACCCTAAACGGAATCATCTGTCCATGCATCCATTCATCATTCCCTCATCCCGCAATGAAAACGCATGAATATTCACTCACATAATATGTGAAACTTCCATCGCGTCTGTGCGTAATGCAGTCTGCAAAAACCACTGTGCTCCTGGCCGGATCTGTAGTGTTGTGAAGCAAGATGGATTTGGGAACGTCCTGCCTTATCGTCCACTACGCTATTGCGCATCCCATTCAATTCATATCATTCATTGCCTGCTCGTTATGGGCCATGTCCCAAGGACATTCTACAATAGAACGTTACATTTCCAGCCAGACCTGTGGGCGTATCCTCGCCGCTACTTCAAAACCAAAAATGCTGGCCTTCGAATTCCTCACTTGCAACATTACGTCGAAAAGGCATCTGTGAACGCTTGCATTCACAATTACATCAATGTAGTGCGGCTGTGTGTCATAATGCTAACTGGCTGCAATCACAAATGGGACGCCACGCCCGTCGGTGAAGTACGTTACTGTGCTGCATGAGGGTCGGCCATCGATCGAGCCCTACATACCACTGACTCTTCACAGGTATGTAAGCGGCTGCAATCATAGCATGTGTAACAATGGGAGCATAGCATGAAAATCAGTCAAAGTACATCACACTGCCATCGGGATTTGATACATGATTCCAATTCCAAGATGCCATGCGGCCAAATGCAGCCTTACGTGCGGGACGTGCTCGGCCAGAAGGGATTGCATCTGCCACAGATTCATTCAATCAGCACAGGTGGAGGCCATACAGGCCGACAGCACATATATAGCAGACCCAAACCCCTCCCACAACCACTCCCACTCCAAAATGCTACCGGCAGGACTAGCGATGTTGGGCCTGGGGGACCAGATAGCACTGCAAGTGCTACAACTACAAGAAGACGACGAACAACAACAGGTACAACAACCGGGCGCACAGGGGAGACGGAGGAGAAGGAGGAGGAGGAGGGCAAGGCAGGGTCAGCAAGGCCCACAAGCACTGCCACTACCACCACGCAGGCGGCCCGCAATCCCACGCCTCCGAGCTGATCCGTTCAACCTCACTGCTGAGCAGATCCACACCCTCTACCGTTTGGACCGGGACACCATAATCGCCATTGTGGACATGACACATGCTGACCTCGTGAGCATGATAGATAGCCCAACCGCCATCCCACCCCTACTGAAGGTGGTGTCTGCACTCCACTTCCTGGCCACAGGCACCTACCAGCACACAGTGGGACAGTTGCATGGCATTTCACAGCCACTGTTCTCACGGACACTCTTCCAAGTGCACGATGCCCTCCTGAAGCACGCCGACGACCACATCACACTACCACGCACGTACCAGGAGATTACCAACGCAAAAGTGGGATTCCATGCACTTGGCGGCATCCCGGGTTGCATTGGTGCCATCGACTGCACCCATGTTGAATTGGTTGTCCCACATGCCATGGAGGTCCAGTACCGCAACCGGAAACAATTTCATTCAATCAATGTGCAAATGGTGTGTGACTCCAACAAGATCTTTACGCATTGTTGTGCCAGATTTCCAGGATCTACCCATGATTCTATGGTCCTGAGGAACACAAGAATACCACGCTACATGGAGCGACACGCAGGGCACAGATCCTGGCTACTCGGTGAGTCTCATTCCATGCATGACATCGTGGCCCATTTGATGCGTCAATGACCTTGCAGGAAGGGGGGGGGGCTACTCAGCACTATCATTCCACTGACACCCTTTATTCGTCTCATACAGGTGATGCCGGGTATCCACTGAAGAGATGGCTCCTTACACCAATCCGGAACCCACAGAACGAGCATGAGGAGGACTACAACCATGCCCACTCACGTACCCGTGTGGTCATTGAACAGGCATTCGGCCTACTGAAGGCTCGTTTCCGCAGCCTCAGCAGGTCTGGCGGGGCACTCATGTACAGCCATGAGAAGGTTTCTAAGATGGTCATGGCATGTGTCATGCTGCACAACATGTGCATACGTAGGAATGTGCCCATGCCCCCTGACGCTGTACTGCATGCACCTGAAGATGATGATGATGATGAGGGTGGGGATGTGGAGGCACCTCAAGGAGTCCATGAGGCACAGGATGCACGTGCAATCCGACAGAGCATCATAGATGCATGCTTCTAGCAACCACGCATGGTGCCTATTACACGGAAAGGGGACCTGTGGCACTGTGTGTGTGTAGTACAGGCACATTGTGGACTGTACGCCTATGAAGGCCTCGTACGAAAATATCAATGTCCACACATGTCATTGGATGATAATGAGGTGCTGTATTGTTAATGTGATTTGATTTATACACCCTATGGACCCGCCACCCAGTGAAGCCCAACACACCCCCTCCACCTTACTACCTCCCCCCCCAACACCAGTGTCCAAATATGCATGCTGTCCGTGGGTAGACGCTATTGCAAGCCCCCTCTACGGGTATCAGGGGCACCCCTGCCCGTGGAGCGCAGGTTCCTGCCAGATCTGCGTTGGGGGCTGCCCTGGACGGAACTTGCCACGGATGATGTCTCTGCCTGCTCGCGTCCATGCATGTCTCTGAGGGTTTGTGAGAGCTCCGAGAGCACACGGCGCACAGCAGCAAGTTCAGCACAAACGTCTTTGGACGTCGCATGCAGTTCCCCCCTCAGGCTCTCGGTGCTTTTCTCCATTTGTGCTCTCAGGCTCTCGGTGCTTTTCTCCATTTGTGCTCTCAGGCTCTCGGTGCTTTTCTCCATTTGTGCTCTCAGGCTCTCGGTGCTTCTCTCCATTTCTCCCCTGAGGCTCTCACTACTTTTCTCTATTTGTGCCCTGAGTTTCTCGGTGGATGTTTCCATGGCTGCCCTGGAACCCCCGCATTCATTTGCATGGTCCTTGAGTAGCGTGGACACTTCCTGCTGTTGCTCGATCAGCAGGTCGAGGGACTGTTGCCTCTGCTGGGCCATGGACATTTGCGGTGGTGTGACAGGGGGGCTGGTCAACACATGTTGCCTTGGCACAGGACTTGTGGGGGTTGGCCAGTCGTCGTCTTCAGGGTGCCCCTGCGTGGTTTCGTCATGGTGTAGGGGATGGAACATGCAGGGGGATTGGGAAAGGTCATGGATGGTACCTACGTCGCCAGCACTGTTTTCCGTGTCGGAGCATGCTGGCATGACAGCTGTGTCACCTATGGTGCTGCTACCACCAGAGGCAGTGCCATCAGATACGTTCTTTGGGGGGACCTGTGGTGCTGGGGTTGTGGACTTGCTGGCTGCTGGGGTGCCTGTTGCAGTCCCCTCCAGTGTGCTGCCACTTGATTCCTGCTGCTGCCGTGTCTTGATCCTTGCACCTGAGGTGGAGGCTCTTGGGACGTTGGTCCTGGCCCTCTTTGCAGGCGTGCTGGTAGGGGTGTCCTGCAGCTCGTCGTTGGTATCGGACCCTGTGGTGGAGTAAAGAGGGGCGAGCGTTAGTTATGGGTCTGTCGGATTTGGAATGGCAACGTATCAAATGCATTGGGGTGGTACATGAGGCTGATTTGGGACTGGGCCTTGGAGGTGGTCTCATTTTCGTGTGGATTGAGGATGCATTCATTTGGCTGCCTGCAGTTAGGGGGTGCATGCTGCACATGTAGGGGTTGTTTATGGCATCTTGATTGATTTGTTTATTCATTCTGACTTTTAGAGGGCGCTGTCAGGGCAAAGTATGTATTGCACTATGGGGTCACATGGTACTGCACATGTTCGTGGTTTGTGGATTTCGCATTGTTTCTCTTGGCCAACCTACCTGATTCTCCGGATGTCGGCACTCCTTTCTCCATCCCTCCGACTCCCTCTATGCTCTCCATTCCTATGGTGGAGGCGCAGATATCCTCCCAGGGGGTCAACTTGATGGGCGACTCTGAACCCCCCCCGGTAGCTGTGGCGATGTTCCTGTTCGCAGAAAGTATGCTGCGTACGCGGATCCGCAGGTCGTCCCACCGCTTGCGACATTGCTGTGGCGTGCAGGGTGTTGTCCCCACCGCACTTACGCGCTGTGCCACCAGGGCCCATATGGCCTTCTTGTTGGCAAGGGCCGTCCTGGTCATTTGACTGGAGAAGACGACGGCGGCATTTTCCTGGAGGGTCTCGGTGAGCACGGTCAGTTCCTCTCGGGAGAAGTGTACCTGCCGCTTGCGGTCACACGCTTTCTTGGCTACCTTTCCCATATTTATTTTTTTAACTGGGGTTGCTAACGGGTTGGGATGTGTGTCAGGGTCGGATTTTTAATGGTTGTGTTGGGATTCGGATTTTATAGTTGTGCGGCGTGCTGTTTCCCGTTCCGGCCACATGCTTTTACTTCCGTTTCCGTATATTTACGGTGCCCGTATTTTGCGGTGCCCGCTCGTTACGGTGACCGCTCATTACGGTGACCGCTAAGATGGGTGGCGGTATTGCACCTGGTGCAGCGTACGGCGGCGGTAAGGGCCGTTTTGGGGTCATTTCCGCCATCGCAGCCTTTCGGATTCCGCCATGGCGTAATGCTCGTGCCCGATGGGTCGTAATTAGCCGCACTTTGCTCCTTCGTGCAATGGCGGAAACGCTATTTACGCTGTTGCGGTCCGGTCAGTCACTTTCCGCCAGGGTCGTAATGAGGCCCACAGTATTGGAAGCCCACAGAAGTACATAGAGAGCGAAGTGCATCTGAGCAAAGAATAACAGATGGGAAAGTGAGTATTGAAATGAGAGTTGAGTGCGTGGGGAGTGAACCACGTGGTGTAAAGTTATAGTGTTATTTTTTGGTTTCATCAGAAAGACAAGAGTGCATCCATGAGTGAAGTGATGATACAACCTTAGTAGAGAATTGAGGATACTGAAGTGTAACTTCCCTTGATGAGGCGGAAGGGCACTGCTGCCTAAATAAGAGTGGGACGTCCTGTACTAGCGAGGACTGTATCCGTCTGTTCCACAGGTAAGGGAACGAGAGGAGGAAAAATAAAAAATGTGTACTTAATTGTTGAATTGTTGACTATGTTGTATGAAGTGTAGATAAAAAAGGTGTATTTGATCAGATAGAGAATGCGGAGAGTGAGCATAGAGCCTGGCAGAAAAGAATGCATTGGGAGAAGCTATATTGAATTTTTTGCTGTGGTGCGAAGATGCATAGAGAACAACATTTTGTGTATATTTCTGGTATTGTGGCAACTCAGGGGTGTGCCACAGGGTGCGACCTCAGGAGACCTCTTTTGTTGTTCATTTGTGTCCTGTTTTATTGTATTAGACAAGTTATTGTCCAGTACGTCACTGTGACATCTTCATTGTTCAAAATGGGCACACCGGTTGGACATATGTGTACGGCGCTCCCCACATACAAGGACAATATAATTAAGTATAGCTTAGAGTGGGCAGAAGGAATCGAGAGAAACATTTTCACATCATGGCCAGAAGAAGGCACCCACAATAAGGGCATTATTGAATACATGTACATACATTTGTCATCAACTTACAAAGGTAAAAATGCAAAAAGGTGACAGAGCATAAAAGAGCTCTGGAAGCTGTACGTCAAGGTAGATGGAGAGTCATAGGAACTGGATGGATCAGAAGGAAAAACACCTCTTGTAGCCTCCACCCATCCATTTATCAGAGACAGCACAAGTATGACACAGGCTGTGATGCCTGCCCCTATTTCGAGAAAGCACCAGTTTGGCACAGTCTTCAGCATCTACATAGCTGACAGGGCCACCCACAGTTGGAACGCATCCTGGAAAACCTGCCACGGCAAATGCAAATCCCGATACAACACAAGCAAGCAGAACCAACATTGTCACAGGGGAGTAATAGAAACTGAGACCCTATCATAGTGTTTGTAGAAAGATGGCAGACACATCTAAACACTAAGCACACATCAAGAATCAATGCTGCACAAAAAATACATGTGCAAGAGAGTAGGCCTCAAGAAACAGCAAGCATTTTAGGCAATAGAATGAGCTTGTATCCGATACAGAACATGGTAGCAGATATAGAAATCAAAATAAGCATAACAAATATACTTTACGTGTGAACACATGGAGTAGCCCTCAACATAGGGGAAGTTCATAGGCTATCAAGATGTTAGTAGTTAGTCCTCAAAACCTCATGGATTATTCCACACAATAAAATGCATTTGGTTTCAACTCATACATGAGATATGTGCTGACAAGGCTAACACCCTTGAACAGGGTGTAAAGTAAATCTGCGATTGGTCAGTTATATGAGGTGAAATTCTTTCCCAGGCACAGAACAGGGAAGAATGACTTAATCAAGTTTTGCAAACATGAGCAGACCCCATGAGGGGAAGCTGTAAAATGCCACGAAAGGATTGGTTATGAATAGAAAGGTGCAGCAAGGTTGCACACATCTAACAGATGAAACATGTAACTGATAAAGTTCCGGCCCGTGTTCTTAGAAACTAACAAATACAAGGCCACAGTTTGGTGAGAATGAGGCGATGAATGAGGCAATGTGTAGAGACATGCACATGACAAAGTCACTCAGACAGAAGATGCACAATTCCCCCTGGAGGAAACTACTCACTCAGGAGTCAACCACAAGCCTTAGGTGACATAAACACTTCTTATCAAGAACATGCAAAGGTAGTTAATTAAGGTTGTCGAAACTCAGATATATATCAAGTAATGCAGCAACATAACACAGAGAGGTCCTGACACTTATTAAAATACACCTGCATGTAAATGTTCAAACCATGCAACCTATCCATTCATTGAATACACGATTTAGACATACACATCGTCTCAGAGCCCGACGTCAAGAAGCATGCCTCATGAAGTCATGTAGGCACAGTGTGGGGAAGGAAATAGAAGGGAATCATGTTTCCAACAGGAAATGGCAACAATAACTGCCGGTTGAACAATTATAAGATTGAGAATGGTAATTTTTTGGCAACCTTTTAGCTATCATGGAAAAGGATGCACATTTATTTCATGGATGTCTCATCTTCTCTGTTCACTCACAGCACCATTTCTAAAAGACAATGAAATACATTTTATAATAGAAATAAAAAGAAGATTGTTGAAATATTTATTTCCATAATAAACATTTTCTAAACCAAAGGTTTGCCAAGGGCACCCCCAAACTGGATATGTTGGGAACAATTACTCAAAAAAATGAAAAAAGGCTATTAAGAAAACATCAACACACAGTTTTCATCCTACTCCCATTCGTTTTCCCATAGAGGAAAAGTGTAGTATTTAAACAGACGTAGCACAACAATGGCTGGGCAGAATTGAACCACACTTTGGAATGAACTCCCCAACAACCTTACAGTGTCTAATAACATTCTCAACACCAGAAAGAGACTCAAAACACCTCAGTTTATGAAGTCACTATGTAGATATGTTGTTTATGTAGGTGCTATATAAATACCAATAACACTAGCTATAGGAATCACATCAGGCTAGAGGTTGGGAGTATGAAAGAAGACACCATGTGAAGTTGGGGATTTGGGGGTAGGATGGTGAGCATGTTATGGGTAGAAAATGTTTATTTTGTCTGGGGAAGACCACCTGCATCTCACAGGATTACAGCGGCAACACCACAAGACACACTCAGAACAAAATGTGCATCACACGAAGTGATGAGTGATGGGGTATTGGGAGAGGGGAGGGAAAAGCAATTTAGTGGAGTGAGGGGACCTGGACAAAAGAAGGAGGACACATATTGAGTGCTTGTGAGGATGTGGAAGACTTCTTCTATTTGAGCAGTTTTTCCAGTTATCGCAGGAGTCGGTGAACCACCAGTCTACCGCAGGAATTTCGGAAATGATTACTGTGAAATGATCGTCGGAATAAGGATTTTGAAAAAATAGGTTTAACATCTACGGTGCCTAGATCTACTGGACAGGTATCAATGGGTGTTTGGTAACACATTACTAGTGTGGCCAGTGGCCATGGCTAGTAGGCCCAAAAGAAATATATTATTGCAACGTGTACAGAGGCCGCAACCCCAAGAAAGTATACATGTACAGCCATGAAGGTCATGAATAATTAGGGGCCCAACAGAAAACTATTGGTACAAAATTTACTGTGGTCACAGCAGAAGGCCATGTCTATAGGGTCCCAAGGAAACTAAGGTATAGCAAAACCCTTGAAATTCACTGAAAGGACCTTTGTTAAGAGAGAGTTAAGGTGATCAAATGGAATGAAATTCAGCACTCGAATTTCAAACAAGTGAAATGAAATGAAATGAAATGATATTTTATTTATATCGCGCTCGTACACAAGTGTTTCAGAGCGCAACCAGGCAGAAAGGGAGGGGAACAAAGAAAAAATAGAAAACAGAGATATTACCAGGCCCAGTGACATTTAAGAAAGCGCAAGGGCAAGGGAAAGGAAAATGGGGAGAAGTGTAGAGGGTGGGGGGGAGTGGAAAGTGCGAAGCAGAGGAGAGGAAACATAAATAAATATTAAATAATAAATAAGGGCTTTAAACCATGGTAGTGCAGCCAGCAAGTGGCAGGTGAAAGTTAGTCAGAAAGGTATATCTGATAAGTGCAGAAGAAATGTGGGAGGGGGGCTGTATGGGTACAGATACAGAACTCTAGTGCAGATGGTGGCCTGGAGGCAGTGCATGAGGGTGGCAGGATGAGCAGATACCTGGGCCTAAAAGAACAGAGGGTGGCTAGGTGCACAATGCCATGAGAAGAAACAGATCAACAGGGGAGAAGGGGGGCAAAGGCAGAGGCAAAGAGGAAGGTCTTGAGAAGTTTCCGGAACCGAAGATGTTTTTCCTCAAGTTTCAAGGTGGCCGGGAGGCTGTTCCAAAGGGAGGCACCAGCTGAAGACAGAGATCTACCCCCAGCTCGTTTTTTTGCAAAACAACTAACCCTGAGGGAGTTTGAAGTAGAGGAGCGAAGGGCTGGAGAGGTGAGTTATTTACAGAGGGATAGTTGAAGATATTTGGACCCAGGCCCCAGAAAGCCTTGTGGATAATGCAGAGGGTTTTAAATTTAATCCTTGCATCCACTGGGAGCCAATGAAGGAATTTCCAGGCTGGAGAGATACGATCCCAGGGCTTGAGGCCAAGGACAAGTCTCGCAGTCCTGTTCTGGATTAGTTGTAGAGGGCGGAGAGTGGAAGCAGGTAGATTTAGGAAGAGGCTGTTACAGTAATCCAGTCTGGAAAGAACCAGAGCTTGGGAGACAGTGAGCTTTTGAGGGAAGGAGAGGAAAGGTAGAGTACCTCTAAGGAGGAGGAGTAAAAAGTTAGATTTTTTGGAGACATCAGAGATATGTGAGGAGAAGGAAAGTGTAGAGTCAAAGATAACCGCAAGGTTCTTAGCCGCGTAAGTGGGGGTGGGAGGAGGCCCAAGGAAGGCCGACCAGAGAGTGAGAGGAAAGGATGGAGATGGTGTACCAATAAGGAGGATCTCAGTCTTGTTGGCATTTAGACATAGGTCATTGGCGGCACACCAATTTTGAATGGCGATTAGACAATCGGAGATGAGGGAAGGAGAGGAGGAGGCTGAAGGAAGCCTGAAAATGAGTTGGGTGTTGTCAGCATAGCACTGAAAAGTTGAGCAGAACATTGAAATGCAGTAAGCGAGAGTTACCAGGTATTGGTTGAAAAACCAGGGCGAGAGGATAGACCCCTGGGGAACACCACATGTGGAGAGGGAAATAGAAGATAGGAAGGACCCAAGTTGTACCTGGGAGGGTCTATCAGAGAGAAAAGAGGTCAACCAGGCCAGAGCCTGATCAGTGATGCCGAGGTTGTCACAAAGACGATTGAGTAGGGTGGTACGGTTGACCGTGTCAAACGCAGAGGAGAGGTCAAGTAGGATGAGGACAGAGGGAATGTTAGAATCGAGGTTGAAGAGCAGGTTTTCACGGATGTTCAGGAGAGCAGTTTCCGTACTTCTGGCAGCTCTGAAGCCAGATTGGTGGTCATGGAGGGAGCCAACAGAGTAAGAATGGAGATTAAGCTGAGAGATGGCCAGCTTTTCCAGGAGCTTGCCCAAAAAGGGAGTAATGGAAATTGGGCGGTAGTTTGCCAGACACGACGGATCAGCAGTGGATTTCTTGAGGAGAGGATGCACAAGGGAGTGTTTAAGAGGGGTGGGTAAAGAGCCAGAGGCAAAGGAGAGGTTGCAGAAATCAGCAAGGGCCGGCGCAAGGGTGCCAATGTGGTCCTAAATGGTTTTAGAGGAACAGGGATGGACCTGTTTTGATGGGGTTTTCATAGATTGGACTTGTCTAGGTATCTCATCAGAGGAGAAAAGAGGAAATGAGGAGAAAGGGGGATGAGGGGTAGCTGAGGGAGGGTCAGCGGGCTGAGAAGGAGAGGGAGCAGGAGGGGGAGCAGAGGAGAGGGTGGACAGGATGTCCTGGGTTTTAGAGATAAAGTGGGAGGCAAGGGCATTGCAAAGATCCTGTGAGGAGAGAGGAGGGATGGAGACTGCAGCAGGGTTGGCCAGCTCCTTGCAGATTTTGAAAAGTTCTGCCGAGTTGTTAGATGCCGCAGAGACGTGGGCTTGTATGTGGACTCTCTTCTTAGTGTGGACAGCAAGTCGGTATTGCCTTTGGAGCAGGCGGCAGGCCAGTTTGTCAGAGGAGGAGCAAGAAGCCCTCCATTTCCTTTCCGCCGCCCTACACTTCCGTTTAAGTGTAGCTAGATCAGAGTCATACCAGAATTGCACTTGGCTTTGGAATTCAAACAGATCCTGATGACGGGGGCAAGAGTATTAAGAGTAGCAGAAATAGAGGAGTAGAGAAGAGAGAGGGCTGTGTCAGGGTGTGAGTCAGCCTGGGGTGGGAGGGGGGGAGGAGGTTGCAGCAAAGGCCTCGACTGAAACACGCTTCATGGGCCGGATATCTGAGAAGGTGGGTGGCAATCTAGGAGTGGACTTGGCTTGGGGGGAGGGGATGGAGAGATGAGAGGAGAGGAGGTAGTGATCACTCCAGGAGAGAGGAGTGGTAATGGGGGTAGAGAGGGGGAGTCCGGATGAGATCAAGACATCAAGTGTGTGGCCAGCCAAGTGAGTCAGGCCGGAAGGAAGGATGAAGAGGGACAGTGAATCGCAGAGGTTGCAAAAGAGTGAAGATGAGGGACAGGTAGAATCAAGATGAATGTTGAGGTCACCAAGGAGGAGAAGTTGAGTGGTGGAGGCCAAGAGGGAAGAGGAGAGGTCAGCCCACTCAGAGAGAAAAGAGGTGATTTGATCAGGGGGCCAGTAGAGAGTAGCAACAGTACGAGAGTGGCTAGGAGAGAGAGCCTGCAGACTGGGCATTTAAACGAGGAGTAAGCTTGAGTGGGAATAAGAGAGGCAGGAATCCACTCAGGGAAGATAAGGGCTACACCCCCTCCAGGCCGATTGGATCTGGGAGCTGAGAGGATCTTGTAGCCGTTGAGGAGGAGAGTGTCAAAACTTGTGATAGAGCTGGCTGTGAACCATGTCTCGGTGAGACCGAGTACATCGAGGTCGAGTTCTTCTAGGAGGTGACAGATGTTAGATGAGTGTTTAACGGCCGAATGAGAATTTAGAGTGGCGAGATGGAGAAGGATGCCAGACTTAAAGACCTTCCGGGGAGGGGTACAGATCGTAGGTACGCCCTGCGGAGTGGAAGGAGCTTGAGATGGGGCAAAGGAGGAGGTGGAGGAGGGCAGGGAAGCCAGAGGAAGAGAGTAGGGGACAGCTGGAGATGAGAGGAAGTTGATGAGGCGAGGGAACTGCCTATCTAAGAGGAGGAGGTTGGCCTGAGGGCCTTGCACCATGACAGTACCATTTAGATAGATGTTAATAAAGACTCTGGAGGAGTCAAAGAGATCCATACGCACTTCCCAGCGGGTGCCACCATTAATAGGAGAGGAGGAGACAGGACAGAGCACAGAGATCATATGAGGGGTCCAGGGATCTTGTGAAGGAACGAAAAAGAGGATGTCAGTGAGAGTTTGTCTGGCAGAGGCGCTGGAATAGGTATCAGTGATGGGGAGACCAGGGTTAGAAACCAAGATATCCTTTTTGAATTTCTTCTTACCCGACTTAATGAGAAGGGAAGGAAAGTTGATAGAGAAACAGTTGGAATAGATAGGAGAAACAGATAATTCCATGGGCAGGTAGAGAGAGGAGGCAGTAGGAGAAATATACAAGATCAGAGGTATGGAGCGGTCACTGGACTAGCAGGTAGCAATGGAGGTGAACAAAACACACGCAAAATTGACTTTTCCAAAACACACGCAAAATTGACTTTCCCAAAACACACCCAAAATTGAATTTCCCAAACACACCCAAATTTGACTTTCCCAAACACACCCAAAATTGACTTTCCCAAACACACCCAAAGTTGACTTTCCCAAGACACACCCAAAATTGACTTTCCCAAACACACCCAAAATTGACTTTCCCAAAACGCACCCAAATTGACTTTCCCAAACACACCCAAATTTGACTTTCCCAAACAAACCCAAATTTAACTTTCCCAAAACACACCCAAATTGAGTTTCCCAAAACACACCCAAATTCGACTTTCCCAAGACACACCCAAATTTGATTTTCCCAAACACACCCAGATATTGAAATACAAGGCAAAAGTTAAGGCACCAATTGGTAAAAGAAATGAGGTGGGATCATAGGTGAGTGCTCAGACGAGAGCATGAAGACCAGTTAAAAAAAAAAGAAAGTGTAGGCAGAAAGAGGGAAACTAACCAATAGATGGGGAAACAAAAAAGTCCTGGAAGTCCAGGTTCATAGTAGAAAAGAGATGGCAACCCCAGGGAGGGTCAGGCTGTTGTATTGTGCACCTCAGAGAAGAAAATGCACCACACTAACCAAACCGTGATATGGGGTTATGGCCAGGGAAGTACCAGTGAGGAAAGAAAAATACAATTGAGGGGAGTGTGAAACCATGGAAAGAGGACGGGGCTCTTTGTGAATGCCTGCGATAACAAGGAAGTGTATTGGATTCTCATGCGTTATCTGGAATTCCGGAGTAATCCCAGAAGCATCGGTAGTTCAATGCTGCTGAAAGTGTTGTTTGTTACCATTATCAGGTTATATGGGGGGAATCCCGCGGGAATGGGGAGAGAGTGAAATAAAAAAGTAATTTTACACCTGCAGTGATTACATCTCCTAGGCAGGGGGCAATAGTTCCGGGGTTAGTGGGCCTCAATGAAACCTATTGGTGCAACATGGCCACTGGCCATGACCAAGGTCCATGGCTAGTGGGCTGTGAAGAAACCTATTGTTGCAACATGCAAATTGTCCAGGCTGAAGGCCATGCCTAGTGGGCCCCAAATACATCTATGGTTCAACATATACACAGGGTAAATCATAGAATTTCGCACAAAAGTGGCGCACGCGGCTGGCGCACAGTGTGCGCGTGCGAATGTCTGCGCCAGGCGCATGCGCTAAAATTGATTTCCGCGCACAGCGTATTCATGGATTTTAGCCTCCAAAACCAGGCCGTGGCACAGAGTGGCACAGCAACCCTGCAGCAGCGCCAGTTACGCCCCCAAGAATGCCCCTAGCGCAAGGAAAAGTCATCAAAATCCACAATCCAGCGCAAAGGGCTGCGCTAACCCTGGACCAGTTTACAGGGCTGCCAAACAGCAAACGCCAAGCGGGGAACGTGTATAACTGGGGTTTGCGTGAAGTTTCACATGCGAAAGGGCCTGTGCGAGTGGGGTACGTGTATAACTGGGGTTTGCGGGAAGTTTCACATGCGACTGGAGCAGGGTACATGTATTACGGGGTTTGCGGGAAGTTTCACATGCGAAAGGGCCCTGTGCGAGCGGGGTACGTGTATAACTGGGGTTCGCGGGAAGTCTCACATGCGATTACAGCAGGGTACGTGTATTACGGGGTTTGTGGGAAGTTTCACATGCGAAAGGGCCCTGTGCGAGCGGGGTACGTGTATAACTCGGGTTCGCGGGAAGTCTCACATGTGATTACAACAGGGTACGTGTATTACGGGGTTCGCGGGAAGTTTCACACGCAAAAGGGCCCTGTGTGAGCGGGGTACTTGTATAACTGGGGTTCGCGTGAAGTTTCACACACGAAAGGACCTGTGCGAGTGGGGTACGTGTATAACTGGGGTTCGCCAAGTTTTACACGCAAAAGAGCCTGTTCGAGTGGAGTACGTGTATTACTGGGGTGTGTGGGAAGTTTCACACGTGAAAGGGCCTCAGCGAGTGGGGTACATGTATTCCTGGGGTTCGCGTGAAGTTTTACACGCGAAAGGGCCCTGTGCAAGTGGGGTACGTGTATTCCTGGGGTTCATGTGAAGTTTCACACGCAAAAGGGCATGTTCGAGTGGGGTACGTGTATCACTGGGGCGCACCGGAAGTTTCACACGCAAAAGGGCCTGTGTGAGTGGGGTACGTGTATTCCTGGGGTTCACATGAAGTTTCACACGTGAAAGGGCCCTGTGCGAGTGGGGTACTTGTATTCCTGGGGTTCGCGTGAAGTTTGACACGCGAAAGGGCAATGCCCGTGCCCGATACGTCACAGACGCGCTTACGCGCTAAGGGCCTTTGGTCCAATGAAATTGCGTACGTGCGCTGACCCGCTTACGCGCTGAGGGCCTTTCCTCGAATTACACGCTGACGTGCAATTATTTCACGTGCCAAATCACTCCGTATCAAGCTGGCCACGCATACACACACAGAAGACCACGCTCCTGCCCTGAAGGCCATTTTCCTGCCCCCAGAGCCCCGAGCACGCTCCCACCTGCCATCTGCTGCTGCCTGACTGTCTGCTGCCCACGTGCCCTGCTATTTGGTGCCTGCTCATCAGCCATCTGCAGGGGTCCAGTTGCTGTGTCCACCCCTGCTGGAACAGAAGACTCCCGACTGGGATACCTTCGCTCCACAGCCCAGCCCCAGGACCCAGTTGCCCACCCACTCCTGCCTCTGGGGTTGCTATGTCGGGCACATCTCCATCTGGCACCACTGGCAACCCCCAGCCAGAGAGGCAGATGGCCACCAGCTTTGCTGCCACCGAAGTTGGTGTCCTGGTGGAGCATGTCCTGGGGCATTATGATGCCCTCTTCGGAAAATCACATGCCAACAAGGAAGTACTGGAGAGGATCTGGGATGACGTAGTGGTTGCCATCAACACGGAGGGGGTGGCAACCCATGACATCAAGCACGTCAAGAAGCGCTGGGAGGACTTCAGGTCCAGGACCCACCACTAGGCCCGGTGCCTCGCGGAGGGGGGCCGGGCACGCATGAGTAACATCCAGATGAGGGTCCTGGAACACATAGGCCCAACATTCCACGCCCAGATCCTTCGGAGGCAGACTCGTCCGGAGTTGAGCGGTAAGTGGCCAAGCATTGTTGTGTGAGACAGGGCATGTTGCAGTGTGCTGGTAGTCTGATGCTTGCCTGTATGTGTGACATAGGCCATGTATGGATGTGTGTGTGCAGGGACATCATGGTCATGCATGTGAGACCAGTTATGTGTAAACCACATGGTTGGTGCATGTGTTTTAATGCAACATGGGGAGATCTATGCGGAATGCACACATGAAAGCATGGCTGTCTCTGTTCCTGGACATGAAGGGGGGTGAGGAATGGGTGCTGATGTCATGTACATGTATGGTGCACATGTGTGTGTGCCAGAGAAGTGTGTGTGTGACTTTGAAACGCCATGGCTGCATGTGACTTTGAAGGCAACATCTTGGTTTACAGGGGCCCTTCTACATGGATGTTGATGTTGATTGCAGGCGCCAGGACTGTTTCTGCATGTGTGTTGTGTGCATTCACCCATGTGTTGTGGAATGACAGGATGGAAGTGACGTTTGACAGTGCCACTCATGTGTTATTGCTTCCTTTCTAGGGTACTTTGTAATGTACCCTGATGCTTGTGTTTTATGTCTCCCTCTATGCAGCGTCAAGTGAAGAAGAGGGCGGAGATGGTGCTGTGGAGCCAAGTGGCGGGGATGCCTCCACTGGGCGGCGACGCAAGGCCCAGCCACCCTCCCAGGAATTACCATCATCCGGGAGCGAGGGGGCTGGAGTGCGCGACACATATAGGGACCCACCAACCAGGGCGGAGCCCATACGTTTGTGGGACCCCTCGTCCGCAGGTAGTGGAGAGACAGATGACATGGCACTCTCCCCTACCTGCGGACGGGCCTGGGACGATGCCTCCTTGCTGGTGCATGGTGGTGCAGTCACAGGGTCAGGGACAGCGACATGCACAGGCAGATGAGGAGCGGCAGCGGGCAGAAGAGGCACGGCTCACGATGGTCAGTGCGGAGAACTCCATGCAGAGGGCCCTGAGGCGGGCTGAGTACCTCGAGGCAATTCGCAGGGAGTTGGAGGAGAACATGTCGTCGTCCCTGCAAACTTTCGGGGCCATGGAAGAGGACCGCCTCCAGGACATTGAGCAGGAGTTCGATGATGCCCTGGCCCGGGACATCCAAAAGTGAGCCGTCGGACTAGCCTGCTGCCCTTGTAAATAGTTTTTAGATTTAGGTTTGCTTTTCGTTTCCCTTTTATTTGTGGTCAATGGACAATGCCACACAAATTTGTATATAGTTATATTTTTAGGTAGTTAGGTAAGTAGATTTCATTTTTTTGGTTGGGATCCTGGACCCTTTACATCCTTGGACAATGGATTGTATATAGTTCCATCATGTATTCCTTTTTTTTTTGCATTATAGACATGGAGCAATGGATTTATTTTTTCCGGACAATGGATTGTAAATAGTTGGACTATGGATTGATTTATCTTATTTTCTGTATTATGAACATGAAGCAATGGAGATTTTTTTTACATTTCCTTTGGATTTGCGTTGTTGGAGGGTGACTTTGGACTGTTTTTCTTTCACATTTTTTTGGATTGGTTATCATTTCATTCAATCATCTTTTTCACATGCTTTTCATTTCATGTTTCATATTTTGGTATGCATTCATTTCATTTTTGATTCCATGTACATAATACATTTTCATTTTTTAGTTCCATGTGTGGGATTCGCTCATTGGGTTGATGCATGAGGAAATGTGGGTTTACACAAGCAATGCCAACCAGTGTATGTGTGTGACGGACATGTGTTGATGTACATAGTTGAATTTTGGTTTGTGTCTTGAGATCAGCATTTCACTGCTGGGGGGTGGGGGTGCAGGGTGGCATGAGTGGGACATGAGTGGGGGCCTGCTGGCAGGTGCCCTGCACTGCTGGGGGGTGGGGGTGCAGGGGGACATGAGTGGGACATGAGTAGGACATGAGTGGGACATGAGTGGGGGCCTGCTGGCAGGTGCCCTGCACTGCTGCGGGATGGGGGTGCAAGGGGAATTGAGTGGGGGCCTGATGGCAGGTGCCCCTGACTGCTGGGGGGTGGGGGTACTGGGGGACATGAGTGGGACATGAGTGGGGGCCTGCTGGCAGGTGCTCTGCACTGCTGGGGGGTGGGGGTGCTGGGGGACATGAGTGGGACATGAGTGGGGGCCTGCTGGCAGGTGCCCCTTGACTGCTGGGGGTGGGGGTGCTGGGGGACATGAGTGGGAAATGAGTGGGGGCCTGCTGGCAGGTGCCCTGCACTGCTGGGGGGTGGGGGTGCAAGGGGACATGAGTGGGGGCCTGCTGGCAGGTGCCCCTCAGTGCTGGGGGGTGGAGGTGCAGGGGGTCATGTGTTGTTGATCAGTAGTGCAAGGTGACATGTGGCTTGGCTCTGGGGCATGCCCATGGTGCATGGGCTGCCTGCGGGACATGACCAGGGGTGCAGGGTAGTCCCCTGTGGTGTGGGCTGCCTGCAGTGTCCATGGAGGGTGTAGAGGGAACACCTGGGAGGACCCACACTGCCAATTCACGTGTAGGACTCCCCTGCACCCCGAAATACATGTACCCTGCTAAAATGGTGTGTGAGACTTCCCGCGAACCCCAGTTATACATGTCACCTTGCACTACTGATCAACAACGCATGACCCCTTGCACCCCCACCCCCCAGCACTGAGGGGCACCTGCCAGCACGCCCCCACTCATGTCCCCTTGAACCCCCACCGCCCAGCAGTGCAGGGCACCTGCCAGCAGGCCCCCACTCATGTCCCACTCATGTCCCCCAGCAGCCCCACCCCCCAGCAGTGAAATGCTGATCTCATGACGCAAACCAAAATTCAACTATGTACATCAACACATGTCCGTCACACACATACACTGGTTGGCATTGCTTGTGTAAACCCACATTTTCGCATGCATCAACCCAATGAGCGAATCCCACACATGGAACTAAAAAATGAAAATGTATTATGTACATGGAATCAAAAATGAAATGAAAGCATACCAAAATATGAAACATGAAATGAAAAGCATGTGAAAAAGATGATTGAATGAAAATGATAACCAATCCAAAAAAAATTGAAAGAAAAACAGTCCAAAGTCACCCTCCAACAACGCAAATCCAAAGGAAATGTAAAAAAAAAACTCTCCATTGCTTCATGTTCATAATACAGAAAATAAGATAAATGAATCCATAGTCCAACTATTTCCAATCCATTGTCCGGAAAAAATAAATCCATTGCTCCATGTCCATAATGCAAAACAAAAAAAAAGCAATACATGAAGAAACTATATACAATCCATTGTCCAAGGATGTAAAGGGTCCATGATCCCAACCAAACAAATGAAACCTACCTAACTACCTAAAAATATAACTATATACAAATTTGTGTGGCATTGTCCATTGACCACAAATAAAAGGAAAACAAAAAAAGAAACCTAACTCTAAAAACTATTTACAAGGGCAGCGGGCTAGTCCGACGGCTCACTTTTGGATGTCCCGGGCCAGGGCATCATCGAACTCCTGCTCAATGTCCTGGAGGCGGTCCTCTTCCATGGCCTCGAGGGTTCGCAGGGACGACGACAAGTTCTCCTCCAACTCCCTGCGGATTGCCTCAAGGCACTCGGCCCGCCTCAGGGCCCTCCACATGGAGTTCTCCGCCCTGTCCATCGTGAGCCGTGCCTCTTCTGCCCGCTGCTGCTCTGCATCTATAGCATGGCCTAACCGCTGCCAGACGGAAGACACTTCCAGTCCTGGGTCCTCCTGCTCTCTGGCCGATGCCTGCCCCTCCGATGTCGAAGGCCCCGAGCCATGATGGCTCCCACCTTGTTGCTGCTGCTGCTGTGCCTCTGCCGGTGCCCTGGCTCTTGCTGCCTGCACATCCTCCTCCGGCTGGGGTGCAGTTGTTGAGGTGGCCACCCCTGCTGGACGTCCGACTCCCGACTGTGGCAGGGATGTGTCCTCCACCAGCCTGGCCGCAGGGTCAGAGGCAGCTCCACAGGGTACCCAGGTGATACATGGGTGGGAAGATGGCATGGAGGACGACTGGGGCATAGGGGGTTCAGTTGAGGAGGGGGTCGAACAAGGTCCAGAAAACGGAGGAATCCGGCCCTGGTGAGCTGTCCCAGTAGTTCAACGCGGTCAACGAGCCATCCGAGAAGAAGTGCAGTCTCCTCATGAAAAGACTGCAGGTCAGCTGTCATGGCCCGTTGACGCAACGCCACCCCACCCAGGACAGGCTCAACCCAGTCCCGGATAGCCACGTCCGCAGGGAGAGGAAGGCTAGTTGTTGTAAGGGGATCCCCTCCCTGTAAACGGGTCTGGACGTAGGCATCCCTGCTGGTGCGGGATGATGCAGTCACAGGATCGGGGACAGGATTACACACAGGCACCTCTGCGGTGGCCTGTGCTGCCTCCTGTCCCTGCCCCTGCACTGCACCACTAGCACCTATGGAATCCCCACCTCCAGACCCCGTGTCTGCCCCTTGCACTGCCTCCTCCTCCACCAAACCCCCCACCAACCTGGATGACTCCGTGCCATCTTCCTCCGTCAGACCCTGTGGGGTCTCAGCTGCCCCTTCTGCTGCCGAGGAGTTGGAAAAAACATAACTTTCATCCATTTCCCACCTGGAAACTACTGAAACACGCCGCCAACAACACATGTCCTACCTTCCCACAGGTGTCCCGATGAAAATAGTACCTCACATGTGTAGGTGCACCTACCTGGGCAGAAAAGAAAAAGTGTTGACTGTCCACAAGTCCAACGGCAGTCCCAGGGATCCTGGGAGGGTCCCTGTCCATTCCCCAGGGGAAATTCTGTAATGCTGCCTAGCCTGAGCTCCAGGGTGGTCGGGGGTGATGTTCCTGGCCTTGGGTGGATGTCCGCCATATGGGTTGACCGTCCAGAAGTCCAGGAGCAGTTTCAGGGAGCCTCAACAGGCTTCCCGTCCTTTCCCAGAGGGAGATGGTGTAACGCAACCCAGACAGAGCTCAAGGATGGCTGGGGTGATGTGTCAGGCCTTGGGCACCCATCACCCGTGAGGCTCGACCATCCCCAAGCCCAGCCTGGAGCTCTGGCTGGGCTGCATTACAGCTTCTCCCTCCAGGAAAGGTAGCGGTCCCTGCCGGGGCTCCCTGAAACCGCTGCTGGGCTTGGGGATTGTCGACCCACATGGGAGATGGGTGCCCAAGGCCATGGACATCACCACTAACCATCCTGGAGGACTGGTTGGGATGAGTTACAGAATTTACCTCTGGGATGGGAGGGGTACCCTGCTGGGGCTCCCTGGGACTGCTGCTGCACTTGGGGATAGCCAACCCACATGGGGGACAGTCAACCAAAGCCAGAGACATTACCCCCACCTTTCCTGGAGCTCTGGCTGGCCTGCATTACAGCTTCTGCCTCCGGGAAAGGACGGGGAATGTCTCGCGCCTCCCTGGAACCAACGGTGGGCTTGAGGACGTTAAACCCACATGGGAGTCAGCCGCCCAAGGCCAGGTATATAACCTCCTACCACCTTAGAGCTCTAGCTGGGTTGTGTTACAGCTTAACCCTCCGGGAAAGGTTGGGCACCCTGAGTGGACTCCCTGGACCAGCTGCTGGGCTTGGGGGCAGTCAAACCACATGGGAGACAGCCGCCCAAGGACAAGGACATTTCCCCTGACTTTCCCAGAGCTCTGGCTGGCCTGCGTTATAGCTTCTCCCTCTGGGAAAGGTCTGGAACCCTGCCGGGACTCCCTGCACCTGCTGCTGGGCTTGGGGATGGTCAACCCACCTGTGAGACGGGTGCCCAAGGCCAGGTACTTCATCCCCATCCATCCTGGTATTCTGGCTGGTCTGCATTACATCCTCTCCCTCCAAGAAAGGACCGGGAATGTCCTGGACCTCCCAGGAACCACCGCTGGGTTTGGACAAATTCAACCCACATGGGAGATTGCCACACACAGCCAGGGACATCACCCCAGAATTTCCTGGAGCTCTGGCTGGCCTGCGTTACAGCTTCACACTCCGGGAACAGTTGTGAACCCTGCCGGTGCTACCTGGACCCGCTTCTGGGCTTGAGGATGGTCAAACCACATGGGAGACAGCCACCCAAGGCCAAGGACATTACCCCTGACATTCAGGGAGCTCTTGCTGGCCTGCGTTACAGCTTCTCCCTCTGGAAAAGGTTGGGAAGCCTGCCAGGCCTCACTGGACCTTTTGCTGGGCTTGGGGACAGTCAAAACACATGGGAGACAGCCGCCCAAGGCCAGGGACCCCACCCCGACCATCCTGAAGCGATGGGTAGGCTGTGTTACAGAATTTCACTTGGGAGAGGGAAGGGGACACTGCAGGGGCTCCCTGGAACTGCCGCTGCACTTGGCGATGGTCAACCCACATGGGAGATGGGTGCCCAAGGCTAGGTAATTCACCATCCTGGTATTCTGGCTGGCCTGCATTACAGCTTCTCCCTGCAAGAAAGGACAGGGAATGTCCCAGACCCCCCGGGAACCACAGCTGGGTTTGGGACGCTCAACCCACATGGGAGTCGGCCGGCCCAATGCCAGCGACATGACCCCCTACCACCCTGGAGCTCTGGCTGGGTTGCATTACAGCTTCTCCCTCCAAGAAAGGTTGGGGACACTGCTGGGGCTCCCTGGACCTGCTGCTGGGCTTGGGGGCAGTCAAACCACATGGGAGACAGCCGCCCAAGGCCAGGGACATCACCTCTGAGTTTTCTGGAGCTCTGGCTGGCATGTTTTTATTTTTTTCATTTTGCCTCTTCCCTAGGGGCAGATGGGCACATGAGGGTTCCCATCTGCCCCCAGGGTGGGCAAAATGTTCTGCCCCATGCATTGGGGGGCCATTCCAATGTTTTCTGGTGGCCCTCTCCCCCCACCCTAAATGGATGGGGGGGCCTCTCATGTACTCCTTCCTAGGGGCAGATTGCACTGCCCCAGGGAGGTCTACATGAGATGCCCACATCCATTTGGGGTGGGGGGGAGGGCCACCCACCTTTCTACTAAAAACATCCATGGTGATTTAGTGCCCCCCCCACCCAAAACAAGTTATTATGTTTGTTTTGTTTTGTTTTTGTTTTGCCCCTTTCCTAGGGGCAGATGGGCACATGTGTGTGCCCATCTGCCCCAGGGTGGGGAACACGTTCTGCCCCAGGTTTGGGGGGGCTGTGGCAAGATATTTGGTGGCCCTCTACCCCCACCCCAAATGGAAGGGGGGCATCTCATGTACCCCTTGGGCTACATGAGGTGCCCCCATCCACTTTGGGTGGGGGGAGAGAGCCATCTACTTTTTATTTTATATGATCACTGGTGGTTTACTGGACCTCCCCCAAGCCCCCAAATCATCCTTTTTTTCAAATGTTTATTTTTGTTTTTAACCCTTTCCTAGGGTCAGATGGGCACATGAGTGTTCCCATCTGTCCCCAGGGGGGGTCAAAACGTACTGCCCAGGCTTGGAGGGTCTCTGCCAATATTTCCAGTGGCCTCACCACCCCAAATGGATGGGGCATCTAATATACCCCTTCCTAAGGGCAGAAATCTGCCCCCGGAGAGGTCTAAATGCTGTTGGGTGGAGAGGGCCGCTTACATAGTAAGTAGCCCCCTCTCCCCCCACTTTACAAACAGATCCTTGGTGGTCTACTGGCATTGCTGGGCACGATCGAGCACTCTTCACCTGACCGCGCCCAGCAATGCTTCAAAAAAGATGCTGGAAAGGGGAGAGTGCCCCTTTCCACCGACACCTCTTTCGATCAGAACGGCACAATAGTGCTGCAGATTCAGGGAGAGAAATGTGGACACTCACATTTCATTTTCACTGTGGCAGCCAAAAATGTGCGCAGAGTGCCTACTGCTACTGGCTCATGATGCGAGACTCGTGTGCATAAAAAAAGTGATTCATTTCCTATTTTTTCAAGCTATACTTACATCACTGTGGTGCTGTTCTATTGCGATGATTGCAGGCATCCAAAAGAAATGAGGAATTGTGAGCTAAGTAGCTGCTGTATAATTGATAATATACACATCTTGTGTGTGTGTATAAAACACAGACACAAACCATATTGGTCAAGTATGTGCAAATAAGAAAACCTACTTGTGAACCGCTGGGATCGCAACCTACTGCAGCCTGGTGCAAGAGTTCTCTTGTGTAAACTACTGATACTGGAGCATGTACAAGTGTGGCTATTGTGGTTGTAATATAGGGTCACAGAAAACAATATAGGTCAAGATCTTCATTGAGGCCAGCTGGAAAGACCGTGTCCAGTCTGTCAATCCACAAGGCCTCTCTTTGTTTAAGTCTCTTAGTTATATTCACTTTGAGGTCTCTGGTATCAATCGCTTCCAGTATCTGGAATCTGATATGTGCAAGCTGATGTTTGTAATGATGGAAATGCCTTGCAACAAGAGAATGTCGACTGTTTGTCCTGATGTTCGACATGTGCTCATTCCGTCTTATGCATGTTTTGCGGCTAGTTTGTCCCAAATACGTCAAGCTACAAGGGCATTTAATTGCATAGATCACATTTGGAGTTTCACAAGTCGAATAATCTTTCAGTGTCACTTTCTCTCCTGTTCTGGAGTGGGTGATGGTGTCTCCTTTGATTACGTTGTTACAATTGTTAAATGAAAGGTACAGGTAAGGGCTGGTGTACCTAATTACCTGTTTCCTTGATCTGTTAGGTTGAGTCTTAACAAGTAGGTCCTTCAAATGATGGCTTATTTTAAATGCAAAGACAGGTCTTGCATTAAAGAGATTTTGTAATTTACAATCACTATTGAGCAATGGCCAGTTCTTCAGTATTGATCTTTTGATTCTGGTTGACTGGATACTATATTTGCTCACATGTGTATTCTCACATTATGTATTCTGTGCTCATGGTGTTGAAATAGTTACCTGAAACTTGAGATTGACTTTAGTTTTGGCTTCTGCCAGTTTCACTTCATGGTATCCTCTTGCTCGAAACATATTTATCATTTTTTCTGATTCAATTTCCCATTCGCTTGCAGTGTTTACAATACGCTTCACTCTAAGGAGTTGACTATATGGAAGGTTTTTAAGTGTTAACGGAGGATGGAAGCTCATTCTATGCAAAAGGTTGTTCCTCTGGGTGGATTTATGATAGATGTTTGTCTTGAGACCTGGGGCTTTGGGTAAAATCTGCACATCAAGGAAATGTAGCCCTGGGTTGCCGATTTCTGATGTACATTGTATTTTTTTGTCAATCACATTTAAATACGCAAGAAAGGTAGCAAGGGTTTCAGCAGTGTCATTCCAGATGAGAAAAATATCATCGATATATCTACCCCAGTGTGTGATACATGTGTGCCATACCAGGTGATGTAGAAGGTGGTCTTCTTCAAATTGTAACATTAATGTGTTTACATAAGCAGGGGCCATGTTAGCTCCCATGGCAGTTCCAAGGGTTTGTAAATTAAATCTGCCTTCAAATTCAAAGTAAGAGTTTTGTGAAATAAATTCCAGCAAGATTATTAGAAATTCTTTTGAGGCACCAAGCTCTTCCTCTTTCAGCAGAATCCACTCAACTGTTTGTTGACCCAGGTCATGGGGTATCGATGTGTACAGACTATACACATCTATAGTTACCAGGATGTCACTAAATTGAATGTCAATGGGCCTCATTACGAGTTTGGAGGTAGCCATGTCATCATTACCGGCATGGCTATCTCCAAACTCGGGTCTGGGTACACGTCCCACAAAAGGATACTTACCCGGCCATTCTGACCTTGGATGGCTAGTAATTCCCTTTCGCGGGACCCAGTCCCGGTACATCCCCATTCCCATTTGAGCCCCCATAGGGCTCAATGGGAATGGGGAGCATGCTATCAACGGACCCGTTAATGACGGGTCCGTTGCTAGCATCCTGGTCTGCTAGCAGGTCCCGCTCTGCACGTCTGGTCTGGCCAGGCATCCAGAGCGGGACCCGCTGCAGAACTCATAATGTGTCGGCCCAGAATGAACGGTTCTGGTCCCTTACCGGCACCGTTCATTCTGTAGCCGCCACACTCCTAATGAGGCCCAATGCCATGAAGTATGTTAAGAAAATGGGTGGTATCTTTGATATAGGATGGACATTTCTGAATGATTGGTTGTAACATTGCATCTATATAGATACCCAAGGGTTGAAATATCCCAGTGGTTGCTGCCACAATTGGATGCCCAGGTGGTTTGTGTAGGGTCTTGTGGATTTTGGGTAATAGGTAGCAATGCACAACTTTAGGATACTGCGTAATCAAAAACATAGTTGTTTTTATCAGAAATCCATTTGTTATCTTCTGCCATTTCTAAAAGGGTGACAATGGTCTTTTTTATTTCTTGTGTCGGATTTTCTGGTAGGACATAGTATGTTATTGTGTCGCTCAGTTGTCTGTTACATTCTTCACAGTAATCAATCCTATTCATAATTACTAATGCTCCACCTTTGGCTGCTGGATGGATGACAATATGTCCATCTTGATATAGGTTCCTAATGATTGTCATTTCATTTTTATTCAGATGTTGATGTTTCAGAGTTTTGAAGAAGAGTTTTTTCAAATCTTTCCATATAGACTCATGCAACACATCTAGCGTTCCATGATGGATAGGAGGTACAACGTTACTTTTGGGACGTAGTTCTAAAAATTCTGTAATCGGCTGTGAACTATCAACAGAGATGTTAGAAAAATAGGATCTTAATTTTAATTTGCGGATGAACTTAAATAACTCCACCATGATGTCAAATATTGTAGACGTATATGTGGTTACAAAGTTCAAACCTTTCTGAAGGATATTCATTTCTGATGTGGTGAGGCTTCTGTCTGAAAGATTGATTACTAAGTTCTTCTTCTGGGATAGCTGCTCTGGAAGACGGATGCTTCTGGCCTTTCTTCTTCCCCTCCGGGTTCTTTTCTTCAGTTGCTGTCTCTCCCTAAAAAAGGGTGCTGTCTTGGTGTAGTCACTGGTTTTACATCCGTTTGTCGGTTTTTCTTTTTTTAGTTACTCGTGCCCATGATAAAACCACTGAGGTATTCAATTTCTTTCTCAACTCATAAATCCTGCTCAAACCCACTCTAGCTATATCTCCTCACCTGGCCTGATATCTGACCTTGCTAATGCCTTTCATGATAAGGCCACATTGTTTACTATTACTGCCAAGCAACAACTGCGTTCCCATCTTCCCCCTCTCTCTGACTTCCAAAAAAACTGTTTTTTCCCCAACGTTCAAACCTGTTAGAAATGGGGATATTCTCGACATTGCCAAGAATCTTAAATCTTCAGCAGATAAATGCCATCACTGGTCTCCATTCATTATGAAAGAGGTCATACATCTCCTAGCTGATCCTATCACAGAAGTACACAATTCTTCTCTCATCAGTGGAGTGATCTGTGACCCAGTTAAATGTGCAACATCACACATGAACTGAAAAATAGAATAACGTATGCCACTCTTATAGCCAATTTCTACTCCATCTCTAAAATGTATTTCCCGGGGAATATCTTGTAAAAATAATGACTATTCATCTGATAACACACTGTGAGTGCCATGTTCTGCTTCTTGGCAACCAATGTGCATTCTGGATTCCAGCACCCCAGATGCACAGAAACAAATCTCGGAAGTATGAGGGAGAATATTCTTGAAGTCTTGGACGAAGACACCCCATCTGCTCTCATTATCTTGCACACAGAGCATTTGATGATGTAAACTTAAACATATCCATAAATAGACTCCACGCCACAGTTGGGTTGGAAGTCACAGCTCTGAAATTGATTAACAAATAACTCCTGCCATATACATATGAGTGAATTCATCTTCCTCGCCCAGCCAGGTCTTGTGTAGGGCTGTTAGGGTCCCAACCTGGCCTCCCAGATCCCTTAATTATGACTCTGAAAAGATTGATTCCTAGAAGCCCAATTATCAGGCAACCCCCCAGCTGTCAGCCAATTCATACCTGGAAGGCTATAGCAGCTGCAGTTGATATATCAGTATTTTAGGAAATGCAGTTGTCTGAGAAAGGTGGTGGAGTACTCTGGGGCAGCAATCACCTTCTTCGGGGCTCCTGAAGCTATCATCTGCTGGATGGTCCTCATCATTATGTCCCAGGAGGATCACTCAGGGGCAACATGCTCGCCTTGGGAGCAAGGTGACACGGAGCAACACAGGTTCGATACCCAGGTCTGCTCCTAGAAACCTCTGGGTATTAAGCACAAGCTCTGGACTAGACCACTTGTACCCTTGACAGACACAGAAATGCAGTGGAATACATTTCACTTGATTGGGGAGTCATTGTACTTGGTTATTTTGTAATTGCAGAATTTCCAGCCTTATGGATATTGCCTAGGGTGGGGGGTTTAGTTTGGAGCAAACGAGAGACATAGGTGTGGTGAAACAGGATCGATTCCACTGTAGAAGCTTATTATTATGTTTTACCTACTCAGACTGACAAGAACTCAGTATTTTAGTAGCGGGAAGTCTGTGCCATCCACCTAGACAAACACAAAAGCCTCACCAAGAGAATCAGTTGGTCATTTCTTGAAGGGTGATGTTCTGTAATGCCCATGCCCAGGGGGATACTCTAACCCCTATGGTATTGTTAATGGAAGAGAAGGTGTGAGATTGAAAGGTTTGGGTTTATGTATGGTATTGCTTATGGGATATCTCGCAATTCAATCAAATGTCATCACAGATTGTGAAGTCCTTATCCTTTTTCCTCCAAGAACGGAAGGATGTGCTATGGGATATGTCCGTAAAAATTCATAGCATGCAGAGGAAGGTAGATACCACCCAGAAATTCAATTCTGTATTGTTCCAACATGACTAGAGTGCCTAAATACATACACCCTCCAGTGGGGAATCCCTGGGGCAAAAGGTTTGGAGGAACAAACAGATACCCTCCTTCCACCTATGTCCTCTCAAATCCTTTGGTGCTAACACAACCCAGCACCTCAGCAGTGCCTATAGATCACTGGCATTCTGCACCAGCCTCTGCTCCCCATTGTATATGGGGGGAACCCAACGGGTACCAGGCTGTAATGTCTTTCTTTACAACACAGACAAGGCTGTGGCATTTATATGTATGTGTCTTTACAATAATGTATTGCAATGGGAAGTCATTCATGTAGGCAGGAAACACCATATCTTGGATGATTGCTCTTCATTTGTGAATGTTATTCAATCCACGTTCGGTCACCAATATACTAAATATTCCATTAGGATCTCAATCAAGGTTCTAGGCATCTCCGTTCCTATGTAGCCACTTTCAGGTACATAGTCGCCATGACTAGGTGGCCAGAATATATGCTAGTAAACATGTTTTTTAGGAGCCTTCAGGATTATTTGAAACTTTCTTTCTGTTAGGTGTTATCACCCCACAATGACTTTTCAGATCACAAAAGATATGCTCTTGTATTAAACAGAGAATGAAGTCCAATCCCTTGTGATTGGGGTTCCTGAATCAATGCCAGTATATAGCATCAAGGGCACATTAGTTCCAGAAGAGAACAAACAATAATGCTGTCTAAATCTCTTCTTGTATTACCATGAGAACAGGCACATCATTTATTTGTGTATGAAGAGAGCACTTACCAGTATTGGAAAATACAAGGTTCTCCAATACGTACATCTCGGTTTCCTTAAATACTTCTATGGAGCACTGGGAACTGGTATTGGTGATTCTTGATTATGGGCCACAGTGAACTACATTAATGGTGGATACATCCAGCAACCCAGCAACAAAGTATCCCTTTGGTACCTAACAAACAATTGGAACCCATTCATTCCATTGATACGCCCTCTTTATATCCAGCACTATCATACATCCCACCATACCCTAACACATGACATGTATATCTAGAAATCATGAAATTTTGACATGTGATGAAATCTCTGCCTGCATTTCCAAATCATCATGGGATATCCATGGTTGCATAACCCTTCTATTGACTGAACATGTTTGGTTCTTAGGGGACCAACGCCCCTCCTCTAGCCTATTGTGGACTTCCTAAACCACCATGTAAGTAAATATGCAAGCAGTCAAGACTGACAAGACAGACCAATAGCCACGGTAGCTATCCAAGAAAACCTACTGAGGGAACGACCAGGATTTCTATATGTTTTTACTGCCACATACACCGAAAATATATCCATGCACTTTCCATATTATTGTAGGAGAGAACTAATTCTCAGCACTCAGATTTCCAATGTGCACAACTACCCACTTAGTGAAAAACAAAGCATTGTTTTGAAACATTACGAAGTGGAAAACCTTGCCAAGGGCTACATAGTGTAATTGATTTCCCCTGCAGGCGTTCCATTCTACCTGATTTCCTAAAAAAAGACATGCCCAAACACAGGCCCTGAGCACACTATTAACAGCTGAATCTCATTATGGTGAAGAATCCATATACATTACCACTCATCCAAGCATTCATCGACCATGCCGAAGATCACTGGACCTATAGCAAGCTGGATGTTAAATGGGAATTTTTAATTATTGCATCTGGCAGGGGTGTAGAAATCCTAGCTTTTTTGACTTTTATTAATAACTAGCAAAAGTACCTGTTCTCCAAATGGGTTCTCTACACAGACATAATAACACTCTCATCAATTGTTGAAAATGAATGATCCTGCAGATCGCTACTCCGCCTCACCTTGGCGTGGTGCAGTTCATTTTGGTGCATTGCAGTGAAAATATCTTGTGTACCATGCATCCAAGGGCCTTGAAATGTGGTTTCAGACTTTTTATAGGGACTTCGAGTTTTGTTCCTCGTGTTGGATCAAGTTGAGAAACAACATTTTTGTTTCCCTTGCTGGTGAACATGATTTACGGATTCCTCAGCAGGCACCATCTCGAAACAATCGTCTGGAAAAATAATTTCACCTGATGCAGCAAAGTTGTTTGTTTCCCTTCCCGGTGAACATGGCTTACGGCATTGTTAGGCTTGTTTAGAAACAACGTTTTCTGTTTCCCTTCCCTGTGAACATGGTTTACAGGCACCATCTCGCACAAATCCTCTGGAAAAGTAATTTCACCTGATGTGTCAAAAATGTGGAAATTTCTGGAATGCTACCTGCCTTCACCTTCGCCTTTCAGGTCCATTCGCCTCTCATATATTTTTTGTTTCCCTTCCCAGTGAACATAGTTTACAACATTGTTGGTAGGCAACAAAGTCACGGTACACAGTCATTTTACCAAAAATAAAACATAGTGGTAAGTTTCATCGAAGACCATAATGCCGAAAAACACTGAAAATATTAAATAAATATATGTAGGGTAATGGGGTAAGGGGTTAAAGTGGGTTGGCATGCGGTTGGGGTGGCGGTGTAAGGATAAAAAAAACAGGTGCTTGAGGGGACCCCCCAGATAAAAATAAATAAAAACATTTGATTTTTTTTTTCAATATTTTGGTTGCAATGAAATGTACCACTCTTTTTTGCATGTCAGTAAAATCACATGTAAACTAAAGTCTCAAACACGTTTTGACTTTTTTTCGAAATCTGAGGAAAGAGGTGGGGTATCCAAATGTCATGCAGACAGCAATGTCCAGAGGGTCTTAACAGCTAAGTATGCAAAATGTGGTGCATATTGGTGAAATTGTGTGGACTTGAATAAGGAACAACTCTTTGGTAAACCACAAAGCCACAAACACATTTTGACTTTTGCCAAAATCCAGGGAAAGTGGCAGGGTGTCCAAATATCATGTAGCCAGTAATATCTGGAGGCTCCTAATAGGTAACTATGCAACATTTGGTGCAGATTGGTGAAACGGTGTGGAATTGTAGAACGAACAACTCTTCGCCAAGCCACAAACCCAGAAATCCTGCAACACACCCACAGACACATTTTGACTTTCATATCTGTAGATACAATGATCTGGGTAATTTTATCTCAGTAAGGGTGGCCTGCTTACCAGCTCTCCTTTTCAGGAAACTTCATTCCAAAAAATACAATGTACTCTTGTCCCCTGCTGAATCAGTAGGATGATCTACAACACATTGGGCCTCATTACACAGATGGCGGTAAGGATTTACTGGTACCGGTAAAATACCGGTACCAGTAAATCCTTACCGCCTTACTACGAGGTCCCTTTGCGGCTTGGGGGATTTAACGCCTGCTTTTTGCAGGCGTTAAAAACCAACCCGCAAAGGGACCCAGGCAGCTAATTACGGTACCGCAATTTGCGGTACCGTAATTAGCGCCTTCCCCATTCCCATAGAGCCCTATGGGGCAAAAATGGGAATGGGGAAGGGCAATGGTGGAAAGGGGAATTACCGCCCCGCCAACCTTGGAATAGGGCGGTAATTCCCCTTTCCACCAAGGCGGTGCCGGTATTTTACCAGCATGAACTATGGCGCTAATAGCGCCATGGTTCTCCGCCATCCGTGTAATGAGGCCCAATATCTCCAGTGGCACAGAGCAGGGTCAGGCTATAGGTGCCCCCTATACAGCTGAAGTGACAGCAAAGGCACTGCAGCAGAGGGCAGCATTTATGGAATGCTCCACTGTTCACAACTCACATAGCTATGCAAGTTTCTATCCTGGTGGCCGTTGTGAACTTTATTAATAATTGATTTATTGTGCTTACAGTTTTAAAACAAGTTAAAACCTTACACAAGTTCCACAATACAACAGTAGTACATTTCTTAAAAATGTACACAAATTTCATTAAAAATCTCATTTTTAAAAAATACACTTGAAAATACCAAAAATGTAATACAACACATTTAGGGGGTAATTCATAGAATTCAGCGCACAAGTGGCGCATGCAGCTGGTGCACAGTGTGCGTGTGCGGCAGTCTGCGCCCGCCGCGTGCGCCAAAACCCATTTCGGCGCACAGCGGATTCATGGATTTTAACATCCCTAAGCAGCCGTGGCGCAGAGTGGCGCAGCGACCCTGCAGCAGTGCCAGTTATGCCCCCAACCCCGCCCCATGCGCCATGAACAGCGCCCAAATCCAGTACATGGCGCACAGGCCAGTGGACCAGCATACAGCCCCCCAACCACGAAAATGTGTGTAAAACTCCCCGCGCACCCCTCGGAATACACGTACCCCGCCTGTGCTAGGCCAATCGCATGTAAAACTCCCCGTGCACCCTTCAAAATACACGTACCCTGCTCATTTGCGGGAAGTTTCACACGCGGTAGGCCCTGTGCGAGTGGGGTACGTGTATTTCTGGGGTTCGCGGGGAGTTTCACAAGCGGTAGGACCTGTGCGAGCAGGGTATGTGTATTTCTGGGGTTCGCAGGGACTTTCACATGCAGTAGGCCCTGTGCGAGCGGGACACGTGTAATTCTGGGGTTCGCGGGGACTTTCACACGCAGTAGGCTCTGTGCGAGTGGGGTATGTGTATCACTGGGGTTCGCAGGAAGTTTCACACACGATAGGCACTGTGCGAGTGGGGTACGCGTATTACTAGGGTTCGCAGGAAGTTTCACACGCGGTAGGCCCTGTGCAAGTGGGGTACGTGTATAACTGGGGTTTGCGGGATGTTTCACACACGACAGGCCCTGTGCGAGTGGGGTACGTGTATAACTGGGGTTTGCGGGAAGTTTCACACGCAATAGGCCCTGTGCGAGTGGGTACGTGTATTACTGGGGTTCGCAGGAAGTTTCACACGCGATTTTGCTGTCAGAGCGGGGTACGTGTATTTCGGGGGTGCGCGGGGAGTCCACGTGAATTGGCAGTGTGGGTCCTCCCAGGTGTGCCGTCTACCCCCTCCATGGCCCCTGCAGGCAGCCCAGACCACAGGGGACTACCCTGCACCCCTGGTCATTTCCCGCAGGCAGCCCATCCACCATGGGCATGACCCCCAGCCAAGCCACATGTCACCTTACACTAGTGATCACCAACTCATGTCCCCCAGCACCCCCACCCACCCACCCACCATTGACGGGCACCTGCCAGCAGGCCCCCACTCATGTCCCCCAGCACCCCCAACCCCTGCAGTGAGGGGCACCTGTCAGCAGGCCCACACTCATGTCCCGCAGCACCCCCACCCCACAGCAGTGAGGGGCACCTGCCAGCAGGCCCCCACTCATGTCCCCCAGCACCCCCACCCCCCAGCAGTGAGGGGCACCTGCCAGCAGGCCCTCACTCATGCCCCCCCCCCCTACATGAAGCAAAGATGCACAATCATGGCCCACTTCTACACCAAAATACCACAGCACGCCACCCCATTCTTGAGACGCAATGATTTCCCAATCTAGCCCACACTGACATGCCTATCTCAAGACACAAACCAAAAGTCAACTATGTACATCAACACATGTCCGTCACACACACACACTGGTTGTCATTGATTGTGTACACCCACATTTTGACATGCATTAACCCAATGAGCGAATCCCACACATGGAACTAAAATATGAAAATGTATTATGTACAAAAATAAAGCAATGAAATGAAAGCATAACAAAATAGCAAACATGAAATGAAAACCATGTGCAAAAGATGAGTAAATGAAAAGTATAACAAATCCAAAGTAATCCTAAAGAAAATTAGTCAAAACTCTCCCATTGATCCATGGTGAAATCAAAAGAAAAAGTTCAAATAAATCCATTGTCCAACTATGTACAATCCATTGTCAAGGGTCCATGAGCCCAACGAAAGAAATTAAACCTACCTAAGAAACTACCTAATAAAAAAAACTATATACAAATGTGTGTGGCATAGTCCATTCACCACAAATCAAAGGAAAAGGAAAAGGAAACTTAACTGTAAAAACTATTTACAATGGCAGTGAGCTTTTCCAATGACTAACTTTTGGATTTCCAGGACCAGGGTATCATCGAACTCCTGCACAATGTCCTGGAGGTGGTCCTCTTCCATGGCCCCGAGGGTTCGCAGGGACGATGACATGTTCACCTCCAACTCCCTGCGAATTGCCTTGAGGCACTCGGCCCGCCTCAGGGCCCTCCACAAGGAATTCTCCACCCTGACCATTGTGAGCCGTGCCTCTTCCGCCCGCTGCCGCTCTGCATCTATGGCGTGGCCCAACCGCTGCCACACGGAAGACACTTGAAATCCAGGGTCCTCCTGCCCTATGGCCGATGCCTGCCCCTCTGATGTTGAAGGCCCCGAGCCATCATTGCTCCCACCATGTTGCTGCTGTGCCTGTGCCTGTGCCTGCGCCCTGGCTCTTGCTGCCTGCACGTCCTCCTCTGGCTGGGGTGCAGTTGTCGTGGTGGCCACCCCGCAAGACGTCCGACTCCCGACTGTGGCAGGGATGCGTCCTCCACCAGCCTGGCCGCTGGGTCAGAGGCAGCTCCACAGGGTACCCAGGTGATACATTACATGTGGGAAGATGGCATGGAGGACGACTGGCGCGTAGGGGGTTCAGGTGAGGAGGGGGTCGCAAGAAGGTCCAGCACACGGAGGAATCCAGCACCGGTGACCCGTCCCAGTAGGTCAACATGGTCAAAGTGGCATGCGAGACGATGTGCAGTCTCTCCACGAAAAGACTGCAGGTCACCTCGCATGCCCTGTTGACGCAACGCTATCCCAGCCAGGACAGGCTCAACACGGTCCCGGATAGCCACGTCCGCAGGGAGAGGAATGCCAGTTGTTGTGCGCTCATCACCTCCCTGAAAACAGGTCTGGACGTAGGCATCCCTGCTGGTGCCAGATGATGCAGTGACAGGATCAGGGACAGGATTACACACAGGCACCTCCGCGGCTGCATGTGCTGCCTCCTGTCCCTGCCCCTGCACTGCACCACTAGCACCAGTGGAATCCCCACCTCCAGAGATGTGTGTGTCACTTCCGTGGCCTCCTCCTCCACCAAACTCCCCACCTACCTGGATGACTCTGTGCCATCTTCCTCGGTCGGACCCTTTGGGGTCTCAGTTGCCCCTTCTGCTGCCAAGGATTCCACTTCCGACCTCCGCCTCTTGGACCTACCCTCGGCAGCTGCGGCCTGGGACGTGACACCAGACTCCTCACTCCCTGACGAGATGACGTCTCCGGCTGGTTGTTTGATCCCTGCCACTGTGCTCCACAGCACCCTCTCCACCCTCTTCAATAGTTGATGCTGCAGATAGGCAGAGATAAAACACAGGCATCAGAGCACTGTACAATGGACTGATACACACATGACAGTTGTACATGAGTGGCAGTGTCATACTTCAGACATGGCATCACACTCCCCAACAGACATGTCATTTGTACTCACACACATGAGCAATTCCACAGCAATATTGCACCAGCCAGCACCATCCATTCACATACAACAGCATGAGCATCCGAAGGTGAGCCTGACGTCACAAGAAACACGGGGAGTGCACACACGCCACCACACTTACATGCATGTGTACATGTCCACCAACTGTCACAGTGATGAGATCGCCATCCATGTCACATCTGGCATTCAGCCTTCTACATGTCAGTATAACATGCATCCAAGTTGCATCACAGTTGCACACTTGTCAAATACACACACATGCACATGTACACAGTGCAGATACATGCAGCAGGAACCACCATCCATGTGTGACACCACAACCATGGCAACGTACATACACAGAAATTCAAACATGTGTGCTCCCACACCTGCATTTGCCCAGCATGCTTACCAACACATACACCATCGATGTGTCTCACACCTGAGAGGACTCACATGTGGCAGCCTCACACCCATTTTCATACACATCCCTACATGGCCCTACAAAAACACATGTGCAACCTGCACACTACTGGCACACCACGACACGCACAGCGTCCAATCAGTATGCAGGCACACTTACCGCTCGACTCCAGACGGGTCTGTCTCTCAAGGACCTGGATGTGGAGCACTGGGCATATGCGTTCCAGGACCCTCATTTGGTGGTCGGACAGGATGCCCCAGCGCCCCTTGGCATCCACTGCCTTCGAGAGGTGCTGGGCCTTGTTGAGGGTCCTGGACCTGAAGTCCTCCCAGCGCTTCTTGACATGTTGTAAGTCGCGGACTGCCACACCCTCCGCGTTGATGGCAGTCACGATGTCCATCCAGATCCTGGTCCGTCCTTCATAGTTGGCGCGAAAACTTCCAAAGAGGGCATCATACTGCCCCAGGACCTACTCCACCAGGACACCAAATTCCCTGGCACTGAAGCTGGTGGCCCTCTGCCTCTCTGGATGGGGGTTGCCAGTAGTGCCAGATGGTGTTGTGCCCGACATGGCAACCCCAGAGGCAGGTGTGGGTGGGCAACTGGGTCCTGGGGCTGGGCTGTGGAGTGATGGTATCCCAGTCGGGAGTCTTCAGTTCCAGCAGGGGTTGTCACAGCAACTACACCCCTGGCTGTCGTGCAGGCAGCAAATAGCAGGGCACATGGCCTCAGGCAGTCAGGCAGCAGCAGATGGCAGGTGGGAGCGTGCACGGGGTACTGGGGGGCAGTAATTCGCCTTCTGGGCAGGAGCGTGGTCTTCCGTGTATTTTCGCGTGGCCCGCTTGATACGGAGTGATTTGGCACGTGAATAAATTGCACGTCAGTGTGCAATTCGAGGAAAGGCCCTTAGCACGTAAGCACGTCTGTGATGTTAGGCGCGCGGGTGTTTCCCTCGTGACGTGGGCATAGTGGTTCAGCGCATGTGAAAAAACTGCACGTCCGCGTGTGAATGCGTGTAATCCGAGGAAAGGGCCTACGTGCGTAAGTGACGTGACGCGTGTGGGCGTTTCCCTCAGCACGGGTTAAAGGTGAGCGGGGCCAGCAGTTCGCTGTACGTGCCTTTCGTGGAGACCGACGTGTGTTGCTGCTTCGTGTTGTTTCGCGCACCGTCACAACTTCACAGCTATCCAGGACGTATCTCTTCTTTTGGCGGGGGTATTGTCTATGCGTGTTTTTCTGCATCGCGCTAGTCAGACGGTGAGTCGCGTACGCTATTTTTCCCACTGCAGGTGCCCCTGTGTATCGCACCCATTTACGAGGTCATAGTAGCCTGTGTGTCCCACGCGTACGAGTTTTTCGTGTTACTGGGTGCCACCACGTACTGCGGGAGGTTGATTCCACGCATGTAGGCTGCAGGGTTGCGTGCATGTTTTTACTGCAGTTTTGGGGTGCCTGAGTGTTGCGTGACCCGTCACTACATCACCGGGGTCACATACAGCCTTGCAGGTGCAGGGGGGCTGTTAACATCTTGCATCACACCCCCTTCGCCCCAATTGCCCAGGTCAATTGTGGTGTACACCTCCCACTGGCACTACTCCATCTGTGCCGGCACTACTACGTCTGTGCCATGGTTGGGAGGCCACCAAAGGTGAGGGGCACCTCAGCTGGGCATCCTCCTCGTGGCGTGCGTGGTCAGGGACATAGCCGGGATGACCAGGGAGTAGGGGGACTCCAGGGTGTCCAGGGTGGCCGCAGAGGGGGAAGAGGCAGTGGTGCGCCACTTGAGCACGATGTTGTGCCATGTGTCGGTGCAGTCATGCCACCCCCCCTGTGGTTCTGGGAGATGCAGCTTCTGCATCTGGCATTGGCACCCATGTGACCGGGCAGTCAGTTTCATCGACTGCCACGGGCCCAAGGGTAGTGGTAGCTGCAGGACAGTTGCGGTCAATGACCCTGCCACAGCGGATGGTGCTGCGCAGGGTCCATTAGAGGGCACCCAACTGCCACTGACACAAGTCAGGCCTTTGGTCGTCCCTCCACCTGCCACACCCTTGGCTCAATCCACCAAACCCACTGGCCATACTGATCAGGGCGACATTAGCCAGCCAGGGTCTGCGCCACAATCCAAGAGGAGGAAGGTTGCACCTGCAGCACAGGCTGGGACCCCACACACAACCACGACCTCCTGCACGTCAAGGAAGAAGCCTTTCTGCAACCAGGAACTGGACTTCCTCGTGGACTACGTGCGGGACCACAGCCGTGACATGCTAGTGGGTGCTAATTGTCAGACTACGGCTGCCCACCGTGATACCCACTGGAAGCAAGTTGCGGAACATGTGAGTGCATTCGGCCATGAGGTGTGCATGGCGCAAGAGTGCAAAAAGCGTTGGAATGACCTCAAAGGCAGCGCTAAGGCTAAGCATGCCTCAAATTACAACTTGACTCTGGTGACTGGCAAAGGGCCTGCACCAGAGGAGGAACACCTCACTCCGCATGAGTCACTCGTTGCAGAGTTCATACCATCTGAATCGGTCGAAGGAGTGGGAAAGATGCCGGACTTTGATGCCCAGTCCAGTGAGTGTTGATGCATGTTTGTTGAGGACGTGTGTATTTTACTTGTGTGATGTGCTGTGCATGACTGCCATTACATGTCACGTGTACATGGTTCTGATGTGCAAGTAATGCAATGCTTCCCTGATGCATGTCTGCTCTGCTGGATGGTGGACATGTGGAGCAGACCGGGACTGTCCGCATCACCCCTATTGCACCCTACTCACATACCGGTTACCAGTATGCCCCTCCGGTCCATGTTCCAGCTCACTGGCCCTTCTGCATGTAGCATGGGGTGACCTTCCTCTCAGCCCAGGGACAATGTCATAGCATGAGTGACGTGCATGTGTCCCTGCATGCGGATACTCCATGTAGGCATGCCCCCTTGCCCCTCCACCCCCCCGCTCTGCACCCCAATTCCACCTTTGCACTGGTCTGCTTCAATATTGCCGTTGGGTACTTCCCTGTTCATGCGTCCTGTGTACATGCTAACTTCCAGCGGCCAATCTGCCAGACATATACTGTGTGGTACATCCTTAGTACTAGATGCAGGGTATCTCACTTGTGCTGTGCAGAGGTCAGATGCCCCGCACGGACATGAGTGCCCATTCATGCTCCATGTGTATTCCACACATGCCCCTATGTGTCCTTGACTGGATGATCACTGTAATACACGCTTCATCTGTATAATCTGCAAACACCCGGCCAGCACCGTACTTCCTATTAGAGCTAATCCTTTATTGTGCCCCATTGCACTGCCTGTGCACCACCAGAGACTATATCACTGATTGCCCTGATCAGATCACGGCAGCTTTGTACTTACAGCCAGTGCCGCTCTTGCCCAATTGGTATTCTGATCCTGTGTTTACACTGTATTCTAATACTGTAGTTTACAGCCCAGTTCTTAGCCTAACGCTGTCCCACGTGCATCAATGGTATTTAGCCTAGCTCGTGTCCCACTTAGGATTATTGTTGTTAGCCTAATGCTTCTGCATGTATGATAATGTCATCTAGCCTAAACTGCACCCCTCCTAGGATTATTGCTACCAGCCTACTAGCACTTTACTATTGACTACTGTATCTAGCCTTATTGATGTAGTCAAAGTGAGCCTAGCCTCATCTTACACCACCCCACATCCTTAGCTATGATAAACTGGATATTGTGCATCATGTTCCCCTTTTGCCTTGTCCCAGCGGACACCCCATGCACTGGCAACCACTTCCTCGCCCTCAGTAATGGGCTCACCAAACTAGCTTGCCCAAGACACCATCCCATCCCCTGTCCTACCCCCTTCCTCCCCACCATACCTCCTTTCCCATCTTCCTCCATTCTCACACCCAGTCCCAAGGACCCCTACATAACCAGTAAGGAACACCATCCCACCCCAGCCATCATCAATGATCCACATGTACTCCCCAACCCTTTAATCAATGGTAAAACATACCCTATCCTAGGATATAAGAGAACATCCCGATTAAGAGCACGCACAAGGTTACCACACCACAACACCATTACCAGGTCCCAGCCACCCAGATCACCCAATCCTTCGGCCCACACAACAAATAATAAACACACTCAGCCTACAGTAACTAAAACTACTCCACCGTGTTGCCCACCAACTAAAAATTCTCTCACTAAGGATCCCAACCCCCCCATTAGTCTAAAAAATGCACTCATCAACGCCCGCTCCCTTGGAGCCCACACCATTGAAATTCATGACCTCATCATCGAACTCAACCTAGACCTGTTAGTAATCACAGAAACCTGGCTACACCAAGCCTCAGGTCCTCTTTTAGCATTGGCCATCCCACCAGATTACACCATTCTCAGATCTGATAGGACCACCACTCCAGGAGGCGGTGTTGCAATCATTACTAAAAATAGCATCAAACTTAGATCAAGTTCCATTGAAATAATCGCAGGGTACGAACTACTGCTCGCCAAACTCACCTTGAATGAAAACACCACAATTAACATAGTGGTCATCTATAGATCCCCTAGCACAAACAGCCACCCAGAAACAGACATCCCACTAATACTGGCGCCCTTCCTTAAACCCAAAACGAAATGTATCATCATTGGTGACTTGAATCTCGGTTTTAATGACAACCAAGATACCAAAGCCACCGCCCTTCTCCTGGCACTAAATGACATGAATTTCTGTCAACACATCAATGTCCCCACTCACACCAAGGGCAGAACCCTTGATTGGATCCTCTCCCTCAACACCAACATCACTCTAGGCCCGATTACCCCACTTAGTTGGACAGACCACTACTGCATAGAATTTACTATCACTAGTGACGACCCCTGCACACCCAAGAATATAACTATGGACACCATTGAAAGTAGAAACCCGAAAAAGCTCACAGCTGAGAACTTCGACCCCACCTTGAACAAATTGCTAGATACACATTCAATCCTCAGCAATGACCCAACTACCATCGCTGAGTACTACCACAAATGCCTCTCCACAGCGATTGACACCATAGCACCTGTCACCTCCAAACTAAGACTCAATAAAAAATCCAACTTCTGGTTCAACGAGGAACTAATCGTCCTTAGAAGGAAAAAACGCTCTCTCGAGCACGTCCATAATAAACATCCCTCCCCGGACTCAGCCAAAGCATTCAAAGACGCAAATACCCTCTACAAATCAGCTATCATCACCCACAAAGCAAACTCCTACAATGCTCGCATTAGCAATGCAGCATCAGACTCCAAAGAGCTCTTCTCTATCCTAAGAGAACTTGAAAATCCACTCCCAACCGACACACCCACAAACACAAGTAAAGAATGGTGTACCACCATACAAGACGCTCTTGCCTCCAAAATCACTATGCTGCAAAATAAAATCAATTCCAAAAAACTACTCCTAGCAACCAAAAACTCCCCCTCCCCTATTCCCTGCACCCTTTCCAGTGACAACTCAAACCCCCCCTTCCAATTCACACCAGTCACCCACGACCTCGTACTCGACACAATCTCCAAACTAAAAGCATCCAACTGCAAAGGAGACACTGTCCCGGCCAAATTAGTCAAAGCCTGTGCACACACCCTGACCCCTCTCATCACCAAATTTGTCAATGCCTCATTCAACTCCAATACAGTTCCGACCTGCATCAAAGAAGCCTGGGTTACCCCGCTTCTAAAAAAAACAAATCTAGACCCCACCATTCCAACTAATTATCGCCCCATAACCACGGTCCCATTTTTACTCAAAATCATCGACAAACTAGCCTACAACCAAATTCAAACCCATTTAGAATCCAATCAGCTCCTCGGCACCAGACAATCAGGTTTCAGGCCTAACCACAGCACCGAAACAGCTCTCTTGGACCTCAAAATCCAGATGGATGCCATCAGAGATTCAGGGAAACTTTGCATTGTTCTGCTGTTGGACCTCTCAGCCGCGTTCGACCTGGTGGACCACGACAAACTCTGCAACTCACTTACCCGCGAGTTTAACTTCTCCAGGGCAGCCACTGCTTGGGTGAAATCCTTCTTAACCGACCGCACCTCCAGAGTGTCCATAGGCAAAGAAGCAGCCAACCCCATCCCAGTCCCCATAGGAGTACCCCAAGGCTCTTGCCTTTCTCCCACGCTGTACAATGCATATACCAAGCTCCTGTTCTCAGCACTTGATGAAATGGGTGTCATATACACAAACTTTGCGGACGACACCCAGATCCTTATACCACTGAAAGGCAACTATGACCAGGACACACTAACAATCAATAAAATCTACGTCATCATACAAAACTGGATGGCATTAAACAGCCTATGTCTTAACGATGAGAAGACAGAAGTCCTCATCGTAGGATCTCCAGCCAAAATAGCAACCCTTCAGCCAGAATATTCAATCATCAATATCGACGGTACCAATATTCCAGTGTTAAAGCAAGTAAAAACACTGGGCGTGTACATCGATGCCAGCCTGACCATGACTAAACAGATCAATGTACTTTCCTCCTCCACGGCCTACACCTCTAAATTAATTGCGCTCAGCAGACAATTTCTGACCCCAGCAAATTGCCTCACCCTAGCCAGAGCACTGGTCCTATCGAAATTGGATTACTGTAATGTATTACTACTGGGCACATCTAACACCAACCTAGCCAAAATGCAACTTTTGCAAAATAAAGTCCTGAGGGCCGCTCTAGGCATAAAAAAATCAGACCACATATCCAAGATTAGGAAAAATGCCCACTGGCTCCCTATCAAAGCCCGAATTATCTTCAAAACATTATGCATCACCCACAAATGCCTTACCAAAAAAGGACCTATCTACCTCAACAACACTCTGCATCCCAAATCCGACATGAGACTACTTAGATCCAATGACAAACTCCTCCTGGACCCCCCCCGATTCAAAAACACAAGAGCAGGGGGCAGCAGCTTCACCACTTTAGCCCCTAAACACTGGAACACCCTACCCATCCATATTAAAAAAGCATCTTCCTTCACGATCTTTAAGAAACAGTTAAAAACCTGGTTATTCAACCAATATTAGCACCCAAAGATAGGACCCCATCCATTTTATACTGCTGTGAATACTTAGGCTATTGTATAATGTTGTGAATATTCTGTAATTTATATCATGTAATGGAACGAATGTAATGTTTTTGAACTTTACTAATTGCTAAGCTGTCTTTTAACCACGCCGTGACACCCGAGGGTTTGGGCGTGTAACAAATAAAAAAAATAAATAAAATAAAATAAATAAAATAAATACAAGTCCTGGGTGACATACATTGCATGACATTTCATCAGCCTTCCCAATGTCCACTGTGGCTCAGTACTGCGTTGCACACAAGTATAGAGCCTGACAGTCTGTGTGTGTCACAGGCCTCAGCCTGTTTAATGGCCAATGACTCTGTCCAACTGGTGTTGTGTCTTCTTCACACGTGGGTGTACTCCAGAGGTTTCATCATGTGTCCTGCTTACTCTCCCATCATCATTTGCTGTGTTGTCACTTGATTCACATGATGCTGTTGATGCTGGTCAACACTGTCTGTCAATACACAGTTCTATGTTCGGCCTTTTGATACCATGCTAGGCATCCCTGCATTTGCACTTGGGGGAGGGGTGGTTTGCTTGTAGACATGCTACCCATTGAATGCACATTGCACGTGATGCCTAAAGTTGACCTAGCACTGCCTTCACATTTTATGACACACATCATGAAGTTCTTGTACATGTAGATATTGAGTAACGTACATATTTGCTGCACTGCATTGACCCACTTCAGTGCAAGCTGACACCTTTTGACATGCCTAATCACAGAAGCAATTTCAAGTTGACCGAGCATGCATGGCAGGTGCTATTTTGTGTGTGACATGTCTGCTTGATGGGTTTGGTGTCTGTGTGTGTGTGTTTTGTGTGCTTCTAACATGTGTAGTGACCTTATTTCTCTTATTTCTCTCTACTTTTCAGAAGATGACGCAATGGAGCCAGAGGATGCTGTTGTCATGCCAGGCACAGGGTTGTTATCACTACAGCAACCTGGCACAAGTGGGGGTCGTGGGGTGGTAGGCCATGAAAACCCACATGTGCTACAGTCCATCTTGTCTCTGGCTGGCAATGAGTCCAGCCCTGATGACCACTCTGACGTCCATGTCAAGTTGGACGAGCATCAGGTCCATATGTCAGGGGTGAATGATTCTAATGTGGACACTCCTCTGTCCGCGACACCTGCACTGAGGGGTCAGACAGTCTTGGAACCTCCGCCTGTGGTGGATCGGGGCGCAGGGTCACCCTCCACACCAGTCACTGATGTGCCTGGGCCATCACCTCGACGGGGGCATGTAGTCGTGCAGCCGCGGGCGGTGCCAATACAACGAGGACACCCAGTCCTTGGGTCCCGCAGGGGTCAAGCCAAGCAACGCGGTCGCCGCACGCAACCACAGTATACTGAGTAGGAGCAAGACATGAATGCCAATTCTGAACTGCAGGGGGCAGCAATGGAGAACATTGCTGAGAGCATGGAGCGTGTCGCCCAATCCGTGCTCCACCTGCTAGGCAGGTGCTTCTCCAGCAGCAGGCGGCACGGTCAACGGCCCGCTCGCTCAGACTGGGCAGGGCGGCCTCAGACAGGGCACGCCAGGCTGAAATGTCGTCTCTGCATAAAGCAATTGCTGCTCACGCAGAGGCACACATGGAGGTTCCGAGGCAAGAGTATGCTTCCCTCAGATCCGCTCTGGGTGTCCCTATGATGTCCCAGAGGGAGCGGGCAGAGGAGAGGTTTGCGCAGCTTGAGCATACCATCTCAGCTGAGCTACTTGCTTGCCAGGAGGTGCAGCAGTTGTACAGCCAGGGCTTGCAGGAGGAACTCCGTGTTACATGTGCTACCTTTCAAGAGGAAGCACGTGTATCACGGGAGGTTCTGCATGCAGACCTACGTGTGATCGACACACAGAACCAGGCTCACCCGTCCACCAGACTTTCTTCCGATGAGGGGCAAGCTGCGGCTAGGCGTAGTCAGGCTCCTGTGCCACGTCCTCCTTTCCAGGAAGATCCAGACTCTCCCACATAGGTCAGGCTGTGCAGGCATTGAGCCCATGGAGTTTTTTTTTTCCTCAACATCATCGCATGTGGGTGTTGAGCAGCACCCTGTACCTCCCCCTCCTGGGCACCTCCCCCTCGGGTCGTATGTGGCCACTTTTGATTTTTCTTTTAGTTTAGTTAGTTTAGTTTCAATTTGATAGTTAGTTTAAATAGGTAATGTAGGTTTTTCATAGTTAGTGTAATTAGTTAATATAGTTTAAAATTGTTTGTCTATTGTGCTTTCATGTGACGGTGCTTTGTGGCTTTTGAGAGCATCCACTGTCTGTTCCAGCTGGGCCCTTCAAGCTTGTCTTGTGTATGTGTTTGCAGCTTGGGGTCCTTGACTCACATATGCCACTCCTGCTTCCCTTATCCATGGGCTCGCAAGGATGGTTCGGTGTAACAGCCTATTACACAAGGGCTCTGGACTGTCATATCTGTGGCATGTCTGCTGCTGTGAAACTTGTGTTAACACCCCTAGTGGGGATGATAGGGGTGTTATTGACCACTGTTCTTCATTCGCTAGATGGGGGGTTTCATGATTGATGTGTACATTCATTGCTATTCATTGTGTAGTCTGTTTATTATCTGTACTGTGCATGTGCTTGTTGCAATTCATGGCGTAGATGGTGTGTTCAACAGTTTGCCTGTGAAAGACGGACTGATGGTGTGATTTGTGATGTACGTCTCTGACATGGTCCAGTCATGTAATGCCTGAAGAGACACACAGATGATTTTAAAGCATTAATCATGTGTTTCATGCACTTTCTGCAGGGGGATGAGCCTCCAGACCACCTTTGCCAGCAGACATGGGCGATCGGACGTCTGGAAGCTGGACACATTTGGTGGTGCCGACATGCGCATGTGTGCGCAAGCAGAGGCACAGGGATTTTGCTCATGCATCCGAAAACAGCTGACGTGTTTCAAGGGACTCCAGGCAATGTGAGCAGCACAGGGGGGCCACAACGCAGCAGACCTTCCACCTGGCCAGTTGCACATGCATCCTTAGTAGCAGCACTGACTGTTGGCTTGGACAAATATTGGTGTTGAAGCGCACAATACAGCTGAGATGCATTGGTGGACTAATGGCTAGTTGATGGGAAAGTTGTCTGGGGCACCTGCAGAGCCAGTGGCACATACCTTCCGGTTCACCATGGTCCATTGAGGCACTTGTATTAGCCATGTAGCATTGCAAGACATGGAAAGAAGCAGCTCAGGGGGACAGACAGCAAGGGACAGACTCGTGTGCAGTGCATTTCATTAACATGTAGAATTTGACACATGCACTACCTACTTTATTTGGGTCATGGTGGAACACGACTTGTTTTGAAGTCATACCTTGCTATTTGCGTCTGGCTGCTTACCCAGGGAACATTGCATGTTGTGTGATTCGTGACACATTGGCCTTCCATTTGCAACAAACACAGCGGTGCATGATTAATTGCATTGACTGTGTATTAACCATCACAGGGGTATTGTTACATATGGGTACAAAGCATCCACACCAGATTGTTTGTTTGTAGAGTATTTTGTTACTTTGGGGCATATATGGTGGTGTGATATGGGCACGCACAGATTAGTAACTGTGGCTCTCTTTGCAGCATTAAACTGCTCCTGTTACCGGACCTGAGAGTGTGCAGGCAGGAGGCCAGCACTCACCCCAGAGTTAAGTTTCTCTTTGTCTTCCATTTGAGTAATTTGTTACTATGTGCTTGATGATCAGGTTTGGTGTACGTGTGTATGTGTAAATGTGAGGAGTACATTTTTGTGCATTTCCTACTTTCCCGTGTGAATCCTACTCCCCTCTCCTGCCCCTCATTCTGGATATCCAGTATAGCAATGCCTGTCCCGACTGAATAGCCCTGACCCTCCTTCCCCACCAGGGTCTCAGAGGCCTCTGTGAGTTTGACCTTGCAGGCACCCCGACCACGGTGGGGGTGGTTGGTTTGTGCCACTCCTGCACCTGTACTGGGGAGCTGTGCCAGTACACATCAGTTTGTGGTGCATTATTCTGTGTTATGTACCACACATGGTACACATCCTGTTGTGACATTGTTTTACTGTGCTACCTTGGTTGTTACGTCATTGTGGTAGTACTTGGGCTTTGTGACGTATCGCTACTTCAAGTCATCTACTGGAGGCTCTTCTGGTTTGTTTTGCTGCCTGCAGGCTTTTTGCTTGGCTTCTGTGTTGGCCTGGTTTGTTTTGCTGCCTGCAGGCTTTTTGCTTGGCTTCTGTGTTGGCCTGCTTTCAGTTCTCTTTGATTTGGTGTTTTTGCAAGTCAAGGTGGCCTCTGAGGGTGCAGGACACTTTTTGCACACAAGATGAGAGATGTTGACAAAGGGGAAGGGTGATCCTGTGGCCATGTGAACTTCAAGGATGAAGGCTACATAACCCAGGTGCAGTTGTTCAGTGGGTCATGGTGATTTGTGAGGGAGGGGGGGTGTTTGTTTTGTTGTTGACAGTTGCCTCGCCCTACAGTGTGATGCGCACCCTGACATTGTAACTGCGGTATCCTATGTACATGATGTATTCTGCTGATCAATGCTTGTTCATGTTTTGTGTTTAGCTTCAGGTGTGAGGGAATAGTTGTGGCTTGACATGCTGGAGTGTACACATGGTGAATGTTCACATGTGATGTGTAGAGGACACTGATGGTCACTTGATTGCACATGCATATATTGAGTGCATGTCCCTACTGACCCACACACTTGCCCTATGATCCACTACATGTACAACCACCCTTCCATGTCCACATGTACACTCTGTTTGCCTTCTGGTGTCCACTGTGTCCCTGCAGCACATGTTCTATGACCAATTGTGTATTCTGTACATGCATATTTTGCTTTTTGATGTAGTTTGTTGCTTAGATGTGATGCTTAGGGTGTGCGTCACACACAATGGCTGTTCACTATGCTGTGCGCTGTGCAGTGTGTTGCATGAGGTGGACACGGCACACAGAAGTTGCAGTGTTTATCTTGCTATGCACAATGTGCATGTAGGCAGGCATTCATCGTTATGTTACAACTACAACTGTTGGAATGCATTTGGGTATGACTTCTTTTGTGTGGGAGTTTGTTGGTCCGTCATTTCATCTGATTCCTTGTCAGGCATCATTGTCTGATGCCACTTTACATTTTTCACATGTCACTGTGTACCTTATTGGTACTGTGTTGGTGTATAGCTATTGCTTGCCATGTCCTGTTGTGGTTTGGGAGGGTTTGGGTGACATAACAGTGATAGTCATGGCCTGTTTTGCAGGTCTGTGTGATTCACAACTTGCATGTGTGCCTTGTGGTCACACAGGATTGCTTATGTTTAGGTAGCTAGGGATGCACACAATGTGGCACTTCCATGGCAACATTCTCAGGGTGGTAAGGTTGTGACAGTTGACTGTCTCTTTGTCATCATCGATTGTCACCTGGTATGTGCCAGGCCTGTGTGCACTCCGCAGGGGTGTGAGTTTAGGTGAAAAATTTGGCCACAAGCTGGGTCCGGGCTTCCTCGCCACGTGCCCTATCCCCTCCCATGGGCAGCGCCTGTGCCTGTGGTTGGGGATGTGGGGGCACCACCATGTCCACCGGTACGCCCGGCTGTGTTGAAACATTGTGCAGGACACATGCTGCCACAATGATCCTGCACACTAATGGGGATGCATAGAGTAGCTGCCCGCCAGAGTGGTCAAGGGAGCGGAAGCGTGACTTGAGCACTCCGAATGTGCGCTCCACTATGGCCCTGGTTGCAATATGGGCCGCGTTGTATCTTACCTGGGGTGGTGTGGTGGGGTTCTGGATTGGCATCATCATGTGGTTGCTCAAAGGGTATGCACTGTTCCCTGGAGAGGTGATGATGGTTGTGATTATTGGGGTTTGTGTATTTGTGTGTGTGTGACATGCATGCATGTGCACAGGCATTTGTACTCACCTAGGAGCCATGTGTCGCCATGCTGCCCAGCTTCCAGGGCCTGGATCAGGGAGGACATTCTGTATATGAAACTGTCATGAGTGGAGCCAGGGTAGTTTGCATCGACAGAGGTGATGATTCCCTTTGCATCGCATACCACCTGCACGTTGATGGAATGCCAGTGCTTGCGGTTTCTGTAGATGTGCTCAGTGGCCTGAGGTGGACGTAGGGCCACATGAGTGCAATCTATGGCACTGAGCACTTTGGGGAAGTGTGCCACCCTGTAAAAGTCTTGGACAATGGCCTGCCTTTCTGCGGATGTTCTGGGCATGTATATGTGCCTGCGGACTGAGGGGCATGCAGTGATGATTGCCAACACCTGGTGTAGGCAGCGTGACTGCATGGCCTGTGAGACCCCCCCCCCACTATGGCAGTAGTCCGCTGAAATGACCCGATGGCCAAAAAATACAGGACATTGAGCACCTTCTCCAAGGGGCTCAATGCTTGGGAGCAGAGGGTGGGGGATGTAAGGTTATCTTCCCACTCACTCCCTGACAAAGTCTAGAATGATACAAGATTGAAACATATACCTGCCGTAGACCTGGTCGTCAGGCATCCCAAAAAGGCTTGTCCGGGGTGAAAAAATGCGGGCCCTGGCTATTCTCCTCCTCCTGCGGTGTCCCACGATCAGTGCTGCGACAAATGGGGCATTCATCATAGCTGTATATACGTGTTTGTTGTTTGCGCGCACTTTTATACTGTGCGCGGGACACTTCCGCCTGCCTTCGTGTGGCGGACGCGTTGACGCCTGTGCGTGTCTTTTGACATGCGCGGGTTTCCCGTATTCTAATCCATGAATACGGGTTGTTCGCATGCGTGTGGGCGTTCCATGTAGTTCCCTGCAGTACTTCCCCAGTTTTCACACGTTATTCCCCATTCCGCGTGTCACGGCCACTGTTCTGCCCACTTTGTTGTGTGCGCCGCGCTATGTGTGCTTTCCCTGTGCGCGTAGCGCACGCCGTTTGATGACGTGTGCAACCGTGTGCGCCATGCACAGATTTGGCGCACAACCAGTGGAAAACACACACAGCGCCTTCCTTGAATCGCACGCATGCGCGTGCGCTTGCTCTCTCGCGCTTGCGCCAGCTTGCGCTGGGATTTTCGGCGCACATTTGTTCCATGAATTGGCCCCTCAATTTTTTATAACACCCTTTCATTGAAAATTCAAGCAATTCAAACTGAAGTCTCAGAGTCTATTTCAATCATTGTCAGCTTAACCCTTATTCCACAAATGTTGTCAATACTAAAAATTGATACAAAGATTTTCTCATGAATTACGGGAGTTTTGCCCAACACAAATTCCGTAAGACCCTTCCTATAGAGCCCACATAAGTGTATGACCTTTTTAAAGCAGAATGATCAGGGTTTACACAAAAACAGTTTCCTGTCCCAACACTCTGTTTTGTTTAATGAATATCTCGTTCTTATATCTCTATTGGCATCCCAAATTAATTGGGCTGCGGGCACACCATCTTAAAAAAATATATCATTTTTTTAATTTTAACAATTTGTACAAAAAAAATCACATTCATAATGCACACAAAACTGATACTATCTTGTTTTTTGGCAACACCTTCCTAAATAACAATCTTTGATGATTCACAATTGATCAGATGGTAAATACATAACATTACCCATGATGTAAAGACAAAACGAAGCCATCTCCATTTGCTGCCTACTTGGGCTAACACAATGATACCTTGTTGTTTGTCATAACACTCTTTGTCCATTGACAGTTAAGCGATTTGTGAACTCACAAGCACCAGACACCACAATGCAGCAATGTAAGTCTGCTCAACAACAGTTCTGTCACAATCGTCGGTAATAGCGTGTCAACATTAAGCATATGTTTCTAGTGCCACTCATTTAAAAAAACACCAGAGAATTCATCTTTTGGTTCTGTAATCAGGACACTTCATGTTTTCACAATATTTTATTTCAACTTACGTGTTGCATTTACAAAGTAGATATTGCTACAGATCAATCTAAAAACAAACACACATTTAAAACGAATTATTTTATGTGCCCTTATATTTAATATTGTATACACAGATATAATGGTAGTATACTCAAAGAGCACTAACCTGAAATTTCTTTTCAGAATGTTAGGATGTATTTATTCATCTCGGTATTTCAAATCTCATACAAAGTTGCAAATTCCAGCTAAAAAGTAATGTATACTTTGCTTTAGTGACTGGTAATTTTAGTTTTTTCAATGTTGCAGATAATTTACTGCCTTATCTTTACATATTTTGAAAATATTTAAACCCTCAATATTGCTTTAAGAATGAATATTGTAAATTTTTCAAATTTTTTGTTAACAACCGACATGCATACTCATTAGTATCTTGATTTGTTCTAAAAAGTATACCTCGTTTGGCTCTTTTATTGTAGACTCAGAGGAACAAGTTGGCCGTTCCTTAAGGTGCTGGATGTCGTTGCACCAAGTGTTATGTTCATGCATCAATTAGGGTTGAGGGCCCGAACTGCAAAACAATTGGAGAGTATGGATGTATGACGTGCTCTTTACAAAAAAACACCAGCTTACCCCTTACCCCTCCATATAGTTGAATCTATACTTACAACAGCGGTGGCTGATTAAAGCCCACTGTGTATTGCTTCCATTCGCTGTTGTCAGCTCACTGCAATTCTGCAGTATGAATGATAACTCTTATCGTTTCCCTGCGCCTCCTGCGTGGCGAGAGGATTGTTCTATCAGTAACGCTAAACCTGTTAATATCGGCGATATATGTTGAAGTCGTCTAAATCCCTCTCTTACCTCAAATACAAGCAATATGCCTGCTTTATTCCAGGTCAGCGGTCCCCAGTTACTGAGCGATCAGCAAGTCCCTGATTGACTCACGTGATGTTGTATTTCTGTAAATACAAGCCAACGCGTATCAATGTGAGTCAGATGACTGCGTGTGGTGGCCATCTTAGTATGGTCTAAATGAATATTTTTCCAAAATCTCACAAAACCTGCTGGATCGCACATTTCTTTGACATAACTGGTGTGATGCAACCAGACTTGTATTTACCTCATCTGAACTCAAATGTTGTTGTGATTATGATAACACCAAATGCAAAATGGTGTTCTGCACAACTCAGCCCATATATTATTTTTGTCGTAATTAAACAATTCTGAAGTTTCAGCCGTTTTTTTATTTATATAAAATTTAATTACGCCCGACTTAACCATCCTTCATTCTTACACAGGTGATGGCATCAATGAAGTTCACTATTATGTGTCAATATGTTTTAACACTGAATGTATACGATAAATTAATATCAATCTTGTTCATACTAAGTGTCAGTCATAATCCCTTTGAGAATCCCTGATAGATTAGTGGATGAAGAGGCTCCATTCAATCGAAATATTAAGGCCGTCTTTCACTGTATTAAGCTCATATATCCATTTCTGCTCGAGTTTTCTTAATTTTATATCTCTATCGCCTCCCCTAGGATGGGGTCCTACTGTTTGTATAATAAACCACCGGATATCTTTGTGTCTGTGTTTTGCTGATTTTTAAAGCAGAACACTCATTGGGAAGTAAAGGAGGCAGAGCTGAGCAGTCTAAGAAAAGGTGTTGTATGGTATCTCGGTCTATGAGACAGTGTCTACATCTCTCCGACTGTCATCCTCTTCTTTCCATTTGACCTTATTAGCCATAGTGGGCAAACTGGACAGGCTAAATCTTAGCAGAGTGTATCTCACCATCTACAAAGGGTATTTACATAGAAACTGCGCACACACTCCCAATTTTATGTGAAACCTGGCTTAACCTTTGAAAAAGCTTATAGGAGACTACTTTGTTACAGGTTCTGCACCAGTCCATTTACCAGACTTTTTGTTTGTATGACATAGGAGGGATTTGTAGGAGTACTCCCCTCAAATCCCACTCCACCAGTTTGGTTGCAGTACTCTCAACTAAAATGTTGTTGATTAGCAGCACACCTTTGTCAAGGTCTGCAAACAGTGTAGAATGGGGGGGGGTAAATGTATGACATAACAAACTCTTTTCCAGAGAATATGGACTTCCAGTGATAATAAGCTCAGTGCATAAGGGATGACACAAGTTGGACTCGCATGCGATAACCAGAGAACTTTAGGACTTTCTATCATATGAATCCCTCCAGGTGACAGAAGTCTTCTGTTAGGAGACTGTAATGGATTTCAGCCCCATAAGATTGGGAACATATTTGCCTTATACCATGTTATTAGTGGAATGATTAGAAATGTTCCAAACTTAGAATTAAAATGTTGCATCTGTGCAACTGCCACCAATGCTTTACAATGAAATCCCTCCATTATCATTTTTTTATTTGGGGTATTCAGGATATCATATCTGTAGGGGGTTTATGGTCATAATACCGAATTTACAAATCTCGAAAAAATAAATCTCGAAAAAGAAAGTCCGAAAAAAAAGTCGATTTTTGTTATGACATTTTTTATTCGAAATGGGGTGTTCATCCCCAACCCCCCCTTTTTTTTACCTTTTTTTTTAATCCCAGACCCCAAAATAAATATATAATTAAAAAAAAAATTGACTTTTTTTTTTCAGTCTTTTTTTTTCGACCTTATTGTTATTCGAGATTATTTTTTCGAGATTTTTACTGACCACCTCTGTAGGGAGGCATGGTTTCACATGGTTTCACAAGTATGACACTCACACAATGGATACAATTTGTAAAATGTTGGGGCTGGAGAATCTCCTACTTTACCCTCTAACTAAAATGTGAGTAGTCTTGACCATCAAATAATAAATAACACAGTCCTAATGGAGTCTGTCAAATCAAAATGGCCTTTGCTAACAAAACCTAATGCCTGCCCTATCTCTTGTACAAAAGTGTAAAAAGGAGAAATGTATGCAAAGGAAAAATCAGTGTTCAACGAATAAATGCAGTTTAACCAGCTCTCCTCTCCACATTACACCTCACGGAGTGTAACTTTGGGACAAGGAAGCATATAATATAGAAGTAGAAAAGCAGCTTGACAACACCTTGTTTTAGCACCAAATTGATATCGATCCAACACCAAGAGTAACAGAGGAAATCACCAGCCTCATGTACCACGCACACCTTGAAGGCTGGATTAGTCTAGATGAACAACAATTTTTGATCTTAAAAAACCCTATTACTCCAACGTTTTACTTATTACCTAAGGTACATAAAAATGCCACTTGCCCCCCAGGCAAACCTATCGTTTCAGCTTTGAATTCCATTCTCAAGCCTTTATCCATTTATGTTGATTGGTTCCTCCGTCCATTCATCAAAGAAATGAAATCCTTTGTAAAATTTACCACCAATATGATTCAAATAATAGACAACCTATCAACTTTGAACACAGATATCTTGGTCACCCTTGACGTCACCTCGTTATACACAAGTATACCTCAACTTGATTGCATCCAAGCTATTGAACTCTATCTCAATAAAAGAACTTCAACTTTGAACTCTGTACCCACACCATTCCTTTTAGAATGTGCCAGAATCGCGTTAATGGAAAATGTCTTCCTTTATAACGGCTCCATTTATAATCAAAAGCATGGTACGAGTATGGGGGCAACTTTCGCCCCAGATTTGGCCAATTTATTCATGGCCAACCTAGAAGAACACTCAATTTACCATCCTGACAACCCATACAAAAACAATATCATCTGTTGGTATAGGTACATCGGTGATGTCTTCATGGTCTGGAGAGGGTCAAATGGGGACCTCAATCTGTTTACTCAATTGCTTTATAGACAAAATCCACATATTCAATTTACATGGGAGATAATCCAAATTCAGTCCCTTTTTTAGACGTAGTCATCAAAAAATTCCCCAATGGCAATCTAGAAACTTCTCTATACCGAAAAGATACTGACAAAACAACTTGCTAAGATTCGACAGCTTCCAACCTGCAAGCCTTAAAGAAAATATCCCGAAAGAACAATTTCTCAGAATTAGACGTAATTGTACCAACACATCTGATTTTGAATTCCACGGCAAGATTTTAAAAACTCGTCTTTCAAACCGTGGTTATCCTTCAAGAACCATCCAACGCGCATATAGAAGAGTGAAGCATACCAACAGACAAAGCTGTTTAGCACCAGCGACCAGAAGTACATTAGATAAAATCACTTGTGTGTCTACCTTCTCACCCATCAGCCATCTTCTGAGGAAGACAATAATAAAAAACTGGCACATTATAAAAACTCCCGACGTTGATCCTTCCACACCACGTTTTGCATTTAAAAGACAATCCAATCTTAGAGACAAACTCGTACATACCTAACCTGTCACACGGAAGCTAGTAGACTCCCAGACAACATTGTGGTGATTACCACCTGTGGTAGGCCACTTTAAATGTGGCTCATGTTCTGTCTGTTCTTTAACGAAAAATGTGAAAACACTGGAACTGTATGAAATAAAATGGACCCTTTCGGGCTCCTCCAACTGCAACACCCCGTGGGCCATTTATGGCATAAAATGCCCATGTAACTTACTGTACATCAGGAAGACAAAGTGCCCAGTAAAACAAAGAATATGTGAACATTGCTCGTGTATCAAAAATAAGATTGACAATAAACCTATGGTGGCACATTTTACCCAGTTGAAACATTCCCCTAATGACTTATTTTGGTTTATCATTCAAACCATCCCAGCGCCTACCCGAATGTCGTCTCTGCGTAAAGCAATTGCTGCTCACGCAGAGGCACACATGGAGGCCCTGAGGCAAGAGTATGCTTCCCTCAGATCGACTCTGGGTGTCCTTATGATGTCCCAGAGGGAGCAGGCAGAGGAGAGGTTTGCGCAGCTTGAGCGTACCATCTCGGCTGAGCTACATGCTTGCCGGGAGGTGCAGCAGTTGTCCGCCAAGGCTTGCAGGAGGAACTCTGTGTTACATGTGCTACCTTGCAAGAGGAAGCACGTGTATCATGGGAGGTTCTGCATGCAGAACTACATGTGATCGCCTCACAGAACCAGGCTCACCCGTCCGGCAGACTTGCTGCCGATGAGGGGCAAGCTGTGGCTAGGTGTGGTCACGCTCCTGTGCCACGACATGGACGACAATCTATCTCCCACATAGGTCGGGCTGTGCAGGCGTTGAGCCCATGGAGTTTTTTTATTTCCTCAACATCATCGCATGTGGGTGTTGAGCAGCACCCTGTACCTCCCCCATCCTGGGTGCCCCCCCCGGGTCATATGTGGCCATTTTTGATTTTTCTTTTAGTTTAGTTAGTTTAGTTTTAATTTGATAGTTAGTGTGTATAGGTTTTTCATAATGAGTGTAATTAGTTAATATAGTTTAAAATTGTTTGTCTATTGTGCTTTCATGTGACGTGTGTTGCTTTGTGGCTTTTGAGAGCATCCACTGTCTGTTCCAGCTGGGCCCTTCAGCCTTGTCTTGTGTATGTGTTTGCAGCTTGGGGTCCTTGACTCACATATGCCACTCCTGCTTCCCTTATCCATGGGCTCGCAAGGATGGTTCGGTGTAACAGCCTATTACACAAGGGCTCTGGACTGTCATATCTGTGGCATGTCTGCTGCTGTGAAACTTGTGTTAACACCCCTAGTGGGAATGATAGGGGTGTTATTGGCCACTGTTCTTCATTCGCTAGATGAGGGGTTTCATGATTGATGTGTACATTCATTGCTATTCATTGTGTAGTATGTTTATTATCTGTACTGTGCATGTGCTTGTTGCAATTCATGGCGTAGATGGTGTGTTCAACAGTTTGCCTGTGAAAGACGGACTGATGGTGTGATTTGTGATGTACGTCTCTGACATGGTCCAGTCATGTAATGCCTGAAGAGACACACAGATGATTTTAAAGCATTAATCATGTGTTTCATGCACTTTCTGCAGGGGGATGAGCCTCCAGACCACCTTTGCCAGCAGACATGGGCCATTGGACGTCTGGAAGCTGGACACATTTGGTGGTGCCGACATGCGCATGTGTGCGCAAGCAGAGGCACAGGGATTGTGCTCATGCATCCGAAAACAGCTGACGTGTTTCAAGGGACTCCAGGCAATGTGAGCAGCACAGGGGGGCCACAACGCAGCAGACCTTCACCTGGCCAGTTGCACATGCATGCTTAGCAGCACTGACTGTTGGCTTGGACACATATTGGTGTTGAAGCGCACAATACAGCTGAGATGCATTGGTGGACTAATGGCTAGTTGATGGGAAGGTTGTCTGGGGCACCTACAGAGCCAGTGGCACATACCTTCCGGTTCACCATGGTCCATTGAGGCACTTGTATTAGCCATGTAGCATTGCAAGACATGGAAAGAAGCAGCTCAGGGGGACAGACAGCAAGGGACAGACTCGTGTGCAGTGCATTTCATTAACATGTAGAATTTGACACCTGCACTACCTACTTTATTTGGGTCATGGTGGAACACGACTTGTTTTGAAGTCATGTCTTGCTATTTGCGTCTGGCTGCTTACCCAGGGAACATTGCATGTTGTGTGATTCGTGACACATTGGTCTTCCATTTGCAACGAACACAGCGGTGCATGATTTATTGCATTGACTGTGTATTAACCATCACAGGGGTATTGTTACATATGGGTACGAAGCATCCACACCAGATTGTTTATTTGTAGAGTATTTTGTTACTTTGGGGCATATATGGTGGTGTGATATGGGCACGCACAGATTAGTAACTGTGGCTCTCTTTGCAGCATTAAATTGCTCCTGTTACCGGACCTGAGAGTGCGCCGGCAGGAGGCCAGCACTCACCCCAGAGATAAGTTTCTTTGTCTTCCATTTGAGTAATTTGTTACTATGTGCTTGATGATCAGGTTTGGTGTACGTGTGTATGTGTAAATGTGAGGAGAACATTTTTGTGCATTTCCTACTTTCCTGTGTGAATCCTACTCCCCTCTCCTGCCCCTCATTCTGGATATCCAGTATAGCAATGCCTGTCCCGAATGCATAGCCCTGACCCTCCTTCCCCACCAGGGTCTCAGAGGCCTCTGTGAGTTTGACCTTGCAGGCACCCCGACCACGGTGGGGGTGGTTGGTTCGTGCCACTCCTGCACCTGTTACGGGAGCTATGACAGTACACATCATTTCATGGTGCATTATTCTGTGTTATGTACCACACATGGTACACATCCTGTTGTGACATTGTTTTACTGTGCTACCTTGGTTGTTACATCATTGTGGTAGTACTTGGGCTTTGTGACGTACTGCTACTTCAAGTCATCTACTGGAGGATCTTCTGGTTTGTTTTGATGCCTGCAGGCTTTTTGCTTGGCTTCTGTGTTGGCCTGCTTTGAGTACTCTTTGATTTGGTGTTTTTGTAAGTCAAGGTGGCCTCTGAGGGTGCTGGACACTTTCTGCACACAAGGTGGGAGATGTTGACAAAGGGGAAGCGTGATCCTATGGCTAGGTGAACTTCAAGGATGAAAGCTACATAACCCAGGTGCTGTTGTTCAGTGGGTCATGGTGATTTGTGAGGGAGGGGGGGTGTTTTGTTCTTGACAGTTGCCTTGCCCTACAGTGTGATGCGCACCCTGACATTGTAATTGCGGTATCCTATGTACATGATGTATTCTGCTGATCAATGCCTGTTCATGTGTTGTGTTTAGCTTTCAGGTGTGAGGGAATAGTTGTGGCTTGACATGCTGGGGTGTACACATGGTGAATGTTCACATGTGATGTGTTTAGGACACTGATGGTCACTTGATTGCACATGCATATATTGAGTGCATGTCCCTACTGACCCACACACTCGCACTATGATCCACTACATTTACAACCACCCTTCCATGTCCACATGTACACTCTGTTTGCCTTCTGGTGCCCACTGTCTCCCTGCAGCACATGATCTATGACCAATTGTGGATCCTGTACATGCATATTTTGCTTTTTGATGTAGTTTGTTGCTTAGATGTGATGCTTAGGGTGTGCGTCACACACAATGGCTCTTCACTATGCTGTGTGCTGTGCAGTGTGTTGCATGAGGTGGACACGGCACACAGAAGGTGCAGTGTTGATCTTGCTATGCACAATGTGCATGTAGGCAGGCATTCATCGTTATGTTACAACTACAACTATTGGAATGCATTTGGGTATGACTTCTTTTGTGTGGGAGGTTGTTGGTCCGTCATTTCATCTGATTCCTTGTCAGGCATCATTGTCTGATGCCACTTTACATTTTTCACATGTCACTGTGTACCTTATTGGTACTGTGTTGGTGTATAGCTATTGCTTGCCATGTCCTGTTGTGGTTTGGGAGGGTTTGGGTGGCATAACAGTGATAGTCATGGCCTGTTTTGCAGGTCTGTGTGATTCACAACTTGCATGTGTGCCTTGTGGTCACACAGGATTGCTTATGTTTAAGTAGCTAGGGATGCACACAATGTGGCACTTCCATGGCAACATTCTCAGGGTGGTAAGGTTGTGACAGTTGACTGTCTCTTTGTCATCATCGATTGTCACCTGGTATGTGCCAGGCCTGTGTGCACTCCGCAGGGGTGGGAGTTTAGGTGAAAAATGTGGCCACAAGCTGGGTCTGGGCTTCCTCGCCACGTGCCCTATCCCCTCCCATGGGCAGCGCCTGTGCCTGTGGTTGGGGATGTGGGGGCACCACCATGTCCACCCGTACGCCCGGCTGTGTTGAAACATTGTGCAGGACACATGCTGCCACAATGATCCTGCACACTACTGGGGATGCATAGAGTAGCTGCCTGCCAGAGCAGTCAAGAGAGCGGAAGCGTGATTTGAACACTCCGAATGTGCGCTCCACTATGGCCCTGGTTGCAATATGGGACGCGTTGTATCTTACCTGGGGTGGTGTGGTGGGGTTCCGGATTGGCATCATCATGTGGTTGCTCAAAGGGTAGGCACTGTCCCCTGGAGAGGTGATGATGGTTGTGATTGTTGGGGTTTGTGTATTTGTGTGTGTGTGACATGCATGCATGTGCACCGGCATTTGTACTCACCTAGGAGCCATGTGTCGCCATGCTGCCCAGCTTCCAGGGCCCGGCTCAGGGCAGACATTCTGTATATGAAACTGTCATGGGTGGAGCCAAGATAGTTTGCATAGACAGAGATGATGATTCCCTTTGCATCGCATTCCACCTGCACGTTAATGGAATGCCAGTGCTTGCGGTTTCGGTAGATGTGCTGAGTGGCCCGAGGTGGACGAAGGGCCACATGGGTGCAATCTATGGCACTGAGAACTTTGGGGAAGTGTGCCACCCTGTAAAAGTCCTGGACAACGGCCTGCATTTCTGCGGGTGTTCTGGGCATGTATATGTGCCTGCGGACTGAGGGGCATGCAGTGATGATTGCCAACACCTGGTGTAGGCAGCGGGACTGCGTGGCCTGTGAGACCCCCCCACTATGGCAGCAGTCCGTGGAAATGACCCAGTGGCCAAAAAATGCAGGACATTGAGCACCTTCTCCAAGGGGCTCAATGCTTGGGAGCAGAGGGTGGGGGATCTAAGGGCATCTTCCCACTCCCTGACCAGGTCTAGGATGATACGAGGTGGAAACCTATACCTGCCGTAGACCTGGTCATCAGGCATCCCAAAAAGGCTTGTCCGGGGTGAAAAAATGCGGGCCCTGGATTTTCTCCTCCTCCTGCGTTGTCCCGCGATCAGTGCTGCGACAAATGGGGCATTCATCGTAGCTGTATATACGTGTTTGTTGTTTGCGCGCACTTTTATACTGCGCGTGGGACACTTCTGCCTGCCTTCGTGTGGCGGACGCGTTGACGCCTGTGCGCGTCTTTTGATGTGCGCGCGTTTCCCGTATTCGAATCCAGGAATACGGGTTGTTCGCGTGCATGTGGGCGTTCCGTGTAGTTCCGTGCAGTACTTCCCCAGTTACGCCTTCTTTTTCACGCGTTATTCCCCATTCCGTGTGTTCCGCCCACTTTTGTTGTGTGCACCGCGCTATGTGCGGTTTCCCTGTGCGCGTAGCGCATGCCGTTTGATGACGTGTGCGCCCAAGTGTGCCATGCACGGATTTGGCACACAACCAGTGGAAAACACGCGCAGCACCTTCCTTGAATTGCATGCGTGCACGTGCGCTTGCTTTCTCACGCTTGCGCCAGCTTGCGCTGGGATTTTCGGCACACATTTGTTCCATGAATCAGCCCCTCAATTTTTTAAAACACCCTTTCATTTAAAATCCAAGCAATTCAAACTGAAGTCTCAGAGTCTATTTCAATCATTGTCAGCTTAACACTTATTTCACAAATGTTGTCAATACTTAAAATTGATACACAGATTTTCTCATGAATTACGGGAGTTTTGCCCAAACCAAATTCCATAATAGAATATAGAGCCCACATAAAGGTGTATGACCTTTTAAAAGCAGAATGATCAGTGTTTCCACAAAAACAGCTTTCTATCCCAACACTCTGTTCTGTTTTATGAATATCCCCCTTCTTATATCTCTATTGGCATCCCAAATTAATTGGGCTGCGGGCACACCATCTTAAAAAAATATATCATTTTTTTAATTTTAACAATTTGTACAAAAAAAAATCGCATTCATAATGCACACAAAACTGATATTAACTTGTTTTTTGGCAACGCCTTCCTGAATAACAATCTTTGATGATTCACAATTGATCAGATGGTAAATACATAACATTACCCATGATGTAAAGACAAAACGAAGCCATCTCCATTGGCTGCCCACTTGGGCTATCACAATGATACCTAGTTGTGTGTCATAACACTCTTTGTCCATTGACAGTTAAGCGATTTGTGAACTCACAAGCACCAGACACCACAATGCACCAATGTAAGTCTGCTCATCAACAGTTCTGTCACAATCGTCGGTAATAGTGTGTCAACATTAAGCATGTTTCTAGTGCCACTTATTTCAAAAAACACCAGAGAATTAATCTTTTGGTTCTGTCATCAGGACACTTCATGTTTTCACAATATTTTGTTTCATTTTACGTGTTGCATTTATCAAGTAGATATTGCTCCAAATCAATCTAAAAACAAACACACATTTAAAACGAATTATTTTCATGTGCCCTTATATTTAATATTGTATTCACAGATATAATGGGAGTATACTCAAAGAGCACTAACCTGAAATTTCTTTTCAGAATGTTAGGATGTATTTATTCATCTCGGTATTTCAAATCTCATACCAAGTTGCAAATTCCAGCTAAAAAGTAATGTATACTTTGCTTTAGTGACTGGTAATTTTAGTTTTTTCAATGTTGCAGATAATTTACTGCTTTATCTTTACATATTTTGAAATTATTTAAACCCTCTATATTGCTTTAAGAATGAATATTGTAAATTTTTCAAATTTTTTGTTAACAACCGACATGCATACTCATTAGTATCTTGATTTGTTCTAAAAAGTATACCTCGTTTGGCTCTTTTATTGTAGACTCAGAGGAACAAGTTGGCCTTTCCTTAAGGTGCTGGATGTCGTTGCACCAAGTGTTATGTTCATGCATCAATTAGGGTTGAGGACACAAACTGCAAAACAATTGGAGAGTATGTATGACGTGCTCTTTACAAAAAAACACCAGCTTACCCCTTACCCCTCCATATAGTTGAATCTATACTTACAACAGCTGTGGCTGATTAAAGCCCACTGGATGTTGCTTCCATTCGCTGTTGTCAGCTCACTGCAATTCTGCTGTATGAATGATAACTCTTGTTGTGTCCCCGCGCTTCCTACGTGACGAGAGGATATTTCTATCAGTAACGCTAAACCTGTTAACATCGGCGATATATATTGAAGTCGTCTAAATCCCTCTCTTACCTCAAATACAAGCAAGATGCCTTCTTTGTTCCAGGTCAGAGGTCCCCAGTTACTGAGCGATCAGATCAGCAAGTCCCTGAATGACTCACGTGATGTTGTATTTCTATAAATACAAATAAACGCGTATCAACGTGAGTCAGATGACTGCGTGTGGTGGCCATCTTAGTATGTTCTAAATTAATGTTTTTCCAAAATCTCACAAAACCTGCTGGATCACACATTTCTTTGACATAACTCGTGTGATGCAACCAGACTTGTATTTACCTCATCTGAACTCAAATGTTGTTGTGATTATGATAACACCAAATGCAAAATGGTGTTCTGCACAACTCGGCTCATATATTCTTTTTGTCATAATTAAACAATTCCGAAGTTGCAGCCGTTTTTTTATTTATATAAAATTTAATTACGCCCGACTTAACCATCCTTCATTCTTTCACAGGTGATGGCATCAATGAAGTTCACTATTATGTGTCAATATGTTGTAACACTGAATGTATACGATAAATTAATCTCAATCTTGTTCATACTAAGTGTCTGTCATGATCCCTTCCAGAATCCCTCATAGATTAGTGGATGAAGAGGCTCCATTCAATCGAAATATTAAGGCCGTCTTTCACTGTTTTAAGCTCATATATCCATTTCTGCTCGAGTTTTCTTAATTTTATATCTCTATCGCCTCCCCTCGGATGGGGTCCTACTGTTTGTATAATAAACCACCGGATATCTTTGTGTCTGTGTTTTGCTGATTTTTAAAGCAGAACACTCATTGGGCGGTAAAGGAGGCAGAGCTGAGCAGTCTAAGAAAAGGTGTTGTATGGTATCACGGTCTATGAGACAGTGTTTATATCTCTCCGACTGGACATCCTCTTTTTCCATTTGACCTTATTAGCCATAGTGAGCAAACTGGACAGTCTAAATCTTAGCAGAGTGTATCTCACCATCTACAAAGGGTATTTACAAAGATACTGCGCACACACTCCCAATTTTATGTGTAACCTGGCTTAACCTTTGAAAAAGCTTACAGGAGTCTACTTTGTTGCAGGTTCTGCACCAGTCCATTTACCAGACTTTTTGTTTGTATGACATAGAAGGGATTTGTAGGAGGACTCCCCTCAAATCCCACTCCACCAGTTTGGTTGCAGTACTCTCAACCAAACTGTTGTTGATTAGCAGCACACCTTTGTCAAGGTCTGCAAATAGTGTAGAAGTGGGGGGGGGTTAAATGTATGACATAGCAAACTCTTTTCCAGAGAATATGGACTTCCAGTGATAATAAGCCCAGTTCATAAGGGATGACACAAATTGGAGTGGCATGCGATAACCAGAGGACTTTAGGACTTTCTATCATATGAATCCCTCCAGGTGACAGAAGTCTTCAGTTAGGAGACTGTAATGGATTTCAGCCCCATAAGATTGGGAACATCTTTACCTTATAACATTTTATTAGTGGAATGATTAGAAATTTTCCAAACTTAGAATTAAAATATTGCATCTGTGCAACTGCCACTAATGCTTTACAATGAAATCCCTCCATTATCATTTTTTTATTTGGGGTATTCAGGATATCATATCTGTAGGGAGGCATGGTTTCACATGGTTTCACAAGTATGACACTCACACAATGGATACAATTTGTAAAATGTTGGGGCTGGAGAATCTCCTACTTTACCCTATAACTAAGATATGAGTAGTCTCGACCATCAAATAATAAATAACACAGTCCTAATGGAGTCTGTCAAATAAAAATTGCCTATGCTAACAAAACCTAATACCTGCCCTATCTCTTGTACAAAAAGTGTAAAAAGGAGAAATGTATGCAAAGGAAAAATCAGTGTTCAATGAATAAATGCAGTTTAACCAGCTCTCCTCTCCACATTATACCTCATGGAGTGTAACTTTGGGACAAAGAAGCATATAATATAGAAGTAAAAAAACAGCTTGACAACACCTTGTTTTAGCGCCAAATTGATATCAATCCAACACCAAGACTAACAGAGGAAATCACCAGCCTCATGTACCACGCACACCTTGAAGGCTGGATTAGTCTAGATGAACAACAATTTTTGATCGCAAAAAACCCTATTTCTCCGGCGTTGTACTTATTACCTATGGTACATAAAAATGCCACTTGCCCCTATCGTTTCAGCTTTGAATTCCATTCTCAAGCCTTTATCCATTTATGTTGATTGGTTCCTCCGACCATTCATCAAAGAAATGAAATCCTTTGTAAAAGATACCACCAATATGATTCAAATATTAGATAACCTATCAACTTTGAACACAGATATCTTGGTCACCCTTGATGTCACCTCGTTATACACAAGTATCCTTCAACTTGATTGCATCCAAGTTATTGAACTCCATCTCAATAGAAGAACTTCAACTTTGAACTCTGTACCCACACCATTCCTTTTAGAATGTGCCAGAATCGCGTTAATAGAAAATGTCTTCCTTTATAACGGCTCCATTTATAATCAAAAGCACGGTACGAGTATGGGAGCAACTTTCGCCCCGGATTTGGCAAATTTATTCATGGCCAACCTAGAAAAACACTCAATTTACCATCCTGACAACCCATACAAAAACAATATCATGTGTTGGTATAGGTACATTGATGATTTCTTCATGGTCTGGAGAGGGTCAAATGGTGACCTCAATCTGTTCACTCAATGGCTTAATAGACAAAATCCACATATTCAATTTACTGGGGCAGATAATCCAAATTCAGTCCCTTTTTTAGACTTAGTAATCAAAAAATCCTCCAATGGCAATCTGGAAACTTCTCTCTACCGAAAAGATACTGACAAAAACAACTTGCTAAGATTCGACAGCATCCATCCTGCAAGCCTTAAAGAAAATATCCCAAAAGAACAATTTCTCAGAATCAGACGTAATTGTACCAACACATCTGATTTTGAATTCCACAGCAAGAGTTTAAAAACTCGTCTTTCAAACCGTGGTTACCCCTCAAGAAACATCCTACGCGCATATAGAAGAGTGAAGCATACCAACAGACAAAGCTGTTTAGAACCAGCGACCAGAAGTACATTAGATAAAATCACTTGTGTGTCTACCTTCTCACCCATCAGCCATCTTCTGAGGAAGACAATAATAAAAAATTGGCACATAATAAAAACTCCAGACTTTGATCCTTCCACACCACGTTTTGCGTTTAAAAGACAATCCAATCTTAGAGACAAACTCGTACATACCTAACCTGTCACACGGAAGCTAGTAGACTCCCAGACAACATTGTGGTCATTACCACCTGTGGTAGGCCCTTTTAAATGTGGCTCATGTTCTGTCTGTTCTTTAACGAAAAATGTGAAAACACTGGAACTGTATGAAATAAAATGGACCCTTTCAGGCTTCTCCAACTGCAAGACCCCGTGGGCCATTTATGACATAAAATGCCCATGTAACTTACTGTACATCGGGAAGACAAAGTGCCCAGTAAAACAAAGAATATGCGAGCATCGCTCGTGTATCACAAATAAGATCGACAATAAACCTATGGTGGCACATTTTACCCAGTTGAAACATTCCCCTAATGACTTACTTTGGTTTATCATTCAAACCATCCCAGCACCTACCCGAGGGGGCAATAGAGACCTTCTCCTTACAAAACAAGAACAAAAATAGATTTTCAATTTGGGCACTGTAAACACCACAGTGGAGTGGTCCCTTTTCTTTTAGAGAGCTCCCTGCCTGCCATAGTCCTTCGCATATGGAATAACTCTTTCCCTTCTGTGACTAAAAATGAAATATAATGGAAAAACCCTTGTGCTTAGATATTACATCATATGCCCTTATACACATCCACGCACTGCTTTCGAGGCACTGTTAGAGCAAAAAAACATATACAATTGTCATCGTTGTTAGCATCATTTTTATGTATTATTTCTATATTTGCTATATTTGCTCTTCCGGAAGTGAACCCTTGCCCATTTAGAGATAAGACACATGATGTCACTGGTAACTCTTGTGAGTTATGGCTAAAAATGCGATCTACAGTCTTACGGCGCACCTCACATTGCTCCGTTATCGTTTTTCATTCGGGAACATGAGAGAGCTTTCTAGTCTTTATGTTGCAACATTACGCTCGATGTCCACATAAAAAGACCCTGCCTCTCTCTGCGCACAGCTGACCACCCTCCTGTCCTGACTCCGGTGTTCTGTCCATGACGATTGGCGAGATCGCACGCACTGCTCTTTTCGACAGGCAGCCATAAGGTAAACATCCCTGTGACTCCTCTATGTACCAGATACAATCCAACACAGCAGTTCCTGATGTATCCTTCTGCTGTCACTTACTTCACCCTAGGTTTTGTTTTACCTGATGCTTATACAGTCAAGAATAACTTTCATTAACGGACCCGGCTTTCTGAAAAACAACCTCCATTAAGCGGACCTGCCCCTTTGTAAATACAAAGGAAATGATCTTGCTTCATTTCTTGCACATAAAGGCTGTGACGGCTAACTCTGTGTAAGTTCACAGCCTCTTTCTTCTCTTCCTTTACATGTGTTGTCTAGCAGTATTTCCCGGGAATACGCCAACACTGAGATATATTGCATCCTGGACAGAGTATTATTCATTAATTCGCCTCGTGGTCACTCCACATAAACATAAACCTTTACAGCATTAAACACAGGTGAGTGTATTTAGCACATTACCTGTAGATGTATATTTATTCGGACTAATACCAAACGAAAATAAATAATTGAAAAAAAACAGAGGCAATCCTTGTGAGTTAAACTGACCTTTAGTTTACTCATTTAACAGATCACTTTTGCCTACTTCGACCATAAGAAAACTTGGCCCGGGTTCGATTTTTGATGAGCAGAGTTTGGATTCCTTTTTCTATTTAATACATAGATGAGTTCACCCCATTTGGCGCTGTCACAAAATAAACAAGCTTGTGGAGACACATGTTGTCTTGTCTCTTTGATTCTTTCTAACTTGCTAGTTGGAAGGTCATAAAATAAAAAAAAGATGCCCTTCACCTTTTTTGCATGAAAAAATAATATCACATGCTTGCCTCTCGGCCACAACCAGTGTTGTCAGCAATGATGTGCACTATCATGGAAGACTTCGCTTCTGTAACATTGTCAATGTTTTTAACATGTATTTTTCTGACCACTTTGTATATATTTATGTGTTGATGTTTGTTTATCTTATAGTGGGTTTCCTGTTACAAAAGTACGGCTATTAAGAAGTACTCAACACTATCAAGTTGTCACATTGTTCTCTTCCTCTTGTCCTGAAGATGGCTACACCTGCATCAACAGACAACTGTGTTGTCCATTGCCTGATTTTTCCTGATGCCTTTAGCCGAAACATATGTTGACTCTCACAAAAAGAAACCTAAGACATCTCATAGGTTTTCCTTCTGATAGAGCTGATTTAATCAAACAGTGCTCTACTCTCGAGTGTTTGAAGTTGCACATCTATTGCTCATATAACATCAGTTTTCACGTACTAACCCCACAATACTTCTTAGTTTTATAAATATTATATCCATAGCTGTGGTTACCTTTATACTTACTGTGAAGACTATTTTCTTTCCTTTTTAACTGAATTTTTAGATCGGTTTTATCCCGATAAAAACTAAAATTAGTTTTGTTATTATTCAGTGGTTTTTTTCTCTGGTTGGTTTTTTTAAAATGTTTTCTTCCACTTGTGTCTCTATGTTTAGATTAGTTGAGTGTCATTAATACACTCATTTACATCCAGAATAAGTGTTTCAGTGGTCTTGTCTTCCAACAATAGGCTCATCATTTACCTGAGTGTGGTTTTAAGAGATAGGGTCACCACCCCCAGTTTTGCTCCCCTCACACGACCTCACGGAGTAAGACTGCCACCCTCTCTAGCTTACTTCTGCAGGAGTCTGTCCTGATACATTCCGGTTTCACCATCACTATCTACTGGCCAATGCTGGATTTGACTTTTTTGGACTTCATTTATTCAAGGTGCGTCAACCTTTCTCAACTCTCATGCTAGACTTCCTTTGCATCTTGTACTCATGGTTGCCCTGAATCATGCCGTTCCCATCTTGTATCCTTGCTTGAAACATTGTGTTACTACTGACTTCTGCAATTGTACTCGCTCTCCCCTCTTGCTTTTCCACCCTTTTGACTGCTTACTCTCTGTGCTCTCCTCCTCTCTCTTTCTCCCTTTTCCTATCTACTCCCCTGCTCCCTTTACTTTCTTCTATGCACTTACTCTATCAGAATTGTCCCTGGACCTAGTATGATAGCAACCTCGTCTGTCTCCTCCTCCCTCCCTGTTAGGCAGAATCACATGCAGTACTACATGCAATTAAGACTACAAGTGTAAGCACAATTTCACCTTTGGTACAAGCCTGTACTACACAGTTAAGTGGTAGCGATGGCTGAGCAGCCAGATTTATCTCAAGAGTTTAAGTGAGCAGTAGAACAAGTTACAGAAATTATCAACTAATATAGTGATTCAAACAAACACTTACTCAAGGTTTCTTGGTAAAAGAATATACATATTTACACAGTTAGAAAACATTAAACTAGCATAAGCAATTCAAAATCACACACTAATAAACCACAAAAGTGGCAGCAAAATGGCGCTTCAGAAACTTAATAAAGAGGTAAAAAGACAAGGTTATAAGAATAGACAGCCCAAATACATTCATAGGCATGGCAAAGGGTTTCAGTTAACTACAACCAGCAATACTTCTCAGGGGCCTGGCCCAAAGTCAATGGCCCGGAGTCTTTGTATAGGATAGCACAGTTCTGGTAGATAACAGTTAAGTCTTTGCCACAGAGTGTAGAATAATGTGGCTAGGCGACAAGTTTGACAAATGTTTAGGGAAGGACAAGCCTTGGAAGTTGAAGAGAGTTTCACACACTTACTCGATGGCCAAAAAGAGTTCTGGACCGCGTTTGCACAGTACCTTGTTAATGAAGAAGAGCTGTAGCTGAGGCAATTGTCCAGGCAGTTTGAGCAGATCTCGCTGTTCCTGAGCTCCAGTCGTGGAGACAAGAAGGAGGATGTTGGGAGGTTCCTGCACTGTGCAGGGATGAGTCCAAAAGCTTTAGCAAGACGTTGGTTTAAGGTGTGAGTGCCTTAAAGTCCACAAGCTGGTTTCCTTCCCTCTGGCTATCCGGTTTTCAACAGCACTCTGATGAAAATTCAACCAGATGGGGACGGTGTCCCGGTGGCTTGAGAGTTGATTGTTCCCACCAAACTCAAGTGAAGAAGTCAACCTTGAAGGGCTTCTCTGTCGATGGAGTTTAAGGACCTGCAGGAGGGCTTCACAGGTTGTCCAGGAGTTGCAGGTGTCCTCATCCTTCAGCTCGTCTTCAGTTCTTTCATTCCAGTGGTCCATTCTGCTTCCCATGTCCCAGAGACCTGCTTTTAAACAGTTTTCCCCCATCCATTCCATCCTGGCTGTCACAAACACAGCAGGGTAGCTGTCCTTGCCAGGCAACGAGCCGGCCAATCACGCCAGAGTGCATTCGGGTCTCCTCTGAGACTAAGCACAGGGAGTTTCAGGCACCACCCTTACAACCTGCCCACCCCAGACACTCAGGCGCCAGAAGAGGGCTTCAGCACTGAAGCTCGCCAAAGGCCAACGAACAAAGGGACCAAGTCTGGTTTGGCATGCAGAAACAAACACAAGAAGGACTTTTCCTAAAAGAAATGGTGAAAAAAGATGAGTCTGTTTTTACAAATAGATCTGGGGCGCCAAATTGAAAAACATGGCTGATCTGGTTTTTAGCTACCATTGTTATCGGTTGGGAAACATCATGGTAGTTGATCTCAACCACTGCCACCAGCCATTTAATGTAAGAAAAGGTAACATTTGACTGTTACATGAGTGTTTTGACTCAGTGGAAGCTAGGCAACCCCTCCAGCACTCTATAGGAAGACAGTGTGTATTGTGTCAGTACATTTAAAGAGACTAGTAAAGTCAATTTAACTTTACAGGCTCTGGGAGTCAGTAGTCAGTCCCAGAGAAGGTATTTAAAACTTGGGAAGTATAAAAGACATCCCTGTGCCACTGCACTGAAGGTGCTGTGTGACATACAGAAAAAGATGATGCCCATGGAGTTGTTTTAAAATCCCATAACCAAAGAACACAAAAGTAAGACTCACATCAAAATACATGGAAGAGTGGGAAAAAAAGGCTCACACTCTTCCCAGGTAGAACAATCAAATCCTAGAAATTCAGTAAAGTTGCTGGGGGTCTCAACAGGTAAGGGAAATTAGCACATTCTGAGAACTATCCCTAACACTCCTCTTACTTGTCACCCCCCCATCACTATCTGAAATTTCATCAGGCCTAGTACGATGATCGCTTGTTTTGTTCCTCCGCTCCCTTTCTGCACCCCTCTCCCTCTCCTTTTGTTTTTCTCTGGCTCTACCAGAAATGTAGTCAGGCCTAGTACAGTAGTCACCTGTCTGTTTCCATTTCCTTCCCACTCTCCCCCTCCCTTCCTTATCAGTGTCTTAGCTCTTGCACTATCATCTGAAATGTCATCAGGCCGAGTATGATAGTTAACTTCACATCCTTACTGTTCATGGCCTGTGAGAATGTCATTGTATTTTCCCTTGCTCCCTCCCTTGCCTTGAAGCGCTTTGAAACAAATTGTGTGTAGGTGCTATATAAATAAACTATCATATAGGGCTGTCCCTGTAGGCAGGATGAAACACTCTGGCTCGGTTTCCAACACTATAAACAGTTCCAAACCATGGATTGAGGCCTGACAGGCCTTCAGTGTTAAAGTCTATTTTCTCGATTTCCAAAAATAATACTTCAACACAAACCTCTCATGTCCAAGTTCAACATTACCTTGCCAGGGCGCTCCCTTCCCCAAGCTTATTGTACTTTGGGTCTCCCTCAATCGTGCTCGTACCATGTTCAGATGTAGAAGACTTTCAAATACATGTGGCTCTCTTTACAGACCACCATAGGACCAGTTTGACTCAAAGTTCACGTTTACTCTTGCTTATTTCACTTTTGCTGTTAGTTTGCTTTATAGCTTCAAACAATGTAGCTTTCACAGAGACTTTCGAGTGGGTTACTTATTTTCGCCAGACCACTCCTTTACTTAGTATCACAGATCACATAGCTGTCTTTTTCTTCAAAGTTCATTCACAGGTCTGCCTTTCTTTGCATCTCATCCACAAGCGCGCAGCCTTCACTTGCGATATCATGCTGCTACTTCATTCCCATTAACACACAGCAGTCTCTCAGGTCACTTGCCAACTCACCGGCTCTGTGCGACTCTTTCTTGTGTTTGCTATTTCCAATTCACGAGTCAAGGTTAGTGCCACAGGCTTCACCTCGCCTCCCCTACTCTGTCGTTCACCCGGGAGGGTCACTCGCGTCCTTGAAACACAATGCAATCTTCACTTGTGGGATTTGGCCTTCTCCACATGTCTTTCGTGGCTGTCCGAGGCAATTACCTCCAGTTGGAAACTCTTGGGGTTTTTGGCCCACTGATCCCGTCTGTTGGTCCACTGCTTTGCTCCGGTAGGTGCGCCTTTGTCTCGGAAGTTCTGCTCGTATTCGTGTTCCGCCTTGCTCAGAGTGTGTCTTTAGGTGTTGCCTTTTATTTGGGTGAGAAGGGCTAATTGGTATTAGGTGTATGCACTTAGAGTAAAATGTCCGAATTTGCCTGAGCCGATTAACGGAACATGTCCAGTATGATGTGAGAGAGTTAGTCTGGTTACTCTCAGTCACCCTCTTCCTCTGCCCAGTGTTTTGTAAAAAGGGGTGGTTGGGACTTCTGAAAATCGTACAAAATAGGATGGGTCAGAGACACAAAAGAGAGGGGAATATCACATCTCACCATGGATTACCTTACCCCCACGCCCCGAAGAGCCCTCTCTCAGGTGATCCTCTAGCACTGTTCCACCCCGAGGATCTGGATCCAAAGGCAATGGCCGTGCCCTGGCTACCTAAGAGAAAGATCTCCGAGGACTAGTGGGTGAGACACTCTGGTTTCTCGCATATCCCAGATATTTTAGACTTCTGTCACCTTTGCGCCACCAACCACAAACTATTTTGTTTTAATTGTTTCCCAGGTGTGAGTCTGATTATTGGGTAAAACCCAATTTGACTCTGACATTTGGGTGATGTTCTTACTGCATAGGATTGATGTCTCACATTTGTATGCTACCCATCCCTTCATTAACAACTGTAGTGGTATTATTCACCCTGAGAATGATGTTTCCCCCACCTATATACCTTTTACTCCACCTTTTATGTCCATGTCTGCAGTGCATACTAATCTGCCTGTTGATTTGCATGGCTTTTCAGAGCTGATTTCGAACATCTCATATTGTCCTTCCAAAGCTATTATGACACAACACCCATGTAGCCGCAAGCTTTGCTTCTTGCATAATGCTAACGTGAGCTGTTCTTAGAACTCAGTTTGCCTATTGTACCACAAACACATTGCTCCCCCGCCATCAAGAAACTTTCTACTTTCGGGCTGTGATACACTGCCGCACTCATCTGTGGTGGCACCTCGCCTGCCCTCCGAAAAAACTACCTTATCTCACCACATCAGCGTCACCCATCTAACACATGTGAACGAGACTGACAAAGCCCACATTCAATAGAGAAACTCTACGCCCCACCCAACCTCAAGCACCATTTACACATGCACAGACAAGAACGAGACTCTTGATTAATTCCTAAGCAAACGATAACTGTGTCACCCATTGAATACGTTAGTCGCACACGCTCCACCACGCACAACCCCTGATGGTCTCACCTCGCCTCCAAAGTATGGCCTCAAATCCGGCACTGGTCCCAATGTTCCAGAGCGTGACTGCGCATTGGTTGACGCATGCCTGGCTCCTCCTCCAAGACCTCCTTGCCACCATAAGCAATCAAATCCTCACAGCTCCTACTGCAATCAGCTGACATGCAGGTTCAGCACTTCGAGGCCCTGCACCATCCCATTCCGCTCCTCCCTTTCAGACACACCGTGCCTGATCCCAAACCCAACCACTTCCCATCACATGGCCGCTAAACTCATCCTGCGGCAAGACTCCAGAGTTCCCCAGTTTATGGGACCACAACTACTCACTGCGCTCGAGTGCGCGCATGTGCACTCAACAACACACCCTTTCCTCACCTCCACGTCCACAGTATCTCTACCTAAACCCACTATCATGCCTTCTGCTGACATGTCCCTAATTACACCATTTACCGCTACCCTCTGCCCTACCCTTAACACCCCACATTCCTTGCAAAAACAGCACCACTGAAGTGCCACCTAATCCTGGGCATAATACATACAAACCATCCACAAAACATCACTCACACACTCCCACATCCCATCTGCTCACTCCCCAGCACTATTCTCACCACCCAGCATATTACACATGTCATCCCACCTAACAACTTTACTGCATTACTTACAGATAATCCCCACCCTCAGACTAAACATATTCCACCTCCTACCTCCCCCATCAGTCTCCATGCTAGTCACATAAGACTGAGACAGCACACTTTTCATTGTACATTCATCACGCCTCCCAACTGCTCACGCATACCTACAAGTAACACCAACCTCGACCTGGATAGCCCTTGCCACTATGAGTGCATACTCTCTGCCACCCCCACCACCTTACTCCACCACATCTTGTACTGGCCTTGCCTGTACATACCGACTCCGCTCCAGAACTCACCCCTTTCCCCCAGAAATCACTTACCCATATGGCCTTCTGCCATTAAAACCTCCCAAAACCATCACCTGCGCTCTCGTTAATTCCTGCTCCATCTGCACCCAGGCACCCGACATCCACAACCTCCTAATTGATCAAAATCTTGACTTACTAGCTGTAACCAAAACCTGGCTACACGATGATGCTGGCCCCCTCCTCTCCCTTGCAGTAGCTATCCTTCGAGCAGATCATCAAGAGCGACTAGGGGGTGGTGTTGCCATCATTCACAAATCCACACTTCCCTTCAGTGCCTCACCTTTACAACAACCACTAGGCTATGAATTTTGAATCCTCCCCCCAAACCACCATCACCTACTTCTCCTCTACCGCCAACCTTCCCATACAGCCACCCCAGAAATCGACATCCTCCACCTCATCAATCCCCTCCTTAAACCCAATACCAAACTGTTTCGCTTAGGAGATTTCAACTTAGGCTTCAATGACCCCTCCGACCACAAGTCATTACCCTCACTGCTACCCTTGAAGAGATGAACCTCTCCCAATGAGTCCTCTTTCTACTCATGAAAAATGAAAAACTCTTGATCGGATTCTCCCATGTAACATTCCACTCCAAGTATCCTCCCGTCCCCCCTTCCTTGGTCAGATCACTTTTTGATCCTGTTCACCTTCACCATCGCCACCAATAACACCTCCACTATTAGCAAACACCTTTGCATTACAGCCAGACACGTGTGCAAGCTCACAGTCGAGCTTGTAGCCCCCTCCTTCCTTACCTACCCCAATCCACCTCCTGACAACGCCACACCAGAAGCCATTCTTGCATCCTACAACTCTGCACTGCTCAAAACACTGGACAAACATGCTCCTCTCAAAACCACCTCCCGCAAAAAAACATTAAAAGCAAAATTGGTTCTATGATGACCTAGCCTCCTTCCAGAAAAAGAAACAAGCCCTTGAACACCTCTGCAGGAAAAACCCCTCAGCCACAAAAAAAGCAGCCTTCCAATGCTCTGCCAACTGCTACAAATCATCCATCATTCATACCAAACCCAACATCTTTAACACCAGAATCTACAATGCTAGCTCTAACACCAAATAACTCTTCAGAATACATGGAAAGCTCAAATCACCAGCACTTCCCTCTGACACCTTCACAAAAAATAAAGCATGGTGCACACTCATCCAAATCACACACATTAAGGGACCAAAAATAAATCCTATCACCACCACCATCCTACCCCTGGCGAGCACTCTCACCTCTGCAACCCTAGCCCCCAATTAAATGTCTCTGCCATCTTCCCTTCTGAAGTTTGTACCACCACCCAAATTCTTGACCTGTGTTGGCGACACCTGCCCAGCCCACATTGTCAAAATGTGCACCGAACGACTGGCCCCCATCATAGCCACCTTCATCAACGGATCATTCAGGGCCAACAGATCATTCAGGGCTAAGTCGATTCCTTCGGCCATCAAAGAAGCATGGGTCATGCCCCTCCTAAAAGAAAAAAACTGTAGTCCTCACCATCCCAACTACTTATCGCCACTGTTCCCTACCTTCTCAAAATCCTGTACCATACATTATTTTTGCACTGGAATCACACCTCAAATGCCACGACTTACTAAGCATCTGCCAATCTGGCTTTAGATCAGGACACAGCACTGAAACTGCCCTCCTTGACCTCAAGATCCAGCTTGTCCACATCAGGGACATCGTTGAGCTTGCCATCCTTCTACTTTTAGACTTCCCTGCAGCCTTCAACCTAGTTGATCATGACATCCTCTTTACACACCTCACCGGCACTTTCCACCTCACTCCAGAAGCCCCCTTCTGGATCCAGTCCTTTATTTCCGGCAGAACCACCAGGGTCTTTGCAGGCTCTGAGTCAGCTGACCCCATACCTGTGTCCTACAGTGTCCCTCAGGGCTCATGCCTCTCCCCCACCCTCTATAACATGTACACCAAACCCCGCTTTGACCATCTTGACAGTCTCCACATCCCTTACACCAACTTTGCAGATGACACACAGGTCCTCCTCAAACTCTCTGGCAACCGTGACACCGACTCCACGCTCATCAACCACGTCTTCAGCATCATACAAGCCTGGCTGGCCACCCACCATCTCTGCCTGAATGATGGAAAAACAGAACTCCGTATTGTAGGATCCCACATCACCTCAAGCTTCTTAGCCCTGCCTTCTCCGTCTTTTGCATAGACAGCAACACCATCTCCATTTCCCACCATGTAAAAACACTAGGTGTTTACTTGGACGTGGAATTAAATATTCAAAAACACATCAAGGCCATTGCCACTTCTACAGCCTACTCTGAAAACTAATACATCTTTACAGGAAATTCCTCACAAACTGTCTCACTTTAGCCAGAGCCATCGTTGGCAGCAAATTAAAATACTGCAACGCCATTTTAGCAGGGACCTGCACCAAGAATTTTAACAAACTTCAATTGCTGCAAATCAACGTCCTCAGAGTAGCCTGAGGATTAAAGCGCTATGACCACATTTCCCACATCAGACGGGAGGCTCACTGCTTCACTTCAAACCCTGCATTGAGTTCAAACTCCTTGCCATCACCCATCGCTGCCTACAAAACACTGCCGTGATACCTCACTCAACATATCACTAAGAAACACAACATACACAATCTCAGCTCCTCCACCACTTCTGCCTTGAGCATTCCCAGATTTACCAGACAAAGAGCCGGGGGCTCCTGCTTCACTATCATTGCTTCCACACTCTGGATCACTCTGCCTCGGCACATCCAATACAAAACTGCTTATGCTCTCTTCCGTAAGAAAGCATAAACCCTACTCTTTAACAAATATATGTAATGTACTGCCTTACCTACTATGTACCTGATTCTCGACCTCTGACACTTTGTAAACACCGTTTTGCTATGATACCTGTAACTTAATGTTCTCCTAACCATTTACTTAGCGCTGTGATACCTCTGGGTAAGAGCGCTATTAACAAATACAATAAATATTTTAAATGTATTTGGGTTTTCTGCGTGTTTATGATTATGTTGTTTTCTAGTTTGTCCAGCAATCTTTGGATCCCCACCTTCGTACAATCAAAGAAAATGATGTTGTCTGCGTAAGTGACCCAGTGGATTAATTTATACCTATAACTTGGGGAGGGACAAAAAATGCAGGATTGATATAGGCACCTAAATCTGCCAGGTATACGTTAAATAGAAAAGGTGCCAATATGCATCCTTGTCTGACACCACTATTGTTCATAATTCCGGAAGAGAAAAAACCCTTGCCAATCAGCCGGACCCTAAGTGTAGAGTGTTCATATCATTGAATCAGAGGGGCAAGTAATCCCTTCTGGAGCCCCCAACCTTAGAGTTTCATCCACAATTCGTCTCTATAAACCCTGTTGAATGCAAGAGAACAATCAACCGATACTACATATATTTCGTTGTAGACCCCATCCCACGCTAAGTGTTGTGCATGATTTAGCCCATAACCTGCAACATTTGCTCCCACATTTTTATGGAAGCCCAGTTGGTCGGTTTCAGGATACACAGCCTGTTGGTCCATTCTTCAAGAGAAGAAAGCAGGATTGAGCCAAAGATCTTAGTGTCCACTTCTAACAACGCGATCGGGTGATAGTTTTCTCAATTGTGAACTTTAAACATGATGCATACCTGGGTTAGGGTATGGTGGCTCGTATATTTCATACTTATCCAGGGCTGGACTGGCCTACAGAGAATTCTTGAGATCTCCTGGTGGACCTCAGCCCCCTGTGCCTCTGTTGTGTGATTTCCTATTTTATTCTGACATTTTCTCATAGGAAAAGGGTTGGGCTTCCTCGTAATGTGTAATAAGGGGAAACTTTGAAAATGATTTCCAAGTCCACCCTCGTACTTATCACAGCCACATCAATTTGGTATGATATATGTGTCAGAACTGTGAGCCCAGTTGAGCCGTGGACGGGTTATGTGTATTCTGGTCATACAGCCACACCTGCCAAATGACAAATGACTTGGCAGGAGACTGAATGGCTATGATTCTCCTTTGATCCTTTGAGTGGTTGGGTAACACCTTTCTCCAGCAAGACATCCTCCAATCATGAGCTGTACATGGGGGTGAAGTTAGTGTAGACAGAGAGCTCAGCATAGCTGGTTGTGGATGCCCAAATCTTGTTTCTTTCTGTATCTCTCTTTCCTTCCTGTGTCTTCTACTTCCTTTAACACAAAGGAATTTGGGTATGATGTCAGTAGCAACTATGTCAAGTGAGGGGACACTCTCAGGGCAGTAAGTTTAAGAATGCTGAACTGTTTAAAAGTCTCCTGGCTTTTGAGGAAGCTAGAAGAGTGGATGAGTCCCAGGGATCTGCAGCGAACTGGTGCCCCCAACTCAAGTAGCCCTTTCTTAGAGAGGCACAGAAGTTCTGGAGTACAGCAATGAGGAAATCAATTATCTCCACAGCCTGAAGAGTGCATGCAGTGTAGCCTCATACATGTCTCAGAGTTCTGTTAGTTTCCAGAGTTCTGTCCAGTCCCTTCTATCAGCCAGGTCACAGGGTGCTCTCTCTCTCACACACAGAGTTAACTGAAAGGTAGACATTAGAGGAAAAGAAGCTAAGGGGCTTTGTGATGATGTGCATTGAGAAACTCCTTGGAACATAGCTCTCAACTCACCCGCTTTTGGCGGGTGTCACCCGCCTTGACAGCAGAAGAATCACCCGCCAAGTCCCTGAGGCGCCCATTCACTTCTATGGGCCTCTCACCCGCCAAAAAGAAAATCGTGTGTTTTCACCCGCCTTGGAAACAAAAAAGGTTGGGAGCTATGCTTGGAAAGAGCCAAGAACAACAACAGAGATGCATTATTAGAATTGTGTTTCTGACTAAACATTTGAGATAGCTAAATCTGAAATGTTTACGTAGAAACTCTTTGAAAAGAGCCAAGAACGATATAGATGTGTTATTAGAATATGACAATACAAACAAGGATTCAGATAACCTGGTGGGCACATGCTCCAGCTTGTCCAATGCTATTAAAAAGATCATGACAACAAACAGGGCAAAACTGGAAGGAGGTAAACCCCCTTTAAAAATTCCCCTTTTTGTTTATAAATGAAGTAACAAATTGAAGGATCAGGTGATGAGAAACCAGATCAGATTAACAAAATAGAGATATGGGGCCTAGAACAAAATACTGTTCAAATGCTGTGATCAAACAGCAAGATGTACAGAGGTTGAACTGGGGTTAGATATACCGTAGTGACAGACATCTTTCACCAACTGTAATTCATAGATGGTGGTATACACGGTACGGTGTCCGTTCAGCCTCCTATACATAGGGAAAACAGAAAGAAAGGTCAGAATAGGAATTACAAAGCACAAAAGCTGCATTAGAAAGAAGTTACTGAGGGCACCTTCATTTAGTCACTATATTCTAAAGCAGTATGCATTCAACAAACTAAAGTGCACTGTACTATATAGAATTAAGAAAGGCAAAAACGAGCCCTTGATAAAGAGCATCTATTTACGAAAGAGCAGGCGCCTATTTTCATGACCACAAATTATAGTATATGGCTTAACGTGCATTCAGTGGATCGGAATTAAATCTTAATCTGTCCATGGTACTAGCATGTAGCACCGTTTGATGCAGTGGATGATTCTTATTTGATGCACCAAATGACATTGCATGTAATCTTAGCCTGTGTTGTTTGAAGCATTGCATATCTGTGTAAGAATGAATCCATATAGACGGACGGAACCATTGGTGTGAACAATGTGCACATACATGATTGCATCAATTTACATTTATTTATTTATTCATTTATTTATTTTTACATGTATTAAGCGCACTGAACCCGAAGGCAGTAAGGTGCTGTTACATTACAGTATTGCATAATTAAATACTTGGGCTGGCAGCTTGTAGTGAGGAAGGAGAGCAGGGGACAACACCTACACAAAGACCCACGTTTTCAGGAGATTACAGAAAGTCCAATACGATTGCTCAGTTCTAATGGCCGGTCAAAGTGAGTTCCATAGCTTAGCTGCCAATACCAGGAAGCTTCAGGCGCCTTCTTTCGCCATTTACATTTGGGCATGGTGAGCCTGTGAGCAAAGGCTGGTCTGGTCAGTCTCACAGAATGGGCTTTCACACTTTTCTCTGACAGGTTACGGGGGCAGAGTTTGAGAGGCATTTGTGAGTAATAGAGAACAGGCTTGATCACGAGTTGGGCGGTAGCCCTTAGATGTGGTGGTAATGCTAATACCGCTGCATTTAAGAGCTGGCCTGATCACGAGCTGGGCGCTAAATGAACAGTGTTACCTCTAGCTTTTTGCTGGAGGTGAAAATCCCATTTAACAATCTGTTCACGTATCGGGAGACAGTGCACATTTCCTCTGAAGTCAGAGATATTTTCATGTCTGGGGATGTTGAGGGCTGCTCTGAGAGCATAGTTTTGGATGAACTGCAACATTTGAATGTTCTAATTAGATGTGCCAATGAAGAGCATGTTACAATAGTCTAATCTCACACGAATGACAGCTTGGGCAATAGTGAGGCAGCTGTCAGGACATTAGAACGGTCTGCATGCGTTGATCAGTTTCGTTGTATGGGAACCAGAGGAAGCAATGGCATTCACTTAGCAAGAGAGAGAGAGAGTGAGTCATCCAGATAGACTCCAGTGTTTTCCCTGAAGAAGAGACCGGGATCGAAATACCATTGATTGCAAAGGAGGCGTACTGCTGGTTAAGGCTTTTGAGCACCAGTGTGAAGCCATCCAAACCTGGATGGTCAGGTAGACCGAGTTGAGAGTATCAGTGTCTCCATGGTATTTCCCTGAGACGTGAAGGAGAATGTGGGTGTCATCGGCATTATTGGTGTAAAAGATACTTATAGAATGTGAGAGATTGAAGAGAGGTTTCGTAAAGATGTTGTATAAGGTGAGGGAGACACAAGAGCCTTGAGGGACATCACATGAGATGGGTGCTGAGGGTGCACAAGCATTGTCTGTGAATTCTCTGAGGGATCTTTCCTCTAGAAAGGATTAAATCCACATATTGGCTTCAGGTGAAAAGTTAGCTGCAGAAGAGAGGTTTTGACAGAGAATCTTGTGGTCTACCAAGTCAAACACTGCCGAAAGGTCTTGAAGTTTAAAAAAAGGGCTGGTTTCCCTGTGTCTTTGATGTTGTCAAGTTGATTCTTTAAGTCAAGTAAGGCTGACTCAGTGCCACGGCCCAGTTGGAAGCCTGATTGATGTGTTCCCAAGATATGATTGCATTTCAAGTAGTGCTGAATTTGAAGGTAAGCTTCCCTGTCTAGGATTTTTATGAGGAATGGGACAGTAGTGATAGGTTGGTTGTAGTTTGGGGCAGTAGGCTTAAACAATGTTTTTTTAAGCAAGGAAAGTACCCACTCTTCCTTACGGCTTGGAGGGACAAGGCTTGTGGCGAAGGAGAAGTTGATCAAAGTTATGATAAACGGCACCGAGGTGTCTGCACATTCCTTAATGACGTTGCCTGGACAAACATCACCTTTGCATCTGGAAGGTTTCAGACCATTCAGGATGGTAGGAACCTCTTTGACCATGCTACTGTTGAATCAGAATGGGGGAAGGTCATGTCGGGGTTGTGGGAGCCATGGGGGTTTGGTTGATTGCTTTTGAGGGTGGTTTGCTTAAGGGGGATTTTTTCGTGGAAGGTGGAGATTTTGTGTAGGAGGGCATTTTTTATTTTGGCACACCATGCCTCATCTTTGGTGAGGTTGGGTGGAGGGCGAGAAAGGGATTCAAGTTCTTTGATTATAGAAAGCTCTCTTGTGTGTTGGATTTGGTGTTAGAAATTATTGTGTTGCAAGTAGGATAGCTTGTTTGTACTGTTTAGATACAGAGGCAAACAGCAGCTTATGGGGGTCTGAAAGTGAGTTTTTCCATTTAGATTTAGCCTATGCTTTTTAGTGCAGAGGACATGGAGCTCTTGGGTGAACCAGGAATTGAGGTGTAGGGACGGTTTTGTTTTGCGGAGGACTAGACGAGCAATAGAGTCCACAGCATAGGCCAATGTTTTTGAGTAAAGTCACTTAAAATGCTGTGTCTGAATTGCGGGGATACTCAGACTGTAGAGTATCGAGCAAGGGCAGTATCCGTTCTTTAGTGAGTTTGCAAGAACTGCATGCCAGGGTAGGCACCATAGAAGCATGGGACTGTGTGGGTAGTTTGAGGGGCAGGAGGTTTGAGGATATCCTATGGTGGTCTGTTCAAGGGCATGGGATGTTTGAGCAGACAAAGACCTGACAGTTAAATTCTGCTTCCAAATCTAAGGTTCTACTTTTGCCTTGCATTGTCATCAGCACACAGTGTTTGACACCTATGGCACTATGGGAGCTGTCTACTGCAGTAGCATTCAAGTCTTCAGGATCATTAGGCCTAGGTTCAAGTTTCCCAAGAGGATAGTTTTGGTAGTAGGCTTGCTGCTAGTGCCTAATGTGAGTAGGAGGCCCTCTTCAAAGGAGAGTAATGGGCCTGGCAGATGGTAAACAACATGGATGGACATGGTGTCTGTATGTGAAAAGGGCATTTTGATGGAGAGTATATCATTGTTAATTCCTAGGGAGGAAAGCCTATGGACCCCCCACATGGTCTCCATTATCTCTTCTTTTTCTCCTCTCCCATTAGTAGTGGTACCCGGTGGGAGGCCCTACTGGCCCCCTTGCACTCCTCTAAGACCATCATTAATATCTACTTAAATGTCACCATCTTGGTCCATGGCCCTCGGGCCAATCTCCTCTTTGATAGATGCTTTCTGTGCATTATCAACTTCCTTTCCTCTCCTGCTATTCCTTCTTACCCCTCTCTAGCTCCTCTGCTGCCTCCTTCCAATGCCACCTCTTTGGCACCCCCTGATGCTTCTCTGGCCACCCTGTTGCCTCCCTTCTCTGTCACCCCTCTAGTACTCTCTTCTCCCTCTCTGACTACCCTGCCTTCTCTTCCCTCTTCGTCTGCCCATCTTCGGGCACCTCCAACGCTTCTGCATAGTGTACCTCTAGCCTGTACCCCTCCTTGGAAGTCTGTCAAATGTGGCAGCCTATCCTACATCGCTAATTCCAATGCTTGTTTAGCTGTCAAAAACTCCTCTGACATCTGCTAACTCCTGGAAGAGCTTGATTTGGATGTCCTCAGTCTCACCAAGACTTACTTCATGGCCAGCTTTGTCACAAGTTTTGACACACTGTACAGGAGGGCGGAGCATCCTCTAACAGGCCCATAGGTCAGAGCTTACCCTCGAGTACCTGTAAGACAAGATAGCTGCACCTTGATCAGGATGGGGTGCAGGATTCTCTTACTCCGACACAATTCAATAAGGGCAACTCAATGGTTTGGCAAAGGGAAGTGACAAGTACAAAAAACGGGGAAACAAATGGAAATCAGCAGTGTTGCGATTGTCTGTCTCGCTTCAACTTCCAAATTCTTCATGCAAACAGTAACTTTTATAGTAAATTCTCGTCATCATTGACATATAACACTCATGAGTTTGACATGCAATTCTATTGGTTGGAAACAGGTAACTTAAATATAGGTGCTATATCTGTATATGGTAACAGAGCGTGAGGATTGGATAACTCTTATCGGGTGGGCGTCTACACCCATCCCTCTACATCATTTGTGATAGACGTCACTAAAACTATGATGTCTTATTGGTTCTACAAGCTATAGGACCCTGGTTTATTTGGTCCATTGTGATTGGGTAGGTTAAACCCCTAAGCATACTTTAATAAGCAGCATGCAGAAGGGAAACCCAGATGCAGAGTGCCCCTAAATTCACCCTAACTCCCTTCCATCAATCTGTACTTTTATGGCTATGTGTCAATTAGTTGGCTGAGGATGGACTTGAAACTGTAGTTACTTATCAGGAAAAGTTATGGCATCCTCAGGTTCTGGGTGACATCAGATGTTGGTACCTCTTCACCCTTGGCTGGTCACGTGTCTATTCACAGTGAATCTGCTTCATTTTCCTTGTATTCATGTATTCGATTCTCCCGTAGTCTTGCCACCTGCCTGGGGCCTCTTTATCTTGACCTTCAATGGCTGGCTGGTATGCTCTGAAGTTTCGATTATCTGAGGCTGCCGCTCTCCTCCCTTCCTTAGGTTGATCTTGAATTCCCAGGCATTGAGCTGCTTCTTACTGAGTTTTGATTCCGCTCCTTCCTTTGGCTTTGGATGGAATATGAATCTTGACCTTGTGAGCCTTTTGCTGCCTGGGTTTAATTCTGCTTTTTCACAATGGAGTCGCACTTATTTAATGTGCTTCATTGATGTAGATATATAATTGGCGCATGCCGCTCTATTCTTCTACTAAGCATTGCAAGTAGTGCTGTTTTCTAAGCTTCATGCGTTCCAAGCCTATTTACAAGCGTTAGCTGGTTGAAGACTTACATCTTGCTTCACTGCTATGTTTCCTTACGTCTCTTTATGTATCAACACCGTTTCTTCTTACACGTCCATTACATCGTTATTCTTTCTTTGTATTTCGTCCTTGTGTGTCATCTTTCGTTCGTCGTTTATGTTCATCTGTATGTCTGTCTGGCCTTTTTTGTCGTCACCATTTACCCTCCATTAAGACTCTTTCGGTCTCTTCGGGGACAGTTTGTAAGTAGTCTTCATTTCATGTCAGCTGCTGGTACGGTTGTCTCAGTGGTTACCCAGCTGCCCATGGTTGTCTGGTTATAGGCACTTCAACAGGTATTGCTCTTCTGATGGACACTGGTCATAGGCTCAGTGCAGCTCTCTGTTGGTTCAATTGCTCATTGTACGTCACATACCTTGGCAAGTCTGTTCCTGGTACCTCAAACTGTGGTGCTGGGGTGTATGCTTTGTCTGGGATCTCCTCTACAACTCTTCTTCCCAATGGCTACAAGATCCTCTCTGAACCCAGAACCAACCGTCCCGGTGTATGGGTAGCCTTGATTTTCCCATAGTGGATCCCTGCTTCTATCATTCCAATGCAGCACTATTCCTACTTTGAATGCCTGGTCTGCAGACTATCCATCTCTCCTGGCATCTCTCTCACTGTGGGCACTTTCTACAGGCCGCCTGGCCAGGTCACCCTCTTCCTCTCTGAGTTGGCTGACCTCTCCTCATCACTCCTTGCCTCTACCTCCCAAATTCTCCTCCTCAGAGACTTGAACATCCACCTGGATGCAACCACCCCTTCTTCAGGACACTTTCAGAACCCCTGCAATTCTCTCTCACTCTCTATTCTTCCCTCTGGCCCGACTAACTCTGCAGGGTACACCATGGATGTTCTCATCTCCTCCAACCTCGCCTTCTCCAACCCACTCACCACTCCCCTCTCTTGGAGTGATCACTTTCGATTTTATTCCCACCTCCAGCCCTCTTCCCCACAGGTAAAGTCGACTCCAGCACTGCCACCTATCTTCTGGGTCATCCGAACAATGAAGCATGTGTCAGTTTACGCTTTTGCTGCAAATTTCTCTCCTCCTCCTGCACCTTTGGCTGACTCACACCTTGACACATCCCTCTCTAACCTTCATCGATCTATCTCTAACACTCTGGATGTCATTGCCCCTGTAATGAGGATCTGCTTGAAGCCCAAATCCAAGTGTATCTCTTCCTACAATTCTGACCTTGCCACCCTTAAACACAAGTGTAGGGTGGCAGAGAGGAAGTGCCCACTGCATCGCTACTTTTTTCTCCAATTTTCAATGTTATGCGGATGACACTCAGCTCTATTTTAGGTTCCCCTTAGCCACCTCTGCTTCTTCTCTCATATTAGACTGTCTGGCAACAATTCAGGAATGGTATGCCGCTGATGATCTCTGCCTTAATGCCCGTTAGACTGAGATCCTCTTCATTGGGACACCCGCTCCCTCCTTTCCTCTTTCCCTCTGGCCGCCCACTCTGGGCACTCTTCCTGCTCCTTCCTGTGAGGCTGAGAACCTTGGTGTCATCTACGACTCCATCCTCTCCTTCTCACCTCTCTGACATCTCTAAGACGTCAAACTGTCAGCTGCACATCCTCAGAGGTATTCTTCCTTTTCTCACTTTCCGCCAGAAGCTCACTGTCACCAGAGCTCTGGTCCCACTAGGCAAGACTATTGCAACAGCCTCTTTCTAAATCTTCCTGCCTGTACTCTTCGACCTTTAGAACTTATCCAGAACAGGACTGAAAGACTTCTCCTTGACCTCAAGCCCAGGCATCGTATCTCTCCAGCTCTGAAATCTCTTCATTGGCTCCCTGTGGCGGCAAGGATCGGGTTTAAGACCCTCAGCATTGTCCACAAGGATTTCTGGGGCCTGGGCCACTCTACCTCCAACTTTATCTTACAACTGCTTCCACTAGAATGGCATGTATCTCTCCAGTTCTCCAGTTGCACCGCCTTACCATTGCTAAGCACACTACTTCACACTGTGTTTTTGTTACACCTATTGGCCGTTGGTCCCTTTGGCACTGTAGTCGCTTATGCTGATTGACCAGAGTATGCACATCCAAGATGGAGGACCGCGGTACCGCCTGGGTGGAGAGCAGCGGTGCAGTCTCTGCACGTCCACAAGAGACGCTGGGGATCCCTCACGTGATTCTATATACAGAACAGAGATCGAGTTTCCTTCGCGTCGCTACTGTTGTTGCTGGCGCTCTGTGAGTTCGCTTCTAGGTGCTCCTAGTGTTTACATCCTTCCTTGACCTATCCTCTTACCTGGTATCTCTAACCCTGTGCTTCTGTTCCATTTAGGTCTTCTTTGCAGGCTCTCCCCTTCACCCAATCTCCTCGATTTCTAATATCAGAGGACTGCGTTCCTTTTCTTTCAGCCAGTTCAACTTCCTTTGTACAGGCTTCGCGTCTCTTCCTATATCAGTTAAGAGTAAGTTCCTTCCTTCGATCATTTGAGAACTACTTGTCCCCATAGTCATCCTTACTTACCTCATTGTTCGTTTAGGGATCGTGGTTCCTAACTACTTCAGTCCCGGCACACTGGTATCTCTCCCTGATTCGTACTTAGAGCCTCATCGAAATGTGCGAGAATCCTTTTCCTTGTCCAGTATTTAATCCCATTTTTCCCTTCTCTCTCAAGAAATCCCAGTTCACCCCTTTGTTTCTCCATTACTAGAGGATGCCTTCCCGAGTCCAGGACCCCTCCAGTCTTTGGTGAGAATCATTGGCACTGCAACTTCTCCATCGACACTCAGATCAATCCAGGGTTTTCTTCCCCAGAGGGTTTCCCTGGCAGTCGTGTTCTTTCCACCCGGGTGTTTACCTTCGGGTAGGGAGGGACAGGTCGGTTGGGGGGCTTTCACTTTCGGCAATGGCTCTTCCATCCGATATTCAGCTGCCTGCCAAGGTGAGAAGGTATTTGCTTCTAAACTGTATAAATACGAGAGTGTTGAGAAGTAACCAGATATCAGTCTAACAGTTGACAGTTAGCAACGCCTTAGAGTTGGCAGACATTGATCTGATGGAACAGCAAATGCAGCAGCTGATGGCTGCTATGCAATCGATGTAATTAGAAATGCAGTCCCTCAAGCAAGATAATGCCCAATTACGACAACAAGTCGCCTGGGCATTTTCAGAATCACCTCCATCTACTTTACACACAGGCAAATTCGACGGTGATCCACATAAACTTAAGGAGATTTTAGACAGTTGTACCGTCCAGTTTACATTTAAATCCCACTTTTTTCCGACTGATAAGGATTAAGTAGGATTTGTGATATCCCATCTTTCTGGACCCGCTTTAACCTGGGCTACCCCACTAGTGACATCAAACAATGCCATTCTAGATTCCTACCCAGCCTTTACAAATAGTCTAAAGTCAATGTTTAGTAGACAAGAAATTTCTGTAGCTACCCAAGAGAGACTTCTTGATCTTAAACAAGGGAGTAAGGATCTTCTGACATACATTACTCAATTCAAACAGTTGTCTGCCGAGAAGGGTTGGCCAGATGATGAACTTCTTACTTTGTTTAGACGAGGACTGTCTGACGAGCTCAAAGATGAAGTCGCTAAAGTCCCTCGGCCTGCGAATCTAGCAGACATGATTACCCTTACCATGCAAATAGAATATCGACTACAAGAACGATTGCATGAAAGAAGAAAAAGTAGGGGTATCCGACTAAATATCGAACATCCTCCAATACCCAATAAACAGACCTTAGCCAAAGAACCTATGCAGATAGGGTCAGTGAGAGGACCTCTGTCCGTTAATGAGAGAGACAGACAAAAATCACTGGGCTTGTGAATGTATTGTGGATCATCATCGCACATATTGCGGGATTGACCTATTGTTCCTCCATGTCGTACTCAAGGGTCTGGTTCGGGAAACTCCAAGGGGGAACAGCGGTAGGGGTTTGTCAATCAGGTTCCCCATATCTCTGTCCGCTAATGAGAGAGACAGACGAAATTCACTGGGCTTGTGCATGTATTGTGGATCATCATCTCACATATTGCGGGATTGCCCTATTGTTCCTCCACGTCGTACTCAAGGGTCTGGTTCGGGAATTCCAAGGGGGAACGGCGGTAGGGGTTTGTCAATCAGGTTCCCCATATAGAATGAGCTCGACCCTAGAGGCCTCTTCCACTACGCAGACCATGATGATCGTAGCCTTGACGATCATCTTACCAGACCAAGTTCTACAAGGCATACCCACTTTAATTGACTGTAGTGCCGCAGGAAACTTCTTAGATGATAAATGGGCCATGTAACACGGAATAGCCCGTATACCCAAGACAATTGTGACTCCTACTCAGGTTGTAGACGGAAGTCCTTTGAGTTCTGGTCCCATACGAGAACAGACAGAACCGGTTACTTGCATGATTGCTACACACAAGGAAATCTTAGTTTTTGACCTTATAAAAGCCGCCCACTTTCCGGTAATTCTGGGCCTCCCTTGGTTAAGGGTTCATAACCCTTTTATAAACTGGACAGTCAGGACTCTTTTTCTAGGGTCTGAATATTGTGTACACCATTGTCTATCCCACGAGTCGGTAGGCATCCATATTCCAACTGAAGTTTCCAAATCCCCCGCAGTATCCACCATTAATGAGCTAGAAATCATTCCTGAGTGCCATAGGGAATTTCAATCAGTATTTGCAACACCTGAATTTCCTACTCTACCTCCACACAGAAGAGACAACTGTCATATTGGTCTACTTCCAGACCAACCAATTCCTTTCGGCCGGATGTATATTCTTTCTCAGCGAGAAAAGGCTGCTTTAAAGGATTACCTGCAATCCAATCTTCTTAATGGACTCATTACAGAATCTGTTTCCCCAGCGGGCACTTCTCTTTTCTTTAACCCAAGAAAGACGCTGAGGAACTCAGACCATGCATTGATTACCAGGGCCTTAACAAGTTTACCATAGCAGACAAATATCTTATGCCATGAATACCAGACTTCCTCGAAGCAGTACGGGGGGCGCTTTCTATACTAAACTGGATCTCCGAGGGGCATATTATCTCATTCGTATCGCCCCAGGGGATGAATGGAAAACAGACTTTGGGATGCCTTTTGGAAATTATGAATACCACTTTATGTTGTTTGGATTGGTGAACGCGCCAGCGGTGTTCCAACGGTTTATGGACCATATGTTTGCAGACATTCTGTTCCATTTTGTCATCATATACCTTGACGATATTCTAGTCTATTCTGCTAACAGAGAAGACCATTAGACATGTGAATATTGTTCTTGAACGTCTCCAGTCTAATCATTTATACTGTAAGGCAACTAAGTGTGAATTTCACCAAGATCAAGTCACTTATTTAGGCTTTGTCTTGTCCGCCCAAGGCATCTCCATGGATCCCAAAAAAGTATCAGCCGTACTATAATGGCCCGCTCCTTCCAGCGTAAAAGACATCCAATGATTTTTGGGGTTCGCAAATTTCTATAGGATATTCATTCCCTGCTTTTCGGAGATCATTCTACCTATTACACGACTCCTGAAAAAAAGGGTTCCATACTCTTGGGATGAACCGGCGCAAAAGGCATTTCAGACCTTGAAGACTATGTTTACTTCTGCATCCATCTTGACTACTCCCAATCAGTCCAGACAATTTATTGTGGAGACAGACGCATCTCAACATGCATTAGGTGCTGTGCTGCCACAACTCTCGGACCAGGGAGATGAAAGACCAGTGGTGTATCTTTCAAAGACCTTCAATACATCGGAACAGAATTATTCCTTTCTTGAGAAAGAGCTGCTAGCTATAAAAAGAATTTTCGAAGAATGGAGGCATTTGTTGTTGGGATCACCATTTCCAGTGAAGGTCCGCACAGACCATCAAAATCTTAGAGTACTGCAATATGTGCATACAAACAACAGTCGACAAGCCCGCTGGGCACATTTTATCCTTCCATTCTGGATAACCTTCACTTTCCTTTCTGGAAAACAGGAAAACACAACCTAAGGGCAGATGCCTTTTCCCATAAAGACTCACCTACTACTCGATTCTGCCCAGAAAAATTGTTTCCTTATGCAAGTTTTATCGCAGTCATTACTGATTTTTTGCAAGTCCTAAAATCCGCTACAACTTCAAACAAACTACTATGCAAAGATATAGCTTCTACCCATCATCTTACTCAGGAAAACAACTATTATTTTCACGGAACTCAAGTCCTTGTCCCAACACCTTTGTTACAGCAAGAGGTGTTATGTATGTGCCATGAGTCCTGAGCGGCAGGTCATCATGGTTTTCAATCTACTTTGGAGCTAATTCAACGCCATTTCTGATGGCCAAATATCAGATCAGACATTCAAGACTATGTAGCAGCATGTCCTGTGTGTTCTCAATCCAAGATTCCACGAGTACAACCCTTGGGATTATTGACACAAACGCCTATTCCAGAAAGACCTTGGCAAATTATCTCAACAGATTTTATAGTCGACCTTCCCCCTTCTGGTAACAAGACCTCCATTATGGTCACTATCGACTATTTGACTAAACTGGCTCGTTCTACACCTTTAGTCAAACTGCCTGGAGCTGCACAAATGGCCAAGATCTTTCTCTCTGAGTTATCGGACAGGGGATCCCAATACACTTTGCTTTTCTGGCAATAGGTCTATCATGCTTTAGGGATTAAGCAAGCTCTCAGCTTGGGATATCATTGCCAGACTAATGGGCAAACTGAACCCTGGAGGGCTATTTACGATGCTTTGTGTCAGCAGCAAAAGACAATTGGGTGGAATTACTACCATTTGCGGAGTTCTACGATAATAACGCTAAGCACTCCGCCTTGCCAACCAGTCCCTTTCATTGTTCTTATGGATTTCACCCTTCATTTGTTCCCTCAATTACTACTACTCCTTCCAATTGTCCGGGGGTGGATTCCCTTATCTCAGACATTCAAGAAGGTCATAGACTCGCCAGATTGTCACTACAAACAGCTCAAGACCGGGCGAAGAGGTATGCAGATCGTCATTGCCTGGAAGCTCCGGCCCTCACCATAGGAAATTCTGTTTGGTTGGCATCTCGATTCCTACCACGCAATTTGGTTCCATCTAAACTTTCTCCTAGATTCTTCGGACCTTTTAGAGTGACATCCCTGGTGGGCTCAACCGCCATTAAACTCCCACTACCCCCTTCATGGTCTCGTATTCACCCTGTATTCCATATATCACAGGTCAAATTGGCTGTACAAGATCGTTTTCATTGGTTGCATAGGGTTCTACCACCTCCTGTCTTGACTGACACAGGTCCTGAATTTGAGGTAGCCAGCATCTGTGATTCACATTATCGCAGAGGTCGCTTGCAATTCCTCATAGATTGGAAAGGGTATTCTCCTGCTGAAAGGACTTGGGAACCTGCCTCTGGGGTTCACGCACCACGGTTCGTACAACGTTTTTTCCATCTGCATCCAGGGAAGCCGGGGTCACCCCTCAGAAGAAGGGGGCATACTGTTACACCTATTGGCCGTTGGACCCTTTGGCACCATAGTCACTTATGCGGATTGACCAGAGTATGTACATCCAAGATGGAGGACCGCGGTACCGCCTGGGCGGAGAGCAGCGGTGCAGTCTCTGCACGTCCGCAAGAGACGCTGGGGATCACTCACGTGATTCCATATACAGAACAGAGATCGAGTTTCCTTTGCGTCGCTACTGTTGTTGCTGGCACTCCGTGAGTTCGCTTCTAGGTGCTCCTTTTGTTTACATCCTTCCTTGACCTTTCCTCTTACCTGGTATCTCTAAGCCTGTGCTCCTGTTCCATTTAGGTCTTCTTTGCAGGCTCTCCCCTTCACCCAATTTCTTCGATTTCTAATATCAGAGGACTGCGGTCCTTGTCTTTCCGCTCGTTTAACTTCCTTTCGACAGGCTTCGCGTCTTTTCCTATATCAGATAAGAGTGAGTTCCTTCCTTCGATCATTTGAGAACTACTTGTCCCCATAGTCATCCCGAGTCCAGGACCCATCCAGTCTTTGGTAAGAATCATCGGCACTGCAACTTCTCCATCGACACTCAGATCAAGCCAAGGTTTTCTTCCCCAGAGCGTTACCCTGGCGGTCGTGTTCTTTCCACCCGGGTGTTTACCTTCGGGTAGGGAGGGACAGGTCAGTTGGGGGAGCTTTCACTTTCGGCATTGGCTCTTCCATCCGATATTCAGCTGTCTGCCAAGGTGAGAATGTATTTGCTTCTAAACTGTATAAATACAAGAGTGTTGAGAAGTAACCAGTTATCAGTCTAACAGTTGACATCTTTACACCGTACAGGTGCTGAATGCCTGCAAAAGGAATTCTGCTGGTACATTCCCTCTCAGTCCCCTCATGCGGCTGAAGCTAGGCTTGTGTTATTACCATGATTTAGGTATATGCGTAGAGACAGGCTCACGTTCTCCATGGTAGCAAGTCAACTTTAGAACTACCTGCTTTCCATTCTGCGTGCTATGGGTAATTATCTGCATTTTATACATGCACTTAAAACTCACCTGTTCTGACCGCCCCCCCTACCCTGATGCTGCTTCTGTTGATCAATTCCAAGTTACCTTTGGATGTTTGAGTACTCTATACATTTTCATACCATAACATAACATAAGACACCTTCATTAGGCCATCACCTGTGGCCAACTGTTCATTCGCCCGAGGTCGGCAGGATGGTATTGTCGATCGCGGTCCTGGGCGCACTTTGCTGGCCCAGAACAGGGTCTGTTTGGCCCTCAGTCAAGGCTCTTTGTGAGGGGCAGGCATTGCCTCCTGGATCCTCGTACCAGAGGACATAGAATTATACAGCAACCAATCCACCGACATCAGAGGTGGGAAAACCATTTCACAAGTCCTAAGCCTCTTTGTGGAAATCATGTCAGCCATGTTTGATTAGGGACTTTGCTCTGTTGTTGAATGCAATGCTGCATTGATCTCCATTACTGATGTACATGCTGCATTTAGCCCAACTGGTCTTACCTTTATTGGCCATCGTCCGTGGCCATCTCTTTATCAGTCAGAGGTAGGCAGGATGAAAATGCTGATCGCGAGGCTGGAGGCACTTTGCTGGCCCAGACAGGGGTCTGTATGGCCCTTAGTGGAGGCCTTTTGTAAGAGGCCGGCATCATCTACCGGCTCCTCGTACCAGGGGGCATAGAATTACACAGCAACCAATCTGCCGACATCAGAGGCGGGACAACCATTTGACAAGTCCTAAGCCTCTTTGTGGAAATCATGGCAGCCATGTTTGATTAGAACCTTTGCTCCATTGTTGAATGTAATGCTGCATTGATCTCCATTACTGATGTACATGCTGCATTTAGCCCAACCGGGCTTACCTTTATTAGGCCATCGTCCGAGGCCATCTCTTCATCAGTCAGAGGTAGGCAGGATAGTAATGCCTATCGCGGGGCATTGGACACTTTGCTGGCCCAGACAGGGGTCTCTATTGCCCTTAGTGGAGGCCTCTTGTAAGAGGCCAGTGTCATTTGCTGGCTCCTCGTACCAGGGGGCATAGAATTACATGGCGACCAATCTGCCGACATCAAGTCCCAAGCCTCTTTGTGGAAATCATGACCGCCATATTTGCTTGGAGCATGTGGTCCGTTGTTGAATGTAATGCTTCTTTGATCTCCAGTACTGATGTATGTGCTGCATTTAGCTGAAGACGATATCTGTACATCACACCGATTACTTACTCTGACAGTGAAACGAACACTTGCAGTTGTGTCAGCACAGTACGAGAAACGCTAGGCACATGCAAAAAGCAAAGCATTGACTGCACATTGGTACGCAGAGTCGTGGATGGCAGCCTATAAGCGTGAGTTGAGAATTACGTTTGGGATGCTACGTTTTTTGCTGGAATGAGCCAAACAGTACACGCATAAGTAGGGGGTAAATATTATTGACCGGACGACCATTGTTATTCCATTCCATCACACGTTCAGAAAGGTATCCCACCAACGGGGAACTAGCTTATCCTTGTGCTTGGATGTTGAAAAAAAGTCAAGTGGTTTCCATAAATGGTGTGATGTTTTTTTAAAAATGTTTTAATGATGTTTATAGACAAACTTAGTAATGCAAGTTACAATGCTGGGAATGTCCTTCTCTATAGGTGCAAGTTGAATTCAAGTTTAAAAGACTGCTGTTACACATATGCTCACCATTATGAGGGAATGTAATGAAAGGAGTCTTGAAGAAAGTCAACATTTTAAGTAATAACTCAAAACACGTTCCACAAGAGTCTTTGTAAAGACACTGTAAATCGGCACACTATAATAGGTCACAGTGTGGTGGTAACTAATGCACACCTTGTGGTTCTGAAAAACCTAGGGTTTAAGATAATTGATTTAAGAAAAAGTTGTTGAGAGCAATTAGGCAACAGGTTATTAACTCCTGTATGGATCTTTCCCCTGATGAAGTTCACTAACCAAAAGTAGAGAGAAGGAACAACATATGTTGGGTGTATATAAAACACGTGGAACGTTATCAGTGCTAAGTAGTAGCAGATAACACAGGTCTTTTTGATAATTTTGTGAATAGGAAAGCTGAGCACATCATGTTTTTTTATGTTTGTTTATCTATCTAGGCTGTGTATGAGAGATAATGCATTGGAAATGTGTGTGGATTATTGCATTTTGTTGTACACTCCAGAATGTATTCATTAAGATAGTATGTCTGTTGTGATGTTGTATTGTATATGTGTATCTGTGTAGTCACACGAAGTATGATACCGTAAATTGTTCATATGTATAATGGAGTTTTGACAACTAATTAATAACCTATTGCTACTTGAAAAGAAAAACATTTTTTTTTAAATAGCTGTTCATCATGCGTAGAACATATTGTTTAAGTTAGAGAATGGGCCTTTGTATGTTAAAAATTAATTTTAGAACACTCCATCTTCATGATTTAGCTCTATTGTTGTCGTGTTTTAATAGTTAATCTCAAATTATGGTATAAGCAGGATACACAACACAAAGTTGTAATGCATATTTTGACTGCTGAAATATTCTATTGTCATTTTTAAATATGTAATTATATATCCATGTTTCTCGCTGAATTATTAGTAGTCAATTAGTAAATACACACCGTTCATAGACTAACCTATTCCACTCAATATTCCAAATAAATGAATTTGAGATTGAAAAACACACTTTTGTTGTCATTCATGTATCTGGTTCTCAGTGTGTTTCATCTTGTTTCCAACAATCGGTAGTAACACTGTCCAAGTGAAAGGTTCAACATGGTGTAGGATGCCTACAGTAAGGTGAACAAGGCGTGCAATTCTTGCTAATTCATCTTTACTTTAATTTTCCTTTCAAGTTCTTTCCATTATAGACTTTACAATAAGGGCATTTAATAATAAATATTCCCACATGGCAATTGCAATTAGTAAAACTGTGTCCAGGCCAGGATTTTAAAGGCCTATAGCTGTAATTTTGATGTTCGATGATTACATAATGCTTGTATCGGTTTGCGGGTTGTTAACGTGATTATATGCACAATGGGCCTCATTGCAAGTCTGACGGTCCGGGACCTACGGTACCAGTAAGCTTGCCGGTACCATAGTTTCCAGACCGGCAAAATACGAGTTGTGTTCGTGGGTACCTTTCTGCCTGTCAGGTCTGACCTGGCAGGCAGAGCGGCACCCACGAGCACAGCATGTCGGATGCACGGGCACCATTCTGAATGGTGCCCATGCATCCGACCTTCCCATTCTCATTGGCTCAATGGGAACGGGGAGCATATCTTTCCGGTGCCCGCGAATGGGCAAATACCGGGTCAGGTGGGGCTGGAATTCCCCGTTAATTGCCCCATTTGTGGGCACTGGAAATTTTCAGAAGTTTGCCCAATGAGGCCCAATGTCTCTGCTTTGTTTGATGCAAAAATGTGGAGATTAAAAGGACACTTTATATCCTTGTATGGACTGCAATTCTTACAGTTAATTCTCTTGATTTTATTGGACAGCTGCAAGTGTGTTTTCACACATATCAGAGCTGCTGTGCTTCTTGTTTCCCTTTTCTGTTTAAACAAGGATTCTCTGGTATTATTTCAAGTTCCTATAGTCACACGTTTTTAGCAGAGTTCTAGGATATCATCCATCCTCGAGCTAATTGTTCAAAACGTATACCTCATCTCCATAGCGTTGTTTTTCTAAGATGTTCCTTTTTAATCTGATTAACAGTCTAAAGGGCACATTAAGTGCAATAATGCATTTCTAACAGTAATTTTTGTGAAATTCTTTGGGCTCTAAATGTCCTATTTGATGTTGAAAAACTGTAATTTCTAAAAAGGCCCAGGCTGGAGTGCCCATGATTGAAGTGTATTTAATGTGGCTGTTCTGTTTGTTCAGCCTTTTAAGAAAAACGTTTGCTCTTTCCTTGCCACCAGATGAGCACATCATTGATTTAGTACCTCCCAAGTATTGTATATGCTCTACATAGTGATTATTATCAGGTTAGAGCTTCAAATTTTCAAACATTTCAACAATTCGATTTGCCATATTAGCTGTTATTGTGGTACTCGCAGCTGTCCTCTATATTTGTCAGTAGAGTTTTCAAAGACATTGAAAATGATTTTAGTGAGTGCCATTTCCATGAATATGTTGTAAGTAGTGCCATCCTTTCTTTTAATGCACATCAGTTCTTCAATCAGAACTACGAATATTATCCTTAAGGCGTATGTGTTTGTAATGAATAATATATTTTAAAAAAGTAAACATATTTCTATTCATAATACCAGTAATTATCTCTACATATGTCGTCTCACCCAGAAGATTGTATAGATCTGCTGGTTTCACCCTGTCCACATGTATGCCCTGAAGAAGCTCTAAGGATGAAAATATGTATGGCCTAGTTGTGTAAAGTGGGAGAACATTTTCTGATAAAGCAACCTGGACACCTTGTTTCTTCTTTGTTCTATGTTCTATGAAATAGTTAATAATCATATTTCAGATACAGACATATTTGTAATGGCATTGTTAACGTTTTTACTAGCAGTGATTCGTCTATAGTGTAACATGTTTCAGAAGCATTGTTTTGTAGATATGGTGTTTTTTTAATGTTTAGATTTAGGTTACATAAGATGGATTTTTATGGTAATCATGTTGTAATTATTTTGCAATAACATGCATTTGTGTATTATGCATACGATGTGTTTGCACTAACTGGATTGTGAGGGATACTATGAAGGAGAATGTAGCTTTTTACCTTTAAAGATATATATTGTCTGTTCATGCCAACATGAATGTACAATCTCTTAATTAAATTTATAGATTAATGCCTTGGTTTAAACCATCGCCTAGATTCCACTCATGTAAATCTTCCGTTCACCAATACAGTACCACAACGCTCCTGCATTCAACAACTTATTTCATCCTGTTAGTGATGCAAACAAATGTTGATTTCCAGTTTGTCACTTGGACATTCTGCAACATTCTGCTCAGAAGCCTCATGGCCTGATTAGTTACACATGGACTGTTAAGGTTGTGCAGCATTCAGTACTTTGGCAGGTGCTCAATGTTGCACATGGCACATTAAGCCTATCGTTTTTGGCATTCTGCCGATAGATATAACATATCATTGGCAATCACTTAAATGTTCACATGTGCATGATAATCATACCAAACATGTGGGTGTACCCTCTTGAGGCATATCAATTGTGTGTGTGTGTTATGTAAGTTTCAAAGTGTGCTTACTGAATATATGCTTGATTCACTGCTGGTGTGGGCATGCTGATCGACAATGATTGACATTCGTGGTTTGTAGGCTTGCAAAATGGCTTGGAATTCCATTATGTACAGACACCCCAGGACCAGCACGTTTTACCCAGTCTCATTGCTTCCATTATGTGCATTGTGTATCTCGCAAGGGCATTTCCGAATAATACGCATCACTGTATAAATGGTATAAATTGTATTAGTAGCTGCACTTGTTCCTGATATATGATATATAATATATAGAGATTGAAGCTGCAGGGAGTGCACAGTGATAGAGTGAAGGATAGCTTGTTTGCGATCATAGTGTGACTGAACATCATCTCACTGGCATGGCACTTACGTTAGTTAATGCAGTAGGCATGCATATTCATGTCCCGTGGAGTTACTGACAGCAGGTATCACAGATGTGATCATACCTAGCGCATCTGTGCACAGATTGCCTACTTCTAAAAGCTGCTCTGTAGTGATGATCCCCAGGAGAATTCAAAACATGCCGATGGAGTGTTTAGGAGACCATGGTCCATTCCCTGCTGTTGCATCTTGCCTATGTTTGGTCCTATTCTTCATTGTGTCCTTGGTATTAAGGTAATTGTGGCATTTGAGATCCATCATATTCCTAGAAGTAGTGCAAAAGACATGGCAGCTATGTTCTCCTAGGAGATGTGTCTGGGCATTTGATTGATTTGTTTGGTTTAGGAAAAGATGCTGCCCAAATTTGGAACAACCAAAATAGCTATAATAAAAGTAGGAATTGCAAACACGAATTGTAGGCCTATCTCCAACAGATGAAAAGTCACAGTGAAAACACCAGGAACACATATTTGCAAGTTTATTATATCAAAATGACAACAAAAGACAGGCCAGTAACAACAATACAGAACAGGAAGGAAGGAGTGGAGAGCAAAAGGGCTACCAGATTATTAATAGTACGATGAATAGATTACGCTGCCAACACTGAACACTTTAGGAATAATATGCAGCCATTTTGGTTCATTATAAACAATGTGAAAACATGGGACTGGTGATGAACTAATGAGATCAACAGGGAAGACATTTTTCTAGGAACAGTGGCATGGGAGCCATGAAAATTAAAAGTGCCCTGAATGCCCATCTGGGTGAGAACGCGTTTACTGCCTCATGCACTGTTGTGGGGCCAGATTAGAGAAGAGGCATACGTGAGAATTGTGGTTGTATGAAGAATTGGTGAAGATTTTTTGCTGACCTATATTTTTGCCACATACATTTTTTACTGACTTTTCTACTTTTTTTACGCAAAATCCAGGGAGAGACCCTCCACCCACCACCCCTTTTAGCCCAACCCGCCACTCCCATATATACCTTACCCCAGCTTACTATCTCAATTCTAGAGTAAAAATAGTGGAAACAAGTCTGCAAGAAAGCATTCAGTGAAACTGTAGGTCAGCGAAAATGGGCTAGGCCGGAACTGGGGGGTGACTAACATCATGCAGGAGAGGAACTGCATGCAAGGGAACAGTAGTAAGGATAGCTTTGGACAATGCAACAGTGGCACGTGTGGGATCAGCAAGAAAGAGAACACCTGTAAATGTGGATACTCTGTCAACGCTCAGAGTGAGGGTGCAGGTGTCATGCTTTACTGATCCCTCCTTTATCCTTTAAGAGAGTTATTACAGCATACAGAGATGCTGCAGCATCTGCAAAGCCTTTTTAACATGGTGTACTGTCATAGGGATATGGCTAAATACCTTGACTTTGTGGCTACCCTACAACCGATCCTTTCCATATCACCATATGTTATCTTACTTGAGAATGCCTCTCACAAATGCTCAATGTGATTGGTTCCATCAACAATTAACACTTTTTCTCCTCTTGGTTAACGTACACTGACATTTTCTGGTATCATCAAAACGTGATTCAATGTTGTTCGAACATCTTCAAACCACCAGTACCCTTGTTGCTCCCTCCAGTGCTTTTTCAAACTCTTCAAACTGCTGTCACGGCATCCTTCAAACCACCTCGCAGCTGCATCGAACCAAGCAGAGCATGTCATCTGATTGGCTCGAACAATCACCGTACTGTTGCAGATTACTTTGTACCACAGCCTCTTCGAGAATAGCATTGGACCATCAGGATCACAGCTTCAAACCTCCAGACCTCAACTTGAACCGCTGTTGCATCGCGTCACTCATCAACTCAAACTAACTGTTACCAACGTCTAAAACCGAATTTACCTTTGAAACTACTCGGGGTAAGCAATCCAAGAGAAATATAAGAGGAAAACCAGAAAGATACTTTCTTAAAGAGAAAGGATTTGTCAGAATTTTAAAATTGTCATGTTGGGGAGGAGCACATTAAACTGATCCAAATCAATGATAGCAATCAATATTACAGGATCAAAGATGCAACACATTGCTTCCCAAATATGTAAGTCTTGAGGCCTCATTATGGGGTCGGTGGTAAAACCGGGCAGTAGGCAGCGGGCTAACCCCTAACCTGTCACGCTGTTTCTGCCATCTGACATTCCCTAGCTACCCAGACATCATCACAGGCGGTGGAACGGTTTATCCCCAATCCCGTGGAGTCCCTACGACTCCACAGAATGGGCACACTGAAGCACGGTTGTTAATGGTGATGGTGCTTCAGTGAAAACACAGCCAGTAAGGGCCTGAGCTGCTGGCAGACTCGTAGTTTGGTGATCCAGAAAGGGTGCCTGTAAATTGCAACCATCACCCTTATTTCCGGACCTCCAAATTTATTATGAACCCCAGGGTGTTCTTTGTGGATTAATCATTGTTGAATACATTGTTTTATATGTTTATATTTTATGTAAGCAAGAACTTGCGTATGCACAATTTTACGATGTTACTAGCTTTATCCAAAATACGATATTCAAATAATTTGAACAAAGGCTGTGTAATCCTAATGGGCATTTGGCAGAGTATACGCTTTGTTTAACTGATGGGTCATTCTTTAAAATGTGACAAGTATGAAATGCTCCATTTTAGACCATGCTGTGTTTCAGAAAAATGACATAATTGAAAAACTCTCTCAAACCTATAGTAAATCATTATTGCATTTTTGTCATAATGTGTTCTTTTTAACAATGGAGTTTCTAATGCGATAGCTCAATCCAGCCACCTGCTGTGATACTTTCAAATCAATTTCTCTAACAAACCATGATGCCATTGTTATACTGGAAACATTTGCAGCAAAATAGAAGGCTAGTGCTCGTCCACAAACGCCTGCAATGATAGAAATGATGGACCAAATCATCCCTTTCAGGTCTTTTGTGAAAAATAAACACAAGTTGCATCAATATGGGAAAACACTTTTGATTGACCAATTTATCCAAAATATGTTTCTTGCAAAGGCAGTCTTTTGTATTCTTTTCTTAAGGTAACTGCTTTCATCTGCAATTCGTGAAAATATTATTTTTTACACTTTTGTAAGGTTGCAGCGTCAGAGACTTAGTGATGACATTTTTCAAAACAGTAAATACTGTATTTAGGACGCAGGGTGTATTAAAAACAGTGGTGCACGCATACATATATCGGTATGCAAATGTAAACCCTGTGACACTTACGTTTAAAACCTCAGGAATTAAGGAGATGACAACTCTCACAATCCTTCCCAACTACTGCTTTTCTGTTCAGTTCACATTCTTTTCTTTTTTAGTAGCTAAGTTTGTTGCAGGGGTAGTTATAGTATCACCACACAGATACTGTTTATTATGCTGGCAGGGCCTGATGGGAGTTGTAGGGCCAATCACCAGACTCCAGTGGCCCAGTTCACGTCTTTGTTCAAACGTTATGAGATTAAGGTGGAAAGTGATGCACTTTCTGCACGTATTGAATTCACTGAACTGACTTCACGGAGTGTGTCTGGAGATGTCCATCCAGCAGTATCGAGACTTCAGTGGCATAAATCTGTTAAATAACCAAATCAATCAAGAAACGCCAACAGCATTGATACAGCTGTGCCATCTCACAGTGTTGATCAAATTCATTTAAAAAATCACTTTGAGGGCCTTGTGTGACAAGATCACTGTGTCTTTTATTTGTAGATAGAAACCCCCTTGAAACCTTTACGATGTGTCTACAAGAAGGAACATTACAAAAAGAAAAACAAATAAAATTCCTGTCCTGCTAAAATGAAATAATACTTCGATTTTATTTTTGGCCCTGATCCAAAGCTGTTGTAACATCAAGTGACCTTCTCTTGATTTTGTCCTGTCACTGATAAGCCTAAAAAGAATTTAACTGCACCTCTCTCCTCTTCACACAGTGTTTTGCTAGGTGGAAACCACAATGGCCATGCCCACAATTGAGCCTGATAAATGTGCATGCTGAGGTAAAATAAGCAGACTACTTTAGTAGACAATGCAGTATGAGGCAAAACTTGTGGTATAAATGGATGGCTGTGGAGGAAATTCAAGAAATAGTTCATATTCTATGCTGGTCACCATGTTTTGAACCACATTGCCATTCAACGCCATTGTTATTTTAGTTTTTTTTAAATTTGATTTGCTTTTGTAAATCGAAAACTTAATCTGAAAATAATATAAATAGGAACGGACCTGTAGAGGAGGAACCAAGTGCCTCTACCAGAAGTCCCACCTCCATTTTGCCTATATGTTGGAAACCAGAAATTGCGACATGCACAACACCAGTGATGGTACCTATACCACAAAGCGTTGTGGAAACAAGGTATCCACTGAGAAAATCCTATGGGCATCACAACGAGTTGGGCGGTATCCCGGCGGTATTAAGGCCGGGACACCGCCTGCACTAATAGCATTACCGCCACCCTGTCCGATGCTTTTGGCGCCAGATGAAGGGTTGGGCGGTAATGGATATTCCCCATTGGGTCCATTGGACCCAAAGGGCATTTTCGGTACAATTAGCACAAGCTAATAGTGCTGCGATAATTGCGCTGGAAAATGTTTCTAGTGCATTTACCCCCAGCTTGGAGCTGTCCTCTCTCTATTCCTCCCCTCCTCCTCCCTCTACTCCCCTTTCTTCCTCTGGCCCTTCTGTGCCACCTCTCCTCCATCTTTCTCTGCCTTTCCCATGTTCTCCCCTGACGAGGTTTCTAGACAAGTCAGATCACATTGACACCCTGGCTCCTGCTTTGGCTGACTTCTGCAAGCACTCCTTCACCACTGGAGTCTTTCCTTCTTCCGTGAAGCACTCCCTTGTGCACCCTCTCCTTAAGAAACACTCAGTCGACCATTCCTGCCCTGGGAACTACCGCCCAATCTCCATCACTCCTTTCCTGGGCACACTCCCAGCTTAATCTTCACACTGAATCTGTTGGTTGTCTCCATGACCATTAGTCTGGCTTCAGAGCTGCCAGAAGCATGGAAACTGCTCTCCTGAAAATCTGTGAAGACCTGCTCTCCAACCTTAACTCAAATACCCCCTGTTTCCTCTTCTAACTTGATCTCTCTTCTGCCTTTGACATGGACAACCATGCCATCCTGCTCAACCGTCTCCATGATAACCTGGGTATCACCGATCAGGCCCTGGCTTGGCTGACCTTTTTCCTCTCCAATCGACCCTCCCAGGTCTAACTTGGATCCTTCCTCTCCTCTATCTCTATCTCTACTGTGGTGTTCCCCTTGGGTCTAACCCTTCCCTGGCTGTTCAACCAATACCTGACACTTCATTCCCACCGCATTGCCGCTCTCTGTCCCAATTTTCAGTGCTATTAGTGCATTTTCAGACTCCCTTCCACCACCTCTTTGCCTTCTCTCCTCTCGGACTGTCTGTCTGCTATCCAGGAGTGGCGTGCTGCCAATGATTTCTGCCTTAATGCAGGTAAGACTGAGACTCTCCTCATCGGCACACCTGCTCCCTCCTTTCCTGTCGCTCTCTGGCTGGCCTCTCTTGGCCCTCTTCCTTCTCCCACCTGTGATGCTAATAACCTCAGGGTCATCTTCGACTCCACTCTCTCCTTCTCTCCGTACATCTCTGACGTCTCCAAGAAGTCACACTACCAGATGTACCTCCTCAGAGGTATTCTTCCTTTCCTCTCCTTCACCCAGAGCTCTGGTTCTCTCTAGGCTGGACTACTGCAACAGCCCCTTTCTAAATCTGCCTGCTTCTACTCTGCACGCTCTGAAACTCGTCCAGAACAGGACTGCGAGACTCGTCCTTGGCCTAAAGCCCAGCAGAGATAATATATCTCCAGGGCTGAAATCTCTGCACCTGCTCCCAGTGCCTGCAAGGATTAAGTTCAAAACCATTTGTACTATCCACAAGGCCTGCTGGGGTCTGGGGCCTCAATACCTCCAATTCTCTCTTCCTAAATATCTTTGTTCCCAAGCTCTTCGCTCATCTGCCTCCAACTCCTTCAGGGTCAGCCACTTCTCCAAGCAAAGAGTTGGTGGTAGATCTCTTTGTTTGGCTGGGGTGTCGCTCTGCAACAACCTCCCTACCTCCCTGAAACTTGAGGAGAACCATCTCCAGTTTTGAAACACCTCAAGACTTTCATCTTTGCTTCTGCTTTCTCTCCTCCTCTCCCCTGTTGAACTCCTGACTGAAACTGCACTGGTCACCTGGCTACTCTTTGATCTCAGGCCCAGGTCCCCTCTGCCGCCAGCTGCACACCTGCACTACCTCCCGGCAGCCACTGCACTTGGGGGCTGTTTCTGTATCCCTACAGTTTCCCCAGCTCTTGACACTTGATGTCTGCATTTGCCCCTGCACTTGCCACTAGCTGGCTGCACTTTTTACTTTTTGTTTATATTTATATTCTTTATTCTTTACTGTTGATCCTATGTATTGCAATGCCCCCTCCCCCTTACCCCCTTGACCTTCCCTTCCCCCCTCCCCTGCACTTGCGCAATCTCAATGCCACTTGGCCTAATAAGATCGCTGTCTCTGTCTTCCCTCTGTTCCCCCTCCCTTGCCTCATCGCGCCTTGAAACACTTGTGTATAGGCATGTTATAAATGACATATAATGTCATCATATCATGATCAAGTTGAAAATAGACTTCGGGGAAACTACACCGAGACTGGACGATAAGACTGTGCTCACACTCCCTTTTATTCTCAGGCACAATGATCCTTTATAAGGCCGAGTTCAAAGACTAATTGAATGACAGACACCAGGAGTGATGATGGGCTAATTGGGTGGGAAGGCATGGTCAAATCCAACCCTCCAGCACCTGGGTTACCAGCTTGCATGCTGCTAGCGAGTGGAATATTCCAGAAGCGCACCACCGTGCCAACCAATCATAGAGGGTGACGTAGCAAAGAGCCCTATAGTTTGAAAGTCAACGAAACGTTGTGTATTTTATGACACGGAAGATGACTTGCACTAGGGGTGGGCATAGCTGTCCACCTGACCTTACAAACCCAATCACCCTCCTGTTCTCCATAGAAAGTATACCTGGATGTTTCCCTTAAGCCTATCATAAACCCTCATAAGCTTTTGCTTATTTTGCCACGTAGTATGATGTCAGTAATGATGAGTTTTGTTATAAAAGAGATGTTTTTTTTATGAAATGCATTGAGAGACTTATGCTGTGAGTCATTCGTTGATACATGTTGTACTCCCTGTTTTAGACAATTGAAATTAAAAAAGTTATGTTTTGCCAACTTCCTGAGTCAGTCTTATTATTGGTGCAAGAGTAAGTTCTGCATCCCCTTCCATCCCATAAAGTGCTACCTCGCTTAAAGGGCCTACAGGTTCACCTGGTAGCAGAGGGAGGATGCTTCTGGCCCATTGGCTAGTAAGTCTTTTGTGTTTTTGGAAAATCAGACAGCCACCGCCATCTAGTGGGAGGATCATTAAGTTTCCTGTGGAGAGCGGCCGATGTAGAGTTCTTGCAAGAAAATTGATACAATCTTTGAGGAAATCCCTCCTGGTTGTCACAGTCACTGAACGGACAGACGGTGACGGTGGTCATTTTGATGAGGGGAACGATCCCAAAGGTCTTGAGCTGAAAATTGAATAGTGAGTAGATTGGCAAAATAAGGGAATGGGTTTGTGGTAATGCAGAAAAGTAAAAGAGGTTTGTTTAGTGTATGATGTAGAGTGTGTAAACAAGGAATGTTTTGTAGAGTCTGGTGTCCCACCTCAAGGCAGGTCTTGAAGGAGTCATTTCAAAACCCCATGTGGGTAAATAGGCAGCTCATAAACAGGTTTAGTTTGTCTGTTAGTGTATTTTGTATTTTGAGGTGTCGAAGAGTGACAAGAGTAAACTGTGAGGTTAAAGAAAAGATAACAAGTTGTTATCTATAAGCAATTGTTGGGGCCGACTGAATAGATAGGTTGAGATAATTGAGAAGTAGAGGCTTTAAGCGGCGAGGTTGGAGTGTGCTCATATTTGTTGTTTTTCTGAAACATATCTGTCTAACTAATGGTAAGTATTGACAGTCAATTGAGAGTTGTCACAATGGGGGATGTTACTACACTGATGCATTTGTGCAAGACACTGCCAAATAATGTGCCTAAACTTAAACAGTATAGTGCAGAGTGGGTAAAGGACAAAGTAGACAAGATGTTCATACCATGGCCACAAGGGGAATCGCTATCAAAAGAGTTTTTGAAATGCATGACCACATACTTGCATGCTGCGTACACAGAGAAGAAATTGGAGAAAAATTTATCTAGTTTAGAGCTTTGGAAAATGTACTAGGAGAAGCGGGAGGATCTGCCTCCCGAGGACTGGATGCTTAATCAGAGTAGGGAGGAAGATGCTGAGCCTTGTGCTCCCCTTACCTCACCCGAAGTAAACAGCAATATTACAGATGATGTAGGTTTGTATCTGTTAAAGGAACTAAACGCAGTCACAGGATATAGTAATCCGATATATGAACCGCCTGCTTTCAGCTGTGACAAAAGTCCAGAAGTGACTAAAAGAAATAAGGAGATCTTAAAGGTCTTACAGGATAAGGAGGAGAAAAGTGAAAGACCAAATATATCAACAGAGATAGAATATGAGATTAAGAGATGGAAAGGAGAAAGGATAAAGCTGATGAGGTAACACTCGTACAGAACAAATGGGTGGGTGTATAGATAGTGCTTAAGCTCGATGGGAAAAAGTATCAAGGAAGTTAGGCAACAGGAATACCAAGATGAAAAGGATAGAAAAAACAGAGAACGAGAGAAAAGATTGAAAGAAGATGATCCCAAGAGAAAGAATAGGCAGAAACGTGGACAGCTATATCAGGAGGAACATTAAAGAAAGGAAGAACGTGCAGAGAAGCAAAGTTAGTATGACAACAGGCAGAGAGCAATGAAGAACCAGATATGCAGGAGAAGAAGAGAGAAGAGGAGGAAGCACAGAAATTAAGGGATAAAAGAATGCAAAGATGAAGGGAAGAAGAAGAGCGTAGAGTGAATGAAAGAAGGGAAGAGAAAAGACAGGAAGCAAGAAAGCAAAGGGAATTAGACAAAATGGAGTGAAAAAGTTGACAAAGAGAACGCAACATTATCGCATTCAGAAGGAGTTAATGGAACCAAGACAAGTTATATCAAGTGGCCATATAGAGGAGTTCCTCCCGTCAAATGGATCAATGTCAGGGCCATCTAGGGCAACCCTAGAGGAGCATTTTGACATAGGGAGCATCAGGTAGAGTATCGATAAAACCTATCAAGACTTAATTGAAAGCAGCAAATTGGTATGCAGAAGGAAGGGAGAACAGTCCCTGATCCTTCGATCACGAAGCTAGGAAATAGACCCATTCAGTCTCAAGCATAGAGCCTTGTCCTTAGACAGGCTGACTTTAAATAAAAGTGATGGGAATGAGAGGCAAACTAGTTGGGGACTAGATATGTCAGACGAAGAGAGAAAAACCATCCGTGGGGAGGAGGGTGAAAGTGCATGCAGTCCTGAGACAGACAGACAAGGAAGTGAGATGGTCTGATTTAGAACAGCTGAAGGATAGGACGCCAGATCGTATGGCTTATCAAGTGCGACCTAAAGGATGATTGCAAAGTGAGAAGGGAGAATCACCACCATATGTGAGCAGGCTGAGTTAATTGCCAGGTAGAAGGCGATCAGAAACCATTCTCCCCACTATGGATAGGCAGACGTTAGGAGCCGATTGCGGATTTGGGTTTGCACAGTTCCCTTTATTGGAAAAAGGAGGAGCAAGACCGCAGTATATTCCCTGGCCACAAATGGATAAGGATTATTTAAGATGCAAACTTCCCAGCTTAACGGCGGCTGTAAGGAAATGGATTTATGAAGTAGAAAAGATTTCAGGAGGATATACTCTAGCAATAGGGGACATTAACTGTCTCTTAGCAGCCATTCTTGGGGAAAGGGCTGATGACATTTGGACGAGAGCAGGTTACTCAACTGTCTTGACACAGAACACATCACACGATGGAGTGCCATTTAATCATTTATTTTCAAATGTGTTTATTAGCATTTATCATAACGTAATCGCATATACCATGTCAAGAGTGCCAACAGAAAAAAACAAAGGAAGAGAGAAAAACATTGTCAAACGTTAACATAATAACATAACTGTCTCCTTGTCTGATCTTCGTTGTTCGAATACTGGGTTCTCAGCAGGGCTTGAGGTAGGGATGGTGGGGTTACTTAATTTCAACAGTTTTGTTAAATGTTCAAGGTCTTTCTTACAGGTTTCTGTGTTCTTGTGGTACTGGGTAGGTCAAGTTAATATGCTCATGGGGTTTGTCATCTGAAGGATAGATTATAGATCTGGTTATCTCCTTCCATGCTTCCAGGGTGGCGCTTGATTCATCGGTTGACCTGATGAAGCTATCCTCCCATGCCCTTGTTTCAGCCTCAACCCATTTTTATTAGTTTGTTGTGCCAAGCATTATATCTGGGCCCCGCTGGCTTTTTCCAGGACATAGCGATATGTCTCTTGGCCACTATGTACAGTAAGTCACACAGTCAAAGTATGCCATAGAAGGGGGCGGGGGGATTACTGACAAGTGGAGAAGGACCAGGAATACAGCAAGCAGAGGGTGCATCAAGGGTGAATAATCAACTTCAGATGGATCAAGGAAGGAATGGGTTTATGCCACGAGGTAGTGGAATGGGCTTCTGAGGAAGTGTTGGTTTTCATAATAATCAAAGCGGTTTTCAGAATATGCAGAATCATAATCGGAATGTGCATGGAGGATTCAACCAAGGGGGGCTAGTGAGAAGAGCTCCTCTTGTATGTTGGACATAGGAATGACAAGGCACACCACGCGAACATGTGTAAGCCAAGGGTATACACAGAATGGGCAATTCTCAAGAGGGGGGACAGCTAATCCTCCAGCATATAGTTCACAAGCTAGGGATGGGTTTTCCCAACATCCGAGAGTGTAATAAGCACAAGTACTGTAAATTCAACAGGCAATAAAACCAGAGCAAACATCTTTGAATCTACCACAAGGGCAGTCACAGCTTGCACCCATGCAGATACAGCAGAATGCAAACACAGGACATTTATTGACACCTAGAGTAGGGGGTGTCACTGTGGTGGGGAAAAATCATTTTACAGGTACAGGGATAAGCATGCACCAACAATAGGACAGCTCACAGGTCGATTTGATGTGTTCAGTACTATCGGTAACACCAGACTGTATACGAGAGGGCAAATATCCAATGTTGGGAAATGCCATGAATGCGCAAGGATTCTCTGGAGCTATAAGTAGAGTTCCTGTTACTAATGAATTACCAGTCTCCATAGGAGAGTGTGACATGTCTGTTCCATTATTGTATTCATGGCAGACACCAGTTAATATTCTGAGCTGAGATTTAATGACGAAGCTTAATATGATGATTTCTTTTACTGATGAAGGCATAGTGTTTTCTAATCCAGGGATATATTATATGAATGTAGGTGAATTCATATTGGTGTTTACAGGGCAAATGGCTCTGAGAGGAATGCAATTAGACCCAGAAGTCTTTCTTTATGGAGTATGCATTTTGTCGACATGGCTACCCAGCTTAGTGTGAAAGATTATGAGAATACTTGATGAGTTTTTGTTCAGACCACAAATACCTATGGACGAAGAGGGGGGACAGACTATTCCCTTAGATTTAAATGGAGCCATAGTGCAAGGGGAATTGGCCATGCTCGAAGGAACAGAGGACGAGGGCAGGCCATGGAGAACAGTGATTACCATTGGGGAAGGGTACAGATTGACTGACGTCACTGATGAGGATTTGTTTAGAGATGATCCAGCAGATGATTAAGTAATATTTGACATGAGTATTACCTATTAGATCAGAGTAGAGAAAAGAGAAATCCCACAGCGAATCATGATCGTGTGGCAGCGCCCAAAATTATTTGATGAAGATTTGGAAAAGGTGCCAAATTCTTTATGGACTATGGCCCCTATGATGTAGGCCTATTAAAGGGGATAAGGGATGTCAAGATTAAGCTGAATCCAGGAGCAATTTTACCTCGAGCAAGACAGTACCCAATGTCTCGAGAGGAGGATGAGGGTATGTGTAAAACTATGGCCCTCATTCCAAGGAGGGCGGTAAGGGATACCGGGCACGGGTAAGGAGACCGGTGCCAGTAATCCCTTACCTCCCTACTACAAGGTCCCTTAGCGGGTCCCACTATTAACGGCTGTTCTGACCAGCCATTGTGGACGGGACCCGTTAAGGGACCAGGGCACAAATAACGGGCTTGCCATTCGCTAGCCCATTATTTGCACACTCCCCTTTCCCATTGAGCCCCATAGGAGCTCAATGGGAATGGGGAATGGAATTTTCAATGGGGATTTACCAGTCCCGCAAAGGTCGGACTACACCGGTAAGTCCCCATTGAACTATACCTGTGCCGGACCCATTATTGGTGGCAGTCATGGCGCAAATAGCGCCATGACTACGACCAAACTCGGAATGAGGGCCTATATCAGCACCAATAGAAGAGGGTATTTTAGTGATGTCAGAGTCACTTTGTAATACTGCATGTACCCTGTGAAGAAACTGAAGGGATGGTCATGCTGATTTATTCAAGACATGACACTGATTAACCAGATTGTAGAGGCAGATTTTCCTTTAGTTCCGAATCTGCTCCCAGCAGAGGCACGGGGCCTCATTACGAGTCGGGCGGTAGGGGATCCTGGGCACCGGTAAGCAGACTGGTGCCGCTAATCCCCTATCGCCCGATTCTGAGGTCCCCTAACGGGAACCGCTAGGGATGTGTGGTCAGACAACACGTCCCTTATGGGTCCTGTTTGGGGACCAGGCTGCTAATTACGGGCCTGCCATTAGCAGGCCCGTAAATAGTGCATTCCCCATTCCTATTGAGCCCTATTGGGGCTCAAATGGGAATGGGGAATGGTTGCTGCAATGGGGATTTACTGGTCCCGCCAGGGTCAGACTAGACTGGTAAGTCCGCATTGCACCACACCGGACTCAGTTCACGGTATTGGTGGCAGTCATGGCGCAAATGAGGCCCACAGTATTTCACGGTGCTTGATCTGAAAAATGCGTTTTTCTCAATCCCATTGCATAAGGACTCCCAAGGGTACTGTGTGCCTCCATCGATCTTTAATAGGGTCCTGCAGATGGACCTAAGCAATATTGATTTGCAAAGTGTTGTGCTGCAGTACATAGATGACATATTAGTTTGTAGAACAACAGAAGATGAGTGCAGGAAAGATTCAATTTAGTTAATGACTATTCTAGCAGACAAGGTATATAAAGTGGACAAGGAGAAGTTGCAATATTGTCAGGAAGATATGTTGTTTATAGGTCAGGTAATTTAACATGAAGGGACATAAGTTAGGACCGAAAGAGATGAGGCGATTATGAAAGCAGCAAAATCGCACACAATAAAACAAATGCAACCATTTTTGGGTTTATGTAACTATGTTAGAGCATTGGTATTTGATTATAGTTCATATACGAGACCCCTTTTGCAGGCTCTGAAGAAAGCACAAGGAAAATTAGAATGGACTGAGGAAATGGTGGGAGGTTTTGAAGAATTGAAGAAAACAATTTGTTCCAACAAGCTCCAGTGTTTGGAACTATGATGAGGAATTATTTTTGTTTTCACATACAAATGGGACAGTTATGACAGCGGTGCTTACACAGAGGATTACATGGGGGTTCAAACCTCTTGTGTATTACAGTGCGATTCTAGATCCAGTTACGAGAGGGCACTTTCCTTGCAAACAATCGATAGCAGCAGCCGTGTTCGCAATACAGAAGTCTACTAGTATTGTGATGGGGTGTTCTTTGACATTGTTTGTTGAGCATGTTTTGTTTGCCATTTTGGAGAAACCTAAGGGTACATTGACATCTCAGAGGGCTTCTGCATATGAGGTAGTGGGGGAGACTCTCTTCAAAAATTGATCAAGCTGATGGGGAAAGGCATTCAGGTTCAGCTGTGGTAAGACAAAGAGCCAATGGTGAATTTGAGGTTGTAACAAGTGCAAGACTACTGTCTCACATTTTGGCACAAGGACCTGAAATAATGACGCTTATTGTCACGCTCGAGAAACATGCAGGCCAGGAAGTAACAGTGTGCAGTGAGTCTGCATATTTGACGTCAATTGTGCATGCCTGGCTAACATGTTGGAAAGGAGGGGCTACCTCCAAGTGTCCGGCACTCCAGTGTAGCATGCAGCATTATTGGACAGGCCTATTAAGGCACTACAGCTCCCAGTAGCCATCACAATAGTTAAATGCGCAGCACATACTAAACTGACTTTATCTCACGTGGAAATGAAGCAGCAGACAAAGAGGTCAAAATGATTGCATATTCTCCAGATATTTCAATTTTTGATACTCCAGATGTAAAAGAAAAAGTAGTCACAATTATGATTGTACATGAAGGGTTTAATCATTTGTCAAGAGTCAAGAACACAGTTGATGGAGGTTCAAGACACTGCACCATAGGAAGAGCAAAAATTGCTAAAGGGGGTGTTCTTTATCCCCCACTGAAGCATTGTGGCAACAGGGCAGCGGTGTAAAGCCAGTGATGCCTGTAGCCTTGTTAAGGGTAGTGTTTGAGCAGCTGCACTACCCTGCACATGTAACTAGGGAAAGCCTTGCAGCATCTATTGCGGAGGACTGGTTCGTACCAAACCTGTCAGAACATGTTACATTTTATATAGTAAATTGCATCGTAAGTCAAAGGTGTACCGCTCAGCACCCACTGTGAAAAATCATAGGAGTGATTCCTCGATTGAATGGTCCCTTTCAGCATTTACATACTGACTATGTTGATATGCTGCAAGTATGTAGTGCGCATAGGTATATGGTAGTGGTGGTGTGTCCCTTTTCTAGGTGTATCAAATCAGGTACATGTACATACCCTGATGCCACGTGCGCAGTGAAGTTTTTAGTCTGGGAAGTATTTCCCAGGTTGGGAGTATGTGAGGTGCTGAGATCTGACAATGGGAGCCCATTTTGTTAATGAAGTATTTGAACATATTAGCCTATTGCTTAGAATAAACACAGGTTTTCTTCTGCTTATCACCTGCAAGCGAACGGATTATGTGAGAGACTCAACGTCCCCCGTATCAAGAGAATTGCCAAACTGAAATTGACATTGAAAAAGGGATGGCTGTATTGCCTTCCCCGTGCATTATATGCATTAAGAAATCAGTCTGGGTCAGACCACCACCTCACACCCCATGAGCTAGTGACAGGGAGGCAAATGAGAATGCCTTTGTCTCCTTCATCAAGGAGCAGAAGTGATGCCCCAACGACTGCATACATGTTAGGAAATGAGTTAAGTGCTTATTTAACATGTATGACCGCTAGTATCTGTGTCATTTCAGATCAACTCAAGTGCAAGGGGTGTCGGTCTAGGGACACAGATGAAGACCATTCAGCAACCAGACTTCAAGAGCTATTACCTGTACCTAAATTGTTTGTTTATAGATTCAATCCTAGTGTGCAACTTCACAAGTGGCATGAGCCCCGTTTTAGTGGTCCCTACATAGTGGAGAACATTACTCCCTCCCTAGTAAAAGTCCAAGGAAGACATGCATGGATACATTTGGGCGACATAAAACCATATGCTGGTGAGACCGATGCACCCCCAACCATTGATTTGGAAGCAAGACAAGAAGAAGAAGTTCATTATGTGCAGGATCGATCAATGACGAGGAGGAAGGATGCTAAGAGTGCTGATTAAAGAAATGCAAGTGTGCATCTGGACTGTGGCTCACCACGGACACTGTTTATAGATATTATAGCAGATGTGTTAAGTAAAGTTCTCGAGCTACAGGAATCTTTGAATTGGACTTTAGAGAGTGATGAAGTGCTAAATGCCAGATCTTGAATTTGAGTTCGACGACTGAAAAAGGGTCTGAGTTTATCTTTGGTTAAGCCCATGATCCTATCTGATGGTGATGCCCATCGACTACTTCTTGCTATCTCTGTATAGATAGTCAGAGCCTATCCTGCTCTTGTTGGGCATAGTACTTATATACGTATTGTTCTGCAAGATTCTAAAAGTGGCCCTGTAATTAGGCGGATACTTACGACGATAGTTGAACAGATCTTGCAGCTATCTGATCATGTAACAAGGCTGCCTGATTAAAAAATGTTTTTTTTTCCTTAAAGCAGTTAACAGGCACAGTGTGGACTGTTGAGAATGATACAGTTCCAGAGAGTGAGCAAAGTCAACGATGTGTGGAGAGTCAAAATTGTATTGGTGCATAATATATGCATGCTCATCATTTATCATTGTTTTTTTTTCTGATTTCGCTAATTTATACTGTCTATTTCATTGGCCCAAGTAAGATAGAAGTCCCTTTGATTCTTCCCACTCCTGTGACATATTCAGAATTATCTGTTGCAGAAAGACCAAGGATATTTATGATTATCCCTACACCAGTGAAACATGTACATTTCTCTGACAAGTGTTCCTATGATCGCCCCTGCAGGAAGGACCCTTATTGATGTACTTCATTAGCATTACGCCTGCGCCCTCTTTGCAAGAGGGAGACACAAGAGAAGCACAAGGAAAGATGATTATGAGTTAAGAAATTATCTAGACAGCATAGCACATTTGGGGAATAGCATGTGGTATCAGCACATGAAAGAGGTGGGGAAAGGCCCTCTAAGGAGATTTCCTATGTTTGTGCTCTCCTACCTTATGCCATGGGGAATTCCAAGATGTTCATAGCTATACAAGTAGCGGTCCAGACGGCTCATTGCCTGATGCACCTTGCATTCTGCAATACAAGAGGTCAGTTCCAGGGTCGAACAGCATCCTTCATATGGCTGTTATAAAAGTGACAACAATCATGCCAATAACAACAGGGCAGACCAGGAAGCAAGGATTGGAGTGCACAATGCTATTAATATTAGGATGAATACAGTATGCTGCCAACACTGGATACATTGGGAATGATAAGCAGCCATTTTGGTTCATTATAAAGAATGTGAAAACATAGGGCTGGAGATGAAATAATGAGATCAACAGGGATGACATATGTGAAGGAGGCTCAGTGCTATGGGAGCCATTGAAATGAAAAGTGCCCTGAATTCCCCTCTGGGTGCGAAAACATGTCCTGTGTCATGTATTGTTGAGGATATGGATTGGAGAAGGAGCATAATTGGGAACTTTGTTTCAACAAAGAATTACAGAATATGTTTGCCAACCAATAATTTTGCAGAATGTATTTTTTGACAATTTTTCCAACCCCTTAACTCAAACCCCCACCCCTTTATATACCTTACTCCACCTTACCATCAGAATTTTACACTAAAGAAAGTGGAAATAAAGTCCACAAAAATTGCGGCAAAAATGGCCGTGTATACAAAATATTGTGGCAAAAATGCTGTGGTTTTGCCACCACAATCATGTAAAGGATGCAGGGGACTCCCCCGCAACCCCTGGACCAATTATACCATTTAAAGGGAGCGGGGGACACCCCTGAAATCCCTGCTTCCCTTAAATGATATAATGGGGTACACCTTTACCGGGTCAAACGGAAGCATTTTGGCATGATTTCTTTTACCAGTGACATTTTTGCCACAATTTTATTACCTGATACCGAACTGTGGGGTGACTTACTACATGCAGGAGAAGAACTGCATGCAAGGGAACCGTGGTAGGGATAGCAACAGTGGCATGTGTGGGATCACTAAGAAGGGGAATGCATGTAAATGTGTGCAAAATGCCATTGGCATCTTTTGGAAATTAAAGGTGCATGTGTCATGATTTACTGATCCCTGCTTTATGCCTTAGTAGAGTTATTACAGCAAGCAGGGATACTGCAGCATCGCAATGCCTTGTCTCAGCTATGCCTTTTTAACACGGTGTACTGTCATAGGGATATGGCTAAATGTGTTGACGTTGTAGCTGCCCTATGACAGGTCCTTTTCTTATCACCATATGCTATCTTACTTGAGAATGCCAGTCACAAATGCTCAGCATAATTGGTTCCATCAACAATTAACACTGTTTCTCCTCTTCATTACCATACACTGACATTTTCTGGCATCATCAAACTGTGATTCAACTGTGTTCAAACATCTTCAAACCACGAGTACCCTCAGTGCTGCCTTAGGTGCTTTTTCAAAATCTTCAAACCGCTGTTGTGGCATCCTCCAATAATAATAATAATTATTATTATTACTATATATTATTATTAGTATTATTTTGATTGTATTTATTGAGTGCTGACCTAGCTTCTAGAAGCAACAGAGCGCTTTACATCGGTATCCACCCACACACATACATAACGCAGCACTTTACACAGGTGTGCAACATTACAGATGAATAAAGAAGTGTTTTCCATTGGTAACAACAGACAGATAAACAGCAGGGGTAGGATACTGAGGCGCTCAGAGGAGGGGTACAGCTGTATCGGATGGCGGGAAGCAGAGGGGCGGTCATCATCTAGCGAGTCAGGTGCCATGAGGGGCGATGTAATGACTGGACCGCGACTCGAACTGCTGGAGTATCTTGTCACTCATCAACCGGTTACCGATATCTTCACATTGATCTTTGAAATTACTCTTTCCAAAAGAGGAGGAAAAACAGAAAGATACTTTCCTAAAGAGAACAGATTTGTCAGAATTTAAAACATTGTCATGTTGGGGAAGATCATATTAAATTGATCCAAATCAATTATATTAATCAACATTACAGGATCAAAGATGCACCACATTGCGGCCCATATATGCAAGTCAGGTTGCTTTTTCCGGATTAATCATTGTTCAATACATTGTTGTATATGTTTATATTTCATGTAAACAAGGACTATTTTACGGTAAAGAAATGTTAGATGTCATATTCGAAACATGATATTCAATGAATTTGAAGAAACGCTGTGTAATCTGAATGGGAATTTGGCAGAGTGCACGCTTTGTTTACCTGATGAGTCTTTCTTTAAAATGTGCCGAGAATAAAATGCTTCATTGTAGACCGTGCTGTGTTAGAGAAAAATCACAGTACTTAAAGAAACAAAACAACATAATTGAAGAACTCTCCCAAACCTACAATAAACCATTATTGCATTTTTATGTCATAATGTGTTCATTTTAACAATAGAGTTTCTAATGAGATAGCTCCATCCAGCCACCTGCTGTGATACTTTCAAGTCAATTTCTCTAACAAACCATGATGCCATTGTTATACTGGGAACATTTACAGCAAAATAGAAGGCTAGCGCTGGTCCACAAAATCCTGCAATGATAGAAATGATGGACGAAATCATCCCTTTCAGGCCTTTTGTGAAATATAAACACAAATTGCATCAATATGGGGACACACTTTTGATGGGCCAATTTATCCAAAATATGTTTACTTGCAAATGCAGTTTGTTGTATTAAATTCTTCATGTAACTGCTTTCGTCTGTAGTTTGTGAAATATATTAGTTTTTACACTTTGTAAGGTTGCAATGGCAGAGTTTTAGAGATGACATTTTTCAGAACAATAAATACTGTTTCAGAAAGCAAGATGTATTAAAAACGGCGATGCACGTATACATATATCCTGATACACTTAAGTTTACAACCACCCGAATTATGGCGATGACAACTCTCACATCCCTCTCTAACTATTCCTTTTCTGTTCAGTTCACATTCTTTTCTTTTTTAGTAACTACGTTTGTTGCAGGTGTAGCTATACTATCATCATACAGATATTTCCGTCTACCACTCCGAGGTTTGCATGCCATTGATTATGCTGACTGGGGCTGATGGGAGTTGTATGTCCAATTACCAGACCCCCGATGCCCATTTGTTAGGCAGAATCATATGCAGTACCCTTTGGGAACACCACACACAATTAAAACTACAAGTGACAGTACAAATTCACCTTTGGTACAACCCTGTACTACATAGTAAAGTGGTAGCGATGGCTGATCAGCCAGGCTTATCTCAAGAGTAAAGTGAGCAGTATCAATAGTTCCGCAAAGGACAACAATTACTATTGTTCAAACATAGTAAAAGAATATACATTTATTTACACATCAGTTGTAAAACAATTCACTAAAGTAAAGCAGTAGAAAAATCACACTCTTAATATACTACACACCACCCAGTACATTTTGGAAGTGTTAAGCTCAAAATGCAGTGTGAGCAACATGGCACTCCAGCAATTTAAAAGGGAGGGAAAGACAAGGTTAGACAAAAATTAAGGAGCACCAACACGTTAGTAATCGGGGCAATCTAGAAAAGGCTATGACGGTGAGGAAATCAAATCAAGAGGCCTGACCAAAATCAATGGACCAGAGTCTTTGCAGAGGATCACACAGTTCAGAGTAGTTCCCGGTTAGGTTTTTGCCAAGTGTTTGGAAGAAAAGTTACTTTAAAGAATAGAGAAGGGCAAGCCCTTGGATTGGCAAAAGATTTCAAACACTTTCACTGTGGTCAGACGGAACGAACAACCGGGTTAAAACTGTACCTTAAATGAAGAAAAAGGCAGTAGCTGAGGCAGAAGTTCTTGGCAGGTTCTGCAGGCTCACGGTTCCTGAAGCGACTTTTGGACTGACATGAAGTGGGAAGACTGGAGGGTCCTGCACTGCCCAGGGAAGAAACCAGCAGCAGAGCAAAGCAACAAATAAAAGGTGAGCTCCTTAAAACCCAAGCAAGGTCCGGTCCTCCTGGCTATCCAGTTCACTATAGCTATGCACAGCAAATTCGACCAGAGGAAGGAGGCCTTGCAGTTTGTTGATCTGGTTGGTCCCACCAGCTCGAGGGTCGAAGATTACTTGAAGATCTTCCCTGTCGTCGAAGTTTGGAGATTCAGACCCGCAGCAGGGCTTCACCGGGACGTTCAGTCGTGGTAGATGTCCTCCTCTGTCAGCTTCTCTTCGGTTCTCTCGATCCAGTGGCGACTCTGCCTTCCTAGTCCCAGAGACCTGCTTTTTATGCAGTTTTCCCCCATTCACACAGCCTGGCTGTCAATCACACAGCATGATGGCTGTCCCGGCGGGACAGTCACCACAGCCAATCTTACAGAGTGTGATATGGGCCTCCAAGGAGACCCTGTGTTGGGAGTCTCAAACCGCTCCCTCACATCCTGTCCCCCTCAGACATTCAAGCGCCTAAGGAGGGCTTCTGTGCAGAAGCCTGCCAAAGGACGTCAAACAAAGGAACCAAACCTAGTTTGACACGCAGAGTAAAACACAAGAAAGATCTTTACAAAAAGAAATGGCGAATAAACCCAGCCGGAACCAAAAAACAGTAAATGGGGTCCAGCATATTTAAGTTGGAGGCTACTAACTTAGCCTAAAACAGCACCAAGGCTATTTAAATAGGGTAGATACCACTGCCACCAGCCAAATCTTAAAGAAAGGGGAACGAAATAATGTTGCATGAGAAACAGAAAAAAAATAGATAACTTTTAACCCTTTCCAGAACTCTCTGTAAGATAGTTTGTACTGGGTCTGTGAATGTATAAAGACTAATAAAGTCAATGGCAAATTTACATGTTCTGAGAGACAGTAGTCAGTCCCGGAAAATGGAGTTTAAAGTGGGAAGTCTGAAAAAGACAAACCTGTGTCACTGCACTAAAGGTGTTGTGTAACATACAGTAAAAAGATGATGCCTATGGAGCAGTTGAAGCTCCAGAGTCTATGAACTCAAAAATGTTAAACACACACAGCAAAGCATATGTAAGAGTGGGAAAAAAGGCTCACACTCTTACCAGGTGAAAAAAAAGAAATCATAGAAATCCAGCAAAGCTGATGAGGGACTCAACAGGTAAGGGAAATTAGCCATTCTGGAGAATTCTCCCTAACACCAGTTCATGTCATGTTTAAACTTTATGCACCCCTATTACTGCCCCAGGATAATCCATGTAGAATAGCCCATCTCAAATCACATCTGGGGTTCAGGCTATGGGCCAGCCATTTCCTTTCCCATCAGTAACCTTCAGATGCTTGCCAGAGATTGACGACATTCTTGGCAAAAGGTGCCCTGAAAAGAGCTCTTTCCTGAGGATCACTTCATCCATAGAGGCAATCGCCAAATACAAATATGTAGTAATATGGGGAAAACTTTGGAAAACATTCCCGATGTTTGTCCGAGCATAGCCACCAACATGAGAATAAGGTGGAAATCATGCACTTTCTGAATGTAGTTGACTTCAGGGACTGTGTCTGGATATGTCCATCCAGCAGTTTCGAGACTTCAGTGGCAGAAATCTGTTAAATAACCAAATCAGTCAAGAAAAGACAACAGCAGTGATACAGCTTAAAAATGTTTCCCTAGTTGAGCGCCTTGTGGAACAAGATCACTGTGTTTTTTATTTGTTGATAGAAACCCTCTTGAAACCTTTTACGATGTGTCTCCAAGAAGAAAAACAACAACAACAAATAAACTAATACAAATCCGGTTCTGCTAAACTGAAAGAATGCTTGGATTGTGTCGGTATTCCTTATTCAAAAGCTGTTATATCATCTTGATTTATTTATTTTTTCCTGTCAGTGATAGGCCTAAAAAGAATGTAACTTCACCTCTCCCCTCTGCACAGAGTGTTGTGCTAGGTGGAAAACACGATGCCGATGCACAAAATTAAGCCTGATTGATTTGCATAGTGAGGTAAAATAAGCAGACTGGTTTTCTAGACAATGTAGTATGAAGCAAAACGTGTGGTATTGATAGATGGCTGAGGGGAAAAGTCAAGAAACAGCAAATAGTTAATACTCTATGTTGTCCAGCTAACTACCACTCTATCTCCCTTACCCCCTTCCTGGGCAAACTCTTGGAGAAGCTGGCCATCTCCAAGCTAATCAACCACACTGAATCTGTCGGTTGTCTCCATGACCACCATTCTGGTTTCAGAGCTGCCAGAGGCAAGGAAACTGCACTCCTGAACACCTGTGAAGACTTGCTCTCTAGTCTCGATTCCAACTCTCCTTCCATTCTCATCCTTCTTGACCTTTCCTCTGTCTTTGATATGGTCAATCATGCCACCCTTATAAAACGTCTCTGTGCTAACCTAGGCATCACAGACCCGGCTCTGGACTGGCTGACCTCCTTCCTCTTTGAACAACCTCCCCAGGTTCAACTGGGAACCTTTCCATCCTCTATCTCACTCTCCACCTGTGGTGTCCTTCAGGGCTCGATCCTCTTGCCATGGCTTTTCAACACATACCTTGCCCCTCTAGTCCATTTGAACTCCGCCTTCTCTCCTAATTCCCAAGGTTATGAAAATGACACACAACTCTCCTTCAAGCTTCCCTCCTCTGCCTCCTCCTCTTCCTCTCTCATTCCTGGTTCTTTGTCTGCTAATTGTTAGGCAGAATCCTATGCGGTTTCCTTAGGGAGCACTACAGAAGATTATGACTACAGGCATATGCAATAAATCCCCTTTGGTATCAGTCTGTACCACACAGATTTAGTTGGTAGCTGTGGCTGAGCAGTCAGACCTATCTCAAGAGGAACGATGAGCAGTATTCAGGTTTTACACAATAGGGCTTCAGTACTATGGACCAAGGAAACAATGACCAAAGCTTTGTATTAAAAAGAATATATATATATTTATTTTACACACTCTTAAATTCAACACACAAATCACAATTATCAAGCAAGTTAAAACAGCCTTAAAAAGTATACACAACTCACTATTTAAATTGTAGACAAGTTTGAGCAAGAGTGAAAACTGTGCAAAATGGCACAGTGTAAACAAAGCAGAAATGGCACTCTAACAATTTGTCAAGAGGGAGGGAAATGACAAGTTATATAGCTTTAGACTCTGTAACACACCAGCAACAGTTCCCAAGTAGATTGTGAACAAGTTCGGCAAGGCAGTACTCCAGCATACGCAATACTTAGGTGAAAACAGAGGAAAATGGCACTTCACAATATTAAAAAGGGGGAAGAAAAAGGTGGTTATAAGATTTAGGTGCACCAACACATTGCTAGGTGAGAAGCAATCTAGAGAAGGCAGTTGTAGCAGATTTAGCCAGAGTCAATGGGCCTGTGCCAGAGTCAGTGGTACAAGGCAAAGTGCCCAGGATCAAAATGTTCTAGTAGCTCCAGTCAAGTCTCTGTTTAACGATTTGAAAAGGCAGTTGCAGAAGGTAAAAGATAATGTTAGATGATAGGGGTGGCCAACCCAGTAGGTAAGTAAAAGATTTAAAACACCTCAAGCAGTACCCAATGAAATGGGAGGCCTGACGGAACAATGTATCTTGAAAGTGGAAGAGGCTCCTGCGGTGGTGGTAGTTCCTGCAGTTCGGGAGATCCAGCAGAGGAAGAGGGACTCTCGTCGTGGAGGAAGGTTTGAGTTACTGCACTGCCCAGGGATGAAGCCAGCCGCAGTGCTGCCAAAACGTTAAAAGGTACACTCCTTTAAATCACGGTTGTGGGTGACGGGTGCCTGGCTATCTGGTCTCCGAGTGCAGGGCACTGGCGAATCAGCCAAGGCAGGTCCTGGAAGGCGATTGGTGAACTCGTTGGCCCCACCAGCTCAAGGTAAGAAGACTCTTTCAGGTGAAGATCTTCTCAAGTCGTTGGAGAAAAGTGGTGAGGATCTGCAGCAGGGCTTCACCGGTGGTTCAGCCATTGCAGATGTCTTCAGCTTCTCTCCTCTCCGGGTTTCTAGTTCCAGTGGCAACGTCTTGTCCTCCAGTCCTCAGGACCCTGCTTTTATGCAGCAAGACCCCCATTCATACAGCCTGGCTGTCACTCACACAGAGGGGTGGCACTCCTGGCTGGAAAACCCCCCAGCCTATCAGGGTAGAGTGCGACTAGGTTAAATAGGCAACCCTGGCCAGGGTACCTATTCCCCCTCCCACACATCCTGTCTACCCCAGACTCAGTGGCGCCGAGAGGAGGGCGTCTGTGGAGAAGCCTGCCAAAAGGATGAACAAAGGATCCCTGACCTGGGTTAGGATTTCAGAGAAAGACACGAGAAAGAAATATTATTAAAGTTCTGACAAAAAAAAAACACTGGATTAAAGTTAATAATAAAATAAACCAGCGGTTTGTTAGAGGCTGTCAGTAAAAGTGGTAGCCTCGAACAATGGGAAAATCCCATAGGGAAATATTTGCGGTCAAATATTTACAGTAGTAACCACTGCCACCAGCCAGAAACTTTGGAGAGAGGGACTGGATTGTGCCCTCTCGAAAACGAACACTAGGGAAAAACTATTAACCCTTTCCAAAACTTCAATAGTTAGATGGGTTCTACTGGTTTTGTTCATAAGTATTGACTAGTAAAGTCAATGGGGAATTGACATTCCCTGGGAGACAGCAGTCAGTCCAGGATATGGAGTCTATGTTTGGTGGTCACTGTGACACCCCTGTGTTACTGCACTGAGGGTGCTGTGTAACACGCATGTAAAAAGATGATACCTATGAGGGTGAGAAAAACCCCATAGACCATAAGCACACAAAGTAGCCTAAAACACACATCAGCAATCTGTCTAAGAGTAGGAAAAAGAGTCTCACTCTTAGCAGGAGAAAGAAATAAACCCTTCAAATCCAGCAAAGCTGCTGGGGGACTCTATAAGTAAGGGAAATTAGCCCTAGCAGAGAATTCTCCCTAACACTAATTAGGAATGGTGCAGTGCTTACAATCTCTGCCTTAATGCCAGTAAGACTGAGATCCTTCTCATTGGGACCCCAGTTTCCTCCTTCCTTCGTACACTCTGGCCACCCTCCATGGGCCCTCCCTCCCCCAAACCTTTTGTGTCACCTTCAATTGCCCTCTCTGCTTCTCTCATCACATCACAGACCTTGCCAAGAAGGCCCACTTTCGGCTGCACCTCCTCAGAGGAATTCTCCCTTTCCTCCCCTTCCCCCAGGAGCTCAATGTCTCTGGATCTCTGATCCGACCCCTTCAACTAATCCAGGATAGGACTACAAGGCATATCCTTAGCGTCAAGTCCAGGGACCACATCGTTACAGTGCTAGAATCTCTGCACTAGCTCCTGGTTGCTCTGAGGATCAACTTCAAGATCTTCTACATCATCCACAAGGCGTTCTGGGGCCTGGGACCCTGCTACATCCAACTCTCTCTCCCTAAATACCTCCCTGCTAGAGCCCTTCGGTCTACTAGCCCCAACTCTCTGCAGATCAGACACTTCTCCAAGCAGAGACTGGGAGTGGGGGGGGTAGATCTCTCACCTCTGCAGGTTCCTCCCACTAGAATGGCCTCCCTGCCCCTCTCAGACTTGATCCAGATACAGAAGCTTCTCAAGACTCTCCTTTTCCCTACCTCCTTCCTGCTCCCCCTCCCATGTTAATGTTCCCCCTCTGCCTCTTGACTGGCTGCCTGGTACCTTCAGATTCAAGGCACCAGGCCCACCCCGACCAGTCTACCAATGCATTTGGTCTCCTCTGCCCCCACCCAACCTGCACTTGCCCTTCTGGGCTCCCTCCCCCTGCACTAGCCTGACTGGGCCTGCACCCCATGAGCTGCAATAATAATGAATGGGAATGGACAGGTACTTTGCTTCTTCACATTAATGATATAAACCCAGGAGAGGCATTGAAGACTATACACCAATGCTCATATGTAACAGTTAGATGTCCTATAGCCATACTTTTGTGGGACTCACTCACACATTGTTGAATTGGCAAATCGGAATCAACCTGGGCCTCCAAATGAACACTCATGAAAGCAGGGTTCTAATACCATCTCTGCAATTGGACAATGGCTTTTTTAAATGTGTTGTGCATTTTTTTCTTTTTCTTTTTTTTACTTTGGGAGCAAATTACCACATATCTATAAACAGAAAATAAACAGACATTATTAAAATATGCAACTCCCCTGTGTGGCATGGCTGAGGGAAAAAGTCGACACAGGGTCATCAGTTTCCTCTCTATGTTATTTGCCATGTTTCAAACCCACTTGCAATCCAAAATCATTTTATTTTGTTTTTATTTATATATTACATTTTTTAAGTCAATGCTTAATCCGCAAATACAGGAATAGACATGGGCTACAATTCTTGGTAATATAATTGTGTCATAGGCAACACAGTACACTGGTGGTCTGCTATTTGATTTTGTTGCCCATGCAGACTTGTACCTGCCGTGGTAAAGTTATGATGTTCAGGCCTTGTGTGTTATTTCTAGTCATTGCAGAATATGGTAAAGACCTGTGACCTCTGTGTATTGTCACTGGTGAAAATAGGCAAAATTGTCAGTTAAAATGCAGGTGAATTCTCCTCCAGTACCTCCTCTTGCATCTCTGTTCAAATAGCAATGATGTAAGCATTCCACTAAGACATGGAGAAGTTAACGTCCTAAAGAGTGTACACTAACAGATTTGGTCACTAGCCAAGGTATTAAAACATTTTTACATGGGTGAATTCAGTCTGCCAAGATGAAACATTTCAAATGTGATAAGGTGCCATAACCTCATGCATGTACTTAGCACCAAACACTCTGCGTCTTTGCACAAAATTTGCCCCCCCCCTGTGAGCCGTGCTGAGGGCCCCCCTCAGCTCAGCAACAAATCTCAGGTTGCGCCACACTCTGGGGCAGCTTAGATTACCACGCTTGCACAATACGTACAAACGTGTGCTGTTGCAGGGGTATGTTGCACACTGCACTAAGAGAATAAATATATATATATATATATATATATATATATATATATATATATATATATATATATATATATATATATATATATATGTGTGTGTTTTAATGCATTTAATGCATTATACAGCACACTTTCTGAGAAGAATTGGCTAAAAAGCCAGAGCATTTGCAATTGTTTTGTAGGGTAACACCAATCCAAAAATCAAATGCATGCAAGTCACCAACAGTACACAGGAACATTAATGCTTTCATTTATTTATCACTTTGCTATTACAAATGTTGTACCTCAATGAAAACATGGACAACTGGCTGCACAATGCACACGAGTCTAGACACATCTATATATATAAAACAAATTTGTGCTTGTTTGTGGGTTTGTATGTGGCGTTGAACTTGGGGACGTAACTCCTCATGAACGTTGAGGTCTGGTGTCAGACATTTTGCTTGTCATTTTCTTTATTTCATTTCCAAATTAATGCATCTGTTTCTAGCTTGATAGGTCATCCCATTGCTGAGAAAATCTTTATTTTTCTGCATTATGTTTTGTGGTGTTCCGTGCACCACCTAGAGGTCATTTGTAAGAAGTGCTCATCATCACGTTGTCTGTGCTAAATTGATCTTGCGTTTGGTTTTATACATTTGTTTAGACGAGAGTGAGAGTGTCTTTCTTTTCATTGATTTGTTTTTCAATAAACTCAATACATGTTAATTTCACTGATTAATTGAACACCACATTTTTATTTACGTCTGTTTTAAATTCTCACATATCATATTTGTATGCTTCCTCTGATTATTTGCAGTGTGTGTTTAGCAGCGAAAATGGCCACCACTGCTAGCAACACTGCACATTATCAGCTTAAGCATACAAATATGTTATTCATGTGAGAATTTAAATCAGAGATAAACGAAAAAATTGGTGTTCAATTAATTACTGAAATTGATATGTATTACATTTTTCCTTTGTGGCAAACAACAATATTTGTTCATGTTTTACGGTGGAATATGAACAAAAATCTGAGAGTGGAAATTCCGGGCAAAGCCAGGTACTTAAGATAGTATTAACATATTACAGTAAAGCATGCCACATTTAGACATACCTAGACTGGTTGCACCAATATGCCATTTGAAGCAATAACACATATTTGGTTGTTTTATCACTGATGCCCTGACAAATATACAATGCCACAGTAAGAAATGGCTAGGCTGGAAGAATAGGGCTAGGTGTAAGGAAGATTACCAATACATAATCAATGAAATAAACACAAACAGTGGTTGATTGCACACAATTGATCCAACTGGGCTTTAGCCCTCTCTGCCACCCCAAACATTTTGGGCTATGTTGACTTGACCTGGCTGACCTACAGAGCCATTACCGGACTGAACATGGCACAGATGTCAAATAGTGCTTGGGTTTCACCGTTAACAAAGGCCCAGCAATTACTTAATAAAGGATTTCACTGTTAGGACTTGCATCGAAATGCATACTATTTTAGGCAACTTAAATGGTGATGTGTGCACTTGCATGCCAGGGGAGTGATTGGAATGGTAGAGACCTGAGAGGAGATAGCTCATTCTCACAGCAGTCCATAAGTGGGTGCTTTCAGACTTAAAGGAGTGATTTCACTGCTTGTAACATTGAAGATGCTCTACAATAGTCTCATTAGAATATGTAAAGAAGTTAGATGCACCCAAACAAATTAGCTTGCCCCTGCCCCACCAGGCATGAAGTTAGCACCTCCCCCAATATATGATGTGTTAGCCCCCTGAAATGTCAGTTTCGTTGTGCCCATGAACTCAAGCACACACATCAGGGTCATCTTCGACTCCACACTCTCCTTCTCTCCTCACATCTCTGACGTCTCTAATAAGTCACACTACCAGCTGCTCCTCCTCTGAGGTATTCTTCCTTTCCTCTCCTTCCCCCAGAAGCTCACTGTTTCCAGAGCTCTGGTTCTCTCTAGGCTAGACTACTTCAACAGCCTCTTTCTAAATCTGCCTGCTTCTACTCTCCGTCCTCTGCAACTCATCCAAAACAGGACTGCAAGACTTGTCCTTGGCCTCAAGCCCAGGTATCGTATTTCTCCAGGACTGAAATCTCTGCACTGGATTCCAGTAGCAGCGAGGATTGAGTTCAAAACCCTCTTCATTGTCCACAAGGCCTTCTGGAGCCTGGGACCTCACGTCCTTCAACTCCCTCTTCCTAAATATCTTCCTTCTCAAGTTCTTTCCTCATCCGCCTCCAACTCCCTCAGGGTTAGCCGCTTCTCCAAGCAGTGAGTTGGTTGTAAATCAGTTTCTTCTGCTGGGGCCGCCCTCTGGAACAGCCTCCCTGCCTCTTTGAAACTTGAAGAGCACCATCTCTGGAACCGGAAGCACCTCAAGACCTTCCTTTTTGCTTCTGCTTTCTCTCTTCCTCTTCCCTGCTAATCTCCTGGCTGAATCTGAAACTGCACTGGTTACCTGGCTACCCTCTGATCTCTGGTCCAGGTCCCCTCCCCCCAGTTGCTTACCTGCGCTGCCGCCCTGGCAACCATTGCACTCGGGGTCTATTTCTGTATCCCTACAGCCCCTCTACTAGCACTTGACACCCTAAATATCTTCCTTCTCGAGCTATTTCCTCATCCGCCTCCAACTCTCTCAGGGTTAGCCGCTTATCCAAGCAGTGAGTTGGTTGTAGATCAGTTTCTTTGCTGGGGCTGCCTTCTGGAACAGCCTCCCTGCATCTTTGAAACTTGAAGAGCACCATCTCTGGTTCCGGAAGCACCACAAGACCTTCCTTTTTGCTTCTGCTTTCTCTCTTCTTCTTCCCTGCTAATCTCCTGGCTGAATATGAAACTGCACTGGTTACCTGGCTACCCTCTGATCTCCGGCCCAGGTCCCCTCCCCGCCAGTTGCTTACCTGCACTGCCCCCCTGGCAACCCTTGCACTCGGGGTCTATTTCTGTATCCCTACTGCCCTCTACTAGCACTTGTCACCAGATGACTGCACTTACCCTGCACTTGCCACCAGCTGGCCACACATATTATTGTCTTATTTATTTTATTGTTATCCTATGTACTGCACTGCCCACTCCCCTTTCCCGCAGAACTTTCCCCCTTGCCCCCACCCATGCACTTGCGCAATCTCAATGTCACCTGGCCTAGTAGGATCATTTTCTCTGTCTTCCCTCTGTTTCCCCCCCCTTGCCTTATCGCACCTTGAAACACTTGTGTATAGGCGCGTTATAAATGTCATATCATATCATATTGCACACCATTCATCATACACACACACATGCACACCCAGCCACCCATACATTTAAGTTTACACCATTTCACCATACACTCACACAGCCATACCCAGGCAGCCACCCATACATCATACACTCACTCATTCACGCGCATTACAATATATACATATATTATAGGGCAGCAATAGCCGCCCTTTAGTTAAGGTGAGTCAGACTCCCATAGGAACCCCTCAGAATTCTATTGTTAATAACTTTTGATTTGAGTAACAGATTTGACCGACATTTCCAAGGTCATTAAGGACTCGCCCTCCTTAATCCTTTATTAAGTGCGAGAGATATTCGAGTTTATAGCAGAAGATATCGGAAAAAGAAACACAGGAAAAGAGCGATTTGCAGGTAAAAATAAAAACATGCAAATGCCATCAGGCATGGGGTGGATAGAGGGCACCAAGTGACATTTGGAAGTTTGAGGGGTTCTAGGGACTGAGTGTGCAACATGAAGCTTTCTGTAGTCTTGGCTATATCCTTGAATAGCCGACATCTCAAAGCAAACTGTGTCACAGAAACAGCGTGTGTTGTGGGGGGAAAGGGAGAGAGAAGGCGAGGTGAAGAGGTGATCTGGGGAGTGGTGGGAGCTGGCACAGAGCAGGGGGCACTTGGTGAGGACCTGGGGGGCAGTAAAGCATATTTCTTTTCAGCCGTTTCTGATATTCACGGCTATATTGGAGGCTACAAAGGACTACAATTAGCTGAGGGTATGTGTAGTTCAGAACCCACAGTTACAGGTCATGTTGCCCGATAATTGAGACAAAGTTACTAGACAACTTAGAGAAATGGGACAGCCCTTTCCTTGCTTTGAAGCTAAGCAGAGTCAGTCCCTGTTACTGCATGGATTGGCAACCTAATGGGCATCCAAATTATTTATTTATTTTTGCTACTGTCAGTCCCTGGACATTTTGCACTGAGACAATTGTTTGCCTTTGGCTGAATTTCATTCTAATATTTGAAATAGCCCAGTCAATAATAAAAAAACAAAATGATATTTGTAAGCAACAGTGGGTTTTTCATCCCAGCAGTAACAGAGACGAATCCTGCTTAGCTTCAAAGTGAGGAATTGGTCAACCTCCGAGGGCCATGTTGCCTAATAAAGAAGCACACCTTACTAGACTACTTAGAGAAACAAGGACTTAGGGGGCTGGATCAGTCCTCTCTTTGAAACTGAGCAGGGTCAGTCCCTGTTACTGCATGGATGGGAGTCAGTCCACAGTCCTGAATGCTGTGTGTTTTCTTAGTTTTAATTATCTCTTAACACACGTCATCCACATTTTTTTTAAACCATGCTACTGTCATACTTTGAATGTTTTGCAGTCAGAGACCATTTCTTGGCCTTTTGCTGAATTGCATTCCAGTAGTTGTAGTCTCAACCTCAAGATGAGGGGAGAAAAGCCACAGTTGTTCATGTTTGTACCTAACATCGTTATACAAGGGTTTATATATTTGAGTACACTATGGCATGTGTACTTTTCAAGTTAGCTTTATAAAGCAGAGTGTTGTTGAAAGCTAGACATGAGGCGAGGAGGGAAAATGATGAGAGGGCAAGTTAGTCATGAGTATTTGCCCACAAGAGAGGCAAGAAAGTGGCCAGAGAGTTTGCAATCTTGGACACTGGTGCAGTTATTCTCATCTAATTGTGGATGATTTTCAGGGCACGAGTAAAGAACAGATGTAGTTGAAGAGCATAACTTTTTTTTCACAGGGCTGAAGCAATACCTGGGGGTTTTTGAGGTTGGCAAGCTTGCTCAAGTATTTGGCTACCATGAGTTTACTCAGGCTGTTCTTTACCCATAAGACCATAAGCACTTGTTTCATATTGGGATTTTGTTTACCAGGGAATATTTCACTATATATTTCTGGGTTTAAAAGGTGAGCATATGTTATACTTTGCCAGCATATTTATTGGAACATTTCCTCTCTCAGGTTATTTTTCTGGTGTTCATAATTGTTTTTAAACATCCAATGCTATTTTGCCTTGCTCACTTTCTTCTAAAGGGAAGGCCAAATGAACTACATTTGTATATTTCACTTTAAGATATATGTTCATTTACTGTGCTTATATTCATAGATGCTTTTGATTTTCGCTATTGGTGCAAAAAGTACATGGGCATATGTTATTCTTGCAGCCGGTCATTTATTTCCAGTTTCTGTGCTGCTTAAATTTGGTTAGTTGGTGTTGTGCGATATATCACAACAGTCACAAGAGACCTCCCATAAAAGGGGCTTGGAGCACTCTGCTTAACCAAAGTGTGTGGTCAATAGCAAATCAGTTAATCACACTGCGCATTGCCTAAAAACATTTTGAGTTCTCAAAGCCTGCAATCTTTTATACATAATACAACTGTCAAAACAAGACAACATCAGTTTGTGATCAATGAACATCTTTGAGCGATGGGTTGCAAGTGTTTTAAAATACAGTTTGGCCGTGCACACCGGCCATGGCAGAAGGCCATGGCTAGTGATTTGGGAGTGTTTGGCCGTGTCCACCAGCCATTCTAAAAATCTATGGAATAACAAAACCTTGAAATTCAAGGAAAACAATCTTTAGTTGCAGGAACGTTAAGGTGAGAACTTAAAGCAACAAAACCCCTGAAATTCTGCAAAAGCCACCTTAACTTTGTGCCCCCTGTTGCACATGTTGTATGAGAACACTGATGGCATTACACATCACATCACTGATGCCATAACTGGTGACAACACTAATTACATTGTATAGAACCTATTAAATCAATAATGGAATTATGAAGTATAATAAGTATAATTGGTTATTTATAACGCAAAGAAAATGTTTAAGCACAGACCCCCGATTCAAACCTGTGTTGCTCTGCGTCGTCATACTTACAAGAAGAACATATTGTCACTGAGATAAACTACCCATGCTAGATTATAACATCATGAATTAGTTAGCTCATGAAATATTTGATAACCTTTATAACAATTTAGGTCGTGGACTTGGCCATGGCAAAGGCTGTGGTCACTGGCTAGAATTGTGTTGGAGTGTATATGATATACTGTTGGTAAGGCCGAAGTCCATAGCTAGTGGCTGGTTAGTGTTGTATAATACACAGTAGGCACGGCCGCAGGCCCTCACTTATTGCATTTTATTATTTATAAATATACAGTGGACATGGTCAAAAGATGTACAAACTGCTCAAAGTCAAAGGCCATGTTAGAATATATAGTGGGTACAAGCAAAGATGGTTGCCACTGACCAGTATTGTGCTAAAGTACATGGCTATTGCCTGATCAGTGTATATAATAGACATTGGGCACGGTTAAAAGCTATTGTCCACTAGTTAAGGCCAAATCTATGGTTGGTAGCATGTTAGTGTTTTAAAATATCCAGTGCACATGGGTGAAGGTTCTGACCACTGTCCATAACTGAAGGCCATGACTAGGGTCCATTTATGTGTTAAATATATTTGGCCATGCACACTGACCATGGCTAAAGGACATGATTAATGCCAGTTACTGTTGTCATCAGTGATGTGATCTGTGATGTCATCATTGTGGTCATAGGCTGCGCAACAGGGAACACAACGTTAAGGTTTCTTTAGCTGAATTTCAGGAGTTTTGTTGTGTTAATTTCTCACCTTAACTTCCCTGCAACAATTTATCTTCCTTGAATATATATACACACACTTACATGCACGCACACACATTTCAAGAACACCATTTTTTTTACCTTTAATCTGTTGGTCCAGGGAACAAGGCCTTCAGCTCCCTGCAGAAGCCAGGAACTCTTGTTCCCGTCACCTGCAGAGCATCTGGAGGCCTCAATGTCATGGGGTGGACGGGGACCTTATTACTTCAAAAGTCACTCTGACTTCATAAAGAAATAATTTCCATTTAGGGACCAAACTGTAACGGAAATAATGTCTTTATGAAGGCAGAGTGACCTCAAAAAGAAATGATTTCAGTTTTTCTTTTGTTTTTTGAAAAAAAATATGTATTGTTTTCTTTTTTCTTTTTTTAGTCCAAGAGGCCTCCTCCCAGGACATGAGGTGGAGGCCCCCGCACTGCGAGGTCTGCGGGGGCCCCCCCTATGCCAGTGCCAACACTACCTCCTACAATTCAACCCCATTTAAAGGTGTCCCTTCTGTAGAGATCCTAGTGTTATTCATTGGACATTGCAATTCATGGTTTAATGTGCCAGCTGTATCTGCTATGTGTAAATATGTTTTCCCTTTGATGCCTGAATGCAAGCACTGATGTCAGAGGTGCATAACCACGTCATCCCGTAGATGAGTGCCAAACAAAGGGAGATTACTGTGTTGGCCATCATACTACAGAAACTGAGCAATGCCTTTAGCTAGGCCTGGATGGCATTCATCCTTTTCTCGAATCTTCAATACTTTCTAACTAAAACAAAGCTATATAAGTCTGGAAGCATATTTATCATGTAAGAAGTAGTGAGTACCTATGATAGAACTCTACTGTACTGTACATGCTTGGCCAATCTTGATACAAGTGGTCCTACAATTGTTTAATGAAAGTTTAATGAAAGTGACTGATGTTAAGGTACAGTACTTAACAATAATATTCAATTATTCTATCCTTCCCCATAAGCATCTGTGCAAGATAATAAATCTACCGTCTTTCACCTCTCCACCTCATGACACACAACCACACTTCATCACCCATTCACCACAGTCTATACTGCCACACACTGCCTCACACCATTCTTTCTCATCCCACCCATCCCACTCTTCCACACTCTACTCACTCACTCTTTTTCATCTATTCGTCCTTACCTCACTCAGCCCAACCCTGTGGTAGGACACACTACCTCTCCCCAATCACCCATGTTATCTTCAACAACAAAACCTTTGAAATAACCCCCAAAAACTTTAGTTTTAAAACCTTTGAAATTCAGTGAGAACAACCTTAGTTAAAGAGACACCAAGGTTAAAATTTAACACAACAAAACCCTAGAAATTCAGCAGATAATATAGGCAAGGTCACCTTGACTTCTTGCCTCTTGTTACCAGCGCATGATCACAATGGTGACATCAAAGATTACGAGAGCAGGAAGGTAAGTGAGTGGGCACCACTTGTTTAAATTCACATAGAGTGTAATCGGCAGTATGTTTTCTATGTCTATCAGCCGTTTTTCTCATATTTAATTTTCAATTTTTTTCCTTCTATAATTCCGTAATTATCATCAGCTCTACTGCAAATTCTTTATTTCTATGATTCTTAGCCTTGATTGCCTGATTGCCTGATTGCATAGAGTGCAACTGCCTATCGGCATCGTGTCGATCAATGGACACATTTGGGTCACGTGTTTATATTAGTATGAGTAACCTTGGGAACGCTGTTCCCTGGCAATGCGAAATGGCGTCCCCTGCTTGACCGCAATCCCAGCCTCAGTACACTCGTAGCTTTACGAGTACAGGTAAGCCTGCAGACCTCTACAACTAGTGTCTATGACAAATTCTGAGACAACCCACTAAAACACATGTTGTTGCACCTACAGATTGAAGAATTGATTTGGTCTGGTTTCCAGACCTTTGATCTTGCGTGAAGTTGTTGTCAACTCCCCGCACATTTTTTCCACGGGCTACATCGATCCCTTGAGGTAACTTTCCTTGGTTTTCTGATCATGTTCAAATTAACTGTGTTATTTCATTTACACATTATTTATTTTGGCATCTTTTCTTTTCCCTACTGTGTGGCTTAATTCACCTTTTCCATTTACCTTGCAACTCATCGAAAATTGGTATGTTATTTTTATATTGTTTTCACGCATGGTTATATTTTGTAACACAATCACGATTTTGTTTATGTTTTTCAAAACTTGATGCTTTTGGTATAAATGTTCCACAGATTGTGTAAATTAGACCTGCCCTGATGAAGGAGCTGTATGCTCCGAAATGCATTGGCACTCTATGTCTATAACAATTATGGGATGAGTTAGCCCCGGCCTCACTAAGATTTTATTACTGACCAACTTGGAATTTTCTTTTTGATAAACGCATATTACTTTTGGATCCGACTAAGAGATTTATTTGGATGAGTTACATTCTGTAAATACAGTGAACATTTACTAGTTGACTCTAATTTTGCAAATTGCACTGCCCTTGGTAGGGCTTATACAGAGAGCGGCTGTGTGGCCAGGTTTGTTACCTGGTCTTCTGTATATTTTTGACATCAAAGATTACACCACTGATGACACCAGTGAAGTCATCACTGGTGACATCACCAATCACATAATATATGACATCACTGGTTAAATAAAAATACAAATGTACATTAATGCAAGGAAATGCATTATTCAATCAACAAAATGCAGTCAATGTTATTATCACCAAAAATAGCATACACACTCAAGCCTACGGCATTCATATTACGTACATGAACCTATGCAAGGAAATACAAACTTCAAGCAACAATATGCAGCTGACATTATAATGACCACAATTACCCTGGCCACACACACCATACACACTCACCCCATAACATACACACTCACACCATTATCAAGACCATGCTGATCATGCTCTCTCACACCATTATCATGACCACACTCAACATACACACTCACAACGTTATCTTCAACACACACAACATACCACTCACCCTATAGCACACACACAGCTAACCCATTAACATGACCACTGACAACAGACAAACTCACCCTATACACACTTACCATGTAATAATAACCTCAAACAACATTCAAAATCACCCACATTGTGTACATGTTACAAATATATACTCATGCAACTCATGCGATTATCATAACCACACACTACATATGCACCCATCATCAATGTGTATAAATTACAACACATGCTCATGCAACCCACCCAACCTAATATGCCCACACACAACAGACACACTCACCCATAACAAACACTCACACCATTATCAAGACCACACAGATCATACACACTTGCCCCATTACCGTGACCACACCAAACATACACAGGCAGACCATTAATATGACCACACACATACACACAACATACACACTCACACCCAATGCCCTTCAGCATCAACATCCTGATCTAAAATCTTAAATGGTCATTTTTGGCTAAGTAGTATAGCGACTCCATTCTTTTTGGCATCCGCAAGGCTTGTAATCACCTCCTTAACCCACATGGATTTAAGCTTCATAGCCTCCTTACTGGATATATGAGTTTCCTGTATGCATGCTACAGATGGTTTCAGCTTATTAAGATGAGATACAATCTTACACCTTTTAATGGGGTTGTTACAGCCCTTAATGTTCCAAGTAACACAGTTAAATATCATTTATGTCATTAGGTCGTTTTAAAGACATAATAGAAAGCCATAGTAAATGAAAAACATAAACGTGCCCAGAGGGGGAATGCCTCATAAGAGCAGCCATTTCTGTGATGTCAAAATACAATGATCCCATAGACCAAGACAAAGTAACAAAAGGAAAACATATGACGAATCAGGGAAAGAGGAAGGAGGTCTGATCAAAAATTGTTTATGCTGAGGTAGAGAATAAGGTAAACATTTCAGAATCATAAAAACCAACAACCCCAGCATATGTGACTGCAGGATAAAAAGGGAGGTCAGACCGTGAAGTAGAAAAAAAGGAAGAAAAAAGTAGCAGGGGTAGGGTAGGATATGTTGAGTGGTGGTGTTGAGCCGCTTTTGGGTCGTTTCAAATTAGTAGAACTGAGATTGGAGTCTTTTGCGCCAGGTGAGGTTTTTTTGGTTGTTTTTGTTGGTTGCCATAGTTGTCTTGGCTATCAGATAGATATAATAGCATTGACGTAAAGGATTTGTAGTTTTAAAGCCAGGCAGAAGATACAAAGAAGAGCTAAGGTATAACAGTTGTGATAGATGAAGATTGAGATAGCGCCAAGAGTCTCTGTTAATGGTAAGGAGTGCAGAAGATTTTGAGTATTATTTAGATATTGCTTCTGGGAGATATTCCCTGTGTTTACAGTTTTTGTTTTATTTCCTCTTCCTTTTGTATTAGTCTTTACTTTATGTCTATTCAGATAGCCCTAAAACCATACAGATATACCTAGAAAAGGGATAAAATGTGCTACGGATACATACACATTATTTTTTCCTCTCAGAAGATGTTGTATTACAGTGTAAAGATCAGCAATAAAGTGTGTTTTGTGCCAAAGTGAGAGCTGCCAAAGTAGCACCAAAACTCAACAGTATTCAATAATTATGATTAGAAGTTGAAAAAGGGGTAGCTGATATTACGCTTTGTCACATTGAAGCTCTTTAAGCAATATGATATAATGTTAGGTGCCATACAAACGTTGCCGGTGCCTGAGGAAATGTTTTCCACATGTGATTAAGAAGACAATTGAATAAGTCAGGAATATGTATTATAGTATATTATAAAGCTTCCACTGTTTAATATGTCATAAAGCCGCGTAGTGCTCCGCAGCGCTCAGTGGGGTGAACAGCGTTCGTTCCAAAAAACAATGAAAGCTATTAAATAAAGAGGAAGTTGATGTACGCCATGAAATTCTATTCACATATAATAGTTATATCAGTGAAGTTCAGGGATACAGTCATAAGGTGGCCTTATCCTGGAGGAGGAGCTGCACAGGCCAAAGCCGGCACATCACAGAGGGTGTTATGCCAAAGGTTACCTCATGTGGGACGGTTACAGCAAGGAGCCACAGGCGTTCAGATGGCGTTGTTCCGTGCAACAAGTCCAGATTAAAAGAACAAGGTTTGGGCTTCCACAGCAGTTGTCGGACTGATTTCACAAAACCCTAGTAGGTGAAAGGTTGAAAAGAAAAGTACTTAAGAATGCACAAAATGCCTTATTAGTGAGCGGGTGGGACGGAGCTACCGTCTCAAGCAGGCATCTTCCTTGGCATCAGAGGGAAATGCTCTACCAGCCTACTGTGGGGTACATTTACCCACTCGGCAGAATTCCCCTCCATCATCAAGCTGCACTTGTCACCAGGAGAATGGCTGTGCTGGCTCCTTTGAGCACCCTTGCCTTGCATAAAAACTGCATTTTGCAGCTACAAAATGATTGTTGCACTGTCTTGCCAAGCACCTACCGGGCAAGATGGAAAAGGGAGCACACCGAGAAAGGCTGCCAGTGTGTTTTCTTAGGTGCACCCAAGAACTGAATTGAAAAGCAGTGCTGCTTTGCTGCTAGCTCAAAATTTCCCTTTGAAAAAGGAAATATTTGACTTTTAAAATGATGTGCCCTGATTCTCTTTTTCATCTGTTCAACCATCTACAGTTCTAATCCTGTAAGACCCAACTATGCCCAGCCATATTCCAGTTGTGCTTTAGCAAAAGAAAGCATTTCTCACTGAATGACAGGCTGTGTTAGGCAAGATCTGGGAAATCACCAGAAACTTTACTCTCAGCCATACGGAAAAACGTGTGACTTTTATGCTATAAAATGTCAAAATAAACTCTTCAAAAGAAACCCTATCTCTCTGTGCATATGTCAATGTCAGTGGACCTGTGCTTTGAACAGATTGCTGTGTAAGAGAAACTGACCAGGGCTGCAAACAATCTTTGGAATCCAGATGGAAGAGGAAACCGAATTTGAAAGGGACATGCCGGGAGATTTCAACACGTGTCGAAATGTGCTTTTGCAAACACAAAAAATATCTGTTTTAAAGTGTAATGTTGAATAAGGCCCTGTCCTTGCCTAGAAATGTAAGGGGGGGGGGGTTGGGTAAAATCTAATATAATGTGGCATTTCAACATGCTTGTTTCTGATTCAGAACAAAATAACATATACAAATAAATGCATTGGCTGTACTGGGGAACCAGTCAAACAGCCAAAAGGAGCCACAATGGATTTCAGGGACACCTACGTGTTACTTTTTGCACCTGGAAACCTTGAATGACCATGAGGAAGAATATAACACGCCCATCAGACTTTGTGGCTGGGCTCCAGTTTGACACAATAGAGTTCCAGGACACCTACGTGTTACTTTTGGAAGTGACACCTACCATTCACTCAAACTGAGGAACTCCTGGCGACCCTGGGTTAAAATGACATTTGGTGACAAAGGCCAGCCCAAAGACTATTTTAATGAACAAACTTTAAAACTCTTATTTCTACAACCGGACAACGCACTAATGTAAACCTTTTACAGTTTAAAGGTAATTTCGGTGGATTTAAAACAATATATCGTGGCCATCCATACCATGTATGGGACGCAAATGCCAGGAAAATGTGAATCATGGGAAATGTACATATGGTGGAAAGTTAAACATTAATGGAGATATGCTCTATGATAATATGAACATATATCTAAAATTGTGGAATTTTAGGGGAAGTGGTTCCCACTAAAAATCACAATAAATCATTAGAAGGGTGAAATAATGTCATACAGACCTGGGAGTTGGACTGGCCTGTGCTGTGTAAAATATGTAATCTGCCTATGTAATTTGAAAAGGTGCCACAATTGTAAAAAGGAGCCATTTATGTCATAATTGATTTTGTGCAAAAATGACTGTGGGATGGCTTTGTACTTCATTAAACACAACCCCATGAACTGAGTCCCCTCCTGGAGGAGGCGACCAACATAAGACTGACCTATCTGGTTCTTCAGGGTAGGTCTATCTTAGTTCTGCCCAACAATAAATCACCCGCTTTATATAAATGGGGGAAGTTCACAGGGACAGGACACTCTCTTCTGAATTTTCCAGCGCCTGCGTATCCAGATATTCCACATTCACTTTACAAGATTCCAGACTTTACTGCCAGGCTAGAGCATATCTGACCCTATACAGGCAGGACCATTGATCCAGAAACCCCACTAAAAATCCCAATAACTAGGGGGAAAAGCATTGTTACCCTTTTGGGAGTATCCTGTGACCTGACCAGCTTTTTGCCCCTCTACCTGCATGCCAGCTGTGTCCTTGCTATCCAGTGACCAGACAGGCCCAGCAGTTTGCTGTTAGGAGAGCCCGCCCTGCTGTGACCAGAGCCTTTGAGTCCAGAAACCTGGTTGGCTGCCCCAAATCCTAAGCTCAAGTGCAGATTGTGAGTATTTCCCCATCCCATAGCCACACATAGCCTACCCAATCTTCATACTTTGTATTTGTTCCACTCTTTAAGTAATCCTATCCATACCCTGGTAACTTGTTTAAAACTGTCTGAATTCTCTGTGCATCCTGTTCTCGATCTCTAAGTGTTAGCGCCATTGTTCTACTCATCTCTGTCTTGAATAGATCCTTAGTTATATTTGGAATAATTTAAGTAATTCCCACATAGAGCTGAACGCGGGGTGAAAAGGTTAATATTGCAAATTAACCTTGGAGTGTACCGTGTATTTCTTTAACAATCTAGTCTTGATAATCTTGTTTAAGTAAAACTTGTCCCTTCTTTCCAAACGCACTTTCTCCGTTAACTGCGTATATATTCCCAAAACCAAATTTCCTTCCACATTGAAAATCTCATCCAGTTATTCAGCTAGAGCCACTATTTCACTTTTATATTATCCCTGTGATATGCATCTATCACCCAGCCTAAAAGCCACATTCCGATTCTGGCTATTTCACCCATTTTTTTTTAAAAAAACGTTTTGACATTTAAAACTGCAAAAAGTGGAAATTGCAATTTATCAACTTGTGATTTTGGCTGCATTGTGTTCTTACTGTCAAGTTGCTTTCTGAACTATATGTCCTTTGTTGATACCTTGCCTTGCAGTTGCTAGTGATATTACATTCCTGATACTGTGATAAATCACATTTAACTCTTTTATTCATCCGCACGTTTAAATTATTTACCATTCCAGAGTGTCATTTTATGCAATTGCAAGGGGTTTTTAAAATCCTCTTGCCTCTTATTTTGTGAGGGAAGGTCAGATTTTAATTCTGTTGGCTGCCTAGTATCCCTGATTCTATTCACTCAAAATTCTATTAATAGGGGTTTGAGGGAGCATTGCAGGGGGAGATCCTAACTCAGGGGCTATCTACCCAAACAGTAAAAATGTTCCTATTCATCTGTGCTTTGTATATGTTATAACAGCAGGTCAAACTAAGTGTATTTCATCATTTATTCTGTAATTATCACCTCATTGGTGATTGCTGCCCAATTTTAAAATTGTGTGATCTCATTTGAATTTTAAAATAAATAAATATTGTATTCCCATCTACTGGCCTGGTTCATGGTCCATTGTGAACCGGGGTATTTGTTAAAGGGGTTGTGAGACGGGTTGGGTGCTCAATCCGAATTCGTAGAAAATAAAGAAAAAGTATTCTAATTGAGCTCTACATCATAGGCTAAGGACAAGAGTCCTGGTCCGGTGTGTGATGCCCGATTGGAATCCTTTACACTACACACTGTAGTGTACAATCCTGACCATAAGCTTCTTGGATCGAAAGAATAGAAGAAGGACTCACCTTTCCTTAGAGGACTCATATCACCCCAGGAGAAAAAGAAACTGCATTGGCTCTGGAATCTTTAACTGGTTTAGCACATGTGAAGAATGACGATCCAAACATCACAAGTCTGTCCCAAGCTGTTTTGAGACAGGTTATGTTGTCACATTTTGTATTGCACTGCATTGCTCTGGCTTGACCACTTTGTACCAAATTCAGCGCAGTGGAAAGTGCCCAAAAGTAGGCCACAATGCTCTTGATCCCTATAAAGAACATATTAAGGTATGCAAAGTGGTACTGCCACCCATGCATTATTATATGGGCCATAGTGACATTTTAGACCCATCTACATTTTTTTAATGAAACACACGTGATCTTGAAATGTGCTACTTTGAGGATTAACTGCATGCCCCTGTCTTCATTCCCAGACTGCTTCCTTAAACCAAATGTCAGTATTTGCTGTGTATTTAATTACAGTGCTGGCTTGCTACTCCTTTTAATAGTGTGTTTGTATTTCTACCGTGATTAAAGATGCATATTATTTTGTAGGTCATTGATTGCGGCACTTTCTTTACTTTGGTATCTCAGTACTATTGGTGTCTGGATGCTTCGTGCTGGCTCACACATCCCTGAGGAGTACAGCTGGTCCTCAGCCCCAGGTAACTTAAATAGGTGACAGAGACATATCATGCATATTGCGCCTGTGTCACCTTCAAGATTGAGCTCAGTGTTGGTTTAGTAGCACTGTGAGGCAGAGTAGGGGGACTAGAAACTACTGCTAATTCCTGTACTCCTGCATTGAATTAGTCATTTTGTGATACTAACGTGTTACATTATTTTGAATTCAGCTGTAATGGTGTTGCTTATGTGATGGCATCCAAAATGTAACTGGATTTAGTTTGTGTGATGTTGTGCTCGCATGTGAACTGGGCAGTATTATTTGTCCTGGGAGGCGTTTATGCAGCATCCAGGACAAAGAATGGTAAGCATTGTTTCAGAGTTGGTGATATGATATGAGAAGTCATGTGTTACGCGCCTGTACATCAGTGTTTCTAGGAGCGACAAGACAAGTGAGGGAGGACAGAGGGAGGACAAGAAAAACGATCTTATTAGTCCTTCAGATCGTGTAAGTGTGGGGGCAACTGAATCGGGGGAGTGCATTCAGGGCAGCGTGGCTCTGGTTAAGTGCGAAGAGGCAGTGGACTGTAGGGGTTACAGGTACAGCCGCCTAAAAAGCATTGTAGTCCCGAAGACAGTGCAGGGGAGACGGATCATGGAGGAGCCTTGTACCCAGTGTTAGTTAAGATTTGCACAGAACTGGTAAATCTTTCTTTCCTGGTTCAACCCCAGAACTTTATGCTTTATTAGTGGGATATTTTACATTACTACCTCAGTGAGTGGGAACCTTTTTCCACACTCACATAATCTTTAACTCTTTTTATGGGTGTCATTTTTAAGACTCTCCATAGTGTCTTTTTAAAGTTATCATCTTTAACAACTTATTGGCAATAAGTGCCTGTTGTTGCTGGGATGCCCTAGGTGCTCCCCTTTTAACTTTCTTGTGCTAACCTTGAGTGAACTACAGTTCCCAAGGGTAGAAAGGATCTTTGGATCCGATTTACATTTTATTTAGTGAAACCAGCGCACCCCACCTTAAGTGGAATACTGGGGAGATTCAACGTATCCCCTTTCACACTAAAACTGTAACCATTCTGTTACAGTGACATGCTTACCTTCAATGGCTGGTGGCATTGGTACCTTATATTAATTTGGTGCACCTTTAGTGCAGGCTGTGTTCACAGCTGCAGTAAAGGGACCTATGGGTGTCAATTTGTAACAAAATGGCCCCTGTCTTCTTTTTTTTGACATTTTTGTGTTTCTTGTTGTTTCTTGTCCTTCCTATTAGGCAGAATCATATGCAGTACCCTTTGAGAACACCACACACAATTAAGACTACAAGTGACAGTACAAACTCACCTTTGGTACAAGCCTGTACTACACAGTAAAGTGGTAGCGATGGCTGTGCTGCCAGACTTATCTTAAGAGTAAAGTGAGCAGTATCAATAGTTAAACAAAGGACAGCAATTACTATTGAAACAAACACTGACTCAAGGATTGTTGAGTAAAAGAATATACATTTATTTACACATCAGTTATAAAACATTTCACTATTATCAAGCAGTTGAAAAATCAGAATCTTAATACACTAAACCACACCCTGGACAAGTTAAGCTCAAAACGAAGTGTGAGCAAAATGGCACTCCAGTAATATAAAAGAGAGGGAAAGACAAAGTTAGACAAAAGTTGAGCAGCACCAACAAATAAGTAAGCAGGGCAATCTAAAAAACTACAGTGAGGAAATCAAATCAAGGGGCCCGGGCCAAAGTCAATGGACCAAAATCTTTGCAGAGGATCACACAGTTCAGGGTAGTTTGCGGTTAAGTCTTTGCCAAGAGTTCGGAACGAAATTGGTTGGACGAAAAGTTACTTTAAAGAATAGAGAAGGACAAGCCCTCGGATTGGCGAAAAATATTTCAAACACTTTCACCGCAGTTGGACAAAACGAACAGCCAGGTTAGCACAGTACCTTTAGAGCAGAAGAATGCTGCAGCTGAGGCCGATGTTCCTGGTAGGTCCTGCAGGCTCACTGTTCCTGAAGCGACTGTCAGACTGACAAGAAGGAGGAAGACTGGAGGGTCCTGCACTGCCCAGGGAAGAAACCAGCAGCAGAGCAAAGCGATGAATAAAGGGTGCGCTCCTTAAAACCCAAGCAGGGTCCGATCCTCCTGGCTATCTGGTTCACTGTAGCTGTGCACAGCAAATTCGACCAGAGGAGGGAGGCCTGGCTTACAGTTTGGCGAACTGGTTGTTCCCACCAGCTTGCATCATCCATCGCATATATGCCTGACAATCTGTGACTAAGAGCCCTCCTGGCACATGTCTGTAATCTTAAACCTGTGTATTGCCTTATGGGCTGCAAGTGCGCTTAACAAATGCAAATAAATAAATAAATAAATAAATAAATAAATACATAAATAAGAGAAGATTCCTTGCAGATCTTCCCTGTCGTCAAAGTTTGGAGATTCACACCCGCAGCAGGGCTTCACCGGGAGGTTCAGTCATGGTAGAGGTCCCTCTTCTGTCAGCTTCAATTTGGTTCTCTCGATCCAGTGGCGACTATGCCTTCTTAGTCCCAGAGACCTGCTTTATATGCCGTTTTTCGCCATTCACACAGCATGGCTGTCAATCACACAGCAGGGTGGCTGTCCTGGTGGGACAGTCACCTAGCCAATCAAACAGGAGTGGGACTTGGGTTAACAAGGGAACCCATGGCAGGTGTCCTAAAACCCCTCCCTCACATCCTGCCTACCCAGACTTTCAGGCGCCTAAGGAGGGCTTCTGTGCAGAAGCCCGCCAAAGGTCGGTGAACAAAGGAACCAAACCTGGTTTGGCGCGCAGAGTAAAGCACGAAAAAGACCTTTACAAAAAGAAATGGTGAATAAACCCAGCTGGAACCAAATAAAAGTAAATGTGGTTGAGGGGATTTAAGTTTGAGGCAACTAAGTTAGCCTAAAACAATACCAAGGCTATTTAAATAATTGCAGTAGGAAAAATAGGGTAGATACCACTGCCACCAGCCAAATCTTAATGAAAAGGGAACGAAACAATGTTCTATGAGAGACAGACAAAAGGGGATAACTATTAACCCTTTCTAGTAATCTATATAAGATAGTTTGTACCGAGTCTGTGGTTTTAAAAAGACTAATAAAGTAAATGGCAATTTTCATGTTCTGGGGGACAGTAGTCAGTCCCAGAAAATGGAGTCTGAGTTGGGAAGTCTAAAAAGACAAACCTGTGTCACTGCACTAAAGGTGCTGTGTAACACACAGTAAATAGATTATGCCTATGGAGTAGGTGAGGCTCCCCGCCCAGGCTCCAGTCTGTCTGTGAGAGCAGGAAGTGAGGGAGGAGTCCAAAACTCCCCAGCCCTTTTTCTTATGCCTTGCTTGAATGGGGACAAATCCCAGTGGGGGGCTGGCTGTCCTGATTGGACAACCAGACCGCTCCTTCTTGTAAAATGCAGGGAGAGAATGCAGAGGTTGTGCTGTAATTCCTGATAAATACTGCAAACCTGGAATCTGAAGATATGTCGACCACTGGAACGTAAACCAAAGAGGATGACGAAGGAAAAGCAGTGGAAATGATTTCCAGTGACCAGAGAGCCTGCTGTGTAACCGGAGCCTGCTGTAAGCCCTTCCTTCCAATCGACCTGGGACCGAAAATGATGACCCTGACCCAGAGCCGGGTGAGACCCACTAGACTCAGGAACACCTGCATTTTGAGCCATTACACGTGTTACTGTGACCTTGCGTTGTTGCAATACCCAATACCCTGCGACCTCAAGCCATCGTGTGGTGCACGGTCTTCTGAATTCTGAATCTCGCTGAAACTTTGTGGGCATCTTGGCGGATTGCCAAAAACCCAAATCAAGTCCAAAATCTCCCCTCAAAAGAGTGCTGGACGTTTGTAACGATGAGAATTCTCCTGTGCTCTTTGAAAAGGCGCCAAGTACGCAGAACCACATTCAGCCACAAGGTAAACCTTGCCTAGAGCCTTCTTCATCGATCCCTGCTGCAAAGTCCCTTCTGAGGTCTTGTTTTCAGTCTCCACAACAAGGAATCCACTGACCAGGTATTTGGCTGCAGGCCCCGAAGTTCCCCTGCTGCAAAAACTTCTTCAATGCTGAGGTACTGTGCTGGCTTTGGTATGTACTTACCTTAAGCCTGTTAGGATTTCTGTGTAGCTATGTGGTGTTTTCTGTGATTGGGATTTCCCTCGTCCAGTACACCCAGTCCCACTGCTAGAATCCTCCTGGGGTGTCTTCTGCGAAGCCCCTCGACCCTCTTCTAACTCTAAAGTGAAATACTTACCTGTTTGCTCAGTTTTCCTAAGGAACTCTGACTTTTGCTACTAAAGAACCTACTTTGACACTGCCTGTTTGTCACTAGTCCTAATGACCCCCTTCTGCCACTGAGAACATTCATGCTCCAAGAATAAGGGAAAGACAGTCAAGAGATTGGGACTTCCGACTAGAAAAGAAAATACGCGTTTTAAATGTTACTTACTTGTAAAGAGTCGGTTGGTAACTGTAATTCAAAGAGTGAACAGTTACAGAAGTTCTTACTGATCTTGAATGTGTGATGCACTATTCTTAAAAGTATGGTTAACATATTTTCTTCCTTGGCCACTTTTTTGTCAGTCTAACAGAAAGTAGATTTGAAGGTGTTTGACTCTCTTGTGATTAGGATGTGCCCCTTCCCAAAAGTAAAGTGTTGGTATTCCTAGATTAGTTGTAATGAGGATAATTGTATGAGTGTCCCCCAACTTGGTCTTGCTTCCCCTGACTTGCTTCTAGCCTGTCCAGAATCAGTCTACATTAAGTTGTTGCCTACCTAGATTAACCATTCAGTAAAGTGTAACATTGGGGTTTACTTTCCCCCTCCATTGTGAGGTTAAACAGAGTATGTGGGTTTTACATACCTTGTGTTAACTGTGTGCCATCCAAAATAAGTTAAAATAATTACTGCTTACCTCAATCTGGGGTTCCCTGATTTCAAAAGCACCTGTAATTGTATATTACATCCTTAGGTTTTACTCACCTAGTATATCTGTGTGTTATGACAAAAGTAGTTATAGGTTTTTACAGCACCTAGAATAAGTGTTTCACTATTCACTAAAAGTATATTGTCCAGTTGACTGATTAAGTGATTTGTGCTAAGAATCATTATACAACTGGAAGGCTATACTGCCCTTGCATTACTGAATGTCATTATAAAAAGTAACCATTGTTTTTTACTCCCCAAGAATAGGCTTGACCTATACTAAATGTGTATGAAAAGGTTTGATTTCCCTAGAACTGCTGTTAGGTACTTCAAATAAGGTCTATACTTGGATCTGTGTACTTTCAAGTATAGTGTTGTGGTTTTATATTGTGATTTCATATAATGTGTTAGTACTTACTTACCCCCTAGATTTATCTGGGCCGACCTGTATTTAATAAATCCTTTATTTTTACAACACAAAGTGTTTCTGTGTTTCTTTGGATCATTTGTATGACAATTTCATTTGTACTGATTCTACAGCCCTCTCTCCCTCCTAAGATAAGCCTGGTTGCTCTGTCTACGCTATCATATACTCAGGTGGTACAGCCTTATACTAAGAGTGGAGTCTTGTACTGCCTCAGTTGAATGGTTTTACTAAGCCCTTAGTTGCACTTCAGAAAAACTGTCATAACACCCAGTGAGGCAATGGGGGGAGTCAAGCAACACGTCGTCTCAGCAGACATGCAGGTCAGCAAGGGAGGGAGAGAGAGAAAGCAGAGGAGAAAAGGAAGGTTTTGAGCTGATTCCAGAACTTCAGGTGATCCGGCTCAATTTTGAGAGGGGCAGAGGGAGCCAACTGCAGAGGAGAGAGATCTACCACCCACTGTGTGCCAGGAGAAGTGTCTGACCCTCAGAGATTTGGAGCTAGCTGAGTGAAGGGCTCAAGAAGGAAGGTATTTTGGAATACAGAGTTGGATGTAGTGCAGTACCCAGACCCAGAAGGACTTGTAGACGATGTAGAGCATCTTGAACTTGATCCTTGCAGCAACCGGGAGCCAATGGAAAGATTTCAGTGCTGGAGAGATATGGTCCCTGGTCTTGAGGCCAAGGATAAGTCAACATCATCATCATCATTACAACTTTATTCTGATGTAAGGCCCTGAAAGTAGATACAGCACAAGTAACTTCAACAAAAGCATTCAGAACATTTACAGATGGGTTACAGAGCAATTTGTGGCCAATACTACCTCCCACCAGACTAAGCACAGCTGCATTTGGCCCACTATCCCCAATCCGTGTCGCAGGTCCACCAACTTCTAGCTTCCATCGTACTTGATATTTCTTTTAACCCAGTTTAATAACAACTCCTCTGGGGCCATCTCCCCAGTGGCAACGCATTTGCCCCCGATATTACAGAGTTGTAGGAAATGACAACAGGCCAAGAATCTATTTTGAAGTCAGGGTAAGAACTAATTCGAATTGAGCCATTGGTTGATCGAGCACTTTTTGTGATAATGCCCAAAATTCTACCAACTATACCCCGGTCCCAGAAGTCCACCCACATGAAATCATAGACATTCTACCCCTGGTATTGGAGTCTGGTACAGTTTGAAATGCTCTTTTGGGATACAAAGAAACAGCCATGAACGATGCGTAGCCAGTGCAGGCATTTATTTAACAACGCTTCCCTAGATTTGTATTGATTTTTGGAGATTTGATGCAAATATGCTGTGTCTCTCCTTGGACCAATCCCAGGATGTAATCTCTGGGCTGTACTGCAGGACAAATAGATGGAGTTATTTTGCACCATGGAATCAACGTGATTTGTTGGATTTTGGTTGGATTCTCTGAACCTGGGCTATTTCCCTACACATAGGCTATTCAGACCCAGATACCTTTTTGCTCAAAAATTGTGAATCCAGCCCAATGGTCTCAGTCCCGTCTCGGCCCATTGGCTGCTTAATATGGGCTTCTAAAATCCCGGTGAGATCTCCCCTTACACAAACTATGCCCATCTCCATTCACTCAGAAATCGTGGCACATTTGGCATATGCCGAGGTGGCCAATGTTGGCACCCGCATTGCAGAATGAAGCCCCATACCAACACTGTCATCTTATTTTCCCCGGGGGGACCACCTCCCTCCTGGGCCTGTATGAGAGGCAATACTAGCCTCTTCACTTTGGAAAGTTAAAGCAAAACTGACCCACAGTCACAAGCACAGGATTTGCAGATTTCCTCATAAATCGGGATGTGGGTGATCAGGGTGCCTGGAACAGGTGTATTGGGTGCGTGAATTACTGAAGACCTGGGTAAAGGTTTTTCCAGTGTGTGTCAGTCGTTGGTCAGAGTGTGGGCGGGGGGCTGTTTTTGAGTACTGTTGCAATTTTTTCACTCTGTTTGACCTCCATAGATTCAAAAGGGTCTGGACCATGGAGTATGTTCGTTTTAAGCTTCATTGGCAGGGAATCAATGTCCAACGGCGCCAACTTATTGATGTTCATGTTCAAACTAGGACCCATTATAGGTGGAATAATGATATCATTGACATTTGGGGACAGTTCGTCTTTTGGATCAGTCCGCCAAGCATTTCCGGTCATCCCGTACATCGTCCCATACATCACCGCTTCCCCTAAAAAAATGTAATTTATGTTTGGGGTGGTAGTACCAGGTATTGTACCATTTCCATCCAGAGCTCCTGGTGGTGCATCATACTCTATTTCAATTTTGGGTGCTAGATTAATCAAGTTTGTTGTGTCTACTATGCAATTGCTCCCAGAAGCATCATTATTCACAGCATCCATACCTAAAATCTGATTTATTTCCCTAATCAGAGAATATACTTCCCCTGTGATTTTTTTTATCAGCCAGGGGGAGTTTTCTTCCAGAGCATACATCTGGCCCTGCTACCAGTTTGCGTTTCACTAGCAATATCTTTCTTTTGGGGCCTTCTTGCTTCAACCCCACAATGGTGCAGCTGCCTGGCTCAGAGTCAGTAATCTTGGTGCTGCAGTTAGAGCTTCTCACCTGTGGGTTCATATCTCCTGAAACAGCCTTCATAGTTAGGCACATCCTAGACTAGTAGCACAACCTCCTCCAAGAACTCCCTTCAGGACGCCAAACTCCTGTGCCCTTCCTCCCACGGGCTTCACCATGCGGGAGAGGCAGGGAGTGAAGTATGTTTGGAGGTGTGGTTGGAGGCATGTCCCCATGAAGCTTCCATCTTCCCTCTGCAGAGGTGGCTAGGTCTGGTTGACAGATCACCAAACTCTCGCGCCATTTCTCCCGCAGGCTTCACCCTGCTGGGGGAGGGTGGGACGGAAGTATGTTTGGGAGTCTGGTTGGAGGCGTGGCCCCATGGAGTTTCCTGCTTCCCGCTTTGGCTGTGGCTGGGTAGGGTGGACAGAGCGCCAAACTCCTCACCCTTCCTCCCACGGGCTAAGGATAAGTCTTGTAGTCCTGTTCTGGATTAGTTGTAGGGGGTGGAGAGGAGAGGAAGGCAGATTGAGAAAGCGTAGTCCAGCCTAGATTGATCCAGGGCTTTGGAGACAGTGAGCTTCTGGAGGAAAGTGAGAAAAGGAAGAATTCCTCTGAGGAGGTGCAGATGGTAGTGGGCCTTCTTGGCAAGGTCCATCATGTGAGGAGAGAAGAAGAGAGTGCACTCGAAGATGACACCAAGGTTTTTTGCCTCACAGGAAGGTGAAGGAAGAGGGCCCAGGGAGGGCAGCCAGAGTGAGAGAGGGAAAGAGAGAGCAGCGGTCCCAATCAGATGGATCTATGTCTCACTGGCCGCAAGGCTGAGATTGTTGGAGGCACACCAATCCTGATTCATGGATAGACAATCATGAATGAGCAAGAGAGGAAATGAGCCTGGGGGAGCCTGAAGGAGAGCTGAGTGTCATCTGTGTAACACTAAAAGTTAGAGGAGAAGGTAGAGATCAGGAGGGCCAAAGGAGCAACGTAGACATTGAAGAGCCTGGGTAAGAGGGTAGAGCCCTGGGGAACACCGCAAGTCGAGAGAGAGAGGTGGTGGAGAGAAAGGACCCAGTTGGACCTCGGAGGGTCAGTCCAGGAGGAAGGAGGACAACCACTCCAGGGCCTGATCCGTAATGCCCAGGTTCTTGATTGATCAGGATGTTGTGATTGACCATGTCGAAAGCATAGGAAAGGTTAAGGAGGATGAGGACAGAAGAAAGGCTGGATTCAAGATTAGAGAGCAGATCCTCACAGGTGTTCAGGAGAGCCGTTTCTGTGCTTCTGGCTGCTCTGAAGCCAGACTGATGCCCATGGAGACAACCAACAGATTCAGTGTGGAGAGTAAGCTGGGAGATGGCAAGATTTTCAGGAAAGGAGTGATTGAAATGGGGTGATAGTTTGCAGAGCAGGTAGGATTCTCAGAAGGCTTTTTGAGGAAGGGGTGCACTGTCATGATTCCTGCCCCTCATGTCCCCATCCCTCCAAGATGTCAGGCTGGAGCCAGGCCATGATCACCTACATGGCCCTCAAGTGCCTCTCCATCCCTCCAAAGACCCACTTGGAGTCAGACTTGGCACTTGTGACACCAGACTCACTCACTCCCATAGTATAATATTGGGGATTGGACTTGTAGTGCATTGATGGGGACAAAATGGATGCCCCCACATATTTCGGTTCCCAGAACTGCATGTGCGGTCTAATCTTTTGGGTGTGGTTCAGCCCAGAGACACCTGGGATACCCAGAGACTATTTAAGCCACACTCAGGCTGAGAAACATGCTTTGCGTTTTCTGCACCTGCAGCGTGACACTCACTGTGTTCGGATCGGTCTCCAGTAGGCCTGCATCTTTCTTCTGCGCTCAGCTCCTGCAAGAACACTGTTAGGAACAGCCTTACTTTGCGGCACTTCTGCCCATCATTCATCGCTCCTTCTGTTCTGCGGGCATCTTTGGCGGTGTCATTCCCATCCCGGCACGCCGCTTCCTAAAGAAAAGGGAAAAGAACAGAAAAAAGGCATTAGTAAGCATTCTGCAAATCGTCGCTTATTTTTAAATACTGTACGAGCTTCAAACGCTTACCTGAATCACAGCCGCTCTGGGGGAACTCTGTCTCTGGAACTTCTCATCCATCTGCAAGAGGAAAAATACACTCCAGGTTAGCGTGGAAACATCTGAGGCGCCGCATACCGCGCTTACCCACCGCATTTGTTCTTCATAACCGGCATCCATGCTGAAAACATTGCGGCACCTAAAAGACACAGAAAAAGAACTCAGTTCAATGCAAATACGAAAGGGGTGCATCGCACATTGCGCTCTCACACACCTTCAGCGCTACTCATCTCAGCAGCACGCTGCCTTTCCCGGACACCGGCCATCATCTAAGGAAGGAAAGGAACGAAGTTAGAGAACTGTTCAAAAGACTCATTATACTTACCTGTCGGACTCTTGCCAGTGAAGTAACTAGGCAGCAACGTGCCTGCCTAAATCAATGCGCCCAGCGCTGAAAGCAGGACGGAGAGCACACTATCCAAGAAACCAAAGTGGGCTGTGGATCAAAGGGAAGGGTTGGACCCCGGGGAAGAAGGGGTTCAAGCACAAAGAGACAATAGGGAGTAAAACTCTACCAATCCTGTGTTTCAGGCCCAGTCTCCAGTCGAATAGCCTCCAGAGAAGGGTTTGAGGTCGTAAGAGGTCAGAACAGGCTGAGTGACGTCCCCGTGGATACCAGGTGAGCGTTACATGCACAAGAGAGTGCTTGAAGACAAAGGGGAAAGATCCAGTGGTGAATGAGTGATTGCATAAATTGGCCAAGGCTGGAGCGAGGGTATCAATGTAGTTCTTGATGGTTCTGGAGGAGCAGAGGAGCACCTGTTTGGATGACACTTTCATAGATCAGACTTGACTCCAAACATCATCAGGTGTCATCAGAGAAGAATAGTAGACAGGAGAAGGAGAGGGAGAGGCGCCCAGAGGGGGGCCGAGAGAAGTAGAGGGAGGGGAGGAGGAGAGCGAGGAAAGGATGTCCTGAGTTTAAGTGGTGAAGTGAGAAGCCAGTCCCGTACAAAGGGCCTCAGAGGGAACAGGAGAGGTGGAGATTGCAGAAGGATTGGCCAGCTCCTTACCGATTTTAAAGAGTTCAACAGTGTTGTTAGAGGATGCTGAGATGCAGGCTTGCATGTGTATTCTCTTCTTGGACAGGAGAGAGAGTCTGTATTGCCTTCGCAACAGGCGGCAGGCCAGTTTGTCAGAGGTGCGCCCAAAGCAGTCCACTTCCTCTCAACCACCCTGCACTAGCGTTTCAGGGCAGTAAGGTTGGTGTCAAACCAAAAGTTGCACTTGGAGGTAGGTTTCAGATGGATTTTCATGACAGGGGCAATGATGTCCAGTGTGTTAGAGATAGAAAGATGCAAGTTAGGGAGGGCTGTGTCAGAGTGAGTCAGTTGCATGAGTAGGAGCAGCAGAGAAAGTAGATGCAAAGGTATCCACTCATACATGCTTCATGGGTCGAATGACCAAGAACGCAGTTGGCAGTGCTGGGGATGGGCTTTGCCTGTGGCACAGAGAGTTTCAAGTGAGAGGAAAGCAGAACGTGTTCGGTGCAAGAGAGAGGAATGGTGAGAGTATTAGAGAGGGGGATGTTTGAGGAGATCAAAAGATCCAAGTTGTGTCTGGAAGAGTATGTCGGACCCGGACCAGAGGGTAGAACGGAGAGAGACAGAGTGTTGCAGAGGTTGTGCAAGATCACAGAGGAGGGATTAGAAGCATCTAGGTGGATGTTGAGTTCTTTGAGGAGGAGAAGTTGAGAGGTAGAGGCAAGGAGAGAAGAGAAGAAGTCAGCCCCATCTGAGAGGAAGAGGGTGACCTTTCGAGGTGGCCTATAGATGGTGGCTACAGTCATAGAGAGGCCAGGAGAGACCAGACATTCAAAGGAGAAGTAGGCCTGGATAGGAATGACAGAAGCAGTGACCCACTCTGGAAAGACCAGAGCTACTCCACCTCCGTGATGGTTGGTGCTGGGTTCAGAGAGTATCCTGTCGCTATGAGGGAGGAGAGTGTCAGAACTTGTTAAAGAGGCATGTCTCGTGAGAGCGAGGACATCTAGGTCAAGTTCTTCGAGGAGGTTGCAGATGTCCGAGAAGTGTTTGACAGCAGAGCGAGAGTTGAGAGTAGCGACATGAACCAAGTTGCCACATTTGAAAGACTTCTGTGGTGGAGTACTGGCTAGACGTATGCCCTGTGGATGTGGTACAGGGGCCTGAGAGTGGCCAGAGGTGGTAGAAGGAGGTGGCATAGTAGCCAGAGAGGAGGGTGCCAGAGAAGCAGCAGAAGAAAGAGGTGACAGAGGAACCAGAGATGTGCTAACAGAAGAAGGAAGGAAGTTAATAAGATGCGGGAGGCGCTTATCGAAAAGGAGGATATCAGGCTGAGGGCCCTGGACCAAGACAATGCCATTCAGATAGACATTAGTGATGGTCTTGGAGGAGTTGAAGGAGACCAAGAGGATCTCATACCAAGTGTCACCATTAATGGGAGAGGAGGAGAAAGGAGAGAGAAAAGAGACCATATGAGGATGTCCGTTTTGGTTTTGTGAAGGTTTTACATACACACGAGGACATAGAGTTTATACATTCGTTTTAGTAGTGGATTCATCATAGAGCCCAGCAGCCTGAGAAAACATACTTTGTGCATAGTAATTTGATGCTTTCTGCAAAAGGTTTTGGGGAAACAAAGATGGCAGCCATTTGAAGGATATGAGGGGCAAAGTACTACAGTGATTGGCATCTGATACACATGGGTTTCGGTTTGAATGTGTGTAAGAAGTAGGGTATGCAATGTTGAAGTGAATGGCACAAAAATAGGTCCACTCTACTGGGTAGCTGTTGTTTGGGTTGGTGGAGGTTATATGTAATATGTTTCTTTTGGTAGGTGAGGTTTGTATTGAGGTTTTCTATAAGGACATATGGCTGAAGACATACATGTCCACATTTTTAGTGTATGGATCTTCTAGAAATTTAGAACAGCCAAAGTATGTGATGCTAAAATTGGTTATTGTGCCATTAAAAGTGAATTTTGGAAATGGAAATTCAATGTTAGCTAGTTATCGACAGCGTGTTACTTATTATTTTTGTTTTGTCAGCAAACACTGAATCAGCCCATCAAAAGAACTGTATTGCAACAAGACTGTTATCAAAGCACACCAGCTACATGTGTTTCAATTTGGCAAACCATGTGTTGCCCATCAAAGCTGCCAACATTCATACCAAACGGTAAGGTAAAAACAACAAATCCCTAAAGAGTATGCCTGGTACATTCTGAACATTGCAAGTATGCAGAGACTACTGGAAAACAGTGAAATTAACCCCAGGTTAGATTAGATAGGTATACCCATGGCATATGCTTAGTATGTGTGCCTGTAATCATGGCTAGTCCCCTTTATCCCCCATTTCTCTTAACACTATTCCTATACATTTCTTCTTGTTATTCAACATAAATGACATGTTTGTTCTTGCAGACATTCATTGTACTTTCCTAATTTACCTACATTCAGGTTAACATTACATTTTCGGGGTCACTGCATGGATACTCGTCTACAACTACCTTATGTTTTGTAATCCAATTCACTAAGTACCAGGCCTGCCTTAGCTTGGTGAGGTACATTCCTAGGTGCTGAACACAATGCCTGGAGAGGGTCCTTCAGAAATTGGGAAACAGTTGTGTTCTCAAAAGGCATTGCCTTTGAAATGTGAACATATTTCGCAGGATCTATATATTACATCCATTTTGTCAGCCGCTTTTCCAATAGCATAGCATACTGTGCAGGCTTCCCACTAGCTCACCTAAAGAGACCATTAACAGATTGTATCTCCCAATACCTCCTGAATCACTCAACTGAACCACATTAGAATGACCAAACAATGGTTCGAGAAACAGGACTCACCAAATGGCCCAACACCCTTGTCTACATGTACACCAAAAGCCATCAAACTAACCATAAGGCTGGACCCTGAAGAAACAATGCCTGTTACTCTGTTCATATTTAGACCCTCAACAAGATCCACCAAAACTGAACTTTTAGATGCAACGGCAAGTGTTTGCACTAAGTTTTCTCTTAATCTGCAGACTTCCCTCCTAGAGTCCACCCTGTCCATGGATCATGAACTTCTAACTATACTTGGAGATTTGAAGATCTGGCTTGAGAAAGAAGATAAATGGCCTCATTACTAGTGTGCGAGTTCGGTAATAATGGTGCCGGTAAGCCTACCAGAACTGTTGTTACCGGACCGGCACACTGAGAGTCTGCAAGCGGCTGGGCACCTGCTTGTGACTTACATGGAAGCACAGCACTGTTGCACATGGTGCCGGTGCTTGCATGCTCCTCATTCCTATTGAGTCCTGTGGGACTCAAATGGGAATGGGGATTACCTTTTCTGGCGCCTGACTTCCCTTAATGCCGGGGCTGTAATGCCCCAGTAAATCCGGCAAGCCAGGTGTCGGAAAATCTTGCAAGTCCGACGGCAGCCTGCCGGTTTTACCGGCATGGCTACCGCCAGACTTGTAATGACACCCAATGTTATTGCAAAGTCACATGGAGTAATCCTTGCTGCACTAGACCTCAAACAACAGAAGGTCAAGGGTCCCACCCACATAGCTGGACCCACTCTGGGTGGCACTTCCTGCAATGAACATGTAGCCATGTCTCCTCCTCCTCCTCACTGCTCATGGGGAGATTGCTTATCAAAATTTAAATTCAAATTCAAATTTATTTCGGTCATGATCATGAAAACACATGCAAACACAACACATAAAACATATATTAATAACTCATATTCAATAAATACCCCATACTGCATGAACATAAACATTGTACGCTACTTTTCTATTCACACTTCCAACATTTTAAAGAATTACACATATATATCCATCTCCAGTTTAATATTGAATAATCATTCTTAAATACACCTGCCAGGCTAGCCCCGGCCATGACAGGCATATTTCAACTAACTGGCCACAGCAAAAATGTCATCTGTATGCGAAGGGTTTTTGCATAAATCTGAGGTCTTTGCAAGAATCCTTAGTTGATGGTTATTAAGACAAGTTTTCCATTTACGCACCTCATATCTTCGTATGCTGGACATAAAAACATAAAATGCCCCAATGATTTCTTGCTATTTTTACATGCCAGGCATGTCAGAATTCAAAGGCTTTCATGATTTTAAAATTGTGGCTGTTGGTAAAATGTCCGGCCGGAATTTGATTAATAAAGTATTTATGTCAGAAGAATGCATTTCGTTTAAATAGCTCTCATAGACAGGGTTTGTTTTTACCTTAAGATAGTAACTCATGGCTTCCATATGTATTAATCGAAGATCACTCCTCGGCGAATTGATGCTATGCGATATCATCTTTTCGATGTGTTTTTTTTTTGTGATGGACGCTGATTGTTGCCAGACCTCTGAAAGCCTATCTTGATCAATGCTTTCCTCATATGTTCATATCATGGTAATAATGTATTCCCTTCGTTGTCTTGTATCAAGCCTGGCTTAATTTTATTTTTATAGGTCTGGGCGAATCCATAATTGAAATCAATAGAAAATCGGTTTCAAGTTTACCTGTTTGCCAAACTTTGCCAAACAGAATGGTCCTAGAAAGGCCAACTAACCCTTTAAAAAAATAAATGACTATGAACCATAAGACTATATGAGTACTAGATTGTCCCCATATTTCTGTGCCATATCATGATGCCTGCCTTGCTTTCGGCTTATAACTTCGAATTGACGATTTAATAGATCTGTGCCAATTTGCTCTCGCAAATTTGACTACAGCCGAACTCTGTTTCTTAAGTGTCATATTGCATTTGTTCACATGCTCTCTCCACCATGTATTTGCTTAGAAGCACACACCCAGGTAGTCATATCAGTTGACACACTCTTGACTTAACATGTATTTCGAATTGGGGTTTAATATTTAATATAGTCTGTTTCCATGGCACACCATGGTCTTGGTCTTATTACATCATGGTCTTGGTCTTATTATAATTAATCTCCACTACTATTGCTTATATCTGCAAACAGATCAAGTTATTTCTGATGAACGTTTTCTGTCATAAAATATGGACAATAATGTCTGCATATTCTGCTCTTTCAATTGTATAGGCTATATCATTTACATACAGGTTTGGGACCAGTATTTACCCTTGTCTAACTCCATTGGCTTTCTAAACCTAGCTTAGGTTTTAGTGTACAATAACATTATCCGGACTAATATAGCTTTTCATAGCCACATTTTGGATAGAGTTATCCAAAGGTTAACCCAGGCTTCCAGGGTACACAATTGAAAGCAGATGTCAGATCCACAAACACCATAGGAATATCTTCCTAAGAGTAACATCATTAATCAGTAACAGGTATAGCCCGAAACTCTGTTAAACTGTGCATAGGCATCTTTGAAAGCCTGCTTGAAGCTGAGAGCTTGTATTATGTCTTAGGATCCATTCTTCCAGGTGAACATGAATGTGCCTTCCAAATATTTTAAAAGAAGAGTTAATTAATGATATTGAGCAGTAGTCAGATGGTATATATCTCTCACCTTTTTTTAATATATCGGCACCAATAATCAGGGATCCTCCTGCTCTTAGGTAGTTCATTAATTACCATGGTACCCACATTGACAGCTCATCTTTAAAGATGTCTTTTGGAATGCAGTCTGGATCTGGCACTTTATGTAATGTTCTGTAAGTGGTACTAGCTATCTCTTCAATAGAGAGACACAGATATGGAGCTTCCTTGATTTCAATGTACAATTGGCATAACATGGCCTATGTGTGATTCGTTCTCTATGGAGGTTATACATATTTGTAGTCAACCTTAAATTCTTTAGAGGGAATGTATGATTTTAAAGTCCTGTTGTCATTGTTCATGTTTGAAGAGAATATCTACCAGAAATCCACCCACTCTATACTTTGATTTTACTGCTAATTCTACAGACTCTCATTTATGCTATTCATATTCCTTTTTTCTTTTTAACAATCAGTATCTTGTAACCGCTACGAGCATTCCTTATTTCAATTCTATTTGTTTGTATCTATCCCATTCACAATATTGACTGATATCAATGCAGAACCAACAAAACAGCCATCAACCCTGACCAGCTTGTGGATTTAAATACACATTACCTCACCACTAGAAAGAGTGGTAGCAACCAAATCTACTGTCCCCGCAGACGAACCAACAACCACATTGGAGGCAAAACTTCACAACATTCACAACTGGATTATTTATGCATGGGACTGTATTTCCCCAAATAAACCTTATAAAAACTATATATAATAGAATCAAGCTAAGTGATTCACCTCCAACTTACACTACTGAAAAAAATATGAAAATCGTAAACAGGAGAAAATGTGGAGGAAGAAGAAGTCGACACACTATCAAATGTGTCTACCCTTAACAGCTACGCTGTTACAGAGCTAAAGTAGTCAAAGAAAGCACACTACTCAAACCGCATTGAAAGGTAAATGTATAAGATCATCAGAGAATTAAAAAATCTGACAGCCTGCAATGCATCTCCTACCCCTACACAAGCTCTGCGACCAGATTGCTGCACACTTCAACCAAAAGATCTGTGACATCAAATATCATCTCGGCAATAAAAGACTCTCCCGCTCACACACCACCAATGAAATTCCCCCAAAACCTCAAACTACCTCCTCTCTTTTGTCTTTTTGCCTTCTGTCTGCAGATGGGCTACAAGGTACCATTGACTTGTGCAACCCATCAGCTTCTCCTGAGGATCCATATCCCAGCAATCTTTGCAAACCCATCATTAAATCTCCAAAATCTTTGCAAGCCCATCATGAAATCTCCAGACTTAATGCAAATCATCTAATCCTTTCTCAATTACCCCATGAGCATTGGACTTTACCAGCTCAGTTAGAACTCTGGTTAAAAAGGATAGAGCTGACCATATGGCTAAACCAGCTATCACCAAACACTCCTTTCATTGGGGAAACCTCTGGAAAACATAATTTATGCTCAGCTCTAGTATTTCATCGAAACAAGCCACCTCCTGAATGAGAAAAAACATGGATTTAGACATTCTAGGAGTACTGAATCAGCTCTGTGCTCCATATGGGAAACACTTAAAAACATGTGAAGGAAAATTCAGAGAGTGCACTCTTTGTGGTAGACACCTCAGCTGCTTTTGACACCACCAGTCACAAGATCCTTCTAAAAATACTGGATATATGTTTATTAAAGAAAAGCTGTACACTGGATCAACTCTGCATGCATAGAACATAAACCACTGTCTTGGACCCCTGTAATTCCCAGCCTTTCCAACTTACTTGTGGAGTACCCAAGGATTCACAGTCTGACCTCTACTTTTCAACATCTACATGACACCCCTACTACACATCATCAATAGATCTGGTCTCTCCTGCTACAAATGAGTGCATGACACATAAGTAATCTACACATTTTTGAAAAACATGTCACCAAAGACTCCAGACATTAAAAATTGTTTTGCCCAGGTAAATGTGTGGATGATTGCAAACAGACTAAATCATAGCCCTAGCCAAACAGGACTGATGCTCTGCAATGCTACAGTGTATAACTCCACCACAATGCCCTGGCCAGATGAGATGGGCCTTTGCCCAATCCCGTTGACCACAGTAAGGAATATTTGAACTACAATGAACAGCACCCTCACCCAGCTCCCTTGACCTGAATATCAGTCTCAAAGGGCCTCATCAAGAGTTGTGCGATATCTCGATGGTAATACCGCCAGGATTGCGACTAACACTAATAGCCCTAATGCAACTCGAAATGGTGCAATTTGCACCAAACCACGAGTGGCAGGGGCAGTAAATTGTCATTCACCATTTGGCCCAAAGGATGCAATAGGGTTGGGGAGTACTATTACCACCGGCAGTAATTGCACTGGTGGTAATAGCATTGAAAAATGGCTGAAAACAGCCCTAAAATTGTCATTTTTTTACCTCCAGTAACAATCTGGAGGTAAAATGCGATTTTCCACCCAACTCGTGATTTGGCCAGCCCTTAAATGCAGCAGTACTACCCTTACCACCGCATTTAAAGGTTCAGGCCAAACTCCTGATGAGGCCCATAGACAGAAGCTGTTTCTCCCAGCTGCTACACTGCATCTTACCTTACTAAACATTCACCCACAGGACCATAGCCATTATATATCTTATTCTATCCAAATTCCAATTTGTGAAAAATGTCTATCTTTGACTCCCACATTACCTAATGAGGAAACATCAAAGGGTTCAATATGCAGAGACTTCTTCTCAGACTGAAGCATTTTGCACATATTACGCCAACATTAGGTATTCTCCACTGGCTACATATAACAATTATGTTAATTTCAAAACCTTGTGCATCGTCCATTGTTCTTATCAAGGAGGGGCTGTTCCTCCTTCAGAAGTAAGTTTCAACACTGCGCCCCCTTCAGAACACTTAGGTCCAGCAATGCTGCACTAGTACCAGTCCCCAACTTCAACAAGAAACAGCAAGGAGGATCCTCTTGTTCAGTTCTACCCACCCTACCCAAACCTATCGCTCTGGAAGTGACCTGCCTGACTTTCAGGAAGCAACTCAATACTTGGATTTGCAACAGACTACTTTGAAAGAAATGTAAGATAATAGCAACCGATTAACAAGTGTGCACCACAAACTTGGCTTACATTAGGACTTCCAATTGCAAAACTCTTAACACTACCATCTGTGGGAAACCAATTTAATTTATGGTTATCTGCTGTGCTACACTGGTCCACACCTGAACTCCATAAACGACCAAGAGGCAGAAAGCAGCACCCTAACTCCCCCCACAACCACTCTCATCCCTCAACTGACACCTCACTATGAATATCTTGCCTCCCTACACTACCGACACTCTTTCAGATGACCAACCAGGTCTGTGCACTTACCAGAATCAGACCCTATCCATCTTCTTTCGGCAACCATTCTGTCAGATTTAACATTCCACAATCTGGGTGCTGCCCAAAAGGCTAATCTGCCTGCCCTGTACCTGCCACAGAAAACAGGGATCTTCGTTCCGGCAATCATGTAATGGGTACTTTAGACCTGCATCTGTCAACGCCACAGATTTCTGCATCTGCCTTTCTGCTATCAAACTAACACACCCTGCCCTCCTTTCTGGCACAGCAATGCACAGTTAGGCCATCACTATTGCCAGAAGGGTGCTACTGGTGACCACTTACCATTACATTCAATATGGAGGCTAAACTTGCTACTAAAAACTCCCTTACCCATGAAGACAAACTGTGATGCCCTTGGATGCATTACCTTGTGTATGTAGCCGTTAAGTACCCAATACGGCATTCAGTGTCAGGCAATGGGGCTTAATAATAGGAGAAACACAAGTAAAAAATTGAACTGGTTGAAATCATTCATATTATATTAATGACACAAGTTCAAAGGTAACCATTACCGTTTTACAATAATAACATCTACATATATTTTTTTTATGTATAAAACTGAACATTTATTGGTAGCTGGGTTTGTGGCAAAGCATTGTTCCTTATACAATTCCATACAATTTCAGCAATCTGTACCACATTTTGTACAGTTGCCTGTTGTTAAAATGTATTTCTGAACTCTGACCTGGAGGGGCAGAGGTTCAGAAGGCCAGCCTAGTTTCTTGGAACAGGGTAACCTCTGGACAAGCCAGACCAATCAGGGTAGCTATGGCGGCGGTCAAGACTAAGTCTCAAGAGGGGTGAGGGTGACTGAAAGACCTCAATGAACACACAAAGCAAGGACACTTACAAATTACTCCAGACAGGTGTTATATTAAAAATATAGACACATTTATTACAAGGCCCTTGTAACATCGACCATAGCAAAGAATCACAATAATACAGAAGTAAACCAACAAATCACAATCAATACAATATATATACAAGACCGAGGGGACTCAGGAGTTAAAAGCATGAAATATGTGGACCACCTAGATTGGGAGGAAAACAGGCAGTGCAGGTAATCATTAGACCCAGTTAGACATCAGAAATACACCTAACTAAGAGGGAGTCCAAGCCCTACGAAGAGAGGAGCCTTATGCTCAATAGTACATGCACGCGCTTGTGCCAATGGACAAAATAGGGTCTCTTCAGTTCAGGAAAGTGGATGAGGCGATGAAGAACAAGTCCCCACCACTCAAGCAAGACCTCCACTTGCGGGCAGAGGCAGGGTGAGAGTGTGGGATGGAGCCTCTATTTCGCAACAGTCGTAGAAAAGAAATGGGTTCCTGCGCTAGGGGCCACCGGTTGGGGTATGGACTACTCACCGGTCCCCGACGCAGGCAGACCCAGACTTCGCCAGTTCAGTTCACTTTGCTGGCAGGTTCGGATGTGACAATCAGGATGTCTCGACACTGTGTAGTTTCTGCGGTAGCAGGATTCAGGGTCAAGGGGGTCACAAGTGCAGCGAACTTGCACAGATTGTTACCACAGCAGGGCAACGCGGTAACCGTCTTTACTCTGGTCGGGGCGCACTCGTCAAATGTTAGACCTGGGAATGCCAAGTGTACGAAATTCGGTGTGAGTGTGCTGGGGACACAGAGCAAGCAGGATACCAAGTTTCGAGGGCTTCCACGAAACGGCAGTGGTGACAGAGCAAACTTCCCATGTAAGCTGGACAGCCCACTAGTTGGCCCAGGGACACTTCCGAAGAGGCTTACTTGCAGCAGGGTTTGATGAAGGGGCCGAGAATAGTTGGTCCCACTATTCCAATGGGTCGAAGTGCCTTCGCAGATCTTCTAGGACGATCAGATGCAGAGGGGTCTTGCAGGACGACAGTGGGGTCAGGGTGTTAAACCTTCCTGCGGGTCACCAGCGGTTCCTCGACTCGGTTTCTTGTTGCAGGAAACTTGGCTCCTTATCCTTTATTCGTGTGAACTCAGGAGATTGACATGGTAGTGGTGTTTTTCGCCTCCTCTTATCCAAAGTTCCCTTCGTGCCAAAACGGAGAGAACCCAATGGGAGATCTGCTCACAAAAACTCACTCCATATGTGGACCAATCACAGACCACGGTGGTCCCAGGCATTCAGGACACTCCAGAGTCTCTGGCACCCAGGATGTGTATTGGGAACAGACATCCCAGCCCACATCCTGGAGGCACACACACAAGGCATGCAGAAGCCCGCGAAAGCTTTGGGTTTTCTGGGAAAGTGCATGACGAAATAAGGACTGACCCGGGTCGGCTCGACCTGGGGAAGGTGAAGGGGCACAGTGGCCAAAGGACAGGAAAAAGAACCGCGTGGCATGGGCATTTTGGAGCCAGGTCACCTATTTGTCCCAAATGCAGTAAGCACGGATAACATGGCAAAAAAGGGTTCAAAACATAAGATAAACAATAGCTGCCACCAGTCCTGTCCGTGACACACCTGCACAGTTCATAATAAGTCCAGTGAGAGTTTCTAGGGCCTTTGGAATGACTAGAGACCCAAGGGTGCGGTAAAGTAAGTTACATTGCACTCTTGTTACATGTTGCACAAAAGCTGCAACATAAGGAAAGGACTAAGGGAAACAGAGTCTCCCAGTACTGACTGTTTTAAGGGCATGTCAGTTTCCCCATAAGAAGTGAGCGAAAGCCCAGTGGAGTGCGGCGGAGGGCTGCGCTTCTCTGGCAATGGTTAGATCAGGGTGTAAAACAGCAGCAAAATGTTTGGGGGTTGACACATGGAGGGAAAATTACATTCAAATATGAAATCTTTCCTAACACCTGTTAGTACACTCCGGACAATACTGGCTACATGACATTCGGAGAACCCCACCCCTTTCCCCGGACTCCAGTGAAACTTCAGATTGTTTTTGGGTTTGTGGCTTGGCGCAGTATTTTTACTTAAATAATTCCACACTGTTTCACCAATCTGCACCAAATACTGCATTGTTACCTTTTAGGGCCCTCCGGACATGACTAGCTACATAACATTTGGACACCCCACCCTTTTCCCCAGATTTTAGCACCTTCACACATGAGATGGTTGCCTGAAATTGGCGAAACATCAATGTGGTCTTAGAAGGACAGGCATGTTTTCAACCCTTGAACGCACGGTTTCTGGGACATTTGCACTCCAATGCACCACAATGAACTGCTCCAAGCCAGGGTGAGGCAACAGGTGGGGAAAGAGCACAGTAGGTCCCAGTATGCTGCAGCACACCATCTCGGTATATCAGCCAGCCACACACGCCCATCTCATTGCAGTTCACTTCAGAGTGCAACCTACAGGATCATAGATTTTCAACAATTGATGAGAGAGTTTTCATGTCTGTCCACAGAACCCGTTTGCAGAACGGGTACTTTTGGTAGTCTTAAAATGCAAATTGCCATTCTCTTATACCCACCTATTCTTCAGAATCTTTTGCTCAAAAAAGAACATCTTTTTTTAACGGAGATATCTTGTTTCAGTGCTCAAATTGAATCTGCTGAGCCGTGTATGGGTGCATGATGGCCTATTAAAAATTATTTCATAAATCACTTTCTGTTTCATTTTTAATTCAAAGTTCTGTTTATCTTTAAACATGAAACAGAATGAAGAAGTAAGGATGAAGTCATGCATCGCACACTTGAAATCACTCTACATTTACACAATTGCGATGAGAAGTCTGAAACTGAAAAGTGCTTTGTTATTAAATAGCTTGCATACTTTAGGTGAGTCATGCGAGGATTAATAATAGATGCCCTTTTACAAGTGAAGTGGATTTAAAGGAAGGTAATAAAATACATGTGCCCCTTCTCATCCATATTGTTCTTGTATTTTTTGGAATACAAACTTGGCAAACTGAAGTACATTGAACTTTAGAATCCCAAATATCAATATGAGTGAAGGGCAGTGGTGAATGGCTTGTTGTGGCTTCCATTTTGTAAGTCCTCTTCGGTCTCATCTGCCTTCCACTCACTTCATTAGTCAAATAATGCTTCCATTTGTGGGGAGTCTTTGAGTTTGTAGTGAAAGACAAATACATTTTTTTCCAAATTCAAAAACGCACTTTCCTGTCAGTTGCATGGTGTTTTACAAGGTCCAAGGCTGGGCCATTGGAAAAACAGCTTGGAGCTGGTGCATGTGCAGTACTAAGCAGGACAACCAGAAGGCATGAAGGCCAGCGGCAGTGCTTAAACCACCATCATCTTGTGTGATGGGTGCTGAAAATGTTATCCCCATAGGACTTTTGACCACTGTCTCTAACTACCTCACTCAAGGTGTGTGTGTGGGTCAGAATCCTGATCTCACAGTTAGTATGATTTGCAAACAGGAACAGAGATGGGTAAAGTCAGGAAACTAACCACTCAACTCCATGCCATGCTGCTGCCACCAAGAGTGGCCCTGACCGTGAAGGGAGAGGATATCATCAGCACAAGAAAAAGTTGAATGTAAAAAGAGCATCTTTTATACATACAGATTTAATGAGGCAAGGTCAGCATGAATATCTATTTCACAATGGTATTCGGGTGTGTCAGAAGCAGCCTCAGGGTGCAGCTTGATACGCTTGACATGGCTAGACATGGGCTCTGTATGCAGTTAGGTCCCTTCCTCTAGCTCTTCTCTCCAGAGCAGTACTTGGTGTCCTGCTCGTCATTGTTGTTGTTCCTCTCCGTGCCTCGTTCTTGTTGTGCCTCCATGAACAGGTTTCGGAAAATAGGTTGATGGTGCTGTTTGGAGTGAGAGCAAGAGGTGGAGTAAGAGTCCTGTCCTATCTGCCTGCTATGATCACAGATTCGTTCAGAAAGGTCTGTTTATTTGTCTATTTATGTTTTTAAACTGTTTGTTGAAACTGACCCCCTTTCTGGCTCTTCTGCTCTTACCTGCCTGTGCATTTTGCGGTGAGCAGTGAGTGGATACCGTACCCTGTAGCCAATCGCAGGCTGCCAGCAGTTCGTACGGAGGCAGTCAGCATAGGGTGGGTTTCAAGGGGGTTACAGTCAATAGCGGCCATTAGCAGTCATGCATATCCCCATTCTTATGCGTGTTTAATCCCTGGGACCCAAGGGTGCGTGCTTTGCACCATTTCTTTGTTGCTTTTGTTTCCTTGGTCATCACACCTCTGGTTGTCAGCGTGCTCGCATTGTGCCCCCAAACAGTGCAAAACAGTGTGATTTAGCCTGATAGGCCTGATAGGCCTGAATCCCATGGAACCCAAGAGTGCAGCAAGAGAGGTCCTCCCTGTTACTTATAGCTATAGATACCGTTCTATCTACCTGACCTGTTATCTGATCGAGAGGTTGTTGCCCTAAGGTCTTGTGATCACCCCTTTCAGTGCTTTTACTAACCTCTAGCTACTGTTATGTGTGACCATCCCAAGTTGTGTTGCCCTTTGAAGATGGTGTGTCCCTAACAAGAGTATTGCCCCTTTAATATGGCCCATGATTGTTTTATGGCCTGGCCTAATAAAAGGAGCAACTGCAGGCACGTGCCACATGGCAGCTGCAGACTCCAGAAAAGGAATAATTGAGTCTGTGTCTCCTTTCATGTAGGCCTGCAGCCTACACGTGGAGGCACAGGCCAGCATGCCCTGATGCTTTGGGACCCTCATGCCAGCAAGGTGGCACAGGCCCGCACGGTCAGGGGCGTGGCTGGTTGTGCACCCACCCCCAATGGTGCTGGCGTCCAGTAGCCCCATGGGGCCTACCGGATGTCCAGGGCAGGCCCCAACCCTCACAGGCAGTGGCCTGTAGAGTGCCAGTGATCGTAGAACTCAGGTGGCTCGTAGGATGGCCATAGCGGGCCCCCATAACAATGGCGACAAGGGAGAGGAAACCCATGATATGCCCTATCCTCTGCTGTCCTCATTTTCAAGAAAAAAATGAAGAAATGATCGGAAAGCTGGCCTCGGCCTTCATCGCTGTATTACCTGTAAGAAGAGGGGATGCCCAGTGCCCTGCCGGTGGATCCCACCCTGGCTGCGGCCCTCTGTGACGAGGGTGCTCCTTTGGCCAGGGATCGGCCCACAGCCCCTGAGGCACTCGCAGCCTGTGCAGCATCGGTTTTGCTCCTGACCAGAGAGAAAATGCCCAGCTCGGCAGTCAGAGCTCCCGCTGCAAGAAATGAGAAGGCGGGTGGCGAGAATGAAAGCGCTCTGTGTTGGAGTTTGGAAGGTCCTCACAGTAAGATCCCGGTCCAGCGATAAGTGAGAGCACCTATCATCAGAGCTCTGGTGGAAGAGGAGCATGCAGTGCTCCGTGGTGGAGTGTGGAATGAAAATCTTGACCCGCCCGCACAGAAACCTACAGTGCCCCACCTCGGAGCTAACGGAACTGACGATGCTCCGGTGTTGGAGTGTGGAAAGTAGAGGCCCCGCTGCTTAGAAGAGATCCCGGCCCTCTGGCGGTAAGAAAATAGAGAGCTCTGTCTTGTAAAAACAAAAAGCTGATTTGTGTTTGCTCCGTTTTCAGAGCTGCAGTGTGTCCCTTCCCCGAAGGACCCAGACCACCCATCAGTGATCGCATAAAGAGAGCTCCATGTCAGAACATGTGAAAGTTAGTAAATTACTCTGGTGACAGAGTCTTTTGAAAACAGTGACCAAACTGCTTGTGACGACCAGGCAGTAATTGAAGGAAGCGCTCCATGTCAGCGCAATACCAATAGATTTATAATGGCCCCCTGCAGGCCCCGTGTCCATCAGCAGTGAACAGGAAGATGTGGCTCTATGTCAGAACAAGTTGAAGTAAAATACTCTCCAGTGTCGGAGCCCTAGAAAGCAGAGCGCCGGCACAGAAGTGATCCTGGCCCGATAGGCGGTGAATATCAAGAGTGCTCTGGTGTTGGAGCGATGGAAAAAGCCCCCAGAAAAGTTCCCGGGCCTAGCAGGCGGTGACGATCAAAGTGCTCTCTACCGCTGCCTACTGTTGGGAAGGCTGTGGGTTTGCGTGGTGAGAGCTGCTGAAAATAAGGAAATGCCCTCCCGGTTGGAGCCAGAAAAAATGGCAGTGTGCAGCCACACGGAGTAATCCACAATAAGGAAAACCGTGGCAACATCTGTTCCAGTTCTAACACCAAGCAATGTAGGAACTGTCAGCAACAAAAGCTCCATGCAGCATCAAAGCCTGCATCAGGCCGATACAAAAAAGGAGTGGGTGCTCTGCCACAGGAGAGTCAAAAAGAGAAAGGAAAGCACACGTTCACGGGAAAAGGTCCCAAAATAAACGCATTTTACTTCAGAGCCAGAGTTCATGCAAGCCTGTGCCAGGTGCCAAACCCCCCCATCACACCCCGGACTGCCCTTCAGCAGGGAATGAGAGTGTGGTGTAGGGTGACCAGACGTCCGGGATTTCCCGGGACAGCCCGGGTAAATCACCCCCTGTCCCGGGGTCCTGGGAGTTTTTTCATTTTGCAAACCCCGTCTGGGGTTTGCAAGGGTGGGTGCCAAAGGTCCCTGTTTGTGCCGGGACCCGATTTCGGGGTCCCGGTGCAACTTTAAATGCGCAAATGGGGGCGTGAAAAACATTTCACGCCCCCATTTCCTCTCCCTTGACCTCCCCGGCCACTTTCCTCCAAGAAGAGGGGTGTGCATGTAAGCACTCCCCATCCGCGCCCCCCCATCCCCGCAACAGGCCAGCGACATAGAAGTAGGACTATATATATATTTTGTATTTATGTTAGTCCTACCTTTATGTCTATGGCCTGTCCATGTTTTTTAAAAAAAAAATCTGGTCACCCTAGTGTGGTGTCCTGCTACCCGATGAAGTGCTTCGCGCCACACCCCCATGGCACATCCGACTGAGACACCGGCAGAGGCCTTGCAGGAGATGCTCCATGTGCAGCTTGAAGTCTCCAGAGCTGGTGCTCACCATCACCGTTTTCCTCCATGGCACCTTATCATGCTCGCTGCCAACATGGTGCAAATCAATGAGCAGAAGCCAACAGCTCCAGGACTCCTGATGGCAATGAAGAAAAGTTCATGCAGACCGGTGAAACAGGCTGCTCGGGTCACTGACCCTAACAACATTAGATGGCTCCTGCACCACCCAGAAGTCATGAACTGCTGCGGCCTGGAATAAAAAAAAACAGGGAAATGGGAAATGAGAAATGAGGAAAAGGCACAGTATAGACCACCACTGCGTCATGTAGTGAAACACTCCTGCCTGGGAGAAGGTTATAAAGTGAACATGTTGTGCCTGTGCCTTGGAGCAGTGATGACGGTACCAGTAAATGATGCAGTAAGGGGAATACGTCCTTGCCTATCAGGACCTGGTGTGCCTCTGACACAGATTCAGAGGATGACCAGTGAGTAAGAAGCACAGTTGTGCCTCTGGCACTTACTGCCCCAACACACAATGGAGGCTCATCATACCACGACCAGAAAAGGTGGGCGTCTCACTTGCTGTACACTCGAAGGATGAGGTCTACCAGCCCAGGAGGACAATAAAGAAGAAACCATTTGGCGGTGCCACTGCACAAAGGCATTCAAATACCATGCTCTGAATAAGGAATGTGGCCTGAACGCCCTGCCACCAGTGACACCCTGCCACCAGTGACACCCAACCACCAATCACACCCTGCCACTAGGGTCACCCCGCCTGCCCTACAATCTATGGACCAGGCCAATGTGGCATTGGGTGCGGTTTGTGCCAGCCCCTGAACTGGGACACCAACTGCCCGTGTATCCTGCCAGAAAGGAAGAAAGATAGGACTGGCCAGCCCTGCTGCCCCATCAACAGCAGTGACTCCTGCATGAGGGAGAAGAAGTGGCCCATACCTCCTGCCACACTTGGTGGGGGGGGAGAAAGAAGGAGCAGTAGCTCCTACCCGGAGCAGTATAAGAAGTGGCCCAGATACCCTGTCACCTGTGTCCGTCTAACCAACGTCTCACTTACTGATACCCACCACCAAGAAACAGAGTAACAAGCAAGAGAGGGTTGCAGCTCTGCATGAGTGCTTGTGCGCCCTCCCGTACCACCACATTAAAGAGACACTCCTGCATGGGGGAGCATGGCTAAGAAGAGGTGGTGAGTAACAGGGTGTCACCCCATGCCCTGTCAACATCATGTAGCGCAGCCTAGGCGCCCTGCATCCTGCTTATCGCTACCTGCCCCAAGATCAAGGCACTAAGCCGATGTGGACCCTGGTGATTCCAGGTGTGGCTTTGCCAGCCTTTTTAACTGTGCCATCAACGGACCTTGACCCTGTGTTAGTGACTATCCTGAACAGAGATTGATGCAAAGTGAACTGGTCTCCTGCAGTCCTACAAGTGCTCAAAGAGGACTCAGTAAACATGTGTTTAGATGCTGGGAGCCTGCATGTAAGTTATATGCATAAAGTGTTCCAAGTTAAATGGATTCGAAGCTATGCTCCCATAGTTTATAGGCATGCTCTAAATGGTGCCAGCAGCTAACAATCACGTCATTCAGTGGTTGAAGTTCAACTCACCTTAGGTTAATAAAGAGTCTTGTAAAATGTTGTAGAACTGTCAATATTCCACCAGCAGTTTGTCGACCCCAAATGTCACCCGCTGAATATGTGTTGGGTGTTCGATATGTGTCAATTGTCTGCAACTAACTGAGTCTCTATGTGTGTTTATCATTGGTCTATCCCATGATTCGTCTACTCTACAATTCCCAAGTGGTATTAAGTATTGTCATTCTGTAACGGGGTGGGGGAATCATTTATGTTTCAGTAACCTTTGTTTTGTTCATTATGAAAAAGGAGGAGTGTTATGTGTGACCCTCCCAAGTGTGTTGCCCTTTTAAGATGGCGTGTCCCTCCCAAGTGTATTGCCCCTTTAATATGGTCCATGACTGTTTCATGGCCCGACCTAATAGGGGAGCAACCGCAGGCACATGCTGCAGAGCAGCTGCAGACTCCAGAAGAGGAATGACTGATCCTGTGTCTCCTTTCATGTAGGCCTGCAGCCTACACGTGGAGGTACAGGCCAGCATGCCCTGATGCAGTGGGACCCTTGTACCAGCAAGGTGGCCATAGGCCCACATGGTCAGGGGCCTGGCTTGTTGTGCCCTCACCCCCAATGGTGCTGGCGTCTGATAGTACCATGAGTCCTGCCAGATGTCCAGGGAAGACCCCAACCCCCACGGGCACTGGGCCTGTAGAGTGCCAGTGATTGAAGCACTCATGTGGCCCGCTGGATGTCCGTAGCGGGGCCCCACTGTGTTGTGCTGTCTAGTACTCTTGCAATCAGCCATTTGGAAGTGTTTTCGGGAGTGCAGAGAGGTGAAATGGTCTGCCATTACTGTGTTTATAGACGTTGGAGCATTGACTCGTCTTACTCCAATCTACTAGCAGAAGTGCCTGAGCAGATCAGTTACCACACAACAGCACGAGCCAGGCCCCAGTTCATTTGTGCGTCTAGGTTATAAATTGCCAACGTTCCCTACGAACTTTACAAAGCCCTACGAACCTACAAGCTGCTATATGACTAAAACTTCCCATGTTGAGAAGTTACAGAGCTTAGAGTCAAGCCGAGCCAGCGATATGGTGGGCTCTGGGTGGGCTAGGAGGGGAGAGACAGACTAAGGCAGCCTCTCAAGCCATGGGGCGTTCCCTGCTCACCTGCAAAATTGGAACATTGGCGATTTGTTCTGTTTAATTTCTAATCCGAGTTAAGTGTTTAAAGATGACCTATTCCATCTAGTAAACTTGTATTGATCTTTGGCTGCTTATTTGTAACTCCTGAATATGCGTGATTGCTGGATTTTTAATGATTGACTTGCTTTTACATAAGTGTTCTTAGCTGTTTTTATTCTTTTTATTATTTGCTCAATCTAGCCCACATGAATTGCACACTAGTAGTTTTTCTATATGATACGTCTTTCTTTTATGTTTTATTTTATAGATGCGTTCTTGCACACTGGCAAACTTTGCAGTTTACCTGACTCTTACTTTGGACCGTGCAGGCATATACATATCCACTGATAGCAATCCCAAAGTTATTTGAAGAGATTTCAAAGGATACAGGATGGTTAAGCATAAGGCAACCACTACTATCTCACCAGGGGGAGGTCCCAAAAAGATCTATACATTATTTGAGCCCATTTAAAAGTCAATGGCTCTCATTACAAGTTTGCCAGTCCGGTAACAATGGTGCAATTGGACCAGTTTTTTGGACCAGAATGGTCCTCTAGGGAAGAATTCCCCATGGTAGATGGGATGAACAGTAACCACAAAACCCTCCAGTTAAAAGTAAGATGGTCAGGTAAGAATCACGGACATATCACTCCTGCCGCACTGAATGAAATAAGTGGGAGCAGTAGGGGTGCTGTCAAATGGGAAAACGGTGGGTCGCAAGTTTGCAATATATTCCTCGATCCTCCCTTATGTTGAGAATTTCAGTGAATATAATTCTGGGGATTGTGAAATCCTGATTAGGTATGCCTGACTGACCTCGTAGCTTAGCCCTTGTTTTACCACTGTAGTGACCTCGCAAAGCGGAGTAACCTGGGAATGGCTGAATGGATTGATTCCTCATGTAAGCTGACAAAGGTGGACCTTATATCATAACTTAAAAAAGAGGGGAAGGTGGAAAAGGAAGCATTCCAACTGAAGAGTAACTACAAGAAATTGGTGAAGGGGAAAAAGTTGGACTTTCTCAAACTGAAGTGAGACGATCTTAGAGAGGCAGCCATAAGCAAAGACATTAAGACTTTTTGCTCCATAGTTGAGGACCGAAAAGACACAAAAGATAACACATTCTTCTGTATGATTACAGCAGAGGAATGGTTCCATATTTTCTGAGACCTGTATAAGGAGGAGCATGACCTTGAATGTCTTCTATAGAAAACCCAGTTGAAATGGACTGGATTGAATTTAACCACAGTGGGCAACATATTAATATTACACTGCTGGCTGTGAAAAGGGCACTACTGAGCACAAACAGCCATGAGGCGCCAGTCCTGGGCAAAATCCCTGTTGATCTCTGGAAAGACAAGCCTTATTTCAGGTTGTTTCAAGCAGTGTACAAAAATGTCGCCTTCAAAAGAACGACATACACAAATTTGTGTTTTTCCCATGTGCCAAAATGACAACTTACTGCTACTACTGTGACTTCCCACCCACCGACTTTCACTCTGTTTGCTTCCCGATGACGAATTACTGCGACTTTCACTCTGTAACCTTCGACTTTCGCGCTTATAACTGTGTGTACCTTCACAAGTAATCACTGCACTCTGTGCGCATTTTCCCTGGTTCATTTGCTTTCCAACTCAGAGAGATCTGTTTGTTTCCATGTTTTGCTGTGCTATTCAATGCGGTCGGGGAAATTGGTTTTATGTACAATGTGGTCGGTTTGGCTATTACATATTTACAACGTCTTTATTATTGAACCTCTTTATTATTTAATTGTGGGTGCTTTCACAAGTAATCACTGCACTCTATGTACATTTCCCCTGCTTCGTTCGCTTTCAAACTCAGAGCGGTCCGTTTGTTTCCATGTTTCTTTATGCTATTTAGCTCGGATCTTCGGGGCAAATTGTTTTTATGTACAATGTGGTCGGTTTGGCTGTATTATATAGTTATCTATTGTCTAACAAATAGCATGTTTTCAAACAACGTCTTTATTATTTAATTTATATCTGTTGTGAGCAATTACAAAACGAATTTTGAGCATTACTGAAACAGCAAATATTTTATTAAACAATACAAATCTGACACAATTCTTAAAAAGAAGCAAACACTTTTTCAAATGTATTTTGCTATGCCAACTGTTTTTTTCACATTTTTGCAATGATCTCAGACTATGTATACTTACAATTATTGAATGAAAAATGCCACATTACATGTGACACTTGTAATGTAGTCTTGTAAATTCATTTTGACAAACTTTGGGCCTTTTTTTGTTTTACGCTTTTGGTTCTGTTTAACTGTTTTTTTTTAATGCATTGCTACAGCCAGGCCACTTATGTGCTGCAATAGTTTTATTTCTTGGACGCTTTCTTCAATTTGTAATGAGTGTAAAAATGTCCATAATGTTGGTTTGCCTCTTCCAATTGCCACATTCAGGCGGTGATGCCAACCTTCTAGTTTATTATTTGTTTTGGATGCCTCTGTGATTATTGCTTCATAGCAATTCCAGTATTCCACTGAGATTCTTGGATGGTGTCTAACATAGCAGGTTTATTTACCCAACCATGTCTCTTCATAGTAATTAAGAAATTGTGCAAGTAATTCATAATTTTCTCTGTAGTATTCACTTGTTACTATTTGTTCGTAGCGTTTGATTACAGATTCTTTTGGCACATATGCTAATTCACTCAACTTTTTAATCTTGAATTGAAATTCACTGTCAGATGCATATTTTGTTTGCAATCTATGTCTCTGAATATTCTTCCATATATTTTGGCTGTAATGAAAGAAGCACCGCTGGATCTGAATATTTGGGAATACTTGCTGTATTGCTTTCATAGCCGCCAATTCATAGTCCATTCCACACCGGATCGTATACAAAATCTGTTTTGGAAGTTTTCCTTTAATTTTTATTTTTTATTTTAATGTATGTTTTTTTTTTCTCCAAACGGTTGTTCATTACAATATATACCACAGGGAAGAAGTCATTACTAATTTTTGCACGTATACGATAAAGTTGTGTGAACGGTCTAGGACAACTTTTGAAAGCTCCATCCATTAGCCAGTGTTTGCTTTCTGCCATTATTTCTAGATTTGTATTTGTTGCAAATATGTAAACATCTCTTTCCTATTTATTACCATCTTCTACTAAAAATGTATCTTTCTTACTTGTGACTGTATATTGTGATGATATTTCAACTTCCTCACTACATTTGGGCAGTTGTGGTAGATGTATGTTTGTACAAAAGCCTCCTTTTAAGTGCTTTGCTATTTGGCATCTCTCCTGCAAGATGATATGACACCTCACTTAGCACCCGTCTCACCACCATTTGTCATTTGTTCAGGGCCACATTTATTTTTCATTTCGTGTATTTTCTCCTTTACTTGTATCCCACTAATGTTTGGTTTGTGGTTATGTTCTCTGATATATTTGATTGTTTCAGATTCAGTATAAGTGCATGCTCGTCCACAGCAATTATTGATTGCATACTGAGTACATTTCCACAACGTTACAACACTTTTAACTTTTTTCCTTTGAATACATATATCATTTTAGACTCAGCTGTTTATTTCCTTTATTTGAATAAATGTACTGAGCTTTATCCATTACGCTACCTTCACCTATTATAACAAAAATTACAATTAAAAGCAAATTATAAATCTTATCTCTGAATTAAGTCATTATTAATTCTTTCCCCTCCATAATTTTCAAAATGACTTACCATTTTCATCCTTAGACATTCTTTATTATGACTAAAATCTTCTCTTCTGTCCTTTGTAATGTTCACTTAACGTTCCTCTTATCACCTCAACTGTAGATGTGACCGTTATGTCATTGTCTTTGTTTTTATTAAAAATGATTCATCTACCTTTAATATTATGGTTCACAAAAACGCTTAGCCTTTGTTTTTTACATTACAATATTCATGCACATCGCTGTTTCCATTTTTTATGCGTTCGGGCATGTAAAACAAAAAAATAAAATAATAAACTCATTTGTTACATCTTCATTAGAGAACGAAAATGCTTGCATCATTCGCATCTACTAAAATCCCTTTGTATCTACCAACAAAGTATATTTTTTGTCATTCCTTTCAGTAAATATTAAAACTATTATCTCTCCTTACAATTGTCTACATCCTGCCTGTTGTGAGGTATGTTTTCTTATCTGTATTCTTCATGCATAACATCTATGTTGTTACTGCGTCGCCGTGAATGCCCTCTGCATTTTAAAAGGCGACATTTTCGGCATCACAGTTACAACATAGATCTGTTTGGCTTAACAAGGTTGCTGAGTCATGACATTGTGCGGAGATCATACCCAATTACAAAAAGGGTGGGAAAGACAAACTCAGCAACTACAGTCTGATTTCCCTACTCAATGCTTCAGGTAAACTGTTTGCCAAGGAGAAACTACAACAACTCCAGGACTGGCTAACAGCGAGGGGCCTTATTCCGCACCTTCAGGCTGGGTTTCAGAAAGAGGTAAGCATGGTAAATCAGTGCTTCTGCCAGTCCATGATTCTGCAAAAGTACACTGTATTGAAAGTGTTTATGAAGTATTTATAGATCCCCAAATTACTTTTGACAGTGTACCCATGGCAAAGTTGTGGCAGGTTCTGATGAATTGGGGGGTACCTGCAAGTTAGTATCCATCATTGTCCAACTTTATTGTAATAACACAGAAACTGTGAGATGGGGCCCATTAGGAGAAACCAATGACCAGTTTCCTGTAGACAGAGACATGTGGCAAGGCTGTGTCTTTGACCCACTTCTGTTTTGCTTATGTATAAACAAGATTATCCACAGCCTGATGGTGGAATGTGAGAGGGGGAACTTAGATTCACCGAAAATCGGTGCAGATGGTTATCCAGCCATATTCTTCACAGATGACTCAGTTCTGTTATCTAGATCACCCATGGGGATCAAGCAGGGTCTGGAGTGCTTTACTCGTAAATGCTTGTAACTGGACTAACCCGCAATAGGAGAAGAACAGTTTTGGCCTTAGAAACGTTTTTGTATCTCATGGTGATCAGGTGGTTTTACCCGCCATTGACATTTCCACAATCCAGGCCACATCCACTGTTCTGTATGGAGCTGAAATATGGGGCCATTGTAATGGTTCAAAAATGGGAATGACTGAGGATAAATTCCTAAATAAATTACTTACGCTACCATGTAGTTCACCATGTGCACCACTACTCATGGATTGCGGCCATGAAACTATAACCTAACAATTGGCCTGTAAACCGGTCTTCTACTGGGTGCAGCTTTGGAGCTCACCGGAGTAGGGAAAGTACCAAAAAGCTCTCTCAGACTTGTTGAGCCATCCAGGAGGTCTATCTCTTCAATGGCCTACCCGTATAAAACTTCAACTGGGCTGGGTGGGTCTAGAAGGACTCTGGCAGAATCCACAGAATATATCACGCAATACAAAAAGAGATGTCAAACAACTTGCTAAATGGGAGAACCAGAAACACATCCTAAGCCAGTGCTTGAGATTGAAATTAGGGCTGTATTATCTCTCTGTAAAACCCATCTTGGGTTGTGAGAGTTATTTAGACCTAATAACTCTGGCCTATGTGCATACCATATTTATCAAATTCAGGATTGCTACCCTTCAGGTCACAACTTTCACCTGCGGCTGGAGGGATGGCAACTCTGAAGTTTGCCTATTCTGTGGTACGGCCCCTGAGTCTGTTGTACATGTCTTACTCTTGTGTGAAAGTTATAATGAACTGAGGAGAATGTACTTGACCCCACAATTTAGCAATAAACATGTCAAAAATACAGTGGATGCAGTTGCCCTATGCCAATCAAATGGAATTCTAAATGATATACCTTTTGTTGCCAAATGTATTCATTTTGCTTGGCTTCGTACGAAACACTTGTTTGTTGTGTAACTGATTTTTATGTATTATGTAATTAATTGGATTTTATTGTATGCTTATGCACATTTTAATGCTAGCTTTGTCCCGGATTCAAGTTGTGAGATTTCTGCATCAATGTCTTAAAACATGTTTGTATGCTATTGGCTAAACTGCCGAATAAAACATTTTAATGGACTATTCTGGCATATACTGGGAATAGGAAGGATGACCATGTTTTTAACAGACATTACTGGAATCTATTGGGCACTGGCTGCATACATACATGTTGTTATACTACCAACACTGCCAGAGTTTGAACACAGCCAGTAAGAGAATGTTTCTACTGGTCCACGCTTATACATATTGAACAAAACTAGCATGAGCATGTATTATTACTGTGTAATGCTCAAATATATTGGTCATATATAAGTGCGTCCAGGGCATTTTCAGTTTGTCAGAGAGGAGTGTGGCATGGCCTGTGCAGACTCTTTTGACTGGGATGGCCCAAGTGGGGCACTGTCGTATGCAGTGGTGGCCTAAAGTACGAGCATGTGCTAACACAAAAACAACTCGGAAGGCCCTTGGGGTGGCCAGATTGCAGAGTTAGAACATGCAACACCAGGCTACTCTCTGAACATGCTTATGGAGTGTGAACAGAACTGCAAACGAAGCAGTAGCCATCTGAATTGGATTATTACAGACTGGATTCTATAAAATCGTTTGCAGGGCTGGGAACTTTAGAAACTCCAAAGGCTGCACATAGCATTTGCAATTTGGCAGTTTGTCGAGTTGGGGACTGCAGAGGAGTAAGGCGAAGGGCAGCAATTAGTGTGCTTTATCACAGCAAAGTGTAGTGCCATAATTTGCCTTCCGGTGAAAGAGTGATTGGTATGACCAAGCATGCATGGAAGAGCAAACAAACATCAGGAATGAAGTTACAATCTGTGCACTCGGACAGCGCCTAATTGAAGTCAGAGCTCTGCTAGTCTGAGGCATGAACAGTTGGACCCAGTGAGTCATGGCAACAGGAAGGATTGCTCCAAAGCAGGAGCCAGCTCCAATGAGGCTGAGGCTTTAAAATCAAAAATGCAATCCAGGTGCACACAGCCCAGAGGCCACAGAGCCTGGCACTGATACATCGGAATCAATGGTGGAGAATAATTCACTTTTGAACCTGTACTACTTGTTACAGAATGATAAAGTAGGGAGCCAGGTTTATAATGTGTCTGGGAATGGTGCTATTACTGAAGTTTTAGAATTTCCGGCCACTAGGATGGATTTGGTAAATGTACCTGTCGTTGATGTGGTCAGTTCTAACTCTGGGGTTGTCCCTAGGGGGCCGTTTATAAGCAATTCAAGAAATATATGCTGCGACCATAGACGGAGCCTCCTTAGGTACCATGCAATTTGCCCTAAAAGTGTTTTTAAAGGAATATGGCAGAATTAATGTGGAATTGGGAGGCCACAGAGAGATGCTTGCCATTCTTACAAAACAGCAAACAACTACTGCTGCGAACATTCCCAGAACGGGTACAGAAGATGGGGATTGAAATAACACCACCAATTAGAGGTTTGTGATGGCCCTTGGTTAAATGAACGGGAATACTATCCACTTGTCTGCCTGTGAAACCTTTAAGTAGCCCATGATTGATCAATGTGTTAATCTGGAACAGGAGGCGCCATAGACACTTTGAGGCTGATTGATGGAATTAATGTGCGCTGAAATTTTCGGCGCAATCGTGCGAAAGCGTGTGAATAGCAGTGCAAGTGCGAAAATCGCAGCGAAACCCGCGCACAGCGATTCATGGAAGTCCGTGCACGTGTAAATCTCTGGATGTGCGCTAAAATTCTGCGTGGCGCACTCTGGCGCACACGTCTCCAAACAGCGTGCGCTAAGCGCACAGTGAAAGCGCACATAGCGCATCGCACACAACAAAAGTAGGCAGAACGGGCCGCGTAACACGCGGAATATGGAACAACGTGTGAAAATGTGGGCGTCACGGGGGAAGTACAGGAGGCAAATGCGCGGAACGCCCACACGCGCGTATACAACACGTATTCATGGAATCGAACGGGGTTTATGCGTGTGCCAAAAAAGACACACTAATCCGGAAACACCTACGCGAGCAGGAAGCAGGCGTACGTGGACCCGCGCAGCATAAAAGTGCGCACAAACAACAATGAAGCTCAGACGCCAAGATGAATATACAGTTCCTAGCAGCAGTGGTCGTGGGATACCGCAGGAGGAGGAGGAGGATAGTCAGGCCCAGAATTTTTACACCCAGAACCAGCCTTTTTGGGATGCCTGATGACCAGGTGTATGGGAGGTACAGGTTTCCACCTCACATAATACTCGACCTGGCGAGTGAGTGGGAGTATGACCTCACATCACCCACCCTGTGCTCCCAAGCACTCAGCCCCCTGGAGAAGGTCCTCAATGTACTGCACTTCTTGGCCACTGGATCATTTCAGCGGACAAGTGCTATAGTGGGGGGCGTGTCACAGGCCACGCAGTCACGCTGCCTACACCAGGTGTTGGCCATCATGACTGCACGCCCATCAGTCCGCAGGCACATATACCTGCCCAGAACACCTTCAGAAAGGCAGGCTGCCGTCCAGGATTTCTATGGGGTGGCACAATTCCCCAAAGTGCTAGATGCCATTGATTGCACCCATGTGGCTCTACGTCCCCCCAGGGCATCTGAGCACATTTATAGAAACCGCAAGCACTGGCATTCCATCAACGTGCAGGTAGTATGTGATGCCAAGGGAATCATCACCTCAGTATATGCCAACTATCCAGGGTCCACCCACGACAGTTTCATTTACAGAATGTCAACCCTAAACCGGGACCTAGAAGCTGGGCGGCATGGCGATACATGGCTGATTGGTGAGTATAAATGCCACTGCACATGCATGCATGTCAGATACTGAGTAATGTCACAACCCCACTAATGATACCCATCACCACCTCCCCAGGAGACAGTGCCTACCCTCTGACCACCCACATGATGATGCCAATTTGGAACCCCACCACGCCACCCGAGGTAAGCTACAACGCAGCCCATATTGCAACTCGGGGCATAGTGGAGCGCACATTCGGAGTGCTCAAGTCACGCTTTCGCTCCCTTGACCGCTCCCCCAGTAGTGTGCAGGATCATAGTGGCAGCATGTGTCCTGCACAACATTGCAACACTTTGGGGCCTGCCGGTGGACATGGCGGTGCCCCCATACCCAACCACATGCACGCCAGCTGCGCATGGGAGGGGAAAGGGCACGTGGTGAGGCAGCCCGTATGCAGCTGGTGGTTAATTACTTCACATAAAATCACATCCCTGTGGTGTGCACACAGCCCTGGCACATACCAGCTGACAATCAATGATGATGACATAAGGGACACTCAACTGTCACAACCATACCATCCTGAGATTGGTCACCTGGAAGTGTTACATTGTGTGCATCCCTACCTACCCAAATACCACCAATGCTGTGTCATCAAAACACATACATCTATGCTGCTAAATTCATTACCCCCTTGCTAAATACAACATGAGAACAGCCCCATGTCACCCAACCCCTCCCCAGCTCCACCACCAAACACACCATGGCATGTCATGCAATGTGAAAGCAAACAAAGCAAAACACAAGACCTGACACAAGTGTCACAAAGTACACTGTGCCTAATGGAAACTGCCCACACACAATATGCTCCCAGTAATGTATAACTAACAACACACATTACCAAGTACTTACCACCAACACAATGCTGCAACACACCATGGAAAAATGCAAAAACATGACAGTACTAAGTTCAAGTAGTGGTAGTCTTACAACCTGAATACGCCAGCAGATTGACCCCTTCCAACTGTACAGTGTTGCTGCCACGCAAATGTCTCAGTGTACTGCATACAACATGAACTGCATCTGCAAAGTAGACGCCTTGTGAAGACATGAGGAAGGAACCTGCAGATTAGGAGGAAGACATGGATGCACAAGCACATATCAATACACCATGCAGTGTACAATACAACAACAATATCCACTAGGGATGTCTACACAGTATTGACTACAGACTGCCCACACAGCTCATGGGAGCCCAACGTCACTGTGTAATTCACTGTCACTTGGTCACACCCTTTGCAAGCACATGGAAACGGGAAGCAGGAGGGGTGTGTGTCTCACGAACCCAAGCATCTAACCTAAACTCAGGACAAGCCTGCATGTGCCCAGCTAGAATACAGTGGATGCCCACGGGAGCCGCACAAGGCAACACACTGTAAAAAAAAAAAAATAATAAAAAAATCAAAAATGGCCATGTGGAGGCTAGGGGGAGGCCACCCTGGAGGTTCGAGGACAGGGTGCACACCAACACCCACGTGCGTGGATGTTGCGAGAAAAAAAAATATCTCCTTGGGCTCATGGCCTGCACGGCTATGCCATTGTGGAAGAACTGCTGTCGCTCTGCTCATCCTCTGCTGCTGCATCAGGAGGCGGTGGCACTATGGGAGGCAGCCCATGTAAAGCCCTTGTATGGTCCTCCATGGCAGCAAGCATGCAGGTCTGGAAGGGCTGATTCTGGAGGATTAAAGTGCGGCGATCCCCATGCAGCACATCATGGGTTGCCTGCATTTCTGCACGCATAGCCTCACGTGATGCCCGGATCTCCTCACGTGTTGCATGCAGCTCAGCTCAGCTGAGAGTGAACGTCTGAGCTGCTCCAGCTGCTGTTCTGCCCTTAAATTACTGGAAGCCTCAAGTGCAAGGGCTTCCCTGTGGCCCTGGGACTCTATTGATATGGATTCACGCAGAGTCTCCAGTGATGCCCGTCTGTCCCTGTTGGACGCCAACATGTCTTCCCTGTGTGATTGGCAAATGGAGTCTGTTGCCTGCTGTTGTTGCTCCATCTGCCTTTCAGGGGGGATAATGGAAGTGGCCACCCTCTCCATTGCCTGAGCCATCATTTCTACTGATGCTGCATGTTGGGTTGCCATACCATACATGGAGTTTTCCCATACAGTATTGCCTGGTGGGGCACGGCCACCGCGTCGATGGGCACCACACCTGTTTGGGGCAAGGTGATCTGCACCTTACTGTGCTGGCACTTCCTGGGGCAGCAGGACTGCATTCCCCCTCTGATCTGCTGGCACAGGAACATGATCAGATGCTGTGGAGTGTGACCCTGCATCCGTAACCGCCAAAGGCAGACCTGCAAACACTGACATCCCCATAGAGGGTTCTCCACCTGGTCCAGGTGGGTTGGACAGAACAGAATCCCTGCCAGAAACACTTACCTGCTACAACACATAAGTCTCATCATCCGACTCAGCACCTGAATAGAGGTCTGGGGAGGTGCACCCAGAGACACCCCTGGACAGTATGGTCTGCAGTAACATTGGGGTTTCACCCACCACCACACCACGCCCCCCACTGGTGCCCGGTCGTGCCTGAGATACCTCCTGGGTCTGCACCATCTCCTCAACCTCAACAGCACCAAGTGTGTCATCACCTGCAAAAACATGAAAGACAACAAATGGAAACAGGCATGAGCACCTTAGCACACACATAGGCTGTGACAAGCCAGAGATCCAGTACATGATTTACACATGTCCCACATGACTATAACCCTGCCATGCATGCACTGTCAAAGAGTTGGAAGTGGAGTCAAAATGGCAGACAATGGGGAGAGCAAGATGGAAAAGCAACACATTTGCAGCATGTTGGGTAGCACTGGTATCACACATCAGGCTGAGAGTGGCATGTCCAATACACATACATGACACATGCCACCACACAGATGTCATGTAGCATAGCCACAGTAAATTACTAAACTACAGCAATATGTCAATGAATGAGTACTGTCAAACATCCATGTCACATCGACATGATGCGAACATTGATGCTGAATAGTGTTGCAAAATATGCATGTGCCACACACTGAAACACATCCAGTGTCCAATAACACAGTCATTGTGGGCTGATCAATGGTTTGTCACTTTAACATTACAGGAAACATCTATCATCTTCCATATGCAAACAGGCCCTACTAAAAAAAATTCTGCAGCCCAATACTCCATCTGCCTGAATGGTGTAATCATTAACATAGCCAGGTAAAAATAGTGGCCCAGTGTGGGCTGTAAACAATGACCGAAGCATATCACATATGTTGCAATAGGGCAGAATAATCCGTAGCAAAAATGGGAGAGTGGAAACAATCAGCCTGAATGAACACTTACAAAATCTGAACAATGAAGTTGCAAGATGACAGTTCAAGGTAAAGTGCACTAATGTGGGCCTAATTGGCAACTGTGGGCAGAAGGGATACAGTCATACCCAAATCCAAGGCACGTGAATGTATGGGAGGAAGCAAATGGGTGACCCATAACACTCAGGAGTACACAGCTTCACCTGGCACTCAATCAGAACCCGTCACCCAAACAACATACACATGGATTACACACACACACATTGGCATTCACCGGACAATGCGTCATAATCAGGTAGATCTCCTACACCTTAGATCTATTCCTCTGTGACGAAGGTCCCAGCAACAGACTCATGTTCAGTGAGTTTGTTGTCCTCTTGTGGAGACCCACCGCCAGTCACCAGAGTAGCGGCATGATTTGAGGCCAGCTTGTTCTTTGCTCTGCCTTTCAGGTCATTCCACCGCTTGTAGCAATCATTAGCTGTGCGCCTCACAAATCCAAGGGCACTTATGCGGTCCGTAATGGTCTGCCAGTGTGTCCTACGTTGAGCAGGGGTGGTCTTGCACCCTGCAGTCACCAACATTTTGCGGCTATGTGCTGACACATAGCTCACAAGTGCATCAAGTTCGGGGTCATTAAAGCTAGGCTTCCTTGACGTGCCGGACTGTTTAGCCGTGTCTGGGGACTCAGCCTGTAGTGCCAGAGAACGCTTCTTCCTCTTCTTCAAAGGTGGAGCTGAGCCTGAGTGGCTTGTGCCGCTCTGGTCAGTAGGGGCAGAAGTGCAGGTGGACTCGGTACTGGGAGTGTGCGAAGGCACAATGACCACAGGTCTTGGTTTCATGCATTGGCTGAAGTGTGATGATGGCAGGGGCAATGTCAGTTTGATGGACCAGGACCGACACTGTCCCGGCTGGGAGACTCAGAGCTGGGGTGGATAGAGCTGCAGCTGCCGCTGCAGCCTCCATACCCTGCCTACTTGGGACAGCAGATGACATTGCTGCCCCAGATCCATGTGGCCTGGTGACACCAACTTGCACCGACACACGTGGCTCAGACTTGCTGACCTGGAAGTCAGCCTGGGAGTCATCCTGTGCTGGCTCAGGTGCCACAATGGGCTGGTCCAACAAGGGCTGAGCTGGGATGGTGTCAGCCACGTTTCCCTCAACCATGGGTGGGGGGTATGGGTGTCCCTGATGGGTCCTCCACACATGGGGGTCTGGGGGCACCCTGCAAATCCTGGCCACGTCCCCTAGCGCACCCACCACACCCACCTTTTGGAGGTTGGCCACCTTTGCCTCCCTTACTGCATTGTCGCCTCCCAACCATGGCACTGATGTTGTTATGCGTATGGGAATTGCAGTAAACAATTGTCCTGGGCAATTGGGGGGTGAAAGGGGTAGGGTACTAGATGGAATTTGTACCCTAGTACTCTAGCAAGGCTGTCTGTGACCCCTGGGGCAAGATGACAGGTCACGCAATGCACAGGCACCCGAAAAACAAAAAGTAACGTGCACGCAGCCCCTCGTAGACCACGTGCGTTGAAAAATGAACCACGCACTAGGCTGTGGCACCCAGAAACACAAAAACAAGCGTACGCGTGTTACATGCAGCCTACAATGACCTCTGAAGGAGTACGCGACACACGGGGCAAGCACAGTTGGTAAATGCGTGCGCGACTCACCCTCTGCCTGGAAAAAGAACGTGAAAAAAACATGCGTGTGTGCGTAGGCAACACCCCTGTCAAAAGAAGAACTGTACGCTGTCTGAGGAGACAGGACAAAAGAAGAAGTGAACGCTGTTTGAGGAAACAGGCCCAAAAAAAATAAAGAACATTGTCAGAGGTAACAGGGAGTACGAACTTGAAACGCTGTGAAGTAATCGCGTGTGAACTGACAAGAAGTACAGAATTCACCCACTCGCTCTCCACGAAAAGCACGTACAAGGGAATGGGGTACTACATGTAACTTTTAAAGCGGCCCACACGTACAGCATCACTTACGCGTGGACGCACTGAGGCCATTTTCTCCAATTACACGAGCTGACACTCGGACGTGCAGTTTTTGGATGTGTACGATGAACATGCACCCGTGTTGTACGCGCATAGGCCCTTTCCTCAGATTACACGCATCCACACGCAGACGTGCAGTTTTTTCACGCACGCTGAAACACTATGCCCAGTCATGAGGGAAACGCCCGCATGAGTCACGTCACGGAAACGCTTACGCGCTAAGGTTCTTTGGTCCAATGAAACCGCATTTGTGTGCAGACGCGCTTACGCGCGAAGGGCCTTTTCCTCGAATTACACACTGACGTGCAAGATTTTCACGTGCCAAATCACTCCGTATCAAGCTGGCCACTCAACAACACACGGAAGACCACGCTCCCACCTGCCATCTGCTGCTGCCTGCCTGCTGCCCACGTGCCCTGCTATTTGCTGCCTGCACGTCAGCCAGGGTTCCAGTTGCTGTGTCCACCCCTGCTGGAACAGAAGACTCCCGACTGGGATACCATCGCTCCACAGCCCAGCCCCAGGACCCAGTTGCCCACCCACGCCTGCCTCGGGGGTCGCCATGTCGGGGCAAACACCATCTGAGACCACTGTCGACCCCCAGCCAGAGAGGCAGAGGGCCACCAGCTTCAGTGTGAAGGAAGTTGGTGTCACGGTGGAGCATGTCCTGGGGCATTTTGATGCCCTCTTCGGAACATCACGCGCCAACAAGGAAGGACGGGAGAGGATCTGGGATGACGTAGTGGTTGCCATCAACGCGGAGGGGGTGGCAACCTGCGACATCAAGCACATCAAGAAGTGCTGGGAGGCCTTGAGGTCCAGGACCCTCTACAAGGCCCAGTGCCTCGCGGAGGGGCACCGGGTCTGCATGAGTGACATCCAGATGCGGGTCCTGGAACGCGTAGGCCCAGCGCTCCACGCCCAGATCCTGCAGAGGAAGACCCGTCTGGAGTTGAGCGGTAAGTGGCCAAGCATTGGTGTGTGAGACAGGACATGTTGCAGTGTGCTGGTAGTCTGATACTTGCCTGTATGTGTGACATAGGCCATGTATGGATGTGTGTGTGTGCAGGGACATCATAGTCATGCATGTGAGGCCAGTAATGTGTGAACCACATGGTTGGTGCATGAGTTACAATGCAACATGGGTATCTGTATGGCAAATGCACACATGAAAGCATGCCAGTGTCTGTTCTTGCACATGGTGGGGGTCTGAGGGGTGGGTGCTGCTGTCATGTACATGTATGGTGCACATATGTGTGTGTCTGAGAAGTGTGCATGACCCTCCGGTGATGTGTGTGCATTGGATCAGTGTGAGCCATGATGCATGTGAGTTTGAAGGCAAGATTTTGCTTAATAGAGGCCCCTGTACATGGATGGTGATGTTGATTGCAGGTGCCATGCCTGTTCATGCATGTGTGTTGCGTGCATTCACCCATGTGTTGTGAAGGGACAGGATGGAAGTGATGTGTTATTGCTTCCTGTCTAGGGGAATGTTGTACTGTACCCTGATGCTTGTGTTCTATGTCTCCCTCTACCCAGCGTCAAGTCAAGAAGAGGGCGGAGACAGCGCTGTGGAGCCAAGCGGCAGGGATGATTCCACCGGGCGGCGACGCAAGGCCCAGCCACCCTCCCAGGACTTGCCATCATCTGGGCGCAAGGGGGCTGGTGCCGCGTCTACCACTACGGCTGTGGTGGAAGGGCCGGGTGAACCCCACAGGGGCTTGCAATGGCGGAAGACGGTATGGAGACATCCAGGTTGGTGGTCTCCACAGAGGAGGAGGAGCCCACTACTGAGCCGCACATGGGGCCTGTTGGGGTTAGTACCACTGGTGCAAGTGGTGCAGACCAGGGTCAGGAGGCAGCACATGTCACCGCAGAGGGGCCTGTGCATGTCCCTGTCCTTGACTCTGTCACTGCACCACCATGCACCAGCAGGGATGCCCCGTCCCAGGCCTGTCCGCATGTAGGGGAGAGTGCCATGTCATCTGCCTCTCCACTACCTGCAGATGAGGGGTCCCATGGGCTCCGTCCTGATTGGTGTCGCGTTGCGCACGCGTGACATTCGTGATGACGTGCGTTCATCCTGGGCAGAGAACACACGCCATCACGAACAGCAGCGTTGCGACGTGGCACTGTTGGGAGGGGCCCTGGTCGGTGGGTTCCTACATGTGTTGCGCACTCTGTTGGACCTCTCCTTCTCTGTGGAGACTATGCGCCAGTCATGCTCCCTGCCGTCTTCCGGCCCAGATTCCACCAGGGCCCCCTGTGGACCTGGCCCGACCAACACAGCCAGCTTGGTGGAGCTCACATCCCTGCTGCAGTCGGGAGTCGGCGGTCCAGCAGGGGTGGACACCACAACTGGAGACCAGCTGATGGAGGATGTGCAGACACCAACGGACAGGGCACATGGACAGCAGCGGCAGCGGCAGGAGCAGGCTATAGGTGGGAGCAATGATGGCTCAGGGCCATCAACATCGGAGGGGCAGGCATCAGCCAGAGAGCAGGAGGACCCAGGAATGGGAGTGTCTTCCGTGTGGCAGCGGTTGGGCCAGCGGATAGATGCGTAGCGGTGGCGGGCGGAAGAGGCGTGGCTCACCATGGTCAGGGCGGAGTTCTCCATGCGTCAGGCGTTGAGGCGGGCAGAGTGCCTCGAGGCAACTCGCAGGGAGTTGGAACATGCCATGAGTGCCTCCCTGCGAGACCTCGGGGCCAGGGCAGAGGCCCGCCTCCGGGACATCGACATGGAGTTCGATGATGCCCTGGCCCGGGACAGCACAGAGTGAGCCGCAGGACTTGCCCGCCACCATTGTATATAGTTAGATAGTGTGAGGTTTCCTTTCTGTTTTTGATTATTGTGGGGCGCTTGGACAATGCACCACGTTTTTGTATATAGTTTTTTATTAGGTAGTCTTTTTTGTAGGTTTCATTTCAATTGTTGGGCTCATGGACCCTGGATTGGTGATTTGTATATAGTTGAACAGTGATTTTGTTTTTTTTTCATTTTACCATGGAGCAATGGATTTCACTTATTTTTTTCCCCTTGGATTTGCTTTGTTGGACTGAGACTTTGGACACATTTTCATTTAGATTTCTTTGGATTTTGATTTCATATTTTTGATTATTTTCTGGACATGCTGTGTTTTATTTCTTCTTCACATTATTGTGTGTTTTCTTTTCATTACATTCATTTTGGGTTCAATACATTTTTGTTTCATACTTCGATGTGTGGTATTCTCTCATTGATTTCATGCATGTCATGATGTGGGTTTTCACATTCACTTGCACCCATTGTGCGTGTGTGACGGACATGTGTTCATTTACATACTTGCCATTCGGTTTGTATCATGTAATGGGCATTTCTATGTGGGTGGATGCAATACTTGGTTGGGTCTTTGGGCTAGGGTAGCGTGGGGTGTGATGTGGCTGGCCATAAGGCCCATGATTGAGGATCGTCATGACGTGGGGGAGGGGGACATGAGTGGGGGCCTGCTGGCAGGTGCCCCTGACTGCTGGGGTGTGGGGGTGCTGGGGACATGAGTGGGGGCCTGCTGGCAGGTGCCCCTGAATGCTGGGGTGGGGGTGCTGGGGGACATGTGTGGGGGCCTGCTGGCAGGTGCCCCTGACTACTGGGGGGTGTGGGTGCTGGTGGACATGTGTGGGGAACTGCTGGCAGGTGCTCCTGACTGCTGGGGGGTGGGAGTGCTGGGGGACATGTGTGGGGGCCTGCTGGCAGGTGCCCCTGACTGCTGGGGGGTGGGGGTGCTGGGGGACATGTGTGGGGGCCTGCTGGCAGGTGCCCCTGACTGCTGGGGGGTGAGGGTGCTGGGGACATGAGTGGGGGCCTGCTGGCAGGTGCCGCTGAATGCTGGGGGGTGGGGGTGCTGGGGGACATGTGTGGGGGCCTGCTGGCACGTGCCCCTGACTGCTGGGGGGTGAGGGTGCTGGGGGACATGTGTGGGGGCCTGCTGGCAGGTGCCCCTGATCGCTGGTGGGTGCGGGTGCTGGGGGACATGTGTGGGGGCCTGCTGGCCGGTGCCCCTGATTGCTGGGGGGTGGGGGTGCTAGGGACATGAGTGGGGGCCTGCTAGCAGGTGCCGCTGAATGCTGGGGGGTGGGGGTGCTGGGGGACATGTGTGGGGGCCTGCTGGCAGGTGCCCCTGACTGCTGGGGGTGGGGGTGCTGGAGACATGAGTGGGGGCCTGCTGGCAGGTGCCGCTGAACGCTGGGGGGCGGGGGTGCTGGGGGACATGTGTGGGGGCCTGCTGGCAGGTGCCCCTGACTGTTGGGGGGTGGGAGTGCTGGGGGACATGTGTGGGGGCCTGCTGGCAGGTGCCCCTGACTGCTGGGGGGTGGGGGGCTGGGGGACCTGTGTGGGGGCCTGCTGGCAGGTGCCCCTGAATGCTGGGGGGTGGGAGTGCTGGGAGACATGAGTTAGTGATCACTATTCATGGCTGGGGGGCATGCCCATGGTGGATGGACTGCCTGCGGCACATGCCCAGGGGTACAGGGTAGTCACCTGTGGTGTGGGCTGCCTGCAGGGGCCGTGGAGGGGGTAGAGGGGACACCTGGGAGGACCTACAGTGCTAATTTACGTGTGGGACTCCACACGCACCCCACTGACTACACGTACCCCGCTCTGACAGCGAAATTGCATGTGAAACTTCCCACGTACCCCCAAAATACACGTACCCCACTTGCACAGGGCCTATCGCGTGTGAAACTTCCCGCACACCCCCAAAATACACATACCCTGCTCCAATCGCGTGTGAAACTTCCCACGCACCACTGAAATACACGTACCGCACTCGCACAGGGCCTATCACGTGTGAAACTTCCTGCACACCCCCGAAATACACACACCCCACTCGCACAGGGCGTTTCGCGCGTGAAACTTCCCGCGCACCCCCAAAATACACGTACCCCGCTCCAATCGCGTGTGAAAATTCCCGCATACCCCCAAAATATACGTACCCCACTCGCACAGGGCCTATCGTGTGTGAAACTTACCACGTACCTCCAAAATACACGTACCCCACTAGCACAGGGCATTTCGCGTGTGAAACTTCCTGCGTACCTCTGAAATACACGTACCCTGCTCCAATCGCGTGTGAAACTTCCCACATACCCCCAAAATACACGTACCCCACTTGCACAGGGCCTATCGCGTGTGAAACTTCCCGTGCACCACCGGAATACACATAACCTGCTCAAATCGCGTGTGAAAATTCCCGCGTATCCCCAAAATACATGTACCGCACTTGCCCAGGGCCTATTGTGTGTGAAACTTCCTGCGCACCCCCGAAATACACGTACACCACTCGCACAGGGCATTTTGCATGTGAAACTTCCCGAGTACCCCCGAAATACACGTATCCTGCTCCAATCGCATGTGAAACTTCCTGCGCACCCCAGAAATACACGTACCCCACTCGCACAGGGCATTTCGCGTGTGAAACTTCCCGCGCACCCCCATAATACACGTTCCCCTCTCCAATCACGTGTGAAACTTCCCGCGCACCCCAGGAATACACGTACCCCACTCCGCAGGGCCTATCACGTGTGAAACTTCCCGTGCACCCCAGGAATACACGTACGCCACTGGCACAGGGTCGATCGTGTGTGAAACTTCCCACGCACCCCAGGAATACACATACCCCACTCGCACAGGGCATTGCGCGTGTGAAACTTCCCGCGCACCCCAGGAATACACGTACCCCACTCGCACAAGGCATTTCGCGTGTGAAGCTTCCCGCGAACCCCTGTTATACACATACCCCGCTCCAATCACGTGTGACACTCCCTGTGCAGTGGGGTACATATATTAGGAGGGGTGTGCGGGGAGTTTTACAGGCATTTTCGTGGTTGGGGGTCTTTGCGGCATGTACAGGATATGTGCGCTGTGCATGCCGCACTTGGAGGGGTTGGGGGTGTAACTGGCGATGCTGCAGGGTCGCTGTGCCACTCTGCACCACGGCTGGTTTTGGAAACTAAAATCCATGAATGCGCTGTGCGCGGAAATGGATTTTAGTGCACGCCGCTGGCGCAGAAATTCGCACACGCACACTGTGCGCCAGCCGCGTGCACCACTTGTGCACTGAATTCTATGAATTACCCTCTTTATGTGTGACCACAGAGGTCATAAATATTTAGAAAGATTTGACTTATCACTCATCCAAGAATGTTAGTCAACCAGTCCTTTCTACATGGATGTGTATGTGATCTCCAGAAATATGCAAGGAATGGTTCGGTGGGGAGACCATCTGGTGGTTTAGTGATTGGAGTTCATAATTATTTGGCAGCAGTACAAATATAAGAAGCTGAGAAAGTTCCTTATATTATGGCCATAGAGATTGTTGTCAAGGGAATAATGGACCACAAAATACTAGCCATAAATGTCTATGTCTCGCCTGGTTCCGAACATACTGAAACAATTCTAGAAGAAATGTATGATCTTATGTTGAAGTGGAAAATGGAAAATTCAGAAGGCATGACCTTGGTAGGAGGGGGCTTGAATGCTGGATGCAACGATTCTGCCATGGTGGCAGAGACTTCTATAGTCAAATCGGTATGTAGTGCATAGAAACCTAGGCATAACGCTAAAGGCAAATGCTGGGTTGAATACTTTAAGGATTGTAGTTTGCTAATGTTGCATCAAAGGCGACATGCCGGGAAATGCACATGGACATGTGGGTCTCGCAGCACCATGCTACATCACATACTTGTCCTCCAGTGCTGGGGTGTGTTGCCTGTCATGTTCCTGAGTCACTTTTAAATTAATTTGAATATCCATTTTTTTGGCACCGCAGCACATGTTTCACCCACTGCCCCTCCCCTTGTTCCTGCTTCTTGGTTGCACCTTTGCCCTCCTCCCTCTACCCACCGCTCTCCCATTGCCCAGCAGGCCCTGACTTGAGTGAGGGTCTTCATCTTTTACAGCCCTGAACAACACCCTGTGTCCTCTGGTGCTGGGTGAGTTAACAGTCGTGTCCCAAGGCACTTTTAATTTAATTTGAAAATCAATTTTTTCGGCGCCACATCAGGTGTTTCACCCACTCCTCCTCCCCTTGTCCCTGCTTCCTGGTTGCTCCTTTCTCCTCCTCCCTCCCACCCATTGTGCTCCCATTCGCCAGCATGCCTGAGGGTCTTCACCCTTTTTACGGCCCGAGCACTATTGCTTGTCCTCCGGTGCTGGGGTGAATTGCCTGTCGTGTGCCTGAAGCGCTTTAAATTAATTTAAAAATCAATTTTTTCAGTGCCGATGCGTGAGTTTCACCCGCTCCCCCTCCCTTTGTCCCCACTTCTTGGTTGCTCCTTTCCCCTCCTCTCTCCCACCCCTGCGCTTCCATTAGACAGTAGGCCAGGCCCCAACTTGAGTGAGAGTCTTCACCCTTTACGACCCAAGCCCCATTCCTTGTCCTATGGCACTGGGAGAGTTGCCTGTCATGTCCATAAGGCAATTTACATTAATCTGAAAATATTTTCTTTGGCAACGCAGCGTGTCCCAGCTTCCTGGGTGCTCCTATCCCCTCCTCTCTCCCACCCACCATGCTCACATTGGACAGCAGGCACTTACCAGACAACTACACTAGGCAACTCCCTGCAGCTAAGGGCCACAAGGCAAATGCAGCGCAGCCATCAACCAGCAGTGACTGACAAGGGAAGGATAGTGCAGGTAGGCAGAACAGCCATTACAGCTTCCTATTTAACTATCCCTCCTCTCTTATTACTTCTAGTATCTGCAGTCTGCTGTACTTGGCAGTTGTATGTTATCCATATCTGGTGTTGGTGAGTTGTCATAATTGCATGTGAGGCTTTTTCCCTCTACTAGGAAAGTCAAATCTGTTTGTTTTTCATTTGCTGCTGTGTTTAAAAATTAGGCTTTCCCTCTTTTCTAGGAAAGTCGAATCTGTGTGCTCTTGCATTTGCGTTTGTGTTTAAAAATTAAGGTTTTTCCCTCTTTTCTAGGAAAGTCGAATCTGTGTGTTCCTGCATTTGATGCTGGATTAGAATAAATTAGGATTTTGCCACGTTTCTAAGAAAGTTGAATCTGTGTGTTCTTACATTTGCTGCTGTATTTAAAAATGTGTCTTTTTTCCTCTTTTCTAAGAAAGTCAAATCTGTGTGTTCTTGCATTTGCATTTGTGTTTAAAAACAAGGCTTGTTCCCACTTTTCTAGGAAAGGTGAAACTATGTGTTCTTGCATTTGCTGCTGTGTTTAAAAAATGTGGCTTTTCCATTTTTCTTAGAAAGTCAAATCTGTTTGTTCCTGGATTTGCTGCTGTGTTTAAAAATTAGGATTTTTCCCTCTTTCATAGGAAAGTCGAATCTGTGTGTTCTTGTATTTGCTGCTGTGTTTAAAAGTTAGGCTTTTCCCCTCTATCCCTCTATCTTGTTCTTCTCTTTGTCCTGATAATTCACTTCTAGGTGTCATGCTTTCTGCTATATGATGTAACCTAGAACTTTTTCCCTTCCTAGTTGCTTGCCTCTAGATTGTTCTATTGCTGTTGGTTTTAGTTGGTGTTGGTGTTGTGCTCTGCAGTTCCTCCTTCTCTCCCTCTCTCTCCTCTTCCTTCTCTCAGCACTTTCCCTCAATGGTGCTCTCAATCTCCCCTATCTTCTCTAATTGCTATTCTATCACCTATTCTATCCATATGATGACGTCTGGAATTAAAAAGTTCAAGAAAGATCTCCTGGTCTCCAATCCAGGCCTGCCCACCGCTGACACCTACGTCAATACTTTTTCCAGGCAGTCTTTCACTGAAATCCTTTTTGTCATTCCTTCTCTGGACCATTGTTTTGCCACATTCCTACATTTAGCATACTGCTTCAAACTATCAACAAACATATCTCTGGCACCAACACCCTGACTTTGTCCACCTCTGCCATCTTCACTACACACATCTTCTTTAAATACAAACCACAACCTCATCACCTGATTGGCTGATCCCTACAGTCCTATTTCCATGCCAGATATGTTGACAAGTCCCATATGTGGCACGCCCTGCCCGCATAAAGCAGCGGTGTCCGCGGATTGCGTAACACTGGGGCAGCCCTTCTACCCTTTACACTTCACTCTCTGCACCATTTCCTCATTGGCTACTGTTAAGCAATCATACAATCATCCACCAATCACATCCAAGAACTCTGCATCTAACTCTATCATCACAGATCAGCACTTTAGATGTACTATTGAACACTCTCAGTACAATTTGGCTGTGACTGCAAAGGAACTACAGCAACAACTACTATAAAACTCCCCAAGATTTCTACTTGCAGATTCATGCACATCCACATGCATGAACACACATACATATACAGCTCTTCATAGGAATACATATAAACAGAGTAACTGCCACTTACCCTGTATAAACCGTAAACTGAACTTACTGTCATTTCTCCCTTCTGCTATGATGACGTGTCAATTGCAAACCTGCCTGCTCTCCAAATTTTTGTTTACAGACACAGCTATCTAAAAAAATGTTATTTCATATGAAAAGATGGGAGAAATAACTGTATAATTATGAAAAAGGCTGTCCAGTATGTTATAAAATTACACGCAGACAGGATGAGTACATGCATCTTCATTCAAGCACACACATGGACAATATCATTAGAAAGGCTGACAGCTCAAACAACATCACTGCCTCTATATGAAATCCTTTTGCTTTATTTCCCACACCTTCACAAATGCATACATTGCATGCTTTTCTGTACAATCTCTGCCATCTACCGTGTAAAAATAGCAAAACATACATATGATTATTTCTTCTATCTCTTAACATCCAATAACATAACATTAAAAAAAAACAAGTGTGCTCTATACGCTTACTATTATACTCATTTGTAAAACATATTCAACTTACAGATTCTAAATAAAATATACAGGATGCACATAGGCAAAGGAAAGTGCATGTGCATACTATGCTCAGTTGTAAGAAAACACTGCTAGTACAAAAACAAAAAAAACAATGTCTACATTAACAAAAGTGCTATTGACACACACATTCACTAACTTCTTTCTTTTACAATTGCAGTGAAGACCACTATCCTGAAAAGCAGCAGCATCTGAAGTACGAACAAGAACTTAGAAGAAACCTACTCGTTCCATACAAAAAAGTAAGTACAATACTTCCATAATGTTCCAACCGTTACTCAAACACACTAGCATTTTAGTATTGTAGAACAAACATGTGTATAAACCCTCTACCATTAGATTTAGTATTAGTGCTTCCCTTCACCAGCTGCACACTTTATATTGGCATCTGAAGCCCAGTAAAGTAACACACAAATACAAGAATAGCCTTTCCAACTTGATGTAGCTGCCCATTGCAAATCACACACCTCCACAATCATCCCTACCATCATATGCAGACACTCATGCACAAAGCACGCATACACTGCACAACAGCCCAACTCACACTTTCTTTTTTCTCCAACAGACCCCGAAGAATGCCTACCAAAAAACAACTCTGTAGAAAGCAACACAGAATTAGAGCAAATCAAAATAAAAGTGTCCAAAATAAGCATCCATCTCTAGGAGATTGTGTACAAAAACCTCAAATAAAACAGCTAATACAGCCATTAAGTGAAACAAAACAAGCTTCCAGTACAGAAATGTTACCCCCTCTATCAAAATGTAAAACAAAACAGAAAGTGATTAACAAGACTTCAGCTACCACTACTGCTAATGCTGCACCTATAAATCTAGATGTAGTGTCAAGTAACCATACCAAAAAAAATATTTTACAAAAAATGTTCCGACACAGAGTCCTTCAGAACCTTATAAAAACAGGAGAAATCATGCATAACCCTTAAAACCTACCGTAGAAAATCCTAGAGCAATCTTTCTCAAAAAGAAGTTATTTATTTTAGTTTTAAACAGAATAAAACCACTAATCAAACTAATTACTGAACTACAAAAAAGACTTCTCAATAAACGGAATATTAACAAAAATAGCTTCCTAAACATCAGTGAAGGTGAATTGAGTCAGACCACGAGCACAGAACCATATTTTAATGAAGAAGCATATACACAAAAGCAAACAAACCCAATTGCCATTCATAGAAATGGACGAGGGTATGAAAAACGAAATAACACCATTATGGAACAAGAAACTCTGCTCACAAAAATATCCCCAGAAAACTCAGTTCACCGCTCCATTCTACAGAACCAAAACGTCCAGTCTACAAATAGCCATGCACATCAATGTGTAACATTGCCAAAAAATCTTTAAAATCTTTACACCAGTTCCCCAATCAGTGTGTAAAAAGCAAAGAAAAATGAAACTACTACAAAATATGGATGCCTGTCCAGTGCGCAAATACACAGGACTACAAGGATTTTCATTAGCCTGCATTTCAGGACTTATTTGCAAAAGCACCTTCCATCATATCAAAATGATATCAACACATCATTCAACTATCAGAAATCTAGTCCAAAAACTTTACTATGCTAAAAGTCCTGCTTTAGCACCAGCCAATTTAAATAACAATCTTCTATATGGTACAGCCAAACAACTACTCGAAGAAATAGAGCATATCCAGAGAAAATATTTTGGAAGTGAAAGCCACTTACAAAATGCAGTAGGTTCACAACCAAGTAGCAACTACTGTACAAATAGCAACCTTCTAATTAACACATACAAAAAAGAAATACTAAAGTTTGAAAGTACCTCCGCTGAAGTACCAAACCATGTGTGTGTGTGTTGCCGCAGGACTTTTTATAAGTAGCATAAAAACTGTAGACATCACGTACAAAACAGAAGACAATGAAGATTCCAAATGGTTGCAATTAGCTCTCTACCTTATAGCAGAAAACATATATGAAATTATTGACCCCTTAATACTTTGCAATTACTGCACTGCAAAACTTGACAACAACCAAACATCTTCACGTGCTATCACAAATAACTTGGAATTATTCCTACTACCAAAACCCCTGCAACAACTAAATGTATATGAGAGCATCATACTTCTAACAGTGCACCCACTTCAAGCAATAATATGCCTTCAACCAAAAACAGCAAAATTACCTTCCTCTGAATTACTCAAAGGCATTTGTGGCAAAGTAGTTTATTTACTATTAGATCTCGAAGAAAATGGAGACATTCTAGGAGTGCAACGGCCAATAGATCAATCTTTAATTATCTTAGTTAATGGCGTACCTACAAAAGACAAAAGAAAAATTGGCACCAAATTGCGGCCTTACATAAAGTTAGACAAGCCCTGCAATAGCTAAAAAACAACAATGAATACTTAAAAGAAATTAATATTGAAGAAAACCTGAGAGAAACCATTGAAATAATTCAAGAGTCAACATAAACTGGTCAATTCCAACTTCTAAATCCTGCTACAGAATCCAATATTTTAGACCATTAGACAATTCATCCTTTACACTCTAAAAACACTATAGATGATGCACTGGAAATGTACCAAATGCGACAAGCCAAATGATCATCAATCTGCATATAGGAAAAAAGTATAGAAGCACAAGCCTTTCCGCCACTCTTTCCTACTGGAAAAGAAGGAAGGTACGATGACAGACTCACATTAAAATCAGGTACCCATTTTCAAAATATGCCATCTATGCAATTATTACAAAAAGTGCAAGAAAAAGATGAGTTTTTACAGTCAAGTATTACAAATCTTTTAGAAAACATGCGTGGTACAAAAGAATACTGGCTCCGACATCACGAATATGTACGCTGTATGATACGAAACCTTGGTCCACCCACTTGGTTTGTTACATTAAGTTGTGCAGAATATGCATGGGAAGATTTACACAATTTCCTACGCATAGCAAAAAAAAAAAAAACAAACATGGATATAAAAACACCAGGAGAACTCTGCTCTCTAGATCCTGTAAATGTATCACTATATGTCCATCATTGCTTCATTGCTATGCTATACTTTATTTGTAATATGACTTCCTCCCCTTGGAGAATTTCAGAACTTCTTTTGGAGAAAAGAATACCAAGCCAGAGGAGCACCACACATCCATAAGCTATTATGGATTAAAGATGATCCTAAATTTGACTGTTTTGCAGTTCATCCAAAAATATGTCACTTGTGAAATGCCTTCACAAACAACACATAATGACCTTCATGCACAAATTGTATAATTTCAAAGACACAAATTTGGGAACTATTGTTGTCGCAAATATTAAAAAAAAGGGAACTACTACACCAAATGCCGCTTTGGTTTCCCTAGACAAGTTTCAGCAACAGGTCAAGTAAACAACTTCATGTCTTCAGTCAGACATAGTGTTAAAGTAAAACACCTAAGAACACATATTACATACAAAGAAAAGAAGAATCACAATACATCAATGATTACAATGCAACCATTGCCCTCCTATGGAATGCAAACATAGATGTGCAGTGCATTGCAGACAATTCCACTGCAGTTGCATGATATGTCACAGCCTACTTAACCAAAGCAGAGAAAAAAGAACTTCACGACCTCTGGGATGACATATCATCTGACAAAACACTATCACAGAAATTGTACAGTTTAGGCATAAAAATGCTCTCTGATAGAGAATGTGGCTTGGCTGCTATGAAGCTGCATACTGTTTAACTGGTTATGCCTTGTATAGAAAATCTGTCAATATAGTATGACTAAGTCTTGGTCCTGCCAAATCTAGAAAAAGAGTTCTCAAATCATATGAGGAAATAGAAACAATAGCCAAAAATGATCCCAACAGCCAAGGCATTTTGAAAAATAATTTACTGGAAACATACTACCCAAGCAGGAGTACCAGTTTGGAAACCATGTGTCTCTACCACGTAGCCCACAACTTCACATAAAAAAATAATATTAAACCAGATGAAAAGAAAGGTGCATACAGAGTTGTAAATTGAGAAGGCAGTTAAGTCAAACTTACCAAACACAGCTTAATTAATCATATCAAATTGTCATTAAATACTCCTCAACATAAAGAACTGTATTACATGTCCCTGCTACAACTTTGTAAAGCATGGAGAAAAGTAGAACTCCTCAACATAAAGAACTGTATTTGTATTACATGTCCCTGCTACAACTTTGTAAACCATGGAGAAAAGAAGAACAGTTACTGGATACATATGACACCTATAAAGATGCTTTCAAAGCAAATGAAAGCACTATAACAGACGTAAACTTAACACACTACCGAACAATGTTGCACAATGAACAGCAACATGAAGAAGACCTCCAGGCCCAGCTACAAGTGGACACTCCCAACAGTAGTCAACCTTCTGTAACAGGAAGCCAAGAACCACTTGGACAACCACTAATAGCGAATGAGGCAGAATTAACTATGATAGAAGTATAAAACACCATGTGGCAGTATGAACAAGCAACAGAAGACTTTGCTGTACTGAAATCACAACTGAACAATGAGCAGCGTAGCATTTTTCAAGAAATAACAAAACAAATTGAACACTGTGTACAACATGAAAATAAAAACTGTACCTGCTAAGACTACAAACCTATACTTCTATATGTGAGTGGTGAAGCTGGTTCAGGCAAAACATTCTTAATCAAAATCATCATTATATAATCACTCCTCCTTACAAATACAGACACATAGTAAATACGTAATAGTAATGCTTTTACGTTACAATGCAGATGGTACCAAAAACAACTGTAAACTAACTGGATTCACACATGGTCAAGTATGACTTGGTAAGAAAACCTTCACAACAATAGGTATACTCTACCACGCAGGAGCCACAACCAATGCAGGTCACTACACTGCATATATAAAAAATAATTGTGGATGGTTCGAATGAAATGATAGTGCCATTACTCTAGAGCAGAGATTACCAGCAAAGCTTGTAAACGCTTATTTAATATTCTCAAAACCAAAATTTAATACGTAATCTGTGTATGAACCTAAGCAAAACTTCAACTTCAAAACTGCGCACAGTTAGAGTACGCCAACATGTATTTAATTGCCCCAGGATTCTGCAACAAGCAAACAGATAAACAAATACCATTAAAATGTAACAAGAAATACACAGTTATTATACGGCAACAGGTATCTAACTGCCCCAATATTCTGCAACAGGCAAACAAATAAATAAATACCACTAAAATCAAACAAGAAATATACAGTTAGAATACGCCAACAGGTATCTAACTGCCCCAAAAAATCTGCAACAACCCAACAGATAGATGAGTAGCATAAAAGTAGAAATAAACAATTAGAATACGCCAAAAATCTGCAACAAGCCAACCAATAGAAGATTAGCAAGAAACAAGAAATAAACAGTAAAACAATGAAAGAAATATATTGTACCACAATATAAAAGTTTTTTTCTTAATCCAGCATGGATTATTTTTTCCCACAGACCCAATGACTTAGAAAACAAACACAGAAACTGAGCAAATGGCGCAGTACACTGGTTTGAATGATAGTACTTGTAAAGTACTAACAGGCCGATTCATGGAATAATTAGCGCGGCGCAAGTGGGCAAAAACGTGCGAATCGCAGTGGAATAGCGAAAATCGCAGTGAACGTGCGAAAATCGCACGAAAAGCAGCGCACGTCGATTCATGGAAGGCCGTGCGCGAGAAAACCAGCGGATGTGCGAAAAAAAAGTGCGCAGCGCACGTTGGCGCACGTTGGCGCACAGGCCATCTAACAGCGTGCGCCAGGTCACAGCGAAAATCGCACAGGCCACAGCGAAATTCGCACATAGCGCGGCGCACGCAATAAAAGTAGGCGGAACACGGGCGTAACACTCGGAATGGGGAACAACTTGCCAAAACGTGGGCGTCACGGGGGAAGTACAGGGCACAAGTGCGCGGAACGCCCACACGCTCGCCTACAACACGTATTCATGGAATAGAATAGGGGAAAAAAGCGCACGCTCAAACCAGCGCACAGGCACAAACACGACCGCCACAAGAAAGGAGGCGGTAGCGTCTCTGCGGCTGTAAGAAATGTGCGCCAAAAGGTGCGCCAACAAATAGCACCTATATACTGCCATGATGAATGTCCCATACTGTGGCCCTCCAGGAAAAATGACGTGCAAAGGGGTACCCACAAACACGGACACCCGCTGACAAAAAATACGTGTGCATGTATACCGGGGTGCGCGGGAAGTGTCACACGCGATTTGCAGGGTACGTGCATCACAGGGGTTCGCGTGAAGTTATTCACACGATCGGGCCTGGGGGAGCGGGCTACGTGTATTACAGGGGTTCGCGTGAAGTTCCTCACGCGATCGGGCCTGGGGGAGCGGGCTACGTGTATTACAGGGGTTCGCGTGAAGTTCCTCACGCGATCGGGCCTGGGGGAGCGGGCTACGTGTATTACAGGGGTTCGCGTGAAGTTCCTCACGCGATCGGGCCTGGGGGAGCGGGCTACGTGTATTTCAGGGGTTCGCGTGAAGTTCCACACGCGATCGGGCCTGGGGGAGCGGGCTACGTGTATTACAGGGGTTCGCGTGAAGTTCCACACGCGATCGGGCCTGGGGGAGCGGGCTACGTGTATTACAGGGGTTCGCGTGAAGTTCCTCACGCGATCGGGCCTGGGGGAGCGTGCTACGTGTATTTCAGGGGTTCGCGTGAAGTTTCACACGCGAATAGCCTGGGCGCGTGTATTTCAGGGGTGCGCGGGAAGTTTTACACGCGATTTCTGCACGGTTCGTGTATTTCAGGGGTTCGCGTGAAGTTTCACACGCGAATAGACTGGGCGCGTGTATTTCAGGGGTGCGCGGGAAGTTCTACACGCGATTTCTGCACGGTACGTGTATTTCAGGGGTTCGCGTGAAGTTTCACACGCGAATAGCCTGGGCGCGTGAATTTGAGGGGTGCGCGGGAAGTTCCTCACGCGATCGGGCCTGGGGGAGCGGGCTACATGTATTACAGGGGTTCGCGGGAAGTTCCACACGCGAATAGCCTGGGCGCGTGTATTTCAGGGGTTCGCGGGAAGTTCCACACGCGAATAGCCTGGGCGCGTGTATTTCAGGGGTGCGCGGGAAGTTCCACACGCGAATAGGCTGGGCGCGTGTATTTCAGGGGTGCGCGGGAAGTTCCACACGCGAATAGCCTGGGCGCGTGAATTTGAGGGGTGCGCGGGAAGTTCCTCACGCGATCGGGCCTGGGGGAGCGGGCTACGTGTATTACAGGGGTTCGCGGGAAGTTCCACACGCGAATAGCCTGGGCGCGTGTATTTCAGGGGTTCGCGGGAAGTTCCACACGCGAATAGCCTGGGCGCGTGTATTTCAGGGGTGCGCGGGACGTTCCACACGCGAATAGGCTGGGCGCGTGTATTTCAGGGGTGCGCGGGAAGTTCCACACGCGAATAGCCTGGGCGCGTGTATTTCAGGGGTTCGCGGGAAGTTCCACACGCGAATAGCCTGGGCGCGTGAATTTGAGGGGTGCGCGGGAAGTTCCACACGCGAATAGCCTGGGCGCGTGTATTTCAGGGGTGCGCGGGAAGTTTTACACGCGAATAGCCTGGGCGCGTGTATTTCAGGGGTGCGCGGGAAGTTTTACACGCGAATAGCCTGGGCGCGTGTATTTCAGGGGTGCGCGGGAAGTTTTACACGCGATTTCTGCACGGTACGTGTATTTCAGGGGTGCCGGGGAGTCCCACATGTGATTTGACAGTGTGGGTCCTCCCAGGTGTACCCTGTACACCCTCCACGGCCCCTGCAGGCAGCCCACACCACAGGGGACTACCCTGCATCCCTGGTCATGTCCCGCAGGCAGCCCACCCAACATGGGCATGCCCCCCAGCAAAGGCACATGTCTCCTTGAACTAATGAACACCAACACATGTCCCCTTGCACCCCCACCCCCCAGCACTGTGGGGCACATGCCAGCAGTCCCCCACCCATGTCCAACTCATGTCCCCCACCACCCCCACCCCCCAGCACTGTGGGGCACCTGCCAGTAGGCCCCCACCCATGTCCAACTCATGTCTCCCACCACCCCCACCCCCCAGCCACCAGGGTCACCCTCCACCAGGGCCCCACTCATGTCTCCCACCACCCCCACCCCCCAGCACTGTGGGGCACCTGCTAGCAGGCCCCCACCCATGTCCAACTCATGTCTCCCACCACCCCCACCCCCCAGCACTGTGGGGCACCTGCCAGTAGGCCCCCACCCATGTCCAACTCATGTCTCCCACCACCCCCACCCCCCAGCACTGTGGGGCACCTGCCAGCAGGCCCCCACCCATGTCCAACTCATGTCTCCCACCACCCCCACACCCCAGCACTGTGGGGCACCTGCCAGCAGGCCCCCACCCATGTCCAACTCATGTCTCCCACCACCCCCACCCCCCAGCCACCAGGGTCACCCTCCACCAGGGCCCCACTCATGTCTCCCACCACCCCCACCCCCCAGCAGTGCAGGGTCACCCTCCACCAGGGCCCCACTCATGTCTCCCACCACCCCCACCCCCCAGCACTGTGGGGCACCTGCCAGCAGGCCCCCACCCATGTCCAACTCATGTCTCCCACCACCCCCACACCCCAGCACTGTGGGGCACCTGCCAGCAGGCCCCCACCCATGTCCAACTCATGTCTCCCACCACCCCCACCCCCCAGCCACCAGGGTCACCCTCCACCAGGGCCCCACTCATGTCTCCCACCACCCCCACCCCCCAGCACTGTGGGGCACCTGCCAGTAGGCCCCCACCCATGTCCAACTCATGTCTCCCACCACCCCCACCCCCCAGCACTGTGGGGCACCTGCCAGCAGGCCCCCACCCATGTCCAACTCATGTCTCCCACCACCCCCACACCCCAGCACTGTGGGGCACCTGCCAGCAGGCCCCCACCCATGTCCAACTCATGTCTCCCACCACCCCCACCCGCCAGCCACCAGGGTCACCCTCCACCAGGGCCCCACTCATGTCTCCCACCACCCCCACCCCCCAGCACTGTGGGGCACCTGCCAGTAGGCCCCCACCCATGTCCAACTCATGTCTCCCACCACCCCCACCCCCCAGCACTGTGGGGCACCTGCCAGCAGGCCCCCACCCATGTCCAACTCATGTCTCCCACCACCCCCACACCCCAGCACTGTGGGGCACCTGCCAGCAGGCCCCCACCCATATCCAACTCATGTCTCCCACCACCCCCACCCCCCAGCCACCAGGGTCACCCTCCACCAGGGCCCCACTCATGTCTCCCACCACCCCCACCCCCCAGCAGTGCAGGGTCACCCTCCACCAGGGCCCCACTCATGTCTCCCACCACCCCACCCCCCAGCACTGTGGGGCACCTGCCAGTAGGCCCCCACCCATGTCCAACTCATGTCTCCCACCACCCCCACCCCCCAGCCACCAGGGTCACCCTCCACCAGGGCCCCACTCATGTCTCCCACCACCCCCACCCCCCAGCACTGTGGGGCACCTGCCAGCAGGCCCCCACCCATGTCCAACTCATGTCTCCCACCACCCCCACACCCCAGCACTGTGGGGCACCTGCCAGCAGGCCCCCACCCATGTCCAACTCATGTCTCCCACCACCCCCACCCCCCAGCCACCAGGGTCACCCTCCACCAGGGCCCCACTCATGTCTCCCACCACCCCCACCCCCCAGCACTGTGGGGCACCTGCCAGTAGGCCCCCACCCATGTCCAACTCATGTCTCCCACCACCCCCACCCCCCAGCACTGTGGGGCACCTGCCAGCAGGCCCCCACCCATGTCCAACTCATGTCTCCCACCACCCCCACACCCCAGCACTGTGGGGCACCTGCCAGCAGGCCCCCACCCATATCCAACTCATGTCTCCCACCACCCCCACCCCCCAGCCACCAGGGTCACCCTCCACCAGGGCCCCACTCATGTCTCCCACCACCCCCACCCCCCAGCAGTGCAGGGTCACCCTCCACCAGGGCCCCACTCATGTCTCCCACCACCCCCACCCCCCAGCACTGTGGGGCACCTGCCAGTAGGCCCCCACCCATGTCCAACTCATGTCTCCCACCACCCCCACCCCCCAGCCACCAGGGTCACCCTCCACCAGGGCCCCACTCATGTCTCCCACCACCCCCACCCCCCAGCACTGTGGGGCACCTGCCAGCAGGCCCCCACCCATGTCCAACTCATGTCTCCCACCACCCCCACACCCCAGCACTGTGGGGCACCTGCCAGCAGGCCCCCACCCATGTCCAACTCATGTCTCCCACCACCCCCACCCCCCAGCCACCAGGGTCACCCTCCACCAGGCCCCCACTCATGTCCCCTATCACCCCCACCCCCCAGCCACCAGGGTCACCCTCCACCAGGCCCCCACTCATGTCTCCCATCACCCCCACACCCCAGCAGTGCAGGGTCACCCTCCACCAGGCCCCCACTCATGTCTCCCACCACCCCCACCCCCCAGCAGTGCAGGCTCAACCTCCACCAGGCCCCCACTCATGTCCCCCTGCACCCCCACCCCCCTGCCACCATGTGCAGCCCCCACCAGGTCCTCACAATCCCCAATCATGTGCGTAATGGTCAGCCTCCACAGCCAAAAAGACCTACCAAGTAACCCATTCACCCACATGGAAATGGAAATCACATGTTACACCCCCAATGTACATGAAGCAAATGAACCCATGTCCGTCACACACATATTTTCAAATTGAATGGGAAAACACACAACATGACATGCATGAAACCAATGAGATGAAACCACACAGTGAACAATGTAAAAAAAAATGTATTGAAAAAAATACAAATGCCAAAGAAAGAAAACTAACTACAATGTAAATGTGAAAAAATAAGCTGCATGTCCGCATAAAAACACAAAACTAGAAAATCAAATCAAAAAAATGATGTCCAAAGTGAAATGTAAAAACTCTCCATGCAACAAAGAACTATGTACAAAAATAACAAGGGTCCATCATCACAACTGAACTAAGGAAACCTCCTAAAAAACCTACCTAAATATCAACTATATACAAAAAGTGGAGCAGTGTCCGTCGACTCCAAATAATAATAAGAACGAAAGGAAACCTAAAACTAAAGAACTATATACAAAGGCGGCGGGCAAGTCCAGCGGCTCACTCTGTGGTGTTCCGGGCCAGGGCATCATCGAACTCCTGTTCGATGTCCCGGAGGCGGTCCAGTTCCATGGCCCCGAGGGTCCGCAAGGACGACGCTGTGTCCTCCTCCAACCCCCTGCGGATTGCCTCGAGGCACTCGGCCCGCCTCAGGGCCCTCCGCATGGAGTTCTCCGCCCTGACCATTGTGAGCCGCGCCTCTTCCGCCCGCCGCCGCTCCGCACCTATGGCGTGGCCCAACCGCTGCCACACGGAAGACACTCTCTGTCCTGGGTCCTCCTGCCCTCCGGCCGATGCCTGCCCCTCCGATGTCGAAGGCCCCGAGCCTTCATGGCTCCCACCATCTTGCTGCTGCTGCTGCTCTGCCTCTGCCCATGCACTGCCTCCTGCTGCCTGCACATCCTCCGCCGGCTGGGGTGCACCTGTTGATGTGGCCACCCCTGCTGGACGTCCGACTCCCGACTGTGGCAGGGATGCCTCCTCCACCAGCCTGGCCGCACTGTCAGAGGCAGCTCCACAGGGCACCCAGGTGACTGATGGGTGGGAAGATGGCACAGAGGACGACTGGCGCGTAGGGGGTCCAGTTGAGGAGGGGGTCGGAGCAAGCCCCATCAGACAGCGGAATCCGGCCTGGGTGACCTGTCCCAGCAGGCTGACGTGGTCAACGAGCCATTCGAGATGACGTGCAGTCTCTCCATGAAAAGACTGCAGGTCACCTCGCATGGCCCGTTGACGCAACGCCACACCAGCCAGGACAGGCTCAACCCGGTCCTGGATGGCCACGTCCGCAGGCAGAGGAAGGCCAGTTGACATCAGCTCATCCCCTGCCTGAAAACGGGTCTGGACGTAGGCATCCCTGCTGGTGCAAGATGATGCAGGGACAGGATCGGGGACAGGATTGCACACAGGCACCTCCGCGGCCGCCTGTGCTGCCTCCTGTCCCTGGTCCTGCACTGCACCACTAGCACCAGTGGGATCCCCACCTCCAGACCCCGTCTCTGGTGCTTGCGCGGCCCCCTCCTCCACCAAACCCCCCACCAACCTGGATGACTCTGTGCCATCTTCCCCTGTTGGGCCCTGTGGGGTCCCAGCTGCCCCTTCTGCTGCCGAGGAGTCCAACTGCAACCTCCGCCTCTTGGACCTCCCCCCGGCAGCTGCGGCCTGGGATGCGGCACCGGACTCCTCACTCCCCGACGAGATGACAACACGGGAGGGGAGCCGGGCCTTGCGTCTCCGGCTGGCGGTCGGATCCCCGCCGCTGTGCTCCACAGCACCTTCTCCGCCCTCTTCATCAGTTGACGCTGCAGACAGGGAGAAACAAAACACAGGCATCAGGGCACTGTACAATGGACACATAAACGCATGACAGTTGCACATGAGTGGCATTGGCAAACCTCAGACATGTCATCACAATCCCCAACACACATGTCATTGCAACTGGCACACATGAGCCATACCACAGCCATATCGCAACTGCCACCACCATCCCCACACATACAACAGCATCAGCAGCCAAAGGGGAGCCATACATCACATGCAACACAGGAAGTGCACCACACATGTACACACACCACCACACTTGCATGCATGTCTACACCTCTGCCAAGTGTCGCACTGTTCAGACGGGCATCCATGTCACATCTGCCAATCAGGCTTTCACATACCGCTGTCACATGCATCCATGTAGCATCACTGTTGCACCTTTGACAAATACACACACATGCACATGTACACAGTGCTCATACATGCAGCCGAAAACAACATACATGCCTGACATCACGGACATGTCTACTTACATACACATTCATCCAAACATGTGTGCACGCACAACTGCATTTGCCATGCAAGCCCACACACACAAGCACCATCCATGTCTCACACATTACAGCCCTCGCATGTGTCAGCCCCACGGCCCTGTACACCCCCACCCATACTCCACCCCATACAAACAGATGTGCAACTGGCACAATGGGGAATGATCACCACACGCCCTGCTCACAACCAGGATGCATGTACACTCACCGCTCGACTCCAGACGGCTCTGCTTCTCTAGGACCTGGACGTGGAGCGCTGGGGATATGCGTTCCAGGACCCCCATCTGTTCTTCCGACAAGTGGCCCCGGCGCCCCTTGGCATCCGCTGCCTTCAAGAGGCGCCGGGCCTTGTTCAGGGTCCTGGACCTGAAGTCCTCCCAGCGCTTCCTGACATGTTGTAAGTCCCGGACTGCCACCCCCTCCGCGTTGATGGCAGTCACGATGTCTGTCCAGATCCGAGTCCGTCCTTCCTTGTCGGCGCGGGAACTTCCAAAGAGGGCATCATACTGCCCCAGGACTTGCTCCACCAGGACACCAACTTCGGTGGCACTGAAGCTGGTGCCCCTCTGCCTCTCTGGCCGGGGGTTGTCAGTGGTCACAGATGGTGTTAGCCCCGACATGACAACCCCAGAGGCAGGAGTGGGTGGGCAACTGGGTCCTGGGGCTGGGCTGTGGAGCGATGGAATTCCAGTCGGGAGTCTTCTGTTCCAGCAGGGGTGGTCACAGCAACAGCACCCCTGGCTGATGTGCAGGCAGCAAATGGCAGTGCACGTGGGCAGCAGGCAGTCAGGCAGCAGCAGATAGCAGGTGGGAGCGTGCTCGGGGCTCTGGGGGGCAGTAATTCGGCCTTCTGGGCAGGAGCGTGGTCTCCCGTGTGCTCACGCGTGGCCAGCTTGGTACGGAGTGAATTGGCACGTGAAAATCCTGCACGTCAGCGTGAAAACCGAGGAAAGGCCCTTAGCGCGTAAGCGCGTCAGCACGCATACGCGATTCCATTGGACCAAAGGCCCTCAGCGCGTAAGCGCGTCTGTGACGTGACCCGCACGGGTGTTTCCCACACAGCACGTGATGACAGAGCACACGTGGAAAGACTGCACGTCAGAGTCTCATCGCGTGTAATTGGACAAAAGTGCGTGTACACGCGATTGGCCTATGTACGTGTATATGAGGTGTGCGCGGACACTTACACACGCAAGTACGTCAGCGCACCTGTATCCCGGTGTACGGCCATTTCCACCAATCACACGCAATGAGACTCTGACGTGCAGTCTTTCCACGTGTGCTCTGTCATCACGTGCTGTGTGGGAAACACCCGTGCGGGTCACGTCACAGACGCGCTTACGCGCTGAGGGCCTTTGGTCCAATGGAATCGCGTATGCGTGCTGACGCGCTTACGCGCTAAGGGCCTTTCCTCGGTTTTCACGCTGACGTGCAGGATTTTCACGTGCCAATTCACTCCGTACCAAGCTGGCCACGCGTGAGCACACGGGAGACCACGCTCCTGCCCAGAAGGCCGAATTACTGCCCCCCAGAGCCCCGAGCACGCTCCCACCTGCTATCTGCTGCTGCCTGACTGCCTGCTGCCCACGTGCACTGCCATTTGCTGCCTGCACATCAGCCAGGGGTGCTGTTGCTGTGACCACCCCTGCTGGAACAGAAGACTCCCGACTGGAATTCCATCGCTCCACAGCCCAGCCCCAGGACCCAGTTGCCCACCCACTCCTGCCTCTGGGGTTGTCATGTCGGGGCTAACACCATCTGTGACCACTGACAACCCCCGGCCAGAGAGGCAGAGGGGCACCAGCTTCAGTGCCACCGAAGTTGGTGTCCTGGTGGAGCAAGTCCTGGGGCAGTATGATGCCCTCTTTGGAAGTTCCCGCGCCGACAAGGAAGGACGGACTCGGATCTGGACAGACATTGTGACTGCCATCAACGCGGAGGGGGTGGCAGTCCGGGACTTACAACATGTCAGGAAGCGCTGGGAGGACTTCAGGTCCAGGACCCTGAACAAGGCCCGGCGCCTCTTGAAGGCAGCGGATGCCAAGGGGCGCCGGGGCCACTTGTCGGAAGAACAGATGGGGGTCCTGGAACGCATATCCCCAGCGCTCCACGTCCAGGTCCTAGAGAAGCAGAGCCGTCTGGAGTCGAGCGGTGAGTGTACATGCATCCTGGTTGTGAGCAGGGCGTGTGGTGATCATTCCCCATTGTGCCAGTTGCACATCTGTTTGTATGGGGTGGAGTATGGGTGGGGGTGTACAGGGCCGTGGGGCTGACACATGCGAGGGCTGTAATGTGTGAGACATGGATGGTGCTTGTGTGTGTGGGCTTGCATGGCAAATGCAGTTGTGCGTGCACACATGTTTGGATGAATGTGTATGTAAGTAGACATGTCCGTGATGTCAGGCATGTATGTTGTTTTCGGCTGCATGTATGAGCACTGTGTACATGTGCATGTGTGTGTATTTGTCAAAGGTGCAACAGTGATGCTACATGGATGCATGTGACAGCGGTATGTGGAAGCCTGATTGGCAGATGTGACATGGATGCCCGTCTGAACAGTGCGACACTTGGCAGAGGTGTAGACATGCATGCAAGTGTGGTGGTGTGTGTACATGTGTGGTGCACTTCCTGTGTTGCATGTGATGTATGGCTCCCCTTTGGCTGCTGATGCTGTTGTATGTGTGGGGATGGTGGTGGCAGTTGCGATATGGCTGTGGTATGGCTCATGTGTGCCAGTTGCAATGACATGTGTGTTGGGGATTGTGATGACATGTCTGAGGTTTGCCAATGCCACTCATGTGCAACTGTCATGCGTGTATGTGTCCATTGTACAGTGCCCTGATGGCTGTGTTTTGTTTCTCCCTGTCTGCAGCGTCAACTGATGAAGAGGGCGGAGAAGGTGCTGTGGAGCACAGCGGCGGGGATCCGACCGCCAGCCGGAGACGCAAGGCCCGGCTCCCCTCCCGTGTTGTCATCTCGTCGGGGAGTGAGGAGTCCGGTGCCGCGTCCCAGGCCGCAGCTGCCGGGGGGAGGTCCAAGAGGCGGAGGTTGCAGTTGGACTCCTCGGCAGCAGAAGGGGCAGCTGGGACCCCACAGGGCCCAACAGGGGAAGATGGCACAGAGTCATCCAGGTTGGTGGGGGGTCTGGTGGAGGAGGAGGCCGTGCAAGCACCAGAGACGGGGTCTGGAGGTGGGGATCCCACTGGTGCTAGTGGTGCAGTCCAGGACCAGGGACAGGAGGCAGCACAGGCGGCCGCGGAGGTGCCTGTGTGCAATCCTGTCCCCGATCCTGTCCCTGCATCATCTTGCACCAGCAGGGATGCCTACGTCCAGACCCGTTTTCAGGCAGGGGATGAGCTGACGTCAACTGGCCTTCCTCTGCCTGCGGACGTGGCTATCCAGGTCCGGGTTGAGCCTGTCCTGGCTGGTGTGGCGTTGCGTCAACAGGCCATGCGAGGTGACCTGCAGTCTTTTCATGGAGAGACTGCACGTCATCTCGAATGGCTCGTTGACCACGTCAGCCTGCTGGGACAGGTCACCCAGACCGGATTCCTCCGTCTGATGGGGCTTGTTCCGACCCCCTCCTCAACTGGACCCCCTACGCGCCAGTCGTCCTCTGTGCCATCTTCCCACCCATCAGTCACCTGGGTGCCCTGTGGAGCTGCCTCTGACAGTGCGGCCAGGCTGGTGGAGGAGGCATCTCTGCCACAGTCGGGAGTCGGACGTCCAGCAGGGGTGGCCACATCAACAACTGCACCCCAGCCGGCGGAGGATGTGCAGGCAGCAGGAGGCAGTGCACGGGCAGAGGCAGAGCAGCAGCAGCAGCAAGATGGTGGGAGCCATGAAGGCTCGGGGCCTTCGACATCGGAGGGGCAGGCATCGGCCGGAGGGCAGGAGGACCCAGGACAGAGAGTGTCTTCCGTGTGGCAGCGGTTGGGCCACGCCATAGGTGCGGAGCGGCGGCGGGCGGAAGAGGCGCGGCTCACAATGGTCAGGGCGGAGAACTCCATGCGGAGGGCCCTGAGGCGGGCCGAGTGCCTCGAGGCAATCCGCAGGGGGTTGGAGGAGGACACGGCGTCGTCCCTGCGGACCCTCGGGGCCATGGAACTGGACCGCCTCCGGGACATCGAACAGGAGTTCGATGATGCCCTGGCCCGGAACACCACAGAGTGAGCCGCTGGACTTGCCCGCCGCCTTTGTATATAGTTCTTTAGTTTTAGGTTTCCTTTGTTTTTTCTTATGATTTGGAGTCGACGGACACTGCTCCACTTTTTGTATATAGTTGATATTTAGGTAGGTTTTTTAGGAGGTTTCCTTAGTTCTGTTGTGATGATGGACCCTTGTTATTTTTGTACATAGTTCTTTGTTGCACGGAGAGTTTTGACATTTCACTTTGGACAACATTTTTTGGATTAGATTTTCTAGTTTTGTGTTTTTATGCGGACATGCAGCTTCTTTTTTCACATTTACATTGTAGTTAGTTTTCTTTCTTTAGCATTCGTATTTTTTTCTAATACATTTATTTTTACATTGTTCACTGTGTGGTTTCATCTCATTGGTTTCATGCATGTCATGTTGTGTGTTTTCCCATTCAATTGGAAAATATGTGTGTGACGGACATGGGTTCATTTGCTTCATGAACATTGGGGGTGTAACATGTGATTTCCATTTCCATGTGGGTGAATGGGTTACTTGGTAGGGCTTTTTGGCTGTGGAGGCTGACCAATACGCACATTGTGAGGACCTGGTGGGGGCTGCACATGGTGGCAGGGGGGTGGGGGTGGTGGGAGACATGAGTGGGGGCCTGGTGGAGGGTGCCCCTGCACTGCTGGGGGGTGGGGGTGGTGGGAGACATGAGTGGGGGCCTGGTGGAGGGTGACCCTGGTGGCTGGGGGGTGGGGGTGATAGGGGACATGAGTGGGGGCCTGGTGGAGGCTGCCCCTGCACTGCTGGGGGGTGGGGGTGGTGGGAGACATGAGTGGGGGCCTGGTGGAGGGTGCCCCTGGTGGCGGGGGGGTGGGGGTGATAGGGGACATGAGTGGGGGCCTGGTGAAGGCTGCCCCTGCACTGCTGGGGGGTGGGGGTGGTGGGAGACATGAGTGGGGGCCTGGTGGAGGGTGCCCCTGCACTGCTGGGGGGTGGGGGTGGTGGGAGACATGAGTGGGGGCCTGGTGGAGGGTGCCCCCGGTGGCTGGGGGGTGGGGGTGGTGGGAGACATGAGTGGGGGCCTGGTGGAGGGTGACCCTGGTGGCTGGGGGGTGGGGGTGGTGGGAGACATGAGTGGGGGCCTGGTGGAGGGTGCCCCTGGTGGCGGGGGGGTGGGGGTGATAGGGGACATGAGTGGGGGCCTGGTGGAGGGTGCCCCTGGTGGCTGGGGGGTGGGGGTGGTGGGAGACATGAGTGGGGGCCTGGTGGAGGGTGCCCCTGCACTGCTGGGGGGTGGGGGTGCAGGGGGACATGAGCAGGTGTGCAGGGTAGTCCCCTGTTTTGTGGGCTGCCTGCAGGGGCTGTGGAGGGTGTACAGGGAACACCTGTGAGGACCCACCCAGCCTAATTGCGTGTGATAATTTCCGCACACCCCTGTAATACACGTACCAAGCCAAATCGCGTGTGATAATTCCCACGCACCCCTGTAATACACGTACCTGGCCAAATCGCATGTGAAACTTCCCGCATACCCCTGTAATACACGTACCCTGGCCAATCGCGTGTTGAACTTCCCGCGTACCCCTGTAATACACGTACCCTGGCCAATCGCGTGTTAAACTTCCCGCGTACCCCTGTAATATACGTACCCTGGCTAATCGCGTGTATAACTTCACGCGTACCCCTGTAATACACGTACCCTGGCCAATCGCGTGTTAAACTTCCCGCGTACCCCTGTAATACACGTACCCTGGCCAATCGCGTGTTAAACTTCCCGCGTACCCCTGTAATACACGTACCCTGGCTAATCGCGTGTTAAACTTCCCACGTACCCCTGTAATACACTTACCCTGGCTAATCGCGTGTTAAACTTCCCGCGTACCCCTGTAATACACGTACCCTGGCCAATCGCGTGTTAAACTTCCCGCGTACCCCTGTAATACACGTACCCTGGCTAATCGCGTGTATGACTTCACGTGTACCCCTGTAATACACTTACACTGGCTAATCGCGTGTTAAACTTCCCGCGTACCCCTTTGATACACGTACCCTGGCCAATCGCGTGTTAAACTTCCCGCGTACCCCTGTAATACACGTACCCTGGCCAATCGCGTGTTAAACTTCCCGCGTACCCCTGTAATACACGTACCCTGGCTAATCGCGTGTATAACTTCACGTGTACCCCTGTAATACACTTACCCTGGCTAATCGCGTGTTAAACTTCCCGCGTACCCCTGTAATACACGTACCCTGGCCAATCGCGTGTTAAACTTCCCGCGTACCCCTGTAATACACGTACCCTGCCCAATCGCGTGTTAAACTTCCCGCGTACCCCTGTAATACACGTACCCTGGCTAATCGCGTGTATGACTTCACGTGTACCCCTGTAATACACTTACCCTGGCTAATCGCGTGTATGACTTCACGTGTACCCCTGATATGCACGTTACCCGCTTTGCGTTCCTTGTTTGGCTGCCCTGTAAACTGGTCCAGGGTTAGCGCAGCCCTTTGCGATGATTTAGCGATTTTGCTGGCTTTTCCTTGCGCGAGGGCGTTCTTGGGGGCGTTACTGGCGCTGCTGCAGGGTCGCTGCGATACTCTGCGCCACGGCTGGTTTGGGAGCATGAAATCCATGAATACGCTGTGCGCGGAAATCGGTTTTAGCGCACGTGCCTGGCGCAGTCAATCGCACGCGGACACTCTGCGCCAGCCGCTTGCGACACTTTTCTGCGAAATTCTATGAATTACCCTGTAAATATGAGGGTCAGAAATATACAGACATGTCTATTATGCAATGCAATAACTCAATATGAACTACCTACTCTACTACATATGATCTTTTCTTTTATCACAGATATCGAAAAAGTATGTCTTGTCCAGTTACCCATGTCATGAAAAAACTGCATACAACCACAAAAAACTCAACCAGTAAGTATAAAATAAATAGACTCACAAACACTGCTGCATAACACATCCTTTCAAGCAAACATCTAACCATACACCACAATCCAAAAGGTTTACTTCCAAGGGTATCTTATTACACAGTCCTTGTTACAAACTCTACAATCTTAACTGCATACACTAGCCAAAACTTCACATTCAAACTCTACAAATGAAACATTACACAAACATTTGGGTTGTCGATATTTGATGGGTGTTTGATTCTATTGGTGTGTTATTCTGTGGTGGTTGTGGCCAGGGCCTAGAGTCGTGGGTGCATGGCCTACGGCCCAAGTCCTTTGGCCATGCACCCAAGACTCTAGGCCCTGGCCACAACCACAGCAGCATAACACACCTATGCTACCAAACATTTTGACTGTGGTATGTGGGCTGCCTATAGGGGATATTAATTACAATTAATGCTCTACTAACAACCCAAAACCAACATCATACTAAAGTAAAATAGCCAGTAGTACAATTATTATGTCCACGGACACCCGCGAAGACCACGAGCATGGCAAACACATCAGGGGCACCTGCCACCTTAACAAATACAGTATTTGACCCATCTCTTACTCCTCACTCCTGCACACCAACACACTCCCCAAAATTGCATTTTGCCTCTGTTCGCCACTGAGCTGTCGGCTGAGCTGTCGGCGGATCTAAGATGATGAGCGCATTTAAACAATGTGATGCACCTCAAGCCTCACTCAAGTCAATCGGCGGACACGTTGCATGTCCACGGACATGACGCAAGCCGGTTGTCCAATCAGTGTCCTGTCCGCAGAGTGAACAGGGATGTGTGTCCGCGAAGCAGACATAGATATCACTAATTATTTTGCCTTACTTTTTGTTCATTTAATAAAAAACTACTGGACGGATTTCCACGAAATTAACAAAAGCACGCTTTCAGGACTAAGCCTCCGCTCCTGCCGCAAATTTGGTGGAAATCTGTCCAGCGGTTTGATCTGTAGGCGTGCGCACATTTGTTTCCCATTATGTCTATGGGAAAAAAAAATGTTTGGGACCCGCCCTATAACTTCGCCCCCCCGTACCAAACCTCACTAAAATTTGCAAAACAATTCTGAGTGGGCCATATAGTTTTCTGCAAAGTTTGGTGAGGTTTCGTCCAGGGGGAGCGAAGTCATAAGTCACCTAAAAAGTGCTCTTCCTATGCGATTAGCAACTTAACCATAACTACACAGCCACTACAGTGGGCTGTGTAATATATGGTTTTATTGTGATGTGATGACATTTTGCAAACATACATTTGATGTGAAAGGTTTGTTTTCAAATAAACACATCTGTATTAATAAAAGCCAAAATGTGTTTGTTGCTTGGCAAATCGTTGTTCGTTATACAATTCCACACTGGTTCATCAATCTGCCCCACATTTTACATAGTTACCTATTAGGACACTCCAGACATTACTGGCTACATGACATTTTGACACCCAGCCCTTTCCCTGAATTTCAGCAAAAGTCAAAATTTGTTTGTGGATTTGTGGCTTGGCGAAGTGTTGTTCCTTATACAATTCCACACCGTTTCACTAAAATGCACCACATGTTGCATAGTTACCTGATAGGACCCTCCGGATATTACAGGCTATATGACATTTGGACACCACACCCTTTTCCCCAGATTTCAGCACCTTCACATATGAGATGGTTGCCTGAAATCGGTGACCCATCAAAGCCCTAGGATGCTCCCACCATGATGGACTTCACCACGCCTGAGTGAGGTGACAGGTGGGGAGAGAGCACAGAAGGTCCCAATATGTAGCAGCAGCATGACATCTCTCACCTCCCCAAATGTCTGCCCCAGGTTATGTCAGTCAGCCACACACACCGTTTCTCAGTGCAGTTTACTTCAAGGTGCAATGCGAGAATGGGTACTTTTGCTGGTTAAATATAAAAAAAAAATGCAATTGTGTTATAGGGTTGTACAATAACATGTTTTGAACATCTATATTGAAATGTATTCATTCTTTAGCATTCTGGAAGATATTGGATACAGGCAGCATGAACATGTGTTGTTAGGCGGGGATGATGGAATATATTAAGAAAAGACAACAGGAACATGTACAGGCCCATAAAGGCATATATGTAGAACATGCATCGTAAGCCACCCACTCATCTTCCTCATCTTCCATTTATGTATTTATTTTGTAATATGTTTCCAGTTGGTTTATTTCTGCCACCACAAGACAATTTTTCCAGCCCCTTTTCCAGTCCCTCCTTCCTCCCTTCTTGCGTGTGACTGGAGAAGTTCATGGCTCAGCATGGATCCCCATTGTGCATCTGACTCAGGCCTTCTTTAGCTCTGGGCCCAGGATGTGTCTAACATGCACAGTAAGCCGCCTGCTCCCCTTCCTCATCTCCCATGTACTTATTTGGTAATCTGTTTTCCCTTGGTTTGTTTCTGCCACAAAGGGACTGTTTTTCCAGACCCTTTTGCAGTCTCTCCTTCCTCCCTTCTCACAACCAGCCCACAATTGTGCCTGTTTCTGTCCTTGCTCCAGTGTGCGACAGGGGATGTTTATGGCTCACCATGTACCCCGATAGTGCATCCTTCTTAGGCCTTATTTAGCGCTTGGATGTTTCCAATCTGCACAGTAAGCTGCTCGCTCCTCTTCCATTTATTTATTTATTTGACAATGAGTTTTCCCTGGGTTTGCTTCTGCCACCACAGAACTGTTTCTGCAGCACCTTTCCCACTCCCTCCTTCCTCCCTTCTTGCAACCCACCCACCATGCTCCCTGGCTGGATCCCTGCTACAGCGTGTGACCAGTGATATTTATGGCTCGGCATGTATCCCCATTGATCATCTTTGCCAAGCCATCTTTTGCTCTGAGTCGTGGGATGTTTCCAACCTGCACAGTAAGGCGCCCACTTCACTACCTCATCTCCCATTTATTTATTTATGTATTCATTTATTTATTTGGTAATCAGTTTCCCCGTGGGTTTTTTCTGCTGCCACAGTACTGTTTTTTTCCAGCCCATACCCAGTCCCTCCTTCCTCCCTTCTTGCAACCCAGTCACTGTGGTCCCTGTGTGGTTCCCTGCTACAGCGTGTGACCAGAACACTTCCTCTTAAGTAGCTCCCCAGGGCAGCCTTGCCCGGCCAGCCATTGGCTAAGGGCCACAAGGCAAAGGGCAGCTCCACTACTAACCAGCTCCACTACGTGCTTGCCCGTGTTCGCATGGGATACCTATCATAGACAACCTACAGCGACTTATAAGATAAGTTTAGTGTGAGTGGATGGTACATCCATTTCTGTATTCCAGTGAAACCCCACTACTCCTATTACCTACAATCTCATACTTACTTGCATCTAGCCTAATCATGTAACTGGTTTTTCACTACACTTCAAAAGTCTGAATCTAAGTGTTTCTGCACTGCACTGCCAAAGTTGATTCTCAGTGGTTTTTCATTGCACTGCCAAAATTGAATTTGAAGTATTTTTATTTTTTTTGTTGCAGTTTATAACACTATAATAACACTGTGTGGATTGCCTGTAGTGCCCCCTGGATGGTCTGCTGGATGTGTTTTAGTTGTGTGTCTTCTGTGCTTGGCTGTGTTCTGAGAGTAGGAGGTGTAGTGCACTTGGGTGTATTGCTGGGGGTAGGAAATGAGTGGCTCATGGATGAATTTTTGGGGTGGGAAATGTGATGCACTTAGATTTTTAGGAGTAGGAAATGAGTTGCACTTGGGTGGATTATTGGTGGTAGGAAAAGTGTTGCACTTAGAGGGCGTGTTGAGGGGCAGGAAATGAGTTGCTCTTAGGTGGATTTTTGGGGGTAGGAAATGTGACACACTTAGTCTTTTTTGGGTGTTAGGCAATTAGTTGCTCTTAGATGGATTTTTGAGGGTTGGAAATCTGAAGCACTTAGAGGGATTGTCGGGGAGGGGAAATGTGATGCACTTGGATGGATTGTTGGGGGCGAGAGGGGTGTTGCTCCTAAATGGATATTTTAGGGGGGTAGGAATGGTGTTGCACTCTTTTGTTAGCCTGTCCATTTTTGAGCAGATGTTTATGATGATGTCCTATACCCAGCACTCTGAAGGTTATAGAGAGAACCGGCTAATGCACCTTGAAACCACTGGGAACAGACTGTTTATTTGCAACTAGAAAATGCACTAGGATTGCCCCACTTAATGAACTGTCAGGATAGCTTCCCACTGCAAACAGCCTTGATACTAGTGGTAATCTGTGAAGGCTATCCTGTGTCACCAACTATTTGTCACAGCTGCAAGAATCCACAGAGGATGACAGTACCTGAACAAACAGGTGCATTCACAAAAAAATATCCATATGGATTTCTATGTACATATAAATGCACCACTCTGGTGTACAACAGCTGCAGGAATGGCTACCAGCACGCATCAGAACACAGCAATAACTACGACAAATGTGGTCTTGCTGGTGACATAATGTTTCTGCCTACTTACACCAGACTACACCTCAACACCTTTGCCATTAGTATGCAGTGAAGACATATGACAAATTCAGGCCAGCTAGACACATAACAAATCTTTGGCACTCATGCTTTCTCCTGAGCTTTCTCAGCACCCATTCACATGCCTGAACCTGTGGGATGCTTTTTATCAGAGCCCGGGAATGCCCTCCTAAGCCATATAATCACCATATTCTCACACACACACACACATACTAGTCCTACTCTGAGATCTCCAGCACTCTGGACTTCGGCCCCGAGGGTGTTCCCACCACTAGCAAATTAAGACTATAATTATGTTATAAAGGTGCTATATACATGATAACTACAATACAATACAAGCAGCATGAACAGAACAAACAGTGGCAATACATATATGTTGGGCACAATCAGCATACCAATACATGTACAGAGTCATGCTTGCATATTTAGGGCATGCCAGCATGCAACATTTTACAGTGACATTACATCTGCTAATATCTGCTAGGAGGTATCTATCATCATGGATGACATTGGCCCTCATTACAAGTCCGGCGCTGGACCATGGTGCTATTAGCACCATGGTCCATGCCGGACTCCGGCATGGTGGATGGCGGAATTACCGCCCCATTCCAAGGTGAGTGGGGCGGTAATTCCCTCACCATTTGCCCTTCCCCATTCCCATTTTTGCCCCATTGGGCATAATGGGAATGGGGAAAGGCGCTAAGTACGGTGCGGCACCGTACTTAGCACCAAGGTCACTTTGCGGCAGGGCTTTTAAAACCCGGGACCTCTTAATCAGGCGTTAAGGGTTAACGGCGCCGACGGCACCGTTAAACCCTTAACGCCTGACTTGTAATGAGGGCCATTGTATTTTACAATTGCATGCTGTCATAGATTAATCACAGGTAGCACAAATAGGTTTCGTAATAGATTTTGTTTTATTGGGGTAAATTTGGGATTTGGCGGTATTTTCTTACTGTAAAAATATTGGTGGTAAATTAGTCTTGCATTTAGATTGAGCTTGGCATCACATTATTTTATTGACCATACCTTGTTAGCTTATATTGGTGGAAATGTTAGTGTTTTTTTGTTTTGCAGTAATTATTTCTGTGCTATAGCGGTGAGCTTGGTTTTCTTTTTATACTATAACCCCATCATAAACAAACCTTTCCTTTCTATTATATTACCTCCTAGTTGACTGTAGAGAGCCCAAGACTTAAGCACTGGTAGAACCCAATGATTTAATTGAGAGCGCCACCTACAGTTTGTGGTTGGTATCACTGGTTTATATACATCCAGTAATCTATGTGCCATAAAACATTACTGGCTTGTATACATCCAATGATCTCTGTATCAGATCCTTTCCCCTCAGCATGCAAGGAAAGAAGTATTCATCATACCGCACACAAACGTTCCCTTATGTGTTACTTTACTTGCATTGGTAAATTGGCAAATGCACTACTGCACTGATATGAGCCTCCCCTGCATACATTACTGATGTAAATACATTCACAGATCCATAAATGTCACAAAATCCCATTTGTTTTCAGATCTACTTATTACATTTAATCATATTCACATGTCATAAAGTCTTAACATGGGTTAATGACATCGTCTTCTGAAATACAAAAAAGAAAACAAAACAGAACAAGCAGTTCTTTTGAAACATAAGTTAATGTTCCCACATTTTGAACATGAAGAAAAATAAACATGCAATGATTTCCTGCACTGTACTAAACCTCAGCCACTCATACGGCAATTCAAGTGGTCCTCACTTGGCACATATCTTACCAAGATTAGTATTTCTTTGAAGTCCCCAGCACGACCTTGCTATATTTGCAAATGCAAGCCCAGTGCCAGCGCAAACTGCTTCTGTAATCTTGTGTGGGGAGCACCAGCGAGATATCTCTCACAGCTAGGGCTCTGACCCCTTGGAACTCCGTCAGTCTTCTCAGCCCAGCCTGAACTAACTCTTCTTCGCATTTCTTGTCCCAAGAGAGCTCTCATCCACCCCCTTGCTGATGTGTTTTGTCTGCCGACACTTCCTCCCAAGCAGGTTAAAAAGAATTTGTTCTGTGCCACCCTTCATATTCATAACAATGAAGTTTCAGACCAGAATTACTGTTTCATTTTGGCTTCCTGCTGCAGAATTTCGTCTGCTCTCCACAAGCTAGAAAAAAATGCCACTGTGCATTTAAAAATGAATGTCAGTAGTGCCACTAAAACATGGATTTTAACCTCATTTTGCATATGAGACTGCATTATAATGCTAGAGAGGTTAGAATGAGTATTTTAGCAGTGTTCATTATGTTAGTTAGTTATATAACTTAATGTAGTCTCCATGTATGAGGCATCCAACAAAAAAAAAATGGTGCACTTCATTATTTGACCTGGCAGCACTAAGCTTTTCTATGTGTGCATTTCATTATCTGCAGTTTCAAGTTGGGCTTACCTGTGTTGTAAATCCTGTACTTTGCATACTACCAACAATGCTAAGTTATACTGCAAAAATAAAAAATCTATGTTACATACTGGCAAAAATACCACTACCTGTTGGCAATAAAAAAATGCCATTATATTTTGGTAAAATGTTATACATGTAATAAGAATGCCATCCATGTCCTTAGATATACCTCCCTTTAAACCGGGTTTCGCCACCCTTCTGATGGGGCATACTTTTATGGGTCGGAGATACCGCTGCGGGTGGTTCGTATGGAAACGTTGGCGTAACGCAACTGTTGTCCATTCGGTCCTCTCCAATGTGGCGCCGTGAGCATTGTGCAGCATTCTAGTTGATACACCGAGATCGGAGACCGTAGCTCCTCCCCCAGTCCAGGAAGCAGTACATCAGTCTTGGAATATGTCCCTACTACGTGTTGCTACAGTTTACGGAAGCAGAGCTTTGTAAGTTCGTTCTTGTATCTTACTTTGCCTTTCACTCAGCACTCTACCTTACTAACCCTTCTTTTCCCGTGTGTGCCTTAGGAACCTTCCCCTGTATGACGGTTCGTTCCCAAGCAATCCCATTTCCTGCACCCGCCGGCTGCGAGCATTTCAATCATAAAGCTCCCTTTATAAAGATTCCAACTCTTCTCCTGCACAGCCCCTGGCCTTTATTAAAACTCCTGAGCAGTATTTATCGACGGGTAGGTGTCATCCAAATAAATGTAATAAGGGTAAAGAACTCAAATCCCTTGAGGTTAACATTCTGATAAAGTTTTCACAGCCTGCTCCCCCTCCGTGGATGAGATCGGTTCCACCGTCTTTGTATCTAAACCTCAAACATAGGTAAACCTCTTTCAAAGTAAGGGAAGTATTGAGCATCACATATCCCTAACAATATCATTTCTCCTGTAGTTACCTACTAGGGCTCCACTCGACACCACCAAATCGAAGTCCACGGATCCGCACCTTTTGAGGTCTGCTTTTGAGACCTGCAGCTCTACGCACCCTAGCTTCACAGGGTTTTTTCCCCTTTAAGGGTTTCCCTGAAATTTCCTCGCAATACTGTTCTTCTGGTCCCATGGAGGGAGTTTTGGGGGAACTCCACTTCCATCTACCTGACCCTGAAGACCAGATCAGTGTTTTGTTCATTATTGCATGTGATATATGACTGTGAAGGTGTATCTTATACGCCCTCTGAACTAAACATCAAGGAAGTCATTTAGAATCCTCATTATTCGAGGGACTCAGGTTAACAGAACGCTGTAGAATTAAGTTCAATTCACTACTGTTCCACTAATGACATTTACCATCTTCATGACTGCATTCTGAGATGTCCTAATCATCAATTTTTCATCATGTGGTTCATTCAGTGAAATTCTTTCTTTCTGGCACTCTTGGATGCTTTTCCATAGTCACTTTGTCTTCACCTACATACTTCAGTCCGGAGGCTTTACTTGAGCTTCATCCCGTGGACTCCAGGACTTCATCATCTCTCGTGTCTTCCGGTCCTGCGACCACCGACCCAAATCAAAGATCAATTAATGTTCTCTAAATTAAATAGAATAGAGACAGATTAAGTACATAGCACAATACCATTTTTACCCTTTCTACCACACAAAAACAAAATGTAGTCAAAAATATTCCAATCAAGTCTTCTGATACCTGCAACCAAGAACACGTTAAAGAGAAAACAATAATATACATATGACACCATCATACATAAAAACATTTTTCATGTTTAATATTCTAGCACATTATACCATAGCAAATCCACCTGATTCAGCACCTTATCTCATTTTTTATTACTGCACCTTTCTTGAATGTGGTATTTTTATCTGATTTTATCTCTACAATAAACATTACATTTATTTTTATTTTTATGGCGCGGGACACTATGAGGTCAGCCACTGTGTCCACCTTTCTATGTCTTCAGGGTACTTAAGCTGTTTCTACTTGCTCAAGCCTCCTGATTTCATGTTTGGGGCGACAGGGCTTGATTTGGTTCACATGAACAAAGTGTTCTGTCACCATTTCACCCTCTGTCTTCAATATTTTGTAAACTACTGGGGATACCTCATCCACTATTCGAAATGGCCCTTGCCAGGCCGCAAGAAATTTAGAACTTTTATGTTTGCCTTTTCCAAAATGAAATTTATATACCTGATCTCCTACATTATACTCTTTCACAGACGTCTTTTGATCGTAATATGACTTTGCACTGTGAGCAGCTCTTTCCAAATTTCGCTGCACAAATGTAAATGCATGTTGTAAATGCTTTCTCAGTTCTTCCACATATTCATGAACCGTAGATGCACTCACAAGTGTTTGCTCATGGGTCCTGTATAATAAATGTTGTGGCAGTACCATTTTCCTACCTGTCAACACCTCATGAGGACTGATACCTGTCACTTTGGCAGGAGTCGATCTGATTGCCATCAAAACCAGGGGTAATCGTAAATCCCAGCTGGAACCTGCCTCCACTACAAACTTCTTTAATATCTCCACAACAGACCTATTGTAACGTTCAACATTCCCAGAAGAGGCAGGCCAGTACGCAATATGCAGTTTCCTTTTTACCCCCAATATCTGCTACACCTTACTCATCAAGGTGCTTGTGAAATGACTTCCTCTGTCTAACTCTATTCTTTGTGGTAATCCAATTCTTGAAAATATATGATTTACCAGTCATGTAGCTGCGGTTTGCAAACTACAATCTGGTGCTGGAATACACTTTACCCATTTCGACATCAAACAAACCACGGCCAAAAGATAACAGTTCCCCCTACTCAACCTTTTTACAGGTCCTACATAGTCAATTTGCAAATGTGACCATGGAAGGGTTAAGCCTCTATTTCTCAGTGGAGCTCTATGCATTGGTGAAGCGGGTTTAAATTGGGCACATACCAGGCATCCCCTAGTGTTTAATTCCACATCTTGGGACATATGTGGCCAGTAAGCATAATCTTTCAGGATCTCTGAAGTCATTTGTGAACCTCTGTGTCCTGCAGTTATTGCATCATGTGCTTGGTGTAGCATTAGCCCTTTGAATGAAAGGGGTACCACCCACTGTATCTGTCCTGTTATGGATTCCCTGATCATCTGTCCATCCTGCAGTCTAATTAGTGTTTTATTCTTAAATAACACCCTCAACTCCTTTTTTCCTGTACAATCATTTTCAGCTAAAGGATTTTGTTCGGGGTCCATCAAATGATTATAATAGATCCCCAATATTGGATAATTTTTTTTGCGCTTTCATCAGATCTTGATCTGGTGTATCATAACTCCATTGTTCTACATGTTGATCTGCCTCTTTTGGAGCTTTAGAGCGTGTAACTGCATCTATTTGTATTTCACCAATTAAGTGTTCAATGGGTAACAATTCTCCCATAACAGCCTCAAACTTGGCTAATCGATCTGTTTTATCATTTCCCTCCTTATCTTCTCCTGGAGTTTTCAAATGCCCACAAATTTTACTCCAGTACACTGTTAAATCATTTTCTGACACTAATTTGTCTATAGCCTGTATCATTTTCCCATGCTTGAGGGGCGTTTTATTATATGAAAGCATGCCTCTTGTTTTGCAGCCAGGCAAATATTCTACAAAGCTATTTCATGCATAACCAGAATCATTCACAAGCACAATTTCACTGAATATATTATCAACTGCAGTAGTAATTGCTTTATAAATGGCTGCCAACTCACTTGGCTACTCCTAGCCCCAATTTGCATCGCTATACTAGGAATGTCCTCACATTTCAACCAGACATTTCCTATCCCTGATACCAACTGTTTACTGCTGTCATTTTTGATGTGAAAAGCACATCCATCAACATATACAGTTAGTAAATTATTGCATGTCTTTTCATCAAAATCTTTGTGTGGTGATTTTTAAAACTCCTGCAAACCAGATTCCACTTCTATTCCGTTTGATACACATTCAGCTGCACAGTCATGTACATCTGCTAATCCTTGAGCAACTGGGCTCTTTTTATTTTGGCCATACCTCACTTATACAGGAAAGCCTTGCAATGCCAATGTACATGAAGTAATTCTGGACTCTGCTAAATTGCCTGACCTAATCCTTTTACTCTGTAGAAACTGTAATGGTTGATGATTTGTCCCAATAATTACTTTTTTCCCTTGAACAGTGGGGCGAAAATGTTGCAACGCTCACACAGTGGTCAAAAGGGCCTTTTCACATTCACTGAATTTGATCTCAACCCGGGAAAATGCCTTACTTGCATAAGCAATAGTTTTGTGGTTCAAATCATGTTTTTGAGTTTACACTGCTGACATACAATGTTCAGTGAAACCCATTTCTATAAAGAAATCTCTGTTTTGTGTGGGATACGCTAAACACGGTGCCTTTATGAGACATTCCTTCAATTTAGCAAATCCCTCAGATTGCACCTTTTCCCATTTCCAGGGTGTATTCAGCTTCAATAGTTTAGTCAATGGTTGAGTAATTTCAGCATTATTTTCAATACATTTCCTGTTATATCCCGTCTTTCCTAATAAACTTTGCAAACCTTTCACATTTCTAGGATCTTTCAATCTCTGTATGTGTAACGCTCACCTGGTATCCACGGGGACGTCACTCAGCCTGTTCTGACCTCTTACGACCTCGAACCCTTCCCTGGAGTATACTCGACTGGAGACTGGGCCTAAAACACAGGATTGGTAGAGTTTAACTCCCTACTGTCTCTGTGTGCTTGAACCCCTCTTCCCCGGGGTCCAAACCTTCCCTTTGATCCACAGCTCACCTTGCTTTCTTTGAAAGTGTGCTCTCCGTCTTGCAGCTCAGGGGCACGTTGATTGATGCAGGCTCGTTGCTGCCTAGTGACTTCACTGGCAAGAGTCCGACAGGTAAGTATAATGAGTCTTTTGAACAGTTCTCTAACTTTGTTCCTTTCCTTCCTTAGATATTGGCCGGCGTCCAGGGATAGCGACGTGCTGCTGAGATGAGTAGCACTGAAGGTGAGTGAGAGCGTGATGTGCGATGCGACCCTTTCGTATTTGTATTGAACTGAATTCTTTTTCTGTGTCTTTTAGGTTCCCACGACGGTTTCAGCGTGGATGCCGGTTATGAAGAAGAAATGCGGTGAGTAAGTGCGGTATGCAGTGCCTCTAGATGTTTCCACGGTAACCTGGAGTGTCTTTTCCCTCTTGCAGATGGATAAGAAGTTCCGGAGACAGAGTTCCCCCAGAGCGGCAGGGATTCAGGTAAGCGTTTGAAGCTTCTACAGTCTTTAAAAAATAAGCGAAGATTTGCTGAATGCTTACTAATGCCTTTTTCTGTTCTTTTCCCTTTTCCTTAGGAAGCAGCATGCCGGGATGGGAATGACGCCGCCAAAGATGCCCGCAGAACAGAAGGAGTGATGAATGATGGGCAGAAGCGCCGCAAGGTAAGGCTGTTCCTAACGGTGTTCTTGTTCTTGCAGGAGGTGAGCGCAGAAGAAAGATGCAGGCATACTGGAGACCGATCCGAACACGGTGAGTGTCACGCTGCAGGTGCAGAAAACACAAAGCATGTTTCTCAGCCTAGGCGTGGCTTAAATAGTCTCTGGGTATCCCAGGTGTCTCTGGGCTGAACCACACCCAAAAGACTAGACTGCACATGCAGTTCTGGGAACCGAAATATGTGGGGGGCATCCATCTTGTCCCCATCAATGCACTACAAGTCCAATCCCCAATGTTATCCCATCGGAGTGAGTGAGTCTGGTGCCACAAGCGCCAAGTCTGACTCCAAGTGGGTCTTTGGAGGGATGGAGAGGCCCTTGAGGGCCATGTAGGTGATTGTGGCCTGGCTTCAGCCTGACATCTTGGAGGGCTGGGGACATGAGGGGCAGGAATCATGACAGCATTCCCCCCAAGGCCCCTCTCAAGGTGGCTCTTCTGTCTGGTCCTGGTTTGTTTGGATGGTTTTGATGAAATCGTCTAAGCAAGCGAGGTGCATGGATGTATTCACAAGGCTCCCATGTCCTGTCTTGTGGACAATACCCCTTCCATTCTACTAAGTAGTATAATTTGGATCTGACATACTTTGAATCCAGGATGTCCTTGACTTCGAATTCTGGCTCCCCGGCGACTAAGACTGGCTGCGGTGGCGTTGCTACCCGGGTCCCAGGTTGAACAGGTTTAAGGAGAGACACGTGGAACACAGGATGAATCTGCATGTTTGACGGCAGAGCTAGTCTGATCGCCACAGGATTTATCATGGAGGTGACGGTCAATGGACCCAGGTATCTTGGATGGAAAGTTCGGGTTCCTTTAATGGAAACGTATTTAGACAACAGCCAGACTTTTTCTCCCACTTGGTAGTTGGGGGCCTTTGCTCGGTGTTGATCAGCAAACTTCTTTTGGCGATTCTTAGCTTGAAGTAGGTGTTCAGCTGCCCTTTTAAAGGTTTGAGAAATGGTTGTGTGCAAGGTTTTGACTGCTGGCATTTCCATGGTTGTAGGAATGTCCAACTCAGAAGTACGTGGGTGCCTGCAATACATGGTATAAAAGGGTGTCTGCCCAGTGCTGGTGTGTAGGGAATTATTATAAGCATATTCATCTATCCATAATACGTCAAATCAGCTTCCTTCAGCTTGGTGTAACATGCAATGCAGATACTGCTCGAGCGTCTGATTTGTCCTCTCAGTTTGACCACCGTTTGTGGATGGTGACTGGTGGATAGCCGGATGTCAATCTGGGCCACAGAGCAGCATTTTCCCCTGAAGTTAGATACAAATTGAGTACCTCGGTCTGAGACCAAAACTGAAGGAAACCCATGGAGCCGTACGATGCCTTCAAGAAATACCTTTGCCAGAGTGGAAGCATTTGGGCGCCCCTTAAGAGGAATGAAATGTGCCATTTTTGAAAATAGGTCCACGACCACAAGAATATTGTTAAACCATTTTACTGGGTGGTAAGTCAGTAATGAAATCGAGGGACAACGTGCGTCAGGGTGCTGGTGGGATTTCCAATGGTTGTAATAGCCCAGCCGGTTTCTGCTTGGATGACTTGTTTTGAGCACACAATCCACAAGATAGGATGATTTGGATAATGGGCCTCATTAGGACCCAGGCGTTAAGGAGTTAACGGCGCAGTAAAAGGTGTCGGCGCCGTTAAACCCTTAACGCCTTACTACGAGGTCCCTTTGCGGGACCCGACCTTAACGGCTGGTCTACCAGCCGTTAAAGTAGGGGCCCACAAAGGGATGGTCTACCAGCCGTTAAAGTAGGGGCCCGCAAAGGGACTCTCGAGGTGAGTACAGTACCGCAATTTGCGGTACCGTACTTACCGCCTTCCCCATTCCCATTATGCCCTATGGGGCAAAAATGGGAATGGGGAAGGGCCATGGTGGCATGGGGAATTACCGCCCAATGGCTCAATGGAAATGGGGAAGGCGCTACTTAGCACCAAGGTCTCTTTGCGGCTTGGATTTTAACGCCTGCAAAAAGCAGGCGTTAAAATCGCCAACCCGCAAAGGGACCTTGTAATCAGGCGTTAAGGGGTTAACGGCGCCGCCACCTTTTGCGGCGCCGTTAACCCCTTAACGCCAGGGTTGTGATGAGGGCCAATGTCTTTACGCCACTTGGGCCACCAATAATTTTGTTTTACCTTGGCTAGGGTTTTAGCAATTCCAGGGTGGCCCTCGATCAGAACACGGTGAGTGTCACGCTGCAAGTGCAGAAAACGCAAAGCATGTTTCTCAGCCTGGGCATGGCTTAAATAGTCTCTGGGTATCCCAGGTGTCTCTGGGCAGAACCACACCCAAAAGACTAGACTGCACATGCAGTTCTGGGAACCACAATATGTGGGGGCATCCATCTTGTCCCCATCAATGTACTATGTTATCCTGTGGGAGTGAGTGAGGCTGGTGCCACAAGTGCCAAGTCTGACTCCAAGTGGGTCTTTGGAGGGATGGAGAGGCCCTTGAGGGCCATGTAGGTGATCGTGGCCTGGCTACAGCCTGTCATCTTGGCGGGCTGGGGACATGAGGAGCAGGAATCATGACAGCATGGCCTCTACCTTTTTCTTTTGTGGATTTAGCTCATGTTCAGTTACCTCATGGCTTAAGAAATTAACCTTTTTCTTCCACCATAGGGCTTTCTGCAAAGTTACTTTGGCACCCGCCTTTTGCATTTGGCCAATTAGATGTCTAATTTCATCAAGATGGCTTTTCAAGTGTTCATTTTATATCAGGACATCATCCACATAAACTAAAGTTCCTCATTCCGCTGCATCAGGCATAGCCTTTCTCAAAAATATGCCAAATTTGCTCCCACTATTGACATTCCCGAATGGTGTTCTAGCCCATGCGTATTGCTTCTTATCAAATGAAAATGAAAATTAATTCTGAATATCCTCTGCCAGTGGCACACACCAATTTCCAGATGTAAGATCTAATGTGGTAAATACTTTTGTCCCATGCACCTGAGCAAGGCCTTGATCAATGAATGGCAGCGGCCATCTAGACACTGGCACTCTTTTATTTAACTCCCTCAAGTCTGCAGACAGACACCATTGACCATTTGGCTTTAACACACCCAAAATAGGAGTGTTGGAGGCACTATTAATGGGCCCGATAATTCCCCTAGACTCCAAATTTTCCAGATATTGGCGCACAAATACTGGATTTATTTTTATTTATTTATTTATTTATTTACATTTATAAAGCGCTCACACAGCCCGCAGGCATCGAGGCGCTGTTACAGGAATTGTTAGTTTTTCTTAGTTGTGTAATTGTGTTTTTTTTTTTTTCTTTTTCTTAGTTACGTATTTATAACGCGCTTAAACACTCAGAGGTTTCTAAGCGCGGACCCGGGGATCGAACCTGTTGTTGCTTTGTGTCGTCTTGCTTCCAAGACGCGCACGCTGCCGCTGTGCTATCCTCCCGGGATATCCTCTGGTAATGTGGCAACATGTAAATGAGTTAAGCCACAATCATATGCATCTTTGGCAAATAAATTCCATAAATATTATTCTCAACTCATTTTTATCCTCTTCGCTATCACATGCATCTGCTAACAGAATCTGCTCCTCTACCATCTTTGGAAATTCTGGGAAATACTCCAGTGGAGGAACCTCTGTGCTCTCTTCTAACTGTGTGGCTGTATCTCTTTGCAAAGATGCCACTTTTACATTATTTGGTATATCAGTTTCCACTTTAATGTGCTGATTTTCTGTTTCATTTTCATTTAAATCAAATACTATACAATTCTCTTGGTGACAGCACACTATCTCATTTGAATCATAAGAGTACACAGATTGAATTTTAAAGATCCCTTTGTGTTGAGAATCCAGATACTCTGGCAACACACCCTGTGCATCTACATATCTCTTAGGTATATTTCCAATCACCATGTTATTGAAGTCTGCAGTATAATGTGATTTTTGTATGGCCATCCCTAATAAAGAATTCTCTTCTAAGGAATACCCTGACATCCTTTATTATTCACCATCATTTGACGGACCCTTCCCCAACATCTACCAATGGGGTATATTCATAATCCAGACCTTGCTGCTTCATGGATTCATTCAAGCACACAAATGCATCAGAATCTTTCATTTGCTGACCACTCTTGCACTTTAGTTTTATAGCAACCTGCTTGGTGAATGCAGTGATAGTAATATACTTCTTCACCTGTAATTCAATTGCATATGGTAACAATTGTGCACAATGATAAGCCTTTCTCTTGTCTTTAAATTTGGGTGCAGACCCGCCTAGCCGGGACCATATTTTTTGGTTAAGGAAATCTAACACCATACACATTCTGTGCATGGTATCATTGCCCATGTACTTCCATTGCTGTTTTGGGACTTTATTTTCTTAGGTCTTAATGTTTTTTTTGTTTAAAGACCACAGTACCCCATTTACCCCATCTACGAGAGGAGACAATCTTTTCAAGCAATCTGTTCCCATAAGGAATGGAATTTCACTAATAGATGTGATCAACACTTCCTGTTTCATTCTGTGTTTTCCTATCTTTATGTCAACCTCGGTGACACCCACAATAGGCACCTCCTCACCGTTAAAGTTATGCACTGGGCCTTCAAACTCTGCCTCACTGTGATCTAATTCTGTGGAGATCTCCTTTCATTGACACTTTTTACCAATTCTTTGGACATAATTGTGGCTTCTTCCACAGTAATGGGAGCATAATATCTGTCTTCAACTTCCTCTAACACACACAAAAAGTGTGTATTCTTAATGATTTCAGGATTCACTTTTGTCAGACCTTTCTCACTTTTGGCTAAGCACATTGGTAAATGAAAGGACATGTTTCCCTCCTTTCTGTCCATTTCCATTTGAGAAGTCTTACCCATCTCCCCATATTCAGGGGTCCTTTGGAGTGTGGCCACTGCTCGCCCTTCCATCCGGGGATCATCAGAGTTCACACTACAACCCTCCAACTGAATATGCATAGAGACATCACATGATAGTTTGTCATTTTCTAATTCTGGGTATTTGTGGGTATTTGGCATGGTACCAATCTTTTTAACTTCCTCAAAAATCTGTGACCTCAAGGAACTCTTAAGGTGACCGATCTGTACCCTCATTTTGAGTACTTATTCTTCTTGTCTGTGTCTTGATTGTCTAGGGAGAGCGTTCTAACATCCCCACACACTCCCTGATCAATTGTATTGCCCATGCATGAGTTGGCTTTCTTAAATCTGTCTCTTTGTTCTTTTGGAATTGTATGTTTTCCTTTTTCATTTGTACAAATTTCCATTGTTTGATTTGACTCGAGGTCCAAGTTCAGTCACTGGCCCAGCCACTGGGGCACTAGATCTCTGTATAGAAATAGAATTCACCTCAACACCATTGAATGTGGTTCCCTGTCGTTTGTCCTGGGACCTGGAAATGCATATTGCTTTTCCAAATCCTTGCACTTTTTAAGGAGCCGATCTGCCTCCTTGCGCAAATAATTATTTTCATCACCCATCTTATTAATCACATTTTGCATGTCGCTCATTTGCATTTGGCATTCATTGAACTCTTTGTCTCGTCTGTCTTTTTCTTGAAACATTTTAACTATCTCTTGTTTAGCATTTTGAAGATCACTTTCTTTCTTAAAATGTTCTTTTTGTAAAATCTGCATTTCCAAAATAACCTCGTCTTCATCTTGTCTAATATTGTCTACCAACCCTTTCAAGTGTTTTCATTCTTGCTCACTATCCTCAAACTCTTTCTTTCTTTGAGATAATAGAGTGTCAATATCTTTACATTTTGAGTGCATTTCCTTTTGAGATACCTCCAGTTCTGCTCTTAACTTTTCCTCTTGTTGACTAGCTCCATCCAGTTCAACTTTTAATCTGCTATTTATCTTGGCATCATTGTCTTGCATTCGCAGGGACCTATTTAATATGAACCATGTCTTGGCACACAGCCGTATTAGACAATCTTTCTCTGCATGTTTATCAGCAGCATTTAATAATCTCAAAAGACAGACCTGGATTAAGCTACCTTCTGCAAAAATGTTGTCCAATGGTTCTTTCTGCACTTCCCCATGGATACGATCATGCCACTCTGTGGCGTTATTTGAGGACCATGTCCCATGTGCATATACCTTTGCCTCCAGATAGGGCGCTAACTCTGGGAATCTGGCCTCCATTTGAGACATTCTGATATTCACTTCCAGTGTCACACTGCTCTCATAAAATGGTTTCCCTTTAATACCCATATGGTAGTGTTAGACACACTTGCCATGCCCAGTAGGTGCTCTACAGTCACTTTCCGGCCAACACAACATTATCTGTAATAGATTTTGTTTTATTGTGGTAAATTTGTAATTTGTTGGTATTTTCTTACTCTAAAAACATTGGCAGTAATTTGGTGGTAAATTAGTCTTGCATTTAGATTGGGTTTGGCATCACATTATTTTAGTGAACATGCATTGTTAGCTTATATTGGTGGTAATTTTAGTGGTATTTTGTTTAGTGGTATTTATTTCTGTGGTATAGTGGTAACATGGTTTTCTTCTTTATACTATAACCCTATCATAAAACAAAACTTTCCTTTCTATTAGAATACCTCTTAGTTGTCTAAAGAGAGCTCCAGACCTATGCACTTCAGAAAAACCCAATGATTTTATCCGGAGTGCCACCTACATTTTGTGGCTGGTGTCACTGGTTTATGGACATCCAGTAACCTATGCACCGTTAGGCATTACTGACTTATGGACATCCAGTAATCTATATGTCCATTCAGACACCTTCCCATCAGCGTGCAAGGAAGGCATACCACACACATACATCTGAGCTTTCTCTGGTTTGTTATTTTACCTGCATTGGTACATTGACAAATACACTACTGCACTGATATGAGCCTCCCCTGTATACATTACTGATGTAAATAAACTCACAGATGCATAAATGACACAAAATCCCATTTGTTTTCAGATATTCTTGTAATTTTGAATCTTATTTACATGTCATAAAGTCTTACCATGGGTTAATTACATCGTCTTCTGGGATACAAAAAACAAAACAAAACAGAACAAGAAGTTCTTTTGAAACATGAGTTAATGTTCCCATATTTTGAACATGATTAAAAATAAGCATGCAATGATTTCCTGTACTGTACTAAACCTCAGCCACTCATATGGCAATTCAAATGGTCCTCTCTTGGCACATATCTTACCAAGATTACTATGTCTTTGAAGTTCCCAGCACAACCTTGCTATATTCGCAAATGCAAGTCCAGTGCCAGTTCAAACTGCTTCTGTAATCTTGTGTGGGGAGCACCAGCGAGATATCTCTCACAGCCAGCACACTGACCCTTTGGAACTCGGTCAGTCTTCTCAGCCCAGCCTGAACTAACTCTTCTTTGCATTTCTTGTCCCAAGAGAGCTCTCCCCCTTGCTGATGTATCTTGTCTGCCGACACTTCCTCCCAATCAGGTTAAAAAGAATTTGTTCTGTGCCTCCCTTCATATTCATAACAATGAAGTTTCAGACCAGAATTACTGTTTCATTTTGGCTTCCCGCTGCAGCATTCTTTCTGCTTCTCACAAGCTAAAAAAAAATAAAAGAAACGCCATTGTGCATTTAAAAATGAATATCAGTAGTGCCACTAAAACATGGATTTTTACCTCATTTTGCATATGAGACTGCACTATAATGTTAGAGAAATTTGAATTAGTTTTTTAGCAGTGTTAATTATGTTAGTCAGTTATATAACTTAATGTAGTCTCCATGTATGAGGCATCCAAAAATAAAATCAAATGGTGTACTTCATTATTTGACCTGGCAGCACTAAGCTTTTCTATGCGTGCATTTCATTATCTGCAGTTTCAAGTTGGGCTTGGCTGTGTTGTAAATCCTGTACTTTGCATACTATCAAAAATGCTATGTTATACTGGCAAAAAGAAATCTATGTTACATACTGGCAAAATACCACTACCTGCTGGCAATAAAAAAAATGCCATTATATTTTGGTAAAATGCTATACATGTAATAAAAATGCCATCCATGTCCTTACAGTTTGAAGTGTGCAATGATGGCATATTTTGTGCACAGGCTGTACAGACATATTTTACTGTGGAAATTGTGGCATAGTTTGGGCACAGCCAGCATGAAAATGTGCTCTTAATGTGGCATGATTACACATATTGGAGATGGTCACTGAAAAATGCTTCAGTGTACTGTTCTTGACCTCGCATCTATTGGAGGTGTTCATGTCACACCTTGAAACACTTGTGCACAGGCACATTATAAATGCCTCATCATATTATATCATATATCATATCATGTGCTCCCCAACACAAGAGATCATGAATTGCATGGCTTTTTACTAAATGTTTCTGAAATATATTTATGTAGTTAAATGCATCATTGTAACAAACTTACAACAAATTTGGATTGAAAATTCCAAACCCCCAAATCGTCCTAAACATATGAGCCATGCTTCAAGTCCTCATTTTCTAGCGTCAATTCAGGAAACCTATTTACACTTCCCCTCCTTCAAATTGCACTAACTGCAACTAGAAAATGGTGCTGGTACTCTGTATATTCAATCAGAATCACGTAAACTAAAATACATAACCTGAAGTATACCAAAGCTAAGAACGCTCTGCAACTGCTTCAAAATAGAGCAGGACGATACAGGTGACTCCAATAGGTGCATCCTGGCCAACCCTGTTGCTTAGAATCCAGGTAGTATCTGCCAGCAGTTCCCAGCAGCTGGAGAGAGTCAGCACCCCAGCCTTTTATTTGTTTTCGAACCTCTGATGTGCGGGGGGGGTGGGGTGAGGGAATTCTACTTTCTCCCATCATCCACTCTCCTACCTCACTCCTTCTGGAAATGATGCCACAATGTAAATATAAAGTGTGTTTGACCTATGTGAATCTTTTACCTTTAATTCTGGGGCGTGGCCTTCATGAGGAGGTGCTGTGTTCTGCTGCTGTGAGAATGTGGACTAATCCTTTAAACTCCAAGGGCAAGTGTGACTCACAACGTGAAGGGCCCCACAAAAGGCAGTCAACTGACAGTCTGCCATCAGGATGATGGAGTACTGTGAGAGGAACCTGGTTAAAGGGTACATGGGCAGATATGATGCTGATGCTTTCAAACAAAGCCTAATCTTCAAAGGAAACCGTTTTTCCACGTTATCACGGTTTTACAATGTACGTGCAGAACTATCCTATTCACCAATTCTTTTATGGATGCTCAACCCAGCTGCAAAGTAATGCCAAACAGTATTGGATGATGGAATTGCCCATGAGTCAAACCCACATTTATCTTGGCAAAAGTATATTGTAAAATGACGAGTGGTCCAACAGTCAACGGGCGTGGGAGAATTTGGATGGGTTGCCAAGTTAGCTGTGATGTGTCTCACGTGAAGAGGCTCTGTGCTCTACTGCTGTCAGGAGGCAGGCCAAGACTTTAAATTCCAAGTGCAAGCGAGAAGCACCATGCAAAAAAGCCAGCATAGGGAAGTTATCTAGCAGTCTACCTGCAGGAGTAAAGAGGACTGTAGAAGGGTCGTGGAGGTTTCATTCCACAGTCCTAAGTAGAAGATTGGTTCTGACAAAAAGTGCTGGTGGAGGTTAGAATTGTCTAGGCCACTTGATCAATTCTACAGATTTGAATGATTAGGGGGTTGTTGTTACTAGTCATCTCAAGCTACTGGTATACAGTCCTAAAACTGTTCAGTATCTTCTCTCGAAATGTGCTCATAAAGAGCATGAGTGGAAAAGGAGAGAAGGCGTTCAATGTGGACACGGTGATGTTAAAGGTGCTCAGTGCTTCCTTGACCTCTATCCCAAAGAAGCCTTCAAATATTATGGAACCCGTGAATCTTATTGATGAAATCCAGGCTGTGCTGAATGATTTCGACAATATAAATTATACCTGTTAGAATCTGCCTACGGAAATACGCCTACAGCCAGCACAAGAGGATAGCATCAAGATTAAGTCCCATTATAATGATGTTCAGACATGTGGTAGTTCAGTACACAAAATGTGTAAGTCTAACAGGCAAGGATATCTGGCCAAGGGCCACAGAAGAAGGTTTTGTATCCTATATCTTGATATGAATAATCAAGGGAAGAAAACCAAGATGGAAGTCCACACTTGAGGCTCCCTTCCTCACAAGAACTAAACAGCAAAAGCAATAGCAAAATCAAAATAAACAGTCCTCAGGAGGCAGATTGGACAACCATGTTATTGCTAGTGTGTGCACTCAGGAGGAGGGGTAACACAAACCATGTGTAGCCACATACAATAGTTAAACTTACTAATACAATTTCACTGCTCTCCAAGTTGAAGATACGCATGGAGAACGAGTACAGAAAAAATTGCCAAAGTAAACACACACCTCGACAAAAAGGAAATCTCCAATATTTAGCAAACAACCAAAATGGCAAGCATCAGATTAGTGACGCATAGCAAATTAGGAGCCAAGAATAAAAACAAGACAAAGTAGAAGAGCTCTAGTTTGCTCTCACTGCCTGAATAATAGGCTGTGATGGCATCATAAGGCCCGGCAGATATGCAACACATATATTCTCCTTGATATCAGCATTGAACGATGAGATTTCAGTTATAAAAGGGCAGGTAAAGTCAATAGAAAAAGGTTTGAGGCTAATTTGTTGTGAACCAGCTGGGATCCTGCTCAAGGCGACCTCGCTCCTACAAATATTTCAGGTCCTTTTGAGCATCATTGAGGATTTACGAAAATAAATATCAGAGATGAATAAAGCTACACCTCATAAGAGGGTTTCAAACATGGCCTGAAACGTGAGAGTTGTAAAACGGCTACGACCACATCACAGATGTTATCAATAAATCCAAGCTGCACACAAGCTGGGAAATCAGTCATTGGTGGCATCAGTAAGACGTTTGACACGCATTCCATCTGTAGTCCACAACGCAAGAAGCTTAAAAAGATTCAAATCGCCTGCCTCCCATTCTTGTAACCCTTTCAACCATCAACAAAGCGAGCCCGACCAGCGAGAAATGTTGTATACGTGTCAATTTTCTTGAAATTAGCTGAGAACATACGATGCAAGTACTTGTTGGACAAAGACCCTCTTTGTCCAACAAGTACTTGCATTGGATGTGTAATGTCAAAGGAAGATTAAAGATATCCAGAACATGGCAACAAAAGGTAGAATTTTATTTATTTTAAATAATCCATTGGCAGCTTGCTGAAGTCCTGCTATGAATTGACCAAAGAACCATAAGGGATCTGAATTGTAATGTAAGTCTTCTTTCCCACCATTGTGTACTTCCACCCACACCCACAAAATAAGCAATTCAGCTGAAATGGATCTAAAATACAAGAATACATCCAGGAACACACCATTAATTGACCAGGATTTGAATAAAGGGCCTACTTTGGCTCTATCATTAGATAACCTGAAAGGCAATCCTGCTGCAGAGGTATGCACATTAGCATATAATGAGTCGGCAGACAATCTAAGTGCTGTTGAGTGACAGAGTCCCTTCCCATTGGTTCATTTGGAACAATTGATTAGAAATATGTTGTCCAAGACTGTGATGAAGTAATATACATATTTTCCCAACATATTGTGGGTCTGAGGGCAAAATAGGAGTAAAACAACTGGTTGTCATTCATCTGGAAGCAAGATGTTATAAGCTTTCAAGAGATCGGTTTCCTAGTGGCGAACACTGTGGTGAGTTCTAGCTAAATCTCCGCTTTAGCGCAGAGAAGTAAATGTGACCACTCAAGTGAGGGCTGAACATTTGGGTTATACATGGCGTTTATCAGACGCGTTCCTACTTACCTGCACAGTCTGCAAATATCCACGCCATCCTCAGAGAGATTGAGATATTTTAATTTTGGTGTGATTTTTTTATAGAAGACTAGGACCACATAAGAATGTGAATATCATGAATGGGATTGCAGATTTTATAATTATGTGAAATTTGGCCTACTCACACCACGTCAAGTAATGAGATGTATAGTATGAGCTTTTGGGTTGTATGTGTGAGTTTATTAAAGATGAGGTTTTTTGGGGGGGGGATTTACCATCCCTTAGTCATTCAGGATCCAAGAGAAAATATTACCCCATAGTTTGGATAGCCCAACTCTGAATACATAGGTGACTTAGAGCATGCAAAGGCCAGATCAGAGCAGCCAACCAAACTTTCCACTGGGGATGGCCAACAAAGCATATACATTACATCTTGGTAAACGTGTTTTGTTGTAATGTTGCCCATACACTTGAGACTGTAGACAAAGTAGGACTGGCATATTGTCTGATAACTGGCCAGCTGTATATCTATGACAGATTCAATTCTTTGAGCCTCAACAATTGTAGTGCCAAGAGTTAGAGGCTAACATGGAAATTAATGAATGAGGAGGTCGAGCTACCAACATTGTAAGGCATACTTTATCCACTACTAATTCCAGGATGGCAAACGTTGATGACTCGTTTGCCAATTTATTATTTACAGTAAGCTTATTACTCTCTAAACAAGGAAAGGAAGTTTCAGCATTCCATATGAAGAGAGACACTTGCTTTGATAAAGAATGCATGATATGCAAAAGCACATTGTTAAATAATTTATAAGCCCAAGAAGATCCTATAGAACAGAAATCAGTGTTGCCCGAACTGAGTATAAAAACTTCATCGCAAAGAACATACATAATTATAATTTATAACGTGCTCAATACCCAGAGGTTTCTAAGTTGCTCTGTGTTGTCTTGCTTCCAGGGCGAGCACGTTGCCCCTGAGCTATCCTCCCAGCTTTAATGACAAATGGGATGCTCTGGAAGTCGTGACTAAAAGTAAGCATTTGTGTGCCTTTTGTAAGACTGTATCAGTGGGCAAAAATAATGATGGATGCCCCGTTCAAGGTAGTATTTCACCTGTAGAAATGGTTATACACTTTAAAACCTTACATGATAACATGAATGGGTGCTAACCTATATCCCAAAGGTCTATCAGCAGTAGTCAAAAGGACCCAGGTTTCCATCTCTGATGGTGCAGAGGCCGTAAGAGGCTAGACCTCACACACAGTGCCTGCCACTGATCATATACCAGCTTATCGTTTTGAAAGAAGAGCCGACAACCTGGGCTCTTTATTTGACAATACTGTTAATGAAATTTCTAAATGGGAATAGCTTCCTAACTCTTGATTGGCAGCAATAATTGTCCCATTTAAACACAATGTGGTACAGCATTTCATTACTTGATTCGAGTTGCAAAATCAATGCACATTTACTTGGACGTCTAGAAGGTTTGATTAGGTCCAATGCGACACTCCCTCACTTTCAGGCGGGCTTTCAGTATGGACTGAGCACAATAGATCAATGGATATTCCTGCTAATTAAAAACATACGACTCGCTTAAGAAACAACTCCTCTTTATGGCATTTCTAGATAATAACAGTGCATGTGATGGTGTATCAAGGTAATCGTGAATTGCTTTGGTGAACCTGGGTTCCCAGCCCCCAAATTTGATCTCATTATTGTTGAAGTCACAAATAATCATGCTTCCGATAGATAGGGCCGGGGAGGCGAATTTACTCCAACTTTAAAAATGTAAAAAATGTGTCAGACAGGCCAGTGTCCTTGCCACACCACTTTTCTCTTCATACGTTGTGGTGGCAATTGCAACGCAGCCTGGCGACGAACCAACATTCAGTGGCGAATGCATGAACGCATTTGTATCCTCAGGCGACGCTGTGGATATCTCCAGAACCCCATAAAGCAGCAGCTCAATCTGCGCTCGAACATGTGTGAGCCTAACGACTGGAGATCAACTTCAGTAGGAAACACGTCATGTGCTGTACAGGGGAGGGAATAGCTGCAAAACAAAAGCATGCTCAAATTAACAGCCATGTTGTTATGGAAATAACAGTGTATGACTGCCTTTGGCTGCCTTCATTGAACAATGGAACCTGGAATATGCAGGTGCAAAAGAGCTACATAACCTTACTTAAAGTTACTGGCACTGTGAATAGGTTTTCTAGGATGTACAGGAACCATTATATAGCACCAGCATGAAAACACATTGGATGAAGTCCCAGAAAGCTTCTGTGTATAGATTTGAAAATTACTATATCTGAGAATAGATTTCTAAACATGTTTCTGGGCCTCCAGAAAATGGCCCCAAGCCATGCTATCCACTATTAACTCGACTGCACCAGGATTCGGGATGTGGTAGTCTTAAAACCAATTAAATATTGGCTAAAACTCTGGCAAGATCCACACCTGAATAGATATAAAGACGCCCTGCAAGATATTCCAATTCAGGAAGGTAGGGTCATTTACCCTTGTGTGCAATCAGTGCTTGGGCCTTTTGGTTGTTCCGAGCTCTGGAATAACCCATGGGCATTAATCCAGATTTGTTTTCTCAGATAAAGCAATGCTATGGTACCTGGTACCTGCTCCTGTGAAACCTATGTGCAACACGCCTTAGGTACTTAATTGATGAGAACCTATTCCATGGTGAATGCAATCCATGGAATGAGCAATATCTAGACAAACTAGGCCCTGCCTTTTGCCCAGAGCTATTAATCAATTGTCATCTCGGATTCTTGCCGGAGCATTCCATTTAAAATATTTAATTAATAAATAAGCTGGAATTATGACTCATTAGAGCTATGCCTCCAATGTAAGAATTGCAGGGAGACTGTCCCTTGCTTTCTTTTTCATGTGCACGGTATAAACATGCACTTATGTGAAACTGTAAAACCTGCCAGATAATAAATCTAGCTGAGCCAGATCTATTCTCTTAGGTGACATCCAGACAGCTGTCGTTTTGCAGTTTCTAATTATGTAGAAAAGACATGGGGCATGATTTATGAACGTTTTCCTATGGGATTGCGCCATTATAAAACACTTCCATGAATCAGGCCCATGGTGATGCAAGACTCAGATCAAATACGCAATGAATTGATGGGGAGGACATTTTAGGCTATGCGATTTAGGTTTCCATTCTGTTAAACAGTTTATAATGTTGCTTTGTTGTAAAGATGATGATTTTAATCATAGGTGATTATCATATTTCTAACTACGTTATAATAATATTTTGTCAGAGAGAAAAGCCATTTGCACAGGTAAGGAATTACCATCCATTAATGGCTACCTCCCGTTACATGGAATGGGTAACAAAGACCGGCTTACAGCATTTTTTCGCCATGACCATGACATCATTGAAACACTGATGCACCTGCTCCTGATTTGTTCAAAAGAAGCTCGAAATGTGATCTTTAGTCCCTAATCTCAAAGAATCTTTACACATTGTAGAGTAGATTTGCATCATCTGCGACAGATCCAAATTTGACAAGGGCTCTTAGGGAGTTATTACAATGTGTTAGTAATTCAACATTGCAATAATGCTAGTTTAGCCATATTTCATAAGTTTTAAGTGTGTGATTACAAACCGGTGATTATGAATTATAATATTTCATGATTGGAATAGTTAGGTATGCTTTTATAGGCGTTTTATTGTGCTGTGTGGATTTCTTAATTGTCTACAGCTAGTCACTACCTGGACGCAATACTCGTCTTTCTCTCAATATGCAATTGCACACAAGGCTGCTATTGCTTATTCTTCCTCAGCTGCACATATCATACCTGGCAGGCACCTCAGATGGGACCCACACCTGCACCATTCCAGCAGAGTGCTTCTGCCAGTAAATGCTTCTTCAATATTTCGTTGAATGGTGCAGTTCAGTCTCACGAATACTCTCTTAATACGCTGTTTATTTAATGATGGCATTTGTTACCTTTCCTTTGCAGTACTTTCTCCCTTTTGTGCATCTCCAACTCATTAACAATCATTGGCAAATCTAATGTATCGAATATGATTTTTCTGGAAAGCCCCTCATGACAAAAAAGGCTTACCTTCTACATTTGCAAAACCAGACCTATTGGTTTTGTCAATGTTTGTTGTAAAAGATGACATGACATGACTGTTTATTTTCAACGCATTGCTCTGTGTTGTTTTGCTTCCAAGGCGAGCATGTTGCCCCTGAGCTATCCTCCCGAGATGCTATTGTAATAGATGTCTACAGACTTTCCCATTTTACCATTTCAGTTTCCACTTCAGTCTGCCACATTGCTGAGCTTCCGGCAGCTCTGCAGCCTCTTTTGTGCTTTCATTTTTCTGACCAGCACCTGTCATACTCATTTCAGAAATCGGCAACATCGAATTTGCATACCCATGAATCCCAGTTAGTTGGATTGGACACTGATGATTTCCTCCTGGAAATCATTTTATATTTATACATAGGATGGATTACCACGCGTTGAATATTGAGGGTTGAGTGGGTAGACGGTTTTGTCAGAATAAACGCTGCCACCTCTTAAAAATATGCACCATTGTGTTCTGCTTCAGGACCAACCGTTTAGTACAATAGACAGTCTACACATATCACGGCCACGGTTAACATATGTGATGAATACCTTTCCACCACGACCCATACAGGTGCTTTGCAGATATGAATGGAAAGAATACATCAGAGCACAGAAGTGGTTTAATTCTGGAGACCATGCGTGTTAGCTTTACATTCTGAAGCACAGCTTATGACAATGTGAATATTTCTGAGAAAAAACGTAATGTTTCCAGTAAACATGATGTAAACATTACCAAATGCAGGTTGCACAAGAGTTCTTGAGGCCTAGACTCAACACAAATACATGATAATAACCCCAATAGCAAGCATGATGCTGATCATTGTCAAGTAGAACTCTTCTACTATAAAGTCTGCTTCTGTCATTTTGAAGAACTCTGAAAGGTTGCAGATATAGCTAGGAGGCGCTGAAGGCCATTTTAAATAGCATACTGTGGCAAGAGGAATATCATAAGGATGTTGTCCAATTATATTTTCACGTCCAAAGTTGATTGCCTTAATTCCTCCCCTTGGCTGAAACTCCATAGCGGTGAGTGTACTTATTTCACAATATGGCATGACTGCACTGTGATTAATCCCTTAAAATCCAGTACTGAATGCTGTAGTGATTGTTTGTTTAATGACTACAGAAAAACAGCTCACAAACATACTACCTCAAAGATCACTGGGATGATTTTCTTTGAATCTCTTCACCTCCATTGATGATACTTTTTCCTTCCTCAACATGAAAAATAAGAACTTGCATCATACCACTTCACAATGATTCCAAGAGTAAACAGTAATTGACCCTTCAATCTAATGCAGATCAGATTCCTTTGTTCCCCATAAGATACAAACGGTCACAATACACTGTGCCAACAATGAAAAGGTCATTACATGTTTTCTAAGTTAAATTTTCAAGGATAGTAGGAGTTATATGTCTATGTTGTTAGAGAAGGATCAAGGATGCAATACATCAAATCACTCCTTCACCAACTGCTGATTGTTTCCTTTTCCATCCCATGAATACAAAATTGTCCACAAAAGACCCACTCTGCATCACAGAGCAGCTGGTTGATATGGAATGGGAGCCTTACAATTATGCTCTTTTTTTTTTTTTATTGTTTAATCACATTGGATTTTTACAATACAGCTTTTCTCAACGTTTCAAACGATTATTTATCTAGTCAGTTTTTCGCTTTCTATGTGCAGTTTGTATTTTTGACGGTTCATTTGCTGGATATTGCGGTCACAATTGTCTTTGTTCTTGGTGACACCCATTGTTGTTGAGTAGTTGTTGGTCAATGTATTCTAACATTTTTGCTACTGCAACTTGCCATGTGATTTTATCACCCCCAATGAGCCAACACCACCAAGTATTTTCCTCGTGTAATATGTTAAAGCCGGGCATGTGTGACAGATACTGTTGTCTGATGAGATTCGTTGCTGGGCATGACATGAGCAGATGTCTTATTGTTTCTTTAACGGGGTGGCTGGCATTGTTGCAGAATCGACATTCATTGGTTGCTGTTTGTCCTCTAATATACAGTATCTCATTTGTTTTCATTATATTGAGTCGTGCTCGTAAGATTAAATTTTGCGCCTTTTTGTTTGGAAATTGGTTTATGAAGCCTTGTAGCACGTTTCGTTTCAATATATTATGTGGTAAGTGAGCCATAAGTTTCGATCTTGTTGTAACGTCGATCGTCGTTGCCCAGTCTGCATCTTTAATTTTTTGTAGGATTTTGCATGGATTTTCAATCAGTTCTTGATCATCCGATGCTATGTCACATAGTACACCTAGGTTTTCCTTTTGCCATGCTATTAGCATCTGGCAATTTCTGGCATCCATTTCACATTTAATCATGTTAAAGATTTTATTGCTGGTGTCCATTCTGCTTTTCCTAAAAAGCATTATGCTCTTTAACACTACCAAGAGAGGCAGCCATACACAACTAAGAGAAAAGACCAAATCAAACTATAAAAACGAATCAATATACCAAACAGCAGAATTATAGCAAAGAATATGTACTACAGCACACACATGTAAGAAAAAAGCAGTGAACTCAGCAACAATTGACGACCCTTTAACTAAATTAAGGTGTTATACGTGTTTTGACAAATTGACTGCCATTATTACAAGGCTTTCACCATGATGCACCCATCTGTATTATAGGGCATGAACATTAAAAAAGGGATCGTGCATTATTTGTCTTCAAGAGCTTTGACAGAGAGATAACACTCATTCATTCCAGACTAAAGATGGAAAGCAACGTTGTCAAATACTGCAGATGCACGCTCTTTCTCTTCAGTATAGAAGTCAGTCTCCCTTCTTGCATTGACTTCAACTAAAAAGAAAACAATGTCTTACCCTCTACAGTTACATAATCTCTGGCAGCCCAAAACCATATGATCATTTTCACAGCAACGGCGTTTGTACTGTCTGCAGATGACCTGTGAGTACAAATACATCTGTCGCAGAATGATGGTCTGTCATCCAGGGGTGTTGCTAGGTCTGGAACAGATCCAGGGCTATGCAAATGTCGGGACTGGCGTGACTCAGGGCTAGCTAGTCTTTCGGTTGTAGTTTAGTTTAGTTTAGTTTATTATTTGATAATGCGCTCCAAACCCAGGGGTAGCCGGGCGCAGCGGTAACAGGAATACTTAAGCTTGGTTACATACAGTTGATATATACAGTGGATGCATTACATATTACTTACAGTGTTGACAGTACAAATATACAAGATATGGGTACATCGCGTCACGCAGGATGCAGAGAGATAGTATATGGTACAGGTTTCAGGAATATCATGGTGGTTATATGCAATGATCCAGGACCTAGTGCAGGGGAACAGTTTAATAGGTGTCATTGCTCCAGGGCCAGCTTTTCACGTTACGTCTGAATCTAGAGTAGGGTTGATCAACTCTTAATGCAGTAGGGAGTGCATTCCAGGCACGGGCAGCTCTAACAGGGAAGCTTGCTCCACCCGCTTTAGATAGTCTGAATCTGGGAGTTTCTAGTAAGGGTTGGTTGGAAGCTCTGTTGTGGTGACTAGAAGATTTTCTGGTCAGTCTAGCCGAGATATAAGGGGGTGCAGTATTGCTCAGTCCTTTATGGGTGAGAGATAGCATCTTGAGGAGAATTCTATCACTGATTTTTAACCAAAGATAGTCTTTCCTGCTATTGGATATATGCACTCTGCAGGGTATGTCCAATGCTGCTCTAAGAGCATTATTCTGCAGTATTTGTATTTTGTTTATGACAGTTTTGTTGGCGCCTGCATATAGGGCGTTGCAGTAATCAAGCTTAGACACTACTAAAGCGTTGGCTAGTGTGATACAGTTGGTTTTGGAGAGGTATGGTCTACAGGATCTGATTAATTTGCAGGTGTAGGCTGTGGAGGAAGCCAAATAATTGACTTGATGTTTGAGGGATAGTGCGGAATCAAGGTAGAAACCTAGTGTTTTTACCTTGGTTACCACCTTGATTATGTTGCCATCTATATTAAAGGCAGTATAACTAGGGCTACATTTTTTGACGTTGGATTCGGAACCCAAGATCAGTATCTCTGTTTTGTCGTCATTCAGGCAGAGGCCGTGAGAGGCCATCCATGCCTGAATGAGGAGGTAAATCTTGTTTACTAGAGCTGTGTCTTTGACAAAATTGCCAGAAAGTGGTATGAGAATCTGTGTGTCGTCCGCATAGTTAGTATAGGTACCCCCAGACTGTCAAGTTTGTCGAAGAGTGGCTTAGTGAAGATGTTGTACATTGTGGGGGAGACACATGAACCTTGTGGGACACCACAGGTGATTTGTAGTGGGTCCGCTGAAGCTAAGGGGGAGAACACTCTCATCGTACGGTTGGCTAGGAAGGATTGTGCCCAGGCTATAGCTTCACTTGAGAAATAGGCGGCAGATGCTAGATGGTTGCACAACACTGCATGGTCCACCAGGTCAAATGCTGCCGATATGTCAAGGAGGAGGAGCATAGCTGTTTTACCTTTATCCTTCAACTCGTTGATTTGTGTCTTGAGGTCAATTAGGGCTGTTTCAGTGCCGTGTTGTGGTTTGAATCCAGATTGGCGTGAACCTAGTAGTTGGTTGTAGCCCCTGAGTTTGTATCTGGGGCTACAACCAAAAGACAATGGTGCTCTCAGCCCCATTAGCAACGCCTCTGCTGTCATCCTTTGTGAAGCATATTTTCTTCTCAGTACAAAGGATGTATTTTTGGTAACTGGTAAGTACTCAGACATTTAGGTGGTGAAGAATTTATGAGGCCTGGGTATTGACCATTCTACAATGAAGTTGGAATTTCATAGATGCATAATTTGTTTATATTAAAAATGACTCTTATTTCTATGTCATTAATAAATACACCTTCTATTCAATACTGCATGTTTCTTGTCCCAAAAGGGGAGTGAGATTGTAGGGGATCAATATTGTTAAATTGGGGATCGCAGGTTCATTAAAAAAATGATACAAAGAGTATACACCTGATTTGGGGTGGATGGAATACTCCTGCAAACTCGATGTTGCGGGATCAAAATATCCTACAAAACATATAGAAACCCTGGTTTCTAGAAATGAGTGCTCTCATGAAAGGCCTTCAATATGATGTGATTGTCAAACAGAGACCATTTGATTTGCATCTCGGTCTCTATGTATACCTCTGAAATAGCTCTGGCAAGGAGCACATCTTCTTGGTTGCCACACTTAAATGAGGTGAGTCACATTCGCAACCCTGGTGGTAATAGCACTATTGGACACATTCAAATGCACTTACAACAGTAAAGTGAACACAAACTGTGTTAATACCCTTAACTTTGTGCAGGTTTTTTTAGGTTGTGGTCCATTTCAGCTGTTTCCCTTGCACATGTGTACAATAAGGCCCAAATAACATCAAAGTAACTTGTCAACAGAGCTCAATGAAATACAGCTTCAGTGTACATTTCTTACTTAAATGCAATTCTAATGTGTTGAGAACAGTGTTGTCAATGCCTTATTCATTGATTTTCTATGTCATTGGGTATAGAACGAGTGCATATTTAGTATGCTATGAGGTCCATGATACAGTAAATCGAGATTTAACCAGTGAGAAAAAAAAAATGTCATTTAAGGAATAACACACACAAGGCCTAATTTGCTTCATCTCTATTGCACCTCAGCATTAGAAGTATTGGTAATCCAACTTCTCAATATTTTCCTGGCAGGAAAGCCAATCTTTTCTAGTAGGGTTCGACTCGGCCTTCTTCAGTCCGGCAGGAATTTTTATAAGTGGAACTCGTGTTTCGATGCAAGGTTAGATACCTCGATAAAGAGGTTCGGCCAAACATTGAGAGAACTCAAGCCATCTATGAATGCACTGCTCACTTCTTGATTACTTTTTTGGTTTTCGTCTGCTGTGAAGCGGTGCACAGGGCAGGTGTTTACCATTTGGTGGTTTGTTGGAGGAGCTTTTGAATGTTTTTGGAGAGTTTAGGAGAATTTTGAAGAAGATTGTATTTCGCTTATGCTTCATTTGATGTTTCTTGATTTGTGTTGTACCCCTTGTCTGTTTGTGAATGTTTGTTAGGTTGGTGCTCTTGACTTCCCTTTTTTACCCATACTCCCTCTTAAAGAACTGTTCCTGTTGTACTTGTTTTTTCAACTTTTTTCCTTTAAAATGTTACAATGAAATTAACATGTCTTGTGTCTTGGTTAGTTTTTAAAAAAGCACTACACAAATGTCCTGATACCTTTCCTTTCCTATGTCTGTGTGTACATGGGAACTCGTCCTGTGCACAGTCACAATCATTATCCTTACTGTTTGTGTTTTGTGACGACCTTTTCCATTTGTGCTCGTCTTTTCTAAATCTGCTCGTCTTTGTCACTGTGCTTTCTTACATAATGACACTTATAGCAACACACATCAACATGTAACTTCTTGCAGAGGAAGTTCCTGCGGGGAGTGCATGGTGGCAAAGAAGAGGGGATTAAATGCTCCACAACCTATGGGTCAGAGGAGGTAATCAGTGACAGTCAGAAGGAGGGACAGATGGTGTGGGGAGGGAGATAGTTGCTGAGGGAGAGGCAACAGTTGCTTTGGTAGAGGTGACAGTGGCTGATGAGCAAGCGAACAGCAAGCAGGGAGATGTTCTATTAGTGAAAGAATCATGGCACGAAATTGTGTAGCATGCAAATCAGTGTTTGTACCTTCAGGCTGCTGGAGTTGTGGTGGTACCACAGCAGCAGTAGCAGTGTGTGATAGTCGCAGTGGTGCAAAGGGAGGATGGGTAGAACGGAGAGCCGGGGGAGATGGTCGTGCTCAGTAGACTGGTGAGCAGCAGGAGAAGCAGTGATAGATAATCCCCAACAGATGGCTGAAGATGAGGAGGCTAAAGCCACCAGACATGTGTCTGTTCAGGAGAAGGAGAGCTGGACCTTTGCACATTTGTATGATAAGGTGGAAGTGAGAGGTGGGAATGTAGGCACATGATCATCCCCGCCCATAATCGCCTTGAAGTCTGGTAATGTATGTGGTAGTACTACAGCATGACAGAGAGTGTGAAAGTCAAGGTGGAATCAGGCAGTGTGCGCTGGAACCACTGCAAAAATACGATGCCTCAGGGTGACTGACAAAAAAAGCACCTTGATCACCTCCTCGATAAGCAGTCACTGCTGCACAGGGCCCAAAATAAGTGCATGAGTAACAACCATCATGTGTTACAGAACTACTGCAGCTACCCTTCTAGAGTGTTCATGGCAATGATAGACGTGTGAGAGTTGACACTCCACCTCATGTTCGCTTTCACAATACTACTCCTTGACTCTCTGCTAGCACAAATGTTTTTGTGACCACCCGTAGGCAGCACAGCACAGACAAACTCCATGGCACCATCAGTAAGCAGAGGTGTGACTAGAAACATGGCCGCCTTTTGGTGTGATTCGGAGTGTGTTGCAATTTGGGCTGGCAGTGGAGACAGAATGATGAGACATTCAGCCACATACTTCCAATATTGCAGTACATCCCTTTTTCAGTAAAGCTTGGCAACATGGTAAGTCAAGACATGGTGCAATGCGAGTTTCCAGAAGAAATAAAACAGGTAGAGTCAAATAAATTGAGGCAGAACCTTAAGTTTGCGAGTGCAGTAGCAGGTCGTAGCTCAGTCAAATAGACTAAGGCAGATATGCCACGGAATGCAATGTGGCTAACTGGGTGCTCTGCCTTTTTCAGCCGGTGCAGCTACCGGCCTGGCAGGCGGCACCGGTGTGGCCCCAATGGCCAGCGCTAAGGCCCTCTACTATGCGTGTCTATGACTTTTCCATCAGGCTAGGTGCAGCTGTGTTCAATGGCTCTCCCTCCTTGCGTCATTTGCCCTGAAAATCGTGGGCCTTTCTTTGCTACAAAGGAGACTTGATGCCACAAGAAGGTGGCCGCTGCCGTTCCATGCATGGAGAGCCATCCTGCTGGTGAGCAGTCTGATTAGCTCACTGGCATCCACTACAAAGAGACCGAACTGGGTGCTCTGCCTTTTTCACCCAGTGTAGCTACAGAGCCGGCAGGGGACACCCGCATGGCTCCAAGGCACTATACCTGTCTGCGCCGGTACGTGCACAGTTGCAGTTGCAGCTTCTTCCCAAATGTCCACACTATGGTCCTCCGCACCCACGATCCAACTCACAAGACGCACCTAAGGACTCCAGCTGCACTATTCTGCCCGACAGGTAAGATGAGCCCTGCCTCATCTGATCTACCTCCCAGCACCTTCAAACCACGCTCTTCAATTACCTCCCAAGCCCACTCCAAAGGCCTTTTTCTTTTTCTCCTCCACACCTCAGAGTCGAACCAGATTTACCCTGCATCCCGCTTGGTGCAGTTTCACTGCTTGGCCTTAACTTCCCTGCTGATACTGTGCCCCGGGTGCATCACCACCGTTACATGTCCCACCTAGCACCACTCCAGATGTGTCTGCTGTGTCCCCGCAACCCCACCTGATGGTTCCTTTAGGCAGACATTACCTCACATCACTTGCCATGAAATGTGCTGCACCTACTTGCTCCAGTCAAATGGAGAATGTCTTTTACTGACTTCTACGCTTTGAATCCTACAACTGTGTCAACTGTACTCACCTACATTGTAACAACTGTAATTGTAAACGCATGCCTATAGGCTCTACTATTACCCAACTGGCCTTTTTGTAACTTCCCATATTGCATTTGCACTCACACAGCCGGTCACATTTTATTGTCTGCATGTGTGACGTAGCCCCTGTACCATGAGGTGAGGCTTTTCCAGTCTGTGCACCCCTACCAACTTTGTCTCTTTGTTGTCTCCATGCCTGATGTAACCCTCCATACCATGAGGCTTTTTCCAGTCTGTGCGCACCTACCAACTTTATCTCTTTGCTGTTTGCATGCCTGCTGTTGCCCTCCGTATCATGAAGCAATCCTTTTCCAGTCTGTGCACACCTACCAACTTTGTCTCTTATGCTGTGTAGCCCGCCCATACCATGAGGGGAAGCCTATATCACCAACTTCTACCATGTAACTACGTTATCACTGTCACATTTTATGTACTGACACTTCTAGTTACTGCACTTGCACGATGCAAAAGTCACAAGGCCTTGTAAAACCGTTTTTTGTCACTCTTCATCCCTGCCCCCCCACTTCCACCTTGTGTCTTGCTGTGCCTTGAAACACCATTTGTTGCATAGATGCATTATAAATACCCAATACATAAAATGTCACCATTAAAGTGCCGAATAAGTCATGAACCAAAAATTCAGCACCACTGTTAGGTGGAGCCAGCGAGACTGAGGTGTTACCACCAGTTGTTCTGAGTCCTAGTGTTTTGGGATGAATGTGAATTGTGGGCTGGAAGATTGAGGTGGAAATAAGTTGCCTATGTGCCATAGAAAGTATTGGTGTGCTCCCACTGCTGCCAATAAAATAAAGGTTTATAGAGCGTGGCAGTGCCCGAGGCATTATGGCACTAGCGAGAAAGCATCAAAGGAAAAGATGGAGAAAAACCAAATCAAAACAGAAACGTTTTTACCAGTAGGTGAAACATAAGGTGATTATCAATCCCACACATTTTTAAAACTTTTTTTAAAAACTTTTTTTATTTTATTTATTGTGTAGTTTTCCTGTTGAGGCAACTTTCCACAAAGTAAAAAGGAAATAAAAAAACATAACAAAACATAACATGCCATACAAAATAATACAGTGAAATTGATTATTAACAAGAGCTAACATGATAACTCAAATAATGAGAAAAATGGCAGACAAGACAATCAAGACAAGTTGAATATTAGTCAAGTATGTTTCGAGAACATTTTAGATATCAACAACATTATGATCAATCGCTGAACCGTTAATTTGAACATATAAATAACTATTAGAGGCATTCCCTTAGTTGATATTCTTTTTTTTCGGATAATTTTTCTATTTCTATTCTAGAAAGTCAAGTTCCTTCAGTATTTTAGCTAATTCAATTGATAATCCCTGTTTCTGAGTGGATATTAGAAGTTCCCAAAATGATTCTGAGTGTAACCAGTCATTACGATCTACAAAATGACTTCGGCATGTTTCACAAAGTTCTCTTGTGCCTTTACATGCTATTAGAATATGGTATAGGGATTGCATAGTCATGCCATCACATAGATTACATTCATTTCGACCTTGAGGATGCATATGTATGGATGTAATTTCAGCTACTTTTTGCAAAATGTAGTCGAATTCTTAAAAAGTCCTTCCTTATAATTGGATCCGGGAACCATGTTAAGCATTTAGGAAGGAAATGTTTTGGTTTATCAAATATGGATAATGATTTACAAATGTTATATCTTCTCATCTGTGCTATAGTTGTTATCCAGTCTGTGCAAGATAGGGCATGTTTTACACCTGTGGGATTATCTTGTAGATCTACTAAAGTCTGGTCACAGATTTCTAATAAACATAGGGCATATTTTTTAGGAGCATGTTTCGATCGCTATTTAATTCTTGTTGCGCATCACTATATAGAGTTTCTTTAGTGGAAGTTATTATATTTGAGTATAGATGTAACATTTTTCAATCGTGTGACATCTTTAAAGATGCAGGGCCTAGTTCATGCCTTAAGCTCTGGATCGGATAACTCATAGGGAGATGGAGCACACTTTTCTACAATTTCCCTTCTATTTGATCCCATTGGAGTGTTTGCAAATTAGGAATAGTGTCATACCCATAGAGGAGAGACGGACCTACTTTGGCCTTATAGACCTTTAGCAATGCACTTATCAAGAATTTACAATATGTTGAATATATTTTGTTTTCATTTGAGCAACAAATCTGATAACCATGAAGTTCAAATCTAGTTCTTGAGCACATCTTGAATGATTAGATAGTACCTTTATACCTAAGTAGATAAGGGGCCTCAATATGAGGAGGGCGGTAAGGGGTTAATGGTGCTGGTAAAGGTGCCGGAGTCGTTAACTCCTTACTGGTTTTACCAGACGTCCTTAGCGGGTCCCGCGAGCGGCCCACCATGCTAACAACAGGCCCGTCATTAACGGGCCCATTGTTAGCATACTCCACATTCCCATTGAGCCCTATGGGGGCTCAAATGGGAATGGGGATGGACCGGGTCCAGGTTCCCTGAATGGGGAAATACCGGGCCCTCCAAGGTCGGAATGGCCCGGTATTTCCCCATTCAGGGAACCTGGTCCCGGACCCGAGTTTGGGGGTAGCCATGCATGGCTACCTCTAAACTCATAATGAGGCCCAAGGTTTTTTACTATAGGAACTGGCTGATTATGCAATAGCCATGTATAGTTTGCCTTTCTGACACTGTGGTTCTTAAACGAAGGATTTGACATTTATTAGGGTTCACCTGTAAGTTGTTTGATTCCGCTTAGGACTCAAATGCATTCAGCAGACGCTGCAGACCTTTTGGGGTGAAGTCCAGGAGGACAACGTTGTCTGCATATGCGATTTTAATTATTGAGTTCCGATCTTTGGGCTTGCTAATGAATGTGGAGCCAATGTTGCTGTGAGATCAGCTAAATAAAGATCAAAGAGACAAGCAGCTAAAATGCATGACAAAGGCACAGGGAACGGTGGCATGGAATTAGTCAAAAGAACAGACATTTTGTGGCAGATAGAAGTGATCTTTTCAATAATAAAGATGACAATGAGTCACATCGCAGCTGTGTGGAGGGGCATGAACTTTGCACAGGAGAAGGGGAGGAAAGTGACTGGACAGTTTTATAAAGGGCTTATGGTTGATTAAGAGCAAGCCAAATGTGATTCTTTTAATATAAACTACATTATGATAAACAGAAAAGGCCTTACCAAAAATAAGTTTGGCCAAAGGACAGGAATTGTGACATACTAGTTACAGCATTAACCAGGGTTGGGAGGGCGAAGCACAAGGTTTGATGAGCTTACGAGGAGCAAAATGATCTGCAGTGGCAAGAAAACATGAGCAATGATTAAAATTAGAACCATTGTCAATAGACTGACATGCTATGGTGTGCTCCTGGCCCACTGCCACCAAAATGTGTTCCAATCCTGAACACCCCGAAACACTGGCATGATTCTCTAACTCTAGCTAGAAATACTCTAACCAGACCTATTCGTAAAAAAAAAAAAAAAACGAAATCAGTCATTAGCATACATTTTTTATAATGGCAAAACCCCACTGGTAAGCGCTCTGTGAATGAGGGCCTTTGTTTTTGTCATTTTCCTTCCCCTCTCTGTTCTTCTCATCCCATCATTCCCAGAGTTCTTACTTTCATCCCTTGCCCTTGTTCCTGCATCCCCATATGCCTCTGAGCTGTTCATCTTTCATCATGGGATGCTGCACCAACACACCTGTCAAACGTCACTAACCTGAATATTCAGACAAGACTCTCTCACCCTTCAACACACTCTCTATTTGTATCTGCACACAATAATCGTGATCTTCCTCATCCATCACACACCATTCTTCTTTTGAATTTTTACAGCACTCTCTGTCACTCCTACAATCTCCAAGTCACACACTCGTGCTACCAGCTATACATACAGTGCATGTTTTATGATGTTTAAATTTTGCGTGTGGCATAAAACAGGTGGGTCCAACTTTGCATTTGTATTGATGTCCCCAGGAGTGACAAAAAGGAAATGATGTCATGGACTTTGACAGTCTTATTCACCATAATGTATGTTACAAGAATGTAAAAACAAGAGACAAATAACTTTGTTATGTGATTATCGGTCACTATTATATAAAAAGAGAGTAACACTATGATAAAACAAACATGCAGGCACATTACGAATACGGTGGTCAATGGTGTGGGAAAAAGCATTGGTAATGGAATTAACTATCTGTTACCCCCTCATTACCACACTGTCATACTATGAGTTTGGCAGAGGTGGAGGACTCACCTCCAGTTAAAGCTGCCACCTTTTTGCCAAAATCATTGCAATTACCACCAGCAGTAATTCCACCAAAATCCCTATGGAGTCTAATAGACTGCAATAGTTAATGGGGACTAACACCGCCTACCATCACTTGTGATCCAGCAGTAATTCCACTGGACCAACTGGCTTTAACAGTAATTCAGTTTGGTGGTATCTCGGCAGATTTACCACTGAGATACCACAAAACCCCTAATGAGGCACATTAGAGGAAAGGAGATTCGATTTTAATTGATAAAGACATATTGGGAATCCATCAATAGAGCAAATAGACAGTGGCAGAGTTGCAGCATTTAGGCACCAACAGAGAAAAAGAGCAAAAGCATGACTGGGCATAAGGAGCATGAGGGACAGAAAGAAAGAAGAGAGATTGGGACTGGAGAAGGCATGGAGGATGGTACCAGGAAACAAGAGAAGATAAATAGGGAGGAGCCATGTCATAAAGGCACTTAAAAACATTAGAAAGGGAATGGTATTGGAGATGGTATTCAAAGGATAGCTAGTGGAAAGAGTTTAGAGCAGTAGAAATGGAACTACGATAAGGAAGAGAGAAAAGATGGACATATGAATGATAAATGGACTGACATGGGGCAGAATAAGAAGCAGGAGGACCAAGGAATAAAGAGGAACAATAATCAAGCTGGGCTAAAACGAGCTAGAAACAAGGTCTTTGGTTGCTCTAAAGGTTAAGAAGGGGCGAGCTTTGCATATGGTGAAAAGATGAAAACTGCAAGCCCGGGCAGTAGCAAGAATGTTATAGGAAAAGGACAGAAAAGTGTCAAAAGTAATGCAAAGATACCAAGGGGAATGTGATAAGGGTAACCGTGATGGGGGGAAACTAATAGAAGAGACGAGTAGGAAAAGAGATATGTGAAGTAGGAAAATATAGCATTTCCGTCAGATGAATTCTGATGTATAAAGTGAGAAGCCATTCAAGACTGGGTAGAGCAAAGACAAGCAGAAGATGTTGAGTTTTTGAGTGCAGGGATTCTCAGAAAGAAGAAAAGGAAAAAAAGAGATGAGAGTGTCTGCATACAAGTGATAAGAGAGAGTATAAGGCCAAATAGTAGCTAATAGAGGAATCATGTGTGAAGATAAAATTAAAGAGCCAAGAACCGATCCTTGGGGAACCCAAAAGTGAAGAGGAACAGAGGGAGAGGACTGTCCAACACAGGAAATAGAGTGTGTGTGACGAGATAGATAGAAATGAAACCAGCTCTTAACAGTACCAGAAATATTGAGTGATAGAAGCCTTCAGGATAGAATGTGTTGATCAACAGTGTCAAAAGCAGCAAAAAGATCAAGTATGATAAGAAGAGAAGAGTGTTTAGAGTAACGAGCAGAGAGAAGAGAATCAGTCACAGAAAGTAAGGGAATTGAGTGAAAAGGTTGAAAACCAGACTGCAAGGGAGGAAGTAAAGAATGCAGATTCAGAAAACAAGAGACTTGACAATAGACAACTCTTTCAAGGATTTTTGATAGAAAAGGTAAGAGGCAGATAAGACAAACAATCGAAAGAATAGATGCATCTGAAGAAGGTGTTTTTAAGATAGGAATAAAATTGGGTTGCGCGCTTGAAAGAGGTAGGTAAGGTAGCAGACGAGAGAGAGTTATTAAATAGAGAAGTAAGAAAAGTGGTAAGAAAAATAAATAATTGAGGAATGAGTGAAGATGGGACTGGGTCTTTAGGAGCAGCAGTAGAGTTAGTGAGAGCAAGAACAAAAGAAGGACAGTATCAGAAAGAGGAGAAAAAGAGGAAAAAGAAAAAGAGGGAGAAGCAAGAACCAACCGCAAAGTGTTCAAGTTTGTAATGTCAGCTACTGGTGATTCTTCATTGCGAATGTAGTCAGAAAAGTACCAGAATGCAAAGAAACACATTGGACAACCCACTGACAGCCAAACTACCATACACTGGCAAGCCAGTAGGCTCAGCAGAACATGGTGCCTTCCGAAGTATACATCTTGTTTACATTTGACACCTAAGCAAATGAATGAAGCAGGTGCGAAAGAAATGCAGTTATTCTTTATTAAGCTGCATCGCTGTTTTGGCAAAGCTCTGCAAATGATGCAATAACACTGTTTAAATATGTTGATCAACCATATATAATGCCACACATGATATGGGTAGAACACACTCTACTTATTAAATTCATTGAAAACTTGGAGAGGTGTACAGTTCAGCTTTTCTTTTTAATTTCATTTCATTTCAGCCTTATTTTTGTCATCCTGCCATTAAAACCCATACACATACAATATCATACAATATCAAAACCATATTAAAATCCTTAATTATCTGCCAATCCTTGAATAGGAGGGAGTGTAGGAGTAGCTGGGTTGTTCTGAATTTTAGCGGTGAGTCTCTACATTGCAACGGTAGCTTCATCATTTTAGCATGCACATGTTAGCATGGGTTTGAACTGCAATAGGGGCTCAGGGGGCGAATCTCTTTTCTGGACTCAAGGGTGTGAGTCTAAGGCAGAATTAAATAGATGCCAATGCACAGAGCACATGCTTGAAATTGCTTCAGGATGATATTTCAATGGACTAAACTGCACTTAACATAATTCTAATAGAAATTAACATACTGACCCAACCCCAGTAACATGTAACTGAATCTATTAATAACATTTAGTGCAAGTTTGTCCATAATGAAATAGCATGAAGGCAGATTGGAAAATGCATGATTCTTTTTAAAATGGGAAATTAAACGTGCAAGCTGAATTTGCACTGGGTGGTAACAACATTTTATATCTGTTCCACTCAAAACACGCATTGTGTTGAGCAGGAAACTCATGGAGAAATGTAACTTTTTCTATTCAGCAATGAAATCTCTTGTCATTTTCAGTGGAATGATCTGCTCAAGGGAAGGTGCTTCCCTTGAGTGACAGGGGGATGTAATAAAAAGGGGTTTTGAGAGGGAGGACAGTCAGAAATCTTCAGGCACAGGGAGAAGAAGTAATCGAGGGCTGGCTGGAGACAGAATTCACTGTTGGCAGACTGTCTGATGTTAGAGCAGTCCTTATCTCAGTGAACCTTGTTGAGGCAGGCAGAAAGGTTGATGAGGATTTCTATTCAAAATTAAATCAGAAACATTGCCAACATATCTGGGTACATATCAATTTAAGTGAGGGGCTGCTGTTTTGAATGAGGTCAATTAGTCTAGATTCACTTCATAGTAGGTGATGTCTATTTTTAAACATGCATGTAACTCTGCGTTTATATTTTGAAAAAGTTTGACTTTATTGTTTTTTCCTTCAAAGTGTATTGCCAAGTTCCACGTTGCCAAGGACAATTAGTAAGGCTTGGCACAAATACAAACCCTTAGAAATCTATTGCAATATATTCACATTCTGAAACATACAGTGTGCTGTGTGTTATAGTTTCTGGAGGAGTTACACCTAAATCTGTGGTATTGTATTATGGTGGTAAATAGTGGTATTTTGCCGTGGTATAGTATCTCTTGTGATAGTTTGTTGGTATATTCCCTTTTACAGTGATAAGACTCTCCTCAGAATATAGCCTAACAGCTGCTTTTACAACCAGGATCACTTTCTGCACAAGGTACTGGACCTGGTACACTCAGTGGGGTAATGGTAATTCCACCTCCCAGCATTTTATGTACCATGCTGCTGTATGATCTAATAGCCAAAGTGCAAAATATCACATCATAAGCAAATAATTGTATACACACACGTAAAAAAAATGCATTCCATTAGAGTGTTCACACACATAAAAATACCCTGGCCAGAAATGCTGCACGGTAACCTTGAATTGTTAGCAGATAAGAGCCCATCATCTAACAAAACTCACTTTGTAACTGGAGCCCACATACATGGAAAAATCATACATTTTGATAAACAAAAATAACAATGTATTGCTATTATAAAACCTGGCCAGGCACACTGCTCACACCTCACTTTGACTTAGCTTACTTAGAGACTGCGATTTTCTTGGCTTAACTGGACTCTTGAATGACAACATGAAATTACACTTTGTTAGACAGCTGTGTATGTTATGTCTGATTACTATTATAATCATTCCTAAAGGAAGTTCAAATGATAGATTGTATGTAAAATATCCATAATGTTTAGAAAGGAAATTGTATGTACATCCTATGCACTATAATGCCTAAGAGCTGACCAACCATACTTACACTTTAGAAAACACCTCATCAGTCACCTTAACTCCAACAACCCTTGTTTGTAGCTGCACTTTCTATACCTAGGTATAGATAGTGATACCCTGCCCGTGACCTCGCCCTCGCCTCTAACAGCCCTTACAGCATACATCTGTACACCTTCCTCCTGTATAGATATTGACCTATTTGTATGAAGATTGGCATACACTTCCATACCTCCTATTCCTGCAATCCTGTAAGCCGGAATACTTTTCTCAAGAGTACCCGCCTCTTACAGCCCTGTACATATTTGTATATTTGTTTATTTACCCCTGCATAGATATTGACTTTGTATGTTTGAAGATTTTTACATCTCTTATCCTGTAATTTTGGTTATCTCTATCATTACCTCAATGTGTATATTGCCGCAACATTGTAAGCTTCGAATTATCTTCTGCCTGCGCCCTGGTGCCCCTGGGTAAGGTGTGCCATATAAATAAATAAACAAACAAACAACAAACAAACAAACAAACAATGCATTAAATGCTATTGTGGTTGAAATGTGGATAAATAGGTGGCAGTGGTTAGACAAATGAACGAATGAATGAAGAGAATAAAAGTTTGCACATTACAGTTAGTAATATGGGTAAACAAAAATTTGGAGAGCAGACAGCTTTGCAAGTGACACTTGAGCATAGCAGATGGGAGAAATGACAGTAAGCTTTTTTTACAGGTTATATAGAGTAAGTGGCAGTTACCCTGTTTATATGCATTTATACAAGACCTGTACATGTAGTGTGCAGAAAAAAATCATATTGTGGAGAGTTTTATATTAGGTGTTGCTGTAGGTGCTTTGCAATCACAGTACAATTGTACTCAGAGTGATCAACAATACATCTAAAGTGCTGAACTGTGATGATGGAGTTAGATGTAGAGTTCTTGGATGTGATTGGTGGATGGTTGTGTGACTGGTTAACAGTAGCCAATGAGGGAATGGTGCAGAGAGTGAAGTGGAAAGGGTAGAAGGGCTGCCCCAGTGTTTCGTGCTTCGTGGACATCGCAGATGTTCGCAGACAGGGTGTGCCACATTCGGGGCTTCTCTGCATATCTGGCATGGAAATAGGACTAGAGGAATTAGCCAATCAGGTGCCGAGGGTATCAGTCATAGGGAGAGAGGGTAATCATTTCTTTTCATTGCTGTATGCTGTGAAGATGGCTGTGGTTGCTGAGATGGACAGAGTTAGAGTGTGGATAGTGGTAGATCATTATATTACTAATCTGAAGTGGTATGCAAACATGTGTGACATTTCAGACATTTCAGGCAACTTTCCACAAAGTAAAAAGGAAATAAAAAAACATAACAAAACATAACATGCCATACAAAATAATACAGTGAAATTGATTATTAACAAGAGCTAACATGATAACTCAAATAATGAGAAAAATGGCAGACAAGACAATCAAGACAAGTTGAATATTAGTCAAGTATGTTTCGAGAACATTTTAGATATCAACAACATTATGATCAATCGCTGAACCGTTAATTTGAACATATAAATAACTATTAGAGGCATTCCCTTAGTTGATATTCTTTTTTTTTCGGATAATTTTTCTATTTCTATTCTAGAAAGTCAAGTTCCTTCAGTATTTTAGCTAATTCAATTGATAATCCCTGTTTCTGAGTGGATATTAGAAGTTCCCAAAATGATTCTGAGTGTAACCAGTCATTACGATCTACAAAATGACTTCGGCATGTTTCACAAAGTTCTCTTGTGCCTTTACATGCTATTAGAATATGGTATAGGGATTGCATAGTCATGCCATCACATAGATTACATTCATTTCGACCTTGAGGATGCATATGTATGGATGTAATTTCAGCTACTTTTTGCAAAATGTAGTCGAATTCTTAAAAAGTCCTTCCTTATAATTGGATCCGGGAACCATGTTAAGCATTTAGGAAGGAAATGTTTTGGTTTATCAAATATGGATAATGATTTACAAATGTTATAGCTTCTCATCTGTGCTATAGTTGTTATCCAGTCTGTGCAAGATAGGGCATGTTTTACACCTGTGGGATTATCTTGTAGATCTACTAAAGTCTGGTCACAGATTTCTAATAAACATAGGGCATATTTTTTAGGAGCATGTTTCGATCGCTATTTAATTCTTGTTGCGCATCACTATATAGAGTTTCTTTAGTGGAGGTTATTATATTTGAGTATAGATGTAACATTTTTCAATCGTGTGACATCTTTAAAGATGCAGGGCCTAGTTCATGCCTTAAGCTCTGGATCGGATAACTCATAGGGAGATGGAGCACACTTTTCTACAATTTCCCTTCTATTTGATCCCATTGGAGTGTTTGCAAATTAGGAATAGTGTCATACCCATAGAGGAGAGACGGACCTACTTTGGCCTTATAGACCTTTAGCAATGCACTTATCAAGAATTTACAATATGTTGAATATATTTTGTTTTCATTTGAGCAACAAATCTGATAACCATGAAGTTCAAATCTAGTTCTTGAGCACATCTTGAATGATTAGATAGTACCTTTATACCTAAGTAGATAAGGGGCCTCAATATGAGGAGGGCGGTAAGGGGTTAATGGTGCTGGTAAAGGTGCCGGAGTCGTTAACTCCTTACTGGTTTTACCAGACGTCCTTAGCGGGTCCCGCGAGCGGCCCACCATGCTAACAACAGGCCCGTCATTAACGGGCCCATTGTTAGCATACTCCACATTCCCATTGAGCCCTATGGGGGCTCAAATGGGAATGGGGATGGACCGGGTCCAGGTTCCCTGAATGGGGAAATACCGGGCCCTCCAAGGTCGGAATGGCCCGGTATTTCCCCATTCAGGGAACCTGGTCCCGGACCCGAGTTTGGGGGTAGCCATGCATGGCTACCTCTAAACTCATAATGAGGCCCAAGGTTTTTTACTATAGGAACTGGCTGATTATGCAATAGCCATGTATAGTTTGCCTTTCTGACACTGTGGTTCTTAAACGAAGGATTTGACATTTATTAGGGTTCACCTGTAAGTTGTTTGATTCCGCTTAGGACTCAAATGCATTCAGCAGACGCTGCAGACCTTTTGGGGTGAAGTCCAGGAGGACAACGTTGTCTGCATATGCGATTTTAATTATTGAGTTCCGATCTTTGGGCTTGCTAATGAATGTGGAGCCAATGTTGCTGTGAGATCAGCTAAATAAAGATCAAAGAGACAAGCAGCTAAAATGCATGACAAAGGCACAGGGAACGGTGGCATGGAATTAGTCAAAAGAACAGACATTTTGTGGCAGATAGAAGTGATCTTTTCAATAATAAAGATGACAATGAGTCACATCGCAGCTGTGTGGAGGGGCATGAACTTTGCACAGGAGAAGGGGAGGAAAGTGACTGGACAGTTTTATAAAGGGCTTATGGTTGATTAAGAGCAAGCCAAATGTGATTCTTTTAATATAAACTACATTATGATAAACAGAAAAGGCCTTACCAAAAATAAGTTTGGCCAAAGGACAGGAATTGTGACATACTAGTTACAGCATTAACCAGGGTTGGGAGGGCGAAGCACAAGGTTTGATGAGCTTACGAGGAGCAAAATGATCTGCAGTGGCAAGAAAACATGAGCAATGATTAAAATTAGAACCATTGTCAATAGACTGACATGCTATGGTGTGCTCCTGGCCCACTGCCACCAAAATGTGTTCCAATCCTGAACACCCCGAAACACTGGCATGATTCTCTAACTCTAGCTAGAAATACTCTAACCAGACCTATTCGTAAAAAAAAAAAAAAAACGAAATCAGTCATTAGCATACATTTTTTATAATGGCAAAACCCCACTGGTAAGCGCTCTGTGAATGAGGGCCTTTGTTTTTGTCATTTTCCTTCCCCTCTCTGTTCTTCTCATCCCATCATTCCCAGAGTTCTTACTTTCATCCCTTGCCCTTGTTCCTGCATCCCCATATGCCTCTGAGCTGTTCATCTTTCATCATGGGATGCTGCACCAACACACCTGTCAAACGTCACTAACCTGAATATTCAGACAAGACTCTCTCACCCTTCAACACACTCTCTATTTGTATCTGCACACAATAATCGTGATCTTCCTCATCCATCACACACCATTCTTCTTTTGAATTTTTACAGCACTCTCTGTCACTCCTACAATCTCCAAGTCACACACTCGTGCTACCAGCTATACATACAGTGCATGTTTTATGATGTTTAAATTTTGCGTGTGGCATAAAACAGGTGGGTCCAACTTTGCATTTGTATTGATGTCCCCAGGAGTGACAAAAAGGAAATGATGTCATGGACTTTGACAGTCTTATTCACCATAATGTATGTTACAAGAATGTAAAAACAAGAGACAAATAACTTTGTTATGTGATTATCGGTCACTATTATATAAAAAGAGAGTAACACTATGATAAAACAAACATGCAGGCACATTACGAATACGGTGGTGAATGGTGTGGGAAAAAGCATTGGTAATGGAATTAACTATCTGTTACCCCCTCATTACCACACTGTCATACTATGAGTTTGGCAGAGGTGGAGGACTCACCTCCAGTTAAAGCTGCCACCTTTTTGCCAAAATCATTGCAATTACCACCAGCAGTAATTCCACCAAAATCCCTATGGAGTCTAATAGACTGCAATAGTTAATGGGGACTAACACCGCCTACCATCACTTGTGATCCAGCAGTAATTCCACTGGACCAACTGGCTTTAACAGTAATTCAGTTTGGTGGTATCTCGGCAGATTTACCACTGAGATACCACAAAACCCCTAATGAGGCACATTAGAGGAAAGGAGATTCGATTTTAATTGATAAAGACATATTGGGAATCCATCAATAGAGCAAATAGACAGTGGCAGAGTTGCAGCATTTAGGCACCAACAGAGAAAAAGAGCAAAAGCATGACTGGGCATAAGGAGCATGAGGGACAGAAAGAAAGAAGAGAGATTGGGACTGGAGAAGGCATGGAGGATGGTACCAGGAAACAAGAGAAGATAAATAGGGAGGAGCCATGTCATAAAGGCACTTAAAAACATTAGAAAGGGAATGGTATTGGAGATGGTATTCAAAGGATAGCTAGTGGAAAGAGTTTAGAGCAGTAGAAATGGAACTACGATAAGGAAGAGAGAAAAGATGGACATATGAATGATAAATGGACTGACATGGGGCAGAATAAGAAGCAGGAGGACCAAGGAATAAAGAGGAACAATAATCAAGCTGGGCTAAAACGAGCTAGAAACAAGGTCTTTGGTTGCTCTAAAGGTTAAGAAGGGGCGAGCTTTGCATATGGTGAAAAGATGAAAACTGCAAGCCCGGGCAGTAGCAAGAATGTTATAGGAAAAGGACAGAAAAGTGTCAAAAGTAATGCAAAGATACCAAGGGGAATGTGATAAGGGTAACCGTGATGGGGGGAAACTAATAGAAGAGACGAGTAGGAAAAGAGATATGTGAAGTAGGAAAATATAGCATTTCCGTCAGATGAATTCTGATGTATAAAGTGAGAAGCCATTCAAGACTGGGTAGAGCAAAGACAAGCAGAAGATGTTGAGTTTTTGAGTGCAGGGATTCTCAGAAAGAAGAAAAGGAAAAAAAGAGATGAGAGTGTCTGCATACAAGTGATAAGAGAGAGTATAAGGCCAAATAGTAGCTAACAGAGGAATCATGTGTGAAGATAAAATTAAAGAGCCAAGAACCGATCCTTGGGGAACCCAAAAGTGAAGAGGAACAGAGGGAGAGGACTGTCCAACACAGGAAATAGAGTGTGTGTGACGAGATAGATAGAAATGAAACCAGCTCTTAACAGTACCAGAAATATTGAGTGATAGAAGCCTTCAGGATAGAATGTGTTGATCAACAGTGTCAAAAGCAGCAAAAAGATCAAGTATGATAAGAAGAGAAGAGTGTTTAGAGTAACGAGCAGAGAGAAGAGAATCAGTCACAGAAAGTAAGGGAATTGAGTGAAAAGGTTGAAAACCAGACTGCAAGGGAGGAAGTAAAGAATGCAGATTCAGAAAACAAGAGACTTGACAATAGACAACTCTTTCAAGGATTTTTGATAGAAAAGGTAAGAGGCAGATAAGACAAACAATCGAAAGAATAGATGCATCTGAAGAAGGTGTTTTTAAGATAGGAATAAAATTGGGTTGCGCGCTTGAAAGAGGTAGGTAAGGTAGCAGACGAGAGAGAGTTATTAAATAGAGAAGTAAGAAAAGTGGTAAGAAAAATAAATAATTGAGGAATGAGTGAAGATGGGACTGGGTCTTTAGGAGCAGCAGTAGAGTTAGTGAGAGCAAGAACAAAAGAAGGACAGTATCAGAAAGAGGAGAAAAAGAGGAAAAAGAAAAAGAGGGAGAAGCAAGAACCAACCGCAAAGTGTTCAAGTTTGTAATGTCAGCTACTGGTGATTCTTCATTGCGAATGTAGTCAGAAAAGTACCAGAATGCAAAGAAACACATTGGACAACCCACTGACAGCCAAACTACCATACACTGGCAAGCCAGTAGGCTCAGCAGAACATGGTGCCTTCCGAAGTATACATCTTGTTTACATTTGACACCTAAGCAAATGAATGAAGCAGGTGCGAAAGAAATGCAGTTATTCTTTATTAAGCTGCATCGCTGTTTTGGCAAAGCTCTGCAAATGATGCAATAACACTGTTTAAATATGTTGATCAACCATATATAATGCCACACATGATATGGGTAGAACACACTCTACTTATTAAATTCATTGAAAACTTGGAGAGGTGTACAGTTCAGCTTTTCTTTTTAATTTCATTTCATTTCAGCCTTATTTTTGTCATCCTGCCATTAAAACCCATACACATACAATATCATACAATATCAAAACCATATTAAAATCCTTAATTATCTGCCAATCCTTGAATAGGAGGGAGTGTAGGAGTAGCTGGGTTGTTCTGAATTTTAGCGGTGAGTCTCTACATTGCAACGGTAGCTTCATCATTTTAGCATGCACATGTTAGCATGGGTTTGAACTGCAATAGGGGCTCAGGGGGCGAATCTCTTTTCTGGACTCAAGGGTGTGAGTCTAAGGCAGAATTAAATAGATGCCAATGCACAGAGCACATGCTTGAAATTGCTTCAGGATGATATTTCAATGGACTAAACTGCACTTAACATAATTCTAATAGAAATTAACATACTGACCCAACCCCAGTAACATGTAACTGAATCTATTAATAACATTTAGTGCAAGTTTGTCCATAATGAAATAGCATGAAGGCAGATTGGAAAATGCATGATTCTTTTTAAAATGGGAAATTAAACGTGCAAGCTGAATTTGCACTGGGTGGTAACAACATTTTATATCTGTTCCACTCAAAACACGCATTGTGTTGAGCAGGAAACTCATGGAGAAATGTAACTTTTTCTATTCAGCAATGAAATCTCTTGTCATTTTCAGTGGAATGATCTGCTCAAGGGAAGGTGCTTCCCTTGAGTGACAGGGGGATGTAATAAAAAGGGGTTTTGAGAGGGAGGACAGTCAGAAATCTTCAGGCACAGGGAGAAGAAGTAATCGAGGGCTGGCTGGAGACAGAATTCACTGTTGGCAGACTGTCTGATGTTAGAGCAGTCCTTATCTCAGTGAACCTTGTTGAGGCAGGCAGAAAGGTTGATGAGGATTTCTATTCAAAATTAAATCAGAAACATTGCCAACATATCTGGGTACATATCAATTTAAGTGAGGGGCTGCTGTTTTGAATGAGGTCAATTAGTCTAGATTCACTTCATAGTAGGTGATGTCTATTTTTAAACATGCATGTAACTCTGCGTTTATATTTTGAAAAAGTTTGACTTTATTGTTTTTTCCTTCAAAGTGTATTGCCAAGTTCCACGTTGCCAAGGACAATTAGTAAGGCTTGGCACAAATACAAACCCTTAGAAATCTATTGCAATATATTCACATTCTGAAACATACAGTGTGCTGTGTGTTATAGTTTCTGGAGGAGTTACACCTAAATCTGTGGTATTGTATTATGGTGGTAAATAGTGGTATTTTGCCGTGGTATAGTATCTCTTGTGATAGTTTGTTGGTATATTCCCTTTTACAGTGATAAGACTCTCCTCAGAATATAGCCTAACAGCTGCTTTTACAACCAGGATCACTTTCTGCACAAGGTACTGGACCTGGTACACTCAGTGGGGTAATGGTAATTCCACCTCCCAGCATTTTATGTACCATGCTGCTGTATGATCTAATAGCCAAAGTGCAAAATATCACATCATAAGCAAATAATTGTATACACACATGTAAAAAAAATGCATTCCATTAGAGTGTTCACACACATAAAAATACCCTGGCCAGAAATGCTGCACGGTAACCTTGAATTGTTAGCAGATAAGAGCCCATCATCTAACAAAACTCACTTTGTAACTGGAGCCCACATACATGGAAAAATCATACATTTTGATAAACAAAAATAACAATGTATTGCTATTATAAAACCTGGCCAGGCACACTGCTCACACCTCACTTTGACTTAGCTTACTTAGAGACTGCGATTTTCTTGGCTTAACTGGACTCTTGAATGACAACATGAAATTACACTTTGTTAGACAGCTGTGTATGTTATGTCTGATTACTATTATAATCATTCCTAAAGGAAGTTCAAATGATAGATTGTATGTAAAATATCCATAATGTTTAGAAAGGAAATTGTATGTACATCCTATGCACTATAATGCCTAAGAGCTGACCAACCATACTTACACTTTAGAAAACACCTCATCAGTCACCTTAACTCCAACAACCCTTGTTTGTAGCTGCACTTTCTATACCTAGGTATAGATAGTGATACCCTGCCCGTGACCTCGCCCTCGCCTCTAACAGCCCTTACAGCACACATCTGTACACCTTCCTCCTGTATAGATATTGACCTATTTGTATGAAGATTGGCATACACTTCCATACCTCCTATTCCTGCAATCCTGTAAGCCGGAATACTTTTCTCAAGAGTACCCGCCTCTTACAGCCCTGTACATATTTGTATATTTGTTTATTTACCCCTGCATAGATATTGACTTTGTATGTTTGAAGATTTTTACATCTCTTATCCTGTAATTTTGGTTATCTCTATCATTACCTCAATGTGTATATTGCCGCAACATTGTAAGCTTCGAATTATCTTCTGCCTGCGCCCTGGTGCCCCTGGGTAAGGTGTGCCATATAAATAAATAAACAAACAAACAACAAACAAACAAACAAACAATGCATTAAATGCTATTGTGGTTGAAATGTGGATAAATAGGTGGCAGTGGTTAGACAAATGAACGAATGAATGAAGAGAATAAAAGTTTGCACATTACAGTTAGTAATATGGGTAAACAAAAATTTGGAGAGCAGACAGCTTTGCAAGTGACACTTGAGCATAGCAGATGGGAGAAATGACAGTAAGCTTTTTTTACAGGTTATATAGAGTAAGTGGCAGTTACCCTGTTTATATGCATTTATACAAGACCTGTACATGTAGTGTGCAGAAAAAAATCATATTGTGGAGAGTTTTATATTAGGTGTTGCTGTAGGTGCTTTGCAATCACAGTACAATTGTACTCAGAGTGATCAACAATACATCTAAAGTGCTGAACTGTGATGATGGAGTTAGATGTAGAGTTCTTGGATGTGATTGGTGGATGGTTGTGTGACTGGTTAACAGTAGCCAATGAGGGAATGGTGCAGAGAGTGAAGTGGAAAGGGTAGAAGGGCTGCCCCAGTGTTTCGTGCTTCGTGGACATCGCAGATGTTCGCAGACAGGGTGTGCCACATTCGGGGCTTCTCTGCATATCTGGCATGGAAATAGGACTAGAGGAATTAGCCAATCAGGTGCCGAGGGTATCAGTCATAGGGAGAGAGGGTAATCATTTCTTTTCATTGCTGTATGCTGTGAAGATGGCTGTGGTTGCTGAGATGGACAGAGTTAGAGTGTGGATAGTGGTAGATCATTATATTACTAATCTGAAGTGGTATGCAAACATGTGTGACATTTCAGACATTTCAGGCAACTTTCCACAAAGTAAAAAGGAAATAAAATAACATAACAAAACATAACATGCCATACAAAATAATACAGTGAAATTGATTATTAACAAGAGCTAACATGATAACTCAAATAATGAGAAAAATGGCAGACAAGACAATCAAGACAAGTTGAATATTAGTCAAGTATGTTTCGAGAACATTTTAGATATCAACAACATTATGATCAATCGCTGAACCGTTAATTTGAACATATAAATAACTATTAGAGGCATTCCCTTAGTTGATATTCTTTTTTTTTCAGATAATTTTTCTATTTCTATTCTAGAAAGTCAAGTTCCTTCAGTATTTTAGCTAATTCAATTGATAATCCCTGTTTCTGAGTGGATATTAGAAGTTCCCAAAATGATTCTGAGTGTAACCAGTCATTACGATCTACAAAATGACTTCGGCATGTTTCACAAAGTTCTCTTGTGCCTTTACATGCTATTAGAATATGGTATAGGGATTGCATAGTCATGCCATCACATAGATTACATTCATTTCGACCTTGAGGATGCATATGTATGGATGTAATTTCAGCTACTTTTTGCAAAATGTAGTCGAATTCTTAAAAAGTCCTTCCTTATAATTGGATCCGGGAACCATGTTAAGCATTTAGGAAGGAAATGTTTTGGTTTATCAAATATGGATAATGATTTACAAATGTTATAGCTTCTCATCTGTGCTATAGTTGTTATCCAGTCTGTGCAAGATAGGGCATGTTTTACACCTGTGGGATTATCTTGTAGATCTACTAAAGTCTGGTCACAGATTTCTAATAAACATAGGGCATATTTTTTAGGAGCATGTTTCGATCGCTATTTAATTCTTGTTGCGCATCACTATATAGAGTTTCTTTAGTGGAGGTTATTATATTTGAGTATAGATGTAACATTTTTCAATCGTGTGACATCTTTAAAGATGCAGGGCCTAGTTCATGCCTTAAGCTCTGGATCGGATAACTCATAGGGAGATGGAGCACACTTTTCTACAATTTCCCTTCTATTTGATCCCATTGGAGTGTTTGCAAATTAGGAATAGTGTCATACCCATAGAGGAGAGACGGACCTACTTTGGCCTTATAGACCTTTAGCAATGCACTTATCAAGAATTTACAATATGTTGAATATATTTTGTTTTCATTTGAGCAACAAATCTGATAACCATGAAGTTCAAATCTAGTTCTTGAGCACATCTTGAATGATTAGATAGTACCTTTATACCTAAGTAGATAAGGGGCCTCAATATGAGGAGGGCGGTAAGGGGTTAATGGTGCTGGTAAAGGTGCCGGAGTCGTTAACTCCTTACTGGTTTTACCAGACGTCCTTAGCGGGTCCCGCGAGCGGCCCACCATGCTAACAACAGGCCCGTCATTAACGGGCCCATTGTTAGCATACTCCACATTCCCATTGAGCCCTATGGGGGCTCAAATGGGAATGGGGATGGACCGGGTCCAGGTTCCCTGAATGGGGAAATACCGGGCCCTCCAAGGTCGGAATGGCCCGGTATTTCCCCATTCAGGGAACCTGGTCCCGGACCCGAGTTTGGGGGTAGCCATGCATGGCTACCTCTAAACTCATAATGAGGCCCAAGGTTTTTTACTATAGGAACTGGCTGATTATGCAATAGCCATGTATAGTTTGCCTTTCTGACACTGTGGTTCTTAAACGAAGGATTTGACATTTATTAGGGTTCACCTGTAAGTTGTTTGATTCCGCTTAGGACTCAAATGCATTCAGCAGACGCTGCAGACCTTTTGGGGTGAAGTCCAGGAGGACAACGTTGTCTGCATATGCGATTTTAATTATTGAGTTCCGATCTTTGGGCTTGCTAATGAATGTGGAGCCAATGTTGCTGTGAGATCAGCTAAATAAAGATCAAAGAGACAAGCAGCTAAAATGCATGACAAAGGCACAGGGAACGGTGGCATGGAATTAGTCAAAAGAACAGACATTTTGTGGCAGATAGAAGTGATCTTTTCAATAATAAAGATGACAATGAGTCACATCGCAGCTGTGTGGAGGGGCATGAACTTTGCACAGGAGAAGGGGAGGAAAGTGACTGGACAGTTTTATAAAGGGCTTATGGTTGATTAAGAGCAAGCCAAATGTGATTCTTTTAATATAAACTACATTATGATAAACAGAAAAGGCCTTACCAAAAATAAGTTTGGCCAAAGGACAGGAATTGTGACATACTAGTTACAGCATTAACCAGGGTTGGGAGGGCGAAGCACAAGGTTTGATGAGCTTACGAGGAGCAAAATGATCTGCAGTGGCAAGAAAACATGAGCAATGATTAAAATTAGAACCATTGTCAATAGACTGACATGCTATGGTGTGCTCCTGGCCCACTGCCACCAAAATGTGTTCCAATCCTGAACACCCCGAAACACTGGCATGATTCTCTAACTCTAGCTAGAAATACTCTAACCAGACCTATTCGTAAAAAAAAAAAAAAAACGAAATCAGTCATTAGCATACATTTTTTATAATGGCAAAACCCCACTGGTAAGCGCTCTGTGAATGAGGGCCTTTGTTTTTGTCATTTTCCTTCCCCTCTCTGTTCTTCTCATCCCATCATTCCCAGAGTTCTTACTTTCATCCCTTGCCCTTGTTCCTGCATCCCCATATGCCTCTGAGCTGTTCATCTTTCATCATGGGATGCTGCACCAACACACCTGTCAAACGTCACTAACCTGAATATTCAGACAAGACTCTCTCACCCTTCAACACACTCTCTATTTGTATCTGCACACAATAATCGTGATCTTCCTCATCCATCACACACCATTCTTCTTTTGAATTTTTACAGCACTCTCTGTCACTCCTACAATCTCCAAGTCACACACTCGTGCTACCAGCTATACATACAGTGCATGTTTTATGATGTTTAAATTTTGCGTGTGGCATAAAACAGGTGGGTCCAACTTTGCATTTGTATTGATGTCCCCAGGAGTGACAAAAAGGAAATGATGTCATGGACTTTGACAGTCTTATTCACCATAATGTATGTTACAAGAATGTAAAAACAAGAGACAAATAACTTTGTTATGTGATTATCGGTCACTATTATATAAAAAGAGAGTAACACTATGATAAAACAAACATGCAGGCACATTACGAATACGGTGGTGAATGGTGTGGGAAAAAGCATTGGTAATGGAATTAACTATCTGTTACCCCCTCATTACCACACTGTCATACTATGAGTTTGGCAGAGGTGGAGGACTCACCTCCAGTTAAAGCTGCCACCTTTTTGCCAAAATCATTGCAATTACCACCAGCAGTAATTCCACCAAAATCCCTATGGAGTCTAATAGACTGCAATAGTTAATGGGGACTAACACCGCCTACCATCACTTGTGATCCAGCAGTAATTCCACTGGACCAACTGGCTTTAACAGTAATTCAGTTTGGTGGTATCTCGGCAGATTTACCACTGAGATACCACAAAACCCCTAATGAGGCACATTAGAGGAAAGGAGATTCGATTTTAATTGATAAAGACATATTGGGAATCCATCAATAGAGCAAATAGACAGTGGCAGAGTTGCAGCATTTAGGCACCAACAGAGAAAAAGAGCAAAAGCATGACTGGGCATAAGGAGCATGAGGGACAGAAAGAAAGAAGAGAGATTGGGACTGGAGAAGGCATGGAGGATGGTACCAGGAAACAAGAGAAGATAAATAGGGAGGAGCCATGTCATAAAGGCACTTAAAAACATTAGAAAGGGAATGGTATTGGAGATGGTATTCAAAGGATAGCTAGTGGAAAGAGTTTAGAGCAGTAGAAATGGAACTACGATAAGGAAGAGAGAAAAGATGGACATATGAATGATAAATGGACTGACATGGGGCAGAATAAGAAGCAGGAGGACCAAGGAATAAAGAGGAACAATAATCAAGCTGGGCTAAAACGAGCTAGAAACAAGGTCTTTGGTTGCTCTAAAGGTTAAGAAGGGGCGAGCTTTGCATATGGTGAAAAGATGAAAACTGCAAGCCCGGGCAGTAGCAAGAATGTTATAGGAAAAGGACAGAAAAGTGTCAAAAGTAATGCAAAGATACCAAGGGGAATGTGATAAGGGTAACCGTGATGGGGGGAAACTAATAGAAGAGACGAGTAGGAAAAGAGATATGTGAAGTAGGAAAATATAGCATTTCCGTCAGATGAATTCTGATGTATAAAGTGAGAAGCCATTCAAGACTGGGTAGAGCAAAGACAAGCAGAAGATGTTGAGTTTTTGAGTGCAGGGATTCTCAGAAAGAAGAAAAGGAAAAAAAGAGATGAGAGTGTCTGCATACAAGTGATAAGAGAGAGTATAAGGCCAAATAGTAGCTAATAGAGGAATCATGTGTGAAGATAAAATTAAAGAGCCAAGAACCGATCCTTGGGGAACCCAAAAGTGAAGAGGAACAGAGGGAGAGGACTGTCCAACACAGGAAATAGAGTGTGTGTGACGAGATAGATAGAAATGAAACCAGCTCTTAACAGTACCAGAAATATTGAGTGATAGAAGCCTTCAGGATAGAATGTGTTGATCAACAGTGTCAAAAGCAGCAAAAAGATCAAGTATGATAAGAAGAGAAGAGTGTTTAGAGTAACGAGCAGAGAGAAGAGAATCAGTCACAGAAAGTAAGGGAATTGAGTGAAAAGGTTGAAAACCAGACTGCAAGGGAGGAAGTAAAGAATGCAGATTCAGAAAACAAGAGACTTGACAATAGACAACTCTTTCAAGGATTTTTGATAGAAAAGGTAAGAGGCAGATAAGACAAACAATCGAAAGAATAGATGCATCTGAAGAAGGTGTTTTTAAGATAGGAATAAAATTGGGTTGCGCGCTTGAAAGAGGTAGGTAAGGTAGCAGACGAGAGAGAGTTATTAAATAGAGAAGTAAGAAAAGTGGTAAGAAAAATAAATAATTGAGGAATGAGTGAAGATGGGACTGGGTCTTTAGGAGCAGCAGTAGAGTTAGTGAGAGCAAGAACAAAAGAAGGACAGTATCAGAAAGAGGAGAAAAAGAGGAAAAAGAAAAAGAGGGAGAAGCAAGAACCAACCGCAAAGTGTTCAAGTTTGTAATGTCAGCTACTGGTGATTCTTCATTGCGAATGTAGTCAGAAAAGTACCAGAATGCAAAGAAACACATTGGACAACCCACTGACAGCCAAACTACCATACACTGGCAAGCCAGTAGGCTCAGCAGAACATGGTGCCTTCCGAAGTATACATCTTGTTTACATTTGACACCTAAGCAAATGAATGAAGCAGGTGCGAAAGAAATGCAGTTATTCTTTATTAAGCTGCATCGCTGTTTTGGCAAAGCTCTGCAAATGATGCAATAACACTGTTTAAATATGTTGATCAACCATATATAATGCCACACATGATATGGGTAGAACACACTCTACTTATTAAATTCATTGAAAACTTGGAGAGGTGTACAGTTCAGCTTTTCTTTTTAATTTCATTTCATTTCAGCCTTATTTTTGTCATCCTGCCATTAAAACCCATACACATACAATATCATACAATATCAAAACCATATTAAAATCCTTAATTATCTGCCAATCCTTGAATAGGAGGGAGTGTAGGAGTAGCTGGGTTGTTCTGAATTTTAGCGGTGAGTCTCTACATTGCAACGGTAGCTTCATCATTTTAGCATGCACATGTTAGCATGGGTTTGAACTGCAATAGGGGCTCAGGGGGCGAATCTCTTTTCTGGACTCAAGGGTGTGAGTCTAAGGCAGAATTAAATAGATGCCAATGCACAGAGCACATGCTTGAAATTGCTTCAGGATGATATTTCAATGGACTAAACTGCACTTAACATAATTCTAATAGAAATTAACATACTGACCCAACCCCAGTAACATGTAACTGAATCTATTAATAACATTTAGTGCAAGTTTGTCCATAATGAAATAGCATGAAGGCAGATTGGAAAATGCATGATTCTTTTTAAAATGGGAAATTAAACGTGCAAGCTGAATTTGCACTGGGTGGTAACAACATTTTATATCTGTTCCACTCAAAACACGCATTGTGTTGAGCAGGAAACTCATGGAGAAATGTAACTTTTTCTATTCAGCAATGAAATCTCTTGTCATTTTCAGTGGAATGATCTGCTCAAGGGAAGGTGCTTCCCTTGAGTGACAGGGGGATGTAATAAAAAGGGGTTTTGAGAGGGAGGACAGTCAGAAATCTTCAGGCACAGGGAGAAGAAGTAATCGAGGGCTGGCTGGAGACAGAATTTACTGTTGGCAGACTGTCTGATGTTAGAGCAGTCCTTATCTCAGTGAACCTTGTTGAGGCAGGCAGAAAGGTTGATGAGGATTTCTATTCAAAATTAAATCAGAAACATTGCCAACATATCTGGGTACATATCAATTTAAGTGAGGGGCTGCTGTTTTGAATGAGGTCAATTAGTCTAGATTCACTTCATAGTAGGTGATGTCTATTTTTAAACATGCATGTAACTCTGCGTTTATATTTTGAAAAAGTTTGACTTTATTGTTTTTTCCTTCAAAGTGTATTGCCAAGTTCCACGTTGCCAAGGACAATTAGTAAGGCTTGGCACAAATACAAACCCTTAGAAATCTATTGCAATATATTCACATTCTGAAACATACAGTGTGCTGTGTGTTATAGTTTCTGGAGGAGTTACACCTAAATCTGTGGTATTGTATTATGGTGGTAAATAGTGGTATTTTGCCGTGGTATAGTATCTCTTGTGATAGTTTGTTGGTATATTCCCTTTTACAGTGATAAGACTCTCCTCAGAATATAGCCTAACAGCTGCTTTTACAACCAGGATCACTTTCTGCACAAGGTACTGGACCTGGTACACTCAGTGGGGTAATGGTAATTCCACCTCCCAGCATTTTATGTACCATGCTGCTGTATGATCTAATAGCCAAAGTGCAAAATATCACATCATAAGCAAATAATTGTATACACACATGTAAAAAAAATGCATTCCATTAGAGTGTTCACACACATAAAAATACCCTGGCCAGAAATGCTGCACGGTAACCTTGAATTGTTAGCAGATAAGAGCCCATCATCTAACAAAACTCACTTTGTAACTGGAGCCCACATACATGGAAAAATCATACATTTTGATAAACAAAAATAACAATGTATTGCTATTATAAAACCTGGCCAGGCACACTGCTCACACCTCACTTTGACTTAGCTTACTTAGAGACTGCGATTTTCTTGGCTTAACTGGACTCTTGAATGACAACATGAAATTACACTTTGTTAGACAGCTGTGTATGTTATGTCTGATTACTATTATAATCATTCCTAAAGGAAGTTCAAATGATAGATTGTATGTAAAATATCCATAATGTTTAGAAAGGAAATTGTATGTACATCCTATGCACTATAATGCCTAAGAGCTGACCAACCATACTTACACTTTAGAAAACACCTCATCAGTCACCTTAACTCCAACAACCCTTGTTTGTAGCTGCACTTTCTATACCTAGGTATAGATAGTGATACCCTGCCCGTGACCTCGCCCTCGCCTCTAACAGCCCTTACAGCACACATCTGTACACCTTCCTCCTGTATAGATATTGACCTATTTGTATGAAGATTGGCATACACTTCCATACCTCCTATTCCTGCAATCCTGTAAGCCGGAATACTTTTCTCAAGAGTACCCGCCTCTTACAGCCCTGTACATATTTGTATATTTGTTTATTTACCCCTGCATAGATATTGACTTTGTATGTTTGAAGATTTTTACATCTCTTATCCTGTAATTTTGGTTATCTCTATCATTACCTCAATGTGTATATTGCCGCAACATTGTAAGCTTCGAATTATCTTCTGCCTGCGCCCTGGTGCCCCTGGGTAAGGTGTGCCATATAAATAAATAAACAAACAAACAACAAACAAACAAACAAACAATGCATTAAATGCTATTGTGGTTGAAATGTGGATAAATAGGTGGCAGTGGTTAGACAAATGAACGAATGAATGAAGAGAATAAAAGTTTGCACATTACAGTTAGTAATATGGGTAAACAAAAATTTGGAGAGCAGACAGCTTTGCAAGTGACACTTGAGCATAGCAGATGGGAGAAATGACAGTAAGCTTTTTTTACAGGTTATATAGAGTAAGTGGCAGTTACCCTGTTTATATGCATTTATACAAGACCTGTACATGTAGTGTGCAGAAAAAAATCATATTGTGGAGAGTTTTATATTAGGTGTTGCTGTAGGTGCTTTGCAATCACAGTACAATTGTACTCAGAGTGATCAACAATACATCTAAAGTGCTGAACTGTGATGATGGAGTTAGATGTAGAGTTCTTGGATGTGATTGGTGGATGGTTGTGTGACTGGTTAACAGTAGCCAATGAGGGAATGGTGCAGAGAGTGAAGTGGAAAGGGTAGAAGGGCTGCCCCAGTGTTTCGTGCTTCGTGGACATCGCAGATGTTCGCAGACAGGGTGTGCCACATTCGGGGCTTCTCTGCATATCTGGCATGGAAATAGGACTAGAGGAATTAGCCAATCAGGTGCCGAGGGTATCAGTCATAGGGAGAGAGGGTAATCATTTCTTTTCATTGCTGTATGCTGTGAAGATGGCTGTGGTTGCTGAGATGGACAGAGTTAGAGTGTGGATAGTGGTAGATCATTATATTACTAATCTGAAGTGGTATGCAAACATGTGTGACATTTCAGACATTTCAGGCAACTTTCCACAAAGTAAAAAGGAAATAAAATAACATAACAAAACATAACATGCCATACAAAATAATACAGTGAAATTGATTATTAACAAGAGCTAACATGATAACTCAAATAATGAGAAAAATGGCAGACAAGACAATCAAGACAAGTTGAATATTAGTCAAGTATGTTTCGAGAACATTTTAGATATCAACAACATTATGATCAATCGCTGAACCGTTAATTTGAACATATAAATAACTATTAGAGGCATTCCCTTAGTTGATATTCTTTTTTTTTCGGATAATTTTTCTATTTCTATTCTAGAAAGTCAAGTTCCTTCAGTATTTTAGCTAATTCAATTGATAATCCCTGTTTCTGAGTGGATATTAGAAGTTCCCAAAATGATTCTGAGTGTAACCAGTCATTACGATCTACAAAATGACTTCGGCATGTTTCACAAAGTTCTCTTGTGCCTTTACATGCTATTAGAATATGGTATAGGGATTGCATAGTCATGCCATCACATAGATTACATTCATTTCGACCTTGAGGATGCATATGTATGGATGTAATTTCAGCTACTTTTTGCAAAATGTAGTCGAATTCTTAAAAAGTCCTTCCTTATAATTGGATCCGGGAACCATGTTAAGCATTTAGGAAGGAAATGTTTTGGTTTATCAAATATGGATAATGATTTACAAATGTTATAGCTTCTCATCTGTGCTATAGTTGTTATCCAGTCTGTGCAAGATAGGGCATGTTTTACACCTGTGGGATTATCTTGTAGATCTACTAAAGTCTGGTCACAGATTTCTAATAAACATAGGGCATATTTTTTAGGAGCATGTTTCGATCGCTATTTAATTCTTGTTGCGCATCACTATATAGAGTTTCTTTAGTGGAGGTTATTATATTTGAGTATAGATGTAACATTTTTCAATCGTGTGACATCTTTAAAGATGCAGGGCCTAGTTCATGCCTTAAGCTCTGGATCGGATAACTCATAGGGAGATGGAGCACACTTTTCTACAATTTCCCTTCTATTTGATCCCATTGGAGTGTTTGCAAATTAGGAATAGTGTCATACCCATAGAGGAGAGACGGACCTACTTTGGCCTTATAGACCTTTAGCAATGCACTTATCAAGAATTTACAATATGTTGAATATATTTTGTTTTCATTTGAGCAACAAATCTGATAACCATGAAGTTCAAATCTAGTTCTTGAGCACATCTTGAATGATTAGATAGTACCTTTATACCTAAGTAGATAAGGGGCCTCAATATGAGGAGGGCGGTAAGGGGTTAATGGTGCTGGTAAAGGTGCCGGAGTCGTTAACTCCTTACTGGTTTTACCAGACGTCCTTAGCGGGTCCCGCGAGCGGCCCACCATGCTAACAACAGGCCCGTCATTAACGGGCCCATTGTTAGCATACTCCACATTCCCATTGAGCCCTATGGGGGCTCAAATGGGAATGGGGATGGACCGGGTCCAGGTTCCCTGAATGGGGAAATACCGGGCCCTCCAAGGTCGGAATGGCCCGGTATTTCCCCATTCAGGGAACCTGGTCCCGGACCCGAGTTTGGGGGTAGCCATGCATGGCTACCTCTAAACTCATAATGAGGCCCAAGGTTTTTTACTATAGGAACTGGCTGATTATGCAATAGCCATGTATAGTTTGCCTTTCTGACACTGTGGTTCTTAAACGAAGGATTTGACATTTATTAGGGTTCACCTGTAAGTTGTTTGATTCCGCTTAGGACTCAAATGCATTCAGCAGACGCTGCAGACCTTTTGGGGTGAAGTCCAGGAGGACAACGTTGTCTGCATATGCGATTTTAATTATTGAGTTCCGATCTTTGGGCTTGCTAATGAATGTGGAGCCAATGTTGCTGTGAGATCAGCTAAATAAAGATCAAAGAGACAAGCAGCTAAAATGCATGACAAAGGCACAGGGAACGGTGGCATGGAATTAGTCAAAAGAACAGACATTTTGTGGCAGATAGAAGTGATCTTTTCAATAATAAAGATGACAATGAGTCACATCGCAGCTGTGTGGAGGGGCATGAACTTTGCACAGGAGAAGGGGAGGAAAGTGACTGGACAGTTTTATAAAGGGCTTATGGTTGATTAAGAGCAAGCCAAATGTGATTCTTTTAATATAAACTACATTATGATAAACAGAAAAGGCCTTACCAAAAATAAGTTTGGCCAAAGGACAGGAATTGTGACATACTAGTTACAGCATTAACCAGGGTTGGGAGGGCGAAGCACAAGGTTTGATGAGCTTACGAGGAGCAAAATGATCTGCAGTGGCAAGAAAACATGAGCAATGATTAAAATTAGAACCATTGTCAATAGACTGACATGCTATGGTGTGCTCCTGGCCCACTGCCACCAAAATGTGTTCCAATCCTGAACACCCCGAAACACTGGCATGATTCTCTAACTCTAGCTAGAAATACTCTAACCAGACCTATTCGTAAAAAAAAAAAAAAAACGAAATCAGTCATTAGCATACATTTTTTATAATGGCAAAACCCCACTGGTAAGCGCTCTGTGAATGAGGGCCTTTGTTTTTGTCATTTTCCTTCCCCTCTCTGTTCTTCTCATCCCATCATTCCCAGAGTTCTTACTTTCATCCCTTGCCCTTGTTCCTGCATCCCCATATGCCTCTGAGCTGTTCATCTTTCATCATGGGATGCTGCACCAACACACCTGTCAAACGTCACTAACCTGAATATTCAGACAAGACTCTCTCACCCTTCAACACACTCTCTATTTGTATCTGCACACAATAATCGTGATCTTCCTCATCCATCACACACCATTCTTCTTTTGAATTTTTACAGCACTCTCAGTCACTCCTACAATCTCCAAGTCACACACTCGTGCTACCAGCTATACATACAGTGCATGTTTTATGATGTTTAAATTTTGCGTGTGGCATAAAACAGGTGGGTCCAACTTTGCATTTGTATTGATGTCCCCAGGAGTGACAAAAAGGAAATGATGTCATGGACTTTGACAGTCTTATTCACCATAATGTATGTTACAAGAATGTAAAAACAAGAGACAAATAACTTTGTTATGTGATTATCGGTCACTATTATATAAAAAGAGAGTAACACTATGATAAAACAAACATGCAGGCACATTACGAATACGGTGGTGAATGGTGTGGGAAAAAGCATTGGTAATGGAATTAACTATCTGTTACCCCCTCATTACCACACTGTCATACTATGAGTTTGGCAGAGGTGGAGGACTCACCTCCAGTTAAAGCTGCCACCTTTTTGCCAAAATCATTGCAATTACCACCAGCAGTAATTCCACCAAAATCCCTATGGAGTCTAATAGACTGCAATAGTTAATGGGGACTAACACCGCCTACCATCACTTGTGATCCAGCAGTAATTCCACTGGACCAACTGGCTTTAACAGTAATTCAGTTTGGTGGTATCTCGGCAGATTTACCACTGAGATACCACAAAACCCCTAATGAGGCACATTAGAGGAAAGGAGATTCGATTTTAATTGATAAAGACATATTGGGAATCCATCAATAGAGCAAATAGACAGTGGCAGAGTTGCAGCATTTAGGCACCAACAGAGAAAAAGAGCAAAAGCATGACTGGGCATAAGGAGCATGAGGGACAGAAAGAAAGAAGAGAGATTGGGACTGGAGAAGGCATGGAGGATGGTACCAGGAAACAAGAGAAGATAAATAGGGAGGAGCCATGTCATAAAGGCACTTAAAAACATTAGAAAGGGAATGGTATTGGAGATGGTATTCAAAGGATAGCTAGTGGAAAGAGTTTAGAGCAGTAGAAATGGAACTACGATAAGGAAGAGAGAAAAGATGGACATATGAATGATAAATGGACTGACATGGGGCAGAATAAGAAGCAGGAGGACCAAGGAATAAAGAGGAACAATAATCAAGCTGGGCTAAAACGAGCTAGAAACAAGGTCTTTGGTTGCTCTAAAGGTTAAGAAGGGGCGAGCTTTGCATATGGTGAAAAGATGAAAACTGCAAGCCCGGGCAGTAGCAAGAATGTTATAGGAAAAGGACAGAAAAGTGTCAAAAGTAATGCAAAGATACCAAGGGGAATGTGATAAGGGTAACCGTGATGGGGGGAAACTAATAGAAGAGACGAGTAGGAAAAGAGATATGTGAAGTAGGAAAATATAGCATTTCCGTCAGATGAATTCTGATGTATAAAGTGAGAAGCCATTCAAGACTGGGTAGAGCAAAGACAAGCAGAAGATGTTGAGTTTTTGAGTGCAGGGATTCTCAGAAAGAAGAAAAGGAAAAAAAGAGATGAGAGTGTCTGCATACAAGTGATAAGAGAGAGTATAAGGCCAAATAGTAGCTAATAGAGGAATCATGTGTGAAGATAAAATTAAAGAGCCAAGAACCGATCCTTGGGGAACCCAAAAGTGAAGAGGAACAGAGGGAGAGGACTGTCCAACACAGGAAATAGAGTGTGTGTGACGAGATAGATAGAAATGAAACCAGCTCTTAACAGTACCAGAAATATTGAGTGATAGAAGCCTTCAGGATAGAATGTGTTGATCAACAGTGTCAAAAGCAGCAAAAAGATCAAGTATGATAAGAAGAGAAGAGTGTTTAGAGTAACGAGCAGAGAGAAGAGAATCAGTCACAGAAAGTAAGGGAATTGAGTGAAAAGGTTGAAAACCAGACTGCAAGGGAGGAAGTAAAGAATGCAGATTCAGAAAACAAGAGACTTGACAATAGACAACTCTTTCAAGGATTTTTGATAGAAAAGGTAAGAGGCAGATAAGACAAACAATCGAAAGAATAGATGCATCTGAAGAAGGTGTTTTTAAGATAGGAATAAAATTGGGTTGCGCGCTTGAAAGAGGTAGGTAAGGTAGCAGACGAGAGAGAGTTATTAAATAGAGAAGTAAGAAAAGTGGTAAGAAAAATAAATAATTGAGGAATGAGTGAAGATGGGACTGGGTCTTTAGGAGCAGCAGTAGAGTTAGTGAGAGCAAGAACAAAAGAAGGACAGTATCAGAAAGAGGAGAAAAAGAGGAAAAAGAAAAAGAGGGAGAAGCAAGAACCAACCGCAAAGTGTTCAAGTTTGTAATGTCAGCTACTGGTGATTCTTCATTGCGAATGTAGTCAGAAAAGTACCAGAATGCAAAGAAACACATTGGACAACCCACTGACAGCCAAACTACCATACACTGGCAAGCCAGTAGGCTCAGCAGAACATGGTGCCTTCCGAAGTATACATCTTGTTTACATTTGACACCTAAGCAAATGAATGAAGCAGGTGCGAAAGAAATGCAGTTATTCTTTATTAAGCTGCATCGCTGTTTTGGCAAAGCTCTGCAAATGATGCAATAACACTGTTTAAATATGTTGATCAACCATATATAATGCCACACATGATATGGGTAGAACACACTCTACTTATTAAATTCATTGAAAACTTGGAGAGGTGTACAGTTCAGCTTTTCTTTTTAATTTCATTTCATTTCAGCCTTATTTTTGTCATCCTGCCATTAAAACCCATACACATACAATATCATACAATATCAAAACCATATTAAAATCCTTAATTATCTGCCAATCCTTGAATAGGAGGGAGTGTAGGAGTAGCTGGGTTGTTCTGAATTTTAGCGGTGAGTCTCTACATTGCAACGGTAGCTTCATCATTTTAGCATGCACATGTTAGCATGGGTTTGAACTGCAATAGGGGCTCAGGGGGCGAATCTCTTTTCTGGACTCAAGGGTGTGAGTCTAAGGCAGAATTAAATAGATGCCAATGCACAGAGCACATGCTTGAAATTGCTTCAGGATGATATTTCAATGGACTAAACTGCACTTAACATAATTCTAATAGAAATTAACATACTGACCCAACCCCAGTAACATGTAACTGAATCTATTAATAACATTTAGTGCAAGTTTGTCCATAATGAAATAGCATGAAGGCAGATTGGAAAATGCATGATTCTTTTTAAAATGGGAAATTAAACGTGCAAGCTGAATTTGCACTGGGTGGTAACAACATTTTATATCTGTTCCACTCAAAACACGCATTGTGTTGAGCAGGAAACTCATGGAGAAATGTAACTTTTTCTATTCAGCAATGAAATCTCTTGTCATTTTCAGTGGAATGATCTGCTCAAGGGAAGGTGTTTCCCTTGAGTGACAGGGGGATGTAATAAAAAGGGGTTTTGAGAGGGAGGACAGTCAGAAATCTTCAGGCACAGGGAGAAGAAGTAATCGAGGGCTGGCTGGAGACAGAATTCACTGTTGGCAGACTGTCTGATGTTAGAGCAGTCCTTATCTCAGTGAACCTTGTTGAGGCAGGCAGAAAGGTTGATGAGGATTTCTATTCAAAATTAAATCAGAAACATTGCCAACATATCTGGGTACATATCAATTTAAGTGAGGGGCTGCTGTTTTGAATGAGGTCAATTAGTCTAGATTCACTTCATAGTAGGTGATGTCTATTTTTAAACATGCATGTAACTCTGCGTTTATATTTTGAAAAAGTTTGACTTTATTGTTTTTTCCTTCAAAGTGTATTGCCAAGTTCCACGTTGCCAAGGACAATTAGTAAGGCTTGGCACAAATACAAACCCTTAGAAATCTATTGCAATATATTCACATTCTGAAACATACAGTGTGCTGTGTGTTATAGTTTCTGGAGGAGTTACACCTAAATCTGTGGTATTGTATTATGGTGGTAAATAGTGGTATTTTGCCGTGGTATAGTATCTCTTGTGATAGTTTGTTGGTATATTCCCTTTTACAGTGATAAGACTCTCCTCAGAATATAGCCTAACAGCTGCTTTTACAACCAGGATCACTTTCTGCACAAGGTACTGGACCTGGTACACTCAGTGGGGTAATGGTAATTCCACCTCCCAGCATTTTATGTACCATGCTGCTGTATGATCTAATAGCCAAAGTGCAAAATATCACATCATAAGCAAATAATTGTATACACACATGTAAAAAAAATGCATTCCATTAGAGTGTTCACACACATAAAAATACCCTGGCCAGAAATGCTGCACGGTAACCTTGAATTGTTAGCAGATAAGAGCCCATCATCTAACAAAACTCACTTTGTAACTGGAGCCCACATACATGGAAAAATCATACATTTTGATAAACAAAAATAACAATGTATTGCTATTATAAAACCTGGCCAGGCACACTGCTCACACCTCACTTTGACTTAGCTTACTTAGAGACTGCGATTTTCTTGGCTTAACTGGACTCTTGAATGACAACATGAAATTACACTTTGTTAGACAGCTGTGTATGTTATGTCTGATTACTATTATAATCATTCCTAAAGGAAGTTCAAATGATAGATTGTATGTAAAATATCCATAATGTTTAGAAAGGAAATTGTATGTACATCCTATGCACTATAATGCCTAAGAGCTGACCAACCATACTTACACTTTAGAAAACACCTCATCAGTCACCTTAACTCCAACAACCCTTGTTTGTAGCTGCACTTTCTATACCTAGGTATAGATAGTGATACCCTGCCCGTGACCTCGCCCTCGCCTCTAACAGCCCTTACAGCACACATCTGTACACCTTCCTCCTGTATAGATATTGACCTATTTGTATGAAGATTGGCATACACTTCCATACCTCCTATTCCTGTAATCCTGTAAGCCGGAATACTTTTCTCAAGAGTACCCGCCTCTTACAGCCCTGTACATATTTGTATATTTGTTTATTTACCCCTGCATAGATATTGACTTTGTATGTTTGAAGATTTTTACATCTCTTATCCTGTAATTTTGGTTATCTCTATCATTACCTCAATGTGTATATTGCCGCAACATTGTAAGCTTCGAATTATCTTCTGCCTGCGCCCTGGTGCCCCTGGGTAAGGTGTGCCATATAAATAAATAAACAAACAAACAACAAACAAACAAACAAACAATGCATTAAATGCTATTGTGGTTGAAATGTGGATAAATAGGTGGCAGTGGTTAGACAAATGAACGAATGAATGAAGAGAATAAAAGTTTGCACATTACAGTTAGTAATATGGGTAAACAAAAATTTGGAGAGCAGACAGCTTTGCAAGTGACACTTGAGCATAGCAGATGGGAGAAATGACAGTAAGATTTTTTTACAGGTTATATAGAGTAAGTGGCAGTTACCCTGTTTATATGCATTTATACAAGACCTGTACATGTAGTGTGCAGAAAAAAATCATATTGTGGAGAGTTTTATATTAGGTGTTGCTGTAGGTGCTTTGCAATCACAGTACAATTGTACTCAGAGTGATCAACAATACATCTAAAGTGCTGAACTGTGATGATGGAGTTAGATGTAGAGTTCTTGGATGTGATTGGTGGATGGTTGTGTGACTGGTTAACAGTAGCCAATGAGGGAATGGTGCAGAGAGTGAAGTGGAAAGGGTAGAAGGGCTGCCCCAGTGTTTCGTGCTTCGTGGACATCGCAGATGTTCGCAGACAGGGTGTGCCACATTCGGGGCTTCTCTGCATATCTGGCATGGAAATAGGACTAGAGGAATTAGCCAATCAGGTGCCGAGGGTATCAGTCATAGGGAGAGAGGGTAATAATTTCTTTTCATTGCTGTATGCTGTGAAGATGGCTGTGGTTGCTGAGATGGACAGAGTTAGAGTGTGGATAGTGGTAGATCATTATATTACTAATCTGAAGTGGTATGCAAACATGTGTGACATTTCAGACAATGTTGGAATGCACGGAGTGGAGGCTACTTGGTGTGATTTGCCAGGGAAAGATTTGCAAGGTGTTTATACACTTTGTAGAAATATGGCTTATTTTAACACTCCTAATATTCTGGTGGTAAATTGTGGAGCAATGTATTTGGGCTATCTGAGTGCAACAAGTTTGCTGGGTGCACTGAAGCAGTTGCTAAAGGTACAGATGCAACTGTTTCCATCAGCTAGGATACTTTTTTCACATATACCACCTATAACTGCATGGATGCCTTGTCATGTATTTATCCCTCAACAAGACATAGCAAGATGTCGTGTTAATAAAAGAATATCTTGTTTTATGTATTCTGTGGGCATGTCATCATTCCAAAATGAGAACCTTTTGGAAGATGGTGCAATTTTTTCATGTAATGGAATGACTTTCACAGATTTTGGTCATGCAATATCTCTTGGTAATATGCAGACCTCAATCAGGAAGTTGTTGTGAAGTCATGTAACAGATAAAATCTGAAAAAAGCCTAAACAAATGCTGAAAAAATCTGCAAAAAATAACCTCAAAGGAGAAGTGGGGCACACTATTTACATTTTAATTCCCCACACTGCGTATTACATACAGGGATTTTGAGGGTGAGGGTCATGCAAATGAGAATCAGCAGGGCAAGGGATTGGTCAATAAGGTTTACTGGGTGTGATGTGTAAGGAGAGTCTTTCAGGGTAATTCCTATATTTCAGCACAGAGGCAGTGCACGCGAGCAGCGCAGAGAGCTAGCGTGCACCAGCGTGCGCCAGCCTTTTGTGCTAAACAGCATTCTGGCACACAGCGTATAAATGGAATATCAAAGCCATTTTGAGCGCTGGCGCAGAAACATCCCGCAGCACCAGTTACGCCCCCAGGAACGCCCATTGCGCAAAGATAAGGCATTGAAATCCCCAATACAGCGCAAAGGGCCGCGCTAACCTTGGATCAGCTAACAGGGCCGCTACACTGCAATTGCGTGAGCGAGGAACGTGTATTACTGGGGTGCGCTGGAATTATCCCACGCGATAGGGCTTGTGCGAGCGTGTTACATGTATTTGTGAGGTGCGTGGGAAGTTTCACACGCGATAGGCCATGGGTGAGCGGGGTATGTGTATTTGTGGGGTGCACAGGAAGTTTCACACACGATAGGCATTTGGTGAGCGGGGTATGTGTATTTGTGGGGTGCGCAGGAAGTTTCACACACGATAGGGCTTGTGCCAGTGGGGTACGTGTATTTGTGGGGTGCGCGGGAAGTTTCACACGCGATAGTCCTTGGGCGAGCAGAGGACGTGTATTTGTGGGGTGCGCGTGAAGTTTAACACACGATAGGCCATGGGTGAGCGGGTACGTGTATTTGTGGGGTGCATAGGAAGTTTCACACGTGATATTCCTTGGGTGAGCGGGGTACCTTTATTTGTGGGGTGCGCGGGAAGTTTCACATGCGATAGGCCATGGGCGAGTGGGGTACGTGTATTTGTGGGATGTGCAGGAAGTTTCACACTTGATAGGCCTTGGGTGAGCAGGGTACATGTATTCGTGGGGTTTGCGGGAAGTTTCACATGCGATAGGCCTTGGGCGAGCGGGGTACGTGTATTTATGGGGTACGCATGAAGTTTCACATGCGATAAGCCTTGTGCGAATGGGTTACGTGTATTTTGTGGGGGTGCGGGAAGTTTCACACGCAATAGGGATTGTGCGAGCAGGGTATGTGTATTTTGGGGGTGCGCGGGAAGTTTCACACGCGATAGGGCTTATGCGAGCGGGGTACGTGTATTTTGGGGCTGCGCGGGAAGTTTCACATGCGATAGGGCTTGGGCGAGCGGGGTACGTGTATTTGTGGTGTGTGTGTGGAGTTCCACACGCGATTTCGCTGGGCGAGCGGGGTACGTGCATTCCTGGGGTAACACAGCGCAAATTGGCAGTGTGTGTCCGCCCAGGTGAGCCCTCTCCCCTCTCCCCAGGGTCTGCAGGCAGCCCACACCACAGGGGACTACCTGCACCCCTGGCCATGCCCCGCAGGCAGCCCATCCACCCTGGCCATGCCCCCCAGCCAGCCCACATGTCACCATGCACAAGTGAGCACCAACACATGTCCCCCTGCACCCCCACCCACCCAGCAGTGATGGACACATGCCAGCAGGCCCCGAATCATGTCACCCTGCACTCCCACCCACCCAGCAGTGACGGGCACCTGCCAGCAGGCCACGACTCATGACCCCCCAACATGTCATCATGATCCACAATCATGGCCCTCATGGCCACCCAAATCCCACCGCCCGCTACCCATGCCCAAAGAACCAACCAAGTATTACATACACCCCACATTGAAATGGCCATTACATGAAACAACCCACATGGCATGTATATACATCAACACATGTCCGTCACACACACACAATGGGTGCCAGTGAATGTGAAAACCCACATTGTGACATGCATGAAACCAATCAGAGAATACCACACATTGAAATATGAAACCAAAATGTATTCAACACAAAATGCAGTGAATCAAATGAAAACACACAATAATGGTAATGATAAATAAAATGCTGCATGTTCCAAAATGAGAAAAAAATGAAATCAGAATCCAAAGAAATCCAAATGAAAATGTGTCCAAAGTCTCCGTCCAACAAAGCAAATACAAAGGGAAAGAAATAAGTAAAATCCATTGCTCCATGGTGAAAAAAATATAATAAAATTACAATTAATCCACTGTTCTACTATATACAAATAACAAATCCAGGGTCCATGAGACCAACCATTGAAATAAAACCTACAAATAAAACTACCTAATAAAGAACTTTCTACAAAAAGGTGGGGCATAGTCCAAGCGCCCCAAATGAAAGAAAAACATAAATGAAACCTAACACTAACTAACTATATACAATGGCGGCGGGCAAGTCCTACGGCTCACTTGCTGATTTCCCGGGCCAGGGCATCATCGAACTCCTGTTCTATGTCCTGGAGGTGGGCCTGTTCACTGGCCCCGAGGTCTCGCAGGGATAACGCCATGTTCACCTCCAAATACCTGCAAATTCCCTCGAGGCACTCAGCCCGCCTCAGCGGCCTGCGCATGTAGTTCTCCTCCCTGACCATATTGAGCCGTGCCTCTTCCGCCTGCTGCTGCTCCGCATCTATGGCCTGGCCCAACCACTGCCACATGGAAGACACTCCCAATCCAGGGTCCTCCTGCCCTCTGGCTGATGCCTGCCCCTCTGATGTTGATGTCACTGAGCCATCATCGCTCCCACCTTGAGCCTGCTGCTGCTGTGCATGTCCCCTGCTTTGTGATGCCTGCACATCCTCCTCCTGCTGGGGTCCAGTTGTTGTGGTGGCCACCCCTGCTGGACCTCTGACTCCCGACTGTGGCAGGGATGTGTCCTCCACCAGCCTGGCCGCTGGGTCAGGACCAGCTCCACAGGGTGCCCGGGTGACACTTGGGCAAGAAGATGGCACAGAGGACGACTGGCGCATAGGGGGTTCATTTGAGGAGGGGGTCGGTAGAAGCTCCAACAAACGGAGGAACCAAGCACCAGTGATCCCTCCTAGCTGGTCGATGCGGTCTTCGAGGCATTCGAAATGACGTGCATTGTCCTCACGAGAACCCTGCACGTCACCCCGAATGTCACAAACACACAACGCCACCCCAGCCAGAACAGGCTGAACATGGTCCTGGATTGCCACATCCGGAGGGAGAGGAAGGCCGGTTGTTGTGTGGCTATCCCCTCCCTGAAAATGGGTCTGGACAAAGGCATCCCTGCTAGCGCCAGATGATGCAGTCACAGGACAGGATTACTCACAGGCACCTCCGCGGCGGCCTGTGCTGCCTCCTGTCCCTGCCCCTGGACTGCACCACTGGCACCAGTGGAATCCCCCCTCCAGGCCCTGTGCGTGTGACTTCCACAGCCTTCTCCTCAACCAAACCCCCCACCACCCTGGATGACTCCGCGCCATCTTCCTCCATAGGTCCCTGTGGGGTCTCAGCTGACACTTCTGCTGCCAACAAGTCTACCTCCGACCTCTGCCTCTTGGACCTACCCCCGGCAGCTGCGGCCGTGGAAGCGGCACCGAACTCCTCACTCCCCGAAGAGATGTCAACCTGGGAGGAGAGCTGGGACTTGCATCTCTGGCTGGCGGTGGCATCCCTGCCGCTGTGCTCCACAGCACCGTCTCCGCCCTCTTCATCAGTTGACGCTGCAGACAGGGAGAGAAAGAACATAGGCATCAGGGCGATGTACAATGGTCTGATACACACATGACAGTTGCAGATGAGTGGCAGTCGCAGACTTCAGACATGGCATCACACACCCCAACACACATGTCATTTCAACTCACACACATGAGCAAAACAACAGGAATGTTGCACCAGGCAGCACCATCCACACCCAAACAATAGCATGAGTAGCGGAAGGTGAGCCTGACGTCACATGCAACACGGGGAGTGCAGAACACATGCACACATGCCACCAGACATACATGCATCTGTACATCTCCACCACCTGTCGCAGTGATAATATCGCCATCCATGTCACATCTGGCAATCAGCCTCCTACATGTCAGTGTCACATGCATCCATGGTGTATCACAGTTGCACACTTGTCATATACACACACATGCACATGTACATAGTGCAGCTACATGCAGGTGGAACCAGCATCCATGTGTGACACCACAACCATGCCAAAGTACATACACAGAAATTCACAAATGTGTGCACCCACACTTGCATTTGGCCAGCATGCTTATCAACACATACACCATCGATGTGTCTCACATATGAGAGGACTGAAATGTGGCAGGTTCACGTACCTGTACATACACATCCATACATGGCCCTACAAAGACATATGTGCAACCTGCACACTCCTGCCACACCTCAACACGCACAGCATTCAATCAGTACGCATGTACACTTATTGCTCGACTCCAGACGGGTCTGCCTCTCAAGGACCTGGACATGGAACGCTGGGCGTATACGTTCCAGGACCCTCATTTGGTTGTTGGTTAGGCGGACCCGGCACCCCTCAGCATCCATTGCCTTCAAGAGGCGCCGGGCCTTGTTGAGGGTCCTGGACCTGAAGTCCTCCCAGTGCTTCCGGACATGTTTGATGTCACGGGCTGCCACCTCCTCCACGTTGATGGCAGCCACGATGTCCATCCAGATCCTCTTCCGTCCTACATAGTCGGTGCGCGAACCTCCAAAGAGGGCATCATACTGCCCCAGGACTTGCTCCACCAGGATACCAACTTCATTGGCACTGAAGCTGGTAGCCCTCTGCCTCCCTGCTGGGGGGTTGCCACTGGTGCAAGATGGTGTTGTGTCCGACATGGCAACCCCGAGGCAGGTGTGGGTGGGCAACTGGGTCCTGGGGCTGGGCTGTGGAGTGATGGTATCCGAGTAGGGAGTCTTCTGTTCTAGCAGGGGTGATCACAGCAACTGGATCCCTGCAGATGGCTGACGTGCAGGCACCAAAGAGCAGGGCAGGTGTTTTGCAGGCAGGCAGGCAGCAGCAAGATGGCAGGTGGGAGCGTGCTCAGGGCTTTGGGGGGCAGGAAAATGGCCTTCTGGGCAAGAGTGTGGTCTTCCGTGTGTTGTTGCGTGGCCAGCTTGATACAGGGTGATTTGGCACGTGAGAAAAGTGCACGTCAGCGTGAAATTCGAGGAAAGGCCCTTAGCGTGTAAGCGCATCTGTGACGTTACACGCGTGGGTGTTTCCCACAACACGGGTGCATGTTTATTGTACACGTGAAAAAACTGCACGTCCGGGTGTCACTGCGTGTAATTGGAGGAAAGGCCCTTAGCGCGTACGCACGTAAGTGATGTCGCACGTGTGGGCTGGCTTAAAAGGTACGCGTAGGACGCCATTTTCTTGCACGTGCTTTCTGTGGAGAGCGAGCGGGTGATTCTTGTACTTCTTTTCGGTTCACACACGATTACTTCACAATGGTTCCAGTTCGTACTCCCTATTTACTCAGACAGCGTTCAATTCTTCTTTTGGCGGGGGGTGTTGCCCACACATTCTTTTTCCAGGCAGACGGTGAGTCGCGCACCTATTTTCCAACTGTGGTTGCCCCTGTGTGTCGCGTACCCCTTCAGAGGTCATTGTAGGCTGCGCGTATCACGTGTGTACTTATTTTTGTGTTTCTGAGTGCCACAGCGTAGTGCGGGTTCATTTTTCCACGCACGTGGTTTACCAGGGGTTGCGTGCACGTTTAATATTGTTTTTGGGGTGACTGTGCATTGCGTGACCCGCCATCATCCCCCAGGGGTCGCAGACAGCCTTGCTAGAGCACTAGGGTACAAATTCCATCTAGTACCCGACCCCTTTCACCCCAATTGCCCAGGACAATTGTTTACTGCAACTCCCATACGCACAACAACATCAGTACCATGGTTGGGAGGCGACCAAGCAGTAAGGGAGGCACGTGGATTTGGGGCAGCAATGTCATCTGCTGCCCCAAGTAGCCAGGTAAGGAGGCTGCAGGGGCAGCTGCAGCTCAATCCACCCCAGCTCTGAGTCTCCCAACCGGGACAGTGTCGGTCCAAGTCCATCACACCGAGGTTGGTCCTGCCAACATCACCCTGCAGCCAATGCCTGCAGTGAGACCTTTGGTCATTGTGCCTTTGGAAACGTCTAGTACCCAGTCCACCTGCGCTTCTGCCCATACCAACCAGAGCGGCGTAAGCCACTCAGGATTCGCACTGCCTTCCAAGAAGAAGAATGGTGCTCTTGAACTACAGGCTGGGACCCCAGACACGGCTACACACTGCGGCACATCAAGGAAGCCTAGATTCAATGACGCCGAACTAGATGCACTTGTGGCCTATGTGTTGGCACATAGCCGCAAAATGGTGGTGACTGCAGGATGCAAGACTACGCCTGCTCAACGTAGTGCCCACTGGCAGACCATCGCGGACCACATTAGTGCCCTTGGATTTGTGAGGTGCACAGCTGATGATTGCTATAAGCGGTGGAATGACCTGAAACGCAGAGCAAAGAACAAGCTGGCTTCCAATCATGCCTCTACTCTGGTGACTGGCGGTGGGTCTCCACCAGAGGACGACCAACTCACTGAACATGAGTCTGTCGCTGGAGGCTTCATCACAGAGGAACAGATCCGAGGCAGGGGAGACCTACCAGATCTTGAAGCATTGTCCGGTGAGTGCCCATGCATGTGTGTGCAATCCATGTGTATGTTGCTTGGGTGATGTGTTCTGACTGAGTGCCAGGGAGGCTGTGTAGTCATGACTGGTATGGGTCACCCATGTGGTCCCTCCAAACCATTCCCCGGCCTTGGGTTTGGGTATGACAGTATCCCTTCTGACCAGAGTGGCCAATTTGCACCAGGTTACTGCAGTTGCCCTTCAACTGTCATCTTGCAACAACATTGTTCTAAATGTTTTCCTGTTCATTCAGCCTGATTGTTTCAATCCTTGCCATTTTTAGGACACATTTTTTTGCCGTACTGCCACAAATGTAATATACTTCTGTCATAGATTACACCCACAATGGCCCACTTTTATTACCTTGTTATGGGAATGATTTAACCATTCAGGCTGATTGAGTAATGGCCTGCACACAATCATTTTTGGGCCCTGTTTGAATGTTGAACATGACTGTTGTCTTCTGTCATATTGAAGTGACCAACCATTGATGTATTCATCTGCCTGCCATCACTGTATCAGTGAACACTGGATCTGTTGCAGCATGTGGCACATGCATGTTTTGTCACACTATTTTGCATGTTTTATCTCATGATGTCCATCTCACATGGATGGGTGACAGTACTGAGTTCCTACCGTATGGCTGTACTTGTCAAATGTACCATGGCTATGCTACATCTGTGTGCTGGCATGTGTCATGTATGTGTATTGGACATGCCACTCACAGGCTAATGTGTGATGCCAGTGCTATCCAGCATGCAGCACATGTGTTGCTTTTCCATCTTGGAGTCCTCAGTGTCTGCTTTTTGCCTACCCTTCCAACTCATTGACAGTGCATGCATGCCAGGGTTATAGTCATGTGAGACATGTGTAATTTATGTACTGGATCTCTGCCTCGTCAGGGCTATGTGTGTGCTTTGGTGCTCATGCCTGTTTACATTTGTTATCTTTCATGTTTTTGCAGGTGATGAGGCACTTGATGCTGTTGAGGAGAAGGAGATGGTGCAGACCCAGCAGGAATCATAGCCATAACTGGGCACCACTGGAGGACGTGGGGTGGTGGTGGGTGAAAACCCATTTGTCCTACAGACCATGCTGTCCATGGTTGTCTCTGGGTACACCTCCGCAGACCTCTATGAATCAGGTGCTGAATCGGACAGTGAGACATGTGCCGGCGCAGGTGAGTGTTTCTGGCAGGGATGCTGTTCTGTCCAACCCACCTGCACCGGGGGTAGACCCCTCTATGGGGATTTCAGTGTTGGTAAGTCCGCCTTTGGCGGTTACAGATGCAGGGTCCCACTCCACAATATTTGCTCCTGTTCCTGGGCCAGCAGATCAAAGGAGGAATGCAGTCCTGCAGCCTCAGGCAGTGCCAGCACAGCGAGGTGCAGATCTCCTTGCCCCAAACAGGTGTGGTGCCCGCCAACACGGTGACCGTGCACCACCAGGCAATACTGTATGGGAGAACTCCATCTATACTATAGCAGCACAACAGGGGGCATCGTGATTGTGTGAAATGATGGCTCAGACAATGGATAGGGTGGCCACTTCCATTTTCCCCCCTGAAAGGCAGATGGCGCTCCAGCAGCAGGCAACAGACTCCATTTGCCAATCACACAGGGAGGACATGTTGGCATGAAACAGGGACCGACGGGCTGGACTGGAGACACTGCGTGCAGCCATATCTGTAGAGTCACAGGCCCACCGGGAAGCCCTGAGGTTAGAACACGGGTCCCTCAGAGATACTCTGGGTGAACTTGAGGTTTCCCGGAATTTTAGGTCAGAACAGCAGCTGGAGCAGCTCACACGTTCACTCTCAGCTGAGCTCCAGCTAACCCCTGCAGAGATCCTGGCATTCCGTGAGGCCATGTAGGCAGAAATGCGTGCTACCCGTGAGGTGCTACATGGGGATCTCCGTACCATCATCCTGCAGAACCAAACCTTCCAGACCTGCATGCTTGCTGCCATGGAGGACCATACCAGGGCTTTGCGTGGGCTGCCTCCCATATCACGGCCACCTCTTGATGTAACAGTAGAGGGTGATCACAACGACGGCAGTTCTCCCACTGTAGCGTAGCCGTGCAGGCCATGAGCCCATGGAGGTATTTTATTTCTCAACATCCACGCATGTGGGTGTTGGGTTGCACCCTGTACCTCGTCCCTCCTGGGTGGCCTCCCCCCCGGTCCACACATGGCCATTTTTATTTAATTATTTTTTTATTTATTTTTTACAGTGTGTTGCATTGTATGGCTCCCGTGGGCATCCACTGTGTATTGCAGCTGGGCACATGCAGGCTTGTCCTGTCTTTGGGTTAGATGCTTGGTTTCCTGACACACACACCCCTCCTGTTTCCCCTTTCCATGGGCTTGCAAAGGGTGTGACCAAGTGACAGTAATTTACACAGTGACATTGGGATCCCATGAGTTGTGTGGGCAGTCTGTAGTCAAAACTGTTTGTACATCCCTAGTGGGGATTGTTGTTGGATTCTACACTGCATGGTGTATTGATATGTGCTTGTGCATCCATGTCTTTCTCCTTATATACATGTAGGCTCTTCATGTCTTCACAAGGCTGTCTCCTTTGCAGATGTAGTTCATGTTGTATGCAGTACACTGAGACATTTGCCTGACAGCACACTCTGCAGTTGGAAGAGGTCGATGTGCTGCCTTAGTCAGGTTGTGAGACTTGCACTACTTTAATTTTTTCCTGTCATATATTGCCACGATTTCATCCTGTACTGATGTTTTGTGTTGCTGGTAAGTATTTGTTAATGTGTGCTGTTTCTTATTGATTACTGAGAGCATATTGTCTGTGGCATGTTTACACTAGGGACAGTGGACTTTGTGACACTTGTGTCATGTGGTGTGCATTCATTTGATAGCTTTCACATTGCATGCCATGCCATGGTGTGTTGGGTAGCTGAGATGGGGAGGGGTTGGATGACATGGCACTAATTTGATGTGGTATTTTGCAAGGGTGTAGTCATTCCTGCTGCATGAATGTGTGTCTTTTTGTGATACAGCATTGGGTGTCTTTAAGTAGGTAGGGATGCACACAATGTAACACTTCCAGGTGAACAATCTCAGGCTGGTATGGTTGTGAGAGTTGTCTGTCCCTTTTGTCATGTGCCAGGCCTGTGTGCACTCTGCAGGGGTGGGATTTTAGATGAAGTAATTTGCCACAAGCTAGGTACGGGCTGCCTCACCACGTGCCCTTTCACCTCCCATGTGCAGCAGGCGGGCATGTGGTTGAGGATGTGGGGGCACCACCATGTCCACCGGCACGCCTCGGCGGGTTGCAATGTTGTTCAGGACACATGCTGCCACTATGATCCTGCACACTACTGGGGGCGCATATAGCAGCTGCCCACCAGAGCGGTCAAGGGAGCGAAAGCGTGACTTGAGCACTCCGAATGTGCGCTCCACTATGCCCCGGGTTGCAATATGGGCTGTGTTGTATCTGGCCTTGGGTGGTGTGGTTGGGGTTCCGAATTGGCGTCATCATGTAGGTGCTCAGAGGGTAGGCACTGTCCCCTGGGGCGGTGATGATGGCTATCATTAGTGGGGTTGTCACATTACTCAGTATCTGACATGCATGCATGTGCAGAGCCATTTATACTCACCAATCAGCCATGTGTTGCCATGCCGCTCAGCTTCCAGGGCCCGGTTTAGGGGTGACATTATTTTTTGCAGGTGTTCTGGGCATGTATATGTGCCTGCGGACTGAGGGGTGTGCAGTCATGATGGCCAACACCTGGTGTAGGCAGCATGACGGCGTGGCCTGTGACACACACCCACTATGGCACTTGTCCGCTGAAATGAAACAGTAGCCAAGAAGTGCAGTACATTGAGCACCTTTTCCAAGGGGCTCAGTGCTTGCGAGCACAGGGTGGGTGATGTGAGGTCATCCTTACACTCACTCACCAGGGCAAGGATTATTTGTGGTGGAAACCTGTACCTCCCATACACCTGGTCATCAGGCATCCAAAAAGGCTGGTCCTGGGTAAAAAAAATGCGGGCCTGGCTATCCTCCTCCTCCTGCGCTTTCCCACGACCACTGCTGCGAGGAACAGTATATTTATTGTAGCATCTGAGCTTGTACTTTTATGCTGCGTGGGGCCACTTATGCCTGCTTCCTGCTGGCATACTTGTTTCCGGATTAGCGCGTCTTTTTTGGCGCACGCCTTTCCCCTGTTTGATTCCATGAATACGTTTTGTTGGTGCACGTGTGGGCATTTACCTCCTGTACTTCCCCCGTAACGCCCACATTTTCACGCGTTGTTCCCCATTCCGCGTGTTATGCCCCTTGTTCCGCCCACTTTTGTTGTGTGCGCTGCGCTATGTGCGCTTTCCTTGTGCACATAGCGCATGCCGTTTAATGACGTGTGCGCCCGCGAGCGCCACCCACGATTTTAGCGCAATCCCAGGTTTTACACGCACACTGAATTCCATGAATCGGTGTGCGTGGTTTTGGCACACGTGCACTGCGATTTTCATGCTTGCGATGCAAATTTCACACTTGCGCTCCCCTTTTCGGCACACATTTATTCCATGAATCGGCCTGTTTGTCAGAAAGTATTTTACCTGAGAGGAGAGCAGATAGCGATGGCTGTGTCTTTCAGAAGGCAGATTGTCTGGATTTTGGGAGACTTGTGGATACATTGGTTGGTGGTGCATGCAGATCACTGTTGAGTGGCTGCACATCTTGGATTCCCTCATGTGGAAGTGCACTGGCATGGAGTGCGTGGAATGAAGTGGCTGGATTTGGTACCTCTTTGTGCTACCTTGGTGTCACAGCGTCATCCAGATATTATTATTATTCATTGTGGAGGGAACAGTTTAGGACATGTCTCTGGAATCTCTTTGCAATTTGCAATGAAAAAAGGACTTGGGAAAGTCATGGACATGTTTCCAAGTCCTGAGTAATTTTTTCTCGTATTGCACAGAGACAAATGTGGCTGCGTTCTTCTTCATTTAGTCCACAAATGGAGAAAGCGAGGTGCAATTTCAAAAAGGCTGTGCCTTTTTGAGAGATGTTGGCAGGTCCTCTTTTCACAATGAAAATATTATGTTTCGTAGTACACACATTTTTCGCAGAGATGGCGTACATCTTACTTAAGCTAGCCATCAGATTTTTCTGCGAAATATACAAAATGTATTGCGACCCTTTTTGGAATTATAGCAATTCTTTTTCCAGTAGGTGTTGACCATTTGAAGTTTTTGAAACACAAAAAAACCCACCAAAAGGCTCTTTTCAGAGCCACCACTTCCTTCTGGAGAAGAGTGCAATGGTTTTGATAGAGCAGCAGCCCAAAAAATGTAAATGTTTGCGGACTGTCCGCAGACTTATAAAATGCTCATTGGCACTTCTATGTTTGAACTGTGAAAGGCGGCTCTGAAAAGAGCTTTTTTTTGTTTTTTTGTTGTTTTGTATTTTTTTTTATTTTTCAGACATGACACATAAGGAAAGAAGGGAAGGGAGGGTAAGGAAGGGACACCAACCACGGGGATAGAAAGGGCAGGTGGAGAGAGGAAGATGTAGAGGGGGCCTTAATCAGGTAGTTGGCAGTCCTTCTCATGCTCCCGGGCCGCAGTCTCGAAAGCACTTCAAAGGGTCTCCACCCTGCAGAGTACTGCATCACCGTACATACACAATACTGTGATGCTCTAAAGGTAAGGGTCAACAGCATCACATATGGCCTGCGAGGCAGCTGGAGGGATGCGCTGCCCCACAGGAGTGCTTCTTATGGTGGCAGGAGCAGAAAAAACAGAGGATGCTGCAGAGGAACTCAACCTAGTACGTTTATCGCAAGGTACAACCTTACGACTAACCCCACCGTGGAATGACTTTAGGTGTCGCTTCATTGAGGCAGTACCGTAGCTGTACAAACCTGGTTTGCCACAACTCAGCACCAACTGGCACTGAGTGCAGTGCACCTTGTTTGCACGAGCTTTCGGTACTCCATTAAGAGTGGCAAACAACCTCAACACCCAAGACTCACAGTGAGTGCTAGTAGTAGGGACTTCCACTACCTCATCCTCGTCATCCTCTTCATCCTCCTCTGTATCCACATGTCTGTCCCCCTCTGCAGGCCTTTGGGGAGGTGATGGTGGAGGGGTTGGGGGTGGCGGTGGCGCTGATGTTGTGGTAGCAGGAGCAGGACTCGCCGAGTTTGCCATCTTCTCCAAATGTAGAAGAGCACAGCAAAGCAAAAGCAATTTCTGATAACCAGCAATCTGGAGCAATGCTCTGTTCTGGAAATCCAAAACCAGAATGTGGTTCAGTTCTGGGGTGTGGCCTTTTATAAGGGTACTGGTGCATGCTTTGCGGACACCCCTGCTGTCCATAAACACTTTGAACACCAAAAAGGGCTCAAAAAGTTCCAAAAAGTATGGAGTTCACATGGTGTGTGACATGTGCAAGAGTGAAGTGTTACGGGAAAATACCTCGGAATGCTCAAAAAAGCACCTTTTTGGTTTCCGGTGGCACGCACTGTGTTCGCGAACAAGGACCCGCGCTTAGCATGGGTGCGGTCACATAATGTCTCGGACACATTCGTGAATGGGACAGGTGTCTGTAGGACACCAAATGCGTGGGGTCCGGTGTACGCATGTGTGCAGGTGTTCTATGGACAGTGTTTGTGTCTCCAGACTAATTAAAAGTGCGACACACGTGCGGCAGAATGTCACATACAGGTGCGATGTTCATAGGATCTAAGGGTGTAATACGCATGCGTGAAGGTGTTCTACGGACAGTGTTCAGTTCCCAAACAAATTAAATGTGTGTCACAACTTTGAGGACAGGCGGACTGGCTGTGTTTTCTACAGACATATTCATTCTGGTTGCGGACAATGCAAACAGGGGGTATGTTTTAAGGACACCTTATTTTGAATAGTTGCGGACATGCAGACAAATTGAGTGTCCTACGGACACCTCCATTTTGATTGCGGATAGTGCAGACCGGTATAATGTCCTTAGGACACCCCCATTTTGGTTAATTGCGGACATTCCAGACAACCGCGCTGTCCACGGACACTCTAACAGCCTTTTAAAAAAATCAAGACACAGAGGAATATAGTAACAGCACACATCATATTTTATTATTGTGTATAAATATAAAAATTATGAAAGAGAAGGGGAAGCAGACATTGATACAAATACAGGGGATTTAGGGGCTTGTACATGTTGGATGGTAGGGGATGAAGGGATTGAAGTCTCATCATAACGTTTTTCGTGATGAGGATTTTTTGTGGATGGTTGGCTTGGACATGGAGAAGGGGTATAGGTACATGTGGAATAGTGATATTAAATGTATTCCTTTATATGGTCTTCTACACAGTTTTTCAAAATAATGAAATTGGTCATTAATTGATCAATTTTTTGCTCTAAAATGATTTTCCAAGGTGTCTGTTTCAGTATTATTTTTATTGTCTGTATGTTCTGTTAAAAAAAAATGTGCTAAGTACACCACATAAAATAATGGTTATTCATTGCTTATTTAGAGAAGTGTAGTGTAAGTACTAGACATTTCTGTGTAAAAAAAAAGAAAATTATTTTTCAGTGTACCCTACTACAGAAAGTTTATAAATATAGGAATTAATGTAGTGTACTCACCAGTTATTTATTTTTTTCATTTTGCTGTTACTGATTCGTAGGTGTGCTGTTGATTTTTTTTCTGTACAGTTTCTGTGAGGTAATTCTGCTGGAGGCATATGTTATTTTTTTTTTTGGTATACTGTTGGTGACTTACATATACAGTTTGCACTTCTTATTTATTTTTTAATGTAATTTATTTATATGCTGTTCTTTGAACATGTTCAGTGTTTTTATTGCATGATGCAACAATGTAAGGTACCCCCTGAATTTTTGGATTGTGTTGATGTTGACCGAGTCCGCCCGGGGACATGCGCATGGTCCGCGGACATCAGAACCACTAGCGTGGGACAGGGGGTTCAGTATGTTCTATGTATATAAAGTAAGGGAATCCTACTAAAAACCTATCAAATCCATGCTATCTATGTCTATATTCACTGAAAAAATCTTTTTTTAAGAGGATGTTATGGTTAAGTTGCGCTCCAAAAAACCTATGAAATTCAGTGGAAAACCTTTGTTAAAGGGACGTTATCGTTAAGTTGCGCTACTAAAAACCTATGAAATTCAGTGAAAAAACGTTAAAGGGACGTTATGGGTACAAGTAAAACCGAAAATACCCTGAAATGTGCCAGTTATGGTAAGCTAAGCAACCATAACTCGCGCCACCACCATGCACTGCTAAGACTAACACCCAGGACATCAAAGATGGCATCACAAATGTCATTGATGACATCACTGATGACATCACATGTGAATTTAGTTTTCATGCACAGCCTTCACAAGGTATTGTCATTATAACGTTGGCAGAAAAGTATCAGAGATCATTGAAGACAGTCATATGCCAACAAGTTCATTAAGCAATGCATTGCTATAAATACTATTATAAATACCATTACATTACTGAGTTCTATCAGTACATGAACAAACTCATGAAGAAACGTAGGCATTGTCTGCAGCATGCACCATAGTGGTGCAATATTCAAAATCTTCCCATGTTGGATAGTAAAATGATAAATGCTTTCATTAAATAATTTTGCATACTGTGAAAAATAAGTACCTATGAATGTTTCACTGACTACATAATTGTACTACTACACACAAAACATAAAGAGACCACAATGCATACAAATAGCAGCATATACAGGGAATGTAAAGTAAGCAAAAAAACTGCAGTATTACCAGAAAGTTTTCATAACCCAACTAATGTCCTTCTTCTCCTCTGTATATGTATCATATTATGTGACTGTACCCTAAGGGAAGTATTTTAAGGACATATGAGAAGGGTAAGGTCTACAAATATAGTACTTTTTACCTTTTTAATTCCTGACTGACAGTGAAGAAAGCCACCTGGCCTAGATATGTCAGTGAACAAATATTAGTCTTAGCAGCGCACGGTTGTGGCGCAAGTTATGATTGCTTAGCTTACCATAACTGGCGAATTCAGGGGTGTTTCGGTTTTACTTGTAACCATAACATCCCTTTAACTAAGTTTTTTCACTGAATAAAGCCTCTTCACCTCATGTTTCGGGTGGAAAGTTTTGATCTGATTAACATGGACAAACGGTTCCACCAACTCACCCTCCATTTTAGCAATCATGTACACTATGGGTGAATTCTTACCTGTAATTTCATATGGCCCTTGCTACAAGAAGTTTAGAGTTTGTGTGTTTTTCCTTGCCAAAATTAAACTTGTACACCTGATCTCATACAGCGTATTCTTTTACAGGTGCCTTCCTATCATAATATGTTTTTGCATCATCTGCAGCCTTTTCCAAATTCCGATGCACAAATGCAAATGCATGTTATAAGTGCTTCCTCAACTCTTCCACATATTCGTGAATTGTGGATGCATTTACAAGGACTTGCTCATCTGTCTTGTAAAGTAAATGCTATGACAGCACCATTTTTCTTCCTGTCAATATTTCATGCGGGCTGAGATTTGTTGATTTAGCGGGAGTCGACCTAATGGTCATTAATACCAATGGAAGCCATAGGTCCCAACTAGAACATGCTTCAGCCACACATTTCTTTATCATTTCATCTATTGACCTGTTACACCATTCCACTCCCCTGAAGAGGAAGGCCAGTAAGAAATGTGTAGTTTTCTCTTCACGCGCAAAATCTGCCATATCATTGTCATTAATGCAGTAGTGAAATTATTTCCTCGGTCTGACTCTATCCTTTGAGGTAAACCAAATCTTGATTTTTTTTTTATTTACAAGCAATGTGGCAGCTGTTTGTGCACTGCAATTCGGGGCTGGAATGCACTCCACCCATTTGGACAGTAAACAAGTTACTGTTAACATATAGCTGTTTCCTCTTGCTGATCTTTTAATAGGCCCAAGAAAGTCATTTTTTAAATCAGACCATGGGAGGGGCAAAACACTTTGCATTAATGGTGCTCTATGAGTAGGTGACACGGGTTGAAACTGTGCACATACTAGACACCCTCTGGTGTTTAGTTCATCATCTTGGCTCATGTGTGGCCAATAAGCATAATCCTTCAAAATGTCCAAAGTTTATTTGTGAACATCTGTGTCCTGCAGTTATGGCATCATGGGCATGATTTAACATCAACTCCCTAAATGATAAGGGCACTACCTATAGTATTTGACCTGTCACTGATTCCCTAATCATCCGTCTGTCTTCTAAGCTAATTCTCTTTTTGTTTTTTAGGAACACCCTAAATTCCTCTTTCCCTTTACAGTCCTCTTCAGTCAGAGGACTTTGTTCTGCATCTACCAAATGGTTATAAAAAAGGCCTAGAATCAGGTCTTCCTTTTGCACTTGATCAGGTCCTGATCTGGAGTATCAAAACTCCATTGCACCACAGGCTGCTCAACTGCTTTTGGAGTCTTGGAGCATGTTATCACATCTACCTGTATTTCATCAAGTATGTGTTCAATAGGAAACAACTCTCGCATCACAGCCACAATCTTGACTAACTGATATGCCTTGTCATTCCTCTCTTTTTCCTCACTTGGCGTCTTCAAATTACCACATATTTTCCTCCAATGTATTACCAAAAAATGTTCTCACACAAGTTTGGCTATGGCTTGGATCATCTTGTCATGTTTATGTGGTTTTCTGTTATAGGCGAGCATGCCTTTTACCTTCCAGCCAGGAAAATATTCTACAAAGCCATTCCGTGCCTATTCAGAATCAGTTACTAGAACTATCTCTTTGAGTTTGTTTTGTACCGCTGTAGAGACTACTTTGTAAATAGCGACCATCTCTGCCACCTGACTACTTCTAGGACCAATCCTCATGCTTACCCATGGAATGTTGTAACATTTAAACCAGATATTTCCTATACCTGCAACAAGCTCTTTTTCTGTATTATTTTCTACATGGTATGCACACCCATCTACATACACAGTTGGTAAATCCTTGCATATTTCTTCATTGAATATTTTTTGTGGAGATTACTCAAATTCATTCAAACTTAATTCTAGATCTGTGTCATCAGGTGCACATTCGGCTGCACAATCATGCAAATTTGCTAGTCCTTGGGCAAACTGGCTCTTTTTATTTTGTCCATATTCCACAGGAATTCCCTGAAGTGTTAATGCCCAGGGAGTAATTCTGGACTAGGCCAAATTCCCTTATCTGATTCTCTTACTTTGTAGAAACTGCAGAGGCTGGTGATATGTTTAAATAATTACTCTTTCCCCTTGAATTATGGTACGGAAATGCTGTAACACCCAGACAGTGGTCAGAAGCACTTTCTCGCATTCACTAAACTTAGTTTCTACTTGTGACAAGGCCTTGCTGACATATGCAATAGTTTTGTTATTCACATCATGCTTTAGATATAACACTGCTGACATGCATTGATCAGTGAATCCTATCTTACAAAGAAATCCTGGTTCTTTATTGGATATGCCAGACATGGAGCCTTTATGAGACATTCTTTTAGCGTGTCTACTGCCTCACTTTGATCCTTCTCCCATTTCCAGGGTACCTCCTGCTTTAGTAATCTCATTAAAGGTTGTGCAATCTCTGCATAAATCTCAAAAATTTCCTGTTCTAACCTGTCATCCCTAATAAACTTTTTAACCCTTTCAAATTGGTAGGATCTTTCAGTTTATAATTCGCCTCCACTTTCTTCTTTTGCGGGTTTAACCAATTCTCGGTCACCTCATGACCTACGACGTTCACCTTCTTTGTACACCATTGTGCTTTCTGTAAAGATAATTCCGCCCCAGCCTTCTGTAACTGGCTAAGCACATGCCTAATCTCATTGAAATTGCTTTTTAGATTCTCATTCTTAATTAGAACATCATCCATGTAAACTATCGTCCCCCTTTCAGCTGCATCCGGGAGAGCCTTGTTCAGGAATATCCCAAACTCACTCCCACTATTGACATACCCAAAAGGTGTCCGGGACCAGGCATACTGTGATTTGTCAAAAGAAAATGCAAACACAATTTGAATATCTTCAGCCAGTGGTATACACCAGTATCCAGCAGTAAGATCTAATGTGGTAAAAACTTTGACCCGTGAACCTGTGCGAGACCCTGTTCAATAACTGGAAAGGGCCACCTTGAAACAGGTACCTTTTTATTTAGTTCTTATAGATCTGCACACAAGCGCCATTGGTCATTAAGTTTTAACACACATAATATCGGGTTTTTTATATGCAATGAATTGGTTTAATAATTCCTCTAGATTCTACATTTTTTATTATTTCAGCTAGTGATTCCAAACATGGCAGGGGTAGCCTATATTGTCACACAAATATTGGTCCCCTACCATGTCCCTCTGGTAATGTGGCAACATGCAAATCTGTTAACCCACAATCACATGCATCTTTGGCAAAAACCTGTTTGAATTCCATAAATCTTTTTCTCAATTGGTCTTTTTCTTCTTCATTTGTGGAAGCATCTACATCCTGAATTTGCTCTTCTATCATTTTAGAAGAAAACGCTAGAAAATCCTCCAAAGGAGGAATCTCTGTACTTGTTTTGAAAAAGTTTCACTTTATTGTTTTCTGTTTCAAAGTGTAATTCTCGTGCCACATTTCACATTGCCAAGGACAGTTGGTAAGGCTTGGCACACATAAAAACTCTTAGAAAGCTATTGCGATGTATTTGTTCTCTGAAACATAAAGTGGGCATAGCTGTTACTCTGCGTATCTTGCCTATTTTCTATTTCACGATAAAGAATAGATTTCAAAGTAACTTGCAGTTTATTGGAATATTCTGCAATTAGTCTCTTTTATTTGCTGTGAGCTATTTAGCTAGAGAAATTCAATGAATGTGCAGTCTTTAAATTGCATGCTTAACAGTTGTTGAAACTCAGCCAAAAGGGCATAGCATGGTATTGTATATGAGTTACCACGAGTGGAGGGGGCATGAATCTTCCTTCCAGAGTGTATGAAGTCCAGTATTTTGTTTGTTGTTAGTGACCCAGGTAAAAAACAATTATTAGGTAATATTACCCTAATGAGTTACCACAATATAGTTATAAAATACCACCAAATACCACCCTGAGAAACATGCCACAAAGTAATAGATATTACCCCAAAATATATCCAACAAACACCTCACTGAGACCCATGCCATGCAACTGCAGGAAGTTGCTCTATAGTCACTGCATCCTTATTGCGACACAAATGAAGGAGCTTCATTAAGTGTGAAGCAGAAAAAAAACAGACCACACAATAGCTTAATGTAGCATTTGAGATTTTTCTTGATAAACTTTACAACTTCATGTGTCATAGCCTACTTATAAACATCTTTCAACAAATAAGGATAATTGCACCAGCACTGAAAATGCAATTTACGTAGATGACATCTCTTTCATACCTTAACTAAGTATGCTACCAATCAGTTTGTCCTCCTGTACTTTGAGTTGTAAGACCCAAGATCGTATCTACATCTGTCTATGGAAAGGTTGACACTGACCTTTCCTGGCATGGGATGGCTGGCTTTTACTAAAGTGGCCAGTCCTTACATAATAGATGTTGCATAAGGAGGACGTGGTAACAACATTTAATACATTATGTTGTCTTCCAGATTGTGATACATTTTTTGAGAAAACGATCCATGTGCTAAAATCAGCATTTAAGGGATGTCGAACCCCCTCCCAGTTCATTTTAGGTATTGAATCAAAAGTGGCAAGTTTCAGAGCTTGAGGATGAAGATGAGGCTGATGAAGGCTAAAGTACAGCTATAGGTTTGTTAAAATGTCCCGAAATTCCCATAAAGCTATGTATTTTAATACACATTTAATGTACAATTAATCAATATCCTTTTTCGCCATGGAGAAAGGGCATTACTGGTTAGGTAATGGCCCGGGTCCCACATTAGAGGCCTGAGCAAAGAGAGTGCTTTAACTGTGGCCTTGGCATCATTACCCAACCAATAATGCCCCTTCTAAGGAAGGGTTTACAGCATTTAGAACCCTTGCATGATATCTAGGATGACAGTACCTTTGTTTTAAATTGATAATTGGTGCAGTTGCCTTTCTCAACCTAAGAAAAACTAAAAAACTCCATGCCCGCCTTGTGTGCAGGGAGAGGGTACTACATGTAGTCCCTTCTCCATTTCAGTAATGTCCTATGCATTGGAGGGGAAGGGACGAAAAAGCAGGAGGGATGGGATTGTGAAGGGGGTAAGTGGTGAGGGGTAAAGTGTGGGTGGGGAAGCAAAGGATTTCATCATCTTGCAAAGCAAGATGGAGGCCTTGGCCGTGAGGTGTCATTACTTCACCTCCCCGTGTCAATCCTGAATAGTACAGCTTCTTTATTTTTGGTCCTAAAAATGTAAAATTATTGTGTTTCAACAACAAAAAATGCCCAAATTGCTCAAATGAATGCCATTTTATTGGTACTTCTCTTTCTGACTTGTGCTGCAGAATAGCACATTCCATGTCGCAATATTGTGGGGGTTAGGGGGTCTGATAAGTATTGCATAATTCTAATTTGTTATTTGTGGATATGTATTAAAACACTGTTACTCAAAAAACAGAATAACTAATGATGTATTGCTGTGTATATCTCATTCTTTGTCGCAACCTTTAAAGAATTCTTTTGTAGTGCTCACATTGCATTTCCAAGGGTGACACCAAATGCTGAAATACTTTTCATTTTAATAATACAGTGAGTTATACAAATACGTTATACTCACAAATGTCATACTTTGACAGGAAATCAGACCTCAAACCATGTGTTGTTATATGTAATAATATCTTTTTTTTTCAGAAAGAGGCGGCATGGAAAAACATGAATCCTCGTCTCCCTGATGACATGATACTTACCACTCCTGTAAAAAAAAATGCAGTTGATTCTAGTTGCATCTTGGAATTTGCTAACTCTATTGCAATATGTAGTGGTTGTTAATGTGTGGGATGTCAATTGTTTTCAATTGTTATATTTTTTGTTGTTGGCTTGTTAACTTGTCTTGTGCAGTCCGATTTCAAAGAGCCACATATTTTTAAATTGACCACATTAGAAAACAATGGAAACCATTCACATCAAAGGAGGGCAGTTTTCCCACCAGGTGTGCATTGCCATTTCCAATGCGTTGTTCTGTCCTTTATGTATGATTGGTTGTAAGTACAAGATATCCTCATGCCATCCTTCAACTCTGGGCTACAGTGTGAAGCACTGTTTGATGTGAAAAAAATGTGACGCCTGGCAGGTGGCTGGAGCTATACACACCAGAAACGCATACACACAAACATACACGCACACACACACACATGCAAACCGCCACTTATTCACACATATTGTGAAGATTTTGGGCGGTAACATTTCATGCAATGGTTTACCCCAATAGGCTTCACAAACAGCCATAAAAGAAACTGAAACTCAACTCGTTGTTCTAATTAAGCTGCATATTTGAGATAGGTAAAAAAGCATTTTTTTTAAACAAAATTATTAATCATAAAATAATACTAAATCCTGAAATTAATTCTTAACTTTAGATCGTACCTGTCATTTAACTAGCATATCTGACTTGCACAATTTAACACAAAACATTGAAGTTAGCACATATAAAGGTTAATTTATACTATTTTATGTAGACCTCTGCATAATAGATCAGTTATTCACATTAGCTCAGCTACACTGTAGAAACTCATCTTTTAAAGTGTCAGATTGAAATCGCAAATGTGCTGCACTTTCACAAAAAAATATTTGCATTGCTTGGAAACAGTGAGAGCATACTCTCTAATTAAAGACACCGAGATGAGATGCAGCACTGAGATATAACCTTATTCTGTTGCAGATTCATAGACTGATGACTGGGGACTTGAAAGGCGGTCAGTGGATCGTCCTCATTAACCTTGTGCTGTGGTGCAGGGGCAATCGCTCCACTTATAAACTCTTTACATTATTACGCACTTCATCTCGTAACCCGCTTCGAACGATGCCTTCTATATAGTTCACTACTTTAGTGGTTATTAGCTGATTCTAACATTTAACCTGGACGAATGTGCCACTTTTCAGCCATTGTCTATTAAATGAGTTTCCTAGCTTAAATGATTAACGTCCCTCTTTTTTTTAGAAATACCCTTTAGAAAATTAGAACTGGCGTGGAAAACTTAAAAAAAGACTCGTGTTGCCAAACAAACACCTTCAGTCGGATGATCATTTTTTTAATAGAAAGTTAGCACTCCACATCACTGGTCATAGCTCCTCATGCCACCTTGCTCCCAGGGCTGTCCCGACTGCCACGATTAGATTCACAATCACCCACTCAACCGTGTATTCTCTAAGCATCCGCTTATGGACCATCACAATTGGTTAATTGATACATAATTTCACTGTATACGTATATTTTCCTAAGTCTTATTAGCTGCAAATATCTTGAGGTCTGATAACAAGAGCATTCCCATCTAGAAATGTCAGCCTCTGTCATCTCATGCACTGACTGTGGTACACATATTTATTATCGAGCACAGAAAAACCGCTACCCACAGAGGATAGATGATGGTAGAGCTTATAAAGCATTTGAACTGGTGCATCTCCTCCTAGAATTGCACCAGCTGACAGTGCCTGTGTTTGACTGTGGTCGTGCAATTGGGAAGTAGGTTATAGAGCCCGTTTCACAGAGCGTTTTCCAATGGAACTGCACTATTATAAAAACATTTTTGTGAATCAGACATATAAAACCAGTCCAGTATGAAAAAAACAGCAGTCCCAGCAAATTCCAACCATAGAGGAAAACAATACCACCTCACTTTACCCTTGGGTTACAAATTTGCACTAAGAATAATGCTCCACGTGACTAGCCCCTGCACATGTTCTCCATTTGATCTGGGAATCCTCACCCTGGGTGTCCTTCATTCAAGGACAACCCATTTAAGGGTGCTGTCTTTTCTTGTTTGCACATGGAGCACATTACCATTCATTTTGTTTTTTCTTTGTTCTATTTGCTATCATATTTCCTTCCTTTCGGTTTCTTCCTAAAATATGGCATTTACCTATTGACTATCTCACTTTTCTCTTCTTCCCCTTCTATGATTCACTCCATTCATGTGCATTATTCCTACGACCCTTATCTCTCTCAAATGTGCTGCTCCCATAGCTCTAATAATCTGATCTATTCTCACATCTCCAACTCCCCCCTCCTCCTCAATATCTATTGGTATTTCGAACTCTCATTCTATTTGTAACAAGGCTCATTCAACTCTTGGGCCCAGAGTCATGGAATTATGTGCATGTAAAACGAGGATTTGCATTCTACTCTTCCCGCTAATCCCCATTCGTCAAATAGGGATTCACGGGCAGAATGGCATGCAAATCCTCTTTTTACACAGAAATAATTCCATAAATCATGGTTTGATCTTTTTCTATGGTTTAATCTCCACTTTTCTATCCATTTCTGAGACCTGGATTGTGGATACAGACACCTCACCATTCATATGCTGTGTCATAGGTCACGTGATAATTCTGGGACATCATGAGGTGCCCTCAGATGTCCCTGGATGTCATCATGTGACCACGTCCATGCGGCGTAATGATGTGTCTGGGATTGATGTGTGCACTTCACGGATATCTTTAAATTAAATGTTTGGCCACTGTAGGGACTTTAAAGTTTAAACGTTGCCCTTGCAGACCTCATAGCATCATTGCCAGTCCTTCTATACAATTTCTACAACTTTTAACACACTTTTTCCTGTACTGGAAGTCCACAGTCGTGTAATGTCATCACGGATAACCTGGACATCATCCCGTGACCACATCTGTGTGGCATAATGATGTATCCGCAGTTTGTGTTGAGCATTTGCAGACATATTTAAATTCCATTTCTGACCACTGTAGGGAATTACAAGTTAATATTCTGCCCTTCCACAGCCCCCAGTACCATTCTTACTTAATTTCTAGACTTTTGTATGGGAGGAAAGGTCTTTAGGACCCCCCTATATTTCTCACCTACGTGGGGCTTATGACTCGCCACCAGCCATCTATGCACCTAGGCCCGGGATGTGGGATGGCTGTGGGCCGACGCATGAGTCTGCACGGCTCACCCTGTAGCATGATACAGACTCCATTTTGTGATACACGTGCACTCCATTTTGAGTACGACAATCTAGGCTTCAGTGGCACAAGCAGCCTGCAGGGCTGCAGCTCTCCGCCACCCGACCACGCACAGCGAGCCAGCACTCCCCTCAGCCTCCTCCCCATGGCGGCTCCACTGAAGGCTTGTTCTCACGAGCAACAAGGCGAGAACAAGTAACAGTAAAAACACTGTATATTTTACCTTCCGCAGTACATCATTGACCTGACGGTGACCGAACCTTAAACTGGGGTCTGAGAGAAACAAAGCTGCCTCTATAAAGCATGTCCTGTCTCCTCGCAGACCCCTTCATCTATAATATATGTTGTGAATAACCCCCAACCCTGTTCCCTGTTTGAAGTATCAGACAAGAATGTTAAGCCAGTGTGCCACCCAGTTTTTTCCATGCTGCTAAGCCATTTGCAAGGAGGATGAAATAGCCTCAAGTCCATAAGGTTGATTGTTCATATTAAAATGGGATGACCTTTGCCCATCCCAGAACACCCACATGTAAAGTTATCAAACATATGTATATTGGAATTTGTCATTATTAACCAAGGGTCATTGTTACTGCGCAATATTTAAAAAGAAATGTGTAAAATCCCTATGCACAATATGATTTCCCATGAAACACGCAAGTTTAGAAGTAGATAATTAAGTGTTGCAACATATATGAGTCTTTTAAAGTAATAAGCACCACCGTTTTAGCAATGAAATGTCATTTGAAGTAATCGTTTAACCCTTGAGCATGTACACAAGTTTGATCATAAGTAGAATGTTGAAAACTTTCACTGATGCTGATGTATACGCCAACCCGGTTCTACCTCACGTTCTATGCTAGCTTTCTCCATGTGTCCCTGCACCTAAATGCAAAACTATGAATGATGTGATGTTAACAAAACCTTACATTAATTCTGCAAATACAGCACCTATGAAATTCGAAAAAGTATAATACAAAATTATAATACAAAAACTCACATGATTGTCGATACATATATATATGTGTACATGCAATTGTACTGTCCTACCTCAGTTTTTTCAGTTCATAATGATGTGCATGCAACCCTGTAACATAGACACGCGAGAATTTACAAGGCCATCTCCCCCTTTCCCTGGAAAGCCACGTACCCAGCCCCCATCCTCCTCCCTCCAAGGCCCGGCTGGGGATTGAAGGTCTTTAGTTTATTGATGTTAGAAAAACACAGCTACACCTCCTTGCTTTCTTTCGTGCTGAACCCGCACAAGGTATTTACCTTCCCCCATGCCCCCTGACACCCGACGCCACCATAAAATCACTGTGTACCTCCACGCTCTGGTTAGAAGAATTATGAGTAACAAGGCCCCACATGCCACCACATTTTGATGTACCAGCAATGTGCCCCCCTGACCCAATGGTATTTTAGGTCACCCCAACCTCGACTGGCCATGGTGGTAGTTATTCACTCTTGTACTAACACACTATAAAAATATCTCTTATTACATCTAACAAAGTAGAATGATAAAGTTACCCAGACTCATGCCCCCTGATAAGACACCTGGGCTCATGAACCTGCCCCTCTCAGTTAACAATGACTTTATGATGATGTATTGAGAAGACCCAGTGTTACATGCTATTTCTTTTGTGATGTTAGATTAACAACTTGCAGGATTCATATGACAGATTGAAGTAGACGTTAGGTGCAGTCGCGATGCATCAACTCGAACAGCTCGTGACCTGATACTGCACCCCGATGTGCCCAGCTGACCCGATCACCCCGCGCGTGGATCTCTGCCAATCATGGAGCGCCACACCTACATCGTACATAGTAGCTAGTCTTCACCACCCAACCCTCACAATTATGTGCCCCCTATAGCTTACCTCACCAATGACGTGTTTTTGTAATAAATATAAATGTCTTTCTATTATCTGGCAGAGTGCTCTCGGAGTATGCAGAGTCCTCTGCATGCCCTGTATTGATTTAGATAAAGCCTTTTATACTTTACCCGCACTTGGTCTTGGTCTCATTCCCTGCTGGGGTGTGTCCATTATTGACTCCCGTTGTAGAGTTTAAATGCCTTTCTGTGAGACGCTCACTTTCAAGTGGTGATCCCTTAGACGTGATTTGTATTTTTGTCCCTTTTGGCACGAGACATCTCCAGCCACAGCGGAGATGCACGGTGCTCCCCCTCAAGAGAACTACCCGCCTACGGCAACCGGTACGCTTAGACATGCGCACACAATAGGGTGAGAGGGTACGGGTCCCACTTCACAAAACCCATAGTACCGTTCGCCGGAGCCGGCGGGGGCCATTGAGTGTGGGGCAGCGCCGCCTCGACGGACCGGGTCCGAAGGGTCTCGAATCAAGACGGGCACGTGAGTATCAAAAAGGATTTGGATACAGATAATAGTATATGAGGTCAAGTTAAGTTAAAGGGGCTCTTTCGAGGGTAACATTGTTGGTGCTTTCATTCTTTCTTTTTCTTTCTTTTGCATATGGCCATTATGATAAATTAAGGAGATTACAAGGTGAAAAAAGGAAGATGGGAAATTAGCTCTGCAAGGGGGTAGAAGGCAGCGCCGCATAGTGCTATATTGACTAGTATTGACTAGTATTGGGAATAAGTGAAACAGAGAAAAATATTAGTAATAGTGTCAGATGAGGAGAAGACTCAGAGTATAATTTAGAAAATGCTTTTTCTTTTCTTTTCTAAAAATCTATGAGGGGTTATTCCGAAAATGTAAGGGTTAAAACAGTGTAACGGGTTAAAATAAAGAGGATCCTTTGGATGAAGAATAGTGTAGGGAAGAGAGGGAGGTATATGTTACATGTTGTATGTAAAACGTTTGTCAAATGAATGTCATTTATTGAATATGTTATGTTTATTTTGTAATTATAATGTTTTGGTGAAATGATAAAATGATTGTGGAAGGTTTTGACGAGAAGTGCTCATTGTAAGTGTGACCTTCAGCGATTTGATACGTATGATATATAAAAGTGGTACATTAGTGTTAGAATTCTACCATCATTAGTAGGGTGTACATAAAGTCCACCAATTAAAACGGTGTTAGAGGAAGGTGACAGGCAGGGAAGCAGGATGGGGGCAGGAACACACCTGGCCCATATTTGCCAAAATTTACCAGGTTATGCGGAACGTATAACAAAATATCATGACCAATGGGTCACGGAATTAAAAGAGGAAGGGCTGCCCCAGGCATGGCCCCAAGGAGGATTGTTTGACAAAGTGTGCTGGACATGGTGGCCACATGCTTGTTCGTGAAATACAAAGAAAAGCAAGTGCAGAATAGAAGGGAGATATTAGATTTATGGAGGCTGTTTGAAGAAGTGCCCCCAGTTAAAAGAAAGGAACCAGCACAGGAACAGATTGCCTCTCCCCTGGCAACAGAAGGAAGTGAAAAAAAGGGCTAAGGGAAGGAAGGGCCAGTAGAAGTAACACAGCTATATCCCCTTTTAAATAAACCAGTGCCTGTTGAGGGATACAGTGACCCAGTGTAAGTGTCAAAATCCACCACCCCGATTGAACCACAACCAACTGCACCTCCACCATATGAATGCTCAAGAACAAGTGGACAGGTGAGTACTCCGACAATAGATATTGAAACATTTACAGTAGATTTAGATTCTAGACTATCAATGGCCCGAAATGAATTGTCTAGGATAAGAAATATATATGAACAGAGCGGATCAGGCAGTTCCAGAATCGAACAAACGTAGAGGGTGCAAACACCTGACCTGTCTATAGAAGAAGGGTGAAAAAAGGGAGAGATACTATTCCGAATACATGATGAGCCGACAAGAATAATAGAGCTAGAGCAACGCACGCCTGAGGGAGAGAGATTGGAAGAAGGAATGGCCACAGTAGGGGCGGAGGAGTTGTGGTGTGAGATAGAGGAAGATGAGTTAGAAGGAAGAAGGATAGGGTTCGCGGCAGGAGGGGCACCAGTGAGGTTAGATGAAACACGTCTGGGGAGGGCAATGGAGGAAGAATGGAATGGAAGACTAAGGAGTAGAGTGGGAAGGATGGCAGTAGTGGGAAAGAAAGGGTCGAAGGTGAGTATTGGGAAAGGAACAAAAGGTAGGTTACAGCTCCCCTTCATACACAGAGGAGGAGGGAGGCCTAATTATATACCCTGTGCACAGAAGGATAAGGCCAACTTGTTGAAATGGTTGCCCCTGCTGTTAGGAGGAGCAAGTAAATGGATATACACATTTGAGAAACACACAGAAGGGGTCACTCTGGCGGTGGGTGATGTTAAAAGTTTGCTAGTATCTGCAGTGGGTGATCAAGCTGACCGAGTGTGGGCAAAAGCCGGATTCCCCGGAATAACATTAGATTGTGATAGACATGACAGTGCTTCTTTCAACACAGTGAGCGCAAGAAATTGGGATGCATTAAGAGACAGCTTCCCAGACACCCCCTATTTACAGTCAGTGATGCATTGCACGATGAATGATGGGGAAGATGCAATGGCTTTCATTTTACGGATACAGGAGATGTGGAGAGCGGAAACAGGTACGGACTGGGACCAATCAACCTCCTTGTTTTACTTTATAATAAAGAGAGGGCTCACAAAAGAAGTTCAGAAAGCACTCGACAAAATAGCTGGGATTGAATCCAAAGGCTGGCCCGAGATACAAAGCATTATAGTACACCACTGCAAAAGGATCGAAGAAAGGGAGAAGGAGATAACACAGAGAAGGTTGGCAGATGAGGCAAACCTAATACAAATGAAACGATGAAGGTCACAGCAAATGCAGCGGCACGCCCCACAGATAGAGAGCAAGAGGAAGAGGAGGGGTCGGTAAAAATACAAGGAAGAATGGCAGCTAATTGTGCAGGAAATGGGAAGGAGCAGTGGAACGGACAGGAGCAGTACGGAGGGAGGAGTGGCAAGCGTGGAGCGTCCCGGGAGGAAGAGGTGGCTACAAAGGGCAAAGAGGTGCTATTCCAGGGTACGTAGGGTATGGCGGGTACGGAGGTCCAGGCCCACAGCGGGGACAAGGGAATTGTTGGAATTTCGGGAGGTGGGGACATTTCTCACGGGAGTGCAGAAGCAGACCCCTGAATACTTATCAAAATGGACAGCATTATGGCCAGCCCACCCAGGAAGACCATATGGGCTGCCAATGGGTGGTGAAGGGTGAGGAGGATAGCAAGATCAGAGATGCCCAAATGAGCATAGGGTACAGCCGCGTAATGTTAGGCAACACCCGCAATACCGCAGCACATGACACACACACAGCGCAAACCTTTCGCCACAATGGCAAATGGTGCACCTACTCCCTTTGGCAGGGTGGCTGTGGTATCAGAAAATATTTTTGACAATGGGGGTACAACAAGGCATCCAGCATAGGACAGCCCACAGAGAGCACTTGCGTGTCCAGTACTATCAACAACCCTCGATGCAGCAGAGGAACTATTGGTGGGGGCGGAGATAGGGAACAAACAATTCATTTTTATGGTAGATTCGGGAGCTGAAAAATCATGCCTATGAGAAGGCAGGTTTCTGCTATCTAATCGTAAATTGGAGATGCAGGGGTTCTCTGGGGCGGTGGTTGAAGTTCCTTACAAAGAAGATTTGGATGTAACAGTAGGGGGAAAAACAGTACAAGCTCCCCTGCTGTACTATAAAGAATCTCCGATCAAATTGCTGGGGAGGGTTCTCCTCAGCAAGCCCAATATGACCATTTCATTTACACTGAGGGGGATAGTTTGCTCGACCCCGGGGATCTGCCCATTGCAAGTCATGTTGGTAGTACACACACGAGCAACAGCACCAGAAATACACGGCATACCGGTGGACCCAGACTTGTTCATTCAGGGGTTGAAAACACTAGCACGAGTGGTTGCAGAGTTAAAACGCCAAGAATGGAGGGTGCCGCAGAGTTTGTTTTTGTCCGGTAGCATGGCCAGAAATAGTGCCAGGAACAGTGATGTCCATAGACTTGCATGCAGTACAGGTATCATCACAAAGAATAGCAGTTATTGGAATTGACATACATGGCTGACAGTGGTGCACAGTATTGTGCATTAATGCTAATATCGCACTGTGAGATTTGTCAGACAAAGATCTCTTCACAGATTCAGACAGCGATGGGGAAATACTAATGGAAATAGCGATGCCCTGTGATATCATGATACAGACTAGACAGGTACCAGTGCAGCTAATGGCAGTTTCTGAGCGCCACCTTCCTTTTTTGACAACGACATGCAACTAGTGCCAAGTGATTTATGGACCACGGGCCCACATGATGTAGGGCTGTTGCATGAGGTGAGACCAGTTAAGATAAAACTCAAACCTGGAGCATTATTGCCCAGAGTAAAACAGTACCCCATGTCCCAGGAAGCAGAAGAAGAGATAAAAGAAATGATTAAAGCACTGTTAGCGATGGATGGAGGTGTTTGCCGAAAAATAGGGAGTGCATGCTACACGTTCGTACCTTCTGCAGACGAGGACAATGGAACACTGTCCCACATTATCACAGTCGTGCACAACCTGGGCGAGCGGATGAAGAACGAAGGAGGCGTGGAGCCGAGCTCATGGTTCAACGAGATTTTTTCATGGGTACCTTCCTGGCTCGGTATGACTGTTAAACTGCTGATAACCATCATCGTGATTTTGCTCCTGATTTTTTGTGTGTGCCAGCTGGGTCATCAGTGCTGTGCAAATGCAGTTCCTAATGGTGCAATGATGATGGTGACATTGGGCAATGCTAGAGGAGTGGCGCAGATGACACAAGAGGCACAAGTACAAACAGGTGAGGACCCTGGGCCAAAATATAGGATGGTAGCACTGTACTATGATGGGGACATAGTGGACAGATTATACCACACTACAATCAAGGAGCCCTGTACACTGGAATGGTATGAGGAGGTATGGGTGGACCTAGAAGGAGATGGGGGGTGTATATATATGACTTGCACCCCTGATGAATATGCTAAAGCAGGACAGAGTCTCAGGGGAGTATGTAGAACCTGGATGCCAATTAAGGGAATGCCAGCCTGGGATGAAGCAGTAGCTGATGAAAAGGAACGAAGTAGGTTGGGTGAGTTACAATATTTGTTACTTAATTAACGAAAGGAGGGAATTTATGGGAGGAAAGGTCTTTTTGACCCCTCCTTCCCCTACATTTCTCACCTACGTGGGGCTTATGACTCGCCGGCTGTCATCTATACACCTGGGCCCGGGATGTGGGATGGCTGCGGGCCGACGCATGAGTCTGCACGGCTCACCCTGTAGCATGATGCAGACTCCATTTTGTGATAAACGTACATTCCGTTTTGAATACAACAATCTAGGCCTCAGTGGAACAAGCAGCCTGCAGCTCTCCCCCACCCGACCGCGCACAGCGAGCCAGCACCCCCCTCACCCTCCACTCCATGGCAGCTCCGCTGAAGGCTTGTTCTCACGAGCAACTAGGCGCGAAGAAGTAACAGTACAAACACTGTATCTTTTGCCTTCCGCAGTACATCATTGATGTGATGGTGACCGAACCTTAAGCTGGGGTCTGAGAGAAACAAAGCTGCCTCTATAAAAAATGTCCTGTCTCCTCGCAGACCCCTACATCTATAATATATGTTGTGAATAGCCCCCAACCCAGTTCCCCGTTTGAAGTATCAGACATGAATGTTAAGCCCGTGTGCCACCCAGTTTTATCCATGCTGCTAAGCCATTTGCAAGGCGGATCAAATAGCCTCAAGTCCATAAGGTTGAATGTTCTTATTAAAATGGGACGACCTTTGCCCATCCCAGAACACCCACATGTAAAGTTATCAAACATGGATATTCGAATTTGTCATTATTAACCAAGGGTCATTATTGCTGCGCAATATTTAAAAAGCAATGTGTAAAATCCCTATGCACAATATGATTTCAGATAAAACACGCAAGTTTACAAGTAGACAATTAAGTGTTGTAACATATATGAGTCTTTTAAAGTAATAAGCACCACCTTTTTATCAATTAAATGTCGTTTGAAGTAATTGTTTAACCCTTGAGCAACACAAGTTTGATCATAAGTAGAATGTTGTAAACTTTCACTGATGCTGATGTATACGCCAATCTGGTTCTACCTCACGTTCTATGCTAGCTTTCCCCATGTGTCCCCGCACCCAAATGCAAAACTATGAATAATGTGATGTTAACAAAACCTTACATTGATTCTGCAAATACTGCCCTTATGAAATACGAAAAAGTGTAATACAAATAGTTTTCATAAGCTCACATGATCATTGATACATATAAATATATGTGTACCTGCAATTGTACAGGCCTATCTCAGTTTTTCAGTTCATAATGATGTGCATGCAACCCTGTAATGTAAATGCGTGAGAAGTTACAAGACCATCTCCTCCTTTCAATGGAAAGCTGCATACTCAGCCCCCATCCTCCTCACGCCAAGGCCCAGCTGGGGATTGAAGGTCTTTGGTTTATTGATGTTAGAAAAACACAGCTACACCGCCTTGCTTTCTTTCCTGCTGAACCCGCACAAGGTATTTACCTGCCTCCATGCCCCCCGACTTCGATGCCACCATAAAATCACTGTGTACCTCCACGCTCTGGTTAGAAGAATTATGAGTAACACGGCCCCACATTAGTAATGAATAAGTACGTGTGGCCACAAGGGCAAAATGTTAGTGCAGCCGCGATGTATCAACTCGAACAGCTCATGAGCTGATACTCCACCCCGATGAGCCCAGCTGACCCGAGCACCCCGCGCTGCCATCACATGGATCTCTGCCAATCATGGAGCATCGCACCTACATCGTACATAGTAGCTAGTCTTCACCACCCAATCCCTACGATTATGCGCCTCCTATAGCTTACCTCACCAATGATGTGTTTTTGTAATAAATATGAATGTCTTTCTATTATCTGGCAGAGCACCCTCAGAATATGCAGAATCCTCTGCATGCCCTATATTGATTTAGATAAAGCCTTTTATACTTCACCCGCACTTGGTCTTGGTCTCATTCCCTGCTAGGGTGTGTCCATTATTGACTCCCGTTGTAGAGTTTAAATGCCTTTTTGGGGGACACTCACTTTCACTTTGTACAACTTTTCAAGGCCGATTTGGGCAGTAAAGTCCATAGACAGGACAGTTGTATGCGGACATTTCCTCCAAAGGGACCACCCATTTTTGTTAGCCATTCTCAATCTGGCACACCAGCTGAGAAGACCTCTTTTTGTGAGAGCAGCAATTCAAGAATTTAAGAATGGCATCTGCAATGGCCATCCCTCCTCCTCCCCAGGAGCCACCACCACCACCACCTGGAGGATATGGGCACGGGAGCAGAGGACCTGCAGAAGATGGCATGTAGGAGGAAGAGGATGAAGAAAATGTAGTGCAGGAAGTGCCTGCTACGTCAAATGAACAGAAGGAGTCTTGGGTGTGGAGGTTTGTCACCACTGTTGGAAGCAAGCCAAAGGCTGAGGCTGCCCATGTGCACTGCACTGAGTGCAACATTGATTTCCAAAAGGTGCAGTACTCCTTTGGTACTACCTCCATGCGCCCCCACACCCACACCGTCCTCCCAGCTGCCCTGAGAAAGGTGATCCCCTACTCAGGGAGTAGGATTACTTCAGCCACTACACCATACTCTACCACTCTTTTCAACCCTCGGGACAACGCAGTGGGACAGAGAATTCCTCCTGCCATCTCACAGGCCATAAGGTGACTGTTCACCCATACCTTGTGCATTCTACAGTACTTTGTATGTACTGTGACACAATCATGTACAGGAGAGAGGGCATCTGAAGCACCTTGAAGGCGGCTATGAAGGTGCATGAAAAGTACTGCCCCAACCTTAGTTTATTTTGCAGCCCTACATCTTCTTTTGTCTACCTGTCCCTCGCTCATGGTGGTTGGAGCCCCTCCCCCCCATCCTTGCTTTGCTTTCTCTTTTACTCTGCATAAAAACCTCAAAAAAACAAAAAGAGTTTCATAATAGAATAAGAAAAAAAATACTCTTCTACACGCCATCTACTTTATGTTTATGCTTAAAGTAGTAAGAGTCTATAAGATTATCTTACATTTTCATTAGCATTACATTTTATGCTAATTCCAACTGTACACAATTGGCATAACAAATAAAATAAAAGGTGACAGTAACACATTTCTGTGCCAACCTTTCTCTGCCATACAAAATGTTAACATAATGTGGAACATGTGTAGGAATTCTTTAACCATTATTTATGGCGTTCACACTTCCCATTCATATTACACTACTTTAAAAACATGAGTCACCCTCCCTTTTACGCACCCATATAGTCCATGAACAGTAACACTGTCTGCAGACTTTTTGGAGGATTAAAAGTGGGGTCAACTTCCTTTTTTTGTTCTACAGTAATGGGTCGTAAAAGAACTTATTTTTCTTAAAAGGCCCTTTTTCTTTTTTTGTTTTACGTGCTAAACTAGCAAATACTGTATGAATTTTATTTGTGTTTTTGGTTTTTATGTACTATATATACTATCAGATGCTTTACTACATATTTCACATGTTCCCTTTTCAGTTTTTTTACAAAAACGCTTTCAAGGCATTTTGAAAGTTTGAAAGAAAAATCTAATTTCCTAGATCTGTTAAGTGTACTCCATCTCTACGAAAAATGTTCACAGCATCAAACTTTATATTCTCATTTTGGAAAGGTGACATTCCTACATCCTGTAAAAAAGCACATAAAGATGTATTCACATTCTGCCTGTTTTTTTTCAGTTTGTGGACCAAATAAGTTTGGACCTTTGCACATTTGCTTTTGAGTTATTTCTGAAAAAAATATCTTTGAAGCTGAAAAAAGTTCCATTCATTTTTTAAACATATTCTTAATGCCAAACTGCAATGATAATCAAGTCACATACACCAAACTGCTGCCTCCAAAATTTACTATAATAATGTCAGGATGTTTAAACCAAACCATATTATCGCATAAAGGTAACAATGCCGCCGAGTTTAATCATCAAACTCCATACAGGAGACGTCTGCTTCATCTAATCCAAGATTAGCAGAGATGCTACAGTGCTCTGTTTAAACCTTTAACAAATGTACCCATGAATCTCTTATCATCCACACACTGTGCTTCTTCATAGACATAGCCATCTTTCCACCACTTCACACAAGAAAGAAAACACTTGCTACCCTGTGCTCCTGTACACTCCAACTCCTCTTCCACAACCACGGAAAACGCTCATTGTCCGTGGACATTCGCAACTGTCTGTGGTCTCCGAAGTCTTCTTTCCAAGCAGTGCATCCTTAAAAGATGCAGATAGCATGCCACGTGGGGGTCCGCAAACTATCACAGATGTCCACAGACACCGTCACACAGGGCAGCTCTTCTACCCTTTTGACTTTTATGTTTGTAACTCTCCCTAATTGGCTACCTTCAAGTAGTCACACATCACCGAAAAATCACATGCAACAACTCAACATGTAACCCTGTCAACTCAGATCTACACTTCATATGTACATTTCAACTCTCACAGTACATGTCTCCTGTCATTCACAACCTCCTGCATCAAAAACTACTGTGAAACTCTCCAAGATGTTTATTTGCAGATTCAACAATATCTACATCTAACAAAACATAGTACAGGAATGCTTATATTTTTTAAAGTATGTTTTCAACACCTTTACAAATATATATATATATATATATATATATATATTCAGTGAAAAAAACGTTGTTAAACCGTTATGGTTCCAAGTAAAACCGAAAAACCCTTGAAATTCGCCAGTTATGGTAAGCTAAGCAACCATAACTCACGCCACCACCTTGCACTGCTAAGCCTAACACCCAGGACATCAAAGATGACATCACAAATGTCATTGATGACATCACTGATGACATCAGATGTCTGACACCCCCTTTTTTCCTTTCCTGACATATCTAGTCCACATGATTTTCTTCAGTAACAGTCAGGAACTAAAAATTGTAAATGTACTATATTTGTAGACTTATCCTTCAAGTATGTTCTTACAATAATTCCCTTATGGTCCAGTCATATCATATGAAACATATACATAGGGGAAGACACAACCTCGAAAGACAGCAATCCTTTTTGTGCATTAAAATTATCAGTAGAGTTATCAGCACTTTCTGATAGTTTTGATGTTTTTTTTGTAATCAGTTAGGTTATGAACACTTTCTGCTACTATTGCTGTTTTTTTTCTTACTTCAATTCCCTTGTATATATTCATATTTGTATGTGGTGTTGTCTCTTTGTGATTTGTCTATAATAATGCAATTATGTAGTAAGTGGGTCTTATTACCTACTTATCACAAGTTTCACTGTACGCAAAACTCTAATATGAAAACCGTTATCATTTCAGTATTCAACATGGCAAACTTATGAATATTGCACCTCCATCATGTATGCTGCACACAATGCCTATGTTTCTACATGAGTACCTTAGTATACTGGATTGAAGTTAATAATAGAATGCTCTTTATATCAATGCATAGCTTAATGCACTGATTAGCACTTGATATTATTCCAATAATCTTTGACACTTTTTTTATTAACATTACACTAAGAATCCCTTGTACAGACTTTTCATGAAAGGTTAATGCACATGTGATGTCATCAGTGATGTCATCAATGACATTTGTGATGTCATCTTTGATGTCCTGGGTGTTAGGCTTAGCAGTGCACAGTGGTGGCGCGAGTTATGGTTGCTTAGCTTACCATAACTGGTGAATTTCAAGGGTTTTCGGTTTTACTTGGAACCATAATGTCCCTTTAACAAAGTTTTTTCACTGAATTTCATAGGTTTTTAGTAGCAAAACTTAACCATAACGTCCCTTTAACAAAGATTTTTTCACTGAATTTCATAGGTTTTTAGTAGCACAACTTAACCATCATGTCCCTTTAACAAAGTTTTTTAACTGAATTTCATAGATTTTTAGTAGCAAAGCTTAACAATAGTAACTTTGACTTTATGTACATGTAATATGGAACATACTGAACCACTTCTACTGAATGTAATGCCCGTGAACATTTTTGATGTCAGCGGACATATTCGGACAACAGTACCACTACCTAAAATGTCTGGGGGGGGAGCATGTTTCATTGTTATATTACAACATGATAACATTTAAAAAATGCACAAAGTAGTACACATACATGTTATATGTAGTAATTAATAAGAAATGTAACCCATATATATATATCACACTAACCATTCATTTAAATACAATATATTCTAAAATGGAATGTACCAAGAGAAGATAAATTGGCTTCCAACATAATTACCTCACAGACACTCCACAACTAAGACCAAGACCAGACCTACAGACTACTCAGCACATAGCTTACCTGAAATAGTAAGTGTACATCATTTTACTCATATCTTTATACACTTTCTGTATTAGACTAAAAAAATATATATATGTTATTTTTTTTTCTCACAGAAATGTCTAGTACTCTGGAATGGCTAGAGGAGCACTTCCCACATGACGAAATGTCAGAAAATAGTGAAGCTAATGGTACACACTTTACAATATAATCCATTTAAGTGTTTTTATTTTATATATATTTAACATATATATTTCTTTTTGTACAGAGCATACCAAAATAGAAAATATGTCTGAAGAAACTGTTATGGAAAACACGCTTGACAGCTTAAAAGAAAAAAATGATTTATTATTGAGCAATTTTAATAATTTGAAAACTTTTGTTGTGGATCATTTTAAATCAAAATCTCATACCATTGTCCCACATGTACTTGTCCCACCTCACCATATCCCAGTCAATTATCCCCAAACCCTCTCCATAATCCAAACTTCCATCCCTTCTTCACCTGATATCAATCATGTTGAAACCCCTGATTCTCCTGTTTCTGTTTCTGCCTCACCTTCTCTGTCATAAATTATTAATATATGTGAAATAAAGTTACATTTTTATATTGTGTTGTAATTACTTCCCATTTTTAATTTTTTTAAAAACAATGTAGATGTCCGCGGACAGCGCGGGTGTTCTGAAATGTTCGTAAATAAACGAAAATGGAGGTGTCCTGAAGAACACTATACCTGTCCGTATTGTTCGCTAGCAAGTTGAAACTGTTCTAAGAACCCGATTGATGTCCTGAAATGTTCGTAATTAAATGAAAATAGAGGTGTCCTAATAAAGAACACTATACCTGTGCGTACTGTTCGCTACCAAGTTGAAACTGTTCTAAGAACACAAGCGGTGTCCTGAAATGTTCATAAATATACGGAAATGGAGGTGTCCTGAAGAACACTATACCTGTCCGTATTGTTCGCTAGAAAGTTGAAACTGCTCTAAGAACCCAATTTGTGTCCTGAAATGTTCGTAATTAAATGATAATGGAGGTGTCCTAATAAAGAACACTATACCTGTCCGTACTGTTCGCTACCAAGTTGAAACTGTTCAAAGAACACAAGCTGGGTCCTGAAATGTTCGTAATTAAACGAAAATTGAGGTGTCCTAAAGAACACTATACCTGTCCGTACTGTTCGCTAGCAAGTTCAAACTGTTCTAAGAACCCAGTTGGTGTCCTTAAATGTTCGTTATTAAACGAAAATGGAGGTGTCCTAAAGAACACTATACCTGTCCGTAATGTTCGCTAGCAAGTTAAATGTTCTAACAACACAATTGATGTCCTAAAAAGTTCATAATCAAACGAAAATGGAAGTGTCCTAAAGAACACTATATCTGTCCGTAGTGTTCGCTAGCAAGTTTAAACTGTTCTAGAACATACGCGATGTCCAGAAATGTTTGTTTGATGTGTGACGCACTTTTAATTAATTCAGGACCCGAACACTGTCCGTAGAACATCAACACGCATGTGCAAACCAATGTCCGTGCATTTGGTCTCCTGCGGACAGGAGCCTCCTTCGCGGACCTGTTCGTGAAGGGATCATGTGACCGTGCCCATGCTGATCGCGTGTTCTGAATGCGGACACTGTTCGTGTCCCTGAACAATTTAAAAGTAATTTTTTAAAGTAATCCACAATATTTTTCCATAAAAACTCATCATGGCACAAGTCCCACATAGTAATCCTGAGTTTCTAAATATCTTTTGAAACTTTTTGAACCGTTTTTTGTGTTCGATCTGTCCGCGGACAGCACGCATGTCTGCGAACCGTGTACAAGCACCCCTATAAAAGACCACTCCCTAGAGCTTATTCTCATTGTGTTTCTGGCTATTTTTCAGAGCACAGCTATTTCTCCAGCAACTTGCTGATTCCACCATCGAGATGGCATCCCTGGCTGCAGAACTGCCACCTGGTGCTGCACCTGCTTCAGCACCACCCCCATCCCCTCAACCACCACCACATTCCCAAGGGCCTGAAGAGGGAAACAGGAGTGAGGATGCAGAGGAGGAAGAAGAGGATGATGAGAATGAGGTAGGGGAAATCCCTACTACCAGCACTAGACGTGAGTCTTGGGTGTGGCGGTTATTTTGCATTTATGGGAATGGTCCTAAGGCTAGTGCGAACCGTGTTATCTGCAATGAGTGCAAAATGATACTCAGTCGCGGGAAGCATGGTTCGTACAGCTTTGGGACCACGACCATGAAGCGACACCTGAGGCCATTTCACTCTGGGGCTATTCGCAAGGTTGTACCTTGCGAAGAACGTAGTAGGTTAATTTCCTCTAATTCATCCTTTTGTTTCTGATACTGTCACCACAAGGACCACCTCTGTGGGACAGCGTCTTCCTCAAGCTGCCTCACAGGCCATACAGAATGCTGATGACCCTTACCTTTCGAGGGTCACAGTTGTATGTATGTACTGTGACACAGTACTTTGCAGGGGGGAGCGACTTCGGAGTGCTTTTGAGACTATCGTCTCAGAGCACGAGAAGACCTGCTCACTACCCAAATAAAACCCACTCTACATCTTCCTCTCTCAGCTCGCCCTTTCTTATCCCTGTGGTTGGTGTCCCCCCCTTTCCCCTCCTTGCCCCTCCTCTCCTAGTGTGTCATGTCTAAAAAACCAAAAAATAAATAAAATTACAAAAATCACAAAAAAATAAGGATCTTTTCAGAGCTGCCTTTCACAGTTAAAAAATAGAAGTGAAGATAAATAAAGCAGGGCCCTTTGTATTTCTTAAAAGTCCGCAGACAGTTCGCGAACATTAAAAAAATTGGGGTGCTACCCTATTGTTACCATTGCATTTTTCTCTGGGAGGAAGTGGTGGCTCTGAAAAGAGCCTTTGGGAGGTGTTTGTATGTTAAAAATTATAAATACTTAACACCTACTTCAAAATGGATGCTGTATTTCTAAAAAAGGTCGCAGTGCATTTTGTACATTTCTCAGAAAAATCTGATTGCCAGCATAAGTAAGATGGACTCCATCTCTGCGAAAAATGTATGTACTACGAAACATAATATTTTCATTGTGAAACGAGGACATGCCAAAATCTCTTAGAAATGCACAAACAGCCTTATTAGCATTGTGCCTTGCTTTTTCCATGTGTGGACCAAATGAAGAAGAACGAAGCCACATTTGTCTCTGCGCAATCCGTGAAAATATTATTTGAGAATTAGGAAACATGTCCATGACTTTCCCAAGTCCTTCTTTCATAGCAAATTGCAAAGAAATTCCAGACACATGTCCTAAACTGTTCCCTCCACAATGAATTACAATTATGTCTGGATGTTGCTTTGTTGCCAAAGTAGCACAGAGAGGTAGCAAGTCCAACCACTTCATTCCACATACTCCCTGCCAGTGTACTTCCACATGTGAAAATCCAAGATCTACAGCTACTCCACTGCTTTGTGCATGCACCTTCAACCAATGTATCCACGAATCTCCCAAAATCCAAACAATCTGTTTTCTGAAACACACAGCCATAGCTATCTGTTGTTCTCTCAGCAAAAAGAATATCTGAGAAACTCTCACCTGGCACAACACACCCACTAAACTTTCCTGACCAATCCCTTTCACTGCTCATTCTCAATTTCATGACTTCTGAACCCAAAAATCCCCGGATGTAACTCCCGATGCCCGCGAACTACTGCCATGTCCGCAAACATATCGTAACATGAACAGCCCTTCTACCATTTCCACTTCACTCTCTGTGCCATTCCCTCATTGGATGTAGCTAAGAAATCACATGACCATGCACCAATCACATTTAAGACCTCTACATCTAACTGCATCATCATAGATCAGCACTGCAAATGTACTGTGAATCTCTCTGAGTACAAGTGTCATATCATTGGCAAGCACCATCTACAAGAAATACTGTACAAGTCTCCAAGATTTCTTCTTGCAGCTCCATGCATATCCATATGCATGAACACAAACTACAGGTATGCATATTTTCTGTACAGTACATGAACACATTTTCAAACTGACTTTTAGCTTGTGTAATCTGTAAAATGAATGTACTGTCTTTTTTCCAATTTCCTAAAATCAACTGTCACTTATAAACCTTTATACAATTTACTTTCTTAATACACACACTATCAAATCATGTTAAACTACATTTTTTTAAATGAAATTTATAGACTACATATATTGAAACAAAATTGCATGCATGCACACTCTATGTTCGATTCTCAAAAAATAATACTTATACAATTACAGTTATTTATTTATTTATTTGATTACTTCAATTTAAGCATGACATTAAGGCACTATTACCTAGAACACCTTAGTTACAGAAATGGTGGTATTCAGTGGTACATAATGAATTTCTCAAGACATACTAAAGATATGTTGTTTGTTACAGTTACTCATTGCAATACAATTTGTTCATTAAGAACATATCATATGTATTGAACTGGTGCAACGCATCTTATGTGATTACCCAACTCAACCACTAGAATGTTCATGTTATAGAACAAACAACTGTTTTTATTGTATACTTTAGATTTACGATTTGTACTTCTCCACAACACTAGCTTATTTTTTCTGTCATCTGAACCTGAGTTTAGTAACATATTAATTGAAGAATACACATCCTTACTAATTGTAGTTCCCAATGCACAATCAGACACCATTACATACATCATCTTACTCAAACACTCATGCACACAGCACACATACATTGCAGAATACCCCAACCCATACCTTCTTTATTTTTTTCAACAGACCCTAAAGAATGCCTACCAAAAGTCAAGTCCGTAGAAAGCAAGCAGAAGTAGAGCAAATGAAAATAAAAGTGTCCAACATAAGCATCCATCTCTAGCAGAATTTGTAAAAAAAGTTCAAACAAAACAGCTAATACAGTCATTTAGTGAAACAAAAGAAGTTTCAAGTATAAAAACTTTGCCTTCTCTATCAAAATGTAAAACAAACCAAAAAACAATTAACAAAAAATCAGCTATCACTACAGATAAAACTTCTTCTTTAAATGTTAATATAGTGCAAAGTAAGCATACCAAGAAAAGTATTTTAGCCAAAATGTTCCGTCACAAAGTTCTTCAAAATCTTATAAAAACAGGAGAGAAATCAGGTTCAATGCTTAAAATCTATCGTAGGAAATTAATTTTAGAAGCGTTGATAGAGAGTGCAATTCTTCTCAAACGAAAGTTATTTATTTTAGTGTTAAACAAAATGAAACGACTAACAAAACTAATAACTAAATTACAAAAAAGACTTCTCAATAAACAAAATGTCAACAGAAAGAACTTCTTAAGTATCTGCGGAGGTGAATGGAGTCACACTACGAGCACAGAACCATACTTTAATGAAGAAGCGTACAAACAAAAACAAACAAATGCAATTGCCATAAGTAGAAGTGGTCGAGGTTATGAAAAAGTTAATAATACCATAATGGAACAAGAAGTACTCCTTACAGAAATATGCCCTGAAAACTTAGATTTACCCCTCCATTCATCTGAACAAGAACGTCTAGTGTACAAATGACCATGCACGTCAATATGAAACATTCCTAAACAATTTTTCAAGTCTTTAAGCCAATTCCTCAATCAATATGTAAAAAGCAAAGACAAAATCAACATTAAACTACTGCAAAATATGGATACCTGTCCAGTGCGCAAATACACAGGACTACAAGGACATTCATTGGCCTGCATTACAGGACCTACTTGTAAAACCACCTTCCATGATATCAAAAGAATATCACCACATCATTCAACTATAAGAAATCTAGCCTATAAACTGTGCCATGATAAAAGTCCTGCTTTAGCACTAGCAAATTTAAATAACATTCTTCTACATGGTACAGCAAAAGACCTACTTCAAGAAATTGACTATATCCAGAAAAAATATTTTGGAAGTGAAAGCCAATTACAGAATGAAATAGCTTTAAACCAAATTAGCAACAATTCTACACATGGCAACCTTTTGCTAAACACATACAAAAAAGAAATACTAAAATTTAAAAGTACATCAGCTGAAGTACCAAACCATGTATGTGTATTTTTGCCGCAGAACTTTTTATAAACGTAACACGTAAACTGTAGACCTATCATATAAAATAGAATACAATGAAGATTCTAAATGGTTTGAATTAGCTCTCTACCTTTTAGCAGAAAACAAATGCGAAATAAGTGACCCCTTAATACTTTGCAGTTACTGCACTACAAAACTTGACAACAACCAAACTCCTTCACGTGCTATCACAAATAATTTGGAATTATACCCAGTACCAAAACCCCTACAACAACTTAATTTATATGAGAGCATCATAATTCAAACAGAACACCCATTTCAAGCAATAATACACCTTCAACCAAAAACAGTAAAACTACCTCCCTCTGAATTGGTAAAAGGCATTCATGGAAAGTAGTTTATTTACCATTAGAGCTAAAAGAAAATGTGCATACTCTAGGAGTGCAACGTCCAATGCAGCAATCTTTAATTATCTTAGTAAATTGAGTACCTACAAAAGCCAAAAATATGGCAACAGCTGGTAGATTTACATAAAGTTAGACAAGCCTTACAATATCTTAAAGAGAATAATGAATATTACAAAGAAATTAATATTGAAGAAAACTTGAAAGATACAACTGAAATAATTCAAGAAACCCAAGAAGCTGGTCAATTTGAGCTACTAGATCCTGCTACAATATCACATACTTTAGACCATTATACAATTCATCCTTTGCATTCTAATGACACCATAGAATATGCACTGGAAACATACCAAATGCGTCAAACAAAAGGATCACCAATCAGCATATGGGAAAAAAGTATAGAAGCACGCGCTTTTCCTCTACTCTTTCCTACTGGCAAAGGAGGAAGGTATGATGATAGACCTATTCAAATATCAGCTTCAGAATACCGCTCATTAAGGATGTATTCTGAAGATCCCAGATTTAGACAAAATGTGGAATACATATTCCACCTACTCTTTGAAAGTGAACTAGCAACTGTATGTTACGGAGTTGCACACATATTAAAATCAGGATCCCACTTTCAAAATATGACAGCTACACAATTATTACAAAAAGTGCAACAAAAGGATGAGGTTTTACAATCAAATATTGCAAATCTATTAGCAAATATGCGTGGCACTAAAGAGTACTGGTTTTGACGTCACAGAGATGTACGTTGAATGATCAGAAACCTTGGCCCACCCACTTGGTTTATTACATTAGGGGGGTAATTCATAGAATTCAGCGCACAAGTGGCGCACACGGCTGGCGCACAGTGTGGTTGTGCAAATCCCTGCGGCAGCCGCGTGCGCTAAAATACATTTCCTCGCACAGCGTATTCATGGATTCCAGCCACCAAAACCAGCCGTGGCGCACAGTGGCGCAGCGAACCTGCAGCAGCGCCAGTTACACCCCCAAGAATGCCCCTTGCGCAGGGAAAAGCCATCAAAATCCCCAATCCAGCGCAAAGGGCTGTGCTAACCCTGTACCAGCACGGCAAGCGGCCTACGAGTATCACTGGGGTGCGCGGGAAGTTTCTCACGTGATTTCAGCTGGGTACGTGTTTTACTGGGGTGCGCGGGAAGTTTCACACGTGATTTCAGCAGGGTATGTGTATTTCAGGGGTGCGCGGGAAGTTCCACACGCGATTGGCCCTGTGCGAGCGGGGTACGTGTATTTCAGGGGTGCGCGGGAAGTTCCACACACGATTTCAGCAGGGTACGTGTATTTCAGGGGTGCGCGGGAAGTTCCACATGCGATTGGCCCTGTGCGAGCGGGGTACGTGTATTACTGGGGTGCGCGGGAAGTTTCACAGGCGACTTCAGCAGGGTACGTGTATTTCAGGGGTGCGCAGGAAGTTCCACACGCGATTTCAGCAGGGTATGTGTATTTCAGGGGTGCGCGGGAAGTTTCACACGCAATTTCAGCAGGGTACGTGTATTTCAGGGGTGCGCGGGAAGTTCCACACGCGATTTCAGCAGGGTACATGTATTTCAGGGGTGCGCAGGAAGTTCCACACGCGAATTCAGCAGGGTACGTGTATTTCAGGGATTCTGGGGAGTACTACACGTGAATTGGCCATGTGGGTCCTCCCAGGTGTTCGCTCTACAACCTCCACGGCCCCTGCAGGCAGCCCACACCACGGGGGACTACCCTGCACCCCTGCTCATGTCCACAGGCAGCCCATCCACCATGGGCATGCCCCCTAGCCAAGCCACATGTCACCTTGCACTACTGATCAACAATGCATGTCTCCCAGCACCCCCACCCCCCAGCAGTGCAGGGCACCCTCCACCAGGCCCCCACCCCCCACCAGTCAGGGGCACCCTCCACCAGGCCCCCACTCCTGTCTCCCTGCACCCCCACCCCCCACCAGTCAGGGGCACCCTCCACCAGGCCCCCACACATGTCTCCCAGCACCCCCACCCCCCAGCAGTGCAGGGCACCCTCCACCAGGCCCCCATCCCCCATCAGTCAGGGGCACCCTCCACCAGGCCCCCACTCCTGTCCCCCTGCACCCCCACCCCCAGCATTGCGAGGCACCTGCCAGCAGGTCCCCCCTCATGTCCCTCTGCACCCCCACCCCCCAGCACTGTGGGGCACCTGCCAGCAGGCCCCCACTCATGTCCCACTCATGTCCACCTGCACCCCCACCCCCAACACTGTGGGGCACCTGCCAGCAGGCCCCCACTCATGTCCCACTCATGTCCACCTGCACCCCCACCCCCCAGCACTGTGTGGCACCTGCCAGCAGGCCCCAACTCATGTTCCCCAGCTAACATGTCATCACAATCTAGATCCCTGCTCCCTATGGTCAGCCTCCAAATGCAAAACACCCACCCGAGTATTGCATCCACCCACTTAGAAATGGCAATAACATGATAGAACACCAATTGCAAGTTTGGAAACGAACACTTGTCCCTCACATACACCCAATGGGTGTCAGTGAATCTCAAAACCCATATCATGATATGCATGAAACCAATGAGATGATACTACACATTGAAGTTTGATCAAAAAATATGTATTAAAGGAAACATGAATGGAATCAAAAATAAACAAACAGAAATGGGAATGTACAAAAATAAAAACAAGCATGTCCGTGAAAAAATGCAAAACCAAAAATCATAATCCAAAGGAATGGTGTCCAAAGTCGCAGTCCACAAAAGAAAATCCAATGGGAAATTATAATTGAAAGCCATTGCTCCATGGGTAAATTGTAAAATGAAAAGAAAATCCAACAGTGAACTATGTACAGATGAACAAGCCAGGGTCCATGATCCCAACAAAAGAAATGAAACCTATCTAACAACACTACCTAATACAAAAAAAACTATATACAAAAATGTGGCCCATTGTCCAAAAGATCCAAAAAAAATGCAAAAACAAAGGAAACCTAACACTAACTACATAACTATTTACAAGGGCAGCGGGCTAGTCCAACGGCTCACTGGATGTTGTCATGGGCCAGGGCATCATCGAACTCCTGTTCAATGGCTTGGAGGCGGGCATGTTCCCTGGCCCCGAGGTCTCGCAGGGATAAAGCAGATCCAGCTCCAACTCCCTGCGAAGACCTTCGAGGCACTCAGCCCGCCTCAGCGCCCTCCGCATGGAGTTCTCCGCCCTGACCATTGTGAGCCATTCCTCCTCTGCCCGCTGCCGCTCCGCACCTATCTGCTGGCCCAACCGCTCCCACACGGAAGCCACTCCCATTCCAGGGTTCTCCTGCCCTCCGGCCGATGCCTGCACCCCTGATGTTGATGGCCCCGAGCCATGATGCCTCCCACGTCGAGCCTGCCGCTGGCTCCGACGCAACTGCCTGTGCCAGCACAACGGCATCCAGGCTGATGGAATCCACCGACGCCGTCGTGCACATGCCCTGCCCGATGATGCCGTCACATCCTCCATCTGCTGGGGTCCAGTTGCTGGTGTGTCCACCCATGCTGGACCTCCGACTCCTGACTGTGGCAGGGATGGGATCCCCACCGAGCTGGCTGCATTGGTCGGGGCAGGTCCACAGGGGGCCCTGGTGGCATCTGGGCCGGAAGTCGGCATGGAGAACGACTGGTGCATAGTCTCCACAGAGGAGGAGAGGGTCGCCAGATTGGCTGACACATGTAGGAAACCCCCGACCATGGCCGATCCCAACTGGGCCGCATTGGCACGGTGCTCTCCGTGATGACGTGCATGCTCCTCCCGGGAAGCACGCACCTCATCACGAATTGCACCTGCGCGCAACGCGACACCAATCAGGACCTTCCCCATACGGCCAGGGGTCCCCTCATCCGCAGGTGGAGGGGAGTAGGATGACATGGACATCCCCCCTACCTGCGGATGGGCCTGGGATGGGGCATCCCTGCTGGTGCATGGTGGTGCAGTCACAGTGTCAGGGACAGTGACATGCACAGGCCCCTCCACGGCGACCTGTGCTGCCTCCTGCCCCTTCCCCTGGACTGCAACACTTGCACCAGCAGGGATGCCCCCACCAGACCACATGTGCGCCTCAGTAGCGGCCTCCTCCTCCTCTGTGGAAACCACCAACCTGGATGGCTCCACCCCGTCTTCCGCCGTTGCAAGCCTCTCTGGGGGCTCACCCACCCCTTCTGCTGCAGCCGTGGGGGCATCCCCGCCGCTTTGCTCCACAGCGCCGTCTCCGCCCTCTTCTTCACGTGGCGCTGTGTAGAGGGAGACATAGAACACAAGCATCAGGGTACTGTACAATGGTCCCCTAGACAGGAAGCAATAGCAGATGAGTGGCACTGTCAAAGATCACTTCCATCATGTCCCTCCACAACACATGGGTGAGTGCAGGTAAAACACATGCGGTAACAGGCATGGCGCATGCTATGGACATTAGCATACATGTCCAAGGGATTCTTGAAACTTACAATGTTGTTTTGGAACTCACATGCATCATGGGCCATGCCTATCACATGCACACACTTCACCCTAGTTTCATCCATCTGGCCTCGTACACCACAGACACAGTGGGTACAAGGATGACTAGGCTGCATCAGTGAACCTGAACATTGCGACAGACATGTGTCATGCATCCCTGGCATTCCCAAGTCACAGACACGCAGGTCAGACACACAGACATGGACAGCATAAATGTACATAGCATCAGTACCCATCCCTCACCCCCACACATGTCCAGGAACAGAGACTGGCATGCATTCATGTGGCCATTCCGCATAGGGCAACCCACGTTGCATTTGAACACATGCACCAACCGTGTGGTTCACACATTACTGGTCTCACATGCTTGACGTCCCTGCACACACACATGCATACATGGCCTATGTCACACATACAGGCAAGTATCAGACAACCAGCACACTGCGACATGCCCTGTCTCACAAAGCAATGCTTGGCCACTTACCGCTCAACTCTCAAGGATCTGGGCGTAGAGCGCTGGGCCTATGTGTTCCAGGACCCTCATCTGGATGGTACTCATGCGGCCCCGGCCCCCCTCCACGAGGCGCCGGGCCTTCAAGAGGGTCCTGGACCTGCAGTCATCCCAGCGCTTCTTGACATGTTGGTAGTCGCGGACTGCCACCCCCTCCGCGTTGATGGCAGTCACGATGTCCGTCCAGATCCGAGACCGTCCTTCCTTGTTGGCGCGCTTACTTCCGAAGAGGGCATTATACTGCCCCAGGACTTGCTCCACCAGGACACCAACTTCGGTGGCAGTGAAGCTGGTGCCCCTCTGCCTCTCTGGCCGGGGGTTGCCAGTGGTGCCAGATGTTGCAGTGCCCGACATGGCAACCCCAGAGGCAGGAGTGGGTGGGCAACTGGGTCCTGGGGCTGGGCTGTGGAGCGATGGTATCCCAGTCGGGAGTCTTCTGTTCCAGCAGGGGTGGACACAGCAAATGGACCCCTGCAGATGGCTGATGTGCAGGCACCAAATGGCAGGGCACGGTGGCAGCAGGCAGACAGGCAGGCAGCAGCAGATGGCTTGTGGGAGGCTGCTCGGGGCTGTGGGGGGCAGTAATTCGGCCTTTTGGGCAGGAGCGTGGTCTTCCGTGTGCTTACGTGTGGCCTGCTTGATACGGAGTGATTTGGCACGTGAAAATCTTGCACGTCTGCGTGTAAATTGAGGAAAGGCCCTTAGCACGTAAGCGCGTCAGCACGCATATGCGATTTCATTGGACCAAAGGCTCTTAGTGCGTAAGCGCGTCTGTGACGTTTCGCGCATGGGCGTTTTTCCCTGGCAGGGCTTGTAGATCCCACGTGCCTTTACATTGCTCTGTACGTGCTTTTCGTGGGGTGCGGTGCGTGTGTTTTCCAGCCGTTGGGGTTCACACGCTATTACTTCACAGCGGGTGTTGGCTACGCGTTCTTCTACACGCAAGGCAGACGGTGAGTGGTAGCCCGCTCCCCCAGGCCCGATCGCGTGAAAAACTTCACGCGAACCCCTGTAATACACGTAGCCCGCTCCCCCAGGCCCGATCGCGTGAAAAACTTCACGCGAACCCCTGTAATACACGTAGCCCGCTCCCCCAGGCCCGATCACGTGGAAAACTTCACGCGAACCCCTGTAATACACGTAGCCCGCTCCCCCAGGCCCGATCGCGTGGAAAACTTCACGCGAACTCCTGTAATACACATAGCCCGCTCCCCCAGGTCCGATCGCGTGAAAAACTTCACGCGAACCCCTGTAATAAAAGTAGCCCGCTCCCCCAGGCCCGATCGCGTGAAAAACTTCACGCGAACCCCTGTAATACACGTAGCCCGCTCCCCCAGGCCCGATCACGTGGAAAACTTCACGCGAACCCCTGTAATACACGTAGCCCGCTCCCCCAGGCCCGATCGCGTGGAAAACTTCACGCGAACTCCTGTAATACACATAGCCCGCTCCCCCAGGTCCGATCGCGTGAAAAACTTCACGCGAACCCCTGTAATAAAAGTAGCCCGCTCCCCCAGGCCCGATCGCGTGGAAAACTTCACGCGAACCCCTGTAATACACGTAGCCCGCTCCCCCAGGCCCGATCGCGTGAAAAACTTCACGCGAACCCCTGTAATACACGAAGCCCGCTCCCCCAGGCCCGATCGCGTGAAAAACTTCACGCGAACCCCTGTAATACACGTAGCCCGCTCCCCCAGGCCCGATCGCGTGTGAACCCCAGGCACAATAGCAGTATGGGACATTCATCATTGCTGTATATTGGCGCTTTTGTGATGCGCAGGGGCGCTACCGCCTGCCTTCCTGTGGCGGACGTGTTTAGGCCTGTGCGGGTCGTTGGCCGTGCGCGGCTTTGCCCTATTTGATTCCATGAATACGTGTGGTTCGCGTGCGTGTGGGCGTTCCGTCTGCTTCCCAGCAGTACATCCCAGTTACGCCCTTATTTTCACGCGTTGTTTCCCATTCCACTCGTTACGCCCCGTGTTCCGCCCCTTTTTGGTGTGTGCGCCGAGTTTGTGCGCTTTCACTGTGCGCGTCGTGCACGCCGTTCGGGATGTTTCAGTGACGTGTGCACCATGCACGGGTTTGGCGCACATCCCAAAGAAAACACGCGCAGGGACTTCCATGAATCGCACGTGTGCGCGTGCGCCTGTTTTTTCACGTTTGCACCTGCTTGCGCCTGCTTGCGCATAGATTTTCGGTGCACGTTTGTTCCATGAATCGGCCCCTAAGTTGTGCAGAATATGCATGGGAAGATTTACATGATTTCCTACGCATATCAAATAAAAACTAAACAAACATAGATATACTAACACCAGGAGAACTTTGTTCTTTCGATCCTGTTAATGTTTCAAGATATTTTCACCATCGCTTCATTGCTATGACACATTTTATTTGTAATAAAACTGTTCCTCCCCTTGGAGAAGTGCAACACTTCTTTTGGAGAAAAGAATACCAAGCCAGAGGAGCACCACATATCCACATGCTTTTATGGATTAAAGATGCTCCTAAATTTGGTCAAGACAGTGAAGCCACTGTTTTACAGTTTATTGAAAAATATGTCACTTGTGAAATTCCATCAGAATCCACAAATAGTGATCTTCATGCACAAATTTTACAATTTCAAAGACATAAATGTGGCAAATATTGTCATCGCAAATACAAAAACAAAGGAACTACTACACCCAATGCCGATTTGGTTTCCCTAGACCAGTTACAAATACAGGTCAAGTGAACAACCTCATGTCTTCAGTTAGGCATAGTGTTAAAGGTAAGTCACCTAAAAATACATATTACATAAAAAGAAAAGAAGAAGAAAAATATATCAATGAATATAATGCAATCATTGCCCACTTATGGAATGCAAACATAGATGTGCAGTACATTGCAGACAATTCTACTGCAGTTGCACAATATGTCACAACATACTTAACCAAAGCAGAAAAGACAGGTCATGCACCCAACAGCACAGTTATATGTAGTGTACTTACAAGACACAATGGGTGTGATATGGTGTGATAGTGCATCACTCAGGTGGCTGTGGGGAGGGGCTGCAATCATTTGTATGTAGTGTAGTTAGTATATAAGACCTCTGGAATGACCTGTCATCAGATAAAACAGTGTCTCAGAAATTATACAGCTTGGGCATAAAAATGCCCTCCCATAGAGAATGTGGATCGTATGAAGCAGCTGATCATTTAACTGGTACTGCATTGTATAGTAAATCTGAAAATATAGTATGGCTAAGTCTTGGTCCAGCTAAATCTAGAAAAAGAGTTCTAAAAACATACAAAGATATAGAAGCAATAGCCAAACATGATCCCAACAGTCAAGACATTTTAAAAAACAATTTATTGGACACATACTACCCAAACAGAAGTAATACTTTGGAAACCATGTGTCTATACCACATAGCCCAAAACTACACATACAAAAATAATATGAAACCTGATGAAAAAAAAGGTAAATACAGAGTGACAAACTGTGAAGGCAGTTTAGTTAAACTCACTAAACCAAATTTAATTAATCATATCAAATTGTCATTGAAGACTCTTCAACATAAAGAAATATATTACATGTCCCTTCTACAACTCTACTACAATCAAAACTAAACAACGAACAACGTAGCATTTTTAAAGAAGTAACAAAACAAATTGCACATGGTGTACAACATGAAAATAAAGAATGTTCCTGCCATAATTATAAACCTATACTACTGTACGTCAGTGGTGAAGCTGGTTCTGGAAAAACATTCCTAATCAAAATCATCAGTAAATTCCTTCAACAATTGACAAACAACAAACTGTTAGCTGTTGTCACTGCCCCCACAGGTTTAGCTGCCTACAACATAGGTGGTGTCACTTTACACCGATTACTACTATTGCCAGTAGAACACCAGAACAAATTAGACTATTACAAACTTTCTGCAGAAGCTGCAATGGAACTATGCAGAGTATTAAAACAAATGAAAATGCTACTAATAGATGAAGTGAGCATGGTCTCCAACCTAACGTTTGCTTTGATTCACCTCAGATTACAAGAAGTACTGAAAACAAACTATGAAGAGCTCTTTGCAGGAAAACACATTATTGTTTTCGAAGATCTTCTTCAATTGACACCAGTAAAAGGTGAGCCTATTTTTAAAACATTAGGACACAAACTCTGCCGTAAAACTGTTGGCAGCATTGGAAATGTCAACCTTTGGCAACATTTCCAATACAGAGAATTAACAGAAAACATGCAGCAATCTGCAGATCTCACTTATGCCAACATCTTAAAAAGTATCAGAGTTGGTATACTCTCTAAAGAAGCAGAAACAATATTGAAAACCTGTCAAATTAATGCACTACATGGCGATAATGCATGTGCTACAGATGTTATGGAACAATTAGCCCACAAAAATGTCAATTGTATGGCCTTAATGCCAACTCTTGCAAGCTGTTTCAAATTCAATGAAATAATGTTAAGTAAAGAAATGCAACCAATAATGGAAATTAGCGCCACAGACAAACTAGATGTACATGGTATGACACTACCTATGTGTGACCAAGCCACAACAAGACTAAATAGTTTAGAAAAATCAATCTCAAACAAAGCAGGCTTAGAAAAGATATTAAAATTATCCTTAAATTGCAGAGTAATGCTTAAACGTAACTTTGACATGTACCAAGGACTAGTTAATGGAGCACTGGGTACAGTTGTTGGCTTTCAAACATATCCACGTGACAACAAAATTCAGTTTGTCAATAAACTCTTTGACAAACTTTCAGAAGTTAAAAGGATAGGACGCTCAACAGCTCGATTACTTCTCTTCAAAGACATGTATTTACGCAGAGAACAATTTTCTCGAACTCTTGCATACGCAGTCACGATTCATAAATCACAAGGTCTTACCCTAGACAAAGCATTGATAGATATTGGTAGCACAGTCTTTAAAGAAGGCATGAGCTACATAGCACTATCATGCTTACGTACACTTGACGCTCTATTTCTAATCAACTTTGATGCAAGTAAAATAAACACTCATATTCCTTGCGTTTTAGAATACAATAGACTTCGCTCACTATACACTCCCCATCTAAACACATATTCTGTTCCACAAAAAGTAAAACATTATAAAAGAAAAACAAATCAAACAGAAAAGCAACAGGATGTCACTGCAAATCCTCCAAAGAGAGTAAAAGAAAGTAATACTTCATCAAGTACCACAATCCAAAAAGAATCAATTAGGGAAAGTAAACCAGGTACTTCTTCAAAGAAGGAAGACAAACTCCAAAAAAAGCAGTCAGATACAGAACTACCTGGTCCATTTAAACTCTCAAATATAGTTGGTGTAATTTGCTACGCAAATGTAGCAATGAATATTCTATTTCAATTACCACCAATTGTTGAGAACATGTACTTACACAGTACAGACGCATTGTGTTTGCAAAGGTTAGTTCTTCACAGAAATGCAGCAAATAATCCTGACAACATGTATAGTGTTTATGGAATAAGACAACAATTGGACTGCTGTGCTGGAATGGTGAAATTCACTATAAACTCACAGGAAGATACACAAGAATTTCTAATGAATTTACTACAAGTAATGGAAAACAAAAACATACCTATAAATGAAATCTTCCAGATTCATACATGTGGAAACATACATGCACTCTCTGCAACCATGTGTCACAAGAATAAATCCCCAATGAACGCTTCATATATATATCAATACCTAATTGTGAATCCATTCCATTTCAGCAACTTGTACAAAATGCAAACCATGGTAGATTATGTTTTACCTGCAATTCAGATAATCGCTCCACGTTAGCAATACAACACATAGTAAATACGTAATAGTAATGCTTCTACGTTACAATGCAGATGGTACCAAAAACAACTGCAAGCTGACTGGATTCACACATGGTCAAATATCACTTGATAAGAAAACCTTCACAACAATAGGTATAATCTACCACACAGGAGCCACAACCAATTCAGGGCACTACACTGCATATATAAAAAAGAAATGTGGATGGTTTCAGTGTAATGATAGTACCATTACTCTAAAGCAGAGATTACCAGCAAATCTTACAAACGATTATTTAATGTTCTTAAAACCAAAATTTGATAACTAAACTGTAATTAAACCTCAAGTAAACTTGTAGTAAAAAACTGTTAGAATATTCCAAAAGCTATCTAACTGCCCAAAGATTCTAAAACCATTAATCACATAAATGAATACCACTAAATTAGAGCATAAAATAGACAATTAGAATACGTCAATTGGTATCTAACTGTCCCAAAATTTAACAATATCCAAACAGATAAATCAATACCACTAAAATATATAAAAAAATAGACAGTTAGAATACGCCTACTGGTATCTAACTGCTCCAAAATTTCATAATATCCAAACAAATAAATAATATGTTACTGCTCCAAATAAAATGCAACAACCCAATGTATAAAGCATTAGCCAGAAACAACAAATGAACACTGAAAACAAACAAACAAATAAACTGTAGCATAACAGAAAAAGTTTTTTTTTTAATCCAACATGGATTTTTTTTTCTCCTACAGACCCAATGATTTTAGCAATGAACACAGAAACTGAGTAAATTGCACAGTACTCTGGTTTGTAATCTACTAAATATGAGGGTCCCAAAAAAAATGTTGATTATACAATGTGAAAAGTCATTACAAAATACTAATACTAACATGCTATTTTCTTTTATCACAGAAATTAACAAGAAATACAGGTACTCCAGTTCCTAAACCAAACAATAAGTATATAATACACTCTATGCCCTGGCCACAACCACCGCAGCATATCACACCCATAGAGTTCCAACATTTCAACTATGACCTATGGAAACTTTTAATGTCCGCGGACATTACCAGTGTTCTTAGACCACTTTCAATTTGCCAGCGAACAATACGGACAGCGTCTTCAGAACACCCCCTACGAACATTTCAGGACAACGCGAAAGTTCTTAGAACACTTTCAACTCGACAACGAACAATGCAGACAGCGTCCTCAGGACACCCCCTACAAACATTTGAGGACAACACGTGTGTTCTTAGAACACACCCCCATTTTATTTATGTGTGAACATTTTAGAACAATGCGAGAGTTCTTAGAACACTTTCAACTTCACAACGATCAATACGGACAGCGTCCTCAGAACACCCCCATTTTGTTTATTTGCAAACATTTCAGGACTCCTCTAGTGTTCTTAGAACACTTTCAACTTGCCATCGAACAATACAGACAGCGTCTTCAGGACAACCCCTACGAACATTTCAGGACAACGCGTGAGTTCTTAGAACACACCCCCATTTTGTTTATTAACGAACATTTCAGGACACTGAGACAATTCTTAGAACACTTTCAACTTGCCATCGAACAATACAGACAGCGTCTTCAGGACAACCCCTACGAACATTTCAGGACAACGCGTGAGTTCTTAGAACACACCCCCATTTTGTTTATTAACGAACATTTCAGGACACTGAGACAATTCTTAGAACACTTTCAACTTGCTTTGAACAATACGGACAGCGTCTTCAGGACACCCCCTACGAACATTTCGGGACAACGCGTGTGTTCGTAGAACACACCCCCATTTTGTTTATGTACGAACACTTCAGAACAATGCGAGAGTTCTTAGAACACTTTCAACTTCACAATGAACAATACGGACAGCGTCCTCAGAACACCCCCATTTTGTTTATTTACGAACATTTCAGGACACCGAGACAGTTCTTAGAACACTTTCAACTTGCCATTGAACAATATGGACAGCGTCTTCAGGACACCCCCTACGAACATTTCAGGACACCGCGAGAGTTCTTAGAACACTTCAGGACAACGCGTGTGTTCTTAGAACACACCCCCATTTTGTTTATGTACGAACATTTCAGGACAACGCGAGAGTTCTTAGAACACTTTCAACTTCACAATGAACAATACAGACAGCGTCCTCAGAACACCCCCATTTTGTTTATTTGCGAACATTTCAGGACACCCCGAGTGTTCTTAGAACACTTTCAACTTGCCATCGAACAATATGGACAGCGTCTTCAGGACACCCCCTGCGAACATTTCAGGACACCAAGACAGTTCTTAGAACACTTTCAACTTGCCATCGAACAATACGGACAGCGTCTTCAGGACACCCCCTACGAACATTTCACGACAACACGAGAGTTCTTAGAACACTTTCAACTTGACAACGAACAATACGGACAGCGTCATCAGAACACCCCCATTTTGTTTATTTGCGAATATTTCAGGACACCCCGAGTGTTCTTAGAACACATTAAACTTGCCACAGAACAATACGGACAGCATCCCCAGGACACCCCCATTTTATTTATTTGCGAACATTTCAGGACACCCCGAGTGTTCTTAGAACACATTCAACTTGTCACAGAACAATACGGACAGCATCCCCAGAATACCCCCATTTTGTTTATTTGCGAACATTTCAGAACACTGCGAGTGTTCTTAGAACAGTTCCAGCTTACTTGCGAACAAAACGGACACATATTGAGTCCTCAGAACACCCCCATTCAGTTTATTTAGAACATTTCAGAACACCCGTGATGTCCGCAGACAAATCCAACACAAAAAGAACGTCTACCACAGAAAAAAGCACAACATTTCACCTATCTCATACCCTTCCATCCTCCCCCAACACTCCTACACACCAACACACTCTACTAAATACACATTTAGAACAAACTTTCACCGTGCTGTCCGCGGACGTTGGCGAATCCAAGATGGCTGGCGCTACCGAACATCTGACGCGCTTCACACTTAACACTGTCCAATCAGCGAACATGTTGCATGTCCGCGGACATCATGCAAGCCGATTGGCCAATCAGGACAATGTCCGCGGAGCGAACAGGGAAGTGTGTCCGTGAAGCGAACACAGATATCACTAATTTTTTTTTACCTACTTTTTGGTCATTTTAAAGAAAACTATTGAATGGATTTTCACCAAATTTGCAAAAACACGCTTTCGGGACCAAGCCGCTGCTCCTGGTCCAAATTTGGTGAAAATCCGTTCAGCGGTTTGGGCTGTAGGCGCGAGCAAACATTTCTTCCCATTCAGTCTATGGGAAAAAAAAAGTTTTGGGACCCCCCTTATAACTTATCCCCCCCTGGACAAATCCTCACCAAACTTTTCAAAAATATTCAGAGTGGGACCTATACTTATTCTGCAAAGTTTGGTGAGGATTCGTCCAGGGGGAGCAAAGTTATCAGCTGCCCAAAAAGTGCTCTTCCTATGGAAACAGCAACTTAACCATAACTACATGGCCACTACCAGAAGTCCTTGCAGCAAAATCAACATTAATTGTTAACACCTGCACTTGCTGTGAGCTGCAAGCTAAGACTGGCTCCCTGATGATGTGAAGAGCACAGAAACAAGTAGGAGGATAACACCAGTGGCTGAGTAGGTTTACTGTGCAGAGAACTGGAGTGCGCCCCTCTCCTCTTATTTATCATATATAAATTACACGGACACGGTAGTTATGGTTAAGTTGCTGCTTCCATAGGAAGAGCACTTTTTGGACGGCCTATAACTCCGCTCCCCCGGGACGAATCGTCACCAAACTTTGCAAGTATATGGGCCACTCTGAATTGTTTTGCAAAGTTTGGAGATGTTTGGTCCAGGGGGGCAAAAGTTATAGGGAGGGTCCCAAAATGTATTTTTTTCCCATAGACTGAATGGGGGAAAAACTTTGCGCACGGCTACAGGTCAAACCGCTGGACAGATTTTCACAAAATTTGCAGCAAGTACAGGGGCTTGGTCCAGAAAGCGTGCTTTTGTAAATTTGGTGACCTTCCGTGCAGTACTTTTCATTAAAATGACCATAAAATAGGTCTGAAAAAATTAGTGATATCTATGTCCGCTTCGCGGTCACACTTCCCTTTTTGGTCCACGGACAAGATACCGATTGGCTAAGGTGCTGGCGTCATGACCGCGGACACGCGACGTCTCTGCCGATTGGCAGCTGCGAGACGTGTTCTGCGTATGATTGTTTGGATGCGCCCGACATCTTACATCCGCCGATAGCGGGGCAACAACCAGCGTACACATGCTATATTTATAAAACTCTTTTGCTGTGTCACAGAGCGTTGGGAAAGGTTCAGACAGTAAGACGTGGGTGATCAATGCATTTGTTCTGAGGGTCGGTCTTCATGATGTATTTTCTATGGCCACCTTGCACGCACAGAAAATGAGGGGTGTAATAACGGTAGTATTTCAGTCCATGCAGTGCACAGGAAATTTGTAACTGTTGTAAGGACATGTGTAGTGGTAGCGAACATTGAAATTGACAACATGCAGTAATTACACTACTTTTTCCTATGGGTATTATTATATTCATTAGTACACCGCCATGGGTGTCACATGCTACAGTCCCTGGCCAAAACCACCGCAGCATGTCACACCCATGGATACACCCGTAGTATTGCGTATCGATTGCCAAGTTGTGGAGAGTGTGTGCAGTCTTGGGTGCATGGCCAAAGGCCATGCACCCAATAACAGAGTTATAACCTCTTCATGATGTATTTTCTAAGGCCACCTTGTACGCACAGAAAATGAAGGGTCCAATAAGGGCAGTATTTCAGTCCGTGCAGTGCACAGGAAACTTGTAACTGTTGTAAGGACACGTGTGGTGTTAGGGGACATTGAAATGGACAACATGCAGTAATTGCATTACTTTTTCCTATGGGTATTATTATATTCATTAGTAGGCCACCATGGGTGTCACATGCTACAGTGGTTGTGGCCAGGGCCTAGATTCTTGGATTCATGGCCATCAGCCGAAGGCCGAAGGCCTTACTTCCAAGACTGTAGGCCCTGGTCACAAACCACCGGAGCATGTCACACCCATGGATACACACGTAGTATTGAGTATCGATTGCCAGGTTGTGGGGATTGTGTGCAGTCTTGGGTGCATGGCCAGAGGCCATATACCCAAGAACAAAGTCATAAGTACTGAACGTGCAAGCCACTGCACACCCTTCCCATGTAATATATATGGGCATACAGCTAGGAGTGAAGCCTCTGGCCAGAAGCACTGAAGGATACCACACCTATAGAAAAAACCCCACTACCACACATCACTGAGGTGGTTGTGTGGTGCCCCTGCACTCTTGTGTGCATGATCGAAGGCTGTGCACCCAATAACAAATGTATAACCTCTTCATGATGTATTTTCTATGGCCACCTTGTACGCACAGAAAATGAGGGGTCCAATAAGGGCAGTATTTCAATCCGTGCAGTGCACAGGGAACTTGTAACTGTTGTAAGGACACATATTTTGATAGGGAACATTGAAATTGACACCATGCCGTAATTGCATTACTTTTTCCTATGGTTATTGTATTGATTAGTACGCCGCCGTGGGTGTCACATGCTACGGTGGTTGTGGCCAGGGCCTAGAGTCTTGGATGCATGGCCGTCGGCTGAAGGCCGAAGGTCTTACTTCCAAAACTCTAGGCCCTGGCCACAAACACTGCAGCATGTCACACCCATGGATACACCCATAGTAATGCGTATCGATTGCCTGGTTGTGGGGAGTGTGTGCAGTCTTGGGTGCAAGAACAAATTTATAAGTTCTGGACGTGCAAGCCACTGCACACCCATCCCATGTAATATCTATGGACATACAGCTAGAGATGTAACCTCTTCACTTACAAGCCCACATGCGTTTTATCTAGTGTGGTGGTTATGGCCTAGATGTGTACTTTTGGGTGCATGGTTGCAGGCTGTATGCCATACACCCAAGCATGCACCCAAAAGGAAACTTGTAAGCACTGGAGTTATAAGCCACTTCACAACCATATATTGAAATGTATGGACATAGACCTAAGATTTTAGGCCCTGCCCACAAACAGTGCAGCACTTCAGAGCTACAGAGACACCCCTAGTATTCAACATCAGTCAGGTGGCTGTGGGGAGGGTCTGCAGTCATGACTGCATGGCCGCAGGTCATGCACCCAACAGCACAGTTATATGTAGTGTACTTACAAGACACAATGGGTGTGATATGGTGTGGTAGTGCATCACTCAGGTGGCTGTGGGGAGGGGCTGCAATCATTTGTATGTAGTGTAGTTATATGCTGCAATGGATGTCATATGGTGTGGTAGTAGTGGCCAGGATGCAGAGTATTTGAACAAAGTAATAAGCACTGCAGTTGTAAGCATCTATGCATTTTATATACTGTATACCCATACATTGATAATTCTATGGCCTCAAACTCACATCTATAGCCTGTGCCTACAAACTACTGCACCATATCACAGCTATTGGTACACTTGTACTATGCAACATCATTAAGAAGGTTGTGGGGAGGGCGTAGCATTTTGGGAGCATGCCCAAAGGCATGTATGTTTCCACATGTACGGAATCTGGAAGATTTCATTTACAGGTATGCTTTTATTTTCCAATACTAATTGTAAGTACATTAGAAATTCTTGTGGATCTTCTTGTGAGTTCATAGTGAATCTCACCATTCCAGTACAGTCGTCCAATTCTTGCCTTATTCCATGAACACTGTATGTGTTGTCAGGATTGCTTGCTGCATTTCTATGAAACACTAACATTTTCAAACACAATTGGTCTGTACTGTGCAAGTAAATATTGTTAACAATAGGTGGCAATTGAAATAGAATATTCATTGCTACATTTGCATAGCAACTTACCCCACTTTCATTTGCAAATTTGAATGGACCAGCTAGTTCTGTATCTGAGTGCATTTTTCGGAATTTCTGTTCCTTCTTTGATGACGTCCCTGGTTGACATTCTCTAATAGGTTCTTCTTTGTTTGTGGTAATTGCTGAAACTTTAGCTTCTTTTCTTTTCTTTGAGGAATTTGCTGTTGGATTCTGTTGCATTTCTGTTTCATTTAGTTTTCTTTTACCACATTTTACTTTATCTGGAACATGATATTCTTTCAGATGAGGGGTGTACAGTGAACACAGTCTATTGTATTCTAGAATGCAAGGAATATCAGCTTTGACTTTACTTGCATCAAAGTTTATTAGCAATAGACTTTCAAGTGTACGTAAGCGTGATAATGTTACGTAGCTCATGCCTTCCTTAAAGACTGTGTTTCCTATATGTATCAATGCTTTGTCTAGGGTAAGACCTTGGGATTTATGAATGGTAACTGCATATTGAAGAGTTAGAGAACATTGCTCTCTACGTACATACATGTCTTTGAAGAGAAGGAATCGAACAATTGAGCGCCCTGTCCTTTTCACTTCTGAAACTTTATCAAAGCGAATATTGACAAACTGAATGTTGCTGTCACGTGGGTATGATTGAAAGCCAACAACTGTACCCAGTGCTCCATTAACTAGCCCTTGCTCGACGTCAAGGTTATGTTTAAGCATTACTCTACAATTTATTTAAGGATAATTTTAATATTTTTTCCAACCTACCTGTGTTGGAGATTGAATTTTCTAAACTATTTAGTCTTGTTGTGGCTTGCTCACACATGGGTACTGTCATATCATGTACGTCTAGTTTGTCTGTGGCGCTAATCTCCATTATTGGTTGCATTTCTTTATAACATTGTTTCATTGAATTTGAAACAGCTTGCAAGAGTTGGCATTGAGGCCATACAATTGACATTTTTGTGCGCTATTTGTTCCATAACATCAGTTGCACATGCATTATCGCCATAATGTGCATGAATGTGGCGGTTTTTCAATACAACTTGTGCTTCTTGCGATAGTACACCAACTCTAATACTTTTTAACATGTTGGCATAAGTGAGATCTGCAGATTGCCACATGTTCTCAGTTATGTCTCTGTATTGAAAATGCTGCCAAAGGTTGACATTACCTATGCTACCAACAGTTTTCCGGCAGAGTTTGTGGCATAAGGGTTTAAAAATAGGTTCACCTTTCACTGGTATCAATTGTAGAAGATCTCCGAAAACGATAATGTGTTTCCCTGCAAAGAGTTCTTCGTCGTTACTTTTAAGTACTTCTCGTAATCTGAGGTGAATCAAAGCCAACATTAGGTTGGAGACCATGCTCACTTCATCTATTAGTAGCATTTTCATTTGTTTTAATACTCTGCGTAGTTCCATTGCAGCTTCTGTAGAAAGTTTGTAATAGTCTAATTTGTTCTGGTGTTCTACTAGCAATAGTAGTAATCGGTGTAAAGTGACACCACCTATGTTGTAGGCAGCTAAACCTGTGGGGGCCGTTACAACAGCTGACAGTTTGTTGTTTGTCAATTATTGAAGGAACATGCTGATGATTTTGATTAAGAGCTTCACCACTCACGTACAGCAGTATAGGTTTGTAATTTTGGCAGGTACATTCTTTATTTTGGTGTTGTACATCATGTACAATTTGTTTTGTTGCGTCTTTAGAAATGATGCGCTGATCTTTGTTAAGTTTTGCTTGTTGTACAGTTATGGCTTCTGTATCTTCTTGATACTGATACATGGTGTTTTCTACTTCTGCCATAGATACTTCAGCCTCATTTGCTATTAGTGATTGTCCTAGTGGTTCTTGACTTCCTGTTACAGAAGGTTGACTACTGTCGGAATAGTCCTTATCTAGTTGGGCCTGAAGTTCTTCGTCCTGTTGCTGCTAATTGTATAACATTGTTTTGTACTGCGTAAAGTTCACATCGATGATAGCACTTTCATTTGCTTTGAAAGCATCTTCATAGCAGTCATAGTTATCTAGTATGTCTTCCTCTTTTCTCCATGGTTTGAAAAGTTGTAACAGAGACATGTAATTTAGTTCTTTCTGTTGAGGAGTTTTTAATGACAATTTTACATGATTAATTAAGCTTTGTTTGGTAAGTTTCACTAAGCTCCCTTCACAATCGGTCACTCTATATCTACGTTTGCTTTCATTGGGTTTTACATTATTTTTGTATGCAAGGTTTTCAGCTATAAGGTATAGGCACATGTTTTCCAAAGTGCTACCCCTGTTCAGATAGTATGTGTCCAGTAAATTGTTTTTTAGAATGTCTTGGCTGTTGGGATCATTTCTGGCAATTGTTTCTATGTCCTCATATGATTTCAGCACTCTTTGTCTAGATTTTGCAGGACCAAGACTTTGCCATACAAAGCAGTACCGGTTAAATGATCTGCTGCTTCATAGGTGCAACATTCTCTATGAGAGAGTATTTTTATGCCTAGGCTGTACAATTTCTGTGATAATGTTTTGTCTGATGCTAGGTCATCCCAGAGGTCTTCAAGCTCTGTCTTTTCTGCTTTAGTTTAGTATGCTGTAACATATTGTGCAACAGAAGTTGAATTGTCTGCAATTTACTGCATATCTATGTTTGCATTCCATAAGAGGGCAATGATTGCATTGTAATCATTGATATATTTAGATTCTTCCCTTCTTTTTATGTAATACGTGTTCTTAGGTGATTTACCTTTAACACTATGTCGAACTGAAGACATGAAGTTGTTTGCTGTTTCTCTAACTGGTCTAGGGAAACCAATTTGGTGTAGTATTTCCTTTGTTTTTGTATTTGCGGCGACAGTATTTGCCACATTTGTGTCTTTGAAATTTTCAAATCTGCCCATGCAGCTCACTATGTGTGGGTTTTGAAGGGATTTCACCAGTGACATACTTTTGCATAAACTGCAAACCAGTGCTATCACTGTCGTGACCATATTTCGGTGCACCTTTGATCCATAACAGCATGGGAATATGTGGTGCTCCTCTCGCTTGATATTCTTTTCTCCAAAAGAAGTGTTGCACTTCTCCAAGCGGAGGAACAGTTTTATTGCAAATAAAGTGTAGCATGGCAATGAAACGATGATTGAAATATCTTTACACATTAACTGGATCTAGAGAGCAAAGTTCTCCTGGTGTTAATATATATATGTTGTTTTTGTTGCTGTTTGCTATGCGTAGGAACTCTTCCCATGTATATTCTTCACAACTTAGCGTAACAAAGCAAGTCGGTGGTCCAAGGTTTCTGATCATACAACGCACATCTCCGTGCCATCGGAACCAGTATTCCTTTGTACCACGCATGTTTGCAAACAAATTTGTTATACTTGATTGTAAAACCTCATCTTTTTCCTGTACATCTTTGTATTAACTGCATAACTGACATATTTTGAAAGTAGGTTCCAGATTTCAAAATGTGTGCAACTCCATAACATAGCATTGCTAATTCTCTTTCATAGAGTAGGTGGAATATGTATTCCACATTTTGTCTAAATTTGGGATCTTGCGAATACATTTGTAATGAGCGGTATTCTGATGCCCCAATCTTAGTGGGTCTATCATCATATCTTCCACCTTTGCCAGGTGGAAATAGCAGTGGTAAAGCACATGCTTCTATACTTTTTTCCCATATACTCATTGGTGACCCTTTGGTTTGTCACATTTGGTAAGTTTCTAGTGCATCATCTATGGTTTCATTGGAATGCAATGGATGAATTGTGTAATGATCCAAAAGAGTGGATACTGTCGCAGGATCCAGAAGTTCAAATTGTCCAATTTCTGATGGCTCTTGAATTATTTCAGTTGTTTCCCTTAAGCTTTCATCAATGTGTATTTCCTTGTAGTACTCGTTATTGTCTTTTAGATATTGCAATGCTTGTCTAACTTTATGTAAGTCCACAAGTTGTTGCCAAATTTTGTTGTCCTTTGTTGGTACACCATTTACCAAGACTATTAAAAAATGCTCTATTGAACATTACACTCCTAGAGTGTGTACATTTTCCGTTAGATCTAATGGCAAATAAACTACTTTGCCACAAATGCCTTTCACCAATTCAAAGGAAGGTAATTTTGCTGTTTTTGGATGAAGCCGTATAATTGCTTGAAATGGGTGAACTGTTTGAATTATTATGCTCTCATACAAATTGAGTTGTTGTAGAATTTTTGGTATTGGGAACAATTCCAAATTATTTGTAACAGCCCGTGAAGGAGTGTGGTTGTTGTCTAATTTTGTAGTACAGTAACTGCAACATATTAGGCATTCTGTTAGTTCATGTTTGTTTTCTGCTAAAAGGTAGAGAGCTAATTCAAACCATTTAGAATCTTCATTGTCTTCTATTTTGTATGCTATGTCTACATTTGTTGTGTTCCTTTTGTAAAACGTTCTGCGGCAACACACACACACATGGTTTGGTACTTCAGCCGATGACCTTTTAAATGTTACTATTTCTTTTCTGTATGTGTGTAATAGAAGGTTGCTATGTGCAGAATTGTTGCTACTATGTTCTAAAACTATTGCATTTTGTAAATGGCTTTCACTTCCAAAATACTTTCTCTGAATACAGTCAATTTCTTCTTGCAAGTATTTGGATGTAGCATGAGGAAGAGTGTTATTTAAATTGCCTAATTCTGAAGCTGGACTTTTTGCATAGTATATTTTATACACTAGATTTCTTATATTTGAATGATGTGTTGATATCCTTTTGATATCGTGGAAGGTGCTTTTGCAAATAGGCCTAGAAATGCAGGCTAATGAATGTCCTTGTAGTCCTGTCTGTGTATTTGCGTACTGGACAAACATCTATATTTTGCAGCACTTTCATTTTACTTTTGTCTTTACCTTTTACATACTGATTAAGGAACAGACGTAAAGATTTGAAAGCTTTGTTTGGAATGGCACACATTGATGTGCACAGCCATTTCTATACTTGACGGTGCGGTTCTGCTGAATCGAGAGGTAATTCTGAGTTTTCAGGGGATACTTTTGTAAGCAGTATTTCTTGTTCCATGATGGTAGTATTGATTTTCTCATACCATTGTCCACTGCTATGGATGGCAATTGTGTCTGCTTGATTTTGTTTGTATGCTTCTTCATTAAAATATGGTTCTGTGGCTGTTGTGTGACTCCATTCACCACCACAAACATTTAAGAGATTATTTTTGTTCACATTCCGTTTATTGCTGAGTTTCTTTTGTAGTTTAGTACTTAGTTTTGTTAGTGCTTTCATCCTATTTAACACTAATATAAACAACTTCCTTTTGAGAAGGATTGCACTGTCCACGAGAGCTTGTAGGATTAACTTTCTACGGTAGGTTTTAAGGGGTGAGGATGATTTTGGTCCTCTTCTTAGTAGATTCTGAAGGACTCTGTGACGAAACATTTTTGATAAAATACTTTTTTTACTATGGGTTCTTGTTACACTATCAGGATTATTAGGAGCATTTTTAGCTGTACTGGTAGCTGATTTTTTGCCAACATTTTTGTGTTTTGTGACACATTTTGATGGAGAAGGTAAAGTTCAGGTAGTTGTAGCTTCCTTTGTTTTGCTAACCGACTGCTTTAGCTGGTTTGTTCCAACATTCTCTACAAACTCTACAGCAGATGGATGCTTAGATTGGGCACTTTTATTTGTATGTGCTCTACTTCTGCGTTCCTTTCTATGGAGTTGCTTTTTGGTAGGCATTCTTTGGTGTCTGTTGAAAAAAAGAAGGCATACTTTGGTCTGTTGAACACTGTATGTGTGCTGTGTGCATGCGTGCATGAGTCTGATGGGGAAGCTCTTTGTCATGGTGTGTGAATGTGCATTGGACTCTTGCAATGATTTGGTAAGGCTATTGTACTGTTTGTATACTACTACAATGTTCTTCAGATGAGAGTACAAAGTGGGCTATTGGTGACGAGAAGCATTATTAATAAACAAAATGCCATAAACTTGCAACAGCAACTTCTTTTCTAAATCTAACCGTATAAGGATTACGTATGTTATTTGAGTTCCAAACACACAGGAATTTGTGAGCCATTCTGCCTATTATTCTTTGTTCAATAAATGGATATTTGTAGGTAGAATGGTTCAGAAATCAATGTTTGCTTTGGTGCCCAAATTAAACAAATAACCCACGCAGCCTCTTTGAGGAGTAGTTACAATATACAGGTAGTACTGTACTTACTTTTTTTGGAGCAAAATGACCAGGTTTCTTTGGATATGTCGTCTGCAGTGTAGATGCTGTTGATTCTCAGGAGTGTAGTCTTCACTGCGATTCAAAAAAACAAAATTAATTACTTTGCGTGTGCACAGTAGTGATGATACTGCACACATTCATTGTGTATCTTTCGTCAGAGCATTCTCCTTTCATATTTCAACCCAGTGCATGTGTGCATTTCACTTCACTCTGTGCAGCCTTTGCATGGTATTTGCAATATGTTACTTGCAAGTCCTTCAAAATTGCTAACTATTTTAAGGTTATGAAAATGCCATGTTTTTTACAAGGTGTACTATCTATAGGAGAGAGGTTTGTAAGCGATAGGGCATAGTAGTAGATGGGAAAACATTTTCTACTTGCGAATTAAAAGCACAATGCCCAAAAATTGGGAGACCCTCAGAGGGAGATGTCACCACAGCAATCGGGAGCGCTTACTTTTCTTATACGATTACATTGCAAGTAGCATTACTGTAGGCCGTACACAGTACACAACTCCGACATTTTCTAATACAAAATTGAGTTTCGCCCTAAACAGGCATGCTTGCAACGTATGTATAAGTTATGCGGAAGACAGTAAGAAGTCGTGTGATTTGTCAATGATAAATTGGACATCTTGCACTTAAAAGGGGGAGTGTTGGTATCTATTGTCTATGCACATTTAGCAGCATTAATTTGTTTAAATTAAATCATAAGGGTTGCACATGTTCTCTGATTAAAATATACATACCTGTACTCTATACTCATGCATGTGCACATGCATGGAGGTGTACGTAGAAATTTGCAACACTTGCACAGTAGCTTGTGAAGTAGGTGCTTTGCAATGATATGCGATTTCCATTCAGAATTATCGACAGTAATTTTGAAGTGCGCAATGTTGATGACAGAGTTAGATGGAAAGGGTGGAAGGACTGGGTAAGTTTTACGTGCCGCACGTAGGCAATACTTGTCCGCAGGTAGGGCGTGTCATATACAGGTTTCTACAGCAAATCCTGCATGGAAAGGGGACTGTAGGCATCAGCCAATCAGATGTTCACATTACCCTTTTGTGTTGAAAGACGGTGCTTACACTGAAGATGGTAGAGGTGGAGAGGGTCAGGGTTTTGGTGTTTGGAGACATTCTTGTCCATGGTTTACAACACTATGCCGAGAGTAAGCATGTGTCACACCATTTCGATGTGAGAGGAGTGGAGGTGGTATGGAACGCTGAGACTGATGCCAATGTTGCAGCAATTCTGCAAGTTTGCAGAGACATACGTACGATGACCTCTCCTCATGTGGTAATTTTGCACTACAATGCTTGCCATTTGGGCTACGTCAGTTCACGTACTTTGTTGGCAGATTTGGAAAAGTTGCTTCAAGCACTCATGAACATCTTTCCAACTGCGAAAGTCATTTTTTCTGGTTTACTCCCTAGAGTAAAATGGGACAATTCTTTTTTCTGTCCAGATCAAAGTATTGGGAGACGTAGCATTAATCGCGGCATGCGTGCTTTTATGTTACGAGCTGGTATGTTTTTCTGCAGCCACGAAAACATTGTTCCAAGTAATGCAGATTATTTTGAAGCAGATGGTGTTGCGCTATCTTCTTTGGGAAATGCGATGTTCTTTTGAAACGTAAGGCTTGCTTTAGAGAAGGTTATGTTATGGTTGTAGGAGTAAAGTAAGGACAAAAAATAACAAAATAACAGATTTCTGTAAGGTATCCGCCCAAAAAAAAAAAGTCTCTTTTCAGAGCCCGCCTTAAAGGGGAAAAAAGGGGAATAATACTTTAATATACCATCCTCACGCTCTGATCCTATCCTATACTGATCCTATACATGTGCGCGGACATGGCGGTAGTTTGCAGCCAGCGCATATCACCAACGGGGATTCTGTGGAGACACATGTAAATGAGAATGAGCGGAGCTAGGGATTGGTCAATAAAGTTCAGTAGGTGTGTTCTGAACGGCGAGATTTAGTAAGACCGTCTTCTCCCTGACAGGAGACCAGAAAGCCATGGCTTTGCGTGCTCGAAAACAAATTATCTGGATTTTGGGAGACTCATGGATACTTTGGTTGAAGGTGCATGCAGAAAGCTGCAGTTTATCTGCAGATCTCAGATTTCCTCATGTGGAAGTGCACTGGCATGGTGTGCGTGGCATGAGGTGGCTGGACTTGGTACCTCTCTGTGTTACTTTACTGACTTAGCATCCTCCAGATATACTAATCATTCATTGTGGAGGAAACAGTTTAGGCCATGTCTCTTGAATTTCTTTGCAATTTTCAATGAAGGAAGGACTTGCGAAGCTCATGGACATGTTTCCAAATTGTCAAATACTTTTTTTCCGTATTGCACAAACACAAATATGGTTGCGTTCTTCTGCTTTTGGTCCACAAATGCAGAAAGCGAGAAGCAATGTGAATAATGAGGCTGTTTGTGCCTTTTTAAGAGGTGCCTTTTTAAGAGAAGTACTTTCCACATTTAAGAGGTGTTGGCATGTCCTCATTCCACAATGAAAACATTTTGTTTTGCAGCTCTTTCATTTTCCGCACAGATGGAGTCCATCTCACATATGCTGGCAATTAGATTTTTCTTCGCAATGTACAAAATACATTGCGACCTCTTTTGGATTCACAATAACCTATGTGACAATCCGTTTTCTCCAATCCACAGTTTTTGACCCACACAACACATCACCTAAAGGCTCTTTTCAGAGCCACCACTTACTCCTAGCGTACACTTCATTGTGTTTGCTCCGCTTGCACCCTCCTTCTTTTTTTCCTACGACTGTCCGCAAACCTTTCCACAACTCTGCGGGGGTCTACAGCGAACACTTCATACTTCTATTGTTAAACTGAGAAAGGTGGCTCTGAAAAGAGCCTTTTCTATAATTTTTGTTGTTTTCACGTTTATTGCTTCTCAGCACACAACACATTAGGAGAGAATGGGACAGGAGGGTAAGGAAGGGACACCAGCCATGGGGATAATAAAGGGCAAGTGGACAGAGAAAGATATAGGCTGAGCTTTACTTAGGTAAGGAGCAGATCTTCTGGTGCTCCGTGACCGTAGCCTCAAAAGCACTTCGAAAACTCTCCCACCTGCAGAGTACTGCATCACAATACATAGACACTATTGTCACCTTTGAAAGGTAAGGGTCAAAAGCAGGAGTGTCTCTTGTGGTGAGAGGATCGGACACGGAGGATGCTGTGGAGGAACTCAATCGACTATGCTCTTCACATGGCACTACCTTGCGAATGTCCGCAGTGTGAAACCAAGTGAGGTGTCGCTTCATGGTTGTCGTAACAAAGCTGTACGCACCAAGTCTCCCGCGACTCAGCACCACCTGGCACTGGTTGCACCTCACCAGGATCGCACGTGCTTTTGGTACGTTCCCATAAACGGAAAACAACCGCCACACCCACGACTCCCGGCGAGTGCTCATAGTGCAGAGTTCCTCCACCTCATTCTCTTCCTTCTCTTCTTCCTCGCTCTCTACATCCTCACCCGTATATCTATCTGTAGGCCCTTGGGGAAGTGGGGGAGGTGGTGGTGGTGGCGGGTTTGGGGGTGGTGCAGAGGTTAATGAACCAACAGCAGCCATGGAAGCCATACAGATTACTTTCCTTTTGGTCACTACAGCAGTAAAGGCAGTACACCTCAATCTGCTATAGCTAGAAGGACAATGAAGATGCGCTCAAGGGTGTCGCCTTTTATAGGGGTGGAGAGGTGTGCCTCGTGACCGTCTTCATCACTGAAAAGCGGTACGAAAATTTTACACAAGTCCTCAGGTAAGCTATTGTCTGGGATATGTGAAATGATATTTTTACACTCTACAATAATTTGCCTTCTGTCAAGTTTTTTTGTACTGTTGCAGAAGAACACAAACTGCGCAAATTAGTCCACATGCTCAGCGTGGGTGCGGTCACATGATGATGTCCTGAACACATCCGCGACAGAAATGGGAGTCCGCTGGATAGCAAATGCAGAGTAACAAACTTGCGCATGTGCGCAAGTGTCCTACGGACAGTGTTCGGGTTCTCAAACTAATTCAAAGTGCGACACAAGTGAGACGGACAGTTAGGGACAGGCGCCATGTTGGCTATACTTATGGTTGTACTGGGCATGTGCATACATGATATGCTCACTGTACGGACAGGTCCAGCGTCCTTAGGACAACTCCATTTTGTTTGACTAGGAACTTGCCGGACACTGCGCCTGTTCTACGGACGGCACCATTTTGGCTGCGGACGATACGGACAGGTATACTATCCTTAACACACTCCCATTTTGCTCATTTACAGCCATCCCGGACACCTGGTGTGTTCTAGGAACATGTTTCATCTCGTTTGTAAGCGGTACAGCGAGGTATAATGTCCTTAGGATGTGAAGTGGGAGAATGGAACAACAGGCTCCCGCCATTCCCCTCTCGCGCTTGGCCTAAAGGATCACAGCCTAGGCACCCGCCACGAGAAGAGTTTGCCCATCTACCAGACGACCAAATACCCTGGTACAAGAACATACGGATGTGCCCACCCACCTGCCCGGCAGCCCGCCCTGCCCATGCCGACACCTGCGACATGGATCAACTCGACTAAACCGACACATCGTTAGAGATGCCATGACGACCTAGTCAACAATCAGTGCACCTGTACACACATGCACACTGGACACTCCCACACCAATCCACACGAAGAACATACTCAGTGCTATAACATAGGTGACGAACACACTCACGGACGTGCATCTTTATTATTTTTTACATAGGCCTTTTCAAAACGCAGAAACGCAAGACGCACAATGAACTCATCTAAAGAGCTTGCTTACGCTTCTCCTAAAACCAGGTGCCATAATGGGAAATATAACGAAGACACGATACTGGGGATAAGGCAATATGATACCATAACCTAAAGCGCCTGCACACCAAACGGTTCCACCTATACAACAGGCCCAAGTAGGCCGCAAGCAAGAGCTTCCATGGACGTTAAAAGAACAAGAGTCAGGTTGCTGATCCTGCAGAATGAGCCCGGCGAAAGCAGACAGCCAAGGTCACAATGTTGCAAACCCACATTCCGAAAGCAGACGATCAAGGGCACGATGTTGCAACCTCGCACGCCGCAAACCAACGTCAAAATCACACCTGAAAATTAAACCAGACGCACAGTGGAAAAAACAATATTAATTGTGCAGAATTCTGTCTCAAACACGGTCCCACCTCACGTGACCAAGCCGAACCTGACAGGATGCCAAGGCAAGGGGGAAGGAGGCGCCTGAAGCCCCTGTTACAAGACACAGGCTGATACAATTCAATGGACCTCTGTGACAGTGGGAGTAGTCGGCCTTCCAGCATATGAATAAATCCTCACATTGTCTGCACATAACCTTAGTGAAACATTGTTGCAAATGACAGGTGCACCGCGAGCTGGGAACGGCAATGGTCCCAGGCTGGGAGGCTCACGAGCGGACCAATCAGAACATGGGGCTCTTATCACTGACGCTATTAACATTGACCAATCCTCAGGGGTCTTCATGTAACAATTTTCATGTATCAAATTGAAGGGACAACCCAAGTATATCACCTGACTAACCCTTGACCACTAACACTGTTCTCTATACGTATGCTATACTAACCCTACCACTCGAGCAACCAATTAAGAGTGGCGATAGGTTTTTTGCTAACTTTCCAAGGTGACGCAAGTAGCGCGTCATACTAAGGTAAAAAGGGCCTGCGAGCCCCACGATTGTGTGTGTGTCAGGACGGACGCGTACGCTCCTTGACCCATCCCTGCCGTTTGTATAATAAACAGCAGAACCACCTTGCTTCTTGCGTGTGTCTCGTACTCTGTGGTTTTTGGGATATACGGGAGGAGTTGGGGCCTCCCTGCCCGGAGGTCCGCGGACGGCTCAGCCGACCCCGGCAGAATTTCCCCCCCGACAAGTTGGAGGCACTGCTGAGATCTGTTTAAGATCTGCTTTTATTTTTATTTTTCCGAGTACTCTCGTTGCGAGGAGGCCCGGCGGCGCGGCCCCCTCTGCCGCTGCCCCCTTCTGAGGACTACAGGACCATCGCGGAACTGCGAGAAGACCGGACAGCGCAATCCGGATATTGGCCTTCGGGAGCCGGTTGAGAAGTATCCCGCCCGCGGTTGGCGAGTGTCCAGATGTGGTCCAGACGAGGGGAGGTGGCGTGCCGCTTGGAGGGGTGCACGCAGTCGAGCGGCCCCGCATCAAGAGAACTTGGTGAGTATGCCACGCCCAACAAGCAACGTGAAATTGTGAGGGAGGGGGGAGGAATTAAATAAGGGAGGTGGGAGGTGTTGAACAGGTGTGCGGCGAAGGTTTGACAGTTTAGTGTTGGCAATGAAATGAATGGTAGCCGAACGAGTGCAAGAGGAGTCGGCTACGTTACGCGAGAGAGGGGGGCGGAGCACGAAAACATCACGTGCAACCGCTCATAGACACTGATTGGCCTAAGTCGCGACTACTTGTAAGGGTGTGTGTGTGTGGTTTCCTACGATTTGGTACTTATCGATCAATGAGTAGATGAGGATCCCTATTGTTCGAGCAAGAAACTCGATAGGTAGATGACGTTTCCCTGTAGGCGGTAGCTAGTTGGTTGCCTAATACAGAAGGTTAATTGGCTGGTTAAGCCCTCCTGTCGAGGGGCGTATCACACGCGAGGGGACGCAGTGTGCGCAGTCCGATTATATATATGTATTGTTGATTACCTTGTTCCAGGCGTGACAGGAAGACAGCTGTGGGGTTAACGGGGATAGATTGCAAGTGTATTAAGAACTTACCAGTACTTTGAATAGATCGGTGACGTCAGCAGTAGGGCTCTCATAGGATACCTCGAGCACAAGTATCTTTCGTTTTTGAGCGCGGTGGGAAAGAGAGTTGTGGTAAGGGAGTGGAAACGGAGATAAACGGTAATGAGTTGATCGAGGGAAGGCGAAACGGGGGACGTGGCTGCGCACGGAGAACGCCGGCCACGGCCAGTGCCGAAGAGGGAGGAGGAGCAACTGAAAATAGGACGACTGTATAAGAATGTCACAAGGGGTACGCAGCCGCAGGGGGCTACGTGCGCTTCGGCCGCAGGGGGCCGTAAGGGTGTTCTGTAAAGGAAGAAAAGAAAGAAGAGAATATACAAATGTAAATACTATATTTTAATAATTTTTCTTAGTGGACTATCGTAAGTCCCCAAATTCACGGGGCCAGGTAAAGGTATAAGGCTGCGTACTGTAAGAGTTAGCAAGATAATAACTACCACATAGGGGGAGGATAACAAGTGGAGCGCTGCTATGTCAGACGGGGCAGAATCAGGAGGGTGGGGGAACACCCTCACTACCCCACTACAACACATATGTAAAACCCTATCACCCCATAGGGAGAAACTGATCAAGTATAGCATAGAATAGACACAGGGGACGGACAACAAAATGACAATACCATGGCCACCTAATGGTAGCTTCGATCCATATACCCAACAGGCACTATTAAATCATTTACATAGCACATACAAGGGGAAGAAGTTGACACACCACGTGGAGGCGTTTAACTTATGGAGAATGTTCCAGGGGTCCCGACCAGGACAAAATGGAATGTTCACTGTGGGGGAAACACCGGAAGAGAAAGAGATTAAGAAGGAAGGAGAGAATGGGGAAAAGGAGAGTGAAGGCCCAAAGAACACGGGGAACGGACGAGAGGAAGGAGAAAAGAGTAACAACTTAAAAGAAAATGAAATAAAAAAAGAACAGAGCGACGACATAGCCCTAGCAAAGGTAGTGAACACAGAGGAAGGGGGACTGTACCCTTTAAGAGAACTAGGAGAAATAGAAAGAGGACAGTTAAGGGCGGCTGAGGGGTACTCGAACCCAGCATACAGCCCGCCACCATATGCAGCCCATAGGAAGATGACAGAAGGGAAGGGGAGGACTGGAGAAGAGCAAACTGCGGAAATATGACAGGATGAGTGGGTAGCTGCACAGATACTATTGAAATTACGAGGCTCATTAACAGGAGAAGAGAAGGAGGTAGTAAGGAAAACGGACGAGGATAATACCAGGGAGCGTGAAATGATCGGGGAAGAGCCGTTAAGAGAAAGGGAAGGGACCTTGGAGGAACGACTAGCGGAGTTAAGGGATGAGCAGAATGAACTGATCAAACGGCTCGAGAGGGAGGAAAGAGAGAGAGCAAGGGAAAGGAAAGAAGGTAAGAACGAGGTGGAGAGAATAAAGGAACGAACTGAGGAGCAAAGGACAGAAGCCGAAAGGGTAAAAGCAGCGGCAGAAAGAGTATCAAGAGCAGTACTAAGAGAGAGGAAAAGGGAAGAAGAAGAGAAGGAAAAGGAAATGACAATGTGGAAGAAGAGGTTACTATCAGAAACGACTAGGAAATATGAAGAAGGGAGAACGATAGAGAGTATATTAGAACGGGAGAGGGTGAGATGGGAAAGGAAGAAGGAGGATGAAAGGATATTGGAAAAGATGAGTAGTGAAGTAATGGAGGAGTTAAAAAGGAAAAGGAAGGAAATTGGTAGAGAGATGGAGGAGAGAAATGAAGGGGAAAGAGAACATAGGAGAGGGGAGAGTGAAGGAAGGAGGTATGTATATAGAGACACAGAAGTAGCAACGACATCAACGCAAAGGGGAACGGTTAGCAAAGAAGAAAAGGGAGAACCGGGTCAAATAGAGTTAAAAACAGTAACGATCAAGGGGCAAAAGACAGAGTGGGGACTGCCATTTATACATGACTTTTGTAGTGAGGAGGACGAAGGAATGGAGAAGGATGGAAGAAATAGTGAAAGGGAAAGTTTAGATAAACTATACGCCACCCGGACCAATGCAGACTCACCATGGATATGTAGGAGAAAGGATGAACTGGAGAGAAGTGAGGAGGAAGAGCAAGGAATGAAGGAAAGGCAGATACATGAAGCCACACCGTCACCATCCTACCCCACATGGTCAACCACCTCACGCTCACTACGTACACCCAAGCTAGCGCCATTCACAACTGAAGTGACACCCTATGTAGGTAGGCTTAGGGACCTCCCTAGACGTAGGCAGGAAGGACGAATACACACGCTCACATTAAATACAGGAAATGATGGAAGAAGGGGAAAAGATGGAGAAGAAAGAGTTACGAGCGGGGGAACTACGGGCGAAATTGACAATATAAGAGAGACGGAAGAAGAAGAGGGGTGTGGGGACTCAATTTTATGGAACCCAAGGGATATAACGAGACACAACTTAATGCCACTTCTGGAGAGGGGAGGGGTTAGACCACAATACGTCCCTTGGAAGCATATAGACAAAGAAAATATAAAGTGCAGGCTCCCATCATTAAGTGGAGGTGCAGGTAAATGGATATATGAAATGGAAAAACACACCGCAGGACAGAAACTGGCAGTGGGGGATGTAAAGGGCCTTCTAATATCTATATTAGGGGATGCAGCGGATGACATTTGGAAGAGAGCGGGATTCACTGGGGTCACGATAACGAACACATCGCACGTTGGGGCACCATTCGCAAACTGCAGACATGCGTTATGGCAGGCACTGAGGGTACAGTACCCAGACACATCAGACATAGGAGCAATTACCTCACGCAAGATGCGTGAGAACGAAGATCCTGTTGATTAAATCCAGGAAATCCAAGAAAAGTGGCGCATGGCAACTAGAGAACAATGGGACAAAACACCAGCAATATTTTATCATATACTAGTACAAGGGCTCCCAGAAGGAGTCCAGAAACAACTGAAGAAAGTGGTGGGAATGGAAGCAAAAGCATGGCCAGAAATACAACTGACAATAGTACATCATTGTAGGACATGGCAAGGTAAAATGAAACAAAAGGAAGAGGACAGGAAAACGGAGGAGGCTAAATTAGTGCAGAAAAAGCTTACTAAATACACAATGGAAGGGGCACTAATAACTGCACCTGCAGCAACGACCCAAAGCCCCACACAAGTAGTGGCTGCACAAGATCCCTCCCAGATACCATCATCACAGACTGTAACACAACAGGTGCCGCCACTCCAACCATACACGACCAACATGGGAGGAGGATACTCAGTGCCAGGAGCTGGGTATTATAATTACAACAGGGGAAGAGGAGGAATAATGAGAGGGAGAGGATACGGATATAACACACAACAGCAGGTGGGAGGACTTAGAAATTCTTACCCCACTGGTCAACCAGTATACCAGGACAACACAGGAAACTTCCCATGGCAGAGTAGGGAACCACCGGTGTGTTGGATTTGTGGATTAGTGGGGCACATGTCACGAACGTGTAGGGTGAGACCAGGAACACCATCATGGAGCGAACAGGGACAACTAGGGCCCACACAGGACATACAACAACAGCAGACGTTGCAACAGAGAAATGAACAGCAACAACTAGTAACACAACAACAGCCACAGACATATTCACTGCCACAACAACAAGTAGCAACAACACAACAACCCCAAACACAGCAAACACAACTGGGTAGGGTAACGGTCCTGGGACACAACCCTTACACAGGAAACGGTCAATCGTTGTACCCTCAATGGACAGCCCACAGACGGCCTTGGTGTGTCCCATCTTGTCAGTAACACCTAATAGTGCGGAGGAGCCACGCATAGAGGTAACGATAGGTGACAAAAAATTATCATTCCTTGTTGACATCGGGGCGACCCGGTCTTGCATAAGGGAAGGTAAATTTAAGATGTCAGGCGAAGCCATGAACACCCAAGGATTCTCTGGGGCTAGGGGGTTGGTTCCCTTTACTGATAACATTCCCTTATCAATAGGGGATCATGACATGTCAGTTCCACTTTTATACTCTAGGGCCTCACCAGTAAATATACTGGGGAGAGACATCATGAATAGGTTGAATATGACGATCTCCTTTACGGAGGACGGCATAATTTGCTCTACCCCAGGAATTAACATGCTCACAGCGCGACAGATTATGCAAGCATACTGCGGACAGACAGCGATTAGGGCTGAGCCAGTAGATGGTGAACTATTCCAGTATGGGACAGACATGGCATTTGCATGGATGACTGCGATAGAAGGAAAGATCTGGAGGAGGCCAACAGCTTATTTGTTCAGGCCGGAGACACCAGCCAATGAACCAGAAGGAAAGGTGATTTCAGTGGACATAGAGAGCATTATAGCCACTGCTGATTATATTGCAGTGCATGCCCAAGACAGAGAAGGAAGAGCATGGAGGGCAGTAATAGCACTAGTAGAAGGATGTAGACTCACCCAGGTGTCAGACGAAGAGCTCTTCTCAGAAGAAAAGGAGGAAGGTGAAATGGTGTTTATAATGAGTGTGGAGATATGGCTAAGAGTGGCGTACAAACAAGTGGCACAGAAAATTGCAATGGCACTTGAGGCACCCGCATCCACCCCAGTTCCCTTCTTTGAGGAGGATATGACAAAAGTACTCACATCACTATGGACTACTAGCCCCTATGACGTGGGGTGCATAAAAAGTATAGGGGGAGTAAGGATAAAATTGAAAAAAGGTGCAATACTCCCCAGAGTGAAACAGTACCCACTATCAAAAGAGGCAGATGAGGGCATATATGAAACAATAACGGCCCTTATAAATAATGGCATATTGGTCCCCTCAGAATCACCATGTAACACGGCTGTATACCCAGTGCGCAAGGCTAAAGGGGGGTCTTGGCGCTTCATACAGGACCTCAGGCCCTTGAACAACATAGTGGAAGCAGAATACCCCATAGCCGCAAACCCGGCCACAATATTGTGCGGCATTCCAGCAGAGGCATCACGATTTACAGTGATCGACCTTAAAAATGCCTTCTTCTCAATACCATTGCACCCAGACTCACAAGATCTGACAAGCTTTACTTACAGGAACACAAAGTGGAAACACACTAGATTGCCACAAGGGTACTGTGAATCACCCCTCAATCTTTAACAGAGTAATACAGATGGATTTGGGTAACATTGAAGGACAGTGTTGCAGTATGTCGACGACATAATAATTTGCAGCACTAATGAAAAAAGATGCAGAGAGGACTCATTAAAGATGCTGACAATATTGGCTGAAAAAGGTTACAAGGTAGACATGGAAAAGTTACAGTACTGTCAGGAACAGGTACTTTACATTGGTCAGCTCATATCCCAACATGGAAGAAAGATTGCACCACAAAGAGCACAGGCCATTTCAAAAACACCATCGCCACAAACAGTGAGGGAACTGCAGCAGTTCCTAGGTCTGTGCAACTACTGTAGAGCATGGGTATTTGATTACAGCTCATACATAGGACCCCTGCTTGAGGCGTTAAAAGAAGCTAACAAGGGGGAGAAAAAGTTGGGGAGGACAATGGAAATGAAAGAGGCTTTTGATGAACTGAAAGATGCGATATCAACTGCTCCGCTTCTGGCCACCTGAGATTATGAGCGACAATTTTTCATATTTTCACATTGCGACTCAGCAGTAATGAAAGCAGTATTGGCTCAAAAAACAAGCATGGGCTACAAACCAGTAGCATTTTACAGCGGTCACTTAGACCCTGTGATGTTAGGTCATTTCCCTTGTGAACAAGGTCTCGCCGCAGCTGCTTTTGCGGTAGAGAAAGCGTCAGCAATTACCATGGGGTGCCCAACCACACTATTTGTGGAACATGCACTATTTGCAATATTGAATAAACCTAAGTCCACCCTAACCACGGAGAGGGCATCAGGTTATGAGATCATATTATCTAGAGCTGAACTATCAATTGTTAGATGTAGCACGGTCAACCCTGCAAGGTTTTTAGCAGAAGTAATTGAGGAAGGAGATTATGCACACGATTGTACGCAAACTACTGAAATGTACTAGTGCTAGGAAGGTTGAGGAGAACCCACTAGAGGGAGGTGAGCTCCTGTTCATTGATGGCTCATCAACAATTGACCAACGGGATGGGATAAGGAGGGCTGGGGCAGCGGTGGTAAAAATGATGGAGGTACCGGTATGTGTGGCGATGAAATGTGTACAACTACCACAGCATTACTCTGCTCAAGCGGCAGAACTAGTTGCACTGATCTTGGCGTTGAAGGAAAGCTTTGACAAACGAGTGACCATATATTCTGACAGCGCATATGTTACGTCCACTGTCCACTCAGGGCTGTCAAAATGGAGGAGGAGAGGGTTTAGGAGAGCTGACGGCACTCCAGTGCAACATGCTCTCCTATTAGCTGAACTAATTGAAGTAATAAATGACCCCCAAGAACTAGCTTTGGTCAAATGTACCGCACATACTAATGGAGAAAATCATGTTTCAAGAGGGAATGCAGCAGCAGACGCACATGCAAAGTATGCTGCATATTTTGGCGAGATATGGAACCCCCCAGAGTCAGAAAGAGGGAGAGGGAGGGGAACAGCAAGGGAGATGTTGATAAGAGAAGGGTATACCCATCTCCCAGCTACACAGATAATGGAGCTACAAGCGGCTGCACCCATGGCAGAAAAGGAAACATGGGTGAAAATGGGGATGCACAATGTCACCAACTGACGCACTATGGCGCCAAGGTAACACTGGAAAGATTGTAATGCCACTGGCACTATTGACCACTGCCCTGAGCCAACTACACCACCCAGCCCACGCAGGCAAGGAAGTAATTGCAGCACGTATTAGGGAAGACTGGTTCTGTCCCGAGTTAAATTCCCATGTGTCAACCTTTATCAGCAACTGTCTCACATGCCAACAGTTTACGGCCGGTCACACTCTGAAGGTGATAAAAGGTACTATACCCCGGCCAGAGGGACCCTTCCTACATCTCCATATTGACTATGTTGATATGATCAACGTATGTCAAGGAAATAGGTACATGATTGTAGTAGTATGCCCATTCTCGAGGTGGATTGAAGCAGGACCCTGCTGACACCCAGATGCATTCAGAGCAGCTAAATTCCTAGTGAGGGAGGTCTTCCCCAGGTGGGGAGTGTGCAAGGTACTGCGGTCAGATAATGGCCCGCATTTCGCAAACGAAATGTTCCAGCACATCACATCCTTACTGAACATCAAGCATAAATTTGCATGTGCATACCACCCGCAGGCCAACGGTATATGCGAACGCCTGAATGGCTTACTAAAGGAGGCAATTGCAAAGATACAGCAAACAACAAAGAAGAGTTGGTTGTATTGCCTTCCGCTAGCCCTATTTGAGCTAAGGAATAGGCCAGGTTCCGACCACCACCTCACCCCTCACGAGGTGGTTACCGGACGCCAAATGCGCCTCCCTCTAACGCCAACATCAAGAGCATTTACGGACCACGAAAATACAGCCACTATTCTTGGTGATGAAATGTACCAATATGTGTCTTCTTTGATTACTAGTGTAGTGTTTGTGTCTCAACAGCTCGAGCGCACACGGGGCGGGTCTAACAGCAATCAACAAGAAGACGCGGATAAAGAATTGGAAAAGGAAAGACTGTGGCAAGCTGCTAAAGGTGACCACGTACTACTCCGCAATTTCAATAGAAAGTGGAACAGCCCACGCTTCACTGGCCCCCATCTGGTAGAAGAGGTATCAACGAGAGCAGTAAAGCTACAGGACAAACGTGCCTGGAATCACCTACACGACGTAAAGATCTACAAACTCCAGACCCGCCCCAGCGCCACCGACAGGTTAATTGGGAGAACTACAACAGCATCACCAACGGAGGAAGAGACTTCTACCACAGCCAACGGCCTAAGTGTCTCCATACCCTGTCACCCCCCAGACTCCCCAGAGACAATAACTGAAGAAGAAAGGGGTGATCCCCATATTGCCCACCCCATGGTCACACGCTCAAAGAGTAAAAAGACTTCCGCCAGTTCAGCCCCAAACCCCCTGCCCATTGACCCCTACCCCCACTGCATTAATAACTGAACTGAAGGACATTGTCTTGCATACGTACACATGTAAACACGTGAATGCTCTCTTTTCTTTTCTCTCGCACATGCAGGAACTGCGTATTATTGTACTGCTAAGAAAATAGATAACTAACAAATTCACTGCCCAGGAGTAGATAGTACCCTCAGACGATAACTACCCAGAAGAATTGTCACACCAATTTGTATATGAAATAAAGAGGCCAACGTACCTGAAAAGAAGGAGGGTACGTGTCTACTACACAGCATTCCTCTTGGCCATAGAACATTCAATGCCCCACCTCCACCCATACTTGCCTGCCCTAAGAGATAGATCGCTTAGATTGGCGTGGGAACAGCTCTTCGCCTGGACACTGAATGACTATTTGATAGGGAGAGCTTAAAAACAACTACTAACACTAATAACAAGCATATTGAGAATTTTCAGGCGGGCAACTTTAACGTCGCAAGAATAAGCTGCCGGACTGCAGCAAGGTAAGAGCAAAATGCCGGTGAAATTAGCATTTGCAATAAAAATGATAGGAATTTTGATGATCACCGGGTTCTTGGCTGCCTCTGTATGGCAGTACAGCTATGCTATCAATATTATTGCTGTACCCAAACCTAATACACCCCCACCCCCTGCTGCAACAGGTGTTACGTCAGGTGATACTAGTAAAATTGCACACAAGCAAAATAGAGTTCAACGCAGCACATACTCAGATAATAAAGGTATTGACAATTATATACAAGATTCAGCACACATCTCAAACAACATGTGGTACCAACACATGACTAAAATTGGAAAGCAGACAATAGAGGACAGCTGCTACGTTTGCTCATTAATACCATACGCCATGAGCGCTTCTCGAACATTCATTGCCACAGAAATAGATGAAAAGACAGCACGATGTATAATATACTTGCCACTGTTCCAAACGAAAGGAAGATTTCAAGGGACAGTGGTGCAACTGGTGTGGAAAACACGAGACACATATCCGTATGAAAACAACTTCCTAAAGACTTATTTGAGTTACCACAAGACCAGTTTGCATGCTCAAGCATTCAGATACATGACAAGCGGCCCTGAAAAAGGAGAAACAAAGAAGATAACACTACAATACCTACCATGTGATTGGTGCGCCACTGAAGTTCCTGGTAAAACAGGATGTTGGGAGAGGCCACTGGTGACGATAACAGGGAAGGTGTACATGGACAACAAATGGGAGATAGGAGTGGTTGGCAGCAACATGGTAACAAAAGAAACTATTTCAACTATCGATGCACACAACCACAGATGTTGGACGACTTGGATCAAGTACGTACCCATGACGTGGATAGAGAAGGATGAAGACCCAATAACAGTACTGCCGCTGACTGCGCCTAAGGTATGCTACCAACATAAAGGAGAGGTGGACGTAGGATACAACACCAACTGTGCAAGTGTGATGGAGTTACCTGAGGGGGGAGCAGGAACAGCAGTGATAATGGACCATTACTGGGCCTGTGGAGAAAAGGCATACCACACACTGCCCCCTCTGTGGAATGGTGTGTGCACGATGGTGCACGTCAATGTACCATCACTAGTAGTACCCCAGAAACATGTGAATGTAGCGAACTTCCCCAAAATGAATGAAGGGGATAGGAGGAAGAAGAGATCTGTACAACCTCAGAAGGGGCCAGGGAACAGGAACAACGGCAATAATACTGTCCTCAATAGAAGGAAGAGACAAGGAGAACCTCTAACAGGAAATTACCTGTGGGGAAGGTCGGAAACGGCACTCACTTCAATCCCGCCAGAACACAGACTGTTCAGCAGAGCAGCAACGTTCTTCTCCTCAATAATACATCCGGGACTGCAGGCTTACGCAAACGCAAAATGGCTCCAGATAACTAGATGGGAACTAATGATGACTATCAATTCTACAGTAAATGGATTTAACGCAATAAAAGAGGAACTGCGAGCTGTAAGGATGGTACACTTCAGAACAGATATGTATTGGACCTCCTCACAGCCATGAAAGGAGGAGTTTGCGCAAAGATAGGACAATCATGCTGCACGTTCATTCCTGCCAACGATGCTGACAATGGTACACTGACAGAAGTAGTTTCACAATTGGCCCAGATGCACTCCAAAATGATGGATGAAAGTAAAGGTGTGAAAAAGGATGAGAGCTGGTTTTCAATATTATGGTCATGGATGCCATCTTGGCTGTCAGATGGACTGAAAATTATAGTTGGTTGTACTATTTTGGCTGGAGCTACACTGATCATAATAAGATTTTGGAAGGCCCGGAAGGCACGCACCACAGACGAGATGATCGAAATGGCTGGTATGCACCCCTTGATGCCAGCAGATGACGGCCAACACGCAGGCACAATAATAAAGGAGAGAGAGAAGTTGCGCAACCAGATCATCATCAACCACCTGGACCCACCATCTGTGAAGCTCGAAAACCCAAGAAACCCAAGAAGCTACATAGGGAAATGGGTATACTGCACTCCTGGAGGAACCTGTGCATATATGTATTGGTCATTTGAAGACCATGTTAACCACTATGGACATTTGGGAGGAATAACTAAAATATGGAGAGTGAGAGGAGATAAAGAAAAGGATATGTTTGTGGTCGACAAGTCGACCAGAGGGGGGACTGAAGTGGGAGAATGGAACAACAGGCTCCCGCCATTCCCCTCTCGCGCTTGGCCTAAAGGATCACGGCCTAGGCACCCGCCACAAGAAGAGTTTGCCCATCTACCAGACGACCAAATACCCTGGTACAAGAACATACGGATGTGCCCACCCACCTGCCCGGCAGCCCACCCTGCCCATGCGAACACCTGCGACATGGATCAACTCGACTAAACCGACACATCGTTAGAGATGCCATGACGACCTAGTCAACAATCAGCGCACCTGTACACACATGCACACTGGACACTCCCACACCAATCAACACGAAGAACATACTCAGTGCTATAACATAGGTGACGAACACACTCACGGACGTGCATCTTTATTATTTTTTACATAGGCCTTTTCAAAACGCAGAAACGCAAGACGCACAATGAACTCATCTAAAGAGCTTGCTTACGCTTCTTCTAAAACCAGGTGCCATAATGGGAAATATAACGAAGACACGATACTGGGGATAAGGCAATATGATACCATAACCTAAAGCGCCTGCGCACCAAACGGTTCCACCTATACACCAGGCCCAAGTAGGCCGCAAGCAAGAGCTTCCATGGACGTTAAAAGAACAAGAGTCAGGTTGCTGATCCTGCAGAATGAGCCCGGCGAAAGCAGACAGCCAAGGTCACAATGTTGCAAACCCACATTCCGAAAGCAGACGATCAAGGGCACGATGATGCAACCTCGCACGCCGCAAACCAACGTCAAAATCACACCTGCAAATTAAACCAGGCGCACAGTGGAAAAAACAATATTAATTGTGCAGAATTCTGTCTCAAACACGGTCCCACCTCACGTGACAAAGCCAAACCTGACAGGATGCCAAGGCAAGGGGGAAGGAGGCGCCTGAAGCCCCTGTTACAAGACACAGGCTGATACAATTCAATGGACCTCTGTGACAGTGGGAGTAGTCGGCCTTCCAGCATATGAATAAATCCTCACATTGTCTGCACATAACCTTAGTGAAACATTGTTGCAAATGACAGGTGCACTGCGAGCTGGGAACAGCGATGGTCCCAGGCTGGGAGGCTCGCGAGCGGACCAATCAGAACATGGGGCTCTTATCACTGACGCTATTAACATTGACCAATCCTCAGGGGTCTTCATGTAACAATTTTCATGTATCAAATTGAAGGGACAACCCAAGTATATCACCTGACTAACCCTTGACCACTAACACTGTTCTCTATACATATGCTATACTAACCATACCACTCGAGCAACCAATTAAGAGTGGCAATAGGTTTTTTGCTAACTTACCAAGGTGACGCAAGTAGCGAGTCATACTAAGGTAAAAAGGGCCTGCGAGCCCCACGATTGTGTGTGTGTGTCAGGACGGACGCGTACGCTCCTTGACCCATCCCTGCCGTTTGTATAATAAACAGCAGAACCACCTTGCTTCTTGCGTGTGTCTCGTACTCTGTGGTTTTTGGGATATACGGGAGGAGTTGGGGCCTCCCTGCCCGGAGGTCCGCGGACGGCTCAGCTGACCCCGGCAGAATTTCCCCCCCGACAGATGCCCTTTCTGTTTATGTATGCACAACTTGAACAGATGGTGCAGTCAAACATCAACTCCATCTTACTTGACATTAGTAAGGCTAGGCGTACTGCCTTTACAACACCCACCTTCCATTCCCTATGGATAGGTCGAACAGGTGCGCTGTTCGCGAACAATTTAAGTCTTTTTAAAGACTTTTTTTATTTCCTCAAACTCTTTAACTACAACTACCATACAAAAACATTCCAAACACACACACACACACACACACTTCAATCCAAAGAAATAGCGTGGGAAGCAGATACTGACACGAATATAGGGGAATTAGGATTCTACACAGGCTGGTTATGAGAAGATTTGTGAGGGGAAGAAGGGCTGGATGTTTCGTCAAAACGTCTATTTTTTTCTTGAAGGTTTGGGGATGGTTCACTAGGGAATGGAGAAGCGGGCAGGTACAGGTGGGATAATGGTAACATACTTTTCCTCTCACACAGTCCTCCACAAACTCCCTTAAACTTTTAAAATTCTCATTCTTCTTTTTTCTCCTGGTCTGTACAAAAAAAATATACAAATGTTAAATGCCTATAAAATACTGATCATTATTTTGCATACGCAGAGCACTGTGTACCATTATTGCCCTGTCTTCAGACATTTCCCAAGCGGAAAATTCTCCTCCAGCCACTCCAAAGTACGAGCCACTTCTGTGTCAAAACAGCAGTAAGAAATTATTATTTCTTCACCACATACCAAAATAAATACACACACATACAAAAAAATGACCTTAACTCACTATTTTGATGTAATTTCCCTTCGTCCTACTGCGTCCATCCACTGTCGGTCCAGGCTGCAGAGTTTCTGTGAAGTGATTACGATGGAGGCATCCTTTTTTTTTTATGGTACCATCCATTTCATTCTTCAAGGTTATTAAATGTGTCATTTTCATTTCACACGTTTAGGTTTCCATATTTACTTATTACTACTTATAATGTGTTTATGTCCTTCTTCTACGTTGCACATTTTTTGTGTAAGACAACAGTACATTTTCAGATACCCCCTGCCTCTTTGGGTAATGTTGATCCTGTCCGCCCCCTCCGCAAACAGGCGCTCAGTCCATCCATTTATAATATCAATAGGGAGGGGGTTCTGTATGTTCTATGTTAAATGTATATCAAGTACGTACATTATACTACATATCTCCCAAAATCACATGATGACAGTGTATATTCAGCACAACAACTTCATTGACACAATGTTATGATTAAGTTCCTCTTCCAAAAACCTGTAAAATTCAATACAAACAAATCTTTGTTAAGGGGACGTTATGGTTAAGTTGCCCTCCCAAAGACCTGTAAAATTCACTACAAATAAAACTTTGTTGAGGGGACGTTATGGTTAAGTTGCCCTACCAAAAACCTGTGCACTTCACTAAAAGAAAATTTTCAACCTCCCCATTATGGTTCAAATTAAAACCGAAAAACCCCTTAAATTTGCCAGTTATGGTAAACTAAGCCCCTATACCTGTCATCACCACTGTGCACTGCTAACACTAACACCCAGAACATGAAAGATGGCATCACAAATGTCATTGATGACATCACTGACGACATCACATGTTTAACACCTTTGTTTTTGTTCCCTGCCATATATATATATATATATTCTTTACAAAAAAAACTTTGTTGAGGGGATGTTATGGTTAAGTTGCTGCACCAAATACCTGTGCAGTTCACTACAAAACAATGTTCGCCTTTCCCTTTATTCTTCACATTAAAAACAAAAAAACCCTGATATTCGCCAGTTATGACAGACTGAGCCCCCTTACTTGCCAACACCACTGTGCACTGCTAACTCTAACACCCAGAACATGAAAGATGTAATCTCAAATGTCACTCATGACATCAATGACGGCATTACATGTTTATCCCCTTTGTTTTTGTTCCCTGCCATATATAATTATGTACATTCATTAAAAACCTTTGTTAACGGGATGCTATACTTCACAGTGACACCAACCAACACTGCACATTCCCCCATTATGTTAAGCTTAGCAACCATAACTCCTACCATCTACGTGCATTGCTAAGACTAACACGCAGGACATCAAACATGACATCACAAATATCATTGATGACATCAATTGTAGTGAATTTTACAGGTTTTTGGGAGTGCAACATAATCATAACGTCCCTGTAGCAAAGTTTTTTTAACTGAATGCCATACGTTTTTAGTAGTGTAAATGCATCATAATAGTACTTTAACAAAAATGTTGTACTACACTTATCAGAGTTCTAATAGTAACACATAAGCATAGTACTGTAAAGGAATATTTGAAGTAACTGGCCACCTTGCAAAGAAATGTACATTATCCTATGCTGGCGCACCGCATGGGGGCATGTTCGAAAAATCATACACACTTCACAATGACAAGTATAACTGGTTGATATTGGGAAAGTACATTGGGTGTTGTGGTTGGAACTGGTAATTCCAAATTTTCCAGCGCAGAATTCCACAATGCAAGTGTTGAACACAATACAAGCACAAGTGCATACCGACATTAAACCCCATTCCCTTCCAAAGAGTGTGGAATGAATGCCATTAGCAATCGAGATTTCTAACGTCCCCTCAACAAAGTTTTTTTTGTAGTGAATATATATATATATATATATATATATATATATATATATATATATATATATATATATATATATATATTACATGGCCACAATAGTGGCCATGTAGTTATGGTTAAGTTGCTGTTTCCATAGGAAGAGCACTATTTGGGTGGCTTATAACTTCGCTCTCCCTGGACGGATCCTCACCAAACTTTGCAAAAAAAGTATTTTGGTCACTCTGAATTTTTTGTGCAAAGTTTGGTGAGGATTCCTCCAGGGGGGGCAAAGTTATAGGGGGGGTCCCAAAACTTTTTGTTTCCCATAGACTGAATGGGACATTTTTTTTATTTTTTTTTTTTATTTTGGTTGGCTGAAGAAGTTCAACCTTTCAAAATATTATTCATTACAACATACATGATTAAATACTTTTTACATAATTTATATCAATGAATAATTTTTTTCATTAAAAATATACATATGGATAGACATAACAAGTTTAACTAATGTTAAAATTAAATTGTTCTCGATTTTCACAAAAAATGATTTAACAAATATTAGCGAAGCATAGCTTAAAGAAAAAGAACAACCTATATCTTAAGAAAGTTCATAAAATTGTTAATTAAACATAAGAAAAGGATTTCAAGGCAAGACTGTTTTTATGAACTGCGTAAGAGCGATATGAATGGCAGTTCGATTACTCGTCATTAATAAGCTCCATATTTCATTTGAAGAGCGATCGCAGTTTAATTGCAACAAATTGCGAAAGTAGTGTTCACGTAAGCCATTCAAAGCCGGGCAATCAACCACTATATGAGCTAATGAATCTAGTTGTTTACAGTCTTTGCAGAAGCAACAGAAACTTTCATTTTTTGAAATTAGACCACGTCTTGCCAAAATTTGATTTGTCGGGTGAAGATTCAGGCGCATTCTTAACATTTCTGCACGTACATAATGCGATGGAGACTTTAGAAGATAATTGGCCATTTGTTTGAACTTCTTATATGGAAAGAGATTTAAATCAAAATCCACATAATTTGAACAAAGTTCTTGTGTTACAATCCAGTCATGCCAGTATATTCTTTTTTTTGCTTGATCAGGGTTAGTAAGTAGTAAGTCAATGGAGATGTCAGCATTTACTAATACTTTCAAAATGTCTTTTATCCATTTTTTGGGAAACACATCGTTGGATGAGCAGATGTACATTGCAATTGGGCCCAACAAATTCATGGTGTTAATTCCCAACAGACATTTACGGTAAAAGTTACAAAACTTCCAAAGAACTAGTGCAGACAAAGAGATGAGGCCCAGTTCGTACCTTAACATACACATAGGAGTACACGTAGGTAGACAAAAAACTGCTTTCCAAAAATTCCCTTCATGTCTGTCCCAATAAATTCTTGATTGTGGAAGCAGTGTTTCAGCTCCATAAAATAGAATAGGGACAACTTTTTGATTGAAAAAAGTGACATGAGCTGAGGTAAATTTACCATACTTATGCAAGATTATTTTTGCTTGAGATATAAGAGTCATGGATTTTGCTTTCAGGGTATCATTATAAATTTGATTTTTCACAGGGCCAGAAAATGGTAACCCTAGATATTTATAAAAGGGTACAATCTTTAAAGGGGCGTTCTGCAAATACCACTGGAAATTCACCAATTTTGTATGTCTCTTTTCTTGACATACTACTATCTGTGTCTTGTCCACATTAATGATCAGGTTGTTAATACAGGTATAAGTGTCTAGTTTGTTCAATAATTCTTGCAGTCCTTTAGGAGCTTGAGAAATAAGGACAAGATCATCGGCGTAAAGGAGCCATATGATCTTTTGAGATCCTAGTTTTGGTGAATCGGATATTACTTGTTCAAAAGAGACACCTATATCTAGAATGAATAGATTTAACAAAGTGGACGCCAGAATGCACCCTTGTTTCAAGCATCTCAAAGTCTCGATGTGCGCAGATAGTAATCCATCGAGAGATAGTCTTACTTGAATAGATGTTTTTGTATGTCGTTTTTTAATTATAGTTAATAATGATGGAGGACAACCATACTTCTGCAGTTTCTGAAAGAGCAATGTTCTGTCGACCGAATCAAATGCTAGACAAAAAATCTATAAAGGCCATATACAATGGTTGATTAACTTCTGCATATTTAGACTTTAGCATGTTCAGGGTGATCAAGTTCACTGATGTCCCTAAGCCAGCAACAAAGCCGGTTTGAAACGGATCTCTTTTGAGCTCATTTATGGTCCATTTGTTGAATTCTTGTAGAATGATACGGCTATAAAGTTTCCCAGGAGCATCTAATAAGGCAATGGGTCTGTAGTTCTCTGGGAGACTCGGATCACCTTTTTTATGAATTGGAACAATCAACGAGTGTTTCCAAGATGCAGGAATCTCTTGAGTTTCATTAATATGTTCATACATTTGGTGTAGAATTGAAGACCATATTACTGGATGTTGTTTAAAAGTTTTATTGGACAGCCCGTCAGGACCGGGAGCTCTAGACTGACTTATTTTATTGATGAAGTACAATATGTCAGATTTAGAGATGGTGATATGAAACCGTTTATGGGGAAAGGTGCTAAGAGTTGATTCGGAATTGGGCGGACCAGCGTAAACTTTAGAGAAGTGGCTAATCCAACTTGCTTCTGGCACACTCTGCAGTTGCAACATAGATTGCACAGGGGATATGGCATTAGTTAAAGCTTTCCAAATTTGAGCCGTGTTATGGTCGCGGATGCTTTGCAGCATTAGTTCTCCATCTCGTTGGAAACAAATTTTGCTCGCGCCTAAAGCCCAAACCGATGGACGGATTTCCACAAAATTTGGACCAGGAGCAGTGGTTTGGTCCCGAAAGTGTGCTGCTTTTGCAAATTTGGTGAAAATCCGTCCAGTAGTTTTTTTTAAAATGACCAAAAAGTAGGGCAAAAAAAATTAGTGATATCTGTGTTCGGTTTGCGGACACACTTCCCTGTTCGCTCCGCGGACAGTGTCCTGATTGGCCAATCGTCTTGCGTGATGTTCGCGGACATGCAACGTGTTCGCTGATTGGACGGCGTGGAGCGTGAAGCGCGTCAGATTTTTCGGTAGCGCCCGCCATCTTGGATTCGCGGACATCCACAGACAGCGCAGTGAAACTTTGTTCAAAATGTGTATTTAGTAGAGTGTGTTGGTGTGTAGGAGTGTTTGGGGAGGGTGGGAGTGTATGAGATAGGATGAAAGTTGTGTTTTTTATGTGTTAGATGTTCTTTTTGTGTTCGATTTGTTTGTGGACATCACGGGTGTTCTGAAATTTTCTAAATAAACTGACTGGGGGGTGTTCTAAGGACTCAATATGTGTCCGTTTTGTTCGCAAGCAAAGTGAAACTGTTCTAAGAACACTTGCGGTGTCCGGGGAGTGTTCGTAGGGGGTGTCCTGAGGACGCTGTCCGTATTGTTCTCTGTCAAGTTGAATGTGTTCTAAGAACACCCGCGGTGTCCTGAAATGTTCGCAAATAAACAAAATGGGGGTGTTCTGAAGACATTTTTGAGAACACTCCCGGTGTCCTGAAATGTTCGTAGGGGGTGTCCTGAGGACGCTGTCCGTATTGTTCTCTGTCAAGTTGAATGTGTTCTAAGAACACCTGCGGTGTCCTGAAATGTTCGCAAATAAACAAAATGGGGGTGTTCTGAAGACGCTTCTGAGAACACTCGCAGTGTCCGGGGAGTGTTCGTAGGGGGTGTCCTGAGGACGCTGTCCGTATTGTTCTCTGTCGAGTTGAATGTGTCCTAAGAACACTCGCGGTGTCCTGAAATGTTTGCAAATAAACAAGACGGTGGTGTTCTGAAGACGCTTCTAAGAACACTCCTGGTGTCCTGGAATGTTCGTAGGGGGTGTCCTGAGGACGCTGTCCGTATTGTTCTCTGTCAGGTTGAATGTGTCCTAAGAACACTCACAGTGTCCTGAAATGTTCGCAAATAAACAAGATGGTGGTGTTCTGAAGACGCTTCTAAGAACACTTGCGGTGTTCGGGGAGTGTTCGTAGGGGGTGTCCTGAGGACGCTGTCCGTATTGTTCTCTGTCAAGTTGAATGTGTTCTAAGAACACCCGCGGTGTCCTGAAATGTTTGCAAATAAACAAAATGGGGGTGTTCTGAAGACGTTTTTGAGAACACTCCCGGTGTCCTTGAATGTTCGTAGGGGGTGTCCTTAGGACGCTGTCCGTATTGTTCGTTGTTAAGTTGAAAGTGTTCTAAGAACTATCGCGTTGTTCTGAAATGTTCGTAGGGGGTGTCCTGAAAACGGTGTCCGTATTGTTCGCTGGCAAGTTCAAAGTGTTCTAAGAACACTCACATTGTTCGCGGACATTAAGGGGCCGATTCATGGAACAAACGTGCGCTGAAAATCTACGCGCAAGCAGGCGCAAGGAGGCGCAAGCAGGCGCAAGCGGAAAAAAAGAGGCGCACACGCACGCGTGCGATTCATGGAAGTCCCTGCGCGTGTCTTCCTCGGGATGTGCGCCAAACCCGTGCATGGCGCACACGTCACTGCAACATCCCGAAAGACGTGCGCGACGCGCACAGTGAAAGCGCACAACCTCTGCGCATACACTAGAAAGTGGGCGGAACACGGGGCGTAACGCGCGGAATGGGGAACAACTCGCGAAAACAAGGGCGTAACTGGGGATGTACTGCAGGGAAGCAGACGGAACGCCCACACGCACCCGAACCACACGTATTCATGGAATCGAATAGGGCAAAGCCACGCACAGCGAAAGACACGCACAAGCCCAAACACGTCCGCCACACGAAGGCAGGCGGTAGCGTCCCTGCGCATTACAAAAGTGGCAACATACAGCAATAGTGCCTGTGCGAGCGGGGCACGTGTATTTCGGGGTTGCGCGCGAAGTTACACACGCGATCGGGCCTGGGGGAGCGTGCTACGTGTATTTCAGGGGTTCGCGTGAAGTTTCTCACGCGATCGGGCCTGGGGGAGCGGGCTACGTGTATTCCAGGGGTTCGCGTGAAGTTTCTCACGCGATCTGGCCTGGGGGAGCGGGCTTTGTGTATTTCAGGGGTTCGCGTGAAGTTTCTCACGCGATCGGGCCTGGGGGAGCGGGCTACGTGTATTTCAGGGGTTCGCGTGAACTTTTTCACGCGATCTGGCCTGGGGGAGCATGCTACGTGTATTTCAGGGGTTCGCGTGAACTTTTTCACGCGATCGGGCCTGGGGGAGCGTGCTACGTGTATTTCAGGGGTTCGCGTGAAGTTTCTCACGCGATCGGGCCTGGGGGAGCGTGCTACGTGTATTTCAGGGGTTCGCGTGAACTTTTTCACGCCATCGGGCCTGGGGGAGCGGGCTACGTGTATTTCAGGGGTTCGCGTGAAGTTTCTCACGCGATCGGGCCTGGGGGAGCGGGCTACGTGTATTTCAGGGGTTCGCGTGACGTATCTCACACGATCGGGCCTGGGGGAGCAGGGTACCACTCACCGTCTGCCTTGCGTGTAGAAGAACGCGTAGCCAACACCCACTGTGAAGTAATAGCATGTGAACCCCAACGGATGGAAAACACACGCACCGCACGAAAAGCACGTACAGAACATAAAGGCACGTGGGATCTCCAAGCCCTGCCAGGGCAACGCCCGTGCGCAAAATCTCACAGACGCGCTTACGCTGTAAGGGCCTTTGGTCCAATGAAATCGCGTACGCGTGCTGATGCGCTTACGCGCTAAGGGCCTTTGGCCTTTCCTCTATTTTCACGCTGACGTGCAGGATTTTCACGTGCCAAATCACTCCGTATCAAGCTGGCCATGCGAAAACACACGGAAGACCACGCTCCTGCCCAGAAGGCCGAATTACTGCCCCCCAGTGCCCCGAGCAGCCTCCCACGTGCCATCTGCTGCTGCCTGCCTGCCTGCCTGCTGCCACCGTGCCCTGCCATTTGGTGCCTGCACATCAGCCATCTGCAGGGGTCCAGTTGCTGTGTCCACCCCTGCTGGTACAGAAGACTCCCGACTCGAATAACATCGCTCCACAGCCCAGCCCCAGGACCCAGTTGCCCACCCACTCCTGCCCCTGGGGTTGCCATGTCGGGCACATCCACATCTGACCCCAGTGGCAACCCCCGGCCAGAGGGGCAGAGGGGCACCTGCTTCACTGCCACTGAAGTTGGTGTCCTGGTGGAGCAAGTCCTGGGGCAGTATGATGCCCTCTTCGGATCGTCCCGCGCCAACAGGGACGGACGGGATAGGATCTGGGCCGACTGTGTGGTTGCCATCAACGCGGAGGGGGTGGCAACCCGCACCATCCAGAAGGTCAAGAAGCGCTGGGAGGACTTGAGGTCCAGGACCCTCATGAAGGCCCGGCGCCTCGTGGAGGGGGGCCAGGGCCGCATGAGTTCCATGCAGTTGAGGGTCCTGTAATGCGCACACCCAGCGCTCCACGCCCAGGTCCTTGAGAGGGAGACCCGTCTGGAGTTGAGCAGTAAGTGGCCAAGCATTGCTGTGTGAGACAGGGCATGTTGCAGTGTGCTGGTTGTCTGATACTTGCCTGCATGTGTGACATAGGCCATGTGCGCATGTATGTGTGCAGGGACATCATGGGAATGCATGTGCGACCTGTAATGTGTGAACCGCACAGTTGTTGCATGTGTTTGAATGCGACATGGGGAGCCCTGTGCAGATTGCACACATGAGAGCATGGCAGTCTCTGTTCCTGGACATGGGTGGGGGCGAGGGATGGGTGCTGATGCCAGATACATATGTGGTATCCATGTCTGTGTGCCTGACCTGCGTGTCTGTGACTTGTGAGTGCCATGGATGCATGACACATGTCTGTGACAATGTACAGATTCACTGATGCAGCCTAGTCATCCTTGTATGCACTGTGATTGGGGTGTACGGGGCCAGATGGATGTGACTGAGGTGAAGTGTGTGCATGTGATAGGCATGACCCATGATGCATGTGAGTCCCATTACATTGTATGATTCGAGAGTCCATTGGACATGCATTGAAATGTCCATGGCACGCACCATGACTGTCACTGTGTGTGTTTTGCATGGACTGACACATGTGTTGTGGTGTGACATGATGGAAGTGTACTTTGACAGTGGCACTCATCTGCTATTGCTTCCATGTCTCCCTCTACGCAGCGGCTAGTGAAGTAGAGGGCGGAGACGGCGCTGTGGAGCAAGGCGGCGGGGATGCCCCTACGGCTGCAGCGGAAGGGGTGGGTGAGCCCCCACAGGGGCCTGCTACGGCGGTAGACGGCGAGGAGCCATCCAGGTTGGTGGTTTCCACAGAGGAGGAGGAGGCCGCCACTGAGGCGCACATGGGGCCTGGTGGGGGCATCCCTGCTGGTGCAAGTGGTGCAGTCCAGGGGCAGGGGCAGGAGACAGCACAGGTCACCGTGGAGGGGCCTGTGCATGTCGCTGTCCCTGAACCTGTGGGTGCGCCACCTTGCACCAGCAGGGATGCCCCGTCCCAGGCCCGTCCGCAGGTAGAGGGGATGTCCATGTCATCTGACTCCCCTCCACCTGCGGACGAGGGGACCCCTGGCCGTGTGGAGAAGGTCCTGATTGGGGTCGCGATGCGCACGGCTGTGATTCGTGATGCCGTGCGTGCTTCCCAGGAGGAGCACGCACGTCATCACGAAGAGCACCGTGCCGACGTGGCCTAATTGGGATTGGCCATTTTCGGGGGTTTCCTGCATGTGTCGGCCAATCTGGCAGCCCTCTCCTCCTCTGTGGAGACTATACGGCAGTCGTTCTCCTTGCCGTCTTCCGGCCCAGATGCCACCAGGGCCCCCTGTGGACCTGCCCTGACCAATGCAGCCAGCTCGGTGGGGATCCCATCCCTGCCACAGTCGGGACTCAGAGGTCCAGCAGGGGTGGACAACACAGCAACTGGACCCCAGCAGATGGAGGATGTGACGGCATCATCGGGCAGGGCACGTGCACGACGGCGTCGGTGGTTTCCATCATCCTGGATGCTGTCGTGCTGGCAGAGGCAGTGGCGTCGGAGGCAGCAGCAGGCTCGACGTGGGAGGCATCATGGCTCGGGGCCATCAAGATCAGAGGGGCAGGCATCGGCCGGAGGGCAGGAGAACCCTGGGATGGTAGTGTCTTCCGTGTGGGAGCAGTTGGTCCAGCGGATAGGTGCGGAGCGGCAGCGGGCGGAAGAGGAGCAGCTCACCATGGTCAGGGCGGAGTTCTCCATGCGTCGGGCGTTGAGGCGGGCCGAGTGCCTCGAGGAAGCTCGCAGGGAGTTTGAGGTGAACATGGGGTTATCCCTGCGAGACCTCGGGGCCAGGACAGAGTCCCGCCTCCAGGACATCGACATGGAGTTCGATGATGCCCTGGCCGGCAACATCACAGAGTGAGCCGCAGGACTTGCCCGCTGCCATTGTATATAGTTATATAGTTAGTGGTAGGTTTCCTTTAAATTATTTTTTTTTTTATTTGGTTGCGATTGGACAATGCGCCACTTTTTTGTATATAGTTCAGTTTTTAGTTAGTTGACATAGTTAGGTTTCATTTGGTTGGGCTCATGGACCCGGGATTGTCTTGTATATAGTTCTTCTATGGATTTTTTGATTTTTTGGATTTTTTTCAAGGACATTCATCTTCTTTTTGTTGTTTTGCTTTGTGGTTTTTCTAATTTCATTTCCATTATAGTTGATTTTCAATACATTTTTATTTTCATCCTTCAATGGGTCGTATCATCTCATTACTTTCATGCATGTCATGTTGGGTGTTTTAACATTCACTTGCAGCCATTGTGTGTGACAGACATGTGTTCATTTGCATTATTTACATTGGGTGTGTAACATGTAATTGCCTTTGATATGTGGGTGGATGTGATAGTTGGTTGGGCCTTTTGGCAGGGGAGGATGGCCATTACGGACATGATTGGGGATTGTGGGGACCCAGGTGCAGGGGGGCATGGATGGGACATGGGCGAGGGCCTGGTGGAGGGTGCCCCGCAATGCTGGGGGGTGGGGGTGGTGGGGGACATGAGTTGGACATGGGTGGGGGCCTGCTGGCAGGTGCCCCACAGTGCTGGGGGGTGGGGGTGGTGGGGGACATGAGTTGGACATGGGTGGGGGCCTGCTGGCAGGTGCCCCACAGTGCTGGGGCGTGGGGGTGGTGGGGGACATGAGTTGGTGTTCATTAGTTCAAGGAGACATGTGCCTTTGCTGGGGGACATGCCCATGTTGGGTGGGCTGCCTGCGGGACATTACCAGGGATGCAGGGTAGTCCCCTGTGGTTTGGGCTGCCTGCAGGGGCCGTGGAGGGTGTACAGGGAACACCTGGGAGGACCCACACTGTCAAATCACATGTAGGACTCCCCGGCACCCCTGAAATACACATACCCTGCTGAAATTGCGTGTAAAACTTCCCGCGCACCCCTGAAATACACGCGCCCAGGCTATTCGCGTGTGGAACTTCCCGCGCACCCCTGGAATACACGCGCCCAGGCTATTCGCGTGTGGAACTTCCCGCGCACCCCTGAAATACACGTACCCTGCTGAAATCGCGTGTAAAACTTCCCGCGCACCCCTGAAATACACGTACCCTGCTGAAATCGCGTGTAAAACTTCCCGCGCACCCCTGAAATACACGCGCCCAGGCTATTCGCGTGTGGAACTTCCCGCGCACCCCTGAAATACACGCGCCCAGGCTATTCGCTTGTGGAACTTCCCGCGCACCCCTGAAATACACGCGCCCAGGCTATTCGCGTGTGGAACTTCCCGCGCACCCCTGAAATACACGCGCCCAGGCTATTCGCGTGTGGAACTTCCCGCGCACCCTGAAATACACGCGCCCAGGCTATTCGCGTGTGGAACTTCCCGCGCACCCCTGAAATACACGCGCCCAGGCTATTCGCGTGTGGAACTTCCCGCGCACCCCTGAAATACACGCACCCAGGCTATTCGCGTGTGGAACTTCCCGCGCACCCCTGAAATACACGCGCCCAGGCTATTCACGTGTGGAACTTCCCGCGCACCCCTGAAATACACGTACCGTGCTGGAATCGCGTGTAAAACTTCCCCTGCACCCTGAAATACACGTACCCTGCTGATATCGCGTGTGGAACTTCCCGCGCACCCCTGAAATATGCGTACCCTGCTCGCACGGGCCCAATCGCGTGAGGTACTTCCCGCGCACCCCAGTGATACACGTAGCCCGCTTGCTGTGCTGGTACAGGGTTAGCGCAGCCCTTTGCGCTGGATTGGGTATGTTGATGGCTTTTCCCTGCGCGGGAGGCGTTCTTGGGGGCGTAACTGGCGCTGCTGCAGGGTCGCTGCGCCACTGTGCGCCACGGCTGGTTTTGGTGGCTGGAATCCATGAATACGCTGTGCGCGGAAATGGGTTTCAGCGCACGCGGCTGGCGCAGGGATTCGCACGCGCACACTGTGCGCCAGCCGCGTGCGCCCCTTGTGCGCTGAATTCTATGAATTACCCCCTAAAAGTTTCCCATAGATCATAGTTGAAATGTTTGACTCTATGGATGTGATATGCTGCTGTGGTTGTTGCCAGGGCATAGAGTCTTGGGTGCATGGCCATTTGGCCATGCACCCAAGACTCTATGCCCTGGCAACAACCACCGCAGCATATCACATTCATATTTGCTTATAACTTTGGGTGAAAAACAAATGTATAAGGAACAAAGGTATTAGATACTATGGATGTGATACGCTGCTATGGTTGTCCTTATTATTGTATACTTACTGTTTGGTCTAGTAATGGGAGTCCATGTTTTTCTTCTTCATTTCTGTGGTAAAAGAAAATAGCATGTTAGTATTAGTATTTTGTAATGACTTATTACATCGTATAAGCAATATACTTTTATTTTTTTTCGACCCTCATATTTAGTAGAGTACAAATCAGAGTACTGTGCAATTTGCTCAGTTTCTGTATTTGTTGCTAAAATCATTGGGTCTGTGGGAGAAAAAAAAATCCATGTTGGATTAAAAAAAAAAACCTTTTTCTGTTATGCTACAGTTTATTTGTTTGTTTTCAGTGTTCACTTGTTGTTTCTGGTTAATGCTTTATACTTTGCTTTGTTGTATTTTTTTTGGAGCAGTAACAGATTCTTCATTTGTTTTGATATTATAAAATTTTGGAGCAGTTAGATACCAATTGGCGTATTCTAACTGTGTATTTTTTGGCCTAATTTAGTGGTATTCATTTATCTGATTAGTTGTTGTAGAATCTTTGAGCCGTTAGATAGCTTTTGGAGTATTCTAACAGTTTATATTATTTTAACACAAATTTATAATTTTGGGACAGTTAGATACCAATTGGCGTATTCTAACTGTGTATTTTTTGGTCTAATTTAGTGGTATTCATTTATCTGATTAGTTGTTGTAGAATCTTTGAGCAGTTAGATAGCTTTTGGAGTATTCTAACAGTTTATATTTTTTTAACACAAATTTACTTAAAGGTTTAAATACAGTTTATTTATCAAATTTTGGTTTTAAGAACATTAAATAAGCGTTTGTAAGATTTGCTGGTAATCTCTGCTTTAGAGTAATGGTACTATCATTACATTCAAACCATCCACATTTCTTTTTTATATATGCCGTGTAGTGCCCTGAATTGGTTGTGGCTCCTGCGTGGTAGATTATACCTATTGTTGTGAAGGTTTTTTACCAAGTGATATTTGACTATGTGTGAATCCAGTCAGCTTGCAGTTGTTTTTGGTACCATCTGCATTGTAACGTAGAAGCATTAGTATTACGTGTTTACTATGTGTTTGTATTAGTAATGTGGAGCGATTATCCGAATTGCAGGTAGAACATAATCTACCGTGGTTTGCATTTTGTACAAGTTGCTGAAATGGAACGGATTCACAATTAGGTATTGATATATAGACAACGCGCTCATTGGGGATTTGTTCTTGTGTCACATTGTTGCAGAGAGTGCATGTATGTTTCCACATGTATGAAATCTGGAAGATTTCATTTATAGGTATGTTTTTGTTTTCCAGTACTAATAGTAAGTACATTAGAAATTCTTGTGGATATTCCTGTGAGTTTATAGTGAATTTCACCATTCCAGCACAGTAGTCCAATTGTTGTTTTATTCCATAAACACTATACGTGTTGTCAGGATTGTTTGCTGCATTTCTGTGAAGTAGTAACATTTGCAAACACAATGGGTCTGTACTGTGTAAGTAAATGTTGTCAACAATTGGTGGTAATTGAAATAGAATATTCATTGGTACATTTGCATAGCAACTTACACCAACTATATTTGAGAATTTAAATGGTCCAGGTAGTTCTGTATCTAACTGCTTTTTTTGGGGTTTGTCTTCCTTCTTTAAAGAAGTACCTAGTTTACTTTCCCTAATTGATTCTTTTTTGCTTGTGGTACTTGAAGAAGTTTTAGTTTCTTTTAGTCTCTTTGGAGGATTTGCAGTGACATCCTGTTGCATTTCTGTTTCATTTAGTTTTCTTTTAGAACATTTTCCTTTTTGTGGAACAGGATATGTTTGTAGATGGGGGTGTATAGTGAACGAAGTCTATTGTATTCTAAAATGCAAGGAATATCAGCGTTTACTTTACTTGCATCAAAGTTTATTAGAAATAGACTGTGAATTGTACGTAGGCGTGACAGTGCTACGTAGCTCATGCCTTCTTTGAAGACTGTGTTACCAATGTCTATCATTGCTTTGTCTAGAGTAAGACCTTGTGATTTATGAATGGTGACTGCGTATGCAAGAGTTAGAGAAAATTGTTCTCTGCGTACATACATGTCTTTGAAGAGAAGGAATCGAGCTGTTGAGCGTCCTATTCTTTTTACTTCTAAAAGTTTGTCAAAGAGAATATTGACAAACTGAATTTTGTTGTCACGTGGGTATGTTTGAAAGCCAACAACTGTACCAGTGCTCCATTAACTAGTCCTTGGTCCAAGTCAAGGTTACGTTTAAGCATTACTCTGCAATTTAAGGATAATTTTAATATCTTTTCCAAGCCTGCTGTGTTTGAGATTGATTTTTCTAAACTATTTAGTCTTGCTGTGGCTTGGTCACACATGGGTAGTGTCATTCCATGTACATCTAGTTTGTCTGTGGCGCTAATTTCCATAATTGGTTGCATTTCTTTGCTTAACATTATTTCATTGAATTTGAAACAGCGTGCAAGAGTTGGCATTAAGGCCATACAATTGACATTTTTGTGGGCTAATTGTTCCATAACATCTGTAGCACATGCATTAACACCATAAAGTGCACAAATGTGCCGGGTTTTCAATATTGCTTCTGCTTCTCTAGAAAGTATACCAACTCTGATACTTTTTAAGATGTTGGCATAAGTGAGATCTGCAGATTGCCGCATGTTTTCTGTTAATTTTCTGTATTGGAAATGTTGCCAAAGGTTGACATTTGCAATGCTGCCAACAGTTTTACGGCAGAGTTTGTGTCCTAATGTTTTAAAAATAGGCTCACCTTTTACAGGTGTCAATTGAAGAAGATCTCCGAAAACAATGATGTGTTTTCCTGCAAAGAGCTCTTCATAGTTTGTTTTGAGTACTTCTTATAATCTGAGGTGAATCAAAGCCAACATTAGGTTGGACACCATGCTCACTTCATCTATTAGTAGCATTTTCATTTGTTTCAATACTCTGCGTACTTCCATTGCAGCTTCTGCAGAAAGTTTGTAATAATCTAACTTGTTTTGGTGTTCTACTGGCAGGAGTAGTAATCGGTGTAAAGTGACACCACCTATGTTGTAGGCAGCTAAACCTGTGGGGGCGGTGACAACAGCTGACAGTTTGTTGTTTGTCAATTGTTGAAGGAACTTACTGATGATTTTGATTAGGAATGTTTTGCCAGAACCAGCTTCACCACTGACATACAATAGTATAGGTTTGTAATTTTGGCAGGTGCATTATTTGTTTTCATGTTGCACACCATGTGCAATTTCTTTTGTTATTTCTTGAAAAATGCTATGTTGCTCTTTGTTTAGTTTTGATTGTAGTGTAGTTAAGTCTTCTTTATCTTCATAGTGACACATGGTGTTTTCTACTTCTATCATAGCTAATTCTGCCTCATTTGTTATTAGTGGTTCTCCCAGTGGTTCTTGGCTTCCTGTGACAGAAGGTTGTCTACTGTCAGGAGTGTCCTTATCTAGTTGGGCCTGGAGTTCCTCTTCGTGTTGCTGTTCATTGTGCAACATTGTTTTGTACTGTGTAAAGTTTACATCAGTTATACTGCTTTCATTGGCTTTGAAAGCGTCTTCATATGAGTCATAGGTATCTAGTATTTCTTCTTCTTTTCTCCATGGTTTGAAGAGTTGTAGCAGGGACATGTAATATGTTTCTTTATGTTGAGGAGTCTTTAATGACAATTTGATATGATTAATTAAATTTGGTTTGGTGAGTTTTACTAAGCTGCCATCACAGTTTGTTACTTTGTATTTACAGTTTTGCTCATCAGGTTTTGTATTATTTTTGTATGTGTAGTTTTGGGCTATGTGGTATAGACACATGGTTTCCAAAGTGGTACTCCTGTTTGGGTAGTATGTGTCCAATAAATTGTTTTTTTAAATGTCTTGGCTGTTGGGGTCATTTTTGGCTATTGTTTCTATATCTTCGTATGATTTTAGAACTCCTTTTCTAGATTTAGCTGGACCAAGACTTAGCCATACTATATTTGCAGATTTACCATACAATGCAGTACCAGTTAATCGATCAGCTGCTTCATAGGATCCACATTCTCTATGGGACAGCATTTTCATGCCCAAGCTGTATAATTTCTAAGACACTGTTTTATCTGATGACAGGTCATTCCAGAGGTCTTGGAGCTCTGTCTTTTCTGATTTGGTTAAGTATGTTGTGACATATCGTGCAACTGCAGTAGAATTGTCTGCAATGTACTGCACATCTATGTTTGCATTCCACAAGTGGGCAATGATTGCATTGTAATCATTGATATATTTTTCTTCTTCTTTTCTTTTTATGCAATATGTATTTTTAGGTGACTTACCTTTAACATTATTGGCCTCATTACGACCCAGGCGGTAAGTTACCGCCTGGGTCGTACCCTTACCACCATGGTGTAAACTATGTTTACACCATGGTGGATGGCGGATTTACCGCCCCATTCCAAGGTGAGTGGGGCGGTAAATCCCCATTTCCCATTTTACCCTTCCCCATTCCCATTTTTGCCCCATAGGGCATAATGGGAGTGGGGAAGGCGCTAATTACGCCACCGTAAATTACGGTGGCGTAATTAGCACCATGGTCCCTTAGCACCATGGATTTTAACGCCTGCAAAAAGCAGGCGTTAAACTCACCATGGCGCTAAGGGACCTTGTAATCAGGCGTTAAGGGTCGGCGCCATTTACGGCGCCGTTAACCCCTTAACGCCTGACTCGTAATGAGGCCCTATGTCTAACTGAAGATATGAGGTTGTTCACTTGACCTGTATTTGTAACTGGTCTAGGGAAACCAAATTGGCATTTGGTGTAGTATTTCCCTTTGTTTTTGTATTTGCGACGACAATATTTGCCACATTTGTGTCTTTGGAATTGTAAGATTTTTACATGAAGATCACTATTTATGGATTCTGACGGAATTTCACAAGTGACATATTTTTCAATAAACTGTAAAAAAGTGGCATCACTGTCTTGACCAAATTTAGGAGCATCTTTAATCCATAAAAGCATGTGGACATGTGGCGCTCCTCTGGCTTAGTATTCTTTTCTCCAAAAGAAGTGTTGCACTTCTCCAAGGGGAGGAACAGTTTTATTACAAATAAAATGTAGCATAGCCATGAAGCGATGGAGAAAATATCTAGAAACATTAACAGGATCCTGAGAACAAAGTTCTCCAGGTGTTAGTATATCTATGTTTGTTTTGTTTTCGTTTGATATGCGTAGGAAAGCATGTAAATCTTCCCATGCATATTCTGCGCAACTTAATGTAACAAACCAAGTGGGTGGGCCAAGGTTTCTGATCATACAACGTACATCTCCATGGCGTTGAAACCAGTACTCTTTAGTACCTCGCATATTTGCTAATAGATTTGTAAGATTTGCCTGTAAAACCTCATCTTTTTGTTGAACTTTTTGTAATAATTGTGTGGCTGTCATATTTTGAAAGTGTGATCCTGATTTTAATATGTGTGCAACTCCGTAACATAAAGTTGCTAGTTCACTTTCAAAGAGTAGGTGGAATATGTATTTCACATTTTGTCGAAATCTGGGATCTTCAGAATACATTCGTAATGAGCAATATTCTGATGCTGATATTTGAACAGGTCTATCATCGTATCTTCCTCCTTTGCCAGTAGGAAAGAGTAGAGGAAAAGCACGTGCTTCTATACTTTTTTCCCATATGCTGATTGGTGATCCTTTTGTTTGACGCATTTGGTACGTTTCCAGTGCATCTTCTATGGTGTCATTAGAGTGCAATGGGTGAATTGTATAATGGTCTAAAGTGTTTGCTATTGTAGCAGGATCTAGGAGCTCAAATTGACCAGTTTCCTGTGTCTCTTGAATTATTTCAGTTGTATCTTTCAAGTTTTCTTCGATATTAATTTCTTTGTAATAATCATTATTCTCTATGAGATATTGCAGTGTTTCTCTAACTTTATGTAAATCTACCAGTTGTTGCCACATTTTTTTGTCTTTTGTAGGTACTCCATTTACCAGGATAATTATAGATTGTTGCATTGGACGTTGCACTCCTAGAGTGTGCACATTTTCTTTTACATCTAATGGTAAATACACTACTTTTCCACGAATACCTTTCACTAATTCAGAGGGAGGTAATTTTGCAGTTTTTGGTTGAAGGCGTATTATTGCTTGAAATGGATGAACTGTTTGAATTATGATGCTCTCATATAAATTAAGTTGTTGAAGGAGTTTTGGTAGTGGATGTAATCCACTCAAAAGTTATTTGAGATAGCACGTGAAGGAGTTTGGTTGTTGTCAAGTTTGGTAGTGCAGTAACTGCAAAGTATTATGGGGTCAGTTATTTCGTATTTGTTTTCTGCTATAAGGTAGAGAGCTAATTCAAACCATTTAGAATCTTCATTGTCTTCTATTTTGTATGAAAGGTCTATAGTTTTTGTGTTACTTTCATAACACGTTCTGCGGCAACATACACACACGTGGTTTGGTACTTCAGCTGAAGTGCTTTGAAATTTTTTTATTTCTTTTTTGTATGTGTGTAGTGAAAGGTTGCCATGTGCAGATTTGTTACGAAGTTGGTTGACAGCTAATTCATCTTGTAAGTGGGTTTCATTTCCAAAATATTTTTTCTGTATAGACTGGATTTCTTCTAGTAGGTCTTTTGGTGTACCATGTAGAAGAATGTTATTTAAATTGGCTAGTGCTAAAGCAGGACTTTTTGCATAATACAGTTTATAAACTAGATTTCTTATACTTGCATGATGTGTTGATTTCCTTTTGATATCATGGAAGGTTGTTTTGCAAGTAGCTCCTGATATGCAGGCCAATGAATGTCCTTGCAGTCCTGTGTGCTTGCGTACTGGACAAGCATCCATACTTTGCAGTATTTTAATTTTGATTTTGTCTTTGCTTTTCACATATTGATTGAGGAATAGGCATAAAGATTTGAACATTTTTTTGGGAATGTTACACATTGACGTGCATGGCCATGTGTAAATTAGATGTTCTGATTCAGTCGAATGGAGGGGTAAATCTAAGTTTTCAGGGCATATTTTTGTAAGGAGTACTTCTTGTTCCATTATGGTATTATTACCTTTTTCATAACCTCGACCACTGCTATGTATGGCAATTGTATTTGTTTGCTTTTGTTTGTACGCTTCTTCATTAAAGTATGGTTCTGTGCTTGTAGTTTGACTCCATTCACCTCCACAGATATTTAAGAAGTTATTTCTGTTCACATTTCGTTTATTGAGAAGTCTTTTTTGAAATTTAGTGATTAGTTTTGTTAGTGGTTTAATTCAATTGATATTTACATAATGATCCATTAGCTGGGGTTGCACTCTATGCATTCACTTAGCATTGGGCTCCCTGCAGTCCTCTTCCTTTGTTCTACCTCCAAACACACTTCAGCCCATCTTCTATGTTTACTCTGTCACCATGACTACATGCCTGCTGGGCCTAGAGACCCAAGCTACTCCTCACTGATGAGCCCCAACAAGGCCGAAACATGTTTGGGGATGCTTGTGGTCTCGTGAAGTCGGGATGTGACCTAGCAGTTTGGGCTGGACTGCCCCTTTTGGGGTGGGCCCAAGCCTGATTTGCATATGGTCTTTTCCCTTCTGTAATGGCTTGGCAGGTGAAGAACGGTGGTCTGGAGGGTTGCCCAGAGCAACGCCAGTGGTTAAGATTCATTCTAAACCTTCCAGCCATCACCTCTTTGTTTTTGCTATGTTACAATGCGAGACATCGCATACACACCCTATGTACAAGGAGCCATCTGATCATGGTGTATGCAGACTTGCAACAACATCCCATTTCCCTGACCATGTAGCAAGTGGACACATTGACAACAGACATGGTTCTCTGAAAGCACATTACAGCCCATGGCACAGCAAACTATTGCCAAATACATGCTAAATGGGCAGTGTCATGTGGCTATGTAACATGCTATTAAGTTACATGTGAACGCGTACACACATATTCACAGCCAATTGCACATCAATTACGTGCCACACCAGTGTAGAACTGGCACAGGGAGTGCACACAATGTGGATATGGCCTGAGTGTGGCGTCCCAGGTGTGTGATGTGAAGAGAGTAATTACATGCACTGGGAGATAGGAAGACGGGACAGTGACACACAAGAGGGACAGGGGCATGGACCCATGTAATGTGTGCTGAGTGTGGCAGGTTAACAGGGATGAATCCTGACAAATATTTGACAACAGGGTCAGTGTCATAGCTACAGTGGGCATGTGCACACTGTTGAAAACTGCAATGTCATTCATGGCACACTGTGAGGCCAGCTGTTAGTCTTCATGGAAGTTATCTGTAGCATGGAACGACCTACGTACATGTGTGGATGAACTATCTACACCATGAAGTGCATGATGTGTAGCACATGCTTCAGACCGAAGCAATTGCCTAGCAGGGCAGATTCACTGACATCACTGATGCAACTAACCAGATGACACCGTATGGTAGAATGTTGAAAATGTTGTTTGTGTATGCTGGTGGGTGATGACTACTGTCACTTTACCGTGTGCAATGGATGTATGACACATGGGTTGTATCCACTCTAGAGTTCACTGTGCATGAGTCAGTACACTGTGACATGGTACACCCAAGGCAGTCATTCAAATGAAGGCACAAGTGCAACACAATCATGCTTCTTGTTTTTGTTTTCACTCTACATACTCAGGATGCACAAGCTTGGTCACTCACTGGACGTGGCCTCGTAATCTTCCACGCCTTGCACCTGATCCGAATGAATGAACTGGCTCATGACCTGTTCATGCGGGGTGAGCTTGTGCTCCTCTGGTGCCCCCCCCCCCCCCCAGTTTCCCAAGCAGAGGCGAGGTTGGCACCCGTCTTGGATTTGGTGCGACAGTTGAGGTCATTCCACTGCTTCATGACATTAGAATCAGTGCATCTCTCATACCCTTAGAAGTTTATGTCATCCGTGATATGCTGCCAATGCACCATACGCTGAGCAGGTCTATGTGTGCTCCCTGGTTGCAGGAACATGTCACGGTGGTGTGCGCCCACATAGTCCACGAGGATTTGGAGTTTGTCATCATAGAAACTCCTCTTCCTCGACTTGGCGGTGTCTTGTGCCGTTCCATGGGGTTGAGCCTCTTCCTGTGGTGCAGTCTTTGCCTTCTTGGCACATGATGCAGACCCTGTGTGGCTGGGACCACTCAGGGCACCAGATGCTGGACCACTAGTGGCCTGGCCATGGCATCACCCACTGATGCTGGGATAATAGCTTTCCCTGCACATCCCTTACCCTTCGAGCCACGGACAGCAGCTGCCATTGCAGGTCCCTGATCCTGGGGGGTGGGGATAGCAGCTTCCGCTGCAGGTCCCTGACCCTTCTGGGGGGGGCACAGATTTCCCTGCACGTAACTTACACTTTGGGGAATGGACAGCATCAGAAACAGCAGGACCCTGACCCTGGGGGATGGGGACAGCATATTCCGCTGCACATCCCCAACCCCTAGAGTCAGGGTGGCAGCAGCTTCTGCTGCACGTCCCCGAACCCGGCCACCTCTGCCACCTTTCCCTCTTGTGGGTTTCCACTCATTGTCCATGTGGACTTGAACAATGAAAAGCACACCAAACAATTGTCTTGGGCAATCCGAGTCAGGGGACAGTGTACATGATGGAAAATGTACTGCTGTGATCCAGCAAGGCTCATAGGTACCCCTGGTGGCAAAAAAAGGGATGTGCAATGCACAGGCACCCCAAAAAATGAAAGAAAGGCATACACGATTGCTTGGTAGCTTCCGTAAAAAGAACAAGCGTTACCCGATACACTGTGGCGCCCAACTAAACACAAAAATGCATACACGAAGCCCGGAAAGCTACTGTAATGGTAATAATGGAGGTACACAGGGGCGCTGGGAGTATGAAAAATGCGTACACGACTCACTGTTAGCCTCACATATGTATGGAGGCAAATCCCCCAAAAAATAAGAAGTTCGTACTGTACCAGAAGTAAACGAAGCGCACAAATCACAGTAATCCACCTGTCTGTCTGCTCCCAATTGCATGTACGGTCTGATTTGCTTCTACGCATAATTCTATAGCCCCGACTCGGGTGCTCTGAATGCCAACACACAGCACGTGTCACATCACTTACGCGCTGAGTGCCTTTTCTCTGATTTCATGTGTCTGCGCAAATTTCAAACGCACAAAGTAACCGTCACTCTGTTTCTGGCTGCCCATACAATAGACATGGAAGACCCATGCTCACCAAGACTGCTATGATCGATCTTCAGTCTCACATGAGGAGCAATATTGAAGATGGCAATGCGGGCCTTCTCATCTTGCTTGATTTCAGTGCAGCATTTGACTTGCTGGATCATAAACAACTTAAGCAAGCACTTTTGAAGGTAGCCAATTGCTCTCTTGAAGCAATAAATTAGTTAACATCGTTTCTCACCAATAGGAAATCTAAGGTCCAATGAGGGGACAGTTACTCCTATCAAGAAATAATAAGCTGCGGGGTGCTGCAAGGGGCAAGTATATCACCACTCCTTTTCAACTTATACATTAGGTACCTCTGCCTATTTCTTGAAAAAATCGGTGCACTTTTTTACAAATTACGCCGATGATACTCAGCTGATCATCAAGCTGAATGGCGACTATGCTTACGACAGTTCTAGGGCTAGCGAATTATATGAAACCATCTTTGGGACCAATGAAGCTAGAGCCAAACTTAATCAACAATACAAGTGCCTGCAGATAAATAACATCCAAATCAAAATCGCAAATAAAGTCAAGACATTAGTAATCCATCTGGAAGCCTCCCTAAGTGCTGAAGTTATGTCTTACAGTTAAACAAAAACTGCTAGTACTATCTAAGACTGTTACAAAAAATCTGACCCTTCTTAAATGAGGAGAACTGTGCCACAGTCGCCACGGCAACCATCTTGTCAAGACTTGGCTATGGAAATGCACTCTTACTGGGGGCAAATAAGGGCCAGATTGCCAAATGCCAAAAAATTCAAAATCATGCAGTAAGAATCATAAAAGGAAAAAAAAAATCTGACCACATTTAGCGAGGCTAGGAGAAATCTCCACTGGTTAATGATCAAGGACAGAATCAAATTCAAAACACTCACCCTGACACACAAATGTGTATATGGCTTAGCCCCTGCATATCTCAAAGTTGAACTGACCCCGTACATACCACGGCGGACCCTCAGATCCCAAACACGGGCCCACCTAGAAAGCACAAGATATAAGAAAACAAATGGCCTTGGATTGGCCATTCACACAATCGCAGCCACCCATTAGGCTAGAGACCTCATACAGCATTTTCCGTCCAAAAATTAAGGCCTACCTGTTTAGATTATGACCCTTGAGTACTGCTAAAGACTTGACCTTCCTATGACTGAAATCTTTTTGTTATCTTCTTGTAGCTTATATGTTCAAAGTCTTTGTGTACATGTTTGCTCCCAGATGCCTGCAGGCTTTTGGCGTGGTAGAAGTAAATAAATAAAATAAAATGAAAAAAATAAACGCTCCTGCCTTTGAGCCATTAAATCTTCCTCCTACTGCCCTGAGCTGCCTCCTACCTAGCCATCTGCTGCTGCCTGCCCATTGTGTGTGCCTGATGCCCACCTGCCCTGGATTTTGAGTGTCTGATGTCCAACCATTGCTCTTGCTCCTGTCCTTTGCCCTTTGACCACCTCAGCTGATTCACCAGACTCCCAATGTACCCTACCATCACAACTGCTTCAAAGCAGATCCCCAGGACCATCTTGCTCACTCACACCTGCTCGGATGTTGGCATTTCTCAACCATTATCTTCTGAGGTAAGTGGCAACCCCATGGCAGCGAGGCTAGGGCTGTCAACTTCACTGCCACGGAAGTTGACATCCTGGTGGAGCAGGTCCTGGGGAATTATGATGCCCTCTTCAAGGAAGGACATAAGCTGATCTGGTACCAGATAGTGGATGCCATCAACACAGAGGGCGTGGCATCCTGCACCTTTAAGTATGTGCACAAGCACTGTGAGGACCTAAAATCCAGGATCCACAGCAAGGCCTTGCGCTTCTGTGGTGCCAATGCCACCGTAGAGGGACGCAGGTGCTGGCTGAGGATCACCAACATATAGGTCCTGGAGAAGTTTTACCTGGTGCTGCACACCCAGGTCAGCAAGTTGCGCCTACGTCTGGAGTCACCAGGTAAGCATCCATGTGTTGCTAGGTTCCACAGTGCATGTGCATGTTCCTGCATATTGTGAGTGAGCACCTTGGGCTTACGGCGGGTATGCCTCTGAGACGGATGTCTGTGTGCATGCTCGAGACAATGCTCTCCATGTGTCCAGTTAACCATGTGTGATTTCAATGAGATGCAATCTGCATTGTGGGTTGTACTGCTGACTTTCAGACTGTGCACCTGTCTTGTTCATTTGTTCTTGGACTTGCTGGTGTGACAAGTATGACAGTTGAGGTAGTGTTGGCCACGTTATGTGCATGCATGGTGTTCATGTGTATGTGTCAATGTTGGGAATGTGTGACTGGCCATTACTCATGGCTGGATGCAACACGCGCATTTCATTGTATGACATAGTCGTGTTGCAGAATTACAGTTGACGGGACTCTGATGTGATTGTTCATCACACTGCTTGTGGACTCTCAGTTGATGTGTGTGAATGATATGTGTATTGCCACATGATGTATGTTTATCATATGAAATTGATTGCTTGTGAGAGTAGCATGTACCCTGATGTGAATGCCTGTTGTTATGGACAAGCACGTATGTGCATCTATGTGGATTGCATGTACATGTGCGTTGGGTGGAGGATGATGATTGTTCCCTTGACTAGTGAACTTCAGTGAACTTCATGTGAATGTTTGTATTGCCACACACACATTGGTGCAGTACACTTATGTTTGTGTTCTGTGTCTCCATTTTCCACAGTTGCATCGGAAGAAGCGGGCGGAAGCGCTATGGAGTATGGCAGCAGGGATGCCTCCACCAGGCAGAGGTGCAAGCCCCAGTCACGCCCCCATGACAGCACATCATCCAGGAGCGAGGTGGCTGGTGCCACGCCCGTGCCATCGGGCAATGCTGCTGGGGGTAAGTCCGAGAGGGCGAAGGTGGTAGTGGACTCCTCAGCAGCGGGGGAGGGCAGGTGAAGAAATGCAGGGGCCATCCAGTGCGGAAGACACTCTGGAGTCATTCAGGTTGGCAGGGGTAGAGGGGGAGGAGGTGGTCGTAGAGACACAGCCCACGGGGTCAGGCGGGGGTGATGAAGAGGGTGTGACTGCTGCAGTTCTGCCCGTGAGGGGAAAATTCCTGTCCCTGGGCCAGCAGATGGTGCTGTATGCACCTATCGGCATGCCTCAACCCAGACCTAGTGTTGGGAGGCGTACGGGCATAATACGTGATGATGTGCAGGCTTGCTGTAGACTGCTTACACGTCATCATGATGACATATGGCGTCTCCTCACGTGGCTAGCAACATTCTTGGTCCAGATTGTGCTGTGTGGGCTGTTCAGTAATGCAACCCCCTTCTCGTCTTCCTCCTCTGTGTGTCAGTCGTCCTCCGGGGCACCTTCTGGCCCAGATACCACAAAGGCCCCCCGTCCACCAGTCCCACCCAGATTGCCCCGTGTGGTGGAGCCAACATCCCTGCCTGAGTTGGGAATCGAGGGTCAATCGGCTGATGAGGTCACTGTGCTGATCCTGGCACCGACAGGAACACTGGCAAAGGAGGTACAGCAGGCACCCATGAGCAGGGCACTGGATGTACACTCCCGGGTAATGTCATCAGCCCAGATGGTGTACACACGAAGCAGGCACCTGGGCGCTATGGCAGGAGCAGGCTCTAATGAGGAGGCTCTTTTTCTCAGGGCCTATCATCACAAGGCGGCAGGTACATGGCATCATGCAGGAATGCAAATGTGAAATTACTTAACAGGATGTCTTCCTTGTTCATGTGCTACGGGCAGTGTACAGGGGCAAAGAGGCAGCAGGCTCGGGAGGCGAGGATGATGATGGCCAGGGCGGAAGTTGCTCTGTGTCGGGCAAAGAGTTGGCCTGCCATCCTGGAGGCAACTTTCAGGGAGGTGGAGGGGTTGGAGAGGAATATGCTGGAGGCCCTGCAAGCCCTCCAGGAAACAACAAAGGCCCGCCTGGGGGTAGTGGACGCAATGCTGGATGATGCCCTGGTGGAGATTCTGAGGAATATTGGAGAGGAGGATAAGGACTAGCCCGCTGCCTGTGTATATAGGTCTTTAGGTGGAGGTTTCCTTTTTTTATCCCCAAAGACTATTAGAACATTACTCCCCTTTTTTACTGTATGTAGTTATTTAGGTGTAGGTTTCATTTATTTATTTTTTTGTTTTTCAGCAGAGTTTGAAGACATTACTTTACCTTTTAAGTTGTATATAGTTATTGTGCCATAAGAGGTACATTTTAATTTTCTTTTTTTACTTTTTTTTTTACATGGACAACTGTGTTTTTGAATGCATGATGTGAATATGTATTATTAATATATCTTTTTGTTAGTTGAATTCTTGGCTTTTTGATGTTCATTTGGGTGTGGGCCTGTTTGCTATTTCTATGTTGGGGCTGTGATTCTTTCTATTGGGAGTCATAGGTCTGGTTGCGTACATGCTTGTGCATTGTAGTTGCAAGAATGTTTGGCGATGGCAGGATGCACAGGTGGCTCACACGTGGTGGTGTGTCAAGTAGATGCATGGGTGTGCATTGTCTAATAGTATTCCCTTTGACCTGTGCTGCATCACTCGGTGTTTGGCTTCACTGTGGTTGGGGTGGAGGGAGGTGGCTGACTGTGTGACTGACTGACTGTGTGAGTTTTCTATGGTCAGGGTCCTAGCACATGACATGATGTGACCAATCATCTGATAGTTCCCTAACAGGTTTTTTCCACCCAGCTCACTCATGCTCAGGCTGTGATATGCCTGTCCATTGTTTGTGGATGTAGCACACAATGTTGGTCTGTTAGCTTCTGTCGTGGGCACACATTCGGTCGCTGTGTGTTAGGCAGAATCACATGCAGTACCCTTTGGGAACACTACACACAATTAAGACTACAAGTGTCAGTACAATTTCACCTTTGGTACAATCCCGTACTACACAGTAATGTGGTAGCACTGGCTGAGCAGCCAGACGTATATCATGTGTAAAGTGAGCAGTACAAGAGGTTACACAAAGGGGCAGAAATCACAGTGGTTCAAACAAACACTTACTCAAGGTTTCTTGGTAAAATAATATACATTTATTTACATGGTCAGTTGGAAAACATTCCACTAGCAAGAGCAGCTCCATATCACAATCTAATATACTACAATACACAACCAATCAGTTTCTGAACAAGTTCAGCTCCCCTGAAGTGGGAGCAAAATGGCACTTCAGTTACTTTTGGGTAAAAAGCCAAGGTTAAAATAATCAAAAGCACAAATACTTTCAGAGGTCGGGCAAATAGTTTCAGTTCACTAAAACCAGCAATTCAATTCAATAGGCCTGGGCCAAAGTCAATGGTTCAGAGTCTTGGATAGGATAGCACAGTTCTGGTAGTACACAGTTAAGTCTTTGCCATGGTTTTTAGAAGCGGTTGGTCAGACAAAAAGTTATATGTTGGTTTAGGGAAGGACAAGCCTTCAAAGCTGGAAAAGTTTCACAAACTTTCACCGCGGCCGAACCGAATACTTGATTGCACTTACACAGTACCTTTTAAATGAAGAAGATCTGTAGCTGAGGCAGTTGTTCCTGGCAGTTCCTGAAGATCTTGCTGTTCCTGAGCTTGGTCGTGGGGACAAGAAGGAGGACGTTGGTAGGTTCCTGCACTGCCCAGGGAAGAGGCCACAAGCTTGGCAAAACGTTGATTTAAGGCGTGAGTGCCTTAAAGACCACTAACTGGTATCCTTCCCACTGGCTATCTGGTTTTCAGGAGCACTCTGAAGAAAATTCGACCAGTATAGGGACGGTGTCCAGGTGACTTGAGAATTGGTTGTTCCCAGCAAACTCAAGGGGAGAAGTTAACCTTGAAGGGCTTCTCTGTCGATGGAGTTTCAGGCAATTTGGACCTGCATTAGGGCTTCACCGGGGGACCAGGAGTTGCAGCAGGCATATTCCTTCAGCTCATCTTCGGTTCTTTCGTTCCAGTGGTCGACTCTGCTTTCCAAGTCCCAGAGGCCTGATTTTAAACAGTTTTCCCCCGATTCATTCCAGCCTGACTGTCACTCACACAGCAGGGTGGCTGTTCTTGCCGGACAGCCAGCCGGTCAATCACGCCAGAGTGCATTCAGGTCTCCTAGGAGACTACGCACAGGAAGTTTCGTGCACCTCCCTCATATCCTGTCCACCCCAGACACTCAGGCGCCAGAGGAGGGCTTCAGCACTGAAGGCCACCAAAGGCCAATGAACAAAGGGACCAAACCGGGTTTGGCACACAGGGTTAAACAGAAGAAGGGCCTTTTCCAAAAGAAACGGCAAAAAAAGTTGGCTGTTTTTACAGATAGGTCTTGGGCGCCATATTGAAAAAACATGGCTGGCCCGATTTTTAGCTACCGGTGTTCGTGGTCGGGAAAAATCATGGTAGTTTGTTAAAGACCACTGCCACCAGCCATTTCAAGTAGCAAAGGGTAACATTTGACTCTTACATGAGTGTTTAGACTCGGGATGCTTGGCAACTCTATAGGAAGATACTGTGTGTTCGGTCTGTACATTTAAAAAGACTAGTAAAGTCAATTTCACTTTACATGCTCTGGGAGAAAGTAGTCAGTCCCAGAGAAGGTATTTAAACCATGGTAAGTCTGAAAGACATCCCTGTGCCACTGCAATGAAGGTGCTGTTTGACACACAAGAAAAAGATGATGCCTATGGAGTTTGTATAAAAACTCCATATTCAAAGAATACAAAAGTAAAACACACATCAAAATACATGAAGGAGTGGGAAAAAAGGCTCACACTCTTTCCAGGTAAAAATGTATATCCTAGAAATCCAGCAAAGTTGCTGGGGGTCTGAACAGGTAAGGGAAATTAGCACATTTTTGAGAATTCTCCCTTACACTGTGATTTGATGCCATTCCATTCTGGCATGGCCAGCATGAACAGGTTTTACCAATCACTTGTCACATATGTATGTTGGGGGATGATTGATGCCAGGAACGGTGTGAGAGTAGATGTTCCACTCATGGATGTAGCTCTGGGGAATGCATTTATTTTGATTTGCAGGATACATGCTCTTGATGATAATCATACAGCAGTCACACCACATAGGTTCAGGTGAGCTACAGACAACCATTGCAATGGTGATGTGTCACAGTGTCACGGTACTGCCTGCACTGGGTGTCACAGGTGTCGGGCCTGGGGATGTTGTCATTTCTGGAGGGGGCTGCCTGTGGGTGGTGTCCCCTCATGAGAGGCAGCCTGCAGGGGGTGTCAAATGTGAGAAGGCCTGTGGGTGGTGTCCATTCACGAGTGGGCTTCCAGCAGGGTGTGTCACAGGTGAAGGGGCCTGGTGATGTTGACCCTTCTGGAGGGGGATGCCTGTGGGTAGTGTCCCCACATGAGTGGGCTGACTGCAAGGGGTGTCACAGGTGATTGGGCCTGGGGATCTTGTCTCTTCATGAGTGGTCTGACTGCAGGGGGTGTCACAGGTGAGGTGGCCTGTGGGTGGTGTCTCTTCATGAGTGGGCTGCCTGCAGGGGGTGTCACAGGTGACAGGGCCTGGGGGTGGTGTCTCTTCATCAGTGGGCTGCCTTCAGGGGATGTCACAGGTGACAGGGCCCTGGGTGGTATCCCTTCATGAGTGGGCTGCCTGCAGGGGGTGTCACAGGTGAGGGGGCATATGGGTGGTGTCCCTTCATGAGTAGACTGCCTGCAGGGGATGTCACAGGTAACAGGGCCTAGGGGTGGTGTGTGTACTACAGTGGTTCATGTGCAGTGGGGGTATGTGGACAGGGTGGGTGCCGATGGTGTAGGGGGGACTTACGTTTTTGTAATGGGTGTAGCCTACACTTATGAGAGCGCATGCGATTTTCCTGGGGTGCGGCCTGGCCTTGCGTGGGAGGGCAAGTGTTTTGTCTGGGGTGCGGCCGGGGTTTGTGAGGTGTTGTCGAGCGATTCTGTTGGGGTGCGGCCGGGTTTTGCGTGGGAGGGCAAGCGTTTTGTTTGGGGTGCGGCCGGGGATTGCGAGATGTTGTTGTGCGATTTTGCTGGGGTACGACTTGTGCTTGGTGGGAGGGCACGCGTTTTGTCTGGGGTGCCGCTGGGAATTGTGAGGTGTTGTCGCACGATTTCGCTGGGGTGCTGGATGCTGGGCCATGGATGGTGCAGAGGCTTGCACTGTGTCAGTCATTTCACTTGCTCTTTGGTGTGCGTGGAGGCGAGTTGGGGGCATTCCTCGCGCAGCTTGCGATTACTTGCGCAACAGTTACTAATGCCTCTTGGAATCCACAAATGCACATGTCGCACACCTTTTTGTTTGTAGCACGGTTCACGCAAGGTCCTTCTTGGCGCACTGCCCTTGTGCCATTTTTGTGTCCAATTCCATGAATCGGGCCTAACGTTTCCTAAATCAGAATTATATATTTCTGTAGAGCTCTGTCTAATGCTGTTCTTAAGAAGGTTAATGATGCATGTGTTGGGATCCAAATGCTTTTACCAAAATGAGGGAGCAGAATATCAAATTAAATAGGATCCATCCATGTATTGAGTATGTGATAGTGAGACAAAAGCGTGCTAAAGTGATAGCAGGAATGCAGATGAATGTCTTTAAATGCAACTATCCTAAACAACATCTATGAAAAAGAAGTACGCTATCGGATGATAAAAAAAAAATAACATTTGCATATCTCTTCTGGCAACAACCGAGTTGATGAATTACAAGAAGTACGGATTACAACTGTAATTTAGAATTCTTTAATCTTCAGATCGTAGGTGGTATAATACAATGAAACCAACATCTAAAGTGGATTAACATCGTTCATCAAATTTAAGATAAAGAACAACTATTTGTAATTGTCATGATTAACATGAAAAGTGCTGACTGCACTTTAGGTGTGACATATGTTTCTAATTAAAATATCGTATACATGAAGATGAAAACATTAACCTGGTTCTGAAATCTGTATTCAAGAAACCGAATTTAAAAAAAGCAATTGAAAGTTCCCATTGAAGCACATGATGAAATCAGTGAGATAATATTTTGGGGGATAAGGTTCGAAAATGCAGTATCTCATTCAAGCAAACATTTTCCTATCTATTCATGAAAATAAAATAATTTATATCCGAAGTCTCAGATCATAGATTTCTACCTAAACACACCCTTTTGAGGGGGTATATGAAACAGCGCAGGCACATTTCTAAAGAACTCCTATGTTTTACAGACGATGGCAGCACGAGCATTTTAGCAGGCACTGTGGCGCATAGGACCCATGTCGTGTTGCTTTCGCTGAAACCCAGATACAGTCATAAGGATGTCGTGGCAGGGTGGAGAAGCTTGGAGATTGTGGAATAAGTGATGCAACCCGCATGCATTCATTCACTGAATGTCTAGTGTTGACGTTTACATATTTTCGATAGGTCACGCATAGATTTTGGGGCACAAGAAATGCATCGAGATGATGTGGATTTTTAGAATCGAGCAATTGATTGATCAAATCTGGATCATCAAGCATAGCCTCGTAACATAGCACCTAAAGCAGCTATGCCACTAAAGTCCATTGAAAAATGAATATGTGTATATACAATCACATACTCGAAGGTAATAACATTTTTTTAATAAAAAAGTAAAAATGCACTAGCCACAGTCTCCTATACGCATTTTTGTTGAAGAATAGCTTAAAAAAAGGTTAATTCACAGTGACAAAAGAATTCTGCTGTAGATTAGATAACACATGGAGGACGAATATCATGGGCGTCCATGCAAAAAGCACTAGTGCTAGCGCATTTTCAAAAAGATAGCTGAAGCACACCTAAGACATCATTTTGCTTGCGGTTCTCTGATGCATTCGGGGGGATGAAAGTGGGTGGAGCAATCACAGTGAGGATATGGTATCAGCATTTATGTCGCCAAAAGCAGAGTTTTACCCAGTTTGACAAATGCACTTATACGTTTCATTCCCCTCAATATGAAAGTGCTGCTGCTAGTGCTTCTAGTGCGAAAGTAGGTTTTGACTTTTTCCAAAATACTGCAGGCAGTACTATTATGTGGATGAAGTAGAAGTACTAATAGCAGCAGTAGTAGTAGTAACAGTAGTAGAAGTACTACTAGCAGTATTTCTTTTTGTAGCAGGGCAGTTGTAATAGTACTAGTAGATTTAGCATTTTTTAAAAAAAATGTGTTTTAATCCAAGCCCATCTTTGGTTACAGGATGGAGATGGATTGAGCACGGTGGTGGATATCTTTGCTGCTGTAAAAAAAAAAAAAAGACATACTGTTGCAGAGATCTGCAAAAGAAGTGCACGGGGATGGCATGGTGGGTAGAGCAGTTGTTCAATCACAGATCGAACTTTTTATTTTGCATCTGCGTGGGATTTTAATTTGGAGTCTGTGCATTTTCGGCCCAAGCTAAAACGGGAGCAGTTGTTATGAGGTAGTTCACCTCACAATCAGAGAAAATTAACTGCTTGATGTGCTTGATGCTTGAATACAACATGCATGTAAATAATGTCTCGGTTATAGTCAGTAAATAAGTATTTGAAATGATGTCCGACGTGGCATTTATAACGTGCCTAGAAATAGTTTGTCCCTTTAACACTACTGAGGTGGATAATAATTAAGAGGGTGAAAAGACTGACTATCTGCACATCGAGACCTTCTCGTGATGGGATTGTTGGAGTTGTGAAATCCAGTTGTGTATCTTTCATAAGGTTATGGACCTTGATTAACCCATTCAGGAAAACAGTTTGATACTATGAAAGGCATTCCTGGGAAGTAGCAGGTTGTTATTTTACAAATAACAGCCCTCTGAAAATAATATTCAAAACTGTAGTAAAACAAAAGTATCACAGAAAATGAAACACTAGCCTGATGCTGCAGACCTATCAGACGCCACCTAAAGACTGTATTCGAACTTGTTTAAACATGCCAAGAGATTGACAGGAAATCATGAAGCAGGAGTAGTGGAAGTCCCTCTGGGTCTGAATGTTTTCCAGTTATAATACTGGATCTGCATGTTCTCAGCGCATAACAGTATTACCAGTGACATCAACAGAGATTAGGGAGTCAGGAGAGATTAGATAAAATGGCGATGACAGGATCATGAGTTCAAATACGCCCTCATAAGCATGACTTTCAAAGCATTATCTCTGCTACATTACACCCTTGTGACTTGGATGTTCTGGACAAAACCAATACAATCCTGGAATGTTGGCGGATTAGCACAAAAATTAGGTGAGCTGGCTGTCGTTCAATTTTTGTATACACTTGTGATCATTATGTTTCATAACATCTGGCTAATTACAGCAAATCTGATACACGCTACCCAAAGGGGAGAAGCTCTGGTCTCGTTCAAATTTACACACAGATGAGATTTGTAAATCCACCAAACAATTCTGATCATGTGAAGGAAGTAGAATGAAATGTGCTGGATGGAGAGCAGCTAAAATGTAATATTATGGCACCACAGATCACTCCTAGTGCCAGGGAATACAACATTATGTTGTGAACAAAATTACAGGCCATCAGCAGGCCATTGCCAATCATCAATTCTCCCTAAGATATCTTCACGTTCAACCACAACACTGCCTATTCCAAGTTCAAATTCAAAACATGTACTCAAGCCGAAATGTGAGCTTGTGCTATAGTACAGAAACTTAAACCTGCATCGTATTTAGGGGATACCCGTCCTACTAGCATACTTAAAGATTCCACGCATTTACTGCCCCAATGGATTACTAAAATGGTTAACATGTCCTTCACAGATGACACAGTTCTGTTGTTCCTGAAAGAGGCATAGATTACTCCATTGCTTAAGAAGAATATGTTGGACCCGGCATCGGCTAAGAACTATCGACCCATCACCAACATCCCATATCTTCTTAAGATTCTGAAAAGAGTGGCCTATTTGCAAAAGCTAAAATTCATAGAGGACAAAAAAAAATCCTAGGTATCCATCATTATGGATTAAGATCCCCACATGGGACTGAGACCACATTATTGGAACTCAAATCTAACATCACAGGCATTGTGGAGAAAGGTAATCCAGAACTCTTGATCTTATTGGACCTCTTGGCAGCACAGTTGATCTCATTGATCACAAAAATGTACAAGTAAAATTGAAAGGTATTGCCAACTGTTCCGAGAGGTCCACACAATGGATCATGTTATTCCTCAGTCCAAGAACATCAAGAATATCTGTTGAGAATGCCCAGGCCTCTACCATTATCACAACATGTGTAGTGCCACAGGGTTAATTCCTGCCCCTCACCCTTTTCAACATCTATATCAGACCTTACCTTGACCTCCTTGGCAACCTGGGTGTTCAGCATGCTGACTACACCAATGACACCAAGGCCCGTAACAGGGTGTACATAGCAATTCAATAATGGATGCCATCAAACTCATTGGCCCTGAACAATGAAAAAACAGAACTCCTCATCATCGCCACTGCACCCCACCTAAAGAAATTACATCACCTTTATGCCAACTTCACAATTTTGGGTAGTCAGATTCCAGTCTCCAAATGTGTGAAAAAATTGGGGGTTTTCCTGGATTCTGAACTATCTATGAAATAGCAGGTCTCTCTCATATGCTCGTCCTGTGGTTATGTGAATAAACTGTTACACGAGATCAGACCCTTGCTGTCAATCAAGAACAGATCTCTACTTACGTCTTCCATGGAACACTCGCGGTTAGATTATTGTAACAGCTTGTTGATAGGTACGTCACAAAGTAACCTGCATGAACTGCAGACAACACAGAATGGAGCAATAAGAGCAATCCACGGACTATCTAAATGTGATCATGTAACTCCATACAGAAAGCCCTTACACCAGTTGCCCATTAATCAGAGGATCACCCATACGATATTGGCTCTTACCTACACATGCTGGAACACCTCTGCTTGTCAGTATTTGATCAACCGCCTGATCACCAAGCATACGACACACATATTATAGGCTAATGGTAAACACACACTAAGCAAACCACATTTCAAACTTGCTAAATTTGGTGGAGTAAGCTATTAAATACATGCCCCTTGGGAATGGAATTACCTCCCCGTCTGCATAAGAATGTCCCCATCATTGGCTGACTTTATGAGGGCTATACAAACTGTCCTCATTAAATTGGCAGACTAAAACCTCCCTCTCCCTGGCCTGACCTTTCCCTTCTGAACCCGGTCTTTGTTTGTTTTCTCTCTGTGTGCCCTGAGGCCCATGGGCATGAGGCACATTACAAAAATGTATTAATAAATCAAATGAAAAAATGATAAGCAGACTGTCTGAGCGTAAATGTGTTTACAAATTTCCGATATGACATAACCAAGATATTTAATTGATCCTCTAGTCTAGAAAAACTGTTAAGTTCTCATATGTGGGTACTTGATGCCAAAACTTGGAGAGTGGGGATCAATGCATACAAATATGTATTAGAAACTAGAAATGCTAATTATATACTGTTCCAGGACCATGCCCTCCCTGCTAAGGATGGGAAAGGTATTTTGCTATATCAATTTGCTGAGAATGAGAATCTAGTTTTAAAAGTAAACAGCTTTATGTCTGAACGTCTGCCCTTCTCAACTCAGAATGCAAGAGGTTCCAACACTTTTATTGACTACATTCTTTCATGGTTAAAATCTGAAAACCTAGACATTCTAAAAAGAATTTAATGTAAACATTATGCATTAGACATTCAAAGAAAATATAACTATGACCATAGTGTTAAAGCACAGGTAATGCATCATATCAATGCGTTATCAAGGTAAGAGAAGGATAGGGGCCTAGAGTAGATGATACCATTATGGGATAGCTATTATATTGTGAAAAACAAGCTCTCATCCAAAGTCTTGAGGATCCTGGTCAAATGTGTTGTAATCAGGTCAAATGGGTTATAATCAGACATGTGCATACAGTCACATTATATAACAAATGTTTGCCTTCAAACCCCTGTGTCCTTTGGTCATTGGAAAGAGACAGATGGAGGTCATCAAAGAAAATGGGGATACAAAATTAAACTAATAATTAATTTGATGTGTGTTGACCACATATCAGGACAATATGAAACCATCAAGGCATGCATCATGTGATATAGTTCTAAAAGCATACGCAGCCATAAATGATCTTCATAAGTGAATATTGCTGAAGATGATTGGGTTAACTATGTTCAATGATGTCAAAGTATATTTGGATCAATCCACAATGTTGACATCCAAGAGGTAAGCAATCTGCAAAACTGAGCAAAGTGCAGGAGGAAACTACTATCTTATGACAAGCAACTCCGTATTTTCTCTGGGTACTCCACTGGTGATGATGGCCTTGTTCTCAATTAAAAAGATATATGAAACAATCACAATCAAAGTTCCTGGCTATAGTCTAGTAATTATAAATATGTCCATATGTTGCTCTCAGCTGGGCCTTTCCAATGGAGGTTTGTTTTCTCTATTGTACAGAACAATCCATGTCCTGATGGTTGCCAAAAATCCAACTTCCATAAAGTATTGCCAGGTCGCTAATGCTGCTATATGTTGTATGGCTCAATACTCCTTGTTAGGACACTGGATAGCTAACAAGTTCAACTAACAGCAGCAGAGAAATATGGTACTGAGAACAGATTTGTGATTCATACATCCAAGTTTAAATTAAAGGTATTTTTTGACACAGAACTGGCAAGCAAAAAACACACATGTGTCTTGAAACAAGGGACAGATTGTGCTTACCTTTGGGTAATGGTGTCCTCAAATACAGACTTGAACATATTGTTTTTCCACATCCCTAAAAGTTTCTGGAGTAACTGGCAGGGCAATTATGAGACTGGTCCATAGGAAAGAGGACATATCATGACCCCAAGCCAAGACAGATTTTTCTGGCAAATACGGCAGCACCATACCTTATTATGCAGAGTTGTGGGTCCTGGAAAGGCCATGGGTTAAGTCTGGACTTCGAGAACAATTTTGGGGACAAAGTATGCTTCTCCACAAGTATTGCGTTGGAGGCAGTCATTGCTTCACATTCTGCTGTTAATAGGATTCCTAATACTCAAACCAGACATGTCATCAAATGACTATTATCTGACATCAGTAACATGGATGATATGACTTGAAGAGAATATGTGTCTGTGTCCCAAATAGCTAACTTACTGAAAGGTCTTGAAGGTGGACTGAAAATCTTTATATAGACTTAATTTGTGCTGGGTTTGGAGGTGCTTACATGAGTGTTTGTTTCCATATGCACTTCAGACTGATGTGTTGTTTTAATGGTTTTATTTATTAAGTGTTCTTCTTGGTCATGTTTATAATCATACATGTATATTTTACATTAAAAGCTACATATTAGCGCTCTGCCACAATGTACGCTTGAAACTCAAAGTGAAAATCAATCTATCAATAATGTTTGATTTCTCACTATTGCTGCGCTTCGGAGAGGAACTGAAAACAATGGTGTTTTGCACACATTTTAGGGGACACCTCGGTTTGTTCCTAGTTAGCACATATCAGTAAGACACTAACAATACAACAGCATAATTCTGTGGTATCCTTCCTGTGCTGCTGCTACTTAAATACATAGGGCCTCATTACGACCCTGGCGTTAAGCGTTTAATGGCGCCGTAAAAGGTGTCGGCGCCGTTAAACCCTTAATGCCTAATTACGAGGTCTCTTTGCGGGACACGACCTTAACGGCTGTTTTTTTCCAGCCATTAAAGTAGGGACTCGCAAAGAGACTTTGGTGCTAATAACAGTACTGCAATTTGCTGTACCGTTATTAGCGCCTTCCCCATTACCATTGAGACCTATGGGGCAAAAATGGGAATGGGGAAGGGCCATGGCGGCATGGGGAATTACCGCCCCACCAACCTCGGCATGGGGTGGTAATTCCCCATTCCGCATGGCGGACACCGGCATGGACCATGGTGTTAATAGTTTTAGTCCTTGCAGGGGTCCACCCTCCATTGAATCCTGAAACTACATGCATGCAGATCTCCCACAAAATAGGCTATCTAATCTCAAAATACTCAACATTTGTAGCATTTCATGTATATTTGGTTTGAAGCTCCTCATGAATGCTTACAAGGATAATTCGCATATGTGATCCATTATTCCACATACATTCGGGTTCCTAGAATGTTGGATTCTTATTTAAATCCACCCTAGCAGATTTCACACATAAATATGGAAGATCTATCTCTGCCCAATGAAGGATTCAGGTTCAGAAATCCACTCAGTCTTCATCTCTGATCCAAGGCATACTTATACATATTCTAAACCAGCCTTAAGCCTTAAAATGCACTATTTTTTATTTTTATTTATTTGAATTTGTAGAGCTCACTACGGCCCACGGGCATCGAGGTGCTATAATAGGAGCATAAGCAGGCTTAATTCAGGGTTACAAGAATGTGTCCCAGCAAGATTACTTAGTACATGTTGCTTAGTTGCATAGGATAGATATACATACAGGTAGTAACTGTGCACTGTCAGAGAAACAAACAGGTGGTACATGCGCATTCTCATACAAAGAGCCTAGTTTTGATGGCTTTTCTGAAGGCTTACGGGAGTCAATCGACCTGATGTGAGAGGGGAGGGCGTTCCAAGAGATGGCTGCCATAGTTGGGAAACTGGTGCCACCCGCTCGAACTCTGCGGGTTTTGGGTACGGTGATCGTGTTGGAGTATGCCGCTCTGGTTGGCCTGGAAGTAGTGGGTTTGGAGATCCTTTGGACTAGGTAAGGGAGTGCCAAGTCATCTTTGTACGTCAGAGCAAGGGTTTTGAAAATAATCCTTTCCTTGACCGGAAGCCAGTGGTCCTGCCTCCTGATTTCAGAGATGTGGTCCCTTCATTAGATACCTGAGGCAGCCCTGAGGGCATTGTTTTGAGCTAGTAGAAGTTTGGCAAGATTCTTCTGTGATGTCCCTACAAAGAGGGCCGCTCTGGTTGGCCTGGAAGTAGTGGGTGTGGAGATCCTTTGGACTAGGTAAGGGAGTGCCAAGTCATCTTTGTGCGTCAGAGCAAGGGTTTTGAAAATAATCCTTTCCTTGACCGGAAGCCAGTGGTCCTGCCTCCTGATTTCCGAGATGTGGTCGCTTCATTAGATACCTGAGGCAGCCCTGAGGGCATTGTTTTGAGCTAGTTGAAGTTTGGCAAGATTCTTCTGTGATGTCCCTACAAAGAGGGCATTACAGTAGTCCAATCTTGACCCAAATATTGCCCTATCAATGGTGAGGCAGTTCTGTTTGGATAAGAAAGGTCTGGCTGCATTAAGGAGTTTAGAGTAGTATGCACTTCTTCATCGATGTACTGGAGCCAGTATAACCCTGATTGTATTCTATTGACATGCACTTGTAGTGTGTTCCATTGCGATTTGATCATTGTGCTTCCATCCATTTCTGTTTGTATTATCACTGTAAATGATATTGCGAGGCCAATAACACTAGGTGCCAGTGTAGCCATGTCTAAGAAACTACATATATATTTGAGCAATAATCACCTGTTCCAAGGGCTGGAAGGGTTGATACTGGCCCCGGGACAGAGTACCCTGAGCATCAAATGAGGTTTGTGGCACCTTTATTACTTGTTCCAGCTCTTGGAGCGGGTGATTGTTGCTATTACCACCCAATTGTTACCCATTACTTACCCAAGATGGCAGACACAGAGCTGGAAGGCGGGACTTCATTCGGAACCCTTCTTTCTTTTCCATGGTGGCCAGAAGCAGGGAGATGGAGCAAAGTTGCGGCAGCAGCAGGCATTGCAGTCGCAGTAAGCAGGTAAGTGGAAATGGGGATGGGGATTTGTGCTAAATTAGTATTAAATGAAGAGAGAATTGTGGAAAGATGGCGGGCAGGGGAATCAGCCATCAGGTTTCTTGGAACACAGGCTTTGATCTTGAGATTTATCCCATGATCGAAGCAACCTAATTGGTTGCTGTCCATGCCCCAGGAGCTAATGTGTATGACATCATGGTTTGTCTGTGCATGTGATGTTCTGGAATGCTAGATGATTGAATGGCCCATTAAAAAGGAAGGGAAGAACATAAGGGCATTCTTTAAGTGAAAAATCGATGTGATGAGGCTAACCAAGTCATATATGTCTTAGTCATAAATGTTAGAAAGGGAATTGATGTTGATTTTAAAAATGGGATTGTACTGGATACAAATACAGTAAACAACTATAGACATAGCTGTCTTAATACGAATGTGAAATGTGAGGTGCTTAATAACATGCAGGATGATAATGTAGATATGTCATAATAAAGTTAAACATGTAAAAGCATGTAAAAAATCTGTACACCCTAGAAGTTCCATGTGAGGTCCTACTGGGTAATCCCATTCCTACCACTTCAAAAATATGATCTTAGGCGAGGAACTAATGTGACAACTCTTCTGCTCCTGTGCAAGTCACCAGGGAATTGTAAAACAGACTATAGCTAAATTAATATCATTGTAAAAAAATATAATGATTAATTCAATGGGATGCATTTACTGTAGCTGATTCAGGAGAGGAAGAGAGAGAGGGGACCCACACAGAGTTTCAGATACAGTGTATTCCTGGTTTACATAGCACTCTTTGATGCTTTCAGTAATTTGAAGTGGGTGAACAATACAACTGCAATCACCAGTGATTCGGGACGACAGATGACACACAGACATCAATGTACAAGTTGTCTGCAATTTGGTGCCTCCTAGGAAGAGGAATGGAAGATTCATTAATCCCTGAGGGTAGCTTGTGAGAGAGACACACTTACCTGATTTTGGTTTACAAAAGTAGCTAGGTTTCAAGAAGGCTGGTGTCCCCCAATTCAATGTTTAAATAGTTAAGAGAGTGAATGAGACACGTGTCATTGGGTGACACCTGAAAGAAGAGCAGGAGGAGAAAGGAATACCCAAGTGCAGTGAGTGGGGGAGAAACAATCACCAGATTTTTCTGAGATGAAGCAGCAGAGAGTTGGGGGGCGCAGGTGATGCAGCAGTCAATGAGTCACTACACATCTGGAACAGAATGTCCACGCACACATGAGCCAGAGGCAGGTGGAAGCAGGATGCTCTTGGTACTTTTACTCCTGCAGAATCTCATGCTGTGATGTAACCATTAGTGCATGTGATTAAACAAGACACATTGTGAAAAATGTAACTTAATGTTAATGGGGAAGTTCCATCAGAAATGTTATTGGCCAATAGATCGGGCAAGTGTTTTTGATTCTACATCGATCAATCTTTAAAAAAACTCCAATGCATCTTACCTTATTTTGTCTCACTTTTACACATGCGAAAATTATGGGTCGAGTACTGCCATCTTGTACTCATCTTATCTGTTGATCCATCGCCCTAAATTCAAGTGCCCTAGCAGCAGTAATTCAGATCACCCGCTGCTAAAGCTGACATTGCTAGATGCTCACACCCCTTTTCATAACGCCAATGGATGTCTCATGTCAAAATCCTCTCTGTGTCTCCATTGAAATGTCCATGCGGGTCTACTTATGTATGTGTCCTTTGACTATGTTCTGGGCCTATTGCCCTTTCGTCATTCACATCCACACTCCCCGTTGGTATCTCTGGCAGTTCGTACCTGTGGCCGTTCGCTCTCAAGGGGGCTGGGTCAATGGGAACACACAAGGTGACAAATACCATGCACACCTCAAAGGTTTCTTTCGCACGGGGGCCATTGGCCACATGGCCACTGCAGACCTGGTGTCTCCAGACTCCCCTTTGAAGACCCCGTCCCTGCAGTTGACATATGTATGTGTCCTTTCACTATGTTCCAGGCCTTTTGTGCCCACCTCATCCACATCCACCCCCCACCACCCTGTATATATGGCAGTTTTCACCTGTCGCTGTGCCCTTGCAAGCGGCTGGGTGGATGGGAACGCACAAGGTGCCGAATACCCCATACACCTCAAAGTTGTCTTTCTCACAGGCACCATTGGCCATATGGCCACCCCAGACCTGGTGTCTCCAGACTCCCCTTTGAAGACCCCGTCCCTACAATCTACATATGCATGTGTCCTTTGACTAGTTACTGGGCCTACTCTGCTTACCTCAGCAACATCCATTACCCCTCCAGTATCAATGGCAGTTCCCACCTGTGGCTGTGCACTCACAAGGGGGCTTGGTGGATGGGAACAGACAAGGTGCCAAATACCTTGTGCACCTCAAAGGGTTATTTTGCATGGGAACCACTGGCCACATGGCCACCCCAGGCGTGGTGTCTCTAGGCTCCCCTTTGAAGACCCTGTCCCTGCAATCGCCGTGTCCTTCGACTATGTTCTGGGTCTGTTGTGTGCAGCTTATCCACATCCGCCCCCCATCGGTATCTGTGTTTGAACATAATTTTATTGTAAAAAAAATTAATAGTATTTCATTGTCATACACATACAAACACACACACAATATAACAAATACAATAGTCATACTTCATCGAAGAGTGCAACAGGGGTGGATAATAAGGGATTAATACATTAAAATAGCCAGAGGCTTCAGCAACGGGTACATTCTACAGCCATTAATTGAGATCTGCGTAACCAGACCCTACAAACATACTTTTAGACGCAGTGAACTGCGTTAAGATCAGCTGATTGTTTACATAGTTCAACAGCCAATGCGATAGATATGACTGCCCTGCTTCTAAACAGCAGCAGTAGATAATAATGACTTAAGTCCGTATACACCGGACAGAATAAAAGGAAATGGCTCAATGATTCACTCTGGGCCTGCATAACTTACAGCTCTAATCATCAGATCTTAACCATTTTGCAGTGTATGTTGCTAGTATTAGGGCATTGTTCCACAGCTGGATGAATATTGACCGGGTACAGCCTGGATCTGCCAAGTCAAGGTATGGCTCAAACCCTTTTCCAGGTTTCAAATCCAAGAATAAAGTGCCCATACTTAGTTTTCAACAAGCCAGTCTCATACCATTAGTTAACACAGTGTGGCAGGTTTGCTTAACCATTGTTTTCACATCAAATGGCATAATTTCTGGAGCAAGCCAGAGGGCTGACATATCCAGCCCTTCAAATCCACGGTGTACAAATCTCAGCCAAGGCAAGGAGCACGAGTCAGAAATATCTAACAGACCTCTAAGTGCATTTTTATAGGGTTCAAGTTCTGAGGTGCTCCAGAGTCTGCACCAATACGTTAATGGTATTGTCTCCAGTACCTCAGATATAGGTTTTACATCCCACTCCCAGCAGAGACTGGCAATGTGTGCACTTTTGAGCTGCTGCAAGAGTGTTCTAAGAAAGTTGTCATCAACTTGTTTGAGTACTGGGGCATTATTTACTGCACACAGCTCTATACCGTATATTGTGGCTGGAAATCGTTGTGTTTTTATAAAGCTGGATTGCTGGGGGGAAAAATAGGTCCTCCGCCGTGGCTGTAGTAAAAACATTGAATCCCCCTTCTGTGTTTTTTTTAATGTAGCCACTGCCTTGGTGACCTGAGGCCCCCCGACCCCCCGCCCAGGTCTTCCAAAAACCTTATCCCCGAATAATCATATGTGCTGACTTGTTCCAGCACACTCCCTTTGACTTCTATTGTCAGTTTGCACTTTTTTGAAGACTTATGGGCAAACACCATGACTGGTTTTCTTAGTGTTGAGCTCCATAAAGAGTTAATTGCATGGTTCAAAAAAGATCATCAAATTGTGCTTCAGGCCTATTGGCGAGGTTGATAGCATCACAGCATCATCAGCATAGAAAGCCGGGAACCTATGAATGCTTATTTTGGGGACACCAAGAAAGTCACCCAAATGTCCCTCAATAATCCCATTTATGTACAGGCAAAACAATCAGTGGGGCAGCACACAGCCCTGATGGACCCCCAGCTCAACTTCAGTGAGCTCACTACCCAAGCCCCACCTCACAGCAGCCACATTCCCACAGTATAGAATCTGTATGGTGTCCAGTGGGTGCCCTGGACCTCCTTATGCTTTAGTATCGACCACAACTTGGGTCGAGAAAAACAGTCAAATGCAGTGTGTACATCAACAGAAATAGCGTATATTTTCTGACGTTTGACTGACATATTTGGCCAGGATTACACTTAGCCTAAAGCACTGATCCACAGTGGATCCACATGGTCGGAACCAAGCCTGGAGACTATTCAAAAGTTCTCCTTCAATTACCCAATGGTGGAGATGTGTCAACAGTACCTTAGCATATACCTTGCCCACAGCATCAAGTAAGGAAATAGGCCTATAGTTCCCAGATTGTTTCTTGTCACCTTTCTCATGAATAGGTAAAATAATAGCCTCACGCCAGGTTGGGGGGATACTTTTAGACCTGGCAACAAAATATAATACTTTTGTTAACAGAGAACCCAAATTCCTATTTTGTCCTTAAACAGGTTGATTGGGATTCCATCTGGGCCCGGGGCCTTCCCTGCACCAAAGCCCTGAATGGCCTCTCCCACCTCTGCCATTTGGAAAGGCAAGAACTCTACCCCCTCTTGTGCAGCGTCAATACAAGGTATCTCCTTGTGCTTAAACCCTGGCCCTATTTGATGAAGAGGCTGAAATACTGGTGCCACACATCTGGGGAGATATTGAACAGGTGCATCCCCGCCTTATACCAGCCTATGCCACCAATGAGTTTCCAGAAGCCTGTGTTGTCACCTCTGGTACAACATGATTGGCGTTCGCTCCATTTGTTTTTAACATACTCTGATTTCTTCAAACCCTGAATATGCTTATATTCAACCCTCCGAGCACATAGGTGTTTTTTATTCAATGCGCGGGGGTCTTTCAAGTGGGCTACCAGATTTTGCTTGGCAACCCGGCACTCCTCATCAAACCACCCTTTGTTATTAGGGGTTGCCTTTCTTATCTTCCCACTAGTTTAGCAAAGAAGGGATATATTGTGAGAATGGGTTAATTGTAGCTGGGTCCGATACTGGCGTCATTCTCTTCCGACACGCAGATGTCTGCTATCAGAGGGACTATGCTTTCGTAAATAGTATGTTTGTCCTGGGCCAAATTCAAAGAGGACCATTTAAATTCTCGTTTACAATGACCCACTGCAGTGACCTCACTAATAGTTGACAAGCAGCCACTTCCACCCCAAGGACCTCTTATAGTGCAACTCACAGGATAATGGTCACTCTCACTTTCAGTTACTATCTCCAAGCTCACTACCAGGACCCAAACGGTCATACTGATCAGGACATAATCAATCTTACAGCTCCCCTGATATCCTGCATAGGTGATTACAGCTGGGACCTCAGGGGGTACTCGCTCATTACATGCTTCGAATCCAACCTAGTACAGTAGGCTCATAACCTTGGTAGCACAGGGGTGGCGCTTAGATGATTTTCCAAACACCAGTTGTGGAATGTTGTATGCCTCATTTTGGTTATCCCATAAGCCACTTAACTCATCACACGACTCATAGTCCCCCATTGCCAGGATCAGAGGAGCATTTTTAGTCCGGGCTTCGTGTGCCTTAATTATTTGGTTCATTTCATATATCCCTTCGAGGGCAGATTTCCCCCATTGTATTGTATATATTAAAAATCAGAAGATGTCTACCTGTTGGAGTTGTTTCTTCCAGACAAAGTAAATCATTCAATCTTGTATGGAATATTTTCATTGCAAGGTCCAGTCTTAGATCTACCAGTATGGCTAAGCCACCCTTTGGTCTACCTCTACTACCCTAAGCGGCCAAGTTGCAGAAAGCACTGTTCCCCTGTAGGTCAATCTGTTCTACTGCCCCTGTCTCCTGTAAACATATCAGATCATGTGTGTAAATAAATCTAACCCAGTCTGGTTCCGACATTAATCTCGTGACCCCTGCCACGTTCCAGGACAACAAGTTGCATTCCTTAAAACTTCCAGTGTTGTGCTGAAAGGCACCAGATTGTCAGAGGCCTCATCTATGGTGATAGGCTACATCTGCTAGTCAGTCAACTCTCTCCAGCCCCTATTCTCTCATCTCTATAATGACACAGTTCTCATATTTGTCCCACTCCTGGATTGGACTTTGTTTTTGTTGATCTGTGGGGCAAAGAGACGTAAAGAAATTATTGAGCCTGCGGGGGATATGTGCGACATTCAATAGACAGCAAGCCCTCTGCGAGCCAGTGGTCAACCAGAGAGATCTGAATATAATCCCTCCTACCACTAGGCATCCGGCCTCTTTCACATTTAATTATGTCATCCATTATCAGTGATATGCAGCCTCATGACGCAGCCAATGGATTATTTTTTTTTTTTACCAGCAAGATCTGGTTTTCATATTGGCCTGTGCTCATCCTTGGAACATCAAACATGAACACATTTCCCACATTTCCCACAGCATTGCCTTGTGGGTCTCCCCTCCTTACAGTATTACAGTTCTCAGAAGTTTGCCAGTTGCGCGTTACATGCCCACTACGGTGGCTGTTGCAAATCGGTCCGGGATTATTCCCCTGCCTGGGTTCCAGATTGTGGACCCTGCTAAAAAAGTTTCCCATTGGAGTGGGTCTAGGCAACGAGCCCCCCCCCCCATTTGATCATTACTTACAGCCTTCTTATTAATCATGCTTGGTCTGCTTAAATAGCAGTTTGGGGTTCGTTGTGTTTTCTTTGACCCAGGAAGCAAGTCTGCTGGCTGAGCTGAGGCAGAACTTTCTGGGCCCTTTGCTCTCATGTTGCAAAGCACTGGTAATGGGGGACAGGTCACAATTGACTCTCTCTGCACAGAACTTGAAATGCTTTTTCATATACCACTCTTTGACACAGGCGAATTCACAGAGGCTCTCGCCAGTGCATTTACTATTGCCTTAAGGTTCAATACTTTGTTCGTGAGCAGGCGTAGGGATGTGATGATTTATTGAAATGTATGACAATCGCATTTCTCGCTGGGATGCCCACCATTGGGAAAGAGGGGTTTAGGCACAATACTTGTAATCTGCCCCCCCATCCTCCTTTGTTCGGTACCTTTACTCTTTTTCCTTTTTGCTCTAATCTGCTTTAAATTCTCCACCTCAACCCAGTCATCATCCAGGACCCCGCGCCCACTCACCCCATCCAGAATCTCAAACTCGTTTGACAGAGGCAGAGGTTCAGCCGCTGCTGCCCTTGCTGCCACTGCCGCAAACACAACTGATATCAATGTCTCTGTCCACTCACTAGAGCCATCAACCCCATTACCATCAGGCCCTAACATAGCGGACCCTGTAGACATAGGCTGGTCACTGAGGTCAGGGGCAACAGCCAGGGTGGGGTGACATTCTATTGCTTCTACTGCCTTACGTGAGTCCATGTGTGATATTGAGAATATGAAATTCCTTCATTCTGCAGGGCCCCCGAATCCAGTCCCTAAAGACTTCCAGAAAGCCTTGACTTATCTTGGTATTACCATTATGTGGTCTCAGCATTTGGCACAGAGCGGTGGAGGGGGTCAGACAGGACTTCTAACAAACAAGAGTCTGTGGAGTTCACAACACAATTAGGAGCACAATTTGAATTTACAGCAGAAGCTCTACCCAACCCCTCCAGTTTTAAAAGATTTGTAGTTTCACCAACAATGAATGCGGCATCAATAGCCTCAATGTCTCCCAACAGGTCCTTGATTCTGGTAATCAGAACATTAACTTCATTGTTTGGTTTAAATAGTTTTAAAAGGTTTTTTTTGTCCATCCACTGGGGAAATGGGATTGGTCACATCTCTCTTCACCTTTGGTACTTACCCCAAATAAATTATCCAATTAAAGTCTGTCCAATGATCATATGGGGCTGTGAATGAAAGTACATTAAAAAGACCAAGTTCCGACGGCAGAGCAAGTCCCGCTTTAAAAATGACAATGAGATGATGAGATAATAAAAGATAATACAAATTGTAAAAGATAAAACAGTAAAAAGTTAATCGCAAGGTAAAGCTAATCCACTCAATGGCTCATGCGGCGGAGATTGGGTATTACCCAAATTGGTCGTTTACAATTGTTTGAATGAACAATTGACCGAATTTAAAGGGTCACAATTGACCTTTTCACAATTGAGCGTATATATATATATATATATATATATATATATATATATATATATATATATATATATATATATATATGAGTTTTGGGGGGTTTGGCGTTGGGTGGGGGGTTTCCCCCCACATATATGGTACAATTGACCTTCACAATTCGGTCAATTGTGAAAAGGTCAATTGTCATTCCAGCAGTTGTAAAACGATCAATTTGTGTACAACCGCGGATTGTATGTGCACAGCTGTTTGAATCAAAAATGCTTTCTCACAAGGTCTTTCCTTCAAGGGCTGCTCATAGAAGGATTTAAAGGGAGCCGATGCAAAATAAAACAACTTACAATATTCGCCGTAGCCTGGTCCACTACCATGTAGAAATCCCTAATGACCGTTAGAGACTCAGAGTTAACATCCACCTATCTTAACCCTTCTGAGCTGTTCTCTGCCAGTCACCGGACAGCGCCAGACAGCAATGTCCTTGTTGCCAGCGGGCCTGCCCCACAAGGGTGAGCTGCTGGAGCTTATATGCTCCTTCCTGGATTCGCTGCAAAAAGGGTGTGTGGCCTCACGGCAACTCACGCCCAGAGCCAACGGCCAACTCCAACAGCACCAGGCAGCAGTGCCCTTGTTGCAAACAGGCTTGCGCTACAAGGGCAAGCTGCTGGAGCTTATATGCTCCTTCCTGCTCCTACCTGGATTCGTAGCTAAAGGGGGCGTGGCTTCACCCACAAATCGTGCCAAGGGCTTCCTCCAACAGCAACAGACAGCAGCACCCTTGTTGCCAGTGGGCTTGTGCCACAAGTGCGAGCTGCTGGAGCTTATATTCTCCTTCCTGGATTTGCTGCAAAAGGGGGCGTGGCCTTACCTGCAACTCGTGCCCATAGCCAAGGGCCTCCTCCAACTGCACCAGACAGCAGCATCCTTGTTGTCCCGGTATCTATGGCAGATCGCACCTGTGGCTGTATGCTCACACGGAGGCTGGGTGGATGGGAACGCGTAAGGTACCGAATACCATAGACACCTCAAAGGGTTCCTTCACACGGGGACCAATGGCCACAGGGTCAACCCAAACCTGATGTCTCCAGACTCCCTTTTGAATACTCGTCCCTGCAATAAACATATGTGTGTTTCCTTTGACTATTTACCGGTACAATTGGGCCCACCTCATCCACATCATCCCCCCTCCGGAATAAATGGCAGTTCGCTCCTGTGGCTTTGCGCTCATAAGGGTGCTGCACTTGTGGGAATGGCATGAAGGCTGGGTGGGTGTGAAAGAACAAGTCAGACATTCACATACACACCCACTTTCTTAAGCCTTTACAAGCACCTTGAAAGTTACCAAGAAAACATCTCTGCAATCTACAATGGATAGTGTCAGCTATCCGCTTGTTACCTGAATTGCTGAATCAGCCCATATTTTCTTCCAGGTAAGAGTTAGTCAACTAATGGTTTCTGGAGTGTCATTGTTTTCTGCTCTGCAACTTTCTATTGCTTATACTAAAAGTACCCTGTATTGTCATTTTAATTTATCTGAAATACTTCATCATTATCAACCGTTCTATTTATTATTATTATCTTTGTAATTGGCACATATGATTACAGAGTAGTGTTTCCAAATGTAATGTTTAGTAGTCCATGTTTTCAATGCATGTTTTCTTTAGGTGGCTTAAAGTGTGTTCAATGTACTAGTGATATGTTTCTGCTTATGGTAGAACAATTATTTCTGACTAATTTGTTTGCTGTGCTTGTTAGACCCGGTTACAGGGCATTTTCTTTAAATTAAAACATTTTTTCTATCAAAGCTATATGATAGTTGATTTACTCACTGTGATACTTTATTACTTGTAATATTTATTTAGATTTTTGACACGCCTTCATGTATTGTTTTTGGTTACCATAATATCAGCTGTGTCAAAATACATGGCACAGTGATGTATGTATTTCCAAATTCAATAAGAACATGGCTGTTGAACTGCAGATTTCCAGTGTCCAATATTGCAGGCAGAGCCAAGTATGTCTTGGAAGACATGAGGGACAATTGATTCCACATCTGCAGCACGCACTTCTCTGAAGATATGTACGAACCATCAAAGTACACTTAATGTGTTGCCCCCAATGCAGTTCCGACAAAATGTCAACACAAGCTGGCTCCAGTGAGTAGTGGACAATGAATTATTTATGTATTTAGCAATGTACTAAATTGTTCTGTATACGTATGTCTTCTAAATGATCACTCAATCTACTGAAATAGTGTGTGAAAAGGTAACATGATGAACGGTTTTTCAGTTTTGGGGGAATATTTCATCAATATTTTACTACACAAGTTTCCTTTGTTTGTTTGTTTGTTTATTTTATATAGCGCTCCGGACCCAAGAGTAAAAGGGCTCTTGCAGTGAACAGGTTACAGCAGTAAAATATATACAGGTTATGCAGTTAACAAAATACAATATACAAACAGTGATATTTAAAGCAAGCGGTTGAACCTATATATGGTCTGTACAAAATATACAATTGGTGCAGTGCTTAGTCTGTCTTGGGAATGGTTTTATCCAATAGCCAACTAATGACTAATTTCCTGACCTGTTGGAAGGATTTGGTCGATTTGATGTTCAGCGGTAGTGTGTTCCAAAGTTGAGGGGCAAGGACCGTGAAACTTGAGCCACCGGCTCTTTTAGAGGTATATCTGGGCACATTGAGGAAGAGAGAGTTAGACGATCTAGTAATTCTGGTGCTCTGCTTCAAGTTGAGTTTGTTAGTGAGATAGGGGGGGCTAGGTGGTTTAGGGCTTTGTAGGTGAGGCAGAGAGTTTTTAAATCAATTTTTTGTTGAATGGATAGCCATTTGCAGGAAATTCTTATGTGGGAGATGTGCTCATGCCTCGAATGTTAAGTGCTGCTCGCAGCGTGTTGTTTTGGAGAACCTGAAGTTTATTGATTATGACTTGGTTCGCTCCTAGGTAGAGGCTATTACAGTAGTCAAGCTTTGATTGTATAAGGGCCCTGGCCAGTGTGAGGCAGCTATTTGTGGATAGGAAAGGTCTGCAGGACCTAATTAGTTTCCCAGTGTAGGCGGTGGCTGAGGCGGCCATGTTGACTTGTTTAGAGAGGTTGGTATTTGCATCGAGGTAAAAACCTAAAGTTTTCACGTTTTTAACAACTGGGATGATGTTACCATTGATGATGAACTTGGAGTAGTCAGGACTAAGTTTAAGTAGGTAATTGTGAGAAACCTGAAGGTGTCTAACTCACTAGTGCCCGGGGATCTGTCATACAGGTGGGCAGGACATGGCCATTGCTGTTGGATCCAGTTCCTGGGGATGGACCAATGCGGGAGGATCACCTGGATGAGGGGTCTCCAAGGAGTGGAAGTGGGACACTGAAGGGTGAGACATGGTATCCCCTTCCTATGACACCTTTTCCCAATCCTGCCCAGTAGGATATTTTCAAACGCTACACCCTTTTCCAACACAAATAATTTCTCACACCGTGAGCGAAAAAAGACTAATACCAGAGCTGTTTACTGACATGTCCCAACTGAAGGGTCAGGCAGATTCAGGCAATTGCTGACAACTTCACACACCTGATTGCCCTTACCCTTCCCCATAGGGATAAAAGGCGCAGCACAAGAGCACACTCTGAGCAAGGTAAAACACATGAGGAAGCAGATATTCCGGGACGGCAGTTCAAATAAAGGATAAGACCTGAAAGGACATCACGGAGGGAGTTGCCTTTAACCTTTTCAACCCAGACACGCAAAGCCCCAGACAAAGGAAACATAAGACTTGGAATCACAACTGGTGAATGGTGTGACGGATGTCAGCAGTACATGGATACCTCACAGACTGATAGCCAGGGCGAGTACAGTCCTTGACTCCACAGCAAAAGAAACACCAAAGAGTTCAGCACAGCCGGTGAGTCGGAAGAACCTGATAGTGGGCTGGAATTTGTTAGGCTCAAGGTTGCAGTGGCAACATTAAGAAGAGTAAGATAAAGAGGTCTTTTGTGAACGAACTTGGTACTAGAGATAGAGTGGTCCGGGTGCTACGTGGGTGCTCATTTGGAGGTCTCTAGCTGTTGCCCCTCTCCTGAACAAATAGACTGTGTTGAACTAAAAGAGTTTGAAACCATAAGTACCAAGAGGCCATACGGAAGGCCACATGAGGTGTCAAGGTGGTCAATCAAGGGACAAGTCAAATCCCTGGTATAATCAAAAGTCCTTGACACGTTGCAGAAGTTCTGACTATGAAATTGTTCTGACTATGAAATTGTGAACCCGGCAGAGGGAATTGTGAAACAGGTGTTTGTGCCCGGCTGAGAGAAACGCTGTGCAAACTGTGTTCTTATGAAACACGCACTTGCCATAGGCTAACCGTGACCCAGCGAGATGTGATCGCCCTTCGGAAGCCTTTGTTTAGAATTGGCAAGTGCTGTGGAATCAGTATCATGCCCTCTGAAGATTACCAGAAGGGACCTCTGTTTTGTTGTTTTGGCATATAAGACCCTCTGAAACCATAGACTTTGCGTTAGAAGAGACTTGGCCACAGAAGGCCCTGATAAAGAGAAAAAGAAATGTAGGCTCATGGCAGAGAAGCCCAGGAGTGTACTGTGCTCAAGAGTCTTGCCTTGCCCTCTGTAAAATGTGGGGAAGGGAGACCCCGGCCATAACATCCTGACCTATCATTTTGTTAAAAGTTCTTTCTTTTCTTGTGAAACATTATCCACAATATTTTGTAGCATAGCAGTAAGGATTGGCAATAGGTTTTTTGGTATAGGCCCTTTTTATTTGACTAGACTCTACTGGGTCTGTATTATTATTATTTGATGGTTGTAGCTTGCTCCCATCTTAGATTTAGGTTTAGATTAGGTGTTTATCTCACCCATGTTACAGTTTAATAAATACCCTTGAACTGTGATCACTTGTGTCTGCCTTACTTTGATACCATGCCTTCCTTACACAATGTACTGTAGTTGTACACATTTTTCACTCAAGACACTTTGTGTATCCCCACTTTAGGAATACACTAATATTTCATTGCAGTGGGAGCCTTTCTAAACACTTACATAGCGTCCTATAAAAATAGGTAATTTTGCTAAATCTGTTAATTAACATGTCTTTCTTCATGTAGACCACACTGATGGAAGTACAGACTGTTACTAGGGATGAAACCACAAACACGTCAAATATCCAAAGGTGAGGCCAACTAACATGCACTTAAACTTATTTTACAGAGTTTGATGTGGTCTAAATTATAATGCTAATGTACATTTTCTATTGAACGCTATTATGAAACTATACATTGAATAAAGGACCGAGATTCAATATCAACCACTAGACAAAGTCAACAGCAAGTCATTTTTTATTCTAATCCTTCAGATGTGACTACAGGCATGTATGTCATTTAGGGGTCACCAGGGGTTTCAACTGCAACCCCTGAGGTCTCCCTTGCTACCCCTGTGGACACCCTTGCTATGCCTGAAAAAGTCCTGGGCTGCAAGGTCCTGGGCTGTGGCAGTCTTGGGCTGTGGCCAGTGCCATGTGGCTCTTTGCTTCTGGAATGCCTGGTTTTCTTATTCAGGCCTCTTAACAACAAAAAAAAAGAACAGGGGTTCCACAAGTCTAACACTTTCAGCAGTGACCCTAAATAAGAACAATAGGAATACCAAATAATTTGTCTTTCTGGAATTCTATACAATACTTGCTACACTCACTAAACGTTTATTTCAGGCACACTTCAGGGGGTGAGTCACTGATTTAGTCTGTTCTCAAACACCTAAACTAAGCCTTTCATCCTTTATGAGGTCGATAAATGAGTACCAACACAGGTTGGGTGATATTGTATGTATATTTGTTCCATATAGAGTATTTAAGCGTAAGTGCTATATAATAACCCATCATTACCATTTGGCCATGGACGTCTGCTTGCATTCAGTGTAATTTGGTAACATGGGCCTATACACACTGATATTAATGATACATATGGTGATACATTCTTGTATGAAATGTGTATCTCATTATAGTGATATCGTAACCATATTTTTAGTAGTGTAGTTAGGAATAATGCTATCTGATGCCACTTCCAATTTTGTCAAGTGGTGAAAGGTTGTGTTCCATTACTTCCCATGATATCACTCCGGGGTGGTGTCAAATGACATCACTTTGTGTGATGTCATCAGAGGTCAAGAGTGGGTTGTGTGATGTCACTTCCACTACCCCAGGCATTTAGGTGAAATGACGTCCGTGTGCGACTACACAATACATTTATTTGGTCAAGTTCAACTTTAAACATATTGATCATTGTTATGTATCATATTAGCTATTGATACAAAGTGGCATGTAGGATTGTTCCTCAATTTCAGAAATCTTTGCATGTAATGTTTCTTTTTTATTTCACTTTTTTATCCTTATTTTAACAATTACTTTTATATGGGGGATGCTGGAACTTCATTGAGGTACTATTCTTCTTTTGAAACCAGTCTGGAGGATAAGGTATGAACATTGAGAATGTATTGAGTTATATTAGTAGCTCTTAATTAATAATATGTTGTTTGAAATTAAGATAAGTGTTACTTTTTGGAGCATTTTCAATACTGTCAGCAAATTGCAAAACATACAGTCAACAGCCTTGTTGTATTTTTCGCCTACAAATGCAACAATGAAAGTAAACCATCACACAAACTTACTTTTTTATCTGAAACACATGTAACCTTTCAATACATGAAGGGCTTATTTTTTTGTTAATAACCTTAAGCTCCCTACTAAAAGCTAAATAGATAATAAAAAAAAAATATTACAAAACAAACTTCTTAGGGCAGCAACACTTTTTTCAACATTTAACTGATAATGTAAGGTCGACAAGGTCGACAATTATTAAAACAACTTTCTCAAGATGTACTTTGTGAGATCAAAGATTTTAACATTAAGAGGGTAATTGATAGAAATTCGCACAAAATTGGCGCACGCGGCTGGCGCACAGTGTCCCCGTGCGATACACTGCGCCAGCCGCATGCGAAAAAATCCTTTTCATCACACAGCGTATTCATGGATTTTAGCCTCCGAAACGAGCCGTGGCGCAGCGACCCTGCAGCAACGCCAGTTACGCCCCCAAGAACGCCCTCGCGCAAGGAAAAGCCTTCAAAATTCACAAATCATCGCAAAGGGCTGCGCTAACCCTGGACCAGTTCACAGGGCTGCCAAACAGCAAACGCCAAGCGGGGAACGTGTATTTCAGTGGTTCGCGGGAAGTTTCAAACGCGATTGTCCTGGGTACATGTACATCAGGGGTGCGTGGGAAGAAACACACGCGATTCCATCAGGCACGTGTATTCCAGGGGTGCGCGGGAAGTATCACACGCAAAAAAACAGGGTACGTGCATTTCAGGGTTGCGCGGGAAGTATCACACGTGATTCCATCAGGGTACGTGTATTCCAGGGGTGCGCAGGAAGTATCACATGCAAAAGCAGCAGGGTACGTGTATTTCAGGGGTGCGCAGGAAGTATCGCACGCGATTCCATAAGGGTACGTGTATTCCAGGGGTGCGTGGGGAGCACCAAATGTGAATTGCACGTGTGGGTCCTCCCAGGTGTCCCTCTACACCCTCCACGGCCCCTGCAGGCGGCCCACACCACAGGGGACTACCCTGCACATGTCCCGCAGGCAGCCCATCCACCATGCCCATGCCCCCCAGCCAACCCACATGTCACCTTGCACTACTGCCCACCAACACATGTCCCCCTGCACCCCCAGACCCCAGGGGCACCCTCCACCAGGCCCCCGCTCATGTCCAACTCATGTCTCCCTGCACCCCCACCCCCCAGCATCCAGGGGAACCCTCCACCAGGCCCCCACTCATGTCTCCCATCATCCCCACCCCCCAGCAGTGCAGGGGCAGCCTCCACCAGGCCCCCACTCATGTCTTCCACCACCCCCACCCCCCAGCAGTGCAGGGGCAGCCTCCACCAGGCCCCCACTCATGTCTCCCATCACCCCACCCGCCAGCAATGCAGGGGCACCCTCCACCAGGCCCCACTCATGTCCCCCTGCACCGCCACCCCCAGCAGTGCAGGGCAGCCTCCACCAGGCCCCCACACATGTCTTCCACCACCCCCCAGCAGTCCAGGGGCAGCCTCCACCAGGCCCCCACTCATGTCCCCCAGCACCCCAACCACCAGCAATGCAGGGCACCCTCCGCCAGGCCCCCACACATGTCCCCCTGCACCCCCACCCCCCCCAGCATCCAGGGGCACCCTCCACCAGGCCCAAACTCATGTCTCCCACCACCCCACCCCCCAGCAGTGCAGGGGCAGCCTCCACCAGGCCCCCACACATGTCCCCCTGCACCCCCACTCCCCAGCAGTGCAGGGCACCCTCCACCAGGCCCCCACTCATGTCTCCCATCACCCCCACCCCCAGCAGTGCAGGGCACCCTCCACCAGGCCCCCACTCATGTCCAACTCATGTCTCCCTGCACCCCCACCCCCCAGCATCCAGGGGCACCCTCCACCAGGCCCCCACTCATGTCTCCCATCACCCCCACCCCCCAGCAGTGCAGGGGCAGCCTCCACCAGGCCCCCTCTCATGTCTCCCACCACCCCCACCCCACAGCAGTGCAGGGGCAGCCTCCATCAGGCCCCCACTCATGTCTCCCATCACCCCCACCCCCCAGCAGTGCAGGGGCACCCTCCACCAGGCCCCCACTCATGTCTCCCACCACCCCCACCCCCCAGCAGTGCAGGGGCACCCTCCACCAGGCCCCCACTCATGTCCCCCTGCACCCCCACCCCCCAGCAGTGCAGGGCACCCTCCACCAGGCCCCCACACATGTCTCCCACCACCCTCACCCCCCAGCAGTGCAGGGGCAGCCTCCACCAGGCCCCCACTCATGTCCCCCATCACCCCCACCCCCCAGCAGTGCAGGGCACCCTCCACCAGGCCCCCACACATGTCCCCCTGCCCCCCCACCCCCCAGCATCCAGGGGCACCCTCCACCAGGCCCCCACTCATGTCTCCCATCACCCCCACCCCCCAGCAGTGCAGGGGCAGCCTCCACCAGGCCCCCACTCATGTCTCCCACAACCCCCACCCCCCAACAGTGCAGGGGCAGCCTCCACAAGGCCCCCACTCATGTCTCCCATCACCCCCACCCCCCAGCAGTGCAGGGGTAGCCTCCACCAGGCCCCCACTCATGTCTCCCACCACCCCCACCCCCCAGCAGTGCAGGGGCAGCCTCCACCAGGCCCCCAATCATGTCTCCCACCACCCCCAACCACCAGCAGTGCAGGGGCAGCCTCCACCAGGCCCCTACTCATGTCTCCCATCACCCCCACCCCCCAGCAGTGCAAGCCACCGTCCACCAGGCCCCCACACATGTCCCCCTGCACCCCCACCCCCCAGCATCCAGGGGCACCCTCCACCAGGACCCCACTCATGTCCCCCTGCACCCCCACCCCTAGCAGTGCAGGGCACCCTCCAACAGGCCCACGCACATGTCTCCCACCACCCCCACCCCCCAGCAGTGCAGGGGCAGCCTCCACCAGACACCCACTCATGTCCCCCAGCACTGCCACCCACCAGCAGTGCAAGGCACCCTCCACCAGGCCCCCACACATGTCTCCCACCACCCCCACCCCCCAGCAGTGCGGGGCACCCTCCACCAGGCCCCCACACATGTCCCCCTGCACCCCGACCCCCAGCATCCAGGGGCACCCTCCACCAGGCCCCCACTCATGTCCAACTCATGTCTCCCACCACCCCCACACCCCAGCTGTGAAGGGGCAGCCTCCACCAGGCCCCCACTCATGTCTCCCATCACCCCCACCCCCCAGCAGTGCAGGGCACCCTCCACCAGGCCCCCACTCATGTCCCCTGCACCCCTACCACCCAGCAGTGCAGGGGCACCCTCCACCAGGCCCCCACTCATGTCCCCTGCACCCCCACCCCCCAGCAGTGCAGGGCACCCTCCACCAGGCCCCCACACATGTCCAACTCATGTCTCCCACCACCCCCACACTCCAGCTGTGAAGGGGCAGCCTCCACCAGGCCCCCACTCATGTCTCCCACCACCCCCACCCCCCCAGCAGTGCAGGGGCAGCCTCCACCAGGCCCCCACTCATGTCTCCCATCACCCCCACCCCCCAGCAGTGCAGGGCAACCTCCACCAGGCCCCCACTCATGTCCCCTGCACCCCCACCCCCCAGCAGTGCAGGCCACCCTCCACCAGGCCCCCACACATGTCTCCCACCACCCCCACACCCCAGCATCCAGGGGCAACCTCCACCAGGCCCCCACTTATGTCCAACTCATGTCTCCCAACACCCCCACCACCCAGCAGTGCAAGGGCTGCCTCCACCAGGCCCCCACTCATGTCCCCCAGCCAACATGTCATCACAATCTAGATCCCTGGCCCTTATGGTCAGCCTCCAAATTCCAAACATCCACCTGAGTATTGCATCCACCCACTTAGAAATGGCAAAAACATGATAGAACCCCAATTGCAAGTTTGGGAAAGAACACATGTCCCTCACATACACCCAATGGGTGTCAGTGAATGTCAAAACCCATATCATGATATGCATGAAACCAATGAGATGATACTACACATTGAAGTTTGAAGAACAAATATGTATTAAAAGCAACATAAATTGAATCAAAAATAAACAAACAATAATGGAAATTTAAAAAAAATAAACCAGCAGGTCCTTGAAATAATGCAAAACCACAAATCATAATCCAAAGGAAAGGTGTCCAAAGTCACAGTCCACAAAAGTAAATCCAATGGAAAATTAAAATCGAAAACCATTGCCCCATGGGTAAATCATAAAGAAAAATGAAAATCCATAAGTCAACTATATACAGATAAACAATCCATGGTCCATGATCCCAACCGAAGAAATGAAACCTATCTAATAACACTACCTAAAAAAAATATATATATATACAAAAATGTGGCCCATTGTCCAAAAGGTCCAAAAAAATGCAAAACCAAAGGAAACCTAACACTAACTACAGAACTATTTACAAGGGCTAGTCCGACGACTCACTTCGGGATGTTCCGGGCCAGGGCATCATCGAACTCCTGCTCAATGTCCCGGAGGCAGTTCTCCTCCATGGCCCCGAGGGTCCGCAGGGCCGTCCACATGTTCACCCCAAACTCCCTGCGATTGCCTCGAGGCACTCGGCCCGCCTCAGGGCCATCCGCATGGAGTTCTCCGCCCTGACCATCATGAGCCGTGCCTCTTCCGCCCGCTGCCGCTCCGCATCTATGGAGTGGCCCAACCGCTGCCACACGGAAGACACTTCCCGTCCTGGGTCCTCCTGCCCTCCGGCCGATGCCTGCCCCTCCGATGTCGAAGGCCCCGAGCCATCATGGCTCCCACCACGTTGCTGCTGCTGCTGTGCCTCTACCCGTGCACTGTCTCCTGCTGCCTGCACATCCCCCACTGGCTGGGGTGCAGTCGTTGATGTGGCCACCCCTGCTGGACGTCCGACTCCCGACTGTGGCAGGGATGCCTCCTCCACCAGCCTGGCCGCACCGTCAGAGGCAGCTCCACAGGGCACCCAGGTGACTGATGGGTGGGAAGATGGCACGGAGGACGACTAGCGCATAGGGGGTTCAGTTGAAGAGGGGGTCGTAGCAAGCCCCATCAAATGGAGGAATCCGGCCTGGGTAACCTGTCCCAGTAGGCCGACGCGGTCAACGAGCCATTCGAGATGACGTGCAGTCTCCTCATGAAAAGACTGCAGCACACCTCGCATGGCCCATTGACGCAACGCCACACCAGTCAGGACAGACTCAACCCAGACCCGGATAGCCACGTCCGCAGGCAGAGGAAGGCCAGTTGTCGTGAGCTCATCCCCTGCCTGAAAACAGGTCTGGACGTAGGCATCCCTGCTGGTGCAAGACAGGATCAGGGACAGGATTGCACACAGGCACCTCCGCGGCGACCTGTGCTGCCTCCTGTCACTGGTCCTGCACTGCACCACTAGCACCAGTGGAATCCCCACCTCCAGACCCCGTCTCTGTCGCCTGCACGGCCTCCTTCTCCACCAAACCCCCCACCAACCTGGATGTCTCTGTGCCATCTTCCCCCGTTGGGCCCTGTGGGGTCCCAGCTGCCCCTTCTGCTGCCGAGGAGTCCAACTCCGACCTCCACCTCTTGGACCTCCCCCCGGCAGCTGCGGCCTGGGATGCGGCACTGGACTCCTCACTCCCCGACGAGATCACAACCTGGGAGGGGAGCCGGGCCTTGCGTCTCCGGCTGGCGGTGCGATCCCCACCGCTGTGCTCCACAGCACCTTCTCCCCCCTCTTCATCAGTTGACGCTGCGGACTGGGAGAAATAAAACACAGGCATCAGGGCACTGCACAATGGACACATACACACATGACAGTTGCACATGAGTGGCATTGGAAAACCTCAGACATGGCATCAGAATTGGCAACACACATGTCATTTCCACTTGCACACATGAGCCATACCACAGCCACATCGCAACTGCCAGCACCATCCATACACATACAACAGCATGAGCAGGCAAGGGTGAGCCAGACATCACATGCAACACAGGGAGTGCACTACACATGCACGCACACCACCACACTTGCATGCATGTGTACACCTCAGCCAACTGTCGCAGTGTTCAGATGGGCATCCATGTCACATCTGCCAATCAGGCTTCCACATCCCGCTGTCACATGCATCCATGTTGCATCACTGTTGCACCCTTGTCAAATACACACACATGCACATGTACACAGTGCTGATACATGCAGCTGAAAACAACATACATGCGTGACATCACGAACATGGCTACTTACATATACATTCATCCAAACATGTGTGCCCACACAACTGCATTTGGCATGCAAGCCTACACACACAAGCACCATCCATGCCTCACACATGACAGCCCTCGCATGTGTTAGCCTCACGGCCCTGTACACACCCACCCATACTCGGCCCCATACAAACAGATGTGCAACCGGGACACTACTGGCACATCACCACATGCACAGGTTACAATCATAATGCATGTACACTTACCGCTCGACTCCAGATGGGTCTGCCTCTCAAGGACCTGGACGTGGAGCGCTGGGGATATGCGTTCCAGGACCCTCATCTGATCTTCCGACAAGTGGCCCCGGCGCCCCTTAGCATCCACTGCCTTCAAGAGGCGCCGGGCCTTGTTCGGGGTCCTGGACCTGAAGTCCTCCCAGCGCTTCTTGACATGTTGGAAGTCGCGGACTGCCACCCCCTCCGCGTTGATGGCAGTCACGATGTCCGTCCAGATCTGAGTCCATCCTTCCTTGTCAGCGCGCACACCTCCGAAGAGGGCATCATACTGCCCCAGGACTTGCTCCACCAGAACACCAACTTCCCTGGAACTGAAGCTGGTAACCCTCTGCCTCTCTGGCCGGGGGTTGTCAGTGGTGCCAGATGTTGCAGTGCCTGACATGACAACCCCAGAGGCAGGAGTGGGTGGGAAACTGGGTCCTGGGGCTGAGCTGTGGAGCGATGGAATCACAGTCGGGAGTCTTCGGTTCCAGCAGGGGTGGTCACAGCAACAGCACCCCTGGCTGATGTGCAGGCAGCAAATGACAGGGCACGTGGGCAGCAGGCAGTCAGGCAGCAGCAGATGGCAGGTGGGAGCGTGCTTGGGGCTCTGGGGGGCAGTAAATCGGCTTTCTGGGCAGGAGCGTGGTCTTCCGTGTGCTTACGCGTGGCCAGCTTGATACGGAGTGATTTGGCACGTGAAAATCCTGCACGTCTGCGTGTAATTCGAGGAAAGGCCCTTAGCGCGTAAGCGCGTCTGCACGCAGACGCGATTTCATTGGCCCAAAGGCCCCCATGCGCAGCTATGATGTCACGCGCATGGCCGTAGAGAATGGCGCGTGTAAAAAAAAGATACACGTCCGAGTGTCAAAGCGTGTAATTGGTGGAAATGGCCTCATCGCGAATGCGCATCTGTGACGTGTCTATAAAAGGTACGTGTAGAACGCCATTTCCTTGTACGTGCTTATCGTGGAGAGCGAGTGGGTGAAATCTGTACTTCTTGTCGGTTCACACGCGATTTACTTCACAGCGTTTCAAGTTCATACTCCCTGTTACCTCTGACAGCTTTTTCTCTTTTCCTCTTTTTCCTAGGCCTGTTTCCTCAAACAGTGTTCCCTTCTACTGTTGTCCTGTCTCCTCAGACAGCGTACAATTCTTCTTTTGGCGGGGGTGTTGCCAACGCGCACACGCGCATATTTTTCATGCTTTTGTTCCTGGCAGACGGTGAGTCGCGCACGTATTTAACATATGTGAGGGGGGAATTACTTCTCGAGCGAGACAGAAGAATCATTGGGTGAAGTACCAGCATACTAAAGAATGATCAGCAAAAAATGCATCTGAAAAGAGAAAGCAAAGAACTAGCTAGTGCTTACATGGTAATGGATGACATCATGACTGCCTGGTTGATTGAAGGTGATAACGGAAGCACTAGTACCGAGCACAGCATCATTGTGCAAAATCGAGATACATTGCAAAATGTGAGAGAACAACAGAAGAAGAGATCGGAATGCAAATAAGAGACATGGTGAAAGGAAGAGCCGGACTAAGGGAGAAGATAGCGGTGTGCGACATGGTTCCAGCAGTAATAAAGGTGGCCACTCCCAGTGATTAGAGGAAGTATGAAGGGAAAGGAGTGTGGTGGAACACAGAAGGAGAACACTCCTATATGTACTGTTCATCAACAACAATGCGAACAATTATGGACACTTCAAGGAATTGACAAAGATATGCAGACCGGAAGGAGGTGGATGTTGCTTGGTGGTGTGGTCGACAAAGTCGACCAGAGGGGGGACTGAAGAGGGAAAATCGAGATCAAACCCATGCCCCCTCACCCCAGGCGCATATGCAGAAGAACAGCAGGAAGAACAAGGAGCGCACTTATCATTTGAACCAGGCCCCAGCGCACCCATGGGTGACAAATATGCTGAAACACACCCACTTCACCAACAGTGCAACTTCCATGCTACATTAGAATCAATGCTGTAATATCAGAATCTACAAACACAAAAATCCCTGTTTAAAGGCTTGCAAATGCCTATATGAATTAACATGGTCTAATTGCACAGTGTAAAGCCATGTTTCAGGAAAATTACAGCCAAGTTAATTTCTCTCACTGAACACTGGCTGCAGAAGCCTTCAGCAATGCTCCTCGCAAAACCCACGAGCAGCCAAGGTCGCGCAGTCAGATAACATTGCTTTCTGCAGACAAATATATTTTAATTCTCCAATAATGCGAGTAAGCCACGGCAACCCAGTGTGTTTTTATTCTTCTTTCTGGGAAAGAAAGACATTTTCGCAAAGACGCGCACAAGATTTGAAACATAATTGTAACAAGAATGGCTCAGGCCTAGCCAATGAGCACTCAGAGCTCAGGTGCGAAATGCTTGCTTCAGCTAAAAAGTTATGGGAACAAATTCATAATCGAACAAGCTAGAATTAGGTAATGGTGGGCTGGCACCGCTAAACCAACCCACTGACGCAAAACTCAAATGTCCAATTATCATGCTCTCTATAAGGGCTACATAGGTAACCTACTCAGCAGCCAATAGCAGGAGGAGATAAGTTTCTGGGAGCTGATCCAATTCTGTGAGGTCAGCCTGCAGTGTGATTACAAAGCTGGCTTGCAAGCCAGCCCCGGGGGAGATGGCGCCTGAACTTTCGATGTGCACGATGCTCTGCGTGTTTTTTTTCTTTTTTGCTGCCCAGGAATAAACGCAGTTTGGAACATGTGGCTGCCTGCTGGGGTCTCTGTTGCATTTCTGGGGGCCATATGGGAGGTGTTGGGGTCTCCCATAGCTGGTGAGGGTATGGCTGCTGGCCCCCCCACTGCCCTGGTGGGGGTCCAACTTCTCCCCAACAAGTTGGTGCCCTCTGTGAGGCTCATTGCTCATTGTAACATGGGTGAATGAGCACTGCCTGTGCAAGCCCTGCGTTGAACTGCACTCCCTGCCGCCGACTCAAGGAAGCTATGGGACCCTCGCCTGCACCTGAAGACCACCGGAAAACATGTAACCGGCTAAAGGCTTTGGGGGCCACTTGGAAATACCCCGCTTGAGGGCAGGTGCGAGCCCTGCAGGAGAAGGGGTCCGGTGAAGCGCCTTGAGGGGGTGTCCAGCAGCAGAGCAAGTGTCAGTGCAGCATAGGAAATGTAAGTTAACCAGCAACATGGGCTTTGAGGGAAGGGTGTGATTGTGGCAAATGTTCCAAGTGTCATGATGTATTGTTGATCAGTATGTTGCAGATATTTTAAGTTCTTTTGTTTGGGTAGAAACTGGGGGGAGGCACTGTAAATTGGGTGGTGGGAGATTGTACATTGTCGCAAAATTCAGCGAATTGGTGGTGATCGGCACATGAATTGTAGCTGGGACTGGGGCGGTGGCAGTGGTCCCTTCTTGTGTTTTTGAGCCTATTGGGTGGGGTAGTGACTCACCACATATAGGACAGGAGTGCCGCGCTAGTTGGTCTGGATGGCGATTTCATGTACAGGGGTCTGGATTTCCTATGAATTGACGTTATAGATCAATGAGTAGATGAGGTTCCCTGCTAATTGAGCATTTTAGTTCTTGAGTGGATGATGTTATCCCGCAGGAGGTAGCTAGATTGTTCCCGAGTGCGGAAGATAGTTGGCTGGTTAAGGTCCCCTGGTGAGGAGCGTATCACGCGCGAGGCGACGCAGTGTGCGCAGTCCAATTATAAGAGTTTTTATTGTGGTTTACCTTGTTCCAGTTGAGACAGGAAGACAGCTGTGGGGATTGTGGGGTTTTATTTTGGGATTTTTGTGGGGTTGGGAGAAAGGGGTTATTGTTCTGTGTATGCACATTTGTCTGTTCATTTGCACTGTGTTTTTAGTTTGGTGACGTCACCTTCAGGTTGATGAATAGGACACAGAGTTTTGATGGTGAGGAGATAGTGGTGTGGTTTTGGAAAAGAAGAAGAGGTGACCCAGAGGCTGTGTGTGGAAGACACATGAACAAGATTGTAGGGGTGTGCCGGAGAAGGCAATGGTTTCCTGAAGATGGACTGCACGTGGAGTGCACTGGCTAAGGTGCGGAGCCAAGAAGGCTCACAGAAATTAAAAATATGTTCAATTATCTTCTAACTTTTGCTCCCTGAACAGCGGGCTATCGAAATTTTCAAATTGAGGTGAGGTAAAATGTATCACACAATAGAGAAATGACTCCCCTTCACCTGTTGTGTAGCACACAGCTTCCATGCCGAAATAAGTTAGTTAAACATAGTGTGCAAAGATTCAAAAATACTGAAGGTAAATAAATAAGACTATGGCTGCCCATAGGCAGCTTCTCCAGAAGCGTGCAGCAATCGCTAATGACACACATGCGTAGCACTTACACCGGAAAGAAGCTGGGGAAAAAGCACCTGGCTACAGTTGAACGGTGTTCACGAAGGGAATGGAAGTGGCGAGGCGTCAGCAGACGCTGAACCAGCACGAGTAGAGGGAAGAGGGGACTCACCCTTAATATTTGATGACACAGATGGTAAGCAAGGAATGAATTGCATGAGAGAACTGAAAACAGCAGAAGGACATTTAAACACCACACACACACAAAATCACAATACACTAAAGAGAACAAACAGGAAGGTGCAGAACAACACACTAGCAGCACAGGAGTGCGCAAGGGAGGGCTGCAGTGCATGGAAGCAGATTTGAAGGCACAGGTACAGAGGAATTAAATTTAAAGGGAAGATAACGGGGGAGGTGCAAGGAGTAACAATAGCAACAGAGAGGGGAAACTGGAAAGGGAAGAAAGGGATTGGAGGAGGAGAGAACGACTGAACGAGACAGCACAGCCAAACATGATAGAGGATCAGTAAGGGGTGATGCAGCATTCATGGGGTTATGGAAGGGAGGAAGGAAGGATAGCGTGCTAGACATTGACTGTGTGCATTGTAGATTGTGGCAAGAGAAGATGGTTAATAAATAAATAAATAAAACGGCAGGGGCAGTGAAAGGCAGATGAGGACAAGTAGGCACAAAATAAATTATCAAAGTATGCAATGGGAGGGGCAGTTAAAAACAGCCTCAACACACACGCACAAGCATCACAATAGCAGTGTCAACAACCACCACAATATGCGCCGCCCATGTGGGGAGGATACATGGGGCAGGACGGGATCATTTCAGCAGACACCACAAGCACCAACGCAGGCACTGTCACCACTACATGTACAGACACAACAAATGACAGCACCACTACCCCAGGACTGACAAGAATCACAACCCAGGGGCACTGCACAGCAGTAAGCACCCATAAAGAACACTGACACAATAGCAACGGTACCGGTTACATTACTGGGAAGGGTCTTCCTGATGGGGAACAAACCTTTCAAAGGACATAGATTGACATTGTACCCCTAATAGGACAGCCCAAGACAAACTTGATTTGACTCACTCTACCACACACACTCATGCTCCACCTCCCCGACAGAGTGGGCGAGACGCACGCTGACACACACACTCAGGCACACTGAATAATGCAGAGGACAATTGCATAGGGGTGGTGATAGGTATCAAAACATTTTCTTTTCTGGGTGACAGTGGGGCGAGTAGGCCATGCATTAGGGAAGAGACATTTGAGACATCACGAGCGATGTGGATATGACCACCTTATTAATAGAGAAAGCCATAACTTGTTAAACACCAGCCATACACATGTTTACAGTAAGGAAGATTGTTACAGAGGGGGGTGCATAGAGATAGCGCATAACAAGAGAGTACATTTAGCTACTTACTGAGCACACATCTTTCAGCGAGGAGACTGGGCTCATGCATACACGAATAACACAGCAATTAAATGAGACACACAAGGTGGAGGAAGGTGCACTTGAGGGGGGGCGTACATTTCATTGACAGTTCACCACGGGAGGAGAGAAATAGAGGTAAAGAGTGGATGATCAATGTTCCCAACAGACTCAATTTGGCGACAAAATAACACAGTGCAAGTAGTAATGCCACTAGCGCTTTTGAACACAGCACTGTCACAAATGCATTAGCTTACACACATAGGGAAAGAGGTCATTGCTGCACGAACTGGAGAATAATGGTTGTATTAAAATTTGGGAGCAGATAATGGGGAGGAAATATATTGTTCAAATGTAACAGTAATGAAAGTAGTAGAGTGATAAAATACTAGACTTAAATGAGTAATTAACAGAGTAGGTAGGGTTTAACAAGTGGACATGGGCTGGGATAGAGAGCATGGGAGTAAATTGTGACGGTTGGGTTTGAAAGAAAGGAGGAAGTAAATAAATAATAAATAAATTAATTAAATACAAAGAGGGAGGAGGGACAGATAGCGAATAATTGGTAGTGAATTTCATTAGCACCAGCTGAAAGTGCTTGCAGTTCACTGTGAGACACGCCCTGAGAAGATGAGAGAGGAGCCATAGAAAAAGAGATTTAAAAACACTGCGATTATCTTAACTAAGTAACATGGTCCACTTAATTTAGAAACACAGCCACCCTATATGACAAATTTACCACCCTGATGTTTCCCTGTTTAGCTTGTCAGTGCCTGATGTCCCACGGGACAAAGGCACACACTATAAATAGCTTACAACAAAAGTACAGTAAATATAAAGATCCAAAGGCCCATCTGTACACTAGCACCTAAATTGCGTATATATGATCCAAGTGTGTAATGAGTATCTTCACATAAATTAAGTGCCTACCCATTTTCCGGGTACATTTCGAATAGTGCAACAAGTTACGGTCAGACCGTCATTGAACGCCACCAGGTGGTGACAGGATGGTGCATAAATGTACCATTGGCTCCTCCCATTAGGACACTGAATAGTGCAAGAGTAGTGCAGAGAGGTTAGGTCAAGAAGTTGAAGAATTTGTAAATGCTCAGGTCTCAAGCGCTTCCATTTAATTTCTCGCCAGATATAAAGGACCCAGGGCAAGCCTGAAGACAATGGACAACTAACACCCAATGGCTATGGACTACAGTGGGACATTTTCCCCTCCTGACAGACTTTGTTAGATGTGTGAGGCGTCAAGCCCTACAAAGCGGTGGCCTCCTGGTAACAAGGGAGCAACGATCAACAGGGCCAACGCAAGAGATTTTCATGAACTGCAAAATAGCACGAACACTCCCGAGTTAGGGAAACATGGCCATCCTATGGTCCAACGCACACTAGCAACTAGAATAGGGACTGACACACGCATGTCCAAAGTTTAATTGAGTTTCATATTACATTTTGTGCACCTACAGCTGTAACACTGTTTTGTTCCTTCTCTTTTCCCCCCGCACATGCAGGTTGTTGCGTATTTATGCTGTTAGAAATGTGTAGGAAATTTCCTTAATGTTATCTTCCATTCGTAACCCTGAGGCCTACTCATTAAAACATTGTGAAGCATTCCCCACTCAATTACCCACCCTATCAGGAACCTCAGACCCCTTAGAGCACATTTCCCTGAAGTATATTTCCTTGCTTCCATTGAATAAACAGCCCAAGATTTTCCCTACCCATATTCAGAAATTTTGAAAACACGAAATGTCCAGGGGAACGTTTGATTTTTGCCCTTAGTGATTGTTACGTTCGCGGAGCTTGAGGTTACTAACAAGTACTAACGTATTAACGCCTTTCTTGCGATTTTCAGGCGGGCAACTTTATCATCTCATCAGCTGCGAGGACCCAGCAGCGTAAGTGGTTATGGGCAAGCAAATAAGGACTTTTACCTTCACGATGGGACTATTAATGATGAACGAAATAATGGGGGTGGTAACTTGAAAATTATGTGTAATAGTGAGCATTACCGCTGTATCACCTGCTAACATTCCCTAACCTAAGCAGGAAGAGTTACGGCGTCAGTGGGTGAGGAAAAGCTACTGCTAAAGTAAGGAGAGTTAAGGGCAGACACAAAGGGAGTAAAACATACACATAACACACATAGCAGAAGTGACCAACAACATGCACACATGTACAAAATTGGTAGGGACACCACTGGAGAGAGCTGTCCTGACTGCTCTTTAACATACGCCGGAAGAGAATTGATTACAACAGAAATTAATACAGCAGAGCACGACGCCCATGTATCCCAAGGTGCAAAGAAGATTGCAAGGGAAGACAGCAACATTGAGATTGATTAAAAAAAAATAAAAAAAAAATTTAAAAAAGGGGGTAATCCCCTATGGAAGATGATTACATAAAGCAGCTAATTGGAGAACAGCTGTATGTGGAAAGTGACCAGAGAGAGAAGAAACAACGAGCAAATGCACAAGTGAGCAAGCTGCAATAGAAAAAAAACAAAAGAAAAAATAAATAAATAAATAATAAAAGAAGAAAGAAAAACAAAAAGAGAGAAGAAAAAATAAAATAAAAGAGACAAAAATATGATAAGTGCCTAACGGAGTGAGACAAAAGAGCGAAGATGGTCACTTGGGTGGAGAATGAAGAAGGACGTATACTGTTAAGGTACCAGCCTTATGTTACCAGCACAACAGTGACAAGAAGTGGACAATCATGCTGGATGCAAGAAGGTTGAGAGAAGTTGCGAGATGAGAGCAGGAACATCACTGTTTATGGACTACTATTGAGCACATGCATCTAAAGATCAAGAGAAACTACCACCGAATTGGGGAGGAGACTGTTCGTTGGTGCGCATCAGCATGCCCTTGTTGGTGATGTCCAAGGAAGATGTGAAGAATGACACATTCACTAAGATGGAAAACAATGGAAGAAGAGAAACAGACAGAGGAGTAAAAAGAGGGGGGAATTACTTCTCGAGCGAGACAGAAGAATCATTGGGTGAAGTACCAGCATACTAAAGAATGATCAGCAAAAAATGCATCTGAAAAGAGAAAGCAAAGAACTAGCTAGTGCTTACATGGTAATGGATGACATCATGACTGCCTGGTTGATTGAAGGTGATAACGGAAGCACTAGTACCGAGCACAGCATCATTGTGCAAGATTGAGATACATTGCAAGATGTGAGAGAACAACAGAAGAAGAGATCGGAATGCAAATAAGAGACATAGTGAAAGGAAGAGCCGGACTAAGGGAGAAGATAGCGGTGTGCGACATGGTTCCAGCAGTAATAAAGGTGGCCACTCCCTGTGATCAGAAGAAGTACAAATGGAAGTGAGTGTGGTGGTACACAGAAGGAGAACACTCCTATATGTACTGTTCATCAACAACAATGCGAACAATTATGGACACTTCAAGGAATTGACAAAAATATGCAGACCGGAAGGAGGTGGATGTTGCTTGGTGGTGTGGTCAACAAAGTCGACCAGAGGGGGGACTGAAGAGGGAAAATCGAGATCAAACCCATGCCCCCTCACCCCAGGCGCATATACAGAAGAACAGCAGGAAGAACAAGGAGCGCACTTATCATTTGAACCAGGCCCCAGCGTACCCATGGGTGACAAATATGCTGAAACACACCCACTTCACCAACAGTCCAACTTCCATGCTACATTAGAATCAATGCTGCAATATCAGAATCTACAAACACAAAAATCCCTGTTTAAAGGCTTGCAAATGCCTATATAAATTAACATGGTCTAATTGCACAGTGTAAAGCCATGTTTCAGGAAAATTACAGCCAAGTTCATTTCTCTCAGTGAACACAGGCTGCAGAAGCCTTCAGCAATGCTCCTCGCAAAACCCACGAGCAGCCAAGGTCGCGCAGTCAGATAACATTGCTTTCTGCAGACAAATATTTTTTAATTCTCCAATAATGCGAGTAAGCCACGGCAACCCAGTGTGTTTTTTTTCTTTTCTTTCTGGGAAAGAAAGACATTTTCTCAAAGACTCGCACAACATTTGAAACATAATTATAACAAGAATGGCTCAGGCCTAGACAATGAGCACTCAGAGCTCAGGTGCGAAATGCTTGCTTCAGCTAAAAAGTTATGGGAACAAATTCATAATCGAACAAGCTAGAATTAGGTAATGGTGGGCTGGCACAGCTAAACCAACCCACTGACGCAAAACTCAAATGTCCAATTATCATGCTCTCTATAAGGGCTACATAGGTAACCTATTACTCAGCAGCCAATAGCAGGAGGAGATAAGTTTCTGGGAGCTGATCCAATTTGGTGAGGTCAGCCTGCAGTGTGATTACAAAGCTGGCTTGCAAGCCAGCCCCGGGGGAGATGGCGCCTGAACTCTCGATGTGCATGATGCTCTGCGTGTTTTTTTTCTTTTTTGCTGCCCAGGAATAAACGCAGTTTGGAACATGCGGCTGCCTGCTGGGGTCTCTGTTGGATTTCTGGGGGCCATATGGGAGGTGTTGGGGTCTCCCATAGCTGGTGAGGGTATGGCTGCTGGCCCCCCCACTGCCCTGGTGGGGGTCCAGCTTCTCCCCAACACCCCGTGTGTCGCATACCCCTTCAGAGGTCATTCTAGGCTGTGTGTCACACGCATACGTTCATTCTTGTGTTTCTAGGTGCCACAGCGTAGTGCAGGTTTATTTTTCCACACACGTGGTCTAGGAGGGGTTGCGTGCACATTAATTCCCTTTTTTGGGGTGCCTGTGCGTTGCATGACCTGTCATCTTTACCCAGGGGTGACATACAGCCTTGCTAGAGCACTAGGGTATGATTACCATCTGGTACCCAACCCCTTTGACCCCCAATTGCCCAGGACAATAGTTCACATCGACTCCCATACGCACAATAACATCAGTGCCATGGCTGGGAGGCGAACAAGCCGTAAGGGTGGCAAAGGTGGCCGAGCCCCAAGTGGTGGCTGTGGTGGATCCGGTAGGGGACGTGGCCGTGACTTGCAGGGTGCCCCTAGCCCCCATGTGTGGAGGAGCAGTCAGGGACACCCATGCCCCCCCCTTTTTGAGGGTAACGTGGCTGACACCATCCATGCTCAGCCCTTGTTGGACCAGCCCACTGTGGAACTAGACCTGGCACAGGGTGACTCCATGGCTGACTTCCAGGTCAGCAGGTCTAGGCCACGTGTGCCGGTGCACGTTGGTGTCATCAGGCCACGTGGATCAGGGGCAGCTAGGTCATCTGCTGCCCCGTGTAGGCAGGCTGGGGAGGCTGCAGGGGCAGCTGCGGCTCCATCCACCCCACCTCTCACACACCCAGCCAGTACAGTGTCAGTCCAAGTCCATCATGCTGACATTCCCCCTGACACCATCACACTTGAGCTAATGCCTGCACCAACTCCCATGCTGAGTGTGCAATCCCACACTCCTAGTACAGAGTCTACGGGGGCTCCTGCCCCTAGTGTCCAGAGCAGCGTAGGACACTCAGGATCCCCACCACCTTCCAAGCGGAAGAGGAAGAGTACTCGTCCAGTAGAGGCTGATGCCCCAGACACGGCTACACAATCCGGCCCGTCAAGGAAGCCCAGCTTCAATGAGGCCGAACTGAATGCACTTGTAGAGTATGTGTCCGCACATGACCGCAAAATGGTGATTGTTGCAGGATCCAAGACCACACCTGCACAACGTCAGGCACACTGGCAGACCATCGCGGACATCATAAGTGCCCTTGGAATTGTGAAGCGCACAGCTACTGAATGCTACAAGCACCGGAATGACCTGAAGCGCAGGGCAAAGAATAAGCTGGCCTCAAGTCATGCCGCAACTCTAGTGACTGGAGGTGGGTCTCCAGCAGAGGACATAGAACTCACTCCACATGAGCAGGTTGCTGGGACCTACGTCACGGAGGAACATATCCAAGGCGTGGGAGAACTGGCAGATTACGAGGCATTGTCCAGTGAGTGCACATGCATGTGTGTGTCATCCATGTGCATGGTGTGTGTGGGAGGGCTTCTGTTTGGGTGCCAGGTGAGGGTGTGTGTGCCTGAGTGGTTTGGGTCACCCATGTGCCTCATCCAATACATTCTGCGCACCAGCATTTGGGTATAGCAGTATCCCTTCTGCCAATATTAGACATCCAGCCCAACACCACGCCAGTTGCCCTTGAAGTGTCATCTTGTCACAACATTATTGCTTATTTTCCTCTGTTTATTCAGGCAGATTGTTTGCATACCACCACTTTTACTCGGCATTTCTCAGTCCTATTGTCACATGTCTGACATGGCTATGGTACAGTGGACTGGCTTTGTTTCCTGGACATGATTTGTTTAGACATGTCACTGTGCTATAGGACCATTTTGGACTGGCAGCTCCAGGTTAAACATTTGAACCATTTCAATGAAAAAATCAATTTCATGAGCAAACTGGACTCAATGAACAATTGGTGCCCTCCTCTCCCTCTTCACTTTATGGCTAGGGTACATGCCATCTGTGTGATGTTATGTGTATTTGACCTGCCAATCACGGGCCAATGTGTGATGCCACTGCTAGGCAGCATGCAGAAAATGTGTTCATCTTCCATCTTGGTGTCATCAATGTGTGCCATCTGCCTACCCTTCACACGCAGTGACGGTACTTGCATGGGAGGGTTTTAGTCATGTGGGACATGTGTCAATAAAGTACTGTTTCTGTAGCCTCTCAGCCCTAATTGTGTGCCATAGTGCTAATGCCTGTTTCCATGTGTTTTCTTTTATGTCTTTGCAGGGGATGACGCACTTGATACTGCTGGGGTTGTGGAGATGGTGTAGACCCAGGAGGGGTCTGAGGCCCGACCGACCACCAGTGAGGGACGTGGTGTGGTGGTGGGTGAGAACCCACAACTGCTGCAGGTCGTGCTCTCAAGGTGTGTCTCTGGCTGCACCTCCCCCGAGCTGTATTCAGGTGTCGATTCGGATGATGAGACCTATGTGCCGTCGCAGGTGAGTGTTCCTGGGAGGGATTCTGTTCTGTCCGACCCACATGCACCAGGGTTAGAACCCTCAATGGGGATGTCAGTGTTGGCAGGTATGCCTTTGGTGGTTACGGATGCAGGGTCACACTCCGCAACATCTGATCCTGTTCCAGGGCCAGCAGATCAGAGGGGGAATGCAGTTCTGCAGCCTCAGGCAGTGCCGGCACAGCAAGGCGCAGTTCGCCTTGCCCCAGACAGGTGTGTTGCCCGCCGACGTGGTAGCCGTACGCCACCTGGCAATACCGCATGGGAGCAATCCATATACGGTATGGCAACCCAACAGGCAGCATCATCAGAGACGATGGCTCAGGCCATGGATAGGGTGGCCACTTCCATTGTCCCCCCCGAAAGGCTGATGGAGCGACTAGAGCAGGCAACAGACTCCATCTGCCAGTCAGGGAGGACATGTTGGCGTCCGAAAGGGACAGGCGGGCGGCACTGGCGTCTCTGCGGGAAGCCATTTCCATAGAGTCCCAGGGCCACAGGGAAGCCTTGAGGGTGAAACTCCTTCACCTCAGGATGACTCTTGTTGAGCTTGAGACTTCAACAAACAGAAGGACAGAACAGCAGCTGGATCGTCTCACACGTACGCTCTCAGCTGAGATGCAGGCAACTAGGGCAGAGGTCCGGGCATCCCGTGAGTTGTTGCATGGGGACCTACGTACAATTATCCTCCAGAACGTGACCTACCACACCCGCATGCTTGCTGCCATGGAGGAACAGACTAGGGCTTAGCGTGGGCTGCCTCCCATAGTGCCACCACCTCCTGATGCAGCTGCAGAGGGTGAGGAGAGCAACAGCAGTGATTCTCTCACAATAGGGTAGCCGTGTGGGCCATGAGCCCATGGGGGTGTTTTATTTTTCCGCAAGAACCAAACAGGTGGGTTTTTGTGTGCACCCTGTCCTCTGACCTCCTGGGTGGCCTCCCCCACCCCCCGGGCCCATTAATGGCCATTTTTGATTTTTTTTTGTTTTTGTTTTTTGGACAGTGTGTTGCCTTGTGTGGCTCCCGTGGGCATACGCTATATTGTGGCTGGGCACATGAAGGCTTGTCATGAATTTGGTTCAGATGCTTGGGTTTGTGTGACACACACCCCTCCTGCTTCCCGTTGCCATGGGCTTGCAAAGGGTGTGCCCAAGTGACATTGACGTACATGGTGACGTTGGACTCCCATTCGATGAGTGGGCAGTCTGTAGTCAATAGTGTGTACACATTCATAGTGCATATTGTTGTATCGTACACTGCATGGTGTATTGATATGTGCCTCTGCATCCATCTCATCCTCCTAATTTGCAGGTCCATTTCTCATGTCTTCACAAGGCGGTCCACCTTGGAACTGGAGTCCATGTTGTAAGCAGTGCACCTACACTCTTGCGTGGCGCTAACACTGTATACTTGGAAGTGTTCGAAGTGCTGGCATCATCAGGTAGTAAGGCTACCAATTTTATAAGTCTGTAATGTCATGTTTAAGGTAGGTTGGAGGTTGTGTAGGTGATTGGTATTCTTGGTAAGTATTTGGTAATGTGTGTTGTGGGTCCTGCATTAATGTGAGCATTTCATGTGTGGCCATGTTTCCATTAGGGACACTGTAGTTGGTGACACTTGGGGCATGGTGTGGGGATTAATTTGTTTGCTCTCACATTGCATGACATGCCATGGTGTGTTGTGTGGCCGTGCCGGGGAGGGGTTGGGTGACATGGAACTGTTCTCATGTAGTATTTTGCAAGTGGGTATTCATTTCTGCAGCATGGAAGTGTGTCTTTTGATGACACTGCATTGGTGGTGTTTGTCTAGGTAGGGATGCTCACATTGTGACACTTCCACATGAACAATCTCAGGCTGCTATGGTTCTGACAGTTGACTGTCCCTTTGTTCGTCATAATTGTCAGGCCGAGTCATCATTGCTTATCAGATGGTATGTGCCAGGGCTGTGTGCACTCCACAGGGGTGTGATTTCTATGTGAAGTAATTAGCCACCAGCTGCGTACGGCCTGCCTCACCCCGTGCCCTTTCCCCTCCCATGCACAGTGAGCGTGCATGTGGTTGGGGATGTGGGGGCACCACCATGTCCACAGCCAGGCCCCGGCGTGTTGCAACATTGTGCAGGACACATGCTGCCACTATGATCCAGCACACTACTGGGGGCGCATATAACAGCTGCCCGCCAGAACGGTCAAGGGAGCGAAAGCGTGACTTGAGCACTCCGAATGTGCGCTCCACTAGGCCAGGGTTGCAATATGGGCTGTGTTGTATCTTACCTCGGGAGGCGTGATGGGGTTCCGAATTGGCGTCATCATGTGGGTGCTCAGAGGGTAGGCACTGTCCCCTGGTGAGGAGGTGATGGGTATCATTAGTGGGGTAGTGACATAACTCTGCATCTGACATGCATGCATGTGAAGTGGCATTCATACTCAACAAGCAGCCATGTATCGCCATGCCGCCCAGCTTCTAGGTCCCGGCTTAGGGTAGACATTCGGTAAATGAAGCTGTTGTAGGTGGACCCTGGATAGTTGGCATATACTGAGGTGATGATTCCCTTGGCATTACATACTACCTGCACGTTGATGGAATGCCAGTGCTTGCGGTTCCTATAGATGTGCTCAGATGCCGTGGGGGGACGTAGTGCCACATGGGTGCAGTCAATGGCACCTAGCACTTTGGGGAATTGTGCCGCACCGTATAAATCAAGGGTGGCAGCCTGCCTTTCTGCAGGTGTCCTGGGCAGGTATATGTGCCTACGGACTGATGGGCGTGCAGTGATGATGTTCAAGACCTGGTGTAGGCAGCATGACTCCGTGGCCTGTGACACCCCACCCACTATGGCACTTGTCCGCTGAAATGATCCTGTGGCCAAGAAGTGCAGTACATTGAGGACCTTCTCCAGGGGGCTGAGTGCTTGGGAGCACAGGGTGGGTGATGTGAGGTAATCTTCCCACTCACTGACCAGGTCCAGTATTATGTGTGGTGGAAACCTGTACCTCCCATACACCTGGTCATCAGCCATCCCAAAAAGGCTGGTTCTGGGAGTGAAAATTCGGGCCCTCACTATCCTCCTCCTCCTCCTTTGGTAACCCACGGCCACTGCTGCTAGGAACGGTATATTCATCCTGGCGTCTGAGCTTGTTTGTTGCTTGCGCGCACTTTTTGCTGTGCGGGTCGACATACGCCTGCTTCATGCTGGCGTACGTGTTTCAGGATTGGACCATTTATTTTTCGGCGCTTTGTAGGCGAAGGTGTGAATCTTCCCGGCCACCCCAGGAATACACGTAACACGCTCTCCCAGGCCCAGTCGCGAGTAAATATTCCCGCCCACCCCTGGAATACACGTACCCCACTCTCACAGGCCCAGTCGCATGTGGAAGTTCACGCGTACACCGAAATACACGTACCCTGCAAAATCGCGTGTGAAACTTCACACGCACCCCATAATACACGTAGCCTGCTGGTATTGCGTGTGGAACTTCCCGCAAACCCCGTAATACACGTAGCCTGCTGATATCACGTGTGGAAGTTCACGCGGACCCATAATACACGTACCCTGATGGTATCGCATGGGAGACTACCCGCGCACCCCAGGAATACACGTACACAGGCAAATTGCACGGCTTGGGGGTGGGGGTGGTGGGAGACATGTGTGGGGGCCTGGTGGAGGCTGCCCTGCACTGCTGGTGGGTGGGGGTGCTGGGGGACATGAGTGGGGGCCTGGTGGAGGGTGCCCCTGGATGCTGGGGGGTGGGGGTGGTGGGAGACATGAGTGGGGGCCTGGTGGAGGCTGCCCCTCCACTGCTGGGGGTTGGGGGTGATGGGAGACATGAGTGGGGGCCTGGTGGAGGGTGCCCTGCACTGCTGGGGGGTGGGGGTTCAGGGAGACATGAGTTGGACATAAGTGGGCGCTTGGTGGAGGGTGCCCTGCACTGCTGGGGGTGGGGGTGGTGGGAGACATGAGTGGGGGCCTGGTGGAGGTTGCCCCTGCACTGCTGGGGGGTGGGGGTGATGGGAGACATGAGTGGGGGCCTGGTGGAGGGTGCCCTGCACTGCTGGGGGGGTGGGGGTGCAGGGAGACATGAGTTGGACATTGTAGGGGCCTGGTGGAGGGTGCCCTGCACTGCTGGGGGGTGGGGGTGGTGGGAGACATATGTGGGGGCCTGGTGGAGCGTGCCCCTGAATGATGGGGGGTGGGGGTGGTGGGGGACATGTGTGGGGGCCTGGTGGAGGGTGCCCATGGATGCTGGGGTGTGGGGGTGGTGGGAGACATGAGTGGGGGCCTGGTGGAGGCTGCCCCTGCACTGCTGGGGGGTGGGGGTGATGGGAGACATGAGTGGGGGCCTGGTGGAGGTGGTGCCCCTCGATGCTGGGGGGTGGGGGTGGTGGGAGACATGAGTGGGGGCCTGGTGGAGGCTGCCCCTGCACTGCTGGGGGGTGGGGGTGATGGGAGACATGAGTGGGGTCCTGGTGGAGGGTGCCCTGCACTGCTGGGAGGTGGGGGTGATGGGTGACATGAGTGGGGGCATGGTGGAGGGTGCCCCTGGATGCTGGGGGGTGGGGTGGTGGGAGACATGTGTGTGGGCCTGGTGGAGTCTGCCCTGCACTGCTGGTGGGTGGGGGTGCTGGGGGACATGAGTGGGGGCCTGGTGGAGGGTGCCCCTGGATGCTGGGGGGTGGGGGTGGTGGGAGAAATGAGTGGGGGCCTGGTGGAGGCTGCCCCTGCACTGCTGGGGGTTGGGGGTGATGGGAGACATGAGTGGGGGCCTGGTGGAGGGTGCCCTGCACTGCTGGGGGGTGGGGGTGTGGGAGACATATGTGGGGGCCTGGTGGAGGATGCCCCTGAATGCTGGGGGGTGGGGGTGGTGGGAGACATGTGTGGGGGCCTGGTGGAGGGTGCCCATGGATGCTGGGGGTGGGGGTGGTGGGAGACATGTGTGGGGGCCTGGTGGAGGGTGCCCATGGATGCTGGGGTGTGGGGGGAGACATGAGTGGGGGCCTCGTGGAGGCTGCCCCTGCACTGCTGCGGGGTGGGGGTGATGGGAGGCATGAGTTGGACATGAGTGGGGGCCTGGTGGAGGGTGCCCTGCACTGCTGGGGGGTGGGGGTGCAGGGGGACATGTGTGGGGGCCTGGTGGAGGGTGCCCTGCACTGCTGGGGGGTGGGGGTGGTGGGAGGTGTGTTTGGGGCCTGGTGGAGGGTGCCCTGCACTGCTGGGGGGTGTGGGTGGTGGGAGACATGAGTGGGGGCCTGGTGGAGGCTGCCCCTGAACTGCTGGGGGGTGGGGGTGATGGGTGACATGAGTGGGGGCCTGGTGGAGGGTGCCCTGCACTGCTGGGGGTACAGGGGGACATGTGTGGGGGCCTGGTGGAGAGTGCCCTGCACTGCTGGGGGGTTGGGGTGGTGGGAGACATGAGTGGGGGCCTGTTGGAGGGTGCCCCTGGATGCTGGGGGGTGGGGGTGATGGGAGACATGTGTGGGGGCCTGGTGGAGGGTGCCCCTCGATGCTGGGGGGTGGGGGTGGTGGGAGACATGAGCGGGGGCCTGGTGGAAGCTGCCCCTGCACAGCTGGGGGGTGGGGGTGATGGGAGACATGAGTGGGGTCCTGGTGGAGGGTGCCCTGCACTGCTGGGGGGTGGGGGTAATGGGTGACATGAGTGGGGGCCTGGTGGAGGGTGCCCCTGGATGCTGGGGGGTGGGGGTGGTGGGAGACATGAGTTGGGGCCTGGTGGAGGGTGCCCTGCACTGCTGGGGGGTGGGGGTGATGGGTGACATGAGTGGGGGCCTGGTGGAGGGTGCCCCTGGATGCTGGGGGGTGAGGGTGGTGGGAGACATGAGTGGGGGCCTGGTGGAGGGTGCCCCTGGATGCTGGTGGGTGGGGGTGCAGGGGGACATGCGTTGGACATGAGTGGGGGCCTGGTGGAGGGTGCCCCTGGATGCTGGGGGTTGGGGATGCAGGGGGACATGTGTGGGGGCCTGGTGGAGGGTGCCCTGCACTGCTGGGTGTGGGGGTGGTAGGAGACATGTGTGGGGGCCTGGTGGAGGGTGCCCTGCACTGCTGGGGGGTGGGGGTGCTGGGGGACATGAGTAGGAGCCTGGTGGAGAGTGCCCCTGGATGCTGGGGGGTGGGGGTGCTGGGAGACATGTGTTGGTGATCAGTAGTGCAAGGTGACATGTGGGTTGGCTGGGGGGCATGTCCATGGTGGATGGGTTGCCTGTGGCACATGAGCAGGGGTGCAGGGTAGCCCCCTGTGGTGTGGGCTGCCTGCAGGGGCCGTGGGGGGTGTAGAGGGAACACCTGGGAGGACCCACACGGCCAAATCAAGTGTAGCATTCCCCGGCACCACCGAAATACACGTACCCTTCTGAAATCGCGTGTGAATCTTCCCGCGCACCACGGAATACACGTACCCAGGCCAATTGCGTGTGGAACTTCCTGCGCACCCGAAGTACACATACTCAGGCCAATTGCGTGTGGAACTTCCAGCGCATCCCAAAGTACACGTACCCAGGCCAATCGCGTGTGGAACTTCCCGCGCACCCCGAAGTACACGTACCCAGGCCAATCGCGTGTGGAACTTCCAGTGCACCCAGAAACACACGCTAGTTTTCACACAGCGGGTGTCTGTGTTTGTCGGTACCCCTTTGCACCTCATTTGTCCTAGAGGGCCACTGTATGGACCATTCATCATGGCTATATATGGGTGCTTTTTGTTAGCGCACATTTTGGCGCACATTTATTTCAGGCGCAGGGACGCTACTGCCTGCTTTCTTGTGGCGTACTTGTTTGGCCCTGTGCGCATCTTTCACCGTGCGCTGGTTTGCCCTATTCGATTCCATGAATACGTGTTGTAGGCGAGCGTGTGGGCGTTCCACACACTTGCCTCCTGTACTTCCCCCGTGACGCCCATGTTTTCACACGTTGTTCCCCATTCCGAGTGTTACGCCCCGTGTTACGCCTACTTTTGTGATGTGCGCCGCGCTATTTGCGATTTCGCAGTGGCCGTGGCGCACGCTGTTGGATGACCTGTGCGCCGGCGTGCGCGGCGCACTTTTTCAGCGCACATCCAATGTTTTTCTCGCGCACGCACTTCCATGAATCGATGTGCGCTGGTTTCCCTGCGATTTTTGCACTTGCACTGCGATTTTCGCACTTTTACTGCGAATCGCACGTTTTGGCACCTCTGCACGGGAATTTTCGGCGCACATTAATTCCATGAATGGACCCCCAATTCATTTAACAATTGGACTATTTTTGTTGAATATGTTTCATACAAAGAATATACTACCGAAGAGGTCGAAATTGAAGACAAGAGGAATACATAAGATATTGTCAAATATTATTTACCATCCTTTTTCATTTTAATGTCATTTTTAATGTTTTAATATTTTACATATGGAATTTAGATTCTGTTTGTAAATATGTATATTTGATTCCTGAAGTGAAAGAGTAAATTGCTTGGTCTATACATTTTTAAAATGTTTTTTATCTGCTTGATCTTGGCATCAGCAATTCAAAATTGACTGTATTGAAGTATTAAAAGAAGGTAAATAACAAACATGTTTGTTTTAAATAAGTTGTTGCAAAGTTGTTTTATAGATATTACATTTTGAGATTGCAATTCATATATTCTGTATGTTTGAAATACATTAAGCATGTTTTATTTTCATCCATTAGGGGGCTACGAAGAAAAGGAGCATAAAGACTCCGACAACAAAGCAAACTAATGATGTTGCTTGCCAAACCAATGTCACTTTGGAGCAACTAAATGTTGAGGCGCAGTATGGTCCTCTCAAGATTTGTGATGCAGATGTCCAGTGGGCGGAATTTAAATGTAATGTCAACAGTGACCCATGGAAAGTAACCATGGATCATTGTTACAGCACACAACATCACCCAGAAGAGACAGACAGAACAGAAGATGTTTCAGAATTGCTTGCAGAACCGCTCATGCAATTCACACCCTCTAAAAAATGGCAATTGAAGAACGTGACAATGTTCCCTGTTTCCCCAATACCTGTGGGAAATCTGAGCATATCACACACTGAAATAACTGAAGCTTTTTCCCAACTGATAGACAATTGTGCTCATGATCTAGACTTCACTCTTCCAACTGTGGAGGACTTGTACACCACAATCGAATGGCAAACCACTGTAAGTCTGGACGATTGGCTAGTAAGGGAGCCAAAATACATTGTATTTGACTTCTGCATAATAGAGATTATGAAAATGATTACATGTGATCATAAATTATGTAGGAGGATTAATGGGGAGCCATTGGTGAAGGTTAGTGGTGTAGAAAAAATGCACTAAACTGAAGATCAATGGTAGCTGTGTCCACAATCATAGAACATTTTCTGCTCAAGCATGGTATGCTCAAATGATGCTTGGAAAAGTGCCTTCTGGAAATGTACTTTGTTCATCTGCTTTGGTTTTTAGCAGAAACAACGTTTAGTAACTTTTCAAGTTTCTTTAAAATTGTGGGACTTCATTTTTTTGCTGAAACCCAACAGTATACATATCAGAAACATGTCTTGTTCCCGGCTATTAGCCAGGCCTGGAAATTTGAACAGATATCAATGGACAATTCTCTCACTGGCAAAAGACTCAGGCCTGGTGGGGATGGACAGTGTGACAGTCCTGGGTGTTGGTAAATACTGCACATACTACTTCCAAGACTTGGAAAGCAAAAAAATAGTGAGTTCATTCATCGCCAGAATGTACATCTTCTTTTGCCATGTAGAAATTTGGTTTAATTAAATTGATTAAACGTCTGCAATTCAGAGGAATTCAAATAGCGAGAGCAGTTCCCACACATACATCATCAATACGATATATGGCACATCACAGATGCTGGTAAAATAGGTACAGAAAACTTTTTAAATTGATCACAGTCTATAAGCAACCATTTTTGGTGGAGCTCCAAAACCTGTGATGGATCGGTAGATATTCTGCTTGCAAAATGGTGTTCAGTCCTGTACCATTACTCAAACAAATAATCTTGCAGAGAAAACAAACATATAGAAAAAGTAGTTGGTGACAGGCTGGCCTCCTCACACACCACTCGAGAATATTGTGTACAATAAAATGCTTTTGAGAGACATGAAGGGAGTCACCGAATTCTGCCACACTGGAGATTTGGGGTTGATACATAACATGTGCCAAAAGTACCAGCCTAAAGGTTGCATTTCAGCATAGATTGCAAGGAGGCCAGAAGAAGACTGGCTGCACTTGCACTCAATGATAACATTGGTAGGGAACAAGCAAAAAATGCAGGAACTGTTGAGATGTTTTGTTACAACATGGTGTTCACAAAAAGAAGCAAACAGTGGCAAAGCCAGTGTTCCAGCAGATGGATGTAGAATTTGTCAAAGATGTGGCCTTGACTGTGCTGGCCATGAATACACATGGAATGGCTCCAGATTGTGCTGCTCCCAGGGCCCAGTCTATGCCACAGAGCAATGCAAAAGAGGTTTGTTCTGGAAAACCTGAACTTGTTGAAAGATTGACTTCAAGATTCAAATGATGTGTGGTTTTTTCACAATTATTCACAAAGCAAATTTCAAGCTTTAGCCCAATGTTTGGAAACTGTTTTAATTGTAAATAAAATGTAATAGTATAATTCCAATATAATTGTGAATAGTTTATTTTAATTTACATATGTTTTGTGATGTAATCTTAAAAGATATTGATTAATAGATCTATTTGTCCTGCCCTTTATTATATTTGTTTCCCACAATATCATTGGTTTATAGTACAACAATAAATGTCAATGTGATTATTTAAAGTATGTGATTTTATTTCAAAATCATTGAAATGTCTTTGTTGATTACATGTCTAGGTACATATGCTTTTTTATTCTGAAACAATTTGTAAAAAGTCTTGGCAAAATTTGAATCACGAAAAATAGAACATTGACTGAAAGTAATGTAATCACATACTTTAATATTTAAAATACAACAGATGCAAGCTGTATTATTAAAATTGCTAGAATGTATCTTGCACACGGGACATAGATTGATACAACAATAACTATTAATTGTGTAATTCAAAGTAATCAAGCATTATGACAAGGCTGAAGTCGAAGGGGCATGAGTGTGAACAGGGTAGCCCAATTATTTCCAGTAGTCCACCCACTTTTTTCATATGATACTTTCAGGTGAAACAATGTTCTAAAAGTGCACAAAGCAGAGAAAATAAGTGACGACATAAGGATTTTAGCATGCAGCAATGATATGTTTAATTTTATACTTTGATGAACATAGCATTAACATGAGTGATTAACAGTAGTTGTGATTTAAAAATATGTTCTGAATGCAATTATGCATCACCTTGGAACAAGGAAGGAGTAGAGCCAGTTCCACAAGGAGTTGCATTGGCTTGCATGTCAAGGATTCTTATTTTGCAATGTCCACTCAATCTAATGACCCAGCTTTCATGATTTATTCCTCTGTCTCATTTACCCTATTTTACATACCCCACAACATATGGTGATCTTCCATTCCACCAAATCTGTCCTGCCCCTTCATCCAACGATTACTTACAATAAAATGCCATATCTCTATTACCATTTTGTGTAATCTATTCACTATTTACTGACTTTCCTTAGCTTACCTGGCTCACCACCCCTTTCATTTGCCCACATTGCCTATTGACTAATTGCTTGCAGATCAGACACTTCCATTTCCCTGGTTCACATGTACATGTCAGATCACATATATTTTCCATTCATGTTATGCAAGACATGAGAAGAAGTTATGGTTGGGCACTTGATGGTAAATGTAGATATGGGGATGGCCCATGGACAACATAGTGAAAGACGCTGAGTAGACTTGACATTTGTAGTGCATACATATTACACTTTCTTGCAAAGTTTGTTGCATATTTCAATTCATGGAAGCCAGGGTAACAGTGCCGGGTGTCATCCGTGGATATGGTGATGGTGAGGGAGTAAGTCTGACCAATAATACACATTTGTGTTGTGCACAAAGGGCAGGAGCTTTCCTTCAAAATTAAGTTTTCAGAAAGGGCCATGCAAAGGGGTGACAAGGAAGCATCTCAAATGAGCACATTCTCACAGCCTTTCACAGGAAATGATTCAAGGGGAGCATATTGTCTATTATGTGCATATAATTTGACCAGCAATTGTTCTATTATAATCTACCATCTTTGTATTATTCGTGGTTAATGAACTCACACACGAGTTGAAGAATCTCATCAGAAAAGTGGAGCAACTGTCATACAGAAAGAAAACAAGGTTAAAATACAGAGGCTAATATCGTTGGCATGCAGGAATCATGCTAAGTGGCTGCAGATTGCAATACACTAAAGGGTTATGGGCCACAGTGTTATCCAACATTGAAATAATGGCCGAAAGAATATGTCATGTACATGCATACTTTGCTGATGTGTACTATAAACATGTGCCTGGGTACTTTACGCGTTTTCATCTTTCTATGGAGGCCCATATGTGGAGGGCACCCAGGCATGCCTTCAACACTGCACACATCAAGATGATTGCAGGACTATACAGCAGCCAGTAAGCCTTTAAAAACTCAGCTCATTCTAGTTAGGCTGGAAAATGAGTGATTATTTTGTAGACTTTGCATGTGTGGCCCTGGGAGCAACAGTCCAACCAGCCAGGTGGACAGTCGTCCCTTTGCCCCCCTTCCCAGTCTGCCCATGCGATCTTTATATATCAACCCACTGCTTTTCATCCATCAATATCCATAGAGCTGTACTTCACACTGTAACCATCTCCAAATGTCCAATTTGATTTATGAAATGAGTGTGTGTGTTTTAAATCCACACTTAAGGTGGGTAGCGAATAGCTAGTTAGTTAACAGCAATACATACTTATCAGGTGTTGGGAATAAGGTGCATTGAGTAATGTTGCAATAGGTTGCAGAGTGCCAATGGTGACTTTATTCAACCAATGGACAGAATTTTAGAAGTCCTTGTATTGGGGTCAAGGAGAGCAAGCCTGTTTTCATGGTGTGTATTCGAATTTTGTTACTTGAGAAGAGACAAGATGGTTTGGACATATACAGGCGTGATACAATTTGGTTTTGTTGTGCTGCTGGTTGACTTTACATTGCAGAAAGACTGGCACTTGTTTGTAAAAACTCTTTTGACAGTAATGCAATTACCACCTAGCCGTAACTGAACCGTATGTGTAGACAGATCTTGACCCAAACCACACTGCTACAGGATGGCCTCCATTCTATGCATCCATATCAAACAATACATACATCCCCAGTGCAGTAGATGCTTGTTTGTGAACACTAGCAAAGAGCAATGTGCGGTGTACGTGTTCTTCAGCCAGGGTCAGATTGAGTCCCTCAAAATGAAAAAGTGGCGCAGATAAGCATATGGCAAACAATTCCTTTGATAACAGACTGTTTGAATAGTACCCCAGGGGGATTTGTTTGATACAATGAAATATAAATTGTGAATATATTTGTGCATTCTCAAATATACATAGCTACATTGTACCGATGTGCAGCTGCCATGGTTTCAATTTTCCAGTTGACGGCTTCTTCAACCATAATTGGACGGTAATCATCAACAACGCATCTGTGATAACCATTATCTGGGACGATCGGCAGACAACAATCTGTCCTTTTGCGGTAGCAGTAATAAGGAACAACATGGCAGGCTATAGGATCTGAATATATGTAGATGTGAAAGTGTTGTATTGGAAACTGAAATTACACAGTTCTTCTCCCTAACAGAATGCCATGTGCATCAATCAAACATCGGTGATGGAACATAAGACCTATCACTCAAGAATACAAATACTGGGCAAAGAATCGGCATTATAGGATCACCATCACAGTTATACAAATAATGCTAAAAATGAAATCTTTGCTAGCTATAACCTCTACTGGCAAAAACGATCAATGTGTTTGTGGACATAATGTCCTTGTTTGAGTATTATGTAAAACATAAAAGTACTTGTTACATTTCTGTCTATTGCGATTTCCTTCAAAACCTATGTTTTTCCCTGCTTTTTGTGAAAAGAAACAGAACATTTGGGTTCTGTTTGGGCATGTGTGTGTTTATGTTCCTGGTTCTGCATTAGATAACATTATGACACGGGTGATGACAGGATACGTTTGGCTATGCTGTCCATGAACATCATGAAAATAGGCGGATCATATGGTTTTGACTAGTCATGCCGGCTTTGGGGCGGTTGGCCTGAATTAATGTTGGAATGGCACTTGAACTTTGGGCGATGAATCAATGGATACGATTAGCAGAAGATTGTGGTACCCTACCTGTCATTTTCGCATTTGTACATGTGAGAAAACCTAAGGTAAGATGCATTGGAATTTGTTTTAAGATCCAACGATGTGCGATCAAAAACACGTGCCCGGTCGATTGGGCCAATAACATTTATGAGCGATCTTCCCCTTTAAATAACAGGAAGGAGATTTTCTTTTCCAGCAAAACAATGTATGTAAAGACTGTTTATATGTACAGCCATGTATGTGAACAACATGCAGATTGACACAAACTCTATATAATATTCTGCGGGAAGATAACATGTTGACATGTTGTATAAATTATACTGATTTAGATAAACTTGTTGATAAGGCCTGCATATATTGAATTGTCATTTTCATACACAAAGCAACGTAGTTCCTCTTGTACAAATAACAGTGGAAAGTGTGAACCCTTGTTAAACCTGAGATGTGTTTATCCAAGTGCTGGCTATGAAGACCGAAGGAGTGCAGAAGTCAGATTTCTGTAATTAATCAATGACTAATCTATTTACAGATATGAACAGACACAGCTGTGGGTATTCATGACAAAAGGCCTTTTGGGGAAAATACAACAAAAATAATCCAAATATATTTCAAATTCTGAACTTTCATGGACAGGCAGATTTTACCATCTTTTATTAGAGATCACTTCTTGATATGTCTAAGAGAAACGTTACAAGTTGAGGATACACAGATAGATAATTACACACATGTTTGTAACCTGCCAGGTCTAATATTCAGGGTGCAACTCAGGTGGCCTTGTAATTTTCATACTTTTAGGCCACTTGTTGTCCTGCGCACAAATTATTGTTTGCAAGAAATGTGTTTGGTTAAACCAGTGTTTCCTGTTAATATATGTTTTTATCTGATGAACTGTTATGCTTTAACCCAGTCAAAGAAAAATGATTCCTTTTATAAAACTTTGAATCATGTGGTATTAGATTGCCTGTAATACATTTCATTCCACGACCCTTTATTTTCTGTGGAGATTGTAAGACACAAATGGGAAATGTTTGTGAATCTGAAATAGGAGAAGTAGAAGAGGCTATCATTCCTGGTTTCTCTAACCCAATTGTCAAAAATCCTCACCATGATAATAGCGGTTTAATTATATTAAATTACTCACCCGAGAAGCCTTAGATTTGTGAATGGGAGATTCAAATACAACTGTCCTGTACTTTTTTGGGCAATCAATCTACAATTGATTTTATTTGTATCTCACTCTGTAAATGGGAATGGGTGCATCACTTGATTATTGAAAGGAGTGTTGATTGTTACCATGTAATGTTAAAACTGTCCCTGTTGATCCCTTATTGAATGGGGAATTACATTATGTGCTCCAGAGTTAGTAATGGAACTAATTCCATCTGTGAGAAGTATTTAAAATGGGATTGGGTAATAAACAGTAGTAGATTGTTTGATATTGAAGTGGAAAACAGTCACATGTTTAATACTTGCTTGAGTGAGCATATTCCTGACCACTATTTTAGACTTCATTGTTTTGATACATTATTGGCAGATTTATACTATCTATGGAAACCAAACAACTAAATGCACATCCAAATAAATCTCGGTTTGATGAAGATTGTAAAGCAGATATGTTTCAGCTACTAAAAGCCCTGAAGAATCCAATTCTTTCTTAATCACTCATTGGTGCCAAGAGGAACATATATATATAATGAGAAGTTGGAACTGCGTAGAAATTAGATTCTTTCCAAAGCATGAGAAGAATTTGAAGCATAAAACCCTGCACCTAATAGCAGACATTTTTGGAACATGATTGCTAATGCAAAGAGTGATCTACAGAATAAAGCTGCGAAAACAAAATGCCAGTAGAGCAATGGAAGTGCCAAAATAAAATTGATGTTAACAATATAATCAATTTATCTTTAGATGACAAAGGCAACACCAATGACAATATTTAAAATGTTTCCATTGATGAAATAGTGGAGGTCATTAGCACCTTAAATAGCAATACATATCTGGGATCAGACAATATTGCTTCAGATTTTTATATATGCACTAGTGATCTTGCGTGCCTCTAGTTAATATGCTTTTTAACCATATGTTGAAATATAGCTGTTTCCTCACTTCATAGTACAAGGCCATTATCTTTGCAATTTTCCCATTTTTAAAAAGGTGATAGCCAATCCACATTAGGTTATTAACCTATGTCCCGCTTCTGTTGATCTTCTAAGAAATTGGGGACATATTTTTTGAGGAAAAGGAATTAGTGGATGATGAATAATGATATTGTGGCACCAGCATTGTTGTGCCTTGTGCAGGAAGCTGGTACACAGATGCTATTTCTCAACATTCATCTTTTAGTTGCCAAATGGTTATATATCAAACATGGGACTTCATATGTTGCATCTTCCTACAGCCTTGATTTATTCTGTTGATAGAGAAAATCTTTGGAATACCTTAAAAATATTGTGCCTGACAACGGGCCGTTTGCAGGTACTGGTTTTCTTGCATGCATCTAATACAGCTATGGTTAAGTATGGCAACATACATTGTGGGAAAACAATTTCTCATTCTGAAGTAAACCTTGGAGTAGGTCAAGAGTATGTCTTGGTCCTGATTCTTTTAAATCATAACTTAAAATGATTTGTATAGGGCCTTGAGTGGATGTTGGGCAAACACACCATAAGTGTGTTTTAGCGTTGCTATCCCACATCTTTGTTATGCTGTTGACAGTGTTTTCATTGGAAGAAACACTAGATCTTTTTAAAGCTTCTCTGAGTATATTCGCATTGTATGGCAGAATGAGGTCTAAGTGTGTATGATGATAAATCGAAAGAACATCCTTGTCCCTAAGGTTTTCTACATGTAAAGTATGTGTACTACAGGTGCTCTACCTATTTCATGTGTAGACACATTTGATTATTTGTGTATTAGAAGTATGTGTACTTTGATCCCTCATGCCCACATAGAAAAGCAGAATGACAATTGGTGGGATTTTCAAACTTTAATGTTCAACTGATTGTCCATATAGTCCATTTCTATATTGATAAATCCTGTTCACTGGCACTTCAGAGACACTCTATAGAGCAGTCATTTGGGGTTCTACCAATGGTGATAAACTACAAAGAAAATAACATTGGTTCATCCCAGTCTTCATCAAATGTGGGAAGGAGCTGTGAATGGAGTTGATCACTTTCCACATTGTCCATATACCTTGGCAATTTAGGAAAAAAATATATTAAACTTTCTAGGATAATTCTTTAGCATATTTTGACATGTGAAAGAGCTAACGGCATGCCCTGCATGGCATATATTAAATCACTACTGTTTGTATCTGCATCCTTGATCCCCTTGAACCAATTAGCAGACATGGGAAAGGAAGTGATTTATTTGACTAGGAATGTCCTTGTAGAGATATTGGAATAATCTAAGGGACTATGCAAAATTACAGACATCATGCAATGGATGTCATGACTATTTCACATTTTCAGACTGGAAGACAGACTTATTTTACATGGTCTCCTTATTCTTAATATAGAATTTGTATAACTAAATTGCATTCTAATAGTATTTATATAAATGTGATTACACCTAGATGGTCTAGTAACAGTACACATACTATAATTACAAACTCGTGTCCTTTCTCTCCAGAAGCTGAAGAATCTTTATTACACACTTTAATTTTTTTGTCCTAAATATAGTCAAATCAGAAACAGAACATTGAGACGAGTTCAAGAGGGAGAATTTAAGCAATGTCGTCTTGCAATGTTGTTCTTACTTTGGGTAATTTTGCCATATTACCGTTGGGCCAACTTTATGTGGAACAGACATTGAATATTAGACCCAATACTGTGAAAAATGTATCTGTGACTTTTTAATGAGATGTGGATAGGTATGCAATAAATGAAAGATATAATTGTATATGAGTAGCTCTTATAAGCAAAAGTCTACGATTTATGTAATATAAAAAAAAAACTGTTTGGGTTTTCGTAGAATTTATAATGCTATTTGGGTAAACTTGGTGCACTCATTATTCTGTCCTCTTCCCCTAGTTTGAACTAGAGACGATTCTCTGGAGATGTGAGCCTAAGGAGTGTAAGGGTTGTCATTGGACAGACTATCACACTTTCAGATAGTTAGAATGAGGCTGAGGAGTATAGGCTACATTTATGAAAGGTCTGGTGGCCATTTTCAAAATCTGTGTGCATGGAGAGGATGGATAAACTGCCTGTGTTGAGGGTATCCTGTTACTCTGCTGTTGGAAAGGCATGTAGTTTAGGGGGGCTTTGTGGATGTTTAACGTTTCCTCTGGGGCTGCCAGTCCTTGAATTATTTTTCTATGGTCTTCCTCTACTTGAAGCGATATGTTAATTTCCCTGTGTCAGACCAGGTTTTCGGTTGTGGGAGATGTAGTGAATTTGCAATTGGTTTGGTGTTTGAGCCCTGAGACAGGTTTCCCAATGTCTTCCCTGGTTTAAGGGATCTGGCTGGGTATTTTGTCAGGTTTTCCCTCGCCCCAGTCCCCAAATCTGCTTTCTTGATCAGGCCCATGTTTTGTATCTTTTCCTGAAGGGCATTATGAAAATGAATGTTTTTAACTGGCTTGGCTAGGTACATTGCCTTTTGTCCCTACAATTTTGCACTCTTCCATGCAAATTAAGTAAACGGGGCATGCCATGTGTGCATGGCAGGCACTTTTTTTAGAGATATTTTGGTGGTATTTTTGGTTTGGTGGTATTTTTGGTATTTCATGGTTTAGTGGTGAGCCAAACTGTCGAGTAACATCTGATAATTGTTCTTAAACAGGGGTCACTAATGATACGCAAAGACTCCACAGTACACTCTAGATAATGTTCTTATCTTTTTGCTGTATTTTATTTACAATGTCACAATATCCCCTTTTGACAACATTTCAGAATGTATTTATCATGTCCCGGAATGCTCACATTCACAAACACACATATAGCCCTTCTGAAACCCAGTGTACAATAAGCAGTTTGGTTGTTGGCATATCACACATGGCAAAGTAAATTACCACAGGCGGTAATGCAAGCTCACATTGGTTATCTCCAGTGCCCCAGGTGCCCATCAGAGATCAAAATACACAATAAACATTCTGAGATGATTCAACTTTTGAATAGTTATTATTTATCAGAAGTTAGAAATATGGAAGATAAACAGACTTAATATATAATTCAAAATGTTCACATGACCCTTACATCAGTGAACCAGGAATCAAACATAAACATTTCTAATTGCAATGTGCTTGCAGTTATTTTTCTCTGCAATGAAATGGCCTTGCTAAGATAGATTTCAAAATGTTCTCTTTGCGATAAAATTTGCCTTGGCCACAATGAGCTTCAAAACAGTGTGTCTTGGTAAATAACCAGAGTCTTGTGGAATTTGCCCTTGAGCTTCTATTACATTTGAATGTTGTTGCAATGCAATGAAGCTATAAAAATCAACAGGGTAATTCATAAAATTTCGCACAAAAGTGGCGCACGCGGCTGGCGCACAGTGTCCCCGTGCGATACATTGCACCAGCCGCATGCGATAAAATCAATTTCATCGCACAGCGTATTCATGGATTTAAGCCTCCAAAACCAGCCGTGGCGCAGAGTGGCGCAGCGACCCTGCAGCAGCGCCAGTTACGCCCCCAAGAACGCCCTCGCGCAAGGAAAAGCCATCAAAATCCCCAATTCATCGCAAATGTCTGCGCTAACCCTGGACCAGTTCACAGGGCTGCCAAACAGCAAACGCCAAGCGGGGAACGTGTATTTCAGGGGTGCGCGGGAAGTTTCACACGTGAATTCAGCAGGCTACGTGTATTTCAGGGGTGCGCGGGAAGTTTCACGTGCGATTCCTTCAGGGCATGTGTATTTCAGGGGTGCGCGTGAAGTATCACACGTGAATTCAGTAGGGTACGTGTCTTTCAGGGGTGCGCGGGAAGTTCCACATGCGATCGTCCTGGGTACGCGTATTCCAGGGGTGTGCGGGAAGTTTCACACGCAAATTCAGCAGGGTACATGTATTTCAGGGGTGCGCGGGAAGTTTCACATGCGAATTCAGCAGGGTATGTGTATTCCAGGGGTGCGCGGGAAGTATCACACGCAAATTCAGCAGGGTACATGTATTTCAGGGGTGCGCGGAAGTTTCACACGCGATTCCATCAGGGCACATGTATTTCAGGGGTGCGCGTGAAGTTTCACATGCAAATTCAGCAGGGTACGTGTATTTTCAGGGGTGCGCAGGAAGTTCCACACGCGATCGTCCTGGGTACGTGTATTCCAGGGGTGTGTGGGAAGTTTCACACACAAATTCAGCAGGGTACGTGTATTTCCGGGGTGCACGGGACTTCCACACGCAATTGTCCTGGGTACGTGTATTCCAGGGGTGTGCGGGGAAGTTACACACGTGAATTCAGCAGGGTACGTGTATTTCAGGGGTGTGCGGGAAGTTCCACACGCAATTGTCCTGGGTACGTGTATTCCAGGGGTGCGCAGGAAGTATCACATGCAAATTCAGCAGGGTACGTGTATTTCAGGGGTGCGCGGGAAGTTTCACACACGATTCCATCAGGGCATGTGTATTTCAGGGGTGCGTGTGAAGTTTCACACGCGAATTCAGCAGGGTACGTGTATTTCAGGGGTGCGCGGACCGTTCCACACGCAATTGTCCTGGGTACGTGTATTCCGGGGGTGTGCGGGAAGTTACACACGCAAATTCAGCAGGGTACGTGTATCTCAGGGGTGCGCGGGAAATTTCACACGCAAATTCAGCAGGGTAGGTGTATTTCAGGGGTGTGCAGGAAGTTCCACACGCGATCGTCCTGGGTACGTGTATTCCAGGGGTGCGTGGGAAGTATCACACGCAAATCCAGCAGGGTACAAGTATTTCAGGGGTGCGCGGGGAGTACTACATGTGAATTGGCAGTGTGGGTCCTCCCAGGTGTTCCCTCTACACCCTCCACAGCCCCTGCAGGCAGCCCATACCACAGGGGACTACCCTTCCCCCTGCTCATGTCCCGCAGACAGCCCATCCACCATGGGCATGCCCCCCATCCCAGCCACATGTCACCTTGCACTACTGATCAACAACGCATGTCTCCCAGCACCCTCACCCCCCAGCACCGTGGGGCACCTGCCAGCAGGCCCCCACTCATGTCCAACTCATGTCCCCCTGCACCCCCCCAGCATCCAGGGGCACCCTCCACCTTTATGGTTTATAACCCCACTCATGTCCCCCTGCACCCCCACCACCCAGCAGTGCAGGGGCACCCTCCACCAGGCCCCCACTCATGTCCAACTCATGTCCCCCTGCACCCCCACCCCCCAGCAGTGCAGGGGCACCCTCCACCAGGCCCCCACTCATGTCTCCCAGCACCCCCACCCCCCAGCAGTGCAGGGGCACCCTCCACCAGGCCCCCACCCATGTCCAACTTATGTCTCCCAGCACCCCCACCCCCCCCCCCGCAGCACCCCCAACCCCCTCCCAGCACCCCGGCAGAATCAATCACTTTTGAGAAGGCCATTCTGAAAAAACTGGAGCAAATAGAAAGAAAGGAGGAAAAGAACTTCCAGAATATCTCAAAGGAAGAACGCGAAGCACTTTGGGACCTCAGCACGAACCAAACTATTGTAATTAAACCAGCAGATAAGGGGGGCTCTATAGTCATCCTTAACACTGCGGACTATGAACTGATGGTTAACAAACTATTAGACAACAGAACCCATTATCAGATTCTACCTCAGGACCCAACCGAAGAGTTGCACATTCTGATCACAGGGATTGTAGAAGAGGTGGCCTGTGAAGGCCACATAAGCTCCCAAGAAGCAGCATTGCTGTGTCCCAGTTTCCCGATACTACCAGCCTTTTACGCATTACCTAAGGTGCATAAAGGGACCTTACCCCCACCGGGTCGCCCTATCGTGGCCGGGATACAATCTATCCTAGAACCCCTTTCGTGAATTTCTTTCTGAGGCCTGAAATCCAAAAGATGCGGTCCTACCTCAAGGACACCACGAGCATCCTGAAACTGGTGCAGGACCTACCATTTAATCCTACGACAAAATTATTAGTCACTCTCGATATAGAGGCATTGTATACCAACATCCCGCAAATGGAGACCTTACGTATAGTGGAGAGAACTCTACAAGAAATGGGGTCAAGTTTGGAAATGCCAGCCCAGTTCATTTTACAACTAACAGAAATAGCACAAACAAAAAATGTCTTCCTATATAGGGAAACATTTTTCCAACAGTGCTCAGGTACTGTGATGGGAGCAACTTTTGCTCCGTCTTTGGCCAACTTATATGTGGCTCATTTTGAGGAAACATACATTTACCCCCATACGAACCCTTACTGGAATAACATCACAGTATGGGCTCATTACATTGACGACATTCTCCTAGTGTTTACGGGGGAGGAAGCCACACTTAATGAGTTCATTCTTTGGCTAAACTCTAGAAACAGATACCTAAAATGTAGCCATAGTGCGACAAAGGAAACCACACAATTTCTTGATGTAGAGATAAGTGCCAACTCCGGAGCATTGACCACAACGGTCTTTAGAAAACCTACAGACCAAAATTCGTTGTTACAATATTCTAGCTTTCACCCTAAAAGCTTGCGGGATAATCTTCCCTTCGGGCAGTTCCTCAGATATAGTAGAAACTGCTCTAGTCTACAAGAGTATGATGCTCAATCTCTTGTTTTGAAAGAACGTCTTCTGGAAAGAGGATATCCGACTAGAATCATCAGGCAAGCCAGAAAACGGGCAAGAAACATTCCCCAGGAAGTCACATTACAACAGGCCAGACGTCTGGAGGGACAACAAACGATCACAGCAATCTTTGGATATTCCTCTAAAATCAACCAAATCAAAAGGGAAATCCTCCAGCTCTGGCCCATACTGAATGTAGGGGCAGTAGATCTTGCCCCTCCACGTTTTGCCATCAAAAAAAGAAGAAATATCAGGGACACGCTAGTTCATTACTATAGAGAACAGGGAAAAGGTACATCTACCACCCTATGGAACACTACACCTGCTACGTGACACACACCATGTGGCAGGTGTAATGTGTGTGATCTGACCACACGCACCAAATCGTTAGAGCTGGGGCTTCGCACCCCCTGGAAACAGAACTCCCTGACAAATTGCAATACAGCAAATGTGATATATATGGTTACATGTCCTTGCAATCTGTTATATATAGGTATGACTAGTAGAGCTATAAAAAAACAGATACAGGAACACATGTCCTGCATTAGAACTAGGCTGGAAAATGCACCTCTCGTAGCCCATTTTCTGGCCCTAAAACACAAACCCGAGGATATAAGATGGAATGTAATAGAAAAGATCAGGTGCCCACGAAGAGGAGGCGATGTTGCCAGCATGCTCCTTAAACGCGAGCAAAACTGGATTTTCCGCCTCAAAACTGATTCAAGGGGCCTTAATGAATCCATTCCTTGGCAAGCCCTCTCTGTCATGATATGATCAGACAGGTATTTACGTACTTTCTAAAACAAAACTGCCAAAAACTTGACTTCTGGCCATGCCCATCAAATTAAATTACACTCCATCATATATGCGTTTCAGCATATAAATATTACCCAAAACAAGCTATTTGTGTTTTGAAGTATTGCCAGCAGAAGAACATTATGCCCACTACAGTACATGCCACTTCCTTCATTTGCCAGCATCCGCGGCATGAGGGATAGAGTTAGCACATATTGGGCACAAATTTATTTATATATAGCTTCACCACCCTCGCTAGGGTGCACATATTGCGTGACTTACTGTCATGCACAGCCTTCCTTTTGTTCTTGTTTCTCTTTGTTTGGATGCGTACGCGAAGGGAAAACCGTGTACAGCTGTTTCCTCGCTCGGACGCATACACGAAAGGGAATACACTCACGTGATGGAGGTCACATGGCCCTGGCATAGCGTCCATTCATCACAGACCCAGCTACAGCCTCTCCGTAGTTTCGGGGTTTGCAGGAGCAGAGCCGCGGTTTCTGGACAACAAGTAAGCGTTTCCGCCCAGTAGAGACAGAAGTTTTCCTTTTTTTACCTTTCGCTCCCACCTTTTGAAAACCTAGGGAGCGCGTGTTTTTGATTTAAACAGAACCGAAAAAATGAATACACATTCTGAGTGGTGCCTGCTGTTTTCTGTTTCAGCCACCATTACTCGGCTATCTTGTGGTCTCTGCCTATCACAACAACAAATTGATAACCTTGGCAGGCGAGAAGGTTAGTACAAGTGGCGCTTTACCTTCCTATTTAGATAACCAAAGGCTGTAGATCCACTTGTTTTTTCAAGAAAACTGTCCCGGTTTGGTCATTTAAGAGAAAAACAACACGTGTCTTTGATTCTTTCATTTCAATATTTTACCACATAAGGGAACCACAGACTTGATTACCACACTGGCTGTCGTTTCCCCCCCTTTTTCTACGTGTATCTGGTTTGTGTATACTTGACCTTGAAGGTTTGTCCCTGGTTTTATGAAAGGCGACGCAGTGATTTCACCTGCAGTCTCCTAGCATTTAGTGCATATGGCAGTCTTTGGGAGTTACTAAGGCTTTGTTGTCTTTGTTTTTCCTTAGATTTCCCCTGGGAATTTTTTCCTGTTTTGGCACTGGAAGTTGGGGTAATGTATAAAGAACTAACCCCACTGGCATAAACATGGTGAATTAACACCATGCACCATTATAGACTCCTTCCCCCTTGTTTTTTAGAAGACTGTCCTGAAGAAAGTGGTTACACCTAAAATACACCACTGAAACCGGTAGACAGCGGTTGTGATGTGGCAGAGAACCAAAACATACTCTACCATGACCATGAACAACCTTTTATGTCTTTTAGCGTAGCCTTACGTCCCCTTCTACTACAAAAACACTTTATTCGAAGGGATTACGTAGCCTACATGTTTGTCTTCACTTGATCTACACTTGAAAACGGGTACATCCCCAATAGTGGGGACCTGCTTCATTCATAAATATGGGTTTCAGCAGTAGAGTGAAATTGTTCTAAACCTGTTTCCAGTGTGGGGTCTTTTTATCTGTAGAGCCATCTTGGGAAATCTTGATCTGTCTATGGGATAGTGAAGTTAAATAGTACCCATAATAGACAGCTCAAATCTGTTACTTTGTAGATGTATACTTAGTCCCAGGTGTAAACTTTACTTTTACTTTCACGTTGACACTCTACTTATGGTGACCAAGGACACACAAGAGTTGAACAACCTTTATGTTGTTCCGGTTATTCAAACATGAATTCTCTTTGACCTCTTTTACTATCCCCCCCTTTTTGTAAGCGGCACATCAGCGCATCTTAGGGAAAGGTTCCTTGAAACCCTTTTGAGTGAAGTTAAGGGATAAGGGATAGACAGTATTTTCCTCTCTGTCCTACTGTCTTTCTAAGGTAACCTTTTGTCTCCCTGGACCGCACTCTGCACAGCGCTTTGGGTCCATACCTAATGGGTCTCTCTACTGCCCTTTTCAAAATGATACACAGTTGTGTGTTGTCCTCCTTTGTTGTGTTACAATACTAGTCTGTTAGGGCTTCACCCTGCTTACTGCACTTATAGTGCCCTTTATGGTTTATAACCCCACTCATGTCTCCCTGCACCCCCACCCCCCAGCAGTGCAGGGGCACCCTCCACCAGGCCCCCACTCATGTCCAACTCATGTCCCGCTGCACCCCCACCCCCCAGCAGTGCAGGGGCACCCTCCACCAGGCCCCCACTCATGTCTCCCAGCGCCCTCAACCCCCAGCAGTGCAGGGCACCCTCCACCAGGCCCCCACTCATGTCTCCCAGCACCCCCAACCCCCAGCAGTGCAGGGCACCCTCCACCATGCCCCCACTCATGTCGCCCAGCACCCCCACCCCCCAGCAGTGCAGGGCACCCTCCACCATGCCCCCATTCATGTCTCCCAGCACCCCCACCCCCCAGCACTGTGGGGCACCCACCAGCGGGCCCCCACTCATGTCCAACTCATGTCCCCCAGCCAACACGTCATCAGAATCTCCCCCAGCAGTGCAGGGGAACCCTCCACCAGGCCCCCACTCATGTCTCCCAGCACCCCAGCCAGCAGTGCAGGGCACCCTCCACCAGGCCCCCACTCATGTCTCCCACCACCCCCACCCCCCAGCAGTGCAAGACACCCTCCACCATGCCCCCACTCATGTCTCCCAGCACCCCCACCCCCCAGCAGTGCAGGGCACCCTCCACCATGCCCCCACTCATGTCTCCCAGCACCCCCACCCCCCAGCACTGTGGGGCACCTGCCAGCAGGCCCCCACTCATGTCCAACTCATGTCCCTCTGCACCCCCCAGCATCCAGGGGCACCCTCCACCAGGCCCCCACTCATGTCTCCCAGCACCACCACCCCCCAGCAGTGCAGGGGCACCCTCCACCAGGCCCCCACTCATGTCCAACTCATGTCTCCCAGCACCCCCACCCCCAGCAGTGCAGGGCACCCTCCACCATGCCCCCACTCATGTCTCCCAGCACCACCACACCCCAGCAGTGCAGGGCACCCTCCACCAGGCCCCCACTCATGTCTCCCAGCACCCCCACCCCCCAGCAGTGCAGGGCACCCTCCACCATGCCCCCACTCATGTCTCCCAGCACCCCCACCCCCCAGTAGTGCAGGGGCACACTCCACCAGGCCCCGACTCATGTCCCCCAGCCAACACGTCATCAGAATCTAGATCCCTGGCCCTTATGGGCTGCCTCCACATGCTAAACACCCACCCAAGTATTGCATCCACCCACTTAGAAATGCCAATTACATGATACAACCCCAATGGCAAGTATGTAAATGAACACATGTCCCTCACATACACACAATGGGTGTCAGTGAATGTCAAAACCCATATCATGACATCTACGAAACCAATGAGATGCTACTACACATTGAAGTTTGATGAAGAAAACGTATTAAAAGCAACATAAATGGATTCAAAAATAAACAAACGACAATGGGAATTAAAAACAAAAAGCAGCATGTCCGTAAAATAATGTAAAATCACAAATCATAATCCAAACGAAAGGTGTCCAAAGTCACAGTTCAAAAAAGTAAATCCAAAGGAAAATCAAAACCGAAAACCATTGCTCCATGGGTAAATTCCAAATAAAAAAATAAAATCCAACAGTCAACTATATACAGCTTAACCAATCCAGGGTCCATGATCCCAACAGAAGAAATGAAACCTATCTAATAATACTACCTAATTAAAAGAATATATTAAAAAATGTGGTCCATTGTCCAAAAGGTCCAAAACAGAAAAAAAAAAACAAAGGAAACCTAACACTAACTACATGACTATTTACAAGGGCAGCGGGCTAGTCCAACGGCTCACTTTGGGATTCTGTGCCAGGGCAACATCGAACTCCTGCTCAATGTCCCGGAGGCGGTTCTACTCCATGGCCCCGAGGGGGGGAGGCATGTGTGTGTCATCCATGTGCATGGTGTGTGTGTGAGGGCTTCTGATTGAGTGCCAGGTGAGGGTGTGTGTGCCTGAGTGGTTTGGGTCACCCATGTGCTTCATCCAATACATTTTGCGCACCAGGATTTGGGTATTGCAGTATCCCTTCTGGCAACAGTAGACATTCAACCCAACCTCACGCCAGTTGCCCTTGAAGTGTCATCTTGCCACAACATAGTTGCGTATTATTCTGTGTTCATTCAGGCTGATTGTTTGCATTCCACCACTTTCACTAGGCATTTCTCAGTCCTATTGTCACATGTTTGACATGGCTATGGTACATGCCATCTGTGTGATGGCATGTGTCATGTATGTGTATTGGACATGCCAATCACAGGCCAATGTGCGATGCCACTGCTAGCCAGCATGCAGCAAATGTGTTGGTCTTCCATCTTGGTGTCATCAATGTGTGCAATTTGCCTCCCCTTCATATGCAGTGACGGTGCATGCATGGGAGGGTTATAGTCATGTGGGACATGTGTCAATGAAGTACTGTTTCTGTTGCTTCTCAGCCCTAATTGTGTGCCATGATGCTAATGCCTGTTCCCATTTCTTTTCTTTCATGTCTTTGCAGGGGATGACGCACTTGTTACTGCTGGGGTTGTGGAGATGGTTCAGACCCAGGAGGGGTCTCAGGCCCGACCAGGCACCAGTCAGGGACGTGGTGTGGTGGTGGGTGAGAACCCACACTTGCTGCAGACCATCATCTCAATAGGTGTCTCTGGGTGCACCTCCCCCGAGCTCTATTCAGGTGTCGATTCGGATGATGAGACCTATGTGCGGTTGCAGGTAAGTGTTTCTGGGAGGGATTCTGTACTGTCCAACCCACCTGCACCAGGGGTAGAACCCTCAATGGGGATGTCAGTGTTGGTAGGTCCGCCTTTAGTGGTTACGGATGCAGGGTCACGCTCCGCAACATCTGATCCTGTTCCTGGGCCAGCCGATCAGAGGGGGAATGCAGTCCTGCAGCCTCAGGCAGTGCCGGCACAGCAAGGCGCAGTTCGCCTTGACCCAGACAGGTGTGGTGCCTGCCGACGCGGTGGCCATACGCCACCTGGCAATACCGCATGGGAGCAATCCATATACGGTATGGCAAACCAACAGGCAGCATCATCTGAGATGATGGCTCAGGCCATGGATAGGGTGGCCACTTCCATTGTCCCCCAAGAAAGGCTGATGGAACAACTACAGCAGGCAACAGACTCCATTTGCCAGTCACACAGGGAGGACATGTTGGCGTCCAACAGGGACAGGCGGGCGGCACTGGAGACTCTGCGGGAAGCCATTTCTATTGAGTCCCAGGGCCACAGGGAAACCCTGAGGGTGGAACTCCGTCAGTTCAGGGTGACTCTTGTTGAGCTTGAGGCTTCAACTGACATGAGGACAGAACAGCAGCTGGAGCGGCTCACACGTACGCTCTCAGCTGAGATGCAGGCAACTAGAGAGGAGGTCCGGGCATCCCGTGAGTTGTCGCACGATTATCCTCCAGAACCAGACCTTCCACACCCGCATGCTTGCTGCCATGGAGCACCAGACTAGGGCTTTGTGTGGGCTGCCTCCCATAGTGCCACCACCTCCTGATGCAGCTGCAGAGGGTGAGGAGAGCGACAGCAGTGAATCTCTCACAATAGGGTAGCCGTGCAGGCCATGAGCCCATGGAGGTGTTTTTTTTTTTTTTTCGCAATATCCACACAGGTGGGTTTTGGTGTGCACCCTGTCCTCGCACCTCCTGGGTGGCCTCCCCCACCCCCCTGGCCCATTCATGGCCATTTTTGATTTTTGATTTTTGATTTTTGATTTTTTGGACAGTGTGTTGCCTTGTGTGGCTCCCGTGGGCATACGCTGTATTGTGGCTGGGCACATGCAGGCTTGTCCTTAATTGGGTTAGATGCTTGGGTTTGTGTGACACACCCCTCCTGCTTCCCGTTTCCATGGGCTTGCAAAGGGTGTGCCCAAGTGACATTGACTTACACAGTGACGTTGGACTCCCATTTGATGTGTGGGCAGTCTGTAGTCAATACTGTGTATACATTCCTAGTGCATATTGTTGTTGTATTGTACACTGCATGGTGTATTGATATGTGCCTCTGCATCCATCTCATCCTCCTAATTTGCAGGTCCATTTCTCATGTCTTCACAAGGCGGTCTACTTTGGAAAAGGAGTCCATGTTGAAAGCAGTGCACCTACACTTTTGCGTTGCGCTAACACTGTACAGTTGGAAGTGTTCGAAGTGCTGGCATTATCAGCTAGTGAGACTACCAATTTTTTAAATCCGTACTGTCATGTTTATGGTAGGTTGGAGGTTGTGTAGGTGATTAGTATTATTGGTAAATATTTGGTAATGGGTGCTGTTGGTCCTGCATTACTGTGAGCATTTCATGTGTGGCCACTTTCCATTAGGGACACTGTAGTTTGTGACACTTGTGTCATGTTGTGGGGATTCATTTGTTTGCTCTCACATAGCATGACATGCCATGGTGTGTTGTGTGGCGGTGCCGGGGAGGGGTTGGGTGACATGACACTGTTCTCATGTTGTATTTAGCAAGTGGGTATTCATTTTTGCTGCATAGAAGTGTGTCTTTTGATGACACTGCATTGGTGGTGTTTGTGTAGGTAGGGATGCACACATTGTGACACTTCCAGGTGAAAATCCCAGGCTGCTATGGTTCTGACAGTTGACTGTCCTTTAATTCATCAGAATTGTCAGATTGAGTCATCATTGATTGTCAGATGGCATGTGACAGGGCTGTGTGCACTCCACAGGGGTTTGATTTCTATGTGAAATAATTAGCCACCAGCTGCGTATGGTCTGCCTCACCCCGTGCCCTTTCCCCTCCCATGCGCAGCAGGCGTGCATGTGGTTGGGGATGTGGGGGCACCACCATGTCCACAGCCAGGCCCCGGCATGTTGGAACATTGTGCAGGACACATGCTGCCACTATGATCCTGCACACTACTGGGGGAGCATATAACAGCTGCCCGCCAGAACGGTCAAGGGAGCGAAAGCGTGACTTGAGCACTCCGAATGTGCGCTCCACTATGCCCCGGGTTGCAATTTGGGCTGTGTTGTATCTTACCTCGGGAGGCGTGATGGGGTTCTGAATTGGCGTCATCTTGTGGGTGCTCAGAGGGTAGGCACTGTCCCATGGGGAGGTGGTGATGGGGATCATTAGTGGGGTAGTGACATTACTCTGTATCTGTCATGCATGCGTGTGCTGTGGCATTTATACTCACCAAGCAGCCATGCATCGCCATGCCGCCCAGCTTCCATGTCCCGGTTTAGGGTTGACATCCTGTAAATTAAGCTGTCGTGGGTGGTCCCTGGATAGTTGGCATATACTGAGATGATTATTCCCTTGGCATCACACACTACATGGACGTTGATGGAATGCCAGTGCTTGCAGTTTCGAAAGGTGTGCTCAGATGCCCTGGGGGGACGTAGAGCCACATGGGTGCAATCAATGGTACCTAGCACTTTGGGGAATTGTGCCACCCTGTAGAAATCCTGGCTGACAGCCTGCATTTCTGCAGGTGTTCTGGGCAGGTACATGTGCCTGCGGACTGATGGGTGTAAAGTGATGATGGCCAACACCTGGTGTAGGCACCGTGACTGCGTGGCCTGTGACACTCCGCCCCACTATGGCCCTTGTCCGCTGAAATGATCCGGTAGCCAAGAAGTGCAGTACATTGAGGACCTTCTCCAGGGGGCTCAGTGCTTGGGAGCACAGGGTGGGTGATGTGAGGTCATCCTCCCACTCACTGACCAGGTCGAGTATTATGTGAGGTGGAAACCTGTACCTCCAATACACTTGGTCATCAGGCATACCAAAAAGGCTGGTTCTGGGTGTGAAGATGCTGGCCCTGACTATCCTCCTCCTCCTCCTGCGGTATCCCATGGCCACTGCTGCTAGGAACGGTATATTCAGCCTGGCGTCTGAGCTTGTTTGTTGTTTGCGCACACTTTTATGCTGCGCGGGACGTGCGCCTGCTTCATGCTGGCGTACGTGTTTCTGGATTGGACCTTTTTTTTTGGCGCGTTGTAGGCGACTGTATAAATCTTCCCACCCACCCCAGGAATACACGTAACACGCTCTCCCAGGCCAAGTTGCCAGTGAATATTCCCGCCCCCCCCAGGAATACACGTAACACGCTCTCCCAGGCCCAGTCGCGTGTGGAAGTTCACGCGAACCCGTATTACACGTACCCTGCTGATATTGAGTGTGGAAGTTAACACGAACCCCGTAATACACGTACCCTGCTGATATCGCGTGTGGAAGTTAACGCAAACCCCGTAATACATGTACCCTGCTGATATCGCGTGTGGAAGTTCACGCGAACCCCGTAATACACGTACCCTGCTGATATCGCGTGTGGAAGTTCACGCGGACCCATAATACATGTACCCTGATGAAATTGCGTGTAAGACTACCCGCGCACCCCTGAAATACACGTACCCAGGCAAATCGCACTGCTGGGGGGTGGGGGTTCAGGGGGACATGAGTTGGACATGAGTGGGGTCTGGTGGAGGGTGCCCCTGGATGCTGGGGGGTGGGGGTGCTGGGAGACATGAGTGGGGGCCTGGTGGATGGTGCCCCTGACTGCTGGGGGGTGGGGGTGCTGGGAGACATGAGTGGGGGCCTGGTAGAGGGTGCCCCTGACTGCTGTGGGATGGGGGGGTGGGAGACATGAGTGGGGGCCTGGTGGAGGGTGCCCCTGACTGCTGGGGGGTGGGGGGTGGGGGGTGGGAGACATAATTGGGGGCCTGGTAGAGTGTGCCCCTGACTGCTGGGGGGTGGGGGTGCAGGGGGACATGAGTTGGACATGAGTGGGGGCCTGGTAGAGGGTGCCCCTGACTGCTGGGGGGTGGGGGGGTGGGAGACATGAGTGGGGGCCTGGTGGAGGGTGCCCCTGACTGCTGGGGGGTGGGGGGGTGGGAGACACAATTGGGGGCCTGGTGGAGTGTGCCCCTGACTGCTGGGGGGTGGGGGTGCAGGGGGACATGAGTTGGACATGAGTGGGGCCTGGTGGAGGGTGCCCCTGGATGCTGGGGGGTGGGGGTGTTGGGAGACATGAGTGGGGGCCTGGTGGAGGGTGCCCCTGACTGCTGGGGGGTGGGGGTGCAGGGGGACATGAGTTGGACATGAGTGGGGCCTGGTGGAGGGTGCCCCTGGATGCTGGGGGGTGGGGGTGCTGGGAGACATGAGTGGCGGCCTGGTGGAGGGTGCCCCTGGATGCTGGGGGGTGGGGGTGCTGGGAGACATGAGTGGGGACATGATGGAGGGTGCCCCTGACTGCTGGGGGGTGGGGGGGTGGGAGACATGAGTGGGGGCCTGGTGGAGGGTGCCCCTGACAGCTGGGGTTGGGGGTGCATGGGGACATGAGTTGGAAATGAGTGGTGGCCTGGTGGAGGGTGCCCCTGACTGCTGGGGTGTGGGGGTGTAGGGGGATATGAGTTGGACATGAGTGGGGCCTGGTGGAGGGTGCCCCTGACTGCTGGGGGGTGGGGGTGCAGGGGGACATGAGTTGGGCATGAGTGGGGGCCTGGTGGAGGGTGCCCCTGACTGCTGGGGGTGGGGGTGCAGGGGGACATGAGTTGGACATGAGTGGGGTCTGGTGGAGGGTGCCCCTGGATGCTGGGGGGTGGGAGTGCTGGGAGACATGAGTGGGGGCCTGGTAGAGGGTGCCCCTGACTGCTGTGGGATGGGGGTGGGAGACATGAGTGGGGGCCTGGTGGAGGGTGCCCCTGACTGCTGGGGGGTGGGGGGGTGGGAGACATGAGTGGGGGCCTGGTGGAGGGTGCCCCTGACTGCTGGGGGGTGGGGGGGTGGGAGACACAATTGGGGGCCTGGTGGAGTGTGCCCCTGACTGCTGGGGGGTGGGGGTGCAGGGGGACATGAGTTGGACATGAGTGGGGCCTGGTGGAGGGTGCCCCTGGATGCTGGGGGGTGGGGGTGTTGGGAGACATGAGTGGGGGCCTGGTGGAGGGTGCCCCTGACTGCTGGGGGGTGGGGGTGCAGGGGGACATGAGTTGGACATGAGTGGGGCCTGGTGGAGGGTGCCCCTGGATGCTGGGGGGTGGGGGTGCTGGGAGACATGAGTGGCGGCCTGGTGGAGGGTGCCCCTGGATGCTGGGGGGTGGGGGTGCTGGGAGACATGAGTGGGGACATGATGGAGGGTGCCCCTGACTGCTGGGGGGTGGGGGGGTGGGAGACATGAGTGGGGGCCTGGTGGAGGGTGCCCCTGACAGCTGGGGTTGGGGGTGCATGGGGACATGAGTTGGAAATGAGTGGTGGCCTGGTGGAGGGTGCCCCTGACTGCTGGGGTGTGGGGGTGTAGGGGGATATGAGTTGGACATGAGTGGGGCCTGGTGGAGGGTGCCCCTGACTGCTGGGGGGTGGGGGTGCAGGGGAACATGAGTTGGGCATGAGTGGGGGCCTGGTGGAGGGTGCCCCTGACTGCTGGGGGTGGGGGTGCAGGGGGACATGAGTTGGACATGAGTGGGGTCTGGTGGAGGGTGCCCCTGGATGCTGGGGGGTGGGAGTGCTGGGAGACATGAGTGGGGGCCTGGTAGAGGGTGCCCCTGACTGCTGTGGGATGGGGGTGGGAGACATGAGTGGGGGCCTGGTGGAGGGTGCCCCTGACTGCTGGGGGGTGGGGGGGTGGGAGACATAATTGGGGGCCTGGTGGAGTGTGCCCCTGACTGCTGGGGGGTGGGGGTGCAGGGGGACATGAGTTGGACATGAGTGGGGCCTGGTGGAGAGTGCCCCTGGATGCTGGGGGGTGGGGGTGTTGGGAGACATGAGTGGGGGCCTGGTGGAGGGTGCCCCTGACTGCTGGGGGTGGGGGTGCAGGGGGACATGAGTTGGACATGAGTGGGGCCTGGTGGAGGGTGCCCCTGGATGCTGGGGGGTGGGGGTGCTGGGAGACATGAGTGGGGGCCTGGTGGAGGGTGCCCCTAAATGCTGGGGGGTGGGGGTGCTGGGAGACATGAGTGGGGGCCTGGTGGAGGGTGCCCCTGACTGCTGGGGGGTGGGGGGGTGGGAGACATGAGTGGGGGCCTGGTGGAGGGTGCCCCTGACAGCTGGGGGGTGGGGTGCAGGGGGACATGACTTGGACATGAGTGGTGGCCTGGTGGAGGGTGCCCCTGAATGCTGGGGTGTGGGGCTGCAGGGGGACATGAGTTGGACATGAGTGGGGCCTGGTGGAGGGTGCCCCTGACTGCTGGGGGGTGGGGGTGCAGGGGGACATGAGTTGGGCATGAGTGGGGGCCTGGTGGAGGGTGCCCCTGACTGCTGAGGGTGGGGGTGCAGGGGGACATGAGTTGGACATGAGTGGGGCCTGGTGGAGGGTGCCCCTGGATGCTGGGGGGTGGGGGTGCTGGGAGACATGAGTGGGGGCCTGGTGGAGGGTGCCCCTGGATGCTGAGGGTAGGGGTGCTGGGAGACATGAGTGGGGGCCTGGTGGAGGGTGCCCCTGGATGCTGGGGGGTGGGGGTGCTGGGAGACATGAGTGGGGCCTGGTGGAGGGTGCCCCTGACTGCTGGGGGGTGGGGGGTGGGAGACATGAGTGGGGGCCTGGTGGAGGGTGCCCCTGACTGCTGGGGGGTGGGGGTGCAGGGGGACATGAGTTGGGCATGAGTGGGGGCCTGGTGGAGGGTGCCCCTGACTGCTGGGGGTGGGGGTGCAGGGGGAGATGAGTTGGACATGAGTGGGGCCTGGTGGAGGGTGCCCCTGGATGCTGGGGGGTGGGGTGCTGGGAGACATGAGTGGGGGCCTAGTGGAGGGTGCCCCTGGATGCTGGGGGGTGGGGGTGCTGGGAGACATGAGTGGGGGCCTGGTGGAGGGTACCCCTGAATGCTGGGGGGTGGGGGTGCTGGGAGACATGAGTGGGGGACTGGTGGAGGGTGCCCCTGACTGCTGGGGGGTGGGGGTGGGAGACATGAATGGGGGCCTGGTGGAGGGTGCCCCTGACTGCTGGGGGGTGGCGGTGCAGGGGGACATGAGTTGGACATGAGTGGGGCCTGGTGGAGGGGCCCCTGGATGATGGGGGTGCAGGGGGACATGACTTGGACATGAGTGGGGCCTGGTGGAGGGTGCCCCTGGATGCTGGGGGTTGGGGGTGCTGGGAGACATGAGTGGGGGCCTGGTGGAGGGTGCCCCTGGATGCTGGGGGGTGGGGGTGCTAGGAGACATGAGTGGGGGCCTGGTGGAGGGTGCCCCTGACTGCTGGGGGGCGGGAGGGGGTGGGAGACATGAGTGGGGGCCTGGTGGAGGGTGCCCCTGACTGCTGGGGGGTAGGGGTGCAGGGGGACATGAGTTGGACATGAGTGGGGGCCTGGTGGAGGGTGCCCCTGACTGCTGGGGGGTGGGGGTGCAGGGGGACATGAGTTGGACATGAGTGGGGCCTGGTGGAGGGTGCCCCTGACTGCTGGGGGGTGGGGGTGCAGGGGGACATGAGTTGGACATGAGTGGGGCCTGGTGGAGGGTGCCCCTGACTGCTGGGTGCTTGGGGTGCAGGGGGACATGAGTTGGACATGAGTGGGGCCTGGTGGAGGATGCCCCTGGATGCTGGGGGGTGGGGGTGCAGGGAGACATGAGTGGGGGCCTGGTGGAGGCTGCCCCTGACTGCTGAGGGGTGGGGGTGCAGGGGGACATGAGTTGGACATGAGTGGGGCCTGGTGGAGGGTGCCCCTGACTGCTGGTGGGTGGGGGTGCAGGGGGACATGAGTTTGACATGAGTGGGGCCTGGTGGAGGGTGTCCCTGGAAGCTGGGGGGTGGGGGTGCTGGGAGACATGTTAGGGGCCTGGTGGAGGGTGCCCCTGGATGCTGGGGGGGTGGGAGTGCAGGGAGACATGAGTGGGGGCCTGGTGGAGTGTGCCCCTGGATGGTGGGGGGTGGGGGTTGAGGGGGACATGAGTGGGGGCCTGGTGGAGGGTGCCCCTGACTGCTGGGGGGTGGGGGTGCAGGGGGACATGAGTGGGGGCCTGGTGGAGGGTGCCCCTAGATGCTGGGGGTGGGGGTGCAGGGAGACATGAGTGGGGGCCTGGTGGAGGGTGCCCCTGGATGCTGGGGGGTGGGGGTGCTGGGAGACATGAGTGGGGGCCTGGTGGAGGGTGCCCCTGAATGTTGGGAGGTGGGGGTGCAGGGGGACATGAGTTGGACATGAGTGGGGCCTGGTGGAGGGTGCCCCTGGATGCTGGGGGGTGGGGGTGCAGGGAGACATGAGTGGGGGCCTGGTGGAGGGTGCCCCTGACTGCTGGCGGGTGGCGGTGCCGGGAGACATGAGTGGGGGCCTGGTGGAGGTTGCCCCTGACTGCTGGGGGGTGGGGGTGGGAGACATGAGTGGGGGCCTGGTGGAGGGTGCCCCTGACTGCTGGGGGGTAGGGGTGCAGGGGGACATGAGTTGGACATGAGTGGGGCCTGGTGGAGGGTGCCTCTGACTGCTGGGGGTGGGGGTGCAGGGGGACATGAGTTGGACATGAGTGGGGCCTGGTGGAGGGTGCCCCTGGATGCTGGGGGGTGGGGGTGCAGGGAGACATGAGTGGGGGCCAGGTGGAGGGTGCCCCTGACTGCTGAGGGGTGGGGGTTCAGGGGGACATGAGTTGGACATGAGTGGGGCCTGGTGGAGGGTGCCCCTGACTGCTGGTGGGTGGGGGTGCATGGGGACATGAGTTGGAAATGAGTGGGGCCTGGTGGAGGGTGCCCTGGATGCTGGGGGTGGGAGTGCTGGGAGACATGTGTGGGGCCTGGTGGAGGGTGCCCCTGGATGCTGGGGGGTGGGGGTGCAGAGAGACATGAGTGGGGGCCTGGTGGAGGGTGGCCCTGGGTGGTGGGGGGTGGGGGTTGAGGGGGACATGAGTTGGACATGAGTGGGGGCCTGGTGGAGGGTGCCCTTGACTGCTGGGGGGTGGGGGGGCAGGGGGACATGAGTTGGACATGAGTGGGGCCTGGTGGAGGGTGCCCCTGACTGCTGGTGGGTGGGGGTGCATGGGGACATGAGTTGGACATGAGTGGGGCCTGGTGGAGGGTGTCCCTGGATGCTGGGGGGTGGGGGTGCTGGGAGACATGTGTGGGGCCTGGTGGAGGGTGCCCCTGGATGCTGGGGGGTGGGGGTGCAGAGAGACATGAGTGGGGGCCTGGTGGAGGGTGCCCCTGGATGGTGGGGGGTGGGGGTTGAGGGGGACATGAGTTGGACATGAGTGGGGGCCTGGTGGAGGGTGCCCCTGGATGCTGGGGGGTGGGGGTGCAGGGAGACATGAGTGGGGGCCAGGTGGAGGGTGCCCCTGACTGCTGAGGGGTGGGGGTGCAGGGGGACATGAGTTGGACATGAGTGGGGCCTGGTGGAGGGTGCCCCTGACTGCTGGTGGGTGGGGGTGCATGGGGACATGAGTTGGACATGAGTGGGGCCTGGTGGAGGGTGCCCCTGGATGCTGGGGCGTGGGCGTGCTGAGAGACATGTGTGGGGCCTGGTGGAGGGTGCCCCTGGATGCTGGGGGGTGGGGGTGCAGAGAGACATGAGTGGGGGCCTGGTGGAGGGTGCCCCTGGATGGTGGGGGGTGGGGGTTTAGGGTACATGAGTTGGACATGTGTGGGGGCCTGGTGGAGGGTGCCCCTAGATGCTGGGGGTGGGGGTGCAGGGAGACATGAGTGGGGGCCTGGTGGAAGGTGCCCCTGCATGCTGGGGGGTGGGGGTGCTGGGAGACATGAGTGGGGGCCTGGTGGAGGGTGCCCCTGACTGCTGGGGGGTGGGGGGTGGGAGACATGAGTGGGGGCCTGGTGGAGGGTGCCCCTGACTGTTGGGGGGTGGGGGTGCAGGCGGACATGAGTTGGACATGAGTGGGGCCTGGTGGAGGGTGCCCCTGGACGCTGGGGGGTGGGGGTGCAGGGAGACATGAGTGGGGGCCTGGTGGAGGGTGCCCCTGACTGCTGGGGGGTGCGGCTGCTGGGAGACATGTGTGGGGGCATGGTGGAGGGTGCCCCTGGATGCTGGGGGGTGGGGGTGCTGGGAGACATGAGTGGGGGCCTGGTGGACGGTGCCCCTGACTGCTGGGGTGTGGGGGTGCAGAGGGACATGAGTTGGACATGAGTGGGGCCTAGTGGAGGGTGCCCCTGACTGCTGGGGGGTGGGGGTGCTGGGAGACATGAGTGGGGGCCTGGTGGAGGGTGCCCCTGGATGCTGGGGGTTGGGGGTGCTGGGAGACATGCGTTGGTGGGCAGTAGTGCAAGGTGACATGTGGGTTGGCTGGGGGGCATGGCCAAGGTAGATGGGCTGCCTGCAGGACATGTGCAGGGGTGCAGGGTAGTCCCCTGTGGTGTGGGCCGCCTGCAGGGGCCGTGGAGGGTTTAGAGGGAACAGCTGGGAGGACCCACACAGCCAATTCACGTGTAGGACTCCCTGGCACCCCCGAAATACACGTAGGCAGCTGGATTCGCGTGTGGAATTTCCCGCGCACCCGGAGTACACGTACCCTGCTGGAATCGCGTGTGGAACTTCATGCGCACACCGAAATACACGTACCCTGCAAATTCGTGTGTGAAACTTCCTGCGCACCTTGGAATACACGTACCCTGCTGAAATCACGTGTGAAACTTCAGGCGCACCCCGAAATACACGTACCACGGACAAACTCGTGTGGAACTTCCCGCGCTCCCCGATATATATACGTACCCAGGCCAATCGCGTGTGGAACTTCCTGCGCACCATGAAATACACGCACACGCTATTTTTCACACAGCGGGTGTCCGTGTTTGTCGGTACCCCTTTGCACCTCAATTGTCCTAGAGGGCCACAGTATGGATCATTCATCATAGCTGTATATAGGTGCTTTTTGTAAGCGCACATTTTGGCGCACATTTATTTCAGGCGCAGGGACGCTACCGCCTGCTTTCTTGTGGCGGACTTGTTTGGCCCTGTGCACGTCTTTGACCTGTGCTGGTTTGCCCTATTCGATTCCATGAATACGAGTTGTAGGCGAGCGTCTGGGTGTTCTGCGCACTTGCCTCCTGTACTTCCCCTGTGACGCCCATATTTTCAAGTGTTGTTCCCCATTCCGAGTGTTACGCCCCGTGTTCCGCCTACTTTTGTTATGTGCGCCGCGCTATGTGCGATTTCGCTGTGGCCATGGCGCACGCCGTTGGATGACATGTGCGCCGGCGTGCGCCGCGCACTTTTTCAGCGCACATCCAATATTTTTATCGCGCACGGACTTCCATGAATCGATGTGCACTGGTTTCCCTGCGATTTTCGCACTTGCACTGCGATTCGCACATTTTGGCACCTATGCGCCGGAATTTTCGGCGCACATTAATTCCGTGAATCGGCCTGCAAATAACAGGCAATTGGCAATGTTCATATATATTTAAAAAGAAACATTGTATATATGCATGTTTTAAAAATACATATATTTTTAATTTGTTTGTTGAAATTGTTTTTTTTTTAATATTTAGACATACATATATTTAAATCTGATCACCTTTATCTTTCTTTTATTTGGTGATCACCTATTTGATTTCTTATTTTTTTCTTTTCCATGTTAATACATTCTTTAGAATGTTTTGTATCTTTTTTAAAATATAAGTAATTAAAAAGAAAAATGCCATCAAATTCAAATTAAACACAAGGTCCTATAACTGTACGAGTGGCATCAGCCTATTCCTGAAAAGTCAAAGCTTGCTAAAATAATAAAAAGAAAACCAAAGCGAGTGTTCAGTCAGAATATCCAGTCATACTCTTGTTCAGGAAATGGTATTTGGCGAAGTAAACCTAAAACCTCTGCAAGTAGGACTTCATTTTGCGGTTACCAGCTTCACAACCTCTTTTGGTACAGGGGGTCTTTCCCAATGGACTCCTCTCCAAGGGTACTTCAGAGATCCAGCGCATTCCAACTCTCAGAACGCTGACGGGATATTCAGTTAATTTCTAAAGCAAAGAGAAAAAGAGACATTAAGAACCAAGTACATCAATCCATTCATTTTTCCCTTTTAATTTGGATATCTGAAACCAAAAATCACTTATGCATATAAATGTAGATTATACCAAAAACTACAATATATTGCAGCAAGGACACCTCTTCTGGACCATCTGAAAACAACAAGGATTAAGTACAAAAATATAACACAGCACTCTTCCAGGCATATATTTCATACACAATCAATCTCAACATGGCATCTCATGTAAAGATAATACAATGTAACTATTTATTTACTTCCTAAACACTCATATTTCCATTTATGTACTCACCTGTTTCATACCTCCTTTTCTCACATATCATTATAAAGACAATTACACCCTTATGTATCTCTCCTTTTGACCTCTTTACACTCCAATTTTGTATTTTTCAAAATATGTACACCCACTTACCTGCTATGGTGAGTCTATTTGATATACAACCACTTTATTTTCAGAACATAACTACAATTCTCACTCCCTGGTCTCTCCAATATTTTCAAGGTGTTTAAATTCATGCTTTGGGTGGAAGGGCTTAATCTGGTTAACATGGAAACATGTTTGCACTGTTAACCCTGCATCCTTTTTGGTGATTCTGTAGACTACAGGTGAAACTTTATCTACAATCCCAAATTAGCTGCAACATGATGCAAGTCATTTGGAGTTTTTATTTTGACTTTTTCCAAAAATAAATTTATATACCTGTCCCCTACTTATTTTCTCACAGATGTTCTCCTATCGTAATATGACTTTGCACTGTTAGCGGCTTTTTTCCAAATTTCGCTGCGCAAATGCAATAGCATGTTGTAAGTGCTTTCTCAGTTCGTGCACGTACTCAATTGTGGATTCATTTTCAAGGGCCTGCTTATTTGTACTGTAAAGTAGGTGTTGTGGCAAAACCATTTTCCTACCAGTCAAAATTTCATGGGGGCTGATATTTGTCGATCTAGATGGTTTCAACCTGAGAGCCATTAATACCAAAGGAAGTAGCAGATACTAACTAGATCCTGCTTCAGCTACACACTTTTTACCATGTCAACTTCCTTTTCTCGCCCAAGATTTTCCAATTTCTTTTTTCATTACTCCACTAGAGAAATGACTTCCATGGTCCCAATCTATTCTTTGAGGTAAACCAAATCTTGAAAAAATATGATTAACAAGTAAGGTGGCTGCAGTTTGCCCACTCCAGTCTGAAGCTGGAATACACTCCACAAATTTAGACATCAAACAAGTGATCGTTTACATGTACCTGTTTCCCATTGCTGATCTTCGCACATGTTCTATCAAAAATCAATTTGCAAATCGGACCATGGGAGTGTGAACCTTCTTTTCATCAACGGTGCTCTGTGAGCCAGTGACACAGGCTGAAATTGCGCAGACACCAAGCATCCCTTGGTATATAATTCTACATCCTGTGACATGTGTGGCTTATAGGCATAGGGCCTCATTCCGAGTACGGCGATAACCAATGGCGCTATTAACGCCTTGGTTGACGCCGTACCCGGACCGGCAGCGCCTTGGTGGATGGCGGAATTACCGCCCCATTCCAAGGTTGGCGGGGCGGTAATTCCCCATTCACCAAGGCTCTTCCCCATTCCCAAATGAGCCCCCATAGGGCATGTGGACAGACATGTTGTAATGCCCAGACAGTGGTCAGAAGTGCCTTTTCACATTCACTAAATCTGGTCTCTACCTGTGACAATGCCTTAAAGGCATATGCAATGATTTTGTTATTTGCTTCATGTTTTTGGTATAGCACTGCTGACATACATTGATCTGTCAATCCTATGTCTACAAAGAAATCCAAGTTTTTCATTGGATATGAAAACATGGTGCTTTCATTAGACAACCTTTTAACTTGGCCCTTCCCTCACTTTGTTCCTTCCCCCATTTCCAAGGTGCACCCTTCTTCAGTCATCTCGTAAAAGGTTGTGTAATCTCTGCATAATTTTCAATAATCTTTCTGTGGTAACTTGACATTCCTAATAAACTTTTTAAACTTTTCAAATTAGTGAGATCTTTTAGTTAATTAATTGCTTCCACCTTTTTCTTTTGTGGGGTTAACCCATGTTCTGTCACTTAATGGCTGAGGAAGTTTATTCTCTTTCTAGACCACTGTGCTTTCTGTAGAGATACCTTTCCCCAGCCTTCTGTAGCTGTCTGAGTACATATCTAATTTCATTGAAATGGCTTTTCAAATCTTAATTTTTGATGAGTACATAATCCTCATAAACTGTTGTTCCTCATTCAGCTGCATTTAGGAGTGTATTGCTCAGGAGTATCCAAACTCATTCCGACTATTGATATAACCAATAGGAGTCCGAGATCATGCATATTGTGATTTGTCAAATGAAAATGCAAATACATTTTGAATGTCTACAGCTAGTGGCACATACCAGTATCCATCTGTAAGATTCAAGGTGGTAAATACCTTTGACGCATGAACTTGTGCAAGGCCATGATCAATAAATGGAAGCAGCCATCATGAAACAGCTACCCTCTTGTTCAATTATCTTAAGTCTGCACACAAAGGCAATTGGCCATTGGGTTTTAGCACACCTAATATTGGAGTATTTGATGTACTACGAATAGGCATAATGATGCATCTAGATTCTACATGTTTTATTATTTATGCCAGTGACTCCAGACATGACAGGGGCAACCTATATTGCAGCACAAATAGTGGCTCCCTACCATGTACTTCTTTTTGTGTGGCAACATGCAAATCAGTCAGCCCACAGTCATAGGCCTCTTTGGCAAAACCTGTTTGAACTCCATAAATAAGTTCCTCAATTGATCTTTTTCTTTTTCATTTGTGCAAGCATCTGCAGCTTGCATTTGCTCCTCTACCATTTTGGAAAACTCTGGAAAATCCTCCAAAGAAGAAACCTCTGTACTTTCCTCTAAACATGTGTCAGTATCTCTTTTGAGAGTCGCTACCCTCAAATATTTTGGCATATTGACCTCCACTTCAGTATTCTGCTTTTCTCTTTTAGATGTACCTAATTCAAATAGGACATAATCATCCTGATGACTGCAGATCACTTCACTTGGCTCATAAGGGAACACAATCTGTACTTTAAAGATTATTTTTGGCTTAGAATCAAATGATTCTGGTAATTCACCCTGAGCTGTCACATAGCTTTCAGGAATATTTCCAATCACTGGGTTACTGAAATCAGCAGTGTAGTAGGAGTTCTGTACAGCCATTCCTAATGCTGTATTTTCTTCCCAGTGAATGTCTTCACACTCCTTATTGTCCACAAGGATTTGAATGGGTCCATTCACAATCACTACCAATGGTGTATACTTGCATTCCAATCCTTGCTGTTTTATGGATTCATTCAGGCACACAAATGCATCAGAATCTTTCATCTGTTGTTCTTTCCTGTATTTTAATGTTACTGTAAATTGTCTGGTAAATGCAAGGATGTTAACATCCTTCTTCGTTTGAACTTCAATTGCTTATGGCATCACATCGGCACAATGGTATGCTTGTCTCTTGTTTTCAAATTCAGGTGCAGCTTCACCCAATCTAGACCAGACCATTACATTTAGAAATGTTAACACCATACACACTCTGTGCATGGTGTAATTTCCCAAAAAGGATTTTGTGTGTGTTCCGCGCACAATCCATACATTGTGATGAATGTTTTTAGAGCCAATTGTAATCTTTAGCATGCATCTTCCCACAATTCTTTGTCCAAATTCAGCTTCATCTAGGGTGAAGTTGTGTTGATTTTTTGTTATTTTAAATGTGTGATCTCCTCTCTGCCACATATTTGCCTGTGTACCTTTTCATTAATGAAACTCCTTTCATGTTCAAGCGCCAACAGGGTTTCAATCATTTCAGAATGCCCACTCACATGGAAAGGAATCCATGTATGCCCTTCTCCTATATGTATTTCTGTAATTGTTGAAATGCATTTATCCTGATCTGAGTCTGGAGTCATATTTTGTTTGTATTTTTCTTCATTTAGATAAACAAGCAATGTGTTTTCATCTATTTCTGTTTGCCAGTTTTTCTTAGGGTCCAAATAAATATCCAAAGATTGCTTCTCATTTTCTCCTTGCATTTCACCCTGACACGTGTGAATGACAGTGATGCTAAGCAAACAGCCATTCTGAAAATATACTTCACCGCAATTTCTGATTTAGCAATGGTGTGCATTCTTTTACACTGTTGCTTTTGGTCATTATTTTTTTAGGTTTCAATGTATTCTTCACTAAGGACCACAATACACATTTACCCCATCAATGAAGGAGAAACGGTCTCCTCATGCAATTTGCCCTATGAGGAAGCATATTTCATTAATGGGTGTGACCAACACTTCCTGTCCCATACTCTGCTTACCTATCTTGATGTCACCCTCAGTGACACCTTTGCTAGGTATTTCTTCCCCATTGAAATTGTGCATACGGCCTTCACTTTGCCTCACCTTTACATAGTTTTTTTGGGATCTCCCCTCAATGATACTTTGCATCAGTTATTTGACATTATTGTTGCTTGGGCACCTGTGCCAAACATAGCAAACGTGTTACATTTCTCTTCAATAGTAATAGGAGCATAGTATCTGTCCTGAACTTCTTCTAACACGCATAGAAAGTGTGAATTGTTGCGGATCTCAGGACGTACTTTTTTTCAAATCAACCTGGCTCTTTGCTAGGCAACAGGGCACATGAAATGACATTTTACCCTGCTTCTTTTTAAATGTCTTTATCTATTTTCCTGGGCTCAGAACCCATTCGAAGTGCAGCCACTGACTGCCCTTCTGATTTGTGACTTCCAGTGTTCATACCACAATTTCTCATCGTGCCTTCCCCATTGGCTGTGTATTTTCACAAGTGTCACGTGACAGAATGTCACTTTCTGGTGTGTGACACTTATCAGCATTTTGTACGGTGTCTGTTATTTCTGTCCCTTGGATTATCTGTGGTTCAAAATACTCCCCAGGTGACTGACCTTTTTTTTCTGTGGGGGTATCAACAGTATTTTGATTATCAAGTAAGGATAAACTGTCTGTTGATTCTGACTCTTCATGTTATGTTTGATTTTCGCATTGCATATTGTTTTTAAATCAGCTTCTCTGCTTTTTGGGTTCTTGGTCTGTTTCCCTTTTTTTCTATTCATCTTCACACACTTGAATAGTTAAGTTCAACTCCAAGTTAACCACATTCCGTTTTTGCGTGTGTTATAATTCCTTATCCTACTTTCATTTGTTTGCTTTCTTGTTTTTAAATTGTCAAGCAATTCAGTGTTTTTGTTCAAAGGTGATACATGGAAATCTGTGTTTTCATCATGGCAGAGGTGATTGGCTAGTCACTTGTCGCTTCATGCAAGATCACTCCTATGACTTTCTGCACCTTCACTTTGTTGTTGCTTTTGAAATACACATCATTTTCCCATTTGCTCAGACACCATTTTAACTTGGGCCTCTAAGCATTGAAACATGTCCATGTCTCTGAATTCCTCTCTTTGTTTACTGGGCCGGTAAGAAATAAACTTACCCTGATGAGGCCTGTTCTGGTATATTTCAGGAGATTGATTTCTGTTTGCGTTTCCTCTGAATTCACATGACACAGGAGGTAGGGGAACATGGAGTGACCATCCTTTGACCATGGTCATCCTGGAGTGGGGACTGGTTATATTGGCGAGGTACATAATTTGCATTTTACCTTTCCTGCGGTGAAAACTGTTCCCTGTGCTGATTTCCATTTTCAATGAACCTATACACATATCTTGGCCTTTCTTGATGGCCGTATACCATCTTGTTTGGGTCAAATCTACTCTGAGTCTCTACTGACTGGTATGGACAATTATACATCTGATTTCGGTTGGTACTTGGCCCTGGCATGTCATAGCGATATCCCACTCTAGGCAAATTACCAAGGTACCTAGGACTAATGTAAGAGCTTCTATCACCGGGATCTACTGGGGTGGTGTTCTCTGTTGAGCCACACCCCCATGTGTGATGTGTACTTTTTGTAATAAACTAGCGTGGATCCTAGTGGCATCTTTACTGACTTTATGTCCAAAATTGCTGGTCTGGATTCTTCAGTCTTTTATTTTGTTTCTCTACTCTTAACTATCTCCATTTGTCTCTCATTAGATATTATCTCATAAATCATTGTTGCCTGCTCAATGATCCAATCAAGTGGTTTTTCCCTGTCAAACTCACAGATTCGTTGAGAAACAATTTCCTATTGAAGGCCATAGAAATACATAGGTTTTGAATTTTGTATACTTAGGGTTAAAAGCCACATCAACACATGAGAATTCCCTTTTTAAGTCTTGAAAGAATTGGCAAGGAGATTGATTTGGCTATGTGGCCATACTATAAGCAGCCCTTTTGGCTTTTTGATTAGACTGCTAAGGCGAGAATTGGTGTCTGATCTCTTTTTCAAAGTTCTCCCATGACAAATGTCCCTGTTCATTCAGACCACGAATAACACTGACAGAAGCTGCATCCAATGTAAGATGAAAATATCGGCCATCTTGTTCAGTAGGGATTTGAAAGGTTTTAAATATATCATAAACTAATTGCAAATGTTCTTCAATAGAACAATCACCCCTTTTTTTAAATGGTCTGATCAAATTCTTAGATTTAGATAGATTTAATAATTTTTAATGGATTACATGGTGCATTATGGGATGTGTCATTTTGTCTCTCATTACTTCTCTCTTGTAGGCGAGTTTTTGTGGGGATAGTTGCTGGTGATTCAGATGACAATATTGGATCATAATCATGACGAGTCATGAATACAGATGATGGCACATTTCCTTGTCTAGGACTGTGATTAAGTTCAGCTCTAGTGAATGTGGTACACTGTTGCTTTTCCTGAGACCTGAAACTAAATATTTGCTGTTCCAGGTTTTTGCATTGTGCATGAAGTCGCTGTGCTTCATGACAGAGGGCAGTATTCAAATTCCTTAGCTTAAAGATTATTGCTTGCAATTATTTGATCTCTGTTTGACAATGATCAATTGCTTTAGCTTTTACTTCATTTTCATTCAATCATTTAAATTTCTCCTGTTCCGTGGCACAGAATTCATTAACTTTCTCTCTATTAAATTTTCTAGGGGTTTGGATATCCGAAATTGCAACATCTTTATCTTGCCTAAAATCAATTTATACTATTTTTTTTAAATTATTTCCTCCACACTCTCAGCAATTTGTTTCTCTCTCTGAGCCAATTGAGCAGCAAGGTCGCTACATTTGGCTTGCAGTTTATGCCTCACTCTATGGGCCTCATTATGAGTTTGGAGGTAACCATGCCCAAATAGCGCCATAGCTGCCTCCAAACCCTTACCGACTCCGCCCTGGTGAATGGAGCTATTACCGCCCCATTCCATGGTTGGCGGGGGCGGTAATTCCCCATTCACCAGGGCTCTTCCCCATTCCCATTTCAGCCCCCATAGGGCTCAATGGGAATGGGGAAGGCGCTAATAAAGGTATCGCAAATTGCAGTACCGTTATTAGCTCCAAAGTCCCTTTGCGGGTACCCTCCTTAACGCCTGCTAAAAGCAGGCATTAAGGGAGGACCCACAAAGGGAACTCGTAGTGACTGTTAACTCTTACCGCCCTACTTGTAATGAGGCCCTCTGTGTTTTAATTCTGCTTTCAATTTCTCTACCTGATCACATCCATTGTCCAAACTGCACTGTAATTTGCTAATGACTTCAGCATTTGTTCTCGCAATTTTAAGAACTTAGGTAGAGAAAACAAAAATTTCACAGATAACCTACTGATGCAATCCCTATCTTCCTTATACTCTGATGCTCCAAATATACTAAGAAGACATGTCTGGATAATACTCCCTTTATCAAAGATGTCTTCCAGAGTCCCTGTTTCCACTTCAATATAAATCCTGTCTTTCCATGTTATCAGGTTTTCAGATGACCAGTTTGCAAAAGCGAAACATTTTCCCTCAACATAGTCCGATAACTCTGAATATTCTGCCTGAATCTGAGACATGCTGGGATTAGTGCTAGTAACAAAATAGTAAAAGTCAATGTGCACATGACAAAGTTGCTTTGCTCACAGCTTTAATTTTGAGAATGAGCGCACAATATGGTTTTGCAATGTTATGCAAGACCACGTCCCAGTAATGACTCTTGCTTCCTGGCCAAACCTCCAAGATATTTTGGTGGTATTTTTGCTTGGTCAGATGTTTGGTATATTTCGTGGTATAGTGGTGAGCCTGATAATTGTTCTTATACTGGGGTCACTAATGGTAAACAAAGACTGCACTTATTACACTCTGGATAATGATCTTATCTTTTTACTGTATTTTATTTGCATACCAAAATATGCCCTTTTGGCAGTATTTGAGAATGCATTTATCATGTCATGAAATGTTCAACATTCACACACACATATAGCCCTTCTGAAATCCAGTGTACAATAACCAATTTGGTTGTTGTCTCATAACACGTGGCAAAGCTCTCCATTGTTTATCTCCTTTGGCCCGGGTTACCATCACAAATTAGAACACGTAATAAATATTCTGAGATGATTCAACTTTTGAATTGTTATAATTTACCAGAGGTTAGAAATATGCAAGATACACAGACTTAATATAAATTGCGAAATGTTCAAATGCCCCCTACATAAGTGAATCAGGGATCGAAAATAAAATGTTGTAATTGCAATTCGCTTACGGTTATTTTTCTCTGCAATGAAAGGGCCTTGTTAAGATAGATTTCAAAATGTTCTTCCTTCTAATAAAATGAGCCTTGGAAAAGGCACACGAGATCCTCTGCCAGTGCCTGCCTCCTCACTTCTCCCAGGGTCAGTAAAACCCTTCGGAGATACCTGCCAGACAGGAACCCAGAGCCAGAGAGAGAGGGAAGAAGCCCCCGCCTTCTGACAAGCCCTTGTAAGCCTTTTTCTGAGACCTAACCAGAATATAGGTCCTATTTACATAAACTGTATAAATGCCTGCCCCTTTCTGTAACATCATGTGTCATTCAAAACCACCTCCCTTTTTGTCAATCACCCTCCAGGAAGTTCTGGTACATTTGACCAGCCTGCCTTTTTAGAGCAGTAGCATGGATGTTAAAGTCATATTTCGACAGTGTTCTGTGTTTCCTGTTCCACAAAGTGAACAAAGAGCCTTCTTAGAGATTGCCTGCAAAAGATCATTTTCCACATTTATTTGCTTGCATTTAGAATGAGCCCTGCATAGAACACTCAAACAATGCACATTGAATTGATCAAATGCCATAGAAACTTGCATATAGGGACCATGGACTGATTTGCCCAGAATATAGGAAATGCATGTTAGAAATTAGAAGGATAAAGGTTAGTTATCATTAGTTATTAAAACATGTTAGTATATTCCCCATTGCAACCTAATACAAGAGCAAAATATATGTTGTGCAGAAACAATCTTGTATTCAGCATTTAGCAGGCATGTGCTTTATGCTTTACAAACTGGCATGCACCCTCGCTCAGAATAGGATCAACTCTCATCCCTGTTGAAATATGGAGTCCTAGTTGAAATTCAGACTTTGCTAAAATGTGGAGTCACTGCTGAAATTCAGAGTCACCTCTCCCTAGAGTTTACAATAGATCCCTATAAGGCCCGCCATATTTATGCTGGCATGTTAAGCCAGCAGAACCCATACGGATCCCGAGCATCTGCATTCTGCCCTTAATCTTTGCCATCAGAATTGAGGGAAATGGGGCACACAGTTAATTGAAAGCATACAAATCCTAGATAGGACTTTTACGCTTTCAATTAATAGTGTGCTGGGCCGAAAATGAACCCCATGGTATTTCCAATGACTTCTTATACAATGTCTCCTGAAATGTGTGTACCGTATTGACCTATTAAGACATAATAAGAAAAGAAAACCGTCTTGTGGGCAATAGACCCAATCACCCCCTATTCTGTTTGCTGAATTTCATAGGCCTACTGATGTGGTCCATGAGAGGTGCATTTCTTGTAGTATTCATAATGTGTTATCAATCGCTTTCATGCCTGTACCATGTAACTAAGTTATTGCAAGTAACAGCGCCTCAATGCCCCTGGGCTTCTTGCGCGCTATATAAATATAAATAAATACATTTCAATGCAAACATGCCCACCATCTTATTGAGTTTGGCACCTCTGCTGTAAAACGATAAAATACAGCTATTCATCTCCCAAAGCATAATGTGTCAAAGATGAATGTGGGATTGGAGTCCTCATTTCCTTGTTTTCCGTCTTAACATGTAGGCAGCAAAATAACCGACATTGCTTTCCTCCTCCCTTAAAAATAACTGTTACCTTACTATTGCTAAATTAGTGAATATTACTTACAGCAGTCACTCGCATAATGAAAATAAAATGACGAGTGATTATACTTAATTATAACATATTTTCTAAACACTATTATTTTGTATTTGGCAGATGGAAAAAGGGCAAGTCTGTCCCACAAGGATTCACAAAAACCTGCTGATATGCACAGATCATACCAACAGCCATATAATGTACCCATTTGCTTTATAATTTAGTGTTCACGACTACAACATTTAAAGAATTAAACAGCACATTTTAATTTCCTGATACTGACAAGCATGATTGCACTAATATCGGCCTCTCCCACCTAATCGTACCTGCTCTATTCTGATACCTTCAACCACATTCAACTGAATCAGCATTCTCCATTTCTCTTTTTGTGAAATAAATCACCTTAATGTACATGAAAATATTAAGCCCAACATACATCTAACTTTGGATTTCCCTTATTGCTAACAACAATGAGAGTACCTCCTCCTCATGCATACCGTTCCTGTTCAGCAACTGAGAAGCCTGATGTAGAGCCATGAGTAGCTCCTGGTTATTGCTCCCGTTGCAAAATGTAGTCACTTAAAATAATCATGCCATTTTTTTTCTTTCTCATTGATTACCATCACTATACCCCAAACCTCCTGTTTCTTCTGCCCTATTTGGGAGACAGTAAGATCATTCAATTTATGCGTCAGCACCCACAAACAGATCTACAATCTCTTCATCTTTCAACTATTTAGGGACTCATTTCAGTGGGATTTGTGTTCCACCAGGGGACTCATCAACAATACAATTCTCTCATTCAAACTATCCATGGCCACTTTTGTACACTTAGACAGTGAAGCCCAATCCGAAACTCTCATTTGTCTTATTTGGGGACTCTGATTAGACTCCCCACTGCAGAATGCTCAGGCATAATGCAACACTCTCTTTTCACCTTTTCTGGGCCTCACGTGAGACCTATGTTTCCCAGGAACACTCAAGCACAAAACAACAGATTAGTCCAAATATTAAACTAGTCAGAACCTCCCATGAGACGTGTTCGACAGTGGCACATTCCGATACCACATAAATCCTATTTCTGCTGGAAACTCAACTCTCTGAAGTAGAAGGACACTTTCTTAGGGGATTTAGTTTCTTTTTAGAGCAACAAACTCAGTGTGTGGCTTTCTCCTTTTCGATCTAAGTCTCCTTTGCTAGGTTGTGGATTGCCTCATGGTTCCTCATTATCACCAATATTATTTTATGGTAAATTATTTTTTATTGAAATAAAGCGGAAATGAAATGAGATGATTATTTAATGTGTATATAAAGCCTATGTTCACTATGATCCATTATTTTCCTTTGTGCATGATACAAAGGTCTTATTTGACCTTGATTATGTTTTTTTTTCTCATTCATCTGCACTTGTACTCTGGCTATTCAGAAGTGGATATCGGAGCATTTCCTCGAATTAAACCCTGAGTAAACAAAGGTCTTAATAAGAAGCATAGAGAGAAATCATTGGAATCTGTCTATATGGCTTTTCTAACTGCCTATGTCCCACTCTATTGGATATCATCTGAAATCTTAGAGTAATTCCTGATTCCATTATGTGCATCAGATCATAAAGATGCAGTTAACTGTTCTTGTTTTCTTATCAACTTACTTCTCATAGAAAAATATGCCTTGTTAGGGAGAATAATCAAAAATGGCTGATTTCCCTTACCTCGTGAGTCCCTCAGCAGCTTTGCTGGATTTCTAGGATTTATTTTTCTCCCCTGGTATCAGTGTGAGCCTTTTTTCCACTCTTACATGTGTTTTGCCTTGTGTGTTTTTACCACTTTTGTGTGTTCTTGGGCTCTGGAGCCTCACCTACTCCATGAGCACCACTGTTTGTGTGTGTTAGACAGCACCTTCAGTGCACTGACACAGAGTTGTCTTTGAGACTTCCCATTGACTCCATTTTTCTGGAGCTGACTACTGTCCCCCACAAACATGTAAAGTTGCCATTAAATGTATGTAGTCACTTCAAACTACAGACCCAGTACACCCCATCTTACATGGAGTACTGGAAAGGGTTAATTCCTATCCCTTTTTGTCTGTGCCTCTTTGAGCCTTGTTTCACTCCCTTAACATTAACACTTGACTGGTGGCAGTGGTAACTACTCTATAACTTTTCTACCATGATTATATTATATAAACGTGGTATTGTTTTAGGCTATTACATTAGCCTCGAACATAAACCCGCTTCACCAAATACATTTTATTTTGGTTCTGGCTGGGTTTATTAGCCATTTCTTTTTGTTAAAGTCTTTCTCGTGTTTTTCTCTGCATGCCAAACTGGGGACGATCCCTTTGTTTGCTGTCTTTTTGCAGACTTCTGCACGGAAGCCCTCCTTAAGGTGCCTGATAGTCTAGGTAGGCAGGATGTGAGGGAGGGATCTTCAAACCCCTGCCATGGGTGATTGACAGCCAGGCTGTATGAATGGGTGAAAACTGCATAAAAAGCAGGTCTCTGGGACTGGAAGAAGAGCAGAGTTGCCACTGGAATGAAATAACCAACGAGGAACTGGAAGAAGAGGACCCCGACCACGATTGAACTGCCCGGTGAAGCCCTGCTTCAGGTCCGAATCTCCGAATCTGACGACAGAGAAGATCCTCCAGGAAACTTCTTCCCTTGAGCTGGTGGGACCAACCAGTTCACCCAAACTACAAGCCAGGACCCCTCCTCTGCTCGAATTCGCTGTACAGAGCCACAATGGACTGGAAAGCCAGGAAGGTCGGATACTGCTTGGCCTGTAAGGAGCGCAACTTTTATTTGCTGTTTTGCTCTGCTGCTGGTTTCTTACATGGGTGGCGCAGGACCTTCCAGTCGTCCTACTTCGTGTCACTCCAACAGTCGGTTCAGGAACCGTGAGCCTGCAGGAACCACCAGGGTTGTCCGCCTCAGCTCCCTCTCCATTTTAAGGTACTGTGCAAATCTTGTTGTCCCTTTCGTTCAACCGCGGTGAAAGTGTTTGAATTCTTTCTCCAATCCAGGGCTTGTCCTTCTCTTCTCTTTGAACTAACTTTTCTACCAACCAACCTCGTCTGGAATCTGTGCCACGCACTTTACCGCAAACTACCCTGTACTGTGTGATCTTGAGCAAAAGACTTTTGACCCATTGACTTTGGCCCTAAGCCTTTTCTAGCTGTTTTCCTCACTGAAGTTCCTCTAGTTCAATTGTCCTAAGTACTTACCTGTTGGTTTCCCTAATTTCTAATAACTTTGTCTTTCCCTCCCTTTTAAAATTGTTAGAGTGCCATTTTGCTCCCACTTCATTTTGTGAGCTTAACTTGTCTGGAATGTAAGGGAAGTGGTAACTTACTCATAATAGTGAAATGGTATACAACTATTGAGTAAACAAATGTATATTCTTTTACTTAGAAACCTTGAGTCAGTGTTTAACTGAATCATAGTAATTGCTGTCCTTTGTGTAACTATTTGTACTGCTCACTTACTCTTGAGATAAGTCTGGCTGCTCCGCTACTGCTACCACTATAACTGTGTAGTACAGGCTTGTACCAAAGGTAAAATTGCACTGTCACTTGTAGTCTTAATTGTGTGTAGTGTTCCCAAAGGTTACTGCATATAATTCTGCCTAACATGTCTCTTCCTGATTATGCCTGCTGAATTCAATATGTCTGCCTTGGTGCCATCACAATTTGATTAGTGTAATTCTTCAAATATTTGATGCTCTGATTTTCTGATTGGGAAACTTTACATCATCCAAAATATGGCTGTCAGGCTGCTGCTCAATGGTGGCAAATGCTCCTAAGCCAGACCCCTGCTGGATAATCTACGTTGGCTTCCTTTATGTAATCTAATCATATCTAAGGTCCTCTGATTAGTCTATAAAGTTTCCAGATGTAATCTTCATCTGCAGGAAAATTAAAAAAGGTTGTTTCTCGGTTTAAGGCCGGAAAAGAAGGTTCGTCTTTCTCCATTCTTTCCCCTTGCCTGTCGATGAATCTCTGTACTGTGCAAAACCATAATTCCTTTAGGAAACAATTAAAGAAATTGTTGTTTACACCAAAATAACTGTTCTTCTATGTGATTTCTGTGCTTCTGGTGGAAGTGGTTACCAGCACCTAGCGATCTCCGAGTAATTTGAGTGTAATACAAAACTATTTTTAACATAACACAACTTAACATAACATAACCTTCCTATAATGAATCAATCACTTATTTTGAGCTTCACACATAGCCCCATGCTCACTCCCTGGAAAGGTAAATACAAGGCAAGACAATTATCACCCTATTCAAGGGGATTCATACCCCCTCTAGAACATGTAAAGAATGGAACATGTAAATCAACAATGACTTAAAAATATTTCACTTTGACCTTCTACTTGAGACCGCGTACAAACCCCATCTGTTGGCAATCCCACCACAGCTGTCAGCAATTGCGACCACAAGGTGACCAGTGACAATGTTACTACGAGGAGGGTATGCATTTTGAACTCATCCTTCCGCAAGGTGTCTACTCAAGGCTGGAAGGACAACATCTCCTCTACCCTCGTGGAGAGCTTTAGAATATTGATCTGCTTCGTACACTCAATCTCAATGTACCGATGGGAGCTGCTTCTCAAATCCAGGAGACTGACTGAGAAGGTTGCAGCAAATAAATCGAATGTTTTATTTATTTATTTATATGTATTTTTGGGGTCAGGTAAGTAAAAAAAAAGGGGTAAAATAAAAAAAATGAAAAAGGGGGGTTTCGAAAAAAAAACGTATTGAAAGAAAAATCTAATATTTTTTTTCGGTCTTTTCACTATAAACCCACATGGATATTGGAGCACAAAGCAATGACACATACAGATCTCAACACCTCCCCATAAATGTATAGGCTATGTATTCTTTATTGCTGATTGGAACTTGCTTGTCCCCCCCTGTGATACAGTCTAGTCCATACCTGATTAAAGTTGCATTGCAAAGCCAATAACTGCATTGTTTGCATCTCTGTCCTAAAGGGGCAATGTCAATGGCATTCTGGGAGGATAGCTCAGCGGCAACGTGATCGCCTTGGAAGCAAGACGACACAGAGCAACACAGGTTCCATCCCCGGGTCCGCGCTTAGAACCATCTTGGTATTAAGCGTGTTATAAATACCCTATCATATCATAACTTTGTCACAAGTATCTGCAATGTAGAAAAGGGGTGCACATTATGGATTTTAACAAACTATTTACTGTTGTAAATTGAAAACTAAAAGCAAATCTGGCTATGTATTACTCCTCAATTTCTATCTTAATATTTCCATTCGAGGCTCTAAATGTGTGGCTTTACTCAAGAAACTCTTATAAGTAATTCAGTATTATGTGTTGTTTTTCCTTGTCTGGGACCTCAGGTTACCTCAGAAATTTCTCAAGACCACGCCTTTTGCCTTCTATATCACTTCACATATAAATCCATTCTCCTGAAATGGTAGCTACCTTGACAGCCATGATAGTATGGCTCATCAACACATTACTTGTCATATATTTGGTTCTGGGCATACTTCATGTACATATGTAACATAATATAGACAATACAACATCCTAATAGTCCCTTCCTAATATGTTTATATGTAGCTACCTTTTTCCCATCTCACATACTACCTCACAAACAAACACACACACGTGCAAACCCACACTCCACTGAAACTGATTATAACTCTGAGAAGCATTAGATGATGCATAATATCAAGTCAGACATAGGAGATGGACCAGAGGACATGCCTAAACAAAATGTTTTACTTAACCAATAAAAGAGAAAACATACTCTTGATTCCTGGTGGGATATGTATCATTTCAGCCAAGGGTAGGCCATGGGCCTGCCTAGCCCTGGTTTGGTTGTGACTTCTTTCAACCCATCCTGGGTTTTTTGATGATCAGCCAGGCATGGGCTATTTTCGTGCTCCACCCTGTTATGAGTCACACTACTCTCGGCCCTTTGGGGGAATGGGTGTGGCCTCACCGGCCTCCCCTCACTGCTCATAGAATGCTGAATATTTCCCTTTAGCAGTGCTCCTCAGTAGTGGAGGCACTCTCTCTGGCCAGCCTAGACCCTCATTCTCAACCTGGCTGTGGTCTCACTTTGATTCTTCCTTTCTGTTACTTTGGCATCAGGGAGGCAGGATGCCAGTACACCTCTCCTTGTTTGGCTTTGCTTCCTTCCTCAGCGGACCCTGGCTCATTGCCATCCCCACCTTTGTCAAAGCATTCCACAAGCTGCCTTGTGTCTCCACCCACCATGTTAACTGTGTGGTTCTCTGACTTTGCTCTTCCTGTGAGGGAGAGGCTTCCTCGTCTGCACGATTGCACAAGACAGCATTTCTTACTTTTCAGGTGATTCACTCTCGCTCTAAGATTGTCCAAATATATTTAGGTCCCTCCTTGGAATGGAATGGCATTGGACCACTCAGGTGGCAATATGTTTGGCTACCTTAAAGAAATATAGCGGTGGGATCCGGGCATTTCTGAATAGGCTTAGTAGAGGTGCAATACAACTGGCTCTGGATTTATATGCGAAGCAGGCCACAGCAGCTGATCCTTTTGGGGCAGAATTATGGAGGTATGGCAAATGTAAGATTGTTGGCTATTGTCAAAAAACATTCTTATAGTCACTCCTCTTGTTACCCCAGGGCACGCCCAATCCTTTATTGTATTTAGAAATTAATTTGAGCCATATCAAAGTAATTGCTTCAACAAAACCAATACTATACTGGGTGCAGCTCTATCAGGCCCCAGTTCTCATGGATCTTAGGAATGATTTAATACACCGATTGAGGTTGGAAGGTAGTATGAATCTGCCATGGATCACTCATGTTAAAAAGGTTTGAGCAATATGAATGAGCAGGAGCTGTGGTTACATCCTGCCCAGATCAACAACAAAACATTCTTAGAATAATTAAACATGCTTTGTGTTAGAGAACATGATGGAACACTGCCGCAAATTGAAATCTGCTTCTAGTTATATGAGGATTAAAAAAGAGTTTGTTTTTGAGAAATACCTCGACTTAATTAGCCTGCGGTGTGCTCATGCTCTATACATTAATTTTCGTTTGGGTAGACTGAAGCTGGCCTCATTTACAGCATAATGGGGAGAAGGGATTTCAGGAAAGTGCCCCTCTGTAGCACTAGTGATGAGACAGTAGCCCATGTTATGTTTTTTATGTGTAGCAACTCAGGGATTAAGGCTACTTTATCTTATATCTTTATTAAGAGCAGCAGTTATGCACACCATATCAGAAGCATTAGACTTGTGCAAAACCTCACACAACATTGACATGGTTTTCAGGGTGTAAAATACATCCACCGAGCTTGGGCTTGGCACATCAAAAATAGCATAAGTAACATAGCCAATTATATAAAATCATCCCTGAAGGTTTTTTATGTAGGAGACTTCGGTATGCTTCTTTCCGGGATTGACCTATAATAATGGGGCCATATAGTCATTAAGGCCCATTAGAGGATAATGGTTAAACAATGTTTATGATGATATAAAATCACAACCATTGTTGGTGCTGCAAGCAAACACTTTCGCCCCAAAGGCTGTGACATTTTATAAACCCTTTTATAAAGCCAAGGCGCAATGTTTAAATTGAGATGGTCATGTATATTACTGTATTTATATATCTGTATGTATTTAGAAAAGATTCTGTATTTAATTCACGTTTATATGCTGGTTGTGGCATACTTTCATGGTTTTTATGCCAAACAAAATTGATATGAATGAATGAATGAATGAATGATTCTAGCTTTGTTACTCATCATTTGCCTGTGACATGGCATCATCATCCCGATCTATAAAAAGGGTGTCTTCAATTATCCTGATAATTATAAGACCATCACACTCATGGATGCTACTAGCATAATCTTTTCTTCCCTATTATCGAGGGACTTCAACCATTTTCTGGTTCATCTGGGTATTATTCATCATGTCAATGTGGGTTTTAAATCTCGCATGGAAACTTCTTTAAATGCCTCTGTAATGGCCCATATTCAGGTGGCTCTTAGAAAGGGCTCCATGGGTACCATCTATGTGGACTTGTTGGACATAAGCAGTGCTATGTTCTTTTGACAGAGTTTTTTTAACAATCATGCGAAATAAACTATTGGCATGGTCAGTGTCCCTGAAGCTGGTAGAATACAATTACTGGCCGATGTGCACAACAATACTACCATCAGAATCAGGCTGAGTTAATAGGGCATTTAATAAGACTCTGGTAGGCCTTCAAAGAAAGCTCAACCTGTCTTTTCAACTATGCCACAGAGAATACCCTCCTGCTAAACGGCAATTAGTCAAAATCTTTCATTTTTTAATCTAAAACCAAACCTAAAATTATGTACTTGAACATAAGCGATCAAAGGCTGGAAATGGTTGTCTCCATGAGATATCTGGCATATAACCTTACTAACACTCGTTCCATATCTGAATGGAAGATAACCTTAAGAGCTAAGGCCCGGCCTTTGATATGTCAGCTGAAAAGAATGTGCAAACATTTATGTAAATTCAACCTCCTTCCACTACTTCGAATGTATCTGTCCAAAGTGGAACTTTCCAATGTATATGGTTTGGATATGACAACAATAGACTTTGGCCTTTACTTGAACACCGTACAGGGGATTACCTGGAAGGAGACTCTTGGCTTGTCTAAATCAATCCTGAATGCAATACTCAGACATTAGTTGGGACTGATTTCACCACAAACCATGGCCCAGTCAAGACAATTATCTATCTAATAATCTAATTATGCTAAAATGATCTGCCCACCGGTTAGCTAGCTGTATATTTATATGGGAAAGATTTTAATGACACAGCCGTGTAGTCAATGAATGTCTTCAAGGTAAATATGATTAATATTCTTGTTATTTGGATTGGTGAAAGACCAAAACACTTCATACAAGGAGTATGCCAAGTTTCCCAGGAAAAGAGATGATGTGCTTACATTTATATATCTCTTTCCCTGTAACAAAGTATGCAGCCTATATTTGCACTTTTGAATAAACCAGTTATCAACTCTAGAATGCATAGGCAGCTGGAAATCCGAAGAGAGTCAACACCTACATTGAAGGTTATGTGGATGTTCATCCACTCTGGCAGCTTTGAAACACTTGGTTCTTTCTTTTACTTTAACTGACATATGAATTCAGTACTTTAAATCAGTTGTACTGGCATCAACCAATGGTCTGTGAGAACTGATCTGGTTCATCTGATGTGGGGTCAAAAGTGTTTAATTAATAATAGCCTTAAATGGATTCCTAGAGGAGATCTGTTGGATGCTTGATGAAGTATCCTAATGGTTTACCACAACTTGCCTGCAAATAGACACGAATGTAATGGCCTAAGGTATGGTTATGTGATCTGTTATCTTTGTATCTGTTTTTTACTTGTGTCTTTTCTCTGACCAAAGACTATTGATAATGTATTTGTCTTTGTTTTAATATTAGCTAAAAATTATAACTATTTTTTTTTATTGAAAACCTACAGTCTTAACATTTAGAAGACTTTTGTTTCACAACAGAACGAAAGATAGGCAAACAGAAGAAGAGGAACATAAATAAATCAAGGTCCAAATCAAGATCATAAACGCCGATCCTTAGCCACAGAAATCAACAATGACACTGTTTGTGTGCCATACAAGTTCGTGAGCCTATTCAACGCAATTACGTTCATATGGACTATACAGGAATTTTCAGAAGTTCATTCAAGTAATTGACTAGTGCGCACACATATTTCGTATTGTTGCCATTTGAGATCGTGTGCCACCATACTGCCATGTCACCGTCTGCAGGGGTATATTTGCCCAAATGTTTCGAGTGAATCTCACAGGTTGCTTGACAGTCGACAATTGAATGTTTTAGGGATTCTACCGCATCTCGACAAAAGCGACAACAATTATTGGTTATAGATTATAACTAATGATATCTGCAAGGATTTAAGATACTGGCCCTCATTACAAGTCAGGCGTTAAGGGTTTAACGGCGCCGCCGGCGCCGTTAACCCTTAACGCCTGATTCACACTTTAACGCCTGCTTTTTGCAGGCGTTAAAGTCCAAGGCGCTAAGCGACCTTGGTGCTAATTACGGCACCGTAATTCTGCATCCCCATTATGCCCTATGGGGCAAAAAAGGGAATTGGGAAGGGCAAATGGTGAATGGGGAATTACCGCCCCACTCACCTTGGAATGGGGCGGTAATTCCACCATCCAACATGCCGGAGTCCATGGTGCTAATAGCACCATGGTCCAGTGCCAGACTTGTAATGAGGGCCATTGTGTGATGGTCTTTCCGTGCAAATGCAAGTACTGGCACAGTATAAATGCTACCTCTGAAATAACACACTCGTTTTAGCTTTTCAAAATAATGTACCTCCACTGTAAGATCATGCACATGATGATTTAATTTTCACAAAAAACACACACAGCATGGCTTTTCTCAGTATTTAACAGTCATGCGAACACACACATACATCGATGATGGCTTCGAATAATATCTCTAGTACTGCCAATGCAAGAACTCATTTGTGTTAGCTAGCTTTGAACCAGAATGCCAGTATTGACCACTGTAAGAATGCACTTGTGGGATGAGTGGCAGGACAGTGGGCTGTTAGATCAAGCATTGGCTGAGTTGTATATGACTCTGAATATTAAAGAAGATCAGCTTAACATGGTCTGCCTCACTGCCTACATATACCTTCACATGGTGGTTATGGAGGAAAAATACAGAGAAAGTATAACCTTTGCCCAAAACCTGTCTGGCCTCTTAAATCAAACTCAGGGTGAATTAGAACAGGTAGAAGACAAACTACAAAAGAGCCAACATTCTGGGGTAGAATTTGAAAACCACATCAAACAGTTAAAAGAGGAGTTGGCAGTACAGCAACAAGCCAAGTCAGAACAATAGGCCAAATTAGTTACATTAAAAGAAGAGTGTCAGGAAAAGGTTGAGTCCCTGAAAGACAGTCAACTAAAATTGAACGAACAGGTGGTGTACAATAGAGCCTGCACAGGGCAGATAATCACTTTACAAAATCAGATCCAGCAATTGGAAGAAGAAAGTAATCATTACATTAATTAGTAAATAACTCCACTCTCAAACATAATTTGATCAAGAACGCCAGAGGGATGACCTGACTGAACAGGTTGGCAACCTGTATCAGGAAAAAGATGCCCTATACCAGGAAGTGTGCACATTAAAAACAGATCTACAGAAAAGAGAGTCAGACCTCCTGGAACTGACTGACTTAAAAACTGAATATGAAAATGTATTGGGGCACATGAGACAATTAGAAGGTGCTCTAGAAGAGACCACCCAAGCGAAAAATGTTCAGAGTCGGGATATGTATCTCATGCAACAAAAATGGTCTCAGTGTTCCCAAGCAATACAAGCAGCAAAAAAAGACAATGAGGCACTCTGTGAGGAGAACAGTGAGGTCAGCCAAGCCCCGATAGCTGAACAAAAGGCTCAGGCCTTTGCCTACCATCAGGAGATAGTGGCTGAGAGACAGAAACTTGAGCTGTTAGAAAAAGACTATGCTAGGTGGAATAAAAAAAAGGGACCCTTCACAAGAAGAGAGTGGCACAGCAAAACCTGATCACAGTATGACACCTTCTGTACCAAGGGACTCAAACCCATTTACCAATTTGTATGTACAAGGCACTGCATACTTCATGCCCACAGGTTCACATGAACCCGAAACCATGACGCAGCCAGACTTAATTAGGCCTAACATGGTCAGCATTCATCAGAAACTTATGGACTGGCATCCCTGTTCAGGTACAAAAATATTGAGGCTGAGGGATCAGAGAAGGAAAGCTCCTATTAGGAAAAAATCAGGGAGCTAGACCTGCAAAAACATAACCTACAAAGGAACCACTTGGTTTGCTTTGCAGAGAAAAAGGAGTATGAGTTGAGACCTCAGAAGAGTATTCTAAAAACCTCCACCCAATCAGGGCAGTGGGGGGGGGATTCTCCACCCACTCTGGAAGCAGGGAAGAGTCAGAAGACTACTCTCCTGTGCGAAAGAGGGAGTCCAAGGGGAGTGACCCATCGAATCCAAGGCACAACAGTGGAGATGACACTAGTCCCCATCATTCTGGGAGAAACTCACAAGCTCAAAGAATTAGGGAACTCCTAGAGATTAACGAGGGGACCTCAAATAGTAGCAGCTCTGAGTCTGAGGGTGAATGGACTCAGGTGAAGCGGCAACAGAGGGATAATAAAAGAGGGCTCTGGTGAAAGACTCCATTAAACAGATTAAAGCTATAGGAGTTTCATGACCATGTACCACAAGAATGCCCAATATTCTGTCTTGGAGCATCTGGAGTTATATGAACAGGTGATGATCTGTTTTGACATAAAAAATAACCAGAATTGCATAGAATTTGCAAATGGATGTTCTCGCCAGAGTACTCCAGCTTCTTTACTGGGCTGGAAGACCAGCATTATTCAAGGTGGTCCACGTAGAAGGTGGCCATCTTGAAGCACTTCTCTACACACAGAAACCACCAGGAGGCCCGCAAGGTGGCCTACAATCTGCAGTGTGGAGAGGATCAGGCCCCAACATAATTTGATCAGGAGCTAAAACGGGCATTTGCACAAACGACTAGTGGGTGCGCACGAATAGTAGGGAATTTATAAACACCTATTTTCATGCACTCCATAAATATATTATGACACAACTAGTAAGAGATTTCCATGATGACAGGACCCTAGACTGGTTAATGGAGCAGGCTACCCGGATCTACGAGGTTCAAAAGCAGGTAGAAAATACAAAAAAAAAAAACAAACAAACCAATACCCACACTGCTGCCAAGGTGGCTGAGGTGAAGGTGGCTCCCATTTTGGATCTAGAAATGGGGGGGGGGCTAAAAATACACCTTCCCAAAACTAACCAAATCAGAGGCAAAGAAGACCCTCCGATCAATCAAAAGCAAGTGGTAGTCAGGTAGGGTACCCCACAAATGTGCCCCCCAACTCTGCCAATTACATCAGCCCTAGGTATAAGGGCAACAGACACATCTTGGGGTATGTGTGGACTCCCCGGCACCAGAGGGCAGGATCAAATGAAGTGAGTACTGCCCCACAAAACTTCCCTCCAAACTTTCCTCTGGAGGACAGTAGTCATCCAAATCCTGGTTTAAGTTTCATCCCCCGGTACCTTCCAAACACCAACATCCAGGACAACCCCCTTTACTCTCCCCGCTTTCAGGAGTCCAGTCCACCAAATACGGGAGCGGGGAGACCAAGGGTGCAGGGGTACCAGGGGAACCCCCAGTACCCAGGTTACTCCGGCAGAAGGAATAGTTACCCTTCCTGAAAGAAACCCAGAGTTGATCCAAGACCCCCGTACCAGCAGGAGCGGGTGTCCCAACTGGAGCACAAGGTCCAAAACCTTACTAAAGATCTGAGTCGCATGTTGAGGGCACAGCAGAACCCTCAGAAGAACATGGCAGCTCACAATAACTCCAACCAAAGGTCTGGCGCCCTGAAACAATGAAGGGGAGAGAACCCCGATAACCCACCGGTTCTAGAGGAGGTTGCACAGGAGAAAGGGGGATGCAAAGCCATAGAGGACTCTTCCTTCCTCACCTGCGAAAACCCTCTAGACACCCCAGAACCGGAACTAAAATCTACTGCTCCTGAAAATCTGCAACCCAGGGAATAGAGAGTGAGTGGGAGAAACAAAGAGACCAAAAAGGCCAATTTTGTGGAGGAAGTCAGTGTCCTCCAGTTTGAAGGGGAAGAATCCTTGGAGGATTCTGGGAAGAAAGTATGTTCCTTCAAGGACAGGGCAATTCCTCCCAAAGAAAAATGAGTCCCAAGAGACCAAAACCCAAACTGGGTAGCTGTGGGGATTGATTCAGAATCGCCTATCCCTGAACCCCCGCAATGTCATCCTGTGATTGTAACAGCAGCTGAGGGATGCTCCCCAAAAACCGGTTCCAGTGACAGTGACTGTCTCCAGGGGAGTCTATTACAAAATAGGAGTCATGGGGTGGTCAAGCATTGTCTCTTACCCAATCAGTTATAACACAAAAAGAGACAAAAAAAATGTGGTTAAAAAGTTTTTTCGCAGGCTTGATTACCTACCTCTAAGTGCACGTCCCTGTAAAGGTTCTGTTAATCCATTACACAGTTCCTCCTATCCCTAGATAGCGCTGTGTGTGATGCCTATCAAGGGTGAGGGATAGCAAGAGAACTCGCCCTGACTCTCTCACTACTTTCACTATACTAAAAGTTGCTCACTTACTGATAGTCGATTTCATATAGCTTTATTCGTATTGCTACCAGTAGGTGTGTCTTTATTCGCTAAAACATCCATATTTATTCAATTTGTATTACTGAATCCCAAATGGATATGCATCAAGTGTAATTAACTTGGTTTTCGAATGAGTTTGCTGTTGCTTGGTTTTCACTGAGACCACACTCAGTGTTTCTATGGTTCTCACGGCTGGGGCCAGCCCACCTGTGCCTATTTTTTTTTTGTTGTCTGTCAACCGTTTCAGCGGTTCTTGTGACCTTTCCACTTTCTTCAGAACAAATAGTGTGCAAACTCTATTGGTTTTAAAAAAAAGACAAAGTACAAATCAGTTGCCTGTTAATCATTTCTTCTGGGTGAGCGTCTCTGCGTATCCATGCTGGGTGTGGTTTTCTCCTTCCACTTATCTATAGTATATGGGAGATATAATACAAGAGGGGGCATTTTTTAAATGATCAGACTTGTATGGTTTATGTGGGCATGTTCAATAAATCCTACTCCACAGGATTTATGTAAGTATTCTTACCTCTCAGTAGCTTGTGAGTGCATCTGCTAACATCAGTAGTTGTTACTTCTTTATTGTTCCCTTTCCAATCGTGTTCCCAATTACATCAGGTTATCCAGGCCACCTCATGTCTCTAGTAGATTGAGTTCAAGTGGTGGCTCTATGAAAAATAGTGGAATACTTACAATCCTCCATTTTCCGATTTGGAAAGGTAATAACACCACAGCAACCCATCAGATTCTTACCTCATAATTGTTGTGATGTTATTAAATCAATGGTGCCATGTGGAGAAAGTCCCATAAAGGTTCACTTATTCTTTCGTCATTCGTCACATTATCTATGAAGAATAGAAACGTATTTTGAGCAATAATAGCTGAAGCGTTCTTACATCATTGCAAAACATATCGTGAGTCAGGAGCCTTCTAAATAAGTAGAATGGCATCCCTTGTGTTTCTATTTCCCTGCTCGTTTATAAATGTGGATTCTCTTCAGTACAATCTTATATAATTGCATGTTGCCATACTTCTCAGAACTTCGTCTCGTGTTGAGTCTATTTCTGCTACTAGGTCTCGTTGCTTCAATCTATCACATTAGTGCCAAACATTTTTATAAGGGAGAGTCTTGTGGAGAACATCCCAGGTTCTACCATTTCTCACGCTCTACCATTTCTCACGCAAAATATTCTACTTACCTCATTCCAGGCCAGTCTCCCTTTCTCGATTGTTTTCATCTCGTGGGCGCCATTTTGAATGCCGTATATATAAGCGTGTGCGTGATTTACGCTTTTACTACGTATTCGCAAAGGGGTTTGTGGATATTGTAGTTTAATTTGCAGCAGACAATTTAATCCGAAATGCCGATCCTCGATGGAATATTTTCTTTTTTTCTACAATAATTAACCCAATGGTTCATTATTGGTTATGCGTGCGTGACCGCAGACCAAATGTATTTGGCCAGGTGATTGTTCTAATTTTGTATGTTTGCGGCCAAACACATTGTCATATTTAACAGTTCCATTGTCTTGGCAATGTGCTCAATATTCATCAGTTCGATTATCTGCGGAGTAGAAGCACTGTTTCCACTTATGTTGCTCATCTCGCAAGGAATCACGGTTGTCCAACTAACTGCAAATTTCAGAAATTTGTGCTTAAGCGCTGAAATGTTGGTCATTTGCTAGGGATACCTTATATATACTTAGTGTCTACACGGTAGTTTCAGTTCTGATGTCTTTTGTAATGGGCCACTCATATTGTCGCTAACGTTAGCCAACATATCTCTTTGTTTAATCCAATCTAATGACTGTTCAATCTGTATATCCACATTTGTTCTCGTTTTAGGGGGAGACTCCCCATATCACCTCCTCTCTTGGGAACCACTACTTTTTCTAAAATAGTCCAAGTTAGATCATTTTCAGAATGTTTGTCTTGGACGAAGTGTTCAATTAAAGGTGCTGTGATCCGTTTTGTATGGATATTCGATCTATGTTCACAGATGTGTATTTTTACAGCCCTTGTTGTCATTCCAACATAGACTTTATTGCGTGGGCATTCAATCATATATACTATGTTAGTAGTATTGCAATTTGTAAATGATCTTTGTTCCCAAGGAACCTTCCATCCAATGTTGATCTTGGTACTGCGTTTTGTCAAGTGGCACACCGAACACCCTCCACATGGGTGTATCCAATGTCTATTGTTTTCTTCCATAGTGTTGCTTGATTGTTGGTATTACTGCTATCTTCTCTGTAAGTGTGTACTAACACATCTCTGATGTTTTTGTTTCTTTTTATTGCAAATCTGGGGGATTTTAACTTCACCTCACCTACAGTGAGCATATACCAGTGTTTCTTTATCTCCTTTTTTATCCAATTGATGATAGGTGAATGAGTGAATACAGCCGTTATTTCATCCTCTCCCCTCTCTTTTCTTGCATGCTTTGTCAATGTAATCTCCCTCGGTATATTTTTGCCCGTTCCTTTGCATGTCTCACAATTTTTTCAGGATAGTTCCTTTTGCATAGGATGCGTGTCCATCTACTCGCTTGCTTTTCATATTCCATCATTGTGGAACAATTTCTCCTAAAACTGAGAAATTGTCCAAATGAAAGATTTTCTTTCAATGTCCTCTGGTGGGCACTATTGCGATCAAGTAGGGAGTTCCTATCTGTGCTTTTTTGGAAGACAGTAGTTTCCACCATCTCTCCCTTTTGAGTTATTTTCAAGTATAGGAACGTGGATTCTTGTTTGCTAGACTAATATGTGAAGTTCAAAAAAGGATTAAGTCTGTTCAGCCATGTCATAAAGATCAAGAGAGTTTGTTTATCTCCTTTGACAACTTCAAAATATCATCAATAAACCTATGCCAACTTAATATGTTGGCAGAACATGGGTTGCTGTCATGGTGTATATGATGTTCTTCAAATTCTGACACAAATACATTGGCCAGGCTGGGTGAAAACGTTGCCCCATCGCTGTCCATGATCTCTGTTAAAAAAATATGTCATCAATCATGAAATAGTTATTGGTGAGCGTGATTTCCACTAACTGCATGATGAATGGGATTTGCATAGTGATGGGAGGTTGTTTTGTCTGTAACACCTTTCTACCTCCTCCAGAGTTTCCATTTGTGGTATCTTAGAGTATGAGGACTCAATGTCCATTGTGACTATGAAAATGTCATCTTCATTCAGTGTCATCACTTCCAGATGGACTAGAACAACAGTGGTGTCTTTAGTGTAGGATTTCATTTTCACCACCTTATCCTTCACAAAAAAGTCTACAAATTGTGAAAGTGGTTTGAGGATAGATCCTATTACAGAGAATATTGGTCGTCCTGGAGGTGGAGTAATGCCTTTATGTATCTTAAGGAGTGAATAAAGCAGAGGGCAGTGTGGGTGCTTTTGGCAGATACATTCTGCCTCTTTCTTGCTAATATATCCCTCCACTTCTGCTTCTTCTATAAATGGGTTGATGAGATCTCTCATTTTCTTGGTAAGGTCCCAACTCAGTCTTTGTTATGCTCACCTGGTCTCTGCGGAGCCATTGGGGCAACGTGCAGCCCTCCTGGCGGTGAGGTCGCTCGGGTTGGACTTCGCCCTCTGCGCTTATGTGGTGACTGGTGGTAATAGGTAATGCTACTCGGGATTGTTCCTGTGTGGAGAATAGGGGGCGTGAGTATGCCAGCTTGTCCGCCTAATCCCATTCCAGACCCCTTCTCCCAAACCCTGGTACACGTGGGATGCGTTGTCCATGGAAACCTCACCTGTTGATTAGTTTTGGCAAGTATTCCATCCTGCTGCTCTGGCAGGGGCGCTTGAATGATCTGGACTGAGTTCCTTCACTGGTCCCTTGCATGTGGTAGTTCAGTCCTGCTGCGACTAAGCCACTTTACTTCAGGTAAGTGTTCCTGTTTGCTTTTGTCTTTCCACGTTTGTTTTTGTTGTATTGTAATGTATGTTGTCTTGTATTGCTGTCCGTTCCACTTTTTATGTTTGATATTTTGCTTTCTTCCCTTGCAGGTGATGTTGCCTGCCCGGCAGAAGCTGTGGAGCTTGAGGTGGAAGCCAGAGGGAATGAGGAACGAAGCTGCTGCAGTACAGTAGCTGGTAAGGGGTTCAAATGCGGCACAGCCCTAGGACGGATGTTCTAACCTGTCTTTCTTCTTCTTCACAGGGTCCAAATTCATAGATGCAGAGCGTGGTGCTGTGGTGTCGGGATCAAGATCACTGGATATCAGGAGATGAGTCTGCAGATGAAGCGATGAAGCACCGGTTTCCAGGGGGTGTGTATGCAGGAGAACTCCTGGTTTCAAAGATAAGTAAACTGGTCCAAGCGGCAGTGAGCGTCACATTGACCGCGAGTGCACAGTAACATGAAGCACCAGCCTTAAGGATGGAGCAGCTTATATAGCTGAGTTTCTGAAGACACGCCTACCAGGTTCAGCCTGCCTGGTCACACCCTGCCTCACCCGATCAGTCAGCACATGAAAATCAGGCCTAGGGAACCACATCCGATGAGTCAGCACATGAGGATGTATCAGCTCATGGAAAGTTCTTGTAAAATAAAAGCAGCACTCCAGCAATGAAATAAAGTAAAAGCACTCCTGCACTGAAATAAAGTGTTCCTGCTCACATCTCTATAAGAGCCTGATGCCAAAGGCGCCAGGACTGAGTCTAGCCGGGGGCCCCTGTGTTTATGGGTCCCAAAGGGACATAAGTGAGTCAAGTGACCCATTGCCCCATCACTAGATGGTGTGGTTTTTGTGTTCTGGGGCCTGTGACCATGACAGTCTTCTATAGGTAGATCTGTCTTCGACTAAGGTGTTGACAATGGCTTCATAGTTGTTCTTGTCCATGATCACTATGGCACCTCCCTTATCTGCTGATTTAATAATAATGTAATTATTATTTTGCACATCTTTAAGGGTTGTTCTTTCATTTCTGCTCAGGCTGTGAAAGGGAATATTATTTTCTGCTTCCATCTCTTCTATTTTCTTAATCATAGCATTTTCAAAAGTAATGGATTCAACAGAGATCGAGTTGGGAGGAAGGTAGTAGGATGATTTATTGCGCAACTTAGTTGTGTCTTTTCTACTCTCATATCTGCTGTTAGCAAAATGCTGTTTCAACCTAATCTTCCTCATGAGTTGACTTAATTCAATTCGAGTTTGGAACGGGTTATGTCTCAAAGTTGGAACAAAACACACACCCTGTTGTAATACTTTCATGCGTGGTTCCGCAATTTCCATTTTTGATAAGTTTACTACCAGATATTGTCCTCTTTGGTTGTTGTCATTGTTAGTTCCATAGCCATTATGTATTGTTCTGCTCGTACCACCCTCTGCCTCTGTTTCTTGTGACTTTGGGCAATTGATCCTGCTACCATCCTCTTCGCCACGTCCTCTGGGTTGTCGAAAACCCTGTGAGTTTCCTCGTTTGATCTGTCCCTTTTCCTCAAAATGGAGGCTATGTGATGGTCTTCCTGATTCTTCATCAGAGCTTCTGCTCAAGAAATTCCAATTATTAGGTCTAGGTCTTGGTTTCTGTTGGGATTGACGCCCTCTCATAGATGGGCCATTAATTTGTTAGTTATGTATGGATATTTCTTCTCACGTGAAAAGGCAGCAATATCTTTTTTCAATTTGATTGCCTTTTTTTCAAGGTTGAAATCTTTATATTCCTTAATTGTTGCGTCTAGAGCTTGCATGCTCCTCAGCTAGTTCCCCACAATGGATTTCGTAGCAAGAGCATCTTGTTTGGCAATAATCTCATTCATTATTTTTCGGATACGGATTTAGCGGTGTTAATAATTAAAATAAGCCAATCCCTTGTACATTTGTCGGCTATGAAGCACCAATCTTTTCTGAACTGTATTTCATCCAGAATGATCTGTGGTTCAATTTTAATTATTAGTCCGTTAGGTGCTATGTGAGATCTCAAATATTCGGTCTTAATTGCACCGTGTAATTCCGTTCTGATGAGCTTTTTTCGTAGGGCCTCTAGCTCATTCCACTCATCACCCTTCATTTGGATATCCGTGTTTTGGTCTGTGCCTAGTATTGAGGGATTAGCTAGAATCCCCTCAACTAACTCTTCCGCATATGCTAGATATGCTGATTGAAAATGTCCAGATAAACTATACAAGTCTGATTATTTGAAAAATGCCCCCTCTTGTAGTATATCTCCCATTTACTATAGATAAGTGGAAGGAGATAACCACGCCCGGCATAGATACGATGAGACGCTCTCCCAGAAGAAATGATGAACAGACAACTGATTTGTACTTTGTCTTATTTTAACAACCAATGGAGTTTGCACACTATTTGTCCTGAAGAAAGCGGAAAGGTCACGAGAACTGCTGAAACCAGTTGACAGACAAAAAGAAATAGGCACGTGCTGGCTGGCCCCAGCCCTGAGAACTATAAAATACTGAGTGTGATCTCGGTGAAAACCAAGCAACAGCAACCTCATTCAAAAACCAAGTTAATTACACTTGATGCATATCAATTTGGGATTCAATAATACAAACTGAATAAATATGGATGTTTTAGTGAATAAAGACACACCTACTGGTAGCGATACAAATAAAGCTATATGAAATCGGCTACCAGTAAGTGTGCAACTTTTAGTATAGTGAAAGTAGTGAGAGAGTTAGGGTGAGTCCTCTTGCTATCCCTCACCCTAGACAGGCGTCACACACAGCGCTATCTAGGGATAGGAGGAACTGCATAAGGAATTAACAGAACCTTTACAGGGAGGTGTACTTAGAGGTAAGGTTATCAAGCCTGAAGAATAACTTTTAACTACATTTGTTTTGTCTCTTTTTGTGTTATTCCAGATAAGGGGGTACAGCACAGGGCTAAGGGATAAAAGAGCATTCCCCAAACCAATTCTAGTTACTGCCTCCAATAAGGGGGGTGGGGAAGCCCAGGATCTGAGGAAAAAGGGGATTCCCAGATTTCCCAAACCAATTCTGGTGACTGCCTCCAAGAAGAGGGGGCAGCCCAGGATAAGAGGAAAAAGCGGATTCACAAATTTCCCAAACCAATTCTGGTGACTGACTCCTAGAAGGGGGGGCAGTACAAAAACAGAGGAAAAAGGGAATTCCAAAAATTTATTCTGGTGACTGTCTCCAAGAAGGGTGGGACAGCACACAATCAAGAGAGAAAGGGGAGCTTGAAACTCCCCAAATATCCAAATGCCAAATTTGGTGTTTAGATTCCCAAACTCCTACACAGGAAACTGTCCAAATCCCATTGTGTCAGAATAAAGAAACTCACCACCCAGCTTGCCCAAAATGCCCATTTCCTTTGCCCCCGTCCGGGTGCAAGGGCAATGTGCAATTTCAACACTGGTGGACACTGGGTCCCAAGCCACTCTTCTGTCCAAAAGAGCCATTGTTGAGCAGCTAAATTGAGAAAGGGGGAGAGACACCAGATCCCTCTCACCCCTCTTCCTGGACAACTCAAGAACTGCAACGGGAATGAAATTCCCATCGAGGAGACTGCGGATCTGGAAATTAAAATTGGGCGACACAAGGTGAAGCACCCGGTAATAGTCATGACTCCAGAGGGAACCCCATGTCTATTGGGAAATCACCTCCTTTGGAGGTTATCTCCTTTAATAGACTGTGTGAACAAGGTCCTCTAACCAGCCAATAAAATTAAAACAAAACATCAACTATGTTACTTTAAATGGCACATGCCACATTGTTGAACATGGTTGAACAAAAATCAGACTAAATTGAGTTTCCAAAACAATCAAATACCTGACATTACCTTAATTGCTGTAGGACAACACACTGGGGATGGGAACTCCTCCTTATTCCTGAAAATCAACCTTCCTTCAAGTTTCAAGTGGCATTCCACACTGGAAGGAAATACCTTGAAATTGTATACCAATCCTTAATCTGAAAACACAAATCTTGCAGTCAAAAGTGATGAAAAACCAGCTCAAAGCCTGGATGAGATTCAGAAGAATGGCGAACAGCTGTTCCTTCCCACCCATTTATAGAATGGATATTGGGAATGTAGAGGCGCACTCAATGTTATATAGCTTCTTGTGGTAAAATTAGATGGTTGAATAGTTCTTAGGTATATCTTAATGGTGCTTCTAATTAGTAGAGTGCCACCTCTACTTTAACAAATGTGACAGATGAATGGCACAACGATAACTTTGTTGTACAACCTGGGGCACAGCACAGGGCAAAATAAATGTTGCTACAAATGCAATCAATTCCTGAAAATGCTATCTTATAATCAGTAATTCAATGAGTACATTTTAATTTCAGATTCAACATCTTTCATAAAAAAGAAAGCATTTATTTTGTCGGGTTTCAGACATTTCTACATCAAGACAATAGAATTATGCATCATAAACAATGTATTGGCATATTAACTCATATGTTTTTTACTACACATTTCTTTCATTTCTTTCACATATTTTTCTTCATGTGTGTTATTCATTCACGTGATCCAATAATCTTGATAGGTTTCCCAGTGTGGTTTCCTAACTTTAAACTATACGTTTCAGGCAATGAATGCCCTTCTTCAGGTTTTAAGAATATTGGAGTGTTTTCTGTAAAACATAAATTGATATATCTACGTTACTTGATTTGTAACATGGTAATTAGAGTCTAAACTTAAAGTGTCTCAATTCGGATGAACTAACCTTTAGAATTCGAATATACCTCTCAAGAAAAGCTTGTTACCACAAAACAGGGTAAGTTTCAAAGGCTGCAAAATAAGGATAAGACATGTTTTAACAGTGGGTAATCTTAGTTGTGGAGAGTGGTGTGCAGAGGGAACAGTCGCTAAAATAAGCGCTTGCTCCCCCTGCACACCACGTTTTTCATGAGCGTTCTCATTGCAGTACATCGTTTCCAGGGTAACATGTATAACTCACCACTGGTTAGGTAGTCGGGTCTATTGGTTACTGCTACTGGCTTCTATGCTATTACTCCAATTTTGGAACAGTTCTGTAAACAAATCAGGTATGATTCTTTTTAGACTATACTGTTTGCGTTTTGCATATTGAGTAAATACATCCTGTTAGTTGTGAACCTTGCTTTTCCCCATAGCCTACCTTATGGGTGAACGCAATTCAGTTCCCTTCTGCCTCGATTTTCTAATCTTGGAGTGTTGCCGGTTACCCGATCGACCCGTAATGTTTCCTGCTTATACTTGCTTATCCCCGTAAATCTGTAGTCATAGGGATTCAATTAGTGCTTGAATATAGGGCTTAGCTTAGAACCAATTCTATTAACTTAATCTGCGGACGAACGCAATAAAAATATGTTCTTACCTGTTAGGAGCTAGCTTTCGTGCTTCTGCATTCTACGAGCCGCTGCTTACCGCAGTGTTCAGAGACGCCGGCTGCAATGCGAGTCGCTAGGCAACCGCGGCTGCTCCTCGTCCATTTTATTAAAGCTATCAGGTGCCGTTTTGGGCGCCATTTTGGGAGAACCAGTCCGTCAATATTACTGAAGGATTCTCTCTAAAAGTAGATCTAACTAATCTAGATTAAACTAGAAAAGCTCAATATATTACAGACAGTTGTTATAATACATTCGCCTCATACAGTTCAATAAGATTATATAGTCACTTAATACAACGTTATTGAGGTTTGAGTTTCGTAAATTGGTTAGAACTATGTTCTTAGTCATTTCTCATCCTGTCTCAATAGTAATACACCATGCAAGTATATAATTCTGTATCTCATGCATCACGTGGCCCTTTGATCATTAGGATACATTAGAAGACATTTTCGCATATAAAAATTTGTTCATGTGTATTTATCCATCTCAAGAATGTTACTTGAGTACTCGTGTGTTGCCTGGTCTGTGGCTCACAAAAGTCTTAATTTTAAAAAATCATCACATTACCCTGGTGAAACATTCCTGTTCATTTCTTTTTTGAAAGTATTTGTAAATAGCAATTAAGATCCCAATCTAAATTCATCCAACTTGGATTCATTGTGTCGAGCTTCTCGATCCAGAATATTTCTCTTTGTTGTAACAATTTAATGATGCTACCTCCTCTTTTTGGTAATTTTAAATGTTCTAAAATGACAAACTGGATCTGTGCAATAGAATATTTTGCCGCATCAAAGTGTTGGGCTACTGGAGATTTCACTCAATGATTCCGAATATTTGATTTATGTTCACCCCAACGGGTTTTTGCTTTCCTGGTTGTTAATCCAATATAGTATAGTCCACACAGGCATTTTATGCCATATATGACATTCTTGGTGTCACAAGAGGATGTATGTTTCAAAGAGATACTTCGTCCAGTATGGGGATGATTAATAGAATTGCCTTTCATCACATTGTTGCAAGAGCTACAATTATTACACGGTATGGTCCCCCTGTATATTTCTTTAGTTGAGCAGTATCTTTGACTGAAATCGTACTTAATCAAATGATCCTTCAATGATCTGCTTTTGTTGTATGCAAATAATGGAGGAGATGGAAATCATTTCTCCAATGTAGCATCCTGGGACAATATTTCCCAATTCTTTTTAATTATTTTCTTTATTGTGCTACTCTGTTGTGAGTAAGTGGTAACATATACCAAATCAGTCTTGGTGTTTTTCACTTTCGTCGTAAGTGATTCTTGTCAAGAGAGGATACAACAGTGAAATATTGAACAAACATGCAACGACAGTCAAGAACATCACACGACAAGAATCACTTACGAATGTCAGATCCACAACCGCCTACCCTGAACCACCCATCCAGAACCACATTCATCACAATAATTCAGGGAGAAAGGAGAAAAGGCTGCTGACCTTTTTAGGAGAATCCAGTGACCAGACCGTTTTTGCCCAGCTGATTCATCCTGCTGTCCACAATGACCAGACTTTGCCCAGGTGTTCCCCTCCAGGAGCCCAGCAGTCCCTGTGACCAGATTTCTTGACCTCGCTGCCCAGTGACCAGATCCTAGGCCCTGCTGTCCAGAGACCCGGCTGGCTGTCCAAATTACCCAGCTCAAGTGTATTTTGTAAGTATCAACATCACCACTTACCCTAAAACTGCATATCCTACTCTTTTCCCTTGCAATGTGTTCAAAATCTATAAAAAGCCAAAAAACAATAATCATTTCACAAATTGTCAGTATCCTCTGTTTACCCTTTCAAATCCATCGTAGCATATTTGTTATCAGCTTGCTTTTCCATTTCTTTCAACTATTTGTGTAAATCCTTAGCATTATTTCCCCTATAATGAGGTATGAGGCATGAGCTGGTTAACGTTGCAAATTAATCACTTTACATGCAGTGTCTCTCTTTAATAATATAGCCATTAACATATAGTCTTAGTAAAACTAGCCCATTTGCATCAAAACACGAATTTGCTCATGTTTTGTGTTTTTCTCTAAAAAACGATTTGCCTTTTTACCATAAAAAACAATATCATCATCCCATAAGAGTATTCCCTTTCCCTTTATATCCTACCTGTTCTGTACCTTTGTTTGCCATCACAAAAAACAATTTCCAATTTTGATTGCTAAGCCCATTTCCATAGCTGTTTGCTAGTTTAAAGCGCAAGTGAAATAAGAAATTGCAATTTTGCAGCGTGTGATTTTTGCTGCATTGTTTCATCCCCAAAAGCAAATTTCTCACCTGTGTTCATGTTGCTTTAGTACCCCGCCCAGTAGCTTGTAAGCTTCCTTGCCTCTTTGGCACAGCCACACAAATTTTCATCCTATCTATCCCACCGCAAGTGTAAATTGACCTACAAGTAACTAGTGCAATCCGCGTATGCTATTTTGCTCCATTTTAAGGTTTTCATTTTCTTCATTCACCTCCCATTCTGGAGTGGAGGGTCGAATTTAAAAACGGATTTTTCCATCCTCTTGCTGACTCCTTGTCACTGCTTTCTATCTACATACACTTTAGTTGACAGGTGTTTGGGGCAGTGCTGCAGGTTGAGTGCATAACATAAGTGTCATCCATGATTGTGGAAAAGAGTTATTTGGGTTCTGTGTAAAGTTGATGCAGATAACCAGCAATTTGAATCAATTGTAATATAACATTTTGCATTTGTATTATCACCACATTAGTGATTGCTGCCCTGAATTGATTCTGCTCTGATTTTTCTGTGAATTTTTAAAATAAATAAATATTTCTTTGTTACACACCAGCCTGAATCATTGTCCATTGTGGCGCTGGGTGTTTGTTAAGGTGGTTGTGAGACGGGTTGGGTGCCTCTTCAAATCAAGAATCGATGGTTCAAATAAAAAGAAAAGGGTGTGTTTATTGTGCGTCACCTTCAGTGTCAGTGGTAGAAGTCTCTGACCGCAGTGTGCCGTAACATAAAACCTGTTACAACACACACGTACATATGCCAGACACTTCACCCCACATCTCCACGGATACCACATGTAAAGACTAATGCACACTGATTCCTACACACATGGTCATAGACACAGCCCACATTTACACATGCACTCAAACATGCAACGCTCATACACACGAGTATGTGTCACTTGGAAATCCCTTCAAACATGCTCCTCTTCCTTGTCCTGCACAGCAGCAGGAAACAGAATCAAATGGAAAGATGATTGACATTGCTCCCCTTGAGCCCTCCTACAGCATGGTCCATAGAAATAATTCTCTAGCAGGTTCCTCCTTGCCACCAACTGCTGGCTGCAGGAACATAAGCATTACACGCCTCCACGTGGGGCAGCTCCCGAAATGATGATCTGCAGTGCTATTGTCCCTGCCAACAGCAGCACTCATTCTGTCATTCAGTGTGTTTTTGAACAGAGTGTTGTGGATGACAGAATGGGTGATGACTGATGCATACTGTGGTCGGGAATGGGTGTCACACAGCCCATTATGTGCTGGCTACCATACAAGTTCATTTAAGACCATACCATACAGTATCTATGATATCTTACCAACATTTATGTGAAGCTATTGAGTTTTAATTGAAGAAATGCTGCAGTTCACCAAAGACAGTTGTTTTCTAGTGGTGTGGAAATACGTTTGATAGTGTATGCATGGGGATTCTCTCTGCATGAGTAATAATTTATATTATAATTGCAGACATATCATATAGCAAGCACACACAATGTGCTGATTTATTTTTGCAAAGCATTTTTCACCGTTGCACTTTGGCCATTCGTGAAAATGTCCCTTGACCAATATACATTACAGTGCAATCCAAGGCAAGCATACTTGGAAACGTGGTTCGAAGTGTTTAATTTGTATTAATGCAGACTGCTTTCTTTGGGTTTTAAAGAGATTCCATTAATATTGAAATGTTCAAAGGTAATTATTTCCCTTTCTTCTGCATGAATTATGAGAATTATGTATGCACCCAAACTTAATATCACAGTTTCTTTTCCTAATAAGAAAAATCCATTGGAAATGAATCCATCCGAAAATGAAGTAAGGCCATTTCTTCTATTTTAAATAAAACAAAAAAAGATGAAGAGATTCCTAATGATATAAAGCCCACATGGCTTCAGGCTCGTCTTGCAAATCACGGCTATTGCGCCACGTAACTCAAAGCTACTGGTTAGTACTTTGTGTCTCCTTGCCTGTAAAGCTATAAAGTGCAGTGTGGTAAATGATTCCTTAATGAAATAGTGGAGTGATAATGAGACTATAAGAAATGTAACTTAAATTATTAATTAAAAAAGGTAAAGAAAAAGTAATAAAATTGGCATACGGCATAGCCCTTTTGTCGAAGTAAGGTAGAAAGACATAAACCTAGCAGCAGTTTAGCACCTAGCCTTCAGCCGGCGGCCATGTTGTAATGAAACTCAAGACATTACAAATACATTCATTTGACAGTTGTTCGTGCACATAGAATAATGGCCCATGAACAAAGCTCATTACAAATTGCTGATAAGCTGTAAAAGACATAAACATCCTCACTGACATTTATTGCCAGTACGTAGCCGCAGGATGTTGATAACAGTCTGCTGTGTGACATTTTCAAAGTTTGATCATAAGTCACTTGCAAGACATGCACCAAGTTACAAATGTTCACACAAGAAAAAATCATGTCATTACCATAACAAAACATGCACTTGCAAAAGAAATCATTTTAATCATATTTTTCCTTCATAATGGTGATCGGCCGGGAAGACACTTGCCTTGTGTATATTTTCTCACGGGAGCCTCTTATAATTGGGGTATTAACGTGTGTAGAGCTTTGTGATTCAGATACATTTTATAACCAATCACCATGAAATCAGGAAACATAGCAAAAATGTACATTTATTAAATACATCTTACTGCTTCTGCTGGCAGCGTGAAGTCCTGTTACTTGTTTCTACTTTAGAGTGACAGCAGAAGTACGCATTGGTATAAAGTAGGCACCTGAACATAATTTAGATACATATTCCGGTGCATGTGACATTTCATTTTTAATAAAATTCACATATTCATATTTGTCATACTTCAGTTTTCAAAAATAGATACGTGCTTAAAAGAAATGCAAAAAATAAATGTTGGAAACGTTTATTTATTGGTCCTTTAAAAGTCTCCATTGTGAGGGTACCTGCTTTGTGGCACCCCCAAAAGGTAAAACGTGGAAGGAGAGAGGGGAGGATTTGGCTAACAAATGTCTCATCATTAGCAGCCTAGGTACATTCCAGCCAACTGAAGTCAAGAAGGAGAGGAGAGCATAGTAAAACGTGCCACTGCATACTCATGTTATAGGATTAATGCAGTAGAAAAAAGCTTTAGCACCTAAAACACAAAATGATAGGTGGAAAAGGTAAAGCACAACTACATGTTCGATCGAAACAATCTGGGAAACCTTGCACATTTTTCACCAATCCCGGTGGTCAGAAATGACTAAGTACAGCAGTGGTCCAGGGACGTCAGTTCACCAAAATGCCTGGGGTAGCGGAAGTGACATCAGACGGCCCTTGACCTCTGATGACATCACAGGAAGTGATGTCATATGACCCCACCCCGAAGTGACATCACGGGAAGCAATGGAACACCATCTTTCACCCCTTGATAAAACAGAAAGTGGCAGCACATAGCTTTGTTTCTAAGTACACTTTACAAATATGATTACAATATCACTGTAAAGTGATATACAATAATACAGAAATGGATCACCATATGTATCATTAATATCAGCGCGTATAGGCCCACATTACCAAATTACTGTGAATGCAAGCAGGCGTCCAAGGCCAAACGATAATGATGTGGTTTTATATAGCACTTATGCTTAAGCACTTCATATAGAGCAAATATACATACAATATCACCCAACCTGTGTTGCTACTCATTAATCAACCTCAGCAGGATGAAAGGCTGAGTTGACCTTGCGGGAAATCGAACCTGGAGATCACACACACATTGCAGCAGCAATCACTCAACCCACTGAGCTATCATACCAGCTGTAGCTATGATTAAACCAGCCACTCCAAAAACAAAGAGCCACATGCTGCTGGCCAAAGCCCAGGAGCCTCGGTTTCATAAAAAAGGTACTTTTCCTTTTTTAGGGGTAGCAAAGGAGACAACAAGGGTAGCAAGGGAGACCGCAGGGGTCAAAGGTGCAACCACTGGCGACCCCTAAATGACATCCCTATAGTGGTCAGGACTAAAAACACATCCAGAAAAACACAGAGGGGCTCATTGTGTGTATGAGTGTCATATTAATATAGGTGTTATTTCAAATTACAATTTTCATCACTCCCGCAGGTGGAGAAACACATTTAAATAATTCTATTAACAAATAAATGTGGAACTTCTGAAAGGTTTCAATCAGTATGTCAGAAGTACCAAATTGCCTTCTGTGGGATGCATCAACCCACTCATCCAAGCCCTGCAACATCATTAGGCATTGCTGGCAGCAGAAACATCAGAATGGCCACTGGAAAGCATGCTGCTCGCTCAAAACCAGCCAAAATTGCGCAGTAAAAATCTGAAAGATAGGCTGCCATCCACTTTTGCCTATTTTACGGAGCACAGGAGATCACTGCCTAAAACCCCCATTGGGCCATCCACAAAGCAGTCTGAAACCACTTGGAAAAAGCAATGCTGATTGCCAAAAGCAACACATAGCTGTTTGGGAATTAATTTTCTTGATTCTCAAAATGTGCTAAAATCATGGTGCCCAAATCACCAAAAAGATCCAACCCTCTTGTTGGGTGTTCCACATTATTCTACTGCAAGAATCCACATCAGTACAATATCAGCAAGAATCCTATGCTATCAAAGTAAAATCACCTTTTTAAAGATATTGATGGAAAGACAGCTGTCAAAAATGGGTGCAGTACCATTGCTCGCCTCTGACAGGTGCTGGCGATCTCTAAATTCTGACAGGAGAGCTGTGTGTCAGAAGCTGAATATGCCAAAGAAGAGAATTCCATCAAAATGCCATATAGAGTGCCACACAGTGATTTCATTCTGAAAAAGACTTGAAGATATATTGCTTATTTTAAGTTTATAATGTTATATGTTTATATGTTTTTTTTCACAAGCAACTCTGTGCAATTGATCAGAAGGTAGTCTGATTTAATTAAAACTTCAAGAGACCTTCTGTCCACGGGAATCCTTCACACCTGGCCTTCCTACCAACAGTAGAGGATATCACATGGGCATGTTAATCAGAACTGTTGTGAGAGGAGGCGTTTTCTCCTGCTGGCAGGAAAAAGAGACAATAGATTCTTTCAGCTGAATAGAATATGCTGATTTGGGTGTGCCTGATCAACAACTGCTCTAGCAGGAAGGCAGGCCATGTGACCATCTGACTCACCGAGCTCTGGGGGCGCACCAGAGTGGGATGTGGATTTAACATTGCACCAAATATATGTTTAAGGAAAATGGTTCTAAAATATTGTAACAAGCTGACAAAAATGTACAACTTTGAGAATGTTACAATGAAAAATTCACTCACAATTTAAGACTAAGCTGGACGTTGTGCGATGTTCTGAGACCAAACTCTGGGATTTTTTGATATTGCAGCTGTAGTGTTTTTGCTATGAACATAAGAACTTACAGTAATATGCCCAGGGAGGATCTGCATGCATGTATCAAATTTGGTGCAGAACCAATATTACAAAACCCACCAAAAGCACAAATAAGTTGTCATTTCTGAACCCAAGCTCGTAGGAACATGGGACTTGAACAGAATGTATCTTAAGTAATATGTGATGTGTATATGTATTAGGAACAACTTGTGTATCTGGGAAATATGTTTGTTATGAAAAATTGATTTCTAAGTAAAAACAAAGGGGAGTGTTCTTTCCTTAAGCCATAAACATGACACCTGATGACACAATATGACACACTACACTTTTACCCAGTCAGGGGACAGGAGATTCTCTGACCTATGAAATCCATAGGGGGTTGGGCATGTAGAATCAGCCTCCACACCCACTTTGAAAACACATAAAAAGAGACTGCCTAGGACAAATAGTGGACACATTTTTTCCACTACTCACCGATTCCTGCGAAGCACTCTGCCGGACCCGATCCAGACAATATCCAGATAGAGACTCCAGATCTAGATCCAGAGACCAGAACTTAGAATCCAGACTCTAGAACCAAGCTCTAGAACCCTGAAGCAAAGGCCTAATTCACAAGCTGAATCCTTCTCATTAGGCCTTCAGAATATTTTGCAACCTGATTCTAACCCCTAAACTTCCACGGGCCCTAACCAAACTATTCAACAGCCGGGCCGTGCTGTTTGCTTCTAGCTAAGAACCCTGTGCTAGAACCCAGATCCAGACCCAGAGAGAGCAGTACTGGATCCAGACCCGTTAGATCAAGTTCAAGAGACCCAGAATGCCGTGCAGTGCTGAAAGCCGAACCCAGAGGGCCTGAGACCTGTCCGGTGGTGAGAGTGAAGCCAAACCATTGATCAGATCTTTGACGAGGCGTATTCCATTCCAAAACTAGGAGTGAGTATCTAGTCTAGAACTGTACAGAACAAATCTCTTAGTTTAAAGTAATCCTCTTCCATTCATTTCAACCTATCCAGAACTGCATTATAGAATCCTGCGTTCATCCTGTTGATTCCAAATCTGTAAAGCGCAATCTGTCATTCTGAAATCTTGACTTTATTTCTGAAAATCTACCTTCACAAAAACATCCGTAACTTTTGAACGTCCTAGAAGCATAATTTTAAAGCTAAGATCCTAAGCTTTCCAACAAACCGAAAACGACATTCCAATTCATTATAGTTTTTCCATAATCATGATTTACGCACGCGGAAAAATTGCTGCGAATTGCAATTTAGCTCCATTTCACACTTGTAAAAATAGCTGCTTCTTGCTTTCCACTGCTGAATTTTGTTTCCAATTTGATTATCATTCATGAATCATTGCTAGTGTTGACCTGAACCAATCTAAAGTAACTATCACTCATCCTGAATCTCTTTAGTGAATTAAAATCAATTTAGCATTATTTCCCATCCATTGCAATCACATTCAAAAGCATTTTGACCTGTGTTTTAAAATCATTCCTGTGTCTCTCTAAGCTTGCAGGGAAAACTGGAATTGAACTGCATTCTTGATTGTATTCCTGAAACCTGTGTGCCCTCATTTCCATCTCTTCATATTGCATAGTGGGGGAAGTGAGTAGTCACAGGGGAAAAAGTGATCATATTATCTTTTGATTGAAATCATATCAAGTTATTTCTGTGTTGCATTTTTTCCCATCATTGCATTTCCTTGAATCATATAAAGTATTCTCTGCTACAGTGTCCTTCATATTCATACTCCTAAGTGATTAAAGAGAGTGTCAATTTTGTAATATTACCCATTGATGATTACCGTCCATATTCATAAGTGTGCTATTCACATATTATTTTATTCATAAAAGTGTGATATATATATTGTTTAATTATTCAAATAAACCTTTGAATTTTCAAAACAAACCTACTTCTTGGCTCAGTGAGGTCAGGGGGATTCAAAGAGAGGGGCATGTTATATAAGGGTTCATCATCCAGATTTAACGAACTTTGACATAAAAATATATAAATAAGGGCTTCCATTGGGCATCCCATCCTAAGCATTGACTTAGTTGGATTGCTGGATTGAAGTCACTTACACTCCATGAGTTTACCACTATGGTAAAGCCATAAACACAACTTTTTACTGAATATCACACTCCGGTATCTGCAAAGACCATAGACTCCTCTATGCAGAGTGTTTGCAGAGTGTTGGAGTCTGCAGGAGTTTCCAAGCTGTGTTGTGCTGTGAGCATAGTGAGATAGCCTGTCTTCACTCTCTATTATCATCTGCAAACAAACTATAAATCATCGACTCCAGACCTGGAGCATCGCAGAGTGTTTGCAGAGTGTTTGCAGTAGGGAGAGCAACTGCACTGCAAGGTGAAAATGACAAGTCACATGGAAGCAGAGCAGGATGCATGAGGGATACAGCGTACGTGGAGACAGGTATGTATGAACTCTAAGCTAGCTGTACTTGATCCAGCGTGTAATACTGTGGCATCCTTGAAGCCCTATGCATCCCAAATACATAGTCGTTCCCCGCCCAATCTGGGTAGCAAAGAACTTGAAAATGGCAGCACCTCTGTAGTGGTCTGTAATGGTGTGGGGAGCCTTAAGAGATCATCGCCCCATCTTTCATCTTTCTCAGAAATAGAGACTTTGACCACCCCTTACCCCCCACTACCCAAAAGCGAGTGGAGGAAGAGGATCCCTGTGTTCAGTTAATGGAGGTTGTAATAGAAGCAGGCAATTCAACCACTGAAGCGACTGTTTCATTGGAAAGTGCTCAAACTTTTCAGAAAGAAGGAACAAATGGGGAAGCGTCTTTCAAAACGCCGGTCACTATGTGGAAAATGAGGGACGCATAACGATCAGCTGATAGGATGCTCACAAAGAAAAGTTACTAAAGCTCTGAACTAGGAAATTTAAAACGCCATTTCAAGGCCAAAGCAGTGCATAGTTTTGCCTCTCGACTTCCAGACTTAAACCGAATGGACCTCTCTATGTTGGTAACGCCTGAAGGAAGTTTCACTCCTTCACGTGAATAAACGGATGAAGACCATTTGTAGCGCAGTAATAAGGCACCAATAATGCACTGCACCTACGTTCCCGATTATAGCCCAAACTAATGCGAGGTAACTTACTGCCTTCTAGGTCCTGCTCTTGTCGTGGCCACCCTGATCCTCACTGCCTGCCCCATTAGTCCCAAACGTTTATGTCTCTTCATGCCCTGGATCTCCCCTTACGCTTCAAGCCGGCTTGCTCTATCTCCTCACCGCATATGGTGCTACACCTCACCCTGACCTACTTCACCCCAGTAACATATAGTCACAAACCGAGCGCTGTGCACCTGATTCAAGCATCCTTGATTCCACCTGTGCCATTGAAGTTACTCCACTCCAGGACCCAACCATATACCATCCGCCTAAGAACATCTATACAGACCCTACTCAATATCTAACGGCGCCCGACCAGCCCACTGCAAGTAATTCAAATCTGCCTATTTGTTAAGCTGCACACCACCAGCCCACTACCAATAACGCCCTTACTAGCAGTATTGAACTACATTCCTTTGCTACATTATGCCCTTATTAGCAATGATTGAACCAGCCTACTTGCTTAACTGTACACCACCGGCCCTCTATTAGCAATCCTTGAAATGTACTAGCATTATGCACCACTAGACTCACTGGCACTGTTAAACCTGCCTACTACTTTGCCTCATTGTGCACCTCTAGTCCATTGTCAACAATTGTGAAATAATTTGCTCTGCTTCATCTGTGTATTACTAGCCCTCTACTAGCAATTTTGAAATGACGTTTCTGTGTAATTGTGCATCATTAGTCCACTGACAGTTGTGAAACAATTTTGCCTTCTGTATACTATTGTGACATCATGGACTTTGCTTCATATGTGCACTACTAGCTCATTACTAGCAATTCTGAAATGGCCTTCTGTGTGATTGTGCACCATTAGCCCTCTGACAGTAATCTGGATCCTCTCTCTCAAAGTTAGCTTTGCAAAATAGCTGAATAACCTTACTTCTTTGCCTTCAATATGTACATGGCGGCCATGTACACAGTCCTACTAAGGACCATCCTAGACTTGATCATCCTGACCTGCAGCACAAACTTATACTGCCCTCCCATATCCACTCAACCATGATAGTTCCACTACTCACATTCATGGCTGCCCCATTGACACCTCCACTACCTGGTGCCCTATGCCATGCACAGTACTCATCTCCTACTGCGCACCTCCAAATCCCTAGAACAGACAGGCCCTGCAGTCCCATCCTTAGAAACAGAGACTCCCTTCCAAGCTTCCCAAATTATTCAAACCTCTCGCCAGATCTTTCACCACTACTCATACTAGAAAAACACCCCGTCCATCAAAACCACCTCCTGCCACCACCATCTACTACTAAATAGCTGCCAGCAGACCATACCTACCAATGCGCTCCCTGAGAGCAAATCCATCATCCAACTCCCCCCCACCCAATGCCCCCATTCGAGCTACGACTACTCACCTCAAAGGGGCCCTTATGAACTTCTGATCCTTAGAGATAGCCGTTCTCTTACAACAAGAAAAGTTTGACTTCTTAGCCATCACCGAGTCCTGGCTCAATCCTGCAGCTGGTCCTGCCCTTATGTTGGAAGGATTACACCATCCTCCGAGCAGATAGAACCGAGGCCTGCAGAGGAAGCATAGCTATTATAGCCAAAACCAAATTAGACATGAGACTAGCCCCCTCACCAACTACTACCAATTCCTGTGAATCCCTGATTGTCAAATTACCGATCTCCAGCTCCAAAACTCTCACTATCAATTTACTATAAAGACCCCCCGGTCCCATTGGGTCGTTCGAGGAGGACCTTACCACCATCCTCTCTGATAATTTAAAAACCACACCTTCTGCTGGGTGATTTTGACTTGGGGTTCATAGACCCTAAAGACTACCATGCAGAACTAATTGCTCACACTCTTGCTGAGCTAGGTTTCTATCAAAGAGTAACGTGCCTCGCCCATATCAAAGGGAGAACCCTTGATTGGGTGGCAGACTACAATTGCAATGTCTCCATCACATCCATCACCCCACTGTCGTGGACTGACCAACACCTCTTAGCATTTTCTCTCAAAGCCATAAAACCTATCATCAAATACAACCCCTCGGCCCCTTCCATACTCACCAGGAATAAAAAAAAAACACATCACAGCCGACAAACTTGTATTATTAAGATAGCGTTCATAATATCTAGTGCCCCATTCTTGTCTGTAATGTCCACCCCTGGAATTGATGTTGCCAAAAATGTATTGTGCTGTAGTTGATAGGTTTTTATCCACTCTGTGTTAGTAAGTTTAATCTCTTCATTTAAACCGTTTTGTATGGCAGGGTATCTCATGAATTTGGCCGTTTTTTTTCCACTTAGAATTAGCTAACTCTTTGGTCTCTCCTTACTTCCTTTAGTTGCTTTGTTTGTATTGTGTTTCATCCCTCAAATATCAAGGTATCCATAGCCCATGTTTCCTGTAGGGGCACACTAGTATGTTGGTCCTTTAAGTCGTGCAGAGTATTCACCTATGTGTGATGTACGTAGCCTTTCGCGGTCCAGCACAGTATCATTAAGGGAGTGCTATGTTCTGGCTATCTGGCTATCAACTTCCATTTTTGAATTAATGGGAATGGTAGCCAGTTCCATTCAGTGTGATTGTGTTTGTCAGTCACAGTGCTGTGAGCAAGGGTAGAAGTGTGTTTTCCATCATCTCCCAAGTTTATTAGGATTCACTCCGTTTTTAATTCGATTGAGAGTTTGTGGATAGGGGGATGTTCAATCTCTAGGTCAATTAAGATTTCAGTACAGTCATAGACTAGTTTTCAAAAGTCATCTGAGTAACTCATGAGAGAATATAGTTGGGTTTAAAATGAATAATGAATGTGGGAAGTACAATGTCCTCCAAATATTCCACTATTCGGATATCTTCTGATTTGATTATACAGAAAGATGGTATAGAGCTGAATAGATTATGCTCCGAAACTCGATTTAGGTACCATTGAGAGCTGTAGTAGAGGATGCTTTGTAACCACATAGCTCTGCTGTGCTTTGTATAATTTATGTGTGTTAAGGACCTGTTCTGATGTATTGGCAGATTGAAGCATTGACTTATTATAAAATGTTGCCACAGGTAGAGTAACACTGCAAATCCATACAAATGTCAAGTTTATTACAACTTTTCCGTTGTTCATTATACCTCTATTATGACTATTCTCATGTGTAGTCGGAACCTTCTCAATTTCAACCAGATAGAATAACGCTTCCAAACCTTCAAGTGGCAAAGAAATATCTATAGTTTCAATTCTGTCATGTTTTATCAGCAAAATGATTGTCTGTCTTTATCACCAATTGCCTTTTTCCTGTTCCTTTTGGAGGGAGCTACAAACTGGTCGATTCATGGAATTAATGTGCGTCGAAAATTCCCACACAGAGGTGCCAAAACTTGCGATTCGCAGTAAAAGTGCGAAAATCGCAGTGCAACTGCGAAAATCGCAGGGAAACCAGCGCACATCGATTCATGGAAGTCCGTGCGCGAGAAAAACATTGGATGTGCGCTCAAAAAGTGCGTGGCTCACGCCGGCGCACAGGTCATCCAACGGCGTGCGCCACGGCCACTGCGAAATCGCACATAGTGCGGCGCACATCACAAAAATAGGCGGAACACGGGGCGTAACACTCGGAATGGGGAACAACGCGTGAAAATATGGGTGTCACGGGGGAAGTACAGGAGGCAAGTGCGTGGAACGCCCACACACTCGCCTACAACCCGTATTCATGGAATCGAATAGCGCAAACCAGCCCACGCCAAACAAGTATGCCACAAGAAAGCAGGCGGTAGCGTCCCTGCGCCTGAAATAAATGTGCGCCAAAATGTGCGCTAACAAAAAGCACCCATATACAGCCATGATGAATGGTCCATACAGTGGCCCTCTAGGACAAATGAGGTGCAAAGGGGTACCGACAAACACGGAAACCCGCTGTGTGAAAAATAGCGTGTGTGTGTATTATGGGGTTCGTGGGAAGTTCCACACGCGATTGGCCTGGGCATGTGTATTCCCGGGTGCGTGGGAAGTTTCACACGTGAATTTGCAGGCTACATATATTTCGGTGTGAGCGTGAAGTTCAACATGCAATTTCAGCAGGGTACCTGTACTCTGGGTGCGCGGCAAATTCTACACGAGAATCCAGCAGCCTATGTGTATTTCTGGGGTGCCGGGGAGTCCCACACGTGAATTGGCCGTGTGGGTCCTCCCAGCTGTTCCCTCTACACCCTCCACGGCCCCTGCAGGTGGCCCACACCACAGGGTCTACCCTGCACCCCTGCACATGTCCCGCAGGCAGCCCATCCACCATGGCCAAGCCCCCCAGCCAACCCACATGTCACCTTGCACTACTGCCCACCAACGCATGTCTCCCAGCACCCTCAGCCCCCAGCATCCAGGAGCACCCTCCACCAGGCCCCCACTCATGTCTCCCTGCACCCCCACCCCCCAGCACTGCGGGGCATCCTCCACCAGGCCCCCACTCATGTCTCCCTGCACCCCACCCCCACCAGTCAGGGGCACCCTCCACCAGGCCCCCACTCATGTCCAACTCATGTCTCCTTGCACCCCCACCCCCAGCATCCAGGGGCACCCTCCACTAGGCCCCCACTCATGTCTCCCTGCACCCCCACCCCCCTGCATCCAGGGGCACCCTCCACCAGGCCCCCACTCAAGCCTCCCAGCACCCCACCCCCCACCAGTCAGGGGCACCCTCCACCAGGCCCCCACTCATGTCTCCCTGCACCCCCACCCCCCACCAGTCAGGGGCACCCCCAACCAGGCCCCCACTCATGTCTTCCAGCACCCCCACCCCCTGCATCCAGGGGCACCCTCCACCAGGCCCCCACTCATGTCCAACTCATGTCTCCTTGCACCCCCACCCCCCAGCATCCAGGGGCAGCCTCCACCAGGCCCCCACTCATGTCTCCCAGCACCCCCACCCCCACCAGTCAGGGGAATCCTCCACCAGGCCCCCACTCATGTCTCCCAGCACCCCCACTCCCCTGCATCCAGGGGCACCCTCCACCAGGCCCCCACTCATGTCTCCTTGCACCCCCACCCCCCACCAGTCAGGGGCACCCTCCACCAGGCCCCCACTCATGTCCAACTCATGTCTCCCTGCACCCCCACCTCCCAGCATCCAGGGGCACCCTCCACCAGGCCCCCACTCATGTCCAACTCATGTCTCCTTGCACCCCCACCCCCCAGCATCCAGGGGCACCCTCCACCAGGCCCCCACTCAAGTCTCCCTGCACCCCCACCCCCCTGCATCCAGGGGCACCCTCCACCAGACCCCCACTCATGTCTCCTTGCACCCCCACCCCCCAGCATCCAGGGGCACCCTCCACCAGGCCCCCACTCATGTCCAACTCATGTCTCCTTGCACCCCCACCCCCCAGCATCCAGGGGCACCCTCCACCAGGCCCCCACTCATGTCTCCCTGCACCCCCACCCCCCTGCATCCAGGGGCACCCTCCACCAGGCCCCCACTCATGTCTCTCAGCACCCCCACCCCCCACCAGTCAGGGCCACCCTCCACCAGGCCCCCACTCATGTCTCCCAGCACCCCCACCACCCTGCATCCAGGGGCATCCTCCACCAGGCCCCCACTCATGTCTCCTTGCACCCCCACCCCCCACCAGTCAGGGCCACCCTCCACCAGGCCCCCACTCATGTCTCCCAGCACCCCCACCACCCTGCATCCAGGGGCACCCTCCACCAGGCCCCCACTCATGTCTCCTTGCACCCCCACCCCCCAGCATCCAGGGTCACCCTCCACCAGGCCCCCACTCATATCCAACTCATTTCTCCTTGCACCCCCACCCCCCAGCATCCAGGGGCACCCTCCACCAGGCCCCCACTCATGTCTCCCAGCACCCCCACCACCCTGCAGCCAGGGGCACCCTCCACCAGGCCCCCACTCATGTCTCCTTGCACCCCCACCCCCCAGCATCCAGGGTCACCCTCCACCAGGCCCCCACTCATGTCCAACTCATTTCTCCTTGCACCCCCACCCCCAACATCCAGGGGCACCCTCCACCAGGCCCCCACTCATGTCCAACTCATTTCTCCTTGCACCCCCACGCCCCACCAGTCAGGGCCACCCTCCACAAGGCCCCCACTCATGTCTCCCAGCACCCCCACCACCCTGCATCCAGGGGCACCCTCCACTAGGCCCCCACTCATGCCTCCTTGCACCCCCACCCCCCAGCATCCAGGGGCACCCTCCACCAGGCCCCCACTCATGTCTCCCTGCACCCCCACCCCCCTGAATCCAGGGCCACCCTCCACCAGGCCCCCACTCATGTCTCCCAGCACCCCCACCCCCCACCAGTCAGGGGCACCCTCCACCAGGCCCCCACTCATATCTCCCTGCACCCCCACCCCCCACCAGTCAGGGGAACCCTCCACCAGGCCCCCAGGCATGTCTCCCTGCACCCCCACCCCCACCAGTCAGGGGCACCCTCCACCAGGCCCCCATCCATGTCTCCCAGCACCCCCACGCCCCACCAGTCAGGGGCACCCTCCACCAGGCCCCCACTCATGTCCAACTCATGTCTCCTTGCACCCCCACCCCCCAGCATCCAGGGGCACCCTCCACCAGGCCCCCACTCATGTCTCCCTGCACCCCCTATCGACCACCAGTCAGGGGCACCCTCCACCAGGCCCCCACTCATGTCTCCTTGAAACCCCACCCCCCAGCATCCAAGGGCACCCTCCACCAGGCATCCACTCATGTCTCCCAGCACCCCCAACCCCCTGCATCCAGGGGCACCCTCCACCAGGCCCCCACTTATGTCTCCTTGCACCCCCACCCCCCAGCATCCAGGGTCACCCTCCACCAGGCCCCCACTCATGTCTCCCAGCACCCCCACCCCCCACCAGTCAAGGGCACCCTCCACCAGGCCCCCACTCATGTCTCCCTGCACCCCCACACCCCATCAGTCAGGGGCACCCTCCACCAGGCCCCCACTCATGTCTCCCTGCACCCCCACCCCCCTGCATCCAGGGGCACCCTCCACCAGGCCCCCACTCAAGCCTCCCAGCACCCCACCCCCCACCAGTCAGGGGCGCCCTCCACCAGGCCCCCACTCATGTCTCTCTGCACCCCCACCCCCCACCAGTCAGGGGCACCCTCAACCAGGCCCCCACTCATGTCTCCCAGCACCCCCACCCCCCTGCATCCAGGGGCACCCTCCACCAGGCCCCCACTCATGTCCAACTCATGTCTCCTTGCACCCCCACCCCCCAGCATCCAGGGGCAGCCTCCACCAGGCCCCCACTCATGTCTCCCAGCACCCCCACCAGTCAGGGGAATCCTCCACCAGGCCCCCACTCATGTCTCCCAGCACCCCCACTCCCCTGCATCCAGGGGCACCCTCCACCAGGCCCCCACTCATGTCTCCTTGCACCCCCACCCCCCACCAGTCAGGGGCACCCTCCACCAGGCCCCCACTCATGTCCAACTCATGTCTCCCTGCACCCCCACCCCCCAGCATCCAGGGGTACCCTCCACCAGGCCCCCACTCATGTCCAACTCATGTCTCCTTGCACCCTCACCCCCCAGCATCCAGGGGCACCCTCCACCAGGCCCCCACTCAAGTCTCCCTGCACCCCCACCCCCTGCATCCAGGGGCACCCTCCACCAGACCCCCACTCATGTCTCCTTTCACCCCCACCCCCCAGCATCCAGGGGCACCCTCCACCAGGCCCCCACTCATGTCCAACTCATGTCTCCTTGCACCCCCACCCCGCAGCATCCAGGGGCACCCTCCACCAGGCCCCCACTCATGTCTCCCTGCACCCCCACCCCCCACCAGTCAGGGCCACCCTCCACCAGGCCCCCACTCATGTCTCCCAGCACCCCCACCACCCTGCATCCAGGGGCATCCTCCACCAGGCCCCCACTCATGTCTCCTTGCACCCCCACCCCCCACCAGTCAGGGCCACCCTCCACCAGGCCCCCACTCATGTCTCCCAGCACCCCCACCACCCTGCATCCAGGGGCACCCTCCACCAGGCCCCCACTCATGCCTCCTTGCACCCCCACCCTCCAGCATCCAGGGTCACCCTCCACCAGGCCCCCACTCATATCCAACTCATTTCTCCTTGCACCCCCACCCCCCAGCATCCAGGGGCACCCTCCACCAGGCCCCCACTCATGTCTCCCAGCACCCCCACCACCCTGCAGCCGGGGGCACCCTCCACCATGCCCCCACTCATGTCTCCTTGCACCCCCACCCCCCAGCATCCAGGGTCACCCTCCACCAGGCCCCCACTCATGTCCAACTCATTTCTCCTTGCACCCCCATGCCCCACCAGTCAGGGCCACCCTCCACCAGGCCCCCACTCATGTCTCCCAGCACCCCCACCACCCTGCATCCAGGGGCACCCTCCACCAGGCCCCCACTCATGCCTCCTTGCACCCCCACCCCCCAGCATCCAGGGTCACCCTCCACCAGGCCCCCACTCATGTACAACTCATTTCTCCTTGCACCCCCACCCCCCAGCATCCAGGGGCACCCTCCACCAGGCCCCCATTCATGTCTCCCTGCACCCCCACCCCCCTGAATCCAGGGCCACCCTCCACCAGGCCCCCACTCATGTCTCCCAGCACCCCCACCCCCCACCAGTCAGGGGCACCCTCCACCAGGCCCCCACTCATATCTCCCTGCACCCCCACACCCCACCAGTCAGGGGAACCCTCCACCAGGCCCCCGGTCATGTCTCCCTGCACCCCCACCCCCACCAGTCAGGGGCACCCTCCACCAGGCCCCCATCCATGTCTCCCAGCACCCCCACCCCCCACCAGTCAGGGGCACCCTCCACCAGGCCCCCACTCATGTCCAACTCATGTCTCCTTGCACCCCCAGCATCCAGGGGCACCCTCCACCAGGCCCCCACTCATGTCTCCCTGCACCCCCTATCGACCACCAGTCAGGGGCACCCTCCACCAGGCCCCCACTCATGTCTCCTTGAAACCCCACCCCCCAGCATCCAAGGGCACCCTCCACCAGGCCCCCACTCATGTCTCCCAGCACCCCCACCCCCCTGCATCCAGGGGCACCCTCCACCAGGCCCCCACTCATGTCTCTCAGCACCCCCACCCCCCACCAGTCAGGGCCACCCTCCACCAGGCCCCCACTCATGTCTCCCAGCACTCCCACCCCCCACCAGTCAAGGGCACCCTCCACCAGGCCCCCACTCATGTCTCCCTGCACCCCCACACCCCATCAGTCAGGGGCACCCTCCACCAGGCCCCCACTAATGTCTCCCAGCACCCCCACCCCCTACATCCAGGGGTGTTAGGGAGAATTCTCTGTTTAGGCTGAATTTCCTAACCTAGTGAGTCCCCCAGCAGCTTTGCTGGATTTCTGGAGTTTGTTTTTTCCATCCTGCCAAGAGTGAGACTCTTTTTCTCCCACTCTTGGACATGAATGTGTGTAATTCCTTTGAATGTCAATGTGTTCTATGGGCTATGGGGTATTTTACTCCATAGGGTCTCATATGTTTTGCTATGTGTGTTACAATGCACCCTCCGTGCCGTAGCACTGGGGCATCCTAGCGGACCTCCATCATAGATTCCATTCCCGGGGACTGACTACTGTCTCCCCAGGGCATGTAAAGTCACCATTGGCTTTACTAGATCTAAATTTACTAACAGAACTAGTACAAACCATCCTATTGTGGACGTACTAGTAGGGGTAATTCGATTACTCCTGGGTCTGTTATTCGAGGGGGCACTGTCCCGTCCCCCCTCGTCGAGTTTTGGATGGTGGCAGTGGAAACTACTTGTTATATTCGACCCTGAATATAACCCTATGGGATTCTTCCCCTTGTTGGAGATTGATACTTTTTCTCGTTAATCTCTAACATACCACCGGTTTACTTATCTTAAATAAGTCTATCGGATGGTATTTTCTGCCAGAACTCGGTTTTTAAAATGGCGTCTGTGTTCGTCTCTGTGACTCCTAAACCAAAGGTTGAGCCCTTTGTTCCACTTTTGGCGGGCTTCTGTACAGAGACCCTCCAAAGTGGTGCCATTCTGTCTGGGTTACCACAGGGGTGTGGGTGGGGGTTTAGGCACCCTGGACTGAGTTGCCTTGCCAACTCCAGTCGCACTCTGGTGTGATTGGCCCAAGTGGTGAGCCACCCCGCTCACCACTTAGCGTGTTCTGATTGAGAGCTAGGCTGAATGAATGGGGCTTTTCTGCATAAAAGCAGGGTTTTTGGGACTGGATCTTCAGAAGTCACCACAGGACCTAAGAATCTGAAGAGGGTAAAGCTGAGCCGACCTGCAACGACGACACCTCCGGTGGAGCCCTGCTGAACCGACTCACCACTTCCCGACGACAGAGGAGATCTCCCTGCAGGAGAATCTCTTCCCCTGACTGGTGGGAACAACCAGTCCCCTTTGCTTTTTCTTCGCTCCAGGACGCAGTGGTCGAATTGCCCGTGCAGAGCACCCCGGCAACCGGATAGCCACTGCCCCTGTACCGCGACCAAAAGGTGGTGCCTTGTGACGGAGCACTCCGCGGCTGGTCTCTTCCCTGGTGGTGCACCGGACTTCACTTTTCTTCGACGACAAGATCATCTCTACTCTTGGCAGAGATCCGATGTGCATCCACCACCAGGAACAACTGCCCCAGCCGGAACTGTCTCTCCACAAACAAGGTACCGTGTCTGCCTGGCTTCCCTTTCTGCCGGATAGAGTGAGGTGTCTTAATGCTCGCTTGTCCCTTGGGTCGCCTCCAAGCTTTCTTTAACTTGCTGTTCTGAACTGGTCCAATCTTTCCATAACAATTTGCGATAAAGACTTGAAGCGCATTTCCACTGAGACACTTTTTGGGACATATGGCCTTGCCTCTCTCCGAGTGGGCCTGGCCTCTGAACTTTGTGATCTGCAGTAGACCCTGCCTTACTTGCCTTGCATTTGTCCGTAAAGTATTGGTACCGAGTTGATTTCATAACCTGCCTTATTTTTCTCTCCAGTCCTAACGAATACTAGAGTGCCATCTAGGTTAAAGCATACACCTCTGTCTGCAAATAAGTGATGCCGGTGATCCTAGACTTGTCGAACTATTGTTAGGGGGATTGATCTTTTCCTTCGTATTAGTAATTGTGATTGAAGTTGTTTGCCGTATTAGAGCCAGAGTGTTCTCCATAGATGTGTCGTTATAAATAAATACCTTTATATCTTTACACCGAAGCCTTGTTCCGTGTCTACTTGTTCTACTGTGTAGATTGCCCTATTTTGTATACTCCACATACTGCCTAACTCTTCTTGAAGGAAGTCTGACTGCTAAGCCACAGCTACCAAGTGAATCTGTGTGGTACAGGCTGCTACCAAGTGGGTTTACTGCCAAACACCTGTAGTCCTAAATCTTTTGCAGTGGTCCCAGAGGGAACTGCACAGGTTTCCGCCTAACACTGGTGTACAGCGGTGGGATTTGTATCGAGTATACAGTTCAGAGTGCTTCGACACTTTAGGATAACTAACCACAAAGCTTAGCACTAAAAAGCAACTTTCAAAAATATGTCTACTATGGAAGCTTACAGTCAAGAATCCTTGTCAGGTGAAAATACTGAGAGTTTACGAGCTCTCTGTAGACAAGAGAACCTTTCTGTAAGAGGCAAGAAGTTAGAACTAATAGCGAGATTGCTGGAAAACCAAAGTCTGGGTACTGGTTCAGAGGAACCAACTTCTCCAGCAGATGTAGATAAAAGTGATGGTGTTGATCTAAATCGTAATTCTGATGATAGTGATGAAGAGGCTGAAGGGGAAGGAGAGGCTTACGAAACGGTCCCCCCTACTCCTCTACCTGCCTTACCAGCTGTACCTACGGGGCCCATTCCAGGTCCCACATATAACCCTGCTTATTTTGAACTTGAAAAAATGAAGCTCGAATTAGAATACAAACGGTTCTTGGCTCAATCTGAAAGAAACCAAGCTCGAGTTGAGACGGATAAATGCCCAGGCTGAGCAGAAGCAATCTGAGTTAAGGCTCAGGGAAATAGAACTTAATCACGAATTAGAGATGAAAAAGTTGTCTGTGGAAAATGCTTCTCTCTCCTCTGGTTCCTCTAGGAGCTCCAGTCCCAAATGACCCTGGATGCCGAAGGAATTAGTGGGTATGTATGAACCGAGATTGGATGTGTTGGATTGGCTAAAACTGTTTGAGTACAATCATGGGCTCCAGGACATCACCGGGAACGATTTACTTCCCTGGTTGTTCTCTAGGCTCCCCCCTGTTGCGACTGATGTGGTAATGGAGTTGGGGGAGGCGGATAAGACTGATTACGAAAGTTTGAAGCTAGCTTTGATAGCTAGATTCGGGAAGACCCCTTCCCAGTATCTTAAGAGGTTTAGAACCCTCAAAAAGCATGATGGTACCCCTTGGGCTACCTGGGTGAGTGAAGGGTTGAAAAACTTAGAGGGATGGATTAAGGGTTACAAAGTGAACACTTATGAGGGTATGAATAATCTTTTTATGTTGGAGTCGATTTATGATGCCTGTTCTCCTGAGCTCAGAAAGCACTTGGCTGATTCGAAGGAATTGGATTCCCGGAGGCTGGCTAAGGCTGCTGATTTATGGGTTGCCAACAAGGCTACTCATAAGGATTCTGGGGCAACTCAGAAGAAGGATGAGGAAAAACAGCCTAAAAAAGACTCAAAAGAAAATTCGAATAACTCAAATTCCAAAGAGGGCCCCAAACAAAACCAGAAGGGTAAGCCACAAGGAAAACCACAGCAGAATAGTGTGTCTTCTGGTGCCAAACCGAAAGGAGGCCAGAACAAGCCACCATTCCAGAAAGCATTCGGTAAATGCTTTGTTTGTGGCTCAACTGACCACGTGAAAGGAGATCCCAGATGTAAGGGTAAACCTTGAGGGGTCCAGCTTGTCTCCTTAGCCTTCGCTCCAGAGGAGGAAGTCCAAATGGCAAGTGGAAACTTTCTACTGCTGGCTGATGAACCCTTTGGAGTCTCAGCCAGCGTTTCTTTAGTATCTCTGGGGTTGTGGGAACAACAAAATTTAGATGTCTATAATTCCATCCCCGATAATACTAAATAGTATTATAAGGACATTGTCCAGGTGAATGGTCAGGAGACTCCTGCCATTAGGGACACTGGGGCCAGCATAACTGTGGTGGATAAATCATTTTTTCAGGCTGAGGATGTTGCTAAGGCACCCAAACGCCTCACCAAGTTAGCTGGAGGGTGAGTGCAGATGCTTCCCCAATTACCAGTTCTCATCCAGTGTAACGACATGACTGTGAAGATACCTGTGAGCATACAGAGCGAGGTACCAGGACGCGTACTGTTGGGTAACGATTTGAAAACTCTCGGAGTTGTATCGCATACTCCCAGACCTCCTAGTAAATGGTTACAGGAGCTAACCAGACCTGCAAGAGAGAGGACCATGCATGGTACTCTCCCGGAGATGATGAAGAATGAAATCACTCCTGCTCCACTGGAATTGTCGGCCGCTATCTCGAAGAAATCAGAAGCGAAAGGGAAACCTAAGACTTCTATCCCGAAACCAGCGGCCAGCGTTTCAGTGCAGCCAACAAGGACTTCCCCGCGGTTGTCCAAAGTTACATCCATAACTCCACCTCCAGCTGAGGCTGAGAGGGAGGTACAACCCTGTGTGGTAGAATTAGACTCTGACGAACAGCTAATGGAAGGCCAGGAACTCATTGGAGATCTGGATCCTGTTGACCATCCTGAGCTGCAGTCTTTACTGGCAGAGGGTGGACCCAGCAGGGCAGACTTCAGTAAGGTACAGAGAGAATGTCCAACTCTGGAAGGTCTTCGCCACCAGGCATAAGCTCAGGCTGAAGGGCAAGAGCCTGGGAAATACAGGTTGCACTGGGAAGATGGCCTCTTCTACAGTGAACCGACCGAGTCTGCACCTGGAGACTACAAGCGGCTTGTAGTACCCCAAGGGAACAGACCACAGTTCTTGCAGTTAGCCCACAAGATTCCTTTGGCTGGTCACTTAAGTTTCAAGAAGACTAAGGAAAGGCTCTCTCTCTACTTCTATTGGCCAAAGATGGGGGCCGAAGTAGAAAAACACTGCAGGAGCTGCCACACCTGCCAGACCTCTGGTAAGGTTGGCTCCAAGAATGTGGCACCTTTAGTGCCTCTCCCAGTTGTGGGAGTCCCATTTGAGAGAGTAGGGATTGACATTGTTGGTCCCCTTGATCCTCCAACCTCCTCAGGCAACAGGTTTATACTTGTTGTAGTAGACCATGCTACTAGGTATCCTGAGGCAATTCCTATGAGGACTGTTACAGCTCCGGCTGTGGCTAAGGCCCTCCTTGGTATTTTTACTAGGGTCAGGTTTCCTAAGGAAGTAATCTCTGACAGGGGGTCAAACTTTATGTCCCACTACATGAAAGCCATGTGGAAAACCTGTGGAGTTACTTACAAGTTCTCAACAGCTTACCACCCACAAACCAATGGGTTGGTAGAACGGTTCAACCGAACCATGAAGAGCATGATAGGTGCTTTAGAGGAACCCCTTAAGCATAAGTGGGACCTTCTACTGCCATGCCTTCTCTTTGCTTATAGAGAAGTCCCTCAGGAGGGAGTAGGTTATTCTCCCTTCGAACTTCTCTATGGTCATCCCGTCAGAGGTCCATTGGCCCTGATTAAGGAGGGGTTGGAGACTGCTCCTTCCCCCAAGCCAGTCAGAGTGACTGACTACTTGATAGGTCTCCGGAGGAGAATGTCGCACATGATGACAGAAGCAAGCAATAACTTGAAAGCTGGACAAGCATTGGTCAAGCACTGGCACGATCAAAAGGCTAACATGGTTGAGTTCGCTCAAGACCAGCTCGTTCTCGTTATGATCCCAACAAGGCAGAGGGCCTTGCAGGACAAATGGATGGGACCCTTCAGAGTCGTGGGTAAACTCAGAGAGGTCAACTATCTGGTGGACTTGGGCAATCCCAAGGAGGCTCCGACCGTCTTCCAAACCAACCGACTCAAAGCGTATGTCTCCCGACCTGATGTAGGAGCGTTGCTTCTAGCATCATCCGAGGAAGAAGAAGAGAGTGAAGCTCTTCCGGATCTCCTCAGAGGCTTACCTTTGGACGAAAAAGTTGAAGGAGTAAATCTCTCTTCAAATCTGACACCCGAGCAACAAGAAGAGTGCAAATCTATGTTGAATCAGTTTGCCTCTCTGTTCTCGCTTTCGCCAGATTTGACCCCTTGGGGCCAGCATGACATACTCACTCGTGACTGTCTGCCAGTCAAAAGCAGAGGATACCGAATGTCAGAACACGTACGAACCCACATCAAAGGTGAGGTCAGCAAGATGCTCGATCTCGGGGTAATAGAGCCCTCTACTAGTCCATGGACTAGCCCAGTTGTGTTAGTACCAAAGGCCGGATCAAAAGAGCTTAGATTCTGCGAGGATTATAGAGCTCTTAATGCAGTCACCAAGACTGATGCCCACCCTTTGCCAAGAACAGATGAGTTGGTGGATAAACTTGGCGCTGCCAAGTTCCTCAGCACCTTTGACTTGACGTCAGGCTATTGGCAAATAGCCCTGACAGACCATGCCAAGGAGAAAACTGCATTTTCTACCCCCGTTGGCTTATACCAATTTAAGGTAATGCCTTTCGGATTGAAGAATGCACCTGCTATGTTTCAACGGATGGTAAAACAGGTTCTGAATGGGATGGAGGACTTCTGCTTGGCATACTTGGATGACATAGCAGTGTTCAGCAATTCCTGGGAAGAACATGTAACCCACCTGAGAGATGTTTTGCAGGCTCTTGGACGAGCCAATCTGACCATAAAGGCGAGTAAATACCAAATTGGACAGAGTAAGGTAGTCTATCTTGGACATCAGGTAGGAGGTGGAGAAATAAGGCCTTTGCTCAGTAAGATTGAAGCTGTGCAAAATTGGACAACACCTACTACTCAAGCCTAAGTAAGAGCCTTCCTAGGCCTCACTGGGTATTACAGGAATTTCATCAAGAACTATGGGACCATAGCTTCTCCACTGAATGTCATCTCCTCGTCCAAATTCCCTAAAAAGGTTAGATGGAACGAGGAGTGCATTCAGGCTTTTGAAAACCTGAAAAAGGCTCTTTGCCAAGCCCCAGTACTCAGAGCTCCTGATTACCACCAACACTTCATTGTGCAGACAGATGCTTCAAATGTAGGAATAGGTGCCATACTCAGTCAACTGGATGGGAAAGGTAGGGAGCACCCTGTTTGCTTCATCAGCCGCAAGCTGAAGGATCCTGAAACAAGGTGGGCAACAATCGAAAGAGAGTGCTTTGCCATCGTGTGGGCTCTGAAGAAGATTAGGCCGTACTTGTATGGTTCTACTTTTGTCATTCAGACTGACCACCAACACTTGAGATGGTTAATGCAAATGAAAGGGGAAAACCCGAAACTATTGAGATGGTCGATCTGCCTGCAAGGGTTTGATTTCACCATTGAGCACAAGTCAGGGTGTCACCACCAAAATGCTGATGGTCTCTCTAGGATGTATGTCATCGACTAGAGGTATGAGATTCATCCAGGAGTGGATTAAATCCTCTTGCCCTTTAGTCTGGGGGGGGCGAGTGTTAGGGAGAATTCTCTGTTTAAGCTGAATTTCCTAACCTAGTGAGTCCCCCAGCAGCTTTGCTGGATTTCTGGAGTTTGTTTTTTCTCCCACTCTTGGACATGAATGTGTGTAATTCCTTTGAATGCCAATGTGTTCTATGGGCTATGGGGTCTTTTACTCCATAGGGTCTCATATGTTTTGCTATGTGTGTTACACTGCACCCTCCGTGCCGTAGCACTGGGGCATCCTAGCGTACCTCCATCATAGACTCCATACCCGGGGACTGACTACTGTCTCCCCGGGCATGTAAAATCACCATTGGCTTTACTAGACCTAAATTTACTAACAGAACTAGTACAAACCATCCTATTGTGGACGTACTAGTAGGGGTAATTCGATTACTCCTGGGTCTGTTATTCGAGGGGGCACTGTCCCGCCCCCCCTCGTCGAGTTTTGACTGGTGGCAGTGGAAACTACTTGTTATATTCGACCCCGAATATAACCCTATGGGATTCTTCCCCTTCTTGGAGATTGGTACTTTTTCTCGTTAATCTCTAACATACCACCGGTTTACTTATCTTAAATAAGTCTATCGGATGGTATTTTCTGCCAGAACTCGGTTTTTAAAATGGCGTCTGTGTTCGTCTCTGTCAATCCTAAACCAAAGGTTGAGCCCTTTGTTCCACTTTTGGCAGGCTTCTGTACAGAGACCCTCCAAAGTGGTGCCATTCTGTCTGGGTTACCACAGGGGTGTGGGAGGGGGTTTAGGCACCCTGGACTGAGTTGCCTTGCCAACTCCAGTCGCACTCTGGTGTGATTGGCCCAAGTGGTGAGCCACCTCGCTCACCACTTAGCGTGTTCTGATTGACAGCTAGGCTGAATGAATGGGGGTTTTCTGCATAAAAGCAGGGCTTTTGGGACTGGATCTTCAGAAGTCGCCACAGGACCTAAGAATCTGAAGAGGGTAAAGCTGAGCCGACCTGCAACGACGACACCTCCGGTGGAGCCCTGCTGAACCGACTCACCACTTCACGATGACAGAGGAGATCTCCCTGCCGGAGAGTCTCTTCCCCTGACTGGTGGGAACAACCAGTCCCCTTTGCTTTTTCTTCGCTCCAGGACGCAGTGGTCGAATTGCCCGTGCAGAGCACCCCAGCAACCGGATAGCCACTACCCCTGTACTGCGACCAAAAGGTGGTGCCTTGTGACGGAGCACTCCGTGGCTGGTCTCTTCCCTGGTGGTGCACCGGACTTCACTTTTCTTCGACGACGAGATCATCTCTACTCTTGGCAAAGACCCGACGTGCATCCACCACCAGGAACAACTGCCCCCGCCGGAGCTGTCTCTCCACAAACAAGGTACCGTGTCCGCCTGGCTTCCCTTTCTGCCGGATAGAGTGAGGTGTCTTAATCCTCGCTTGTCCCTTGGGTCGCCTCCAAGCTTTCTTTAACTTGCTGTTCTGAACTGGTCCAATCTTTCCATAACAATTTGCGATAAAGTCTTGAAGCGCATTTCCACTGAGACACTTTTAGGGACATATCGCCTTGCCTCTCTCCGAGTGGGCCTTGCCTCTAAACTTTGTGATCTGCAGTAGACCCTGCCTTACTTGCCTTGCATTTGTCCGTAAAGTATTGGTACCGAGTTGATTTCATAACCTGCCTTATTTTTCTCTCCCGTCCTAACGAATACTAGCGTGCCATCTAGGTTAAAGCATACACCTCTGACTGCAAATAAGTGATGCCGGTGAACCTAGACTTGTCGAACTATTGTTCGGGGGATTGATCTTTTTCTTCGTATTAGTAATTGTGATTGAAGTTGTTTGCCGTATTAGTGCCAGAGTGATCTCCATAGATGTGTTGTTATAAATAAATACCTTTATATCTTTACACCAAAGCCTTGTTCCGTGTCTACTTGTTCTACTGTGTAGATTGCCTTATTTTTTATACTCCACATACTGCCTAACTCTGCTTGAGGGAAGTCTGACTGCTCAGCCACAGCTACAAAGTGAATCTGTGTGGTACAGACTGCTACCAAGTGGGTTTACTGCCAAACACCTGTAGTCCTAAATCTTTTGCAGTGGTCCCAGAGGGAACTGCACAGGTTTCCGCCTAACAAGGGGCACCCTCCACCAGGCCCCTATTCATGTCTCCCAGCACCTCCACCCCCCACCAGTCAGGGGCACCATCCACCAGGCCCCCACTCATGTCCAACTCATGTCTCCTTGCACCCCCACCCCCCAGCATCCAGGGGCACCCTCCACCAGGCCCCCACTCATGTCTCCCAGCACCCCCACCCCCCACCAGGCAGAGGCACCCTCCACCAGGCCCCCACTCATGTCTCCCTGCACCCCCTCCCCCCACCAGTCAGGGACACCCTCCACCAGGCCCCCACTCATGTCTCCCAGCACCCCCACCCCCCTGCATCTAGGGGCACCCTCCACCAGGCCCCCACTCATGTCTCCCAGCACTCCCACCCCCCACAAGTCAGGGGCACCCTCCACCAGGCCCCCACTCATGTCCCCCTGTGCCCCCACCCCCCATCAGTCAGGGGCACCCTCCACCAGGCCCCCACTCATGTCTCCCAGCACCCCACCCCCCTGCATCCAGGGGCACCCTCCACCAGGCCCCCACTCATGTCTCCCAGCACCCCCACCCCCACCAGTCAGGGGCACCCTCCACCAGGCCCCCACTCATGTCTCCCTGCACCGCCACCCCCCACCAGTCAGGGGCACCCTCAACCAGGCCCCCACTCATGTCTCCCAGCACCCCCACCCCTTGCATCCACGGGCACCCTCCACCAGGCCCCCACTCATGTCTCCCTGCACCCCCACCCCCCACCAGTCAGGGGCACCCTCCACCAGGCCCCCACCTCTTCCTACCACTCCCCCCACCTCCCAGCAGTGCGATTTGTCTGTGTACGTGTATATCAGGGTTTCGCGTGTAGTCTGACACGCAATATCAGCAGGGTACGTGTATTATGGGGTTTGCGGGAAGTTATACATGCGATTTCAGCAGGGTACGTGTATTTCGGGGTGCGCGGGAAGTTTCACACGCGAATTTGCAGGGTACGTGTATTTCGGTGTGTGCGCGTGAAGTTGCACACACGACTGTGCCTGTGAGAGTGGGGTACGTGTATTACAGGGGTGGGCGGGAAGATTTACACGCTCGCCTACAACGCGCCAAAAAATAAAAGGACCAATCCTGAAACACGTCCGCCAGCATGAAGCATGCGCACGTCCCGCGCAGCATAAAAGAGTGCGGAAACAACAAACAAGCTCAGACATCAGGATGAAAATACCGTTCCTAGCAGCAGTGGCCGTGGGATACCGCAGGAGGAGGAGAAGGATAGTCAGGGCCAGAATCTTCACACCCAGAACCAGCCTATTTGGTATGCCAGATGACCAGGTGTATGGGAGGTACAGGTTTCCACCACACATAATACTCGACCTGGTCAGTGAGTGGGAGGATGACCTCACATCACCCACCCTGTGCTCCCAAGCACTCAGCCCCCTGGAGAAGGTCCTCAATGTACTGCACTTCTTGGCTACCAGATCATTTCAGCGGACAAGTGCCATAGTGGGGGGGGGGTGTCACAGGCCATGCAGTCACAGTGCCTACACCAGGTGTTGGCCATCATCACTGCACGCCCATCAGTCTGCAGGCACATATACCTGCCCAGAACACCTGCAGAAAGGCAGGCTGTCAGCCAGGATTTCTACAGGGTGGCACAATTCCCCAAAGTGCTAGGTGCCATTGATTGCACCCATGTGGCTCTACGTCCCCCCAGGGCATCTGAGCACATCTATAGAAACCGCAAGCACTGGAATTCCATCAACGTCCAGGTAGTATGTGATGCCAAGGGAATCATCACCTCAGTATATGCCAACTATCCACGGTCCACCCACGACAGCTTCATTTACAGGATGTCAACCCTTTACCGGGACATGGAAGCTGGGCGGCATGGCGATGCATGGCTGCTTGGTGAGTAGAAATGCCACAGCACACGCATGCATGACAGACACAGAGTAATGCCAATACCCCACTAATGATCCCCATCACCACCTCCCCAGGGGACAGTGCCTACCCTCTGAGCACACACATGATGACGCCAATTCCGAACCCCATCACGCCTCCCGAGGTAAGATACAACACAGCCCATATTGCAACCCGGGGCATAGTGGAGCGCACATTCGGAGTGCTCAAGTCACACTTTCGCTTCCTTGACCGTTCTGGTGGGCAGCTGTTATACGCTCCCCCAGTAGTGTGCAGGATCATAGTGGCAGCATGTGTCCTGCACAATGTTGCAACATGCCGGGGCCTGGCTGTGGACATGGTGGTGCCCCCACATCCCCAACCACATGCACGCCCGCTGCGCATGGGAGGGGAAAGGGCATGGGGTGAGGCAGCCCGTACGCTGCTGGTGGCTAATTACTTCACATACAAAGCACACCCCTGTGGAGTGCACACAGCCCTGGCACATACCATCTGACAATCAATGATGACTCAATCTGACAATTATGATGAACAAAGGGACAGTCAACTGTCAGAACCATAGCAGCCTGAGATTGTTCATCTGGAAGTGTGACAATGTGTGCATCCCTACCTACACAGACACCACCAATGCAGTGTCATCAAAAGACACACTTCCATGCAGCAAAAATGAATACCCACTTGCAAAATACAACATGAGAACAGTGCCATGTCACCCAACCCCTCCCCGGCACGGCCACACAACACACCATGGCATGTCATGCAATGTGAAAGCAAACAAATTAAGCCCCACAACATGCCCCAAGTGTCACCAACTACAGTGTCCCTAATGGAAACTGGCCACACATGAAATGCTCACAGTAATGCAGGACCAACAACACACATTACCAAATACTTACCAAGAATACCATTCACCTACACAACCTCCAACCTACCATAAACATGACAGTACGGACTTAAAAAATTGGTAGCCTCACTACCTGATAATGGCAGCACTTCGATCTCTTCCAAGTATACAGTGTTAGCGCCACGCAAGAGTGTAGGTGCACTGCTTACAACATGGACTCCAGTCCCAAAGTAGACCGCCTTGTGAAGACATGAGAAATGGACCTGCAAATTAGGAGGATGAGATGGATGCAGAGGCACATATCAATACACCATGCAGTGTACAATACAACAACAATATGCACTAGGAATGTATACACAGTATTGACTACAGACTGCCCACACATCAAATGGGAGTCCAACGTCACCGTGTAAGTCAATGTCACTTGGGCACACCCTTTGCAAGCCCATGGAAACGGGAAGCAAGAGGGGTGTGTGTCACACAAACCCAAGCATCTGACCGAAATTCAGGACAAGCCTGCATGTGCCCAGCCACAATACAGTGTATGCCCACGGGAGCCACACAAGGCAACACACTGTCCAAAAAATAAAAAATAAAAAATAAAATAAAAAAAATATTTTAAAAAATCAAAAATGGCCATTAATGGGCCCGGGGGCGTGCAGGAGGCCACCCAGGAGGTCCGAGGACAGGGTGCACACCAAAACCCACCTGTGTGGATCTTGCGGAAAAAAAAACACCTCCATGGGCTCATGGTCTGCACGGCTACCCTATTGTGATAGATTTGCTGCTGTCGCTCTCCTCACCCTCTGCAGCTGCATCAGGAGGTGGTGGCACTATGGGAGGCAGCCCACACAAAGCCCTAGTCTGGTCCTCCATGGCAGCAAGCATGCAGGTGTGGAAGGTCTGGTTCTGGAGGATAACTGTGCGGAGGTCCCCATGCAACAACTCACGGGATGCCCGGACCTCTGCCCTAGTTGCCTGCATCTCAGCTGAGAGAATATGTGTGAGCAGCTCCAGCTGCTGTTCTGTCCTCGTGTTAGCTGAAGCCTCAAGCTCAACCAGAGATGCCCTGAGCTGATGGAGTTCCACCCTCAGGGCTTCCCTGTGGCCCTGGGACTCAATGGAAATGGCTTCCCGCAGAGTCTCCAGTGCCGCCAGCCTGTCCCTGTTGGACGCCAACATGTCCTCCCTGTGTGACTAGCTAATGGAGTCTGTTGCCTGCTGTAGTTGTTCAATTAGCCTTTCTTGGGGGACAATGTAAGTGGCCACCCTATCCATGGCCTGAGCCATCATCTCAGTTGATGCTGCCTGTTGGTTTGCCATACCGTATATGGATTGCTCCCATGCGGTATTGCCAGGTGGCGTACAGCCACCACGTCGGCGGGCACCACACCTGTCTGGGGCAAGCCGAACTCTGCCTTGCTGTGCCGGCACTGCCTCAGGCTGCAGGACTGCATTCCCCCTCTGATCTGCTGGCCCAGGAACAGGATCAGATGTAGCGGAGTGTGACCCTGCATCCGTAACCACCAAAGGCGGACCTACCAACACTGACATCCCCATTGAGGGTTCTACCCCTGGTGCAGGTGGGTTGGACAGTACAGAATCCCTCCCAGAGACACTTACCTGCGACAGCACATAGGTCTCATCATCCGAATCAACACCTGAATAGAGCTCGGGGGAGGTGCACCCAGAGACACCCCTTGAGATGACGGCCTGCAGCAAGTGTGGGTTCTCACCCACCACCACACCACATCCCTCACTGGTGCCCGGTCGGGCCTGAGACCCCTCACGGGTCTGCACCATCTCCACAACCCCAGCAGTATCAAGTGCATCATCCCCTGCAAAGACATGAAAGAAAAATAATGGGAACAGGCATTAGCAACATGGAACACAATTAGGGCTGAAAAGCAACAGAAACAGTACTTCATTGACACATGTCCCACATGACTATAACCCTCCCATGCATGCACTGTCACTGCGTATGAAGGGGAGGCAAATGGCACACATTAATGACACCAAGATGGAAGACCAACAAATTTGCTGCATGCTGCCTAGCAGTGCCATCACACATTGGCCTGTGATTGGCATGTCCAATACACATACATGACACATGCCATCACACAGATGGCATGTACCCTAGCCATGTCACACATGTGACAATAGGACTGCGAAATGCCTAGTGAAAGTGGTGGAATGCAGACAATCAGCCTGAATGAACACAGAATAACATGCAACTATGTTGTGGCAAGATGACAATTCAAGGGCAACTGGCGTGAGGTTGGGCTGAATGTCTACTGTTGCCAGAAGGGATACTGCAACAACCAAATGCTGGTGCACAGAATGTTTTGGATGAAGCACATGGGTGACCCAAACTGCTCAGGCACACACCCCCTCACCTGGCACTCAATCAGAAGCACTCACACACACTCCATGCACATGAATGACACACACATGCATGTGCACTCAACGGACAATGCCTCGTAATCTGGCAGGTCTCCCACGCCTTGGATCTGTTCCTCCGTGACGTAGGTCCCAGAAACATATGCATGTGGAGTGAGTTCAATGTCCTCTGCCGGAGACCCACCTCCAGTCACTAGAGTTGCGGCATGACTTGAGTCCAGCTTTTTCTTTGCCCTGCGCTTAAGGTCATTCCAGCACTTGTAGCAATCATTAGCTGTGCGCCTCACGAATCCAAGGGCACTTATGAGTTCCGCAATGGTCTGCCAGTGTGCCTGATGTTGTGCAGGTGTGGTCTTGCATCCTGCAGTAATCACCATTTCACTGTCATATGCGGACACATACTCCACAAGTGCATCAAGTTCGACCCGATTAAAGCAGGGCTTCCTTGGTGGGCCGGACTGTGTAGCCGTGTCTGGGGCATCAGCCTGTACTGGACGAGCACTCTTCCTCTTCCGCTTGGAAGGTGGTGGTGATACTGAGTGTCCTATGCCGCTCTGGACACTAGGGGCAGGAGCCCCGGTGGACTGTGGACTAGGAGTGTGGGAATGAACACTCACCATGGGAGTTGGTGCAGGCATTAGCTGAAGTGTGATGTGGTCAGGGGGAACGTCAGAAGGATGGACTAGGACCGACACTGTCCTGGCTGGGACACTCAGAGCTGGGGTGGATGAGCCGCCGCTGCCCCTGCAGCTTCCCCACCCTGCCTACTCGGGGCAGCAGATGACATAGCTGCCCCTGTTCCACGTGGGCTAATGACACCAACGTGCACCGCCACACGTGGCCTAGACCTGCTGACCTAGAAGTCAGCCATGGAGTCACCCAGTGCCAGGTCTGGTGCCACAATGGGCTGGTCCAACAAGGGCTGAGCAGGGATGGTGTCAGCCACGTTACCCTCAACCAGGGGGGGTCATGGGTGTCCCTGACTGGTCACCCACACCTGGGGGGCTAGGGGCACCCTGAAAGTCCTGGCCACGTCCCCTACCATATCCACCACGGCCACCTCTTGTGGCTCGCCCACCTTTGCCACCCTTACCGCGTGCTCGCCTCCCAACCATGGCACTGATGTTGTTGTTCGTATGGAAGTTGCAGTAAACTATTGTCCTGGGCAATTGGGGGTCAGGGTACTAGATGGAATTCGTACCCTAGTGCTCTAGCAAGGCTGTATGTGACCACTGGGGAAGATGACGGGTCACGCAACGCACAGGCACCCCCCGAAAAAAGTAGATAATGTGCACGCAACCCCTCCTAGACCACGTGCGTGGAAAAAAGAACCTGCACTACGCTGTGGCACCCAGAAACACAAAAAGGAACGTATGAGTGTCACACGCAGCCTAGAATGACCTCTGAAGGGGTTAGCAACACACGGGGCAAGCACAGATGTCAAATACGTGCGCAACTCACCGTCTGCCAGGAAAAATCACATGTAAAATACGCGCATATGCGTGTTGGCAACACCCCCGCCAAAAGAAGAATTGTACGCTGTCTGAGGAGACAGAACAACAGGAGAAGTGAACGCTGTTTGAGGAAACAGGCCCAGGAAAAAGACAAGAAGAGAAAAAGCTGTCAGAGGTAACAGGGAGTACGAACTTGGAACGCCGTGAAGTAAATCGCATGTGAACCGACAAGAAGTACAGATTTCACCCACTCGCTCTCCATGAAAAGCACGTATAAGGAAATGGCGTTCTACACGTACCTTTTAAACATGCCCACACATCCAGCGTCACTACCGCGTGTACGCGCAAAGGCCCCATCCGCCAATTACACGCACTGACACTCTGACGTGCAGTCATTGGACGTGTAACGCGCTGACACTCTGACGTGCAGTCATTGGATGTGTAACATGCACCCGAGTACAGGGAAACGCCCGCGCATGCACGTCACAGACGCGCATACGTGCTGTTGGCCTTTGGGCCAATGAATTTGCGTATGTGTGCTGACGCGCTTACGCGCTAAGGCCCTTTCCTCGAATTACACACAGACGGGCTGGATTTTCACGTGCCAAATCACTCCGTATCAAGCTGGCCACGTGTAAGCACACGGAAGACCACGCTCCTGCCCAGAAGGCCGAATTACTGCCCCCCAGGGCCCCGAGCACGCTCCCGCCTGCCATCTGCTGCTGCCTGATTGCCTGCTGCCCACGTGCCCTGCCATTTGCTGCCTGCACATCAGCCAGGGGTTCTGTTGCTGTGACCACCCCTGCTGGAACCAAAGACTCCCGACTGGGATTCCATCGCTCCACAGCCCAGCCCCAGGACCCAGTTGCCCACCCACTCCTGCCTCTGGGGTTGTCATGTCGGGCACTGCAACATCTGGCACCACTGACAACCCCCGGCCAGAGAGGCAGGGGGGCACCAGCTTCACTGCCACCGAAGTTGGTGTCCTGGTGGAGAAAGTCCTAGGGCAGTATGATGCCCTCTTCGGAGGTTTGCGCCGACAAGGAAGGACTGACTCGGATCTGGACGGACATCGTGACTGCCATCTACGTGGAGGGGGTGGCAGTCTGCGACTTCCAACATGTCAAGAAGCGCTGGGAGGACTTCAGGTCCAGGACCCTCAACAAGGCCCGGCGCCTCTTGAAGGCAGCGGATGCTAAGGGGCGCCGGGGCCACTTGTCGGAAGATCAGATGAGGGTCCTGGAACGCATATCCCCAGCGCTCCACGTCCAGGTCCTTGAGAGGCAGACCCGTCTGGAGTCGAGCGGTATGTGTACATGCATCATGATTGTAATCTGTGCGTGTGGTGATATGCCAGTAGTGTGCAGGTTGCACATCTGTTTCTATGGGGCCGAGTATGGGTTGGGGTTTACAGGGCCGTGAGGCTAACACATGCGAGGGCTGTCATGTGTAAGACATGGAAGGTGGTTGTGTGTGTAGGCGTGCATGCCAAATGCAGTTGTGTGGGCACACATGTTTGGATGAATGTGTATGTAAGTAGGCATGTTCGTGATGTCACACATGTATGTTGTTTTCAGCTGCATGTATCAGCACTGTGTACATGTGCATGTGTGTGTATTTGACAAGGGTGCAACAGTGATGCAACATGGATGAATGTGACAGCGGGATGTGGAAGCCTGATTGGCAGATGTGACATGGATGCCCATCTGAACACTGCGACAGTTGGCAGAGGTGTACACATGCATGCAAGTGTGGTGGTGTGTGTGCATGTGTAATGCACTCCCAGTGTTGCATGTGATGTCTGGCTCACCTTTGCCTGCTCATGCTGTTGTATGTGTATGGATGGTGCTGGCAGTTGCGATATGGCTGTGGAATGGCTCATGTGTGCAAGTTGAAATGACATGTGTGTTGGCGATTGTGATGCCATGTCTGAGGTTTGCCAATGCCACTCATGTACAACTGTCATGTGTGTATGTGTCCATTGTACAGTGCCCTGATGCCTGTGTTTTATTTCTCCCTGTCTGCAGTGTCAACTGATGAAGAGGGCGGAGAAGGTGCTGTGGAGCACAGCGGCAGGGATCGCACCGCCAGCCGGAGAAGCAAGGCCCGGCTCCCCTCCCAGGTTGTGATCTCGTCAGGGAGTGAGGAGCCCGGTGCCGCGTCCCAGGACGCAGCTGCCGGGGGGAGGTCCAAGAGGCGGAGGTCGGAGTTGGACTCCTCGGCAGCAGAAGGGGCAGCTGGGACCCACAGGCCCAACGAGGGAAGATGGCACGGAGTCAACCAGGTTGGTGAGGGGTTTGGTGGAGGAGGAGGCCATGCAAGCAACAGAGACGGGGTCTGGAGGTGGGGATTCCACTGGTGCTTGTGGTGCAGTGCAGGACCAGGGACAGGAGGCAGCACAGGCCGCCGCGGAGGTGCCTGTGTGCAATCTTTCACCAGCAGGGATGCCTACGTCCAAACCTGTTTTTAGGCAGGGGATGAGCTCACAGTAACTGGCCTTCCTCTGCCTGCGGACATGGCTATCCGGGTCCGGGTTGAGCCTGGTCTGACTGGTGTGGCGTTGTGTCAATGGGCCATGCGAGGTGACCTGCAGTCTTTTCATGAGGAGACTGCACGTCATCTCGAATGGCTCGTTGACCGCGTCGGCCTTCTGGGACAGGTCACCCAGTCCAGATTCCTCCGTTTGATGGGGCTTGGTCAGACCTCCTCCTCAACTGAACCCCCTATGCGCCAGTCGTCCTCCGTGCCATCTTCCCACCCATTAGTCACCTGGGTGCCCTGTGGAGCTGCCTCTGACGGTGCAGCCAGGCTGATGGAGGAGGCATCCCTGCCACAGTCGGGAATCGGACGTCCAGCAGGGGTGGCCACATCAACAACTGCACCCCAGCCAGTGGAGGATGTGCAGGCAGCAGGAGGCAGTGCACGGTCAGAGGCACAGCAGCAGCAACGAGGTGGGAGCCATGATGGCTCGGGGCCTTCGACATCGGAGGGGCAGGCATCGGCCGGAGGGCAGGAGGACCCAGGACGGGAAGTGTCTTCCATGTGGCAGCAGTTGGGCCACGCCATAGATGCGGAAGAGGAACGGCTCACGATGGTCAGGGCGGAGAACTCCATGCGGAGGGCCCTGAGGCGGGCCGAGTGCCTCGAGGCAATCCGCAGGGAGTTGGAGGTGAACATGTCGACGGCCCTGCGGACCCTCGGGGCCATGGAGGAGGACCGCTTCCAGGACATTGAGCAGGAGTTCGATGATGCCCTGGCCCGGAACATCCCGAAGTGAGCCGTCGGACTAGCCCGCTGCCCTTGTAAATAGTTCTGTAGTTAGTGTTAGGTTTCCTTTGGTTTTGCATTTTTTTTGGACCTTTTGGACAATGGGCCACATTTTTGTATATATTTTTTTTTATTAGGTAGTGTTATTAGATAGGTTTCATTTCTTCTGTTGGGATCATGGACCCTGGATTGTTTATCTGTATATAGTTGACTGTTGGATTTTCATTTTTTTTAATGATTTACCCATGGAGCAATGGTTTTCGATTTAAATTTTCCATTGGATTTACTTTTGTGGACTGTGACTTTGGACACCTTTCCTTTGGATTATGATGTGTGGTTTTGCATTATTTCACGGACATGCTGTTTTTTTTTTTTTTTTAATTCCCATTTTTGTTTATTTTTGATGCAATTTATGTTGCTTTTAATACATATTTTTTCTTCAAACTTCAATGTGTAGTATCATCTCACTGGTTTCATGCATATAATGATATGGGTTTTGACATTCACTGACACCCATTGGGTGTATGTGAGGGACATGTGTTCATTTCCAAACTTGCAATTGGGGTTCTATCATGTTATTGCCATTTCTAAGTGGGTGGATGCAATACTCAGGTGGGTGTTTGGCATTTGGCGGCTGATCATAAGGGCCAGGGATCTAGATTGTGATGACATGTTGGCTGGGGGACATGAGTGGGGGCCTGGTGGAGGGTGCCCCTGGATGCTGGGGGGTGGGGGTGCAGGGAGGCATGAGTGGGGGCCTGGTGGAGGGTGCCCCTGGATGCAGGGGGTGGGGGTGCAGGGGGACATGAGTGGGGGCCTGGTGGATGGTGCCCCTGGATGCTGGAGGGTGGGGGTGCTGGGAGACATGAGTGGGGGCCTGGTGGAGGGTGCCCCTGGATGCTGGGGGGTGAGGGTGCAGGGAGACATGAGTGGGGACCTGGTGGAGGGTGCCCCTGGATGCTGGGGGGTGGGGGTGCTGGGAGACATGAGTGGGGGCCTGGTGGAGGGTGCCCCACAGTGCTGGGGAGTGGGGGTGCAGGGGGACATGAGTTGGACATGTGTGGGGGCCTGCTGGCAGGTGCCCCACAGTGCTGGGGGTGGGGGTGCTGGGAGACATGCATTGGTGGGCAGTAGTGCAAGGTGACATGTGGCTTGGCTGGGGGGCATGGGCATGGTGGATGGGCTGCCTGCGGGACATGTGCAGGGTAGTCCCCTGTGGTGTGGGCCGCCTGCAGGGGCCGTGGAGGATGTCGGTTGAACAGCTGGGAGAACCACATGGCGGATTCACGTGTAGGACTGGCCGGCACCCCCAGAATCCACGTAGGCTGCTGGATTCACGTGTGGAATTTCAATTGCACCTTGGAATACACGTACCCTGCTGAAATTGCGTGTGGAACTTCCCGCGCCCCTTGGAATACACGTACCCTGCTGAAATCGCATGTGGAACTTCCCGCGCACCCCAAAATACACGTACCCAGGGCAATCGCGTGTGGAACTTCCCGCAAACCCCGTAATACACGTACCCTGCATGTCAGACTACACGCACAACCCTGATATTCACGTACACAGGCAAATCGCACTGCTAGAGGTTGGGGGGGGTGGTAGGAAGGAGTGGGGGCCTGGTGGAGGGTGCCTCTGGATGCTGGGGGTGGGGGTGCTGGGAGACATGAGCGGGGGCCTGGTGGAGGGTGCCCCTGGATGCAGGGGGGTGGGGGTGCAAGGAGACATGAGTTGGACATGAGTGGGGGCCTGGTGGAGGGTGCCCCTGACTGGTGGGGGGTGGGGGTGCAGGGAGACATGAGTGGGGGCCTGGCGGAGGGTGCCCCACAGTGCTGGGGGGTGGGGATGCAGGGGGAAATGATTGGGGGCCTGGTGGAGGGTGCCCCTGACTGGTGGGGGGTGGGGGTGCTGGGAGACATGAGTTGGACATGAGTGGGGGCCTGGTGGAGGGTGCCCCTGGATGCTGGGGTTGGGGGTGCATGGAGACATGAGTTGGACATGAGTGGGGGCCTGGTGGAGGGTGCCCCTGACTGGTGGGGGGTGGGGGTGCAGGGAGGCATGAGTGGGGGCCTGGTGGAGGGTGCCCCTAGATGCTGGGGGGTGGGGGTGCTGGGAGACATGAGTGGGGGCCTGGTGGAGGGTGCCCCTCGATGCAAGGGGGTGGGGGTTCAGGAAGACATGAGTTGGACATGAGTGGGGGCCTGGTGGAGGGTGCCCCTGGATGCAGGGGGGTGGGGGTGCAGGGGGACATGAGTGGGGGCCTTTTGGAGGGTGCCCCTGGATGCTGAGGGGTGGGGGTGCTGGGAGACATGAGTGGGGGCCTGGTGGAGGGTGCCCCTGGATGCTGGGGGGGGTGGGGGTGCAGGGCGACATGTGTAGGGGCCTGGTGCAGGGTGCCCCTGGATGCAGGGGGGTGGGGGTGCAGGGAGGCATGAGTGGGGGCCTGGTGAAGGGTGCCCCTGGATGCTGGGGGATGGGGGTGCTGGGAGACATGAGTGGGGGCCTGGTGGAGGGTGCACCTGGATGCAGGGGGGTGGGGGTGCAGGAAGACATGAGTTGGACATGAGTGGGGGCCTGGTGGAGGGTGCCCCTGGATGCAGGGGGGTGGGGGTGCAGGGGGACATGAGTGGGGGCGTTTTGGAGGGTGCCCCTGGATGCTGGGGGGTGGGGGTGCTGGGAGACATGAGTGGGGGCATGGTGGAGGGTGCCCCTGGATGCTGGGGGGTGGGGGTGCAGGGAGACATGAGTGGGGGCCTGGTGGAGGGTGCCCCTGGATGCAGGGGGGTGGGGGTGCAGGGAGACATGAGTGGGGGCCTGGTGGAGGGTGCCCCTGACTGTTGGGGGGTGGGGGTGCAAGGAGACATGAGTTGGACATGATTGGGGGCCTGGTGGATGGTGCTCTGGATGCTGGGGGGTGGGGGTGCAAGGAGACATGAGTGGGGTCCTGGTGGAGGGTGCCCCTGGATGCAGGGGGGTGGGGGTGCAGGGGGACATGAGTGGGGGCCTTGTGGAGGGTGCCCCTGGATGCTGGGGTTTGGGGGTGCAAGGAGACATGAGTTGGACATGAGTGGGGGCCTGGTGGATGGTGCCCCTGGATGCTGGGGGGTGGGGGTGCAAGGAGACATGAGTGGGGGCCTGGTGGAGGGTGTCCCTGGATGCAGGGGGTGGGGGTGCAGGGAGACATGAGTGGGGGCCTGGTGGAGGGTGCCCCTGGATGCTGGGGTGTGGGGGTGCAGGGAGACATGAGTTGGACATGAGTGGGGGCCTGGTGGAGGGTGCCCCTGACTGGTGGGGGGTGGGGGTGCAGGGAGACATGAGTGTGGGCCTGGTGGAGGGTGCCCCACAGTGCTGGTGGGTGGGGGTGCAGGGGGACATGAGTTGGACATGTGTGGGGGCCTGCTGGCAGGTGCCCCACAGTGCTGGGGGGTGAGGGTGCTGGGAGACATGCATTGTTGATCAGTAGTGCAAGGTGACATGTGGCTTGGCTGGGGGGCATGGCCATGGTGGATGGGCTGCCTGCGGGACATGGGCAGGGGTGCAGGGTGGTCCCCTGTGGTGTGGGCTGGCTGCAGGGGCCATGGAGGGTGTAGAGGGAACACCTGGGAGGACCCACACGGCCAATTTACGTGTAGTGCTCCCCACGCACCCCTGAAATACACGTGCCCTGATGGAATCGCGTGTGATACTTCCCGCGCACCCCTGGAATACACGTACCCTGATGGAATCGTGTGTGATAATTCCCGTGCACCCCTGAGATACATGTACCCTGCTGATTTTGCGTGTGATACTTCCCGCGCACCCCTGGAATACACGTACCCTGATGGAATCGCGTGTGATACTTCCTGCGCACCCCTGAAATACACGTACCCTGCTGATTTTGCGTGTGATACTTCCCGCGCATCCCTGGAATACACGTACCCTGATGGAATCACGTGTGATACTTCCTGCGCACCGCTGAGATACACGTACCCTGCTGATTTTGCGTGTGATACTTCCCGCGCACCCCTGGGATACACGTACCCTGATGGAATCGTGTGTGATACTTCCCGCGCACCCCTGAAATACACGTACCCTGCTGATTTTGCGTGTGATACTTCCCGTGCACCCCTGGAATACACGTACCCTGATGGAATCGCGTGTGATACTTCCCGCGCACCCCTGAAATCACGTACCCTGCTGATTTTGCATGTGATACTTCCCGCGCACCCCTGGAATACACGTGCCCTGATGGAATGGCGTGTGTTACTTCACGCGCACCCCTGATGTACACGTACCCAGGGCAATCGCGTGTGAACTTCCCGCGAACCACTGAAATACACGTTCCCCGCTTGGCGTTTGCTGTTTGGCAGCCCTGTGAACTTGTCCAGGGTTAGCGCAGCCCTTTGCGATGAATTGGGAATTTTGAAGGGTTTTCCTTGCACGAGGGCGTTCTTGGGGGCGTAACTGGCGCTGCTGCAGGGTCACTGCGCCACTCTGCGCCACGGCTGGTTTTGGAGGCTGGAATCCATGAATACGCTGTGCGATGAAATGAATTTTATCACACGCAGCTGGCGTAGTGTATCGCACAGGAACACTGTGCGCAAGCCGCGTGCGCCATTTTTGTGCGAAATTCTATGAATTACCCTGTTAGTCTTTGTTCTCCTTGCTCTTTTTAAGAGGTTATTTTTTGTGGTGTAAATGTTCACAGTATTATTTTTAGAATATTGTTGAGCAGTATTTTTTTTCTGATTTGGTTTCTCTTGTTGGTCTTGATTTGTTATTTTTCTCAGAATGTACTTTGATGTCATAACGACCACTTTCATCAGTTGCTCTAGAGTCAATTACTAGGTTATTCTGCTCATTTTTGTGCTGTTTCCTTTTCTCTGTATGTTGTCTTTGGTGGACGTTTAGTTTGACCTCTCTCCCCTTTTTTATGTGTTACACCATGTTTTTTATTTCATGTGCATGTGTGGTTTAATTGAATTCCTGATCAATTAGGTAGTTTCCATGTATTTCTATTTCGTGCCCAATAGTAGTGGTACTTGGCATATTTCTATTCTAGTCTATTCTATTCTGTTATATATTCTATTCTATATCGGTTTTGTGTATTCTTTTGCTACTCACGTTGGTATTTTATTTTTTGATATGCAGGGCAAAATTGTGCATTTTGCATTTTCCACAGTGTTAAAAAACGTGGACTCGTTGTCCTAGCCCGTGAAGGAATCCTGAGGAATGCCCAAAAATGACTGTTCTACACATGTGAGCTCTTTGCAGAGCCCACAAAGGCACTTTTGCATAAATGTTACCTAGTTTCGACTGGATGAATGGCTCCTAGGCGCATCAATCAACGTCTGTGTGTGTGCCTGCGTGAATTAAATTTTGCTGGCCAATCCTGATTGGCTGATTGCCAAAACTTTTAAAAATACAAACATGCAGATTGTACGACAGGGATACACTCCTGTCTCCGGGTGTTCATAGCCTACGAGACCACTGACCATTACAAATATAGGTTTTATGACACTGAGTATCCTAGTACTGCTGGATTGGCTGAGCTCCTGATCCTACGGACTATGCAACTCTGCCTCTTCATGCAATGGAGTATTCACTCAAGTTAGTCCTGATCTTCCATCTGCTCTCTGGGTCGGAACAATAACGATTGTAGCCTGAAAACTTAATGGACATGAGGGGCGAGACTTAATGCTGAGTATGTTATCGAGAGGCCTGTTGCTGGTCTCCCAAACGTCTAGCTTCACTGTGGGATATCCTGCCTCAAACTCCTAAAACTGGTATTTGTTGTGAAATTATTCCTCCTGCCTATGCTGAGTCATTTCTCCTCCACTGAGAGACTTCCACAAACTGTCTTAAAGGGTCATCTGTGCATTTCTTTTTTTTTATTTTTTATTGTTTAATCAAATAAGATTGTTACAATACAGCATGTGCTCGCAAATTTACTCGAAAATCGAGGCTTTGACGCAAGACAATTATTGTATCCGGATCCAGTTGAATTCGCTGGATGTTATGAATGTTTGGGTGCTTAGTGACCATTTTTGTCGTTAAGTAAGTTTTTCTCGATGTATTCTATCATTTTGGCCAGTGCAATTTGCCATGTTGTTTTCTCACCTCCAATGAGCCGGCACCACCGTGTGTTTTCATCAGCAAAGATGTCAAAGCCTACCATCCGCCTATGCTGAGTCTTTTCTCCTCCACTGAGAGACTTCCACAAACTGTCTGAAAGGGTCATCTCTGCATTTCATTGCCTTTCTCTTAGTGGGTTGCCTGAAGATGGCCTTTCAGCTTCATGGACCTGAAGGTTCTGGTCCTGCCACAGACTGGGACTCTTCTAGCAGAAATAAAGTCTAGAATGGGTGCCTAGAAAACACTCAATCCTGACACCACATGTGACCTCTGCACTAGCAGTTCCCGAGATTTATACACTGCATACATCAACCATGGTAACCAACACACGTCCTCCGACCCCTATACTGTCACTGATCCTCATCTTCAGTTTCTAGAGCTGTTTCTAAAGCTGTGTGTGCAGTCCTTTTTCTAGGCCCACCAACCGTTTTCTGCAATGAGATGGTGTTACACTCTTCAGTCATCCATTGCCACATCCTTACTCTAACCTGGACTGCAGCTCTTCTAGTTTTCTTCCCCTGCATGAGGATGGCACATACACTGCCCGTGCAGTCTGTAAGAGAAAATGTTCCTAAACATATTACAGGCTGTAGAACTTTATCGGACGTTTACATACTAAATGTATTCTTTCCCCATGCGGTTCTGACTTTTAATTATAGACTATTTCTGGGATTCTTTTCGATGCATTTCTCTATTAAAAAAAAGAATTGCAGCTCCGTCCTTATAGCTTAGTAGAGCAGCTACATCTGTACTAACTTGTATTTTTCCAATTCGTTTTAGTTGAGAGTTGTGTCTTTGGTAGGCCTTTACTAATTGTATAATGTTTGTGTTCTATTTTTTTAAAACTACTTATTTTTGTGTGTATATATTTTAATGCATGGCTTCATAACGAAAGATATTTTTTCAGTAAATGTACAGGGGGGTCATTTGTTAAATAATAAATGATAACTGTATGCAGGTGACAAGCACCATTAGCACTTTCATGTTGTTGGTGCCCCTGTATTCCCCAGTATGTAATTGTAAACATTCATATAGCAGAGTGTAGAAGTGAAGAGAAAAATAAGGTGACATCTCCCTAAGCTTTCAATGTTACACTGCGTCCTATTAATAATGGAAATCCTGAGTGTGAATCACGCTTTGCAGGCTGCGTTTACCAATGGATTGCTATGGAATCAGGATGCTTTTAGCAGGTCCAAAATGAAGGCAGATTCCATGCAAAACCATTAATTGTAGGTCTGCATGAAAATCTTAGGGGGGTATAAAACGAATTTAATTTCAAGAAGGTGAGCATGCTGGAAATCTTAACTGCAATTAGCAATTGTGTGGACACATCTTTATTGTATGCTCGTTCATGATTACATGAACCTTTTTCCAGTCCTCCTAAGAGTGAAGTCAGAGTGCTCAGCCACATTTGTGGGAATTTGGACTACTGAGGTGGAAACTCTGGGGTTCGGGAGCTAAATGGAGGTAAATTCCATAGGAGAATATTGTTTTGAACCTGCATGAAAACCTCATACAGGTGTAAAACACATTGGGCCTTATTACGAGGTTGGAGGTGGCCTTGCCGGTTTTACCTGCCAAGCTACCTCCAAACCAGCAAGAAAATCCGGTACACGCGAATGGGCAATTACCGGGGTATTCTGGCCCCACCAGACCCTGTAATTGCCCTTTTGCAGGTGCCTAGTTCATTACTGTGCCCGTGCTACAGATTGCTGTGCTTGCAGGTGCCTTTCATTCCACCAGGCCAGGCCTGGCAGAATGAAAGGCACCCGCGAGCACAACTCGGAGTTTGCCGGTCCGGTATCAATGGTACTGGCAAGTTTACCGGTACCGTTGTATCCGGACCGGCAACCGCGTAATGAGGCCCATTGTACTTTCAAGATGGATGAGCAAAGCAGGACATAGATGACAACTCCTCTCTATGCTTCCTCTCCACCTTGAAAATAATTGAAAATGGGCCACAGTGAAGTTGAAGTTGAAACACATTACATCTCGAGTTCCCCCTTGATTTACCACTCTAACTTATGTAAGAGGTTCCACTATGTCTTACCCATGCCTTAACAGCTTTATGGAGAAAGGGGATTTTCATTTTTGATTTGAGGAGTTGTGGGGGTACTGAATGAAAAGAAACATGTCTGTCATGCTTCCCTGTTTCACCTCAAAACATCATAGATTAGCACCAGCGCATATTTTCATACTGGCACAAACCCAGTGGATTTCTATAGAATCACCTGACTTTTCCAACTGGCAGATTCCATGGTAATCAATTTTAAATGACTCTTAAACAAAGTCGATAAGTAAGTTGTAAAGGCTATTTTGCCCGTGTGTTACACATTTTTTTCCCAATACATGGTGTAAAAGTTGAAAATTGCATGGAATGGACCAAAGTTGTCTTCTCTTAACACGTCACCAATGGACTTCAGAAGATCCTCCTAACAGAGGTAGTTAGAAAATCAGTTATAGTCAGGGTAGTGAAATGATCCAACCTGCTATGGATACAAATAAATGTTATCTGTTTGACTTATTTATTGCCATAGCCATCCAGACTATTACTTCAAATTGGAAAAATCTTAAAGGTGTACACTTTAAATTGTGGTGGAATTCAGTTTGTAATCTTCATAGGATGGAAAAATGTAATGCTGTATCCCCACCCTTGTTGCACAAACATCTATTAAAATGGCAATCTTTCTTAGATTTTTGAATAATGCAATACCCAGTCATGATTAGAGAATATGGTTTATTAGTTCTTACTCATAATGACCCCCCCTTCTTGTGTCCATGTTAGTCCTGTGTGTCTTGTACGATCATATATATTATCCTACAAATACGTTATATATCTATTGGTCTATTAGAAACTGCATTGTATGCATTAGAATAGAAATTTTATACACATTATGTAAGGTTCCATTGGTTCTCAAATGGGTTGTTAATTAATTTTTCATACTATAGCCATTTGTGGCACACACAATATTGTTATATGAACCTTAAACACAAAAGAAAATTGGTTATACTAATATATGTAAAAAAAAAAAATCCTATGATGAACCACAAAGGTTGATAATGAAGGGGACTGTTTTCAATTGCCCTGAGTGAAAAGAACATAGTGTCATCCGCCAGGCCGGCCGCAGCCGAGATTGGCGGTTGCTTCCGCGTTGGAGCTGGAGACGCGGAGGTAGAGTTTAGTCCCCTCTTTGTTTCCGCGTCTCCAGCGATGCAGCGCAGCGCGGCTGGTCGTATTTAAGGCCCCGCCTTCCGGCACAACGCTGCGTTGCAACCCTCCTTTGGATTTTTTTCCTGCTTCCGGGTTAACACGCTGTGTTGTTTCAGTCCTCCGGCTTCGGCTTTCTTACGGAAACTTTCCTACTTGTGCTGTTTCGGTGCCTCTGCTTCCATCTAGACTCTCCTGATCCTCGTAGTCGGCACCTTCCTTCCCCCGCTCGCTGAGCAGGGCTCTGCCGGTCTCTCTCTCTCTCTCTCTCTCTCTCTCTCTCTCTCTCCGCTGCGGCTCCCGCCGCTTGTTTCTTTTTTCTCCTTCCCTCTCCTTACTTGGCCTCTCTGCTTTCCCTGAGGGTCTACCTCATCCAGCGGTCCCATTTCCAGGTCCAGCCTTTCTTCCTGCCTCTTACTGGTCTCAGCTACCCGAACTCTGCTACTCCTGCACTCCTGGCATCTGGACTATCCCTTCACTACAGACACTGTACTCTGCCTCGGATTCGACCATTGCCAACTGTCCATACTGACATCTGGATTGAAGAGCATCACTGCTCCACTGCAGGGTTTTTTCCCCTTGGGGGTTTATCCCTGATTTCTGGTTGGTTCCGGAAGGGAGTCGTGGGACAGCTGTTTTAACAGCAGTCACTGTGGCTTCCCTCCGTGACAAGCACCATCTTCCCAAAAAACAGAAGGACTACCTCGCGAGACGCCACCTGCAAGACCTTGACACTTCCAGCAGATCAGGTGAGGAGAGTGTGTGTACTGGGGAGGCCGAGGTCGGGGTGCATACTAGATCACAGATTGCAACGCCAAAAGGAATCACGATGTCGGCGGAAGATCAAGTCCAAGAGTTATGGAAGGCATTCCAAGCAATGTCTCAGGAGCTACAAGGGGTAAAGACCGAGAACGCTCTGCTAAAATAGATGGTCTCTGCTAGAGAACCCGCTCCCCCTGAATTGCCACCCATGGCGCTATCCTCCGGAAAATTTGACGGCTCTCCCAAGAAGGTGAAAGAGTTTCTAGAAGCATGTATGGTGTATTTCACCTTCCGCCCTCGCACTTTTTCCTCTGATCAAGCCCGAGTGGGCTTTCTGATTTTGAATGTGACAGGAAACGCACTATCCTGGGCTACCCCGCTAGTGACCAGTGGTAACGCCATTTTACAGGATTTCTCGGCGTTTCAGGATTTGCTAAAGCAGACTTTTGAACGCCCGGACTTATCGTTTACAGCTTGTGAAGAATTGCTGGACGTCAAACAGGGCTCCCTGGATGTCTTGTCTTACATCTCAACCTTGAAACGTTGGTGGCCGGATCAGGATGGGCCGAATCCGCACAATACGCCACCTTCAGAAGGGGTTTGAAGGAAGAAATTAAGGATGAGCTTGCGAGGTCTCCTCGTTCACCTACATTTGCGGGTCTGCTTGCTGCGGCCCTTCACATAGAATATCGCCTCCAAGAAAGGAGGGATGAACGTCGCAAACAAAAAGGCCTTGGTTATCTTCCAGAACCCCTTACACACTCTTCCCCTGGGTGTTCCACAGTCTCCCCGACGGATGAACCAATGCAGATCGGTACCACCCGATCACCACTGACCTCGGCTGAAAGACGTCGCAGACGGGAGAAAGGTCTGTGTGCCTACTGTGGCTCGGGCCAATACCTTCTGAAAGACTGCACAGAACTGCAAAGCAAGAGGTCGGGAAACGGTCCCCCTCAGCGTCGATAGGGACAGACGATCGAGGGTCTCCAAACGTTTCTACTCGTCCCTATGTCTCCCTCTCGGTTTCCTCACCCGGGTCGTAGGACAACTCCAGACTTATGGTGATTCCGGTACTTCTTGACCTTGACGGCCGACAAATTAAGACCCTAGCTCTACTGGATTGCGGTGCGGCGGGCAACTTCATCGACACCCTGTGGGCAGACCGAGTGGGTCTACGCCGGATACAGCGGACGGAGGGTCAGAAGGTTGAAGGTGTGGATGGGTCCCCTTTATCCTCTGGCCCCATTACCCAAACTACAGAGGAGCTAGCCTTGACGATAGACCATCACAAGGAAGTCTTACGCTTCGACATCATTAGGGCTGCCCACTTCCCTATCATTTTGGGTATCCCTTGGCTCCGCCGGCATAATCCCCGAATAAATTGGACTGAGAACCAGCTAAGTTTTGATTCCTCCTATTGCCGTAACCAATGTTTCTCACTGGAAGGTCGGGGAGACCTACAACCGGTTACGATCTCTTCCAACCATCACATAGGATTTCATGCTTTACCCAACTTCTGTTCAGGATTCTCAGAGGTGTTTCAGGAATACATTCATGCTAAGTTGCCGCCTCACCGGCCAGAAGACTGTACCATCGACCTGGAAGCCAACGCTTAGGTGCCATTCGGACGGATGTTCTCTCTCACACAGACGGAGAGACAGGTTCTTCGGAAATACTTAGACACCAATTTGGAGAACGGTCTGATTCAACCCTCAAAATCACCGGCTGAGCACCACTATTCTTTATCAAGAAGAGACACTCTACCGATCTTAGGCCCTGCATAGATTATCAGGGCCTAAACAAGGTTACTGTTCGTGATAGGTATCCCATGCCCCTCATCACGGACATCATTGAGGTGGTACAGGGAGCCAAAGTATTTACCAAACTGGATCTCCGGAACGCTTTCCTTCTGCTGCGAATCGCAGAAGGAGATGAGTGGAAAACCGCATTCCGGACCCCTCTAGGATTGTTTGAGTACCGAGTTATGCCGTTTGGATTGGTGAATCCCCCAGCGGCATTCCAGAGGTTTATGGACAGAATATTTTCTGACATGCTCTTGATATCGGTTGTCATCTATCTGGATGACATTCTGGTGTTTTCCCCTAACATGACCAAACACATTGAGCAGGTCAGACTGGTACTAGAACGCCTTCGGAAGAATCATCTACTCGTTAAAGCAGAGAAATGCAGATTCGCTGAACCTTCTGTGCAATACCTGGGTTATGTCCTGTCTGAGAGAGGGATAGCCATGGACCAAGACAAGGTGAATGCCATACTGGATTGGCCAACCCCCACTTCTATCCGGGAGGTGCAGCGGTTCTTAGGACTTGCAAATTACTATAGGAGGTTCATCACAAACAATTCGGAGGTGGTGTTTCCCATCACCAGATTGCTTAAAAAAGAAGCCTACCCGTTTTCTTGGTCTGCCTCGGCGGAGCAGAGTTTCTGCAGTCTCAAAAGCCTTTTTTGCTCGGCCCCAATTCTACAACATCCGGATCAAACATTACCATTCATTCTGGAGACGGACACATCCGCCATAGCCATTGGGGCCGTGCTTCTTCAGACTATTCAAGGAGTTGAACACCTGTAGGCTTACCTGTCTAAAACGCTCTCACCCAGCCAACTCAACTACTCCGCTCTCGAATAAGAGTTGCTTGCCATGAAGTCGGCTTGTGATGAATGGCGGCATCTCCTTATGGGGGTGAAGTGGGAGAATGGAAGACCAGGCTCCCGTCCTTCACCTCTCGCGCTTGGCCTAGAGGGTCACGGCCCAGACACCCGCCGCGAGAAGAGTTTGTCCATTTACCAGACGACCAGGTACCCTGGTACAGGAACATACGGATGTGTCCACCTGCCTGCCCAGCAGCCCGCACTGGCCATGCCGACACCTGCGGCTCGGATCAGCTAGACTAAAAACCACACGTCGTTAGAGATGCCATGACGACCTAGACAACGGGAAGCACATCTGTACAAATATACACATTTAACATTTCCACACCAATCTACACGAAGAACATACTCAGTGCTCTGACGTAGGCGACAGGCATATTCACGGACGTGCATCTTTATTATTTTTACATAGGCTTTCAGAACGCAGAAACGCAAGACGCATCATGAACTCATCTATAACGCTTGCTCACGCTTCTCTTGAAACCCGTTACCACCATGAGAGGTATAATGGAAACACGATACTGGTCATGGAAATATATGCTACTATAACCTAAAGCACCTATGCACCAAACAGACTACTTAAGCACCAGGCCCGAGTAGGCATCAAACAAGAGCTCCCGTGGACATTAACAAAGCAAGAGTCAGGTTGCTGATCCTGCAGAAAGAACCCGGTGGAGCAACCAGCCAAGGTCGCAATGTTGCAAACCCACATCCAAGAACAAATCATCAAAGGCACGATGTTGCAACCTCGCACTCCGCGCCTCAACGATAAAGGCACGCCGACAAATTAAACCAGACGCGCAGTAGAAAAAACAATATTAATTGTGCAGAATTCTGCCTCTTTCACAGTCCCTCCCCACGTGACCAAGCCGAACCTGACGAGATGCCAAAACCCAGGAGAGAAAAGGCGTCTGGGTCCCTCACTACGAGACACAGGCCGATACACTTGAAAGGCTCAATGGACATCTGCTACAGTGGGAGCGGTCAGCCTTCCACCTATGAATAAATCCTCACATTGTCTGCACGTACCCATATTGAAACATTGTTGCAAACACAGGTACACCGAGAGCTGGGAACAACGGTGGTCCCAGGCTGGGAAGCTCACGGATGCACCAATCAGAACATGGGGCTCTTATCTCAGACGTCAGTAATACTAGCCAATCCTCGGGAGTCTTCATGTAACAATTCTTATGTATCTAATTGTAGGGACAACCCAGATATACCACCTGACTACACCTTGTCCACTAATATCATTCTCTATATGTGTACTATACTAACCCTACCACTCGAGCAACCAATTAAGAGTGGCGATAGGTTTTTTGTTAACTTTCTGAAGTGACGCAAGTAGCGCGTCATAATGCAGTAAAAAGGGCCTGCGAGCCCCACGATTGTGTGTGTGTCAGGACGGACGCGTACGATCCTTGACTCATCCCTGCCGTTTTGTCTAAATAAACAGCAGAGTCACCTTGCTCCTTGTGTGTGTCTCATACTCTATCTCGCCTGGGATATACGGGAGGAGTTGGGGCCTCCCTGCCCGGAGGTCTGCGGACGGCCCGGCCGACCCCGGCAGAATTTCCCCCCGACAAGTTGGAGGCACTGCTGAGATCTGTTTAAGATCAACTTTTATTTTTAGTTTTTCCAGGCACTCCCGTTGCGAGGAGGCCCGGCGGCGCGGCCCCCTCTGCCGTTGCCCCCTTCTGAGGACTACAGGACCATCGCGGAGCTGCGAGAAGACCGGACAGCGCAATCCGGATATTGGCCCTCGGGAGCCGGTTGAGAAGTATCCCGCCCGCGGTCGGCGAGTGTCCAGACGTGGTCCAGACGAGGGGAGGTGGCGAGCCGCTTGGAGGGGTGCACGCAGTCGAGCGGCCCTGCATCGAGAGAACTTGGTGAGCATGACACGCACAACAAGCAATGCGAAATTGTGAGGGAGGGGGAGGAAGTAAATAAGGGAGGAGGGAAGTATTGTACAGATGTGCGGCGAAGATTTAACTGAGTGTTGCCAATGGAATGAATGGTAGCGAAACGAGTGCGAGAACAGTCGGCTAACGTTACGCGAAAGAGGGGGGCGGGGCACGAAAACATCACGTGCAGCCGCTCGTAAGACAGTGATGGCCTAAATTGCGACTACGTGTGAGGGTGGGTGTGTGTGGTATCCTACGACTTGACATTTATTGATCAATGAGTAGATGAGGTTTCCTATTGTTCGAGCAAGAAACTCGATAGGTAGATGACGTTTCCCTGTGGGCGGTAGCTAGTTACATAGTTGCCCAAAACGGAAGATAATTGGCTGGTTAAGCCCTCCTGTTGAGGGGCGTATCACACGCGAGGCGACGCAGCGTGCGCAGTCCGGTTATATTATTGATGAGATTACCTTGTTCCAGGAGAGACAGGAAGACAGCTGTAGGGTTAGCGGGGTAGATTGCAAGTGTATTTTGAACTTAAAGAACATAACAAGAATATACCAGTAGCTCGAAGAAATCGGTGACGTCACCAATAGGGTTTTAATAGGATATCGCGTGCATAAGGAACTTTGGGTTGAGAGTGGTGAGGAAGAGAAAGATGATAAGGGAGCAGACACGGAGATAACGGATAGACTAGAGGATCGGAAAAGGAGAAGGGGAAAGGGGCGTGGCTGCGCGCGGAGAACGCCGGCCACGGCAAATGTAAAAGGGGGAGAGAACGGAGAAACAGGACGACTGTATAAGATCGTCGTAAGGGGTACGCAGCCGCAGGGGGCTGCGTGCGCTTCAGCCGCAGGGGGCCGTAGGGGAAGGAATATAATATAACATCATATTTAGTATTATTGCATAATCTGTCAAGGGATTGTGGTAAGTCCCCACACTTGCGGGGCAAGGTAAGCAATACGAGGTTGTATATTATAAACTGCTGGTAAAGAGAAGGGTAACAAGGGGAGGGCCACTATGTCATACGGGAGAGGGTCGGGAGGGTGGGGGAACACCCTCACTACCCCATTACAACACATATGCACCACACTGCCACCACATAGGGAGAAATTAATTAAGTACAGCATAGAGTGGACCCAGGGGACGGACAACAAAATGTTAACACCATGGCCGCCTAATGGTAGTTTCGATCCATATGCCCAACATTCACTACTAAACCATCTACACAATACATACAAGGGGAAGAAGTTGGCAAACCATGTGGAGGTGTTTAACTTATGGAGGATGTTCCAGGGGTCCCGACCAGGACCAAATGGAATGTTCACTATGGGGGAAGCACCGGAAGAAAAGGAGATTAAGAAAGAAGGAACGGATGGGGAAAAGGGGTGCGAAAGCACAAAGAATACGGGGAACGGAGGACAGGGAGGAGAAAAGATTGATAAATCAAACGACATAAAAAAGGAACGGAACAATGAGACACCCATAACACCGGGAGTGAAAACAGAGGGAGGAGGGTTGTACCCTTTAAGAGAATTAGGAGAAATAGAAGGACAGTTCAGGGCGGCTGAAGGATACTCGAACCCGGCATACAGCCCTCCACCATATGTGGCTCATAGGAAGATACCAATGGGGGAAGAAAGGATTGGAGAAGAGCAGACTGTAGAGATAGGAAACGATGAGTGGGTAGCTGCACAGATATTATTGAAATTACGAGGCTCACTAACTGGAGAAGAAAGGGAGGCGGTAAGGAGAACAGACGAGGATAGTGCCAGAGAGAGTGAAATGAGGGGAGAGGAGCTACTATGGCAGAAGGAAGAGATTTTGGAGGAAAAATTAGCAAAACTAAGGGATGAGCAGAATGAATTGATCAAACAACTTGAGAGGGAGGAAAGAGAGAGAGTGAGGAAAAGGAAAGAAGGTAAGAACGAATTGGAAAAATTAAGAGAACGAAATGAGGAGCAAAAGAGAGAAGCTGAAAGGGTAAAAGCAGCAGCAGATAGGGTATCAAGAGTAGTGCTGAGGGAGAAGAAGAAGGAAGAAGAAGAAAAAGAAAAGGAAATGGAAATATGGAGGAGGAGGGTACTATCAGAGACAGCTAAGAAATATGAAGAGGGGAAGGTAATAGAGAGCATAGTAGAAAGAGAAAGGGTGAAATGGGAAAGGAAGAAAGAGGATGAAAGAATATTGGAACAGATGAGCAACGAAGTAATGGAGGAATTGAAAAGAAAAAGGGAGGAAAATAGTAGGGAAATGGAGGAGAGAAGTGAAGGGGGAAGAGAAGGGAGGAGTAGGGAGAGTGAAAGATGGGGAGATGTATATAAAAGTAGAGAGGTAGCAACAACATCAGCACTAGGGGGAACAGTTGGTAACAATGAAAGGGGAGAAAGAGACTTAATAGACTTAAAAACAGTAACAATAAAAGGAAAAAAGGCAGAGTGGGGGTGCCATTTATGAATGACTTTTGCAGTGAGGAGGAAGAAGGAGTGGAGAAGGATGGAAGAAAGAGTGAAAGGGAAAGCTTAGATAAGCTATACCTCACTAGAACAAACATAGATTCGCCCTGGATGAGTAGAAGATGGGAGGAGCTGGAGAGAAGTAAGGAGGGAGTGAAAAGAATAGGGGAAACACAAACCCATGAAACCACGCCACCCACATCTCCATCACGCCCTCCCACGTCACACCATACATGTTCAACCACCGCACGCTCACTGCACAGAATAAAGCTCGCGCCCTTCATGAACGAAATTACACCTTATGCATGTCGGCTTAGGGACCTCCCTAGTCGCAGGCAAGACAGACAAATAGACATACCCATATTGAACACAGGAAATGACGAAAAAAAGGGAAAGGCAGAAGAGGGAGGTAGGAGCAGAGGTAGTAAGGATGAATTTGAAGTAGTAAAGGAAACGGGGGAAGAGGAGGGGTGTGAAGACTCAATATTATGGAGCGTAAAGGGTGACACAAGACAGAATTTAATGCCACTGTTGGAGAGAGGAGGGGTTAGACCACAGTATGTACCTTGGAAACATACGGATAAAGAAAATATAAAATGTAGGCTCCCATCACTAAGTGGAGGTGCGGGTAAGTGGATATATGAAATGGAAAAACACACCGCAGGACAGAAACTAGCAGTAGGAGATGTGAAGGGCCTGTTAATATCAATATTAGGGGATAGAGCGGATGACATTTGGAAAAGAGCGGGATTCCATGGGGTAACAATAACGAACACATCGCATGATGGGGCACCATTTGCAAACTGTAGACATGCGCTATGGCAGGCACTGAGAGTGCAGTACCCAGACACATCAGACATAGGAGCCATTACTTCCCGTAAGATGGGTGAAAATGAGGACCCTGTTGATTATATCCAGGATATTCAAGAGAAGTGGCGCATGGAAACTAGAGAACAATGGGACAAAACACCAGCCATATTTTATCATATACTAGTACAAGGGCTCCCAGAAGGGGTTCAGAAACAACTAAAGAAAGTAGTGGGGATGGAAGCAAAACCATGGCCAGAAATACAACTGACTATAGTACATCACTGCAGAACATGGCAAGGAAAAATGAAACAAAAGGAAGAGGATAGGAAAACAGAAGAGGCCAAACTAGTACAGAAAAAACTTGGCCCACACCAATGGCCCAAAGCCCAACGCAAGTAGTGGCTGCACAAGATCCCGCCCAAATAGCGCCTCCACAAGGTGTAATACAGCAAGTGCCGCCTCTGCAATTACACGCACCAAACATGGGAGGAGGGTACCCAATGCAAGGAACTGGGTATTATAGTTATAACAGAGGGAGAGGAGGGTTTATGAGGGGGAGAGGATACGGATATAATACCCAACAACAGGCTGGGGGACTTAGAAATTACTACCCCACAGGGCAACCCGTATACCAGGACAACACAGGGAGCTTCCCATGGCAAAGCAGGGAACCACCCGTGTGTTGGAGCTGCGGACTATTAGGACACATGTCACGTACATGTAGGGTCAGGCCAGGAACACCAGCATGGAATGAACAAGCACAACCTAGGACATTACAAGAACAGCAGGGCATACAACAACAGCAGATGTCACAAAAAGGGAGTGACCCACAACAACAAACAACACAACAGCCACAAACCTATTCACTGCCACAACAACAAATAACACAGCAACTGCCACCGCCACAACAACAAGTAGCGTTAATACAACCACCACCCCAAACTCAACAAACGCAATTGGGTAGGGTGACGGTGTTGGGACACAACCCTTACACAGGGAATGGCCAATCATTGTACCCCCAATAGGCCAGCCCACAGACGGCCTTGGTGTGTCCCATCCTGTCAGTAACACCTAATAGTGCGGAGGAACCACGCATAGAGGTAACGATAGGTGACAAAAAATTATCATTTCTTGTTGACACCGGGGCAACCCGGTCTTGCATAAGGGAAGGTAAATTTAAGATGTCAGGCGAAGCCATGAACACCCAAGGATTTTCTGGGGCTAAAGGGTTGGTTCCATTTACTGATAACGTTCCCTTATCTATTGGAGATTATGATCTGTCAGTTCCACTTTTGTATTATAGTGCCTCACCAGTAAATATACTGGGGAGAGACATAATGAACAGGTTGAATATGACGATCTCCTTTACAGAGGATGGCATAATTTGCTCTACTCCAGGGATTAACATGCTCGCAGCACGACAGATTTTGCAAGCATACTGTGGACAGACAGCGATTAGGGCGGAGCCAGTAGATGGCGAGCTATTCCAAAATGGCACAGACATGGCATTTGCATGGATGCCAGGGATAGAAGGGAAAATATGGAGGAGACCAGCAGCCTATCTGTTCCGACCAGAAACACCAGTTAATGAACTGGAAGGGAAGGTGTTTGTAATGGACATTGAGAGCATTATTGCAACAGCTGATTATGTTGCTGTGCACGCCCAAGATAAAGAAGGGAGAGCATGGAGGGCGGTGATAGCACTAGCAGAAGGATGTAGGCTGACCCAGGTGTCAGATGAAGAGCTGTTCTCAGAAGAAAAGGAAGAAGATGAAATGGTGTTCATGATGAGTGTAGAAATATGGCTAAGAGTGGCTCACAAACAAGTAGCACAGAAAATTGCAATGGCACTTGAGGCACCCGCAGGCACCCCAGTCCCATTTTTTAAGGAGGATATGTCAAAGGTGCCCAAATCATTATGGACTATTAGCCCTTATGACGTGGGATGCATAAAAAGCATAGGGGGTGTAAGGATAAAATTGAAAAAAGGTGCCATACTACCAAGAGTGAAAAAGTACCCATTGTCAAAAGAGGCAGATGAAGGCATATATGAAACCATAACGGCCCTTATAAACAATGGCATATTGGTCCCCTCAGAATCACCATGTAACACAGCTGTGTACCCGGTGCGCAAGGCTAAAGGGGGGTCTTGGCGCTTCATACAGGACCTCAGACCCTTGAACAACATAGTAGAAGCAGAGTATCCAGTAACAGCAAACCCGGCCACAATATTGTGTGGCATTCCAGCAGAAGCATTACGATTTACAGTGATTGACCTTAAAAATGCTTTTTTCTCAATACCATTACACCCAGAATCACAAGATTTGACAAGCTTCACTTACCGAAATACAAAGTGGAAACATACCAGATTACCACAGGGGTATTGTGAATCACCCTCAATTTTCAATAGAGTAATACAGATGGATTTGGGTAACGTTGAGGTGGAAAGCACAGTGTTACAGTATGTGGATGACATAATAATTTGCAGTACAAACGAAAGTAAATGTAGAGAGGACTCCTTAAAGATGTTGACAATATTGGCTGAAAAGGGGTACAAGGTAGACATGGAAAAGATACAATACTGTCAGGAACAGGTACTTTACATTGGCCAACTGATATCCCAACATGGAAGAAGGATTGCACCACAAAGAGCACAGGCCATCTCAAGCACTCCCGTGCCACAGACTGTGAGAGAACTGCAGCAATTTCTGGGGCTGTGCAACTACTGTAGAGCATGGGTATTTGATTACAGCTCATACATAGGACCCCTGCTTGAGGGTTTGAAGGAAGCAAATAAAGGGGAGAAAAAGTTGGGATGGACTATGGAAATGAGGGAGGCATTTGACGAATTGAAAGACGCGATATCAACTGCTCCAGTACTGGCATCCCCAGACTATGAGCGACGCTTTTTTATATTTTCACATTGCGACTCAGCAGTGATGAAGGCAGTATTGGCACAAAAAACGAGCATGGGATATAAACCAGTAGCATTTTACAGCGGACACTTAGACCCTGTGATGTTAGGCCACTTCCCTTGTGAACAAGGTCTCGCTGCAGCTGCCTTTGCAGTAGAAAAAGCATCAGCAATAACTATGGGGTGTCCAACTACACTGTTTGTGGAACATGCATTATTTGCAATATTGAATAAACCCAAGTCCACACTAACGACACAAAGGGCATCAGGTTACGAGATCATTTTGTCTAGGGCTGAACTAGCGATTGTTAGATGTAGCACTGTTAACCCTGCAAGGTTCCTAGCAGAAGTAATTAAAGAGGGAGATTACGCCCACGACTGCACCCAAATAACTAAAATGTACTCATGTACTAGAAAAGTTGAAGAAAACGCACTAGAGGGAGGTGAGCTTTTGTTTATTGATGGGTCATCAACTATTGATCAAGGAGATGGGATACGAAGGACTGGGGCAGCAGTGGTAAAAATGATGGAGGCTCCGGTGTGTGTGGCTATGAAATGTGTACAGTTACCACAGCATTACTCTGCTCAAGCCGCTGAACTAGTTGCACTAATATTGGCACTGAAAGAAAGTTTTAACAAACGTGTAACAATATATTCCGACAGTGCATATGTTACATCCACTGTCCACTCAGGGCTAACAAAATGGAGGAGAAGAGGGTTTAGGAGAGCTGACGGCACTCCAGTGCAACATGCCCTCTTGTTGGCTGAATTAATTGAAGTAATAAACGACCCCCAAGAGCTAGCCCTAGTAAAATGCACCGCACACACCAATGGTGAAGACCATGTCTCAAAAGGGAATGCAGCAGCAGACGCACATGCGAAATATGCTGCATACTTTGGTGAGATATGGAACCCCACAGACTCACAGAGAGGGAGAGGGAGGGGAATAGCTAGGGAGATGTTAATAAAAGAAGGGTACACCCATCTCCCAGCCACACAGATTATGGAACTACAAGCGGCTGCACCAATGGCCGAAAAAGAAGTATGGGTAAAAAGAGGATGTACAATGTCCCCAACCGACGCACTATGGCGCCAGGGTGGCACGGGGAAAGTTGTAATACCGTTGGCACTGTTAAATACCGCCCTGAGCCAATTACATCACCCTGCCCATACAGGCAAGGAAATAATCGCAGCACGAATTAGAGAAGATTGGTTTTGTCCTGAGTTAAACTCTCATGTGTCAAATTTTATCAGCAATTGCCTCACATGTCAACAGTTTACGGCCGGTCATACTTTAAAAGTGATAAGAGGTACCATACCCCGGACAGAAGGCCCTTTTCGGCACCTTCACATTGACTATGTTGATATGATCAACATATGTCAAGGTAATAGGTATATGATTGTAGTAGTATGCCCATTTTCTAGGTGGATTGAAGCAGGGCCCTGTTCACACCCTGATGCGTTTAGAGCAGCCAAATTCATAGTAAGGGAGGTCTTCCCCAGGTGGGGAGTGTGCGAGGTGTTAAGATCAGACAACGGCCCACATTTCGCAAACAAAATGTTCCAACATATCACATCCCTGCTGAACATTAAACACAAATTTGCATGTGCATACCACCCACAGGCTAATGGCGTATGTGAACGCCTGAATGGCTTATTGAAGGAGGCAATTGCAAAAATACAACAAACAACAAAGAAAAGTTGGTTGTATTGCCTTCCGTTAGCTTTATTTGAACTTAGAAATAGGCCAGGGTCCGACCACCACCTCACCCCTCACGAAGTGGTTACTGGACGTCAAATGCGCCTTCCCCTAACCCCAACGTCAAGGGCATTCACCGACCACGAAAGTTCAGCGAGTGTGTTAGGTGATGAAATGTATCAATATGTGTCTTCTTTGATTACTAGTGTCGTATTTGTGTCTCAACAGCTCGAGCGCACACGGGGCGGGTCTACCAGCAATCAAGAAAAAGGCGCAAGTACAGAATTGGGAAAGGAGAACTTGTGCAAACTTGCCAAAGGTGACCACGTGCTACTTCGCAATTTCAATAGAAAGTGGAACGAGAAGAGGTTCACTGGCCCCCATCTGGTAGAGGACGTATCAACAAGAGCAGTAAAACTAAAGGATAAGCGTGCCTGGAACCACCTACATGACGTAAAGATCTACAAACTGCAGACCCGCCCCAGCGCCAACGACAGGTCCATTGGAAGAACAGCAACAACATCCCTGACAGCGGAAGAAAGTTCCACCACAGACAACGACCCAATTGTTCCCTCGGAGACGATAACTGACGAAGAAGGGGGTGATCCCCATACTGCCCACCCCATGGTCACACGCTCAAAGAGTAAAAATACTTCCGCCATCTGAGCGCAAACCCCCCCCGCCCATTTACTCCTAAGTACAGTTGTAACTAAAACTGAAGGACATTGCTTGCACCAATACACATGTAAACACGTGAATGTTCTCCTTTTTTCTCTCGCACATACAGGAACTGCGTAATATTGTATTGTTAAGAAAAAGCTAATTAACAAGTTCAGTGTACAGGCGTAGATGGTACTCCCAGACGATAACTACCCAGAAGAATTGTCACACCAATTTGTATACGAAATAAAAAGGCCAACATACCTAAAAAGGAGAAGGGTACGTGTCTACTACACAGCCTTCCTCCTGGCCATAGAATATTCCATGCCCCACCTCCGCCCGTACTTGCCGGTCCTAAGAGACCGATCACTTAGAGTAGCGTGGGAGCAGCTCTTCGCCTGGGCACTGAATGACTACTTGATAGGGAGAGCTTAAAGGAAACAAAACTAACATTTAATAACAAGCACTTTTGAGAATTTTTAGGCGGGCAACTTTAACGTCGCAAGAATACGCTGCCAGGACTGCAGCAAGGTAAGAGCAAAATGCCGGTGAGATTAGCATATGTAATAAAAATAATAGGGATTTTTATGATCACCGGGTTCTTGGCTGCCTCTGTCTGGCAGTACAGCTATGCTATTGATTTTATTGCTGCACCCAAACCTAATATACCCCCGTTCCCTGCTGCAACAGGTGTTACGTCAGGTGGTAATAGTAATTTTGCACCCAAGCAAAATAGAGTTAAACGCAGCACATACTCAGACAATAAAGGTATTGATAATTATGTACAAGATTCAGCACACGTCGCAAACAACATATGGTACCAGCACATGACCCGCATTGGTAAGCAGACAACCGAGGACAGCTGTTACGTTTGCTCATTAATACCATACGCCATGAGCGCTTCACGAACATTTGTTGCCACAGAAATAGATGAAAAAACAGCACAGTGCATAATCTATTTGGCCCTGTTCCAAACGAAAGGAAGATTTCAAGGAACAGTAGTGCACATGACATGGAAAACACAAGACTCATACCCATATGAAAACAACTTCCTCAAGACCTATCTGAGTTATCACAAGACCAGTTTACATGCTGAAGCATTCAGGTACATAACAAGTGGCCCTGCAAAAGGAGAAACAAAGAAGGTAACACTGCAGTATCTACCATGTGATTGGTACGCCACTGAAGTTCCGAGTAAACAAGGATGCTGGGAGAGGCCGCTACTGACGATAACAGGAAAGGTGTATCTGGGCAACAGCTGGGAGATAGGAGTGATTGGCAGCAACATGGTAACAAAAGAAACTATCTCAACTATCGAGACACACAATCATCGATGTTGGACGACGTGGATCAAGTATGTACCAATGCTCACGTGGGTAGAAGAAGATGAAGACCCAATAACTATACTACCATTGACTGCGCCCAAAGTATGCTACCAGCATAAAGGAGAGGTGGACGTAGGATATAACACCAATTGTGCAAGCGTGATGGAGTTACCTGAGGGGGGAGCGGGAACAGCAGTAATAATGGACCATTATTGGGCCTGCGGAGAAAAGGCATATCATACACTGCCTCCCCTGTGGAATGGTGTGTGCACAATGGTACACGTCAATGTACCATCACTAGTGGTACCTAAGAAGCATGTCGATGTGGCGAAATTTCCTAAAATGGATGAAGGGGATAAGAGAAGAAAGAGATCTGCACCACTTCAGAAGGAGCAAGGAAACAGGACCAACAGCAATGATACTGTCCTAAATAGGAGAAAAAGACAAGGAGAGCCACTGACAGGAAATTACCTGTGGGGAAGGTCGGAAACGGAACTAACATCAATACCGCCAGAGCACAGACTATTCAGCAGAGCAGCAATGTTCTTCTCCTCAATAATACATCCGGGACTGCAGGCATACGCAAACGCAAAATGGCTCCAAATAACCAGATGGGAACTAATGATGACCATCAATTCAACAGTAAATGGGTTCAACGCAATTAAAGAGGAGCTGCGAGCTGTAAGGATGGTAGCACTCCAGAACAGATATGTATTGGACCTTCTCACAGCAATGGAAGGAGGAGTTTGTGCAAAGATAGGACAATCTTGCTGCACGTTCATACCTGCCAACGATGCTGACAATGGTACACTGACAGAAGCAGTTTCACAATTGGCCCAGATGCACTCCAAAATGATGGACGAAAGTAACGGTGTAGACAAGGATAAGAGCTGGTTTTTCACTATTATGGTCATGGATGCCATCTTGGCTGTCAGATGGACTGAAAATAATAGTGGGGTGTACTATTTTGGCTGGAGCTACCCTGATCATAATTAGATTTTGGAAGGCCCGGAAGGCACGTACGACTGACGAGTTGCTGGAAATGGTGGGAATGCACCCCTTAATGCCAGCAGATGACGGCCAGCATACAGGTGTGATAATACAAGAAAGAGAGAAGTTGCGCACCCAAATCATCACCAATCATCTAGACCCACCATCAGTGAAGATCGAGAACCCAAGGAACCCCAGGAGCTACATAGGAAGATGGGTATACTGTACTCCTGGAGGAACATGTGAATATATGTATTGGTCATTTGAAGATCATGTAAACCATTATGGACATCTCGGAGGGATAACTAAGATATGGAGGGTAAGAGGAGATAACGAGAAGGATATGTTTGTGGTCGACAAGTCGACCAGAGGGGGGACTGAAGTGGGAGAATGGAAGACCAGGCTCCCGTCCTTCACCTCTCGCGCTTGGCCTAGAGGGTCACGGCCCAGACACCCTCCGCGAGAAGAGTTTGTCCATTTACCAGACGACCAGGTACCCTGGTACAGGAACATACGGATGTGTCCACCTGCCTGCCCAGCAGCCCGCACTGGCCATGCCGACACCTGCGGCTCGGATCAGCTAGACTAAAAACCACACGTCGTTAGAGATGCCATGACGACCTAGACAACGGGAAGCACATCTGTACAAATATACACATTTAACATTTCCACACCAATCTACACGAAGAACATACTCAGTGCTCTGACGTAGGCGACAGGCATATTCACGGACGTGCATCTTTATTATTTTTACATAGGCTTTCAGAACGCAGAAACGCAAGACGCATCATGAACTCATCTATAACGCTTGCTCACGCTTCTCTTGAAACCCGTTACCACCATGAGAGGTATAATGGAAACACGATACTGGTCATGGAAATATATGCTACTATAACCTAAAGCACCTATGCACCAAACAGACTACTTAAGCACCAGGCCCGAGTAGGCCTCAAACAAGAGCTCCCGTGGACATTAACAAAGCAAGAGTCAGGTTGCTGATCCTGCAGAAAGAACCCGGTGGAGCAACCAGCCAAGGTCGCAATGTTGCAAACCCACATCCAAGAACAAATCATCAAAGGCACGATGTTGCAACCTCGCACTCCGCGCCTCAACGATAAAGGCACGCCGACAAATTAAACCAGACGCGCAGTAGAAAAAACAATATTAATTGTGCAGAATTCTGCCTCTTTCACGGTCCCTCCCCACGTGACCAAGCCGAACCTGACGAGATGCCAAAACCCAGGAGAGAAAAGGCGTCTGGGTCCCTCACTACGAGACACAGGCCGATACACTTGAAAGGCTCAATGGACATCTGCTACAGTGGGAGCGGTCAGCCTTCCACCTATGAATAAATCCTCACATTGTCTGCACGTACCCATATTGAAACATTGTTGCAAACACAGGTACACCGAGAGCTGGGAACAACGGTGGTCCCAGGCTGGGAAGCTCACGGATGCACCAATCAGAACATGGGGCTCTTATCTCAGACGTCAGTAATACTAGCCAATCCTCGGGAGTCTTCATGTAACAATTCTTATGTATCTAATTGTAGTCTAATTGTAGGGACAACCCAGATATACCACCTGACTACACCTTGTCCACTAATATCATTCTCTATATGTGTACTATACTAACCCTACCACTCGAGCAACCAATTAAGAGTGGCGATAGGTTTTTTGTTAACTTTCTGAAGTGACGCAAGTAGCGCGTCATAATGCAGTAAAAAGGGCCTGCAAGCCCCACGATTGTGTGTGTGTCAGGACGGACGCGTACGATCCTTGACTCATCCCTGCCGTTTTGTCTAAATAAACAGCAGAGTCACCTTGCTCCTTGTGTGTGTCTCATACTCTATCTCGCCTGGGATATACGGGAGGAGTTGGGGCCTCCCTGCCCGGAGGTCTGCGGACGGCCCGGCCGACCCCGGCAGAATTTCCCCCCGACAGGGGCAAGACACCCGTTCCTCATTCGTACGGATCACAAAAACCTGAAGGCTTTACAAGAGATGGAATGTTCGAACTCCAGACAGGCAAGATAGGCATACCTGTTCTCGCAATACGACTTTCAGATCACCTATATTCCTGGGTCACTCAATCGTCTGGCCGATGCCTTGTCTCGCAAGGACTCCCACATCGAAAGAGCGGCAATCAAGGTAGAGCCCATGTTCCACAGGAATCAAATACAGGCCGCGGTGGGCTCCTTTCTCCAAGAGGTTAAGGCCACTGTCATGCAGAAGATACCCAATCTCTCCTTCCATTCCGATTCCCCTTTTCAAATGAAGGACGGCTGGGTGTTCTATAAAGGGAAGTGGTACATCCCAGAAGGTCCACTACGCAACAAGGTGTTGATTTGGTGTCATGACTCCCGCATGGGAGGGCACAGAAGTGGCGACGGTACTCTTGAACTAATATCAAGGTCATTCCTCTGGCCCAATATCAGAAGGGAGGTGCTGAATTATGTTAAAACATGTCCCATTTGTGCCAGGACCAAGTACGCCTCGGGCAAAGCCCTTGGACTCCTTACCCAAGTGGAGTTGCCGACTCGCCCGTGGGGACTCATTTCCACTGATTTTATCGTGGATCTTCCCAAATCCGAAGCTTGTACCTGTATCATGGTAACGGTGGACGCCTTTTCTAAATTGGCTAATTTTTCTCCCTTAGCGGGTCTCCCCACCGCAACCAAGATGGCAGAGGTGTTTGCCCGAGACATTTCCAAATTACACGGGTTACCTGACAAAATAATCTCGGACCGAGGGAGTCAGTATGTCTCGAAGTTTTGGTCGGCCCTGTGCACCCGATTGGGGATAGAAAGGGCTCTTTCTTCAGGTTTCCATCCGCAATCCAACGGCCAGATGGAGCGACTCAATGCAACACTTGATCAGTACCTGCGATGCTTCATTTCCAGACATCAGGACAACTGGGTCTCTCCACTCCCTACGGCAGAGTTTTCTTACAACTACTCCAAGCACTCTGCCACAAGTCTCTCTCCATTTTTTTGTACCTATGGGGTCCATCCCAGATTCCTAATTTCAGATGTGCCTAAGTTCTCGAATTCTCCGATGGCAGAAGAGATTTTGAGGAATATTAAAGAGGCTCAGACCATCGCTTTGCATAGCCTGGAAGACAGCAGACGACAGAATAGGGCTAGTGCTGACAAACACCGCAGAGCGTGCCCATCCTGGAAACCAGGGGACAAAGTGTGGTTGTCGACCAGGTTTCTTCCCAGCTGGACGAGACCCTCCAAACTTTCACCTCGCTTCCTGGGTCCTTTTTCTATTCTCTCTAGGGTTAATCGTGTGGCCTATCGCTTGAGACTCTCCCCGTCTCTTAGACGCATTCACCCTGTTTTTCATTCCTCTCTTCTCAAGACCTACTTCCCTGATCCACATCCCTGGACTCCCTTCCGGCAGTCTCCGGCTCCTGCCTCCTCTCAGGAGGAATACGAAGTCTCTGCCATCCGGGATTCTCGGTATAACCGGGGATGTTTGGAATATCAATTGTCATGGAAGGGGTACCCTGAGTCGGAGGACTCCTGGGAGCCAGCTTCGCTGGTACATGCCCCACGCTTGCTTGCCAAGTTCCATTGCCTCCACCCGGGGAAGCCGGGGTGGGTGCGATTTAGGGAGGGGCATACTGTCATCCGCCAGGCCGGCCGCAGCCGAGATTGGCGGTTGCTTCCGTGTTGGAGCTGGAGACACGGAGGTAGAGTTTAGTCCCCTCTTTGTTTCTGCATCTCCAGCGATGCAGCGCAGCGCGGCCGGTCGTATTTAAGGCCCCACCTTCCGGAACGATGCTGCGTTGCAACCCTCCTTTGGATTGTTTTTCTGCTTCCAGGTTAACACGCTGTGTTGTTTCTGTCCTCCGGCTTCGGCTTTCTTACGGAAACTTTCCTACTTGTGCTGTTTCGGTGCCTCTGCTTCCCTCTAGACTCTCCTGATCCTCGCAGTCGGCACCTTCCTTCCCCCGCTCGCTGAGCAGGGCTCTGCCGGTCTCTCTCTCTCTCTCTCTCTCTCTCTCTGCTGCGGCTCCCGCCGCTTGTTTCTTTTTTCTCCTTCCCTCTCCTTACTTGGCCTCTCTGCTTTCCCTGAGGGTCTACCTCATCCAGCGGTCCCATTTCCAGGTCCAGCCTTTCTTCCTGCCTCTTACTGGTCTCAGCTACCCGAACTCTGCTACTCCTGCACTCCTGGCATCTGGACTATCCCTTCACTACAGACACTGTACTCTGCCTCGGATTCGACCATTGCCAACGGTCCATACTGACATCTGGATTGAAGAGCATCACTGCTCCACTGCAGGGTTTTTTCCCCTTGGGGGTTTATCCCTGATTTCTGGTTGGTTCCGGAAGGGAGTCGTGGGACAGCTGTTTTAACAGCAGTCACTGTGGCTTCCCTCCGTGACAAGCACCATCTTCCCAAAAAACAGAAGGACTACCTCGCGAGACGCCACCTGCAAGACCTTGACACTTCCAGCAGATCAGGTGAGGAGAGTGTGTGTACTGGGGAGGCCGAGGTCGGGGTGCATACTAGATCACAGATTGCAACGCCAAAAGGAATCACGATGTCGGCGGAAGATCAAGTCCAAGAGTTATGGAAGGCATTCCAAGCAATGTCTCAGGAGCTACAAGGGGTAAAGACCGAGAACGCTCTGCTAAAATAGATGGTCTCTGCTAGAGAACCCACTCCCCCTGAATGGCCACCCATGGCGCTATGCTCCGGAAAATTTGACGGCTCTCCCAAGAAGGTGAAAGAGTTTCTAGAAGCATGTATGGTGTATTTCACCTTCCGCCCTCGCACTTTTTCCTCTGATCAAGCCCGAGTGGGCTTTCTGATTTTGAATGTGACAGGAAACGCACTATCCTGGGCTACCCCGCTAGTGACCAGTGGTAACGCCATTTTACAGGATTTCTCGGCGTTTCAGGATTTGCTAAAGCAGACTTTTGAACGCCCGGACTTATCGTTTACGGCTTGTGAAGAATTGCTGGACGTCAAACAGGGCTCCCTGGATGTATTGTCTTACATCTCAACCTTGAAACGTTGGTGGCCGGATCAGGATGGGCCTAATCCGCACAATACGCCACCTTCAGAAGGGGTTTGAAGGAAGAAATTAAGGATGAGCTTGCGAGGTCTCCTCGTTCACCTACATTTGCGGGTCTGCTTGCTGCGGCCCTTCACATAGAATATCGCCTCCAAGAAAGGAGGGATGAACGTCGCAAACAAAAAGGCCTTGGTTATCTTCCAGAACCCCTTACACACTCTTCCCCTGGGCGTTCCACAGTCTCCCCGATGGATGAACCAATGCAGATCGGTACCACCCGATCACCACTGACCTCGGCTGAAAGACGTCGCAGACGGGAGAAAGGTCTCTGTGCCTACTGTGGCTCGGGCCAATACCTTCTGAAAGACTGCACAGAACTGCAAAGCAAGATGTCGGGAAACGGTCCCCCTCAGCGTCGATAGGGACAGACGATCGAGGGTCTCCAAACGTTTCTACTCGTCCCTATGTCTCCCTCTCGGTTTCCTCACCCGGGTCGTAGGACAACTCCAGACTTATGGTGATTCCGGTACTTCTTGACCTTGACGGCCGACAAATTAAGACCCTAGCTCTACTGGATTGCGGTGCGGCGGGCAACTTCGTCGACACCCTGTGGGCAGACCGAGTGGGTCTACGCCGGATACAGCGGACGGAGGGTCAGAAGGTTGAAGGTGTGGATGGGTCCCCTTTATCCTCTGGCCCCATTACCCAAACTACAGAGGAGCTAGCCTTGACGATAGACCATCACAAGGAAGTCTTACGCTTCGACATCATTAGGGCTGCCCACTTCCCTATCATTTTGGGTATCCCTTGGCTCCGCCGGCATAATCCCCGAATAAATTGGACTGAGAACCAGCTAAGTTTTGATTCCTCCTATTGCCGTAACCAATGTTTCTCACTGGAAGGTCGGGGAGACCTACAACCGGTTACGATCTCTTCCAACCATCACATAGGATTTCATGCTTTACCCAACTTCTGTTCAGGATTCTCAGAGGTGTTTCAGGAATACATTCATGCTAAGTTGCCGCCTCACCGGCCAGAAGACTGTACCATCAACCTGGAAGCCAACGCTTAGGTGCCATTCGGACGGATGTTCTCTCTCACACAGACGGAGAGACAGGTTCTTCGGAAATACTTAGACACCAATTTGGAGAACGGTCTGATTCAACCCTCAAAATCACCGGCTGAGCACCACTATTCTTTATCAAGAAGAGAGACTCTACCGATCTTAGGCCCTGCATAGATTATCAGGGCCTAAACAAGGTTACTGTTCGTGATAGGTATCCCATGCCCCTCATCACGGACATCATTGAGGTGGTACAGGGAGCCAAAGTATTTACCAAACTGGATCTCCGGAACGCTTTCCTTCTGCTGCGAATCGCAGAAGGAGATGAGTGGAAAACTGCATTCCGGACCCCTCTAGGATTGTTTGAGTACCGAGTTATGCCGTTTGGATTGGTGAATCCCCCAGCGGCATTCCAGAGGTTTATGGACAGAATATTTTCTGACATGCTCTTGATATCGGTTGTCATCTATCTGGATGACATTCTGGTGTTTTCCCCTAACATGACCAAACACATTGAGCAGGTCAGACTGGTACTAGAACGCCTTCGGAAGAATCATCTACTTGTTAAAGCAGAGAAATGCAGATTCGCTGAACCTTCTGTGCAATACCTGGGTTATGTCCTGTCTGAGAGAGGGATAGCCATGGACCAAGACAAGGTGAATGCCATACTGGATTGGCCAGCCCCCACTTCTATCCGGGAGGTGCAGCGGTTCTTAGGACTTGCAAATTACTATAGGAGGTTCATCACAAACAATTCGGAGGTGGTGTTTCCCATCACCAGATTGCTTAAAAAAGAAGCCTACCATTTTTCTTGGTCTGCCTCGGCGGAGCAGAGTTTCTGCAGTCTCAAAAGCCTTTTTTGCTCGGCCCCAATTCTACAACATCCGGATCAAACACTACGATTCATTCTGGAGACGGACACATCCGCCATAGCCATTGGGGCCGTGCTTCTTCAGACTATTCAAGGAGTTGAACACCCGTAGGCTTACCTGTCTAAAACGCTCTCACCCAGCCAACTCAACTACTCCGCTCTCGAATAAGAGTTGCTTGCCATGAAGTCGGCTTGTGATGAATGGCGGCATCTCCTTATGGGGGAGAGACACCCGTTCCTCATTCGTACGGATCACAAAAACCTGAAGGCTTTACAAGAGATGGAATGTTCGAACTCCAGACAGGCAAGATGGGCATACCTGTTCTCGCAATACGACTTTCAGATCACCTATATTCCTGGGTCACTCAATCGTCTGGCCGATGCCTTGTCTCGCAAGGACTCCCACATCGAAAGAGCGGCAATCAAGGTAGAGCCCATGTTCCACAGGAATCAAATACAGGCCGCAGTGGGCTCCTTTCTCCAAGAGGTTAAGGCCACTGTCATGCAGAAGATACCCAATCTCTCCTTCCGTTCCGATTCCCCTTTTCAAATGAAGGACGGCTGGGTGTTCTATAAAGGGAAGTGGTACATCCCAGAAGGTCCACTACGCAACAAGGTGTTGAGTTGGTGTCATGACTCCAGCATGGGAGGGCACAGAAGTGGCGACGGTACTCTTGAACTAATATCAAGGTCATTCCTCTTGCCCAATATCAGAAGGGAGGTGCTGAATTATGTTAAAACATGTCCCATTTGTGCCAGGACCAAGTACGCCTCGGGCAAAGCCCTTGGACTCCTTACCCAAGTGGAGTTGCCGACTCGCCTGTGGGGACTCATTTCCACTGATATTATCGTGGATCTTCCAAATCCGAAGCTTGTACCTGTATCATGGTAACGGTGGATGCCTTTTCTAAATTGGCTAATTTTTCTCCCTTAGCGGGTCTCCCCACCGCAACCAAGATGGCAGAGGTGTTTGCCCGAGACATTTCCAAATTACACGGGTTACCTGACAAAATAATCTCGGACCGAGGGAGTCAGTATGTCTCGAAGTTTTGGTCGGCCCTGTGCACCCGATTGGGGATAGAAAGGGCTCTTTCTTCAGGTTTCCATCCGCAATCCAACGGCCAGATGGAGCGACTCAATGCAACACTTGATCAGTACCTGCGATGCTTCATTTCCAGACATCAGGACAACTGGGTCTCTCTACTCCCTATGGCAGAGTTTTCTTACAACTACTCCAAGCACTCTGCCACAAGTCTCTCTCCATTTTTTTGTAGCTACGGGGTCCATCCCAGATTCCTAATTTCAGATGTGCCTAAGTTCTCGAATTCTCCGATGGCAGAAGAGATTTTGAGGAATATTAAAGAGGCTCAGACCATCGCTTTGCGTAGCCTGGAAGACAGCAGACGACAGAATAGGGCTAGTGCTGACAAACACCGCAGAGCGTGCCCGTCCTGGAAACCAGGGGACAAAGTGTGGTTGTCGACCAGGTTTCTTCCCAGCTGGACGAGACCCTCCAAACTTTCACCTCGCTTCCTGGGTCCTTTTTCTATTCTCTCTAGGGTTAATCGTGTGGCCTATCGCTTGAGACTCTCCCCGTCTCTTAGACGCATTCACCCTGTTTTTCATTCCTCTCTTCTCAAGACCTACTTCCCTGATCCACATCCCTGGACTCCCTTCCGGCAGTCTCCGGCTCCTGCCTCCTCTCAGGAGGAATACGAAGTCTCTGCCATCCGGGATTCTCGGTATAACCGGGGATGTTTGGAATATCAATTGTCATGGAAGGGGTACCCTGAGTCGGAGGACTCCTGGGAGCCAGCTTCGCTGGTACATGCCCCACGCTTGCTTGCCAAGTTCCATCGCCTCCACCCGGGGAAGCCGGGGTGGGTGCGATTTAGGGAGGGGCATACTGTCATCCGCCAGGCCGGCCGCAGCCGAGATTGGCAGTTGCTTCCGTGTTGGAGCTGGAGACACGGAGGTAGAGTTTAGTCCCCTCTTTGTTTCTGCATCTCCAGCGATGCAGCGCAGCGCGGCCGGTCGTATTTAAGGCCCCGCCTTCCGGAACGATGCTGCGTTGCAACCCTCCTTTGGATTGTTTTTCTGCTTCCAGGTTAACACGCTGTGTTGTTTCTGTCCTCCGGCTTCGGCTTTCTTACGGAAACTTTCCTACTTGTGCTGTTTCGGTGCCTCTGCTTCCCTCTAGACTCTCCTGATCCTCGCAGTCGGCACCTTCCTTCCCCCGCTCGCTGAGCAGGGCTCTGCCGGTCTCTCTCTCTCTCTCTCTCTCTCTCTCTGCTGCGGCTCCCGCCGCTTGTTTCTTTTTTCTCCTTCCCTCTCCTTACTTGGCCTCTCTGCTTTCCCTGAGGGTCTACCTCATCCAGCGGTCCCATTTCCAGGTCCAGCCTTTCTTCCTGCCTCTTACTGGTCTCAGCTACCCGAACTCTGCTACTCCTGCACTCCTGGCATCTGGACTATCCCTTCACTACAGACACTGTACTCTGCCTCGGATTCGACCATTGCCAACGGTCCATACTGACATCTGGATTGAAGAGCGTCACTGCTCAACTGCAGGGTTTTTTCCCCTTGGGGGTTTTTCCCTGATTTCTGGCTTGGTTCCGGAAGGGAGTCGCGGGACAGCTGTTTTAACAGCAGTCACTGTGGCTTCCCTCCGTGACAAGCACCATCTTCCCAAACAACAGAAGGACTACCTCGCAAGACTCCACCTGCAAGACCTTGACACTTCCAGCAGCTCAGGTGAGGAGAGTGTGTGTACTGGGGAGGCCTAGGTCGGGGTGCATACTAGATCACACGTAGGTGCAAAAGACAGTATTTTTATTATGTTTTCACAACAAGTGCACGACCTGCAAAAAACATGCAATTGTGTGCCAGCATAACAGTTGGAAGCAAGAGATCCAATTGTAATCCATTGTAGATGCATCCCAAAAGCAGAACATGTAGCAGCCATGCATATGTTTTTGAAGGTGAAGTATACAATCAACGTGAGAATCTGGATCCACCATGTTTAACTTGTTTGTTTTGCTCTTCTTATGGCAAATGATGAAAATTGCATTTTACGCTTTAACCACTGATTGTTTTAACCATGCACAAATAAATGTGAAACAGACATTCATTACGAGGTTGGCGGTAAACTGCTGGTGCCGCTACCTGAGATCCCATGCCACCAGGACATTACAAGTCCCAGGATATCAGGCGGTTGAAAATGTCAGTCCCCATTCCCATGGTGCCCCATAGGACTCTATGGGAGTGGGGACACGGAGGCACTGGCAACATTGCTAACTTTACCAGTGCTTCTGTGGAAACACTGCCAGGCACAAAGGCCCCTGAAAGCAGAGTTGTAGTCTGCCGGTCCAGAAAGGGTGCCGGCAGACTCATGATGAGACCCATTATTGTTTTCATGATCTCTCCTGTAACTGAAGATGATCTAACAACTTTGGGCATTGCTGAAGATGATCTAACAACTTTGGGCATTGCATTGAAAACTAATAGTGCAAGTTTCTATATTTCACAATATGGGTGGTATTCAGAACAATAATATAAACACAGCGATAGATTTACAGAAGCATCACATGGTCCAACGTACGTTATTAATCTTGCAGAGGGACTGCGTGTTTACTGTTGTAAGTTAATGTGAATATCACAGAATAGCACAGCAATTAAGAAGGTTATGTTTATGTATCCATAGAGAAATGCAGGAGAGAAAATGTTCAATATTTTACTTGTGCAATTAGCAAACAGAATTATGAGATTATTAAATGCAAGACTCATTTTTCAAGCTAAAAATATGGAAAATCAGCACAGCAGTTAGATGGCCTATAAAGTAAATTGGCAGAGAACCTACAGAATAAACAATGTTTATTTTTAATAATAAAATTCATTGGTTTGCTGAAACATGCATTCTCATTTAGAGCAAACGAGTGTGTGATTAATAAATAAAATATATGGCATAAACCATAATTGGAGTAATGTGATAATTTCTATTTTGAATGTTATGCATTTTTCGAAGGTTAATGGTCCTTACAAGGCAGAATTCCTTATTGTGTCACAAAAGCTCTCAATTCGACTGTGTTTGAAAGGCCTTGATAGCAAATATCAAGCCACTGCATGTTAAAATAACAAAAAAACATAAAAACATGCTGTTATGTTACGTGCATTTATAAAGCGCACGTCCACCCAAAGAGATCTTGGCGCATGCAGGGCCCAGACAACTCATGCCCTCTGTCAGCCCTTAAACAAAACAAAAAAATGTAAGTGCGGTGGAAGGCTAAATACTCTTCCATCGCCCGAAGTGAAAGAGAATTCCAAGACGTAGCTGCAGTGACAGAAAAGGCACGCCCCCACCCCAGTTCAAGAGAGACGTACGACTTAAGGAAACAAAGAGGCCGATTAGGGACATTGGGGCGAAACTTACTCTGCAGATATTCTGCACCTTGGCCGTAGAATGCTCGGTACATGATGTACATGGATTTAAATCGCACTCTCGACCTACAGGGAGCCAGTGAATCTGCCGTAGAGCTGGATAGATGGACATATAATAGGGAGGGCCTACCACCAGTCTAGTCGCCGCATTCTGCAATACATGCAACCAGTGGAATATGATGGGTGAGGTAAATATAGAGAATTCCAATAGTCCAGCACACTCAACAACAGTGCAGCCACCACTGGTGCATGGAACTGCAAGGGGAGAAACACCCTACGTAAACTCTCAATTTATAATGAATGGACTGACAAACAGAGGCCTCCAGAGCCTCCAAAGATAGCGAGGCAGAGATTTTTACCCCCAAATCCTTCACAACTTTATGCGGAGTGGGACAGGGACCAAGAGAAGAAGGCCAAAAAGCAGAGGTCCACAGAGAAGGTGTAGACGAGTGGCCCACCATTCGATCTCAGTCTTTTCCCCATTCAGTTTAAGCCAATGACAGGTCATGCATCTCCCCACGTCCTCCAAGCAACTCTGCAGCTGAGACACCAGATCCGGATTGGAAAGATCAAGCTGCAGAATAATCTGGGTGTCATCAGCATAGCAGTAGCACTTGAGGCCGTGTGAGTGGATGAGCCTAACCAACTGCTGATTGTAAACATTGAATAGCGTAGGGTACAACGCTGAGCCCTGGGGGAGCCCGTAAGTCAAAGGAACAGACACAGAGCTAAAAGATGAAAGAGAAAGAGTTTGTGTGTGATCAGCAGGAAAAGCAGAGAACCAAGACAGTACTTGTCCAGATATCTCCGCCCCCGCCAAGCGGGCGAGCAAGGTGGGCTGGTGAACAGTGTCAAATGCAGATTATAGATCTAATAAGACCAACACCCCCACACTTCCCTGATCGGAGAGACATGCAAGATCATACACCACTGAAACCAGTACGCTCTGTGTACCCCAACAGGGGCGGAAACCAGACTGGAAAGGATGAAAGAAAGTAGAGGATTCTAGAAAAGAACTAAGAAGAGGAGCAATTAAAGACTGCAATAGCTTCAGGAGAGAAGAGAGATAGGGTGGAAATTAGAGGGACATGCAGTATCCCGTGAAGGTTTTTTCAGAAGTGGGGTCACCAGTGCATGTTTCACCTGCGAAGGAGTAGTCCCTGACTGACAAGAATGATTAATGGCGTGGGCCACCCACGGAGTGATGGCCGGCAAAACAGCCTTGCACACCGCTAATGGGGTGTCCAGTCAACTCGTCGAAAAAAAACTGGTCGACTGCAATTTGGTCGACGCAATTTGGTCGAAAACCAAATGGTCGAATTTTTTTTTTATTTATATATTTATTTTTCGGGTTTTCGTTTAGTTAAAAAAGGGGTGTTTAGAGAAAAAAAGGGGGTTGGGGGGGACCCCCCAAAAAAAAAAAAAGAAAAGGGTTAAAATAAAAAAAAAAAAAAATTTGACCATTTGGTTTTCGACCAAATTGGTTCGACCATTTGTCTGGTCGACCAATTTTTTTCGACCAAATGTCTGGCAACCCGCTAATGGAATAGCATCCAAAGCTGATGCAGATTTGAGCGGCGATGTGGCCTTTATAATACCCTCACCTGAAAACACAGTGAAAGTAGACCAAGTTCTAAGGGAGGAGCAGCTAGATGCAGCCAAAGAGCCTCCCTTACACCCCAGGTGAAATATGCAATCGAGTCACAAATTTTGACAATTGACTCCGAGAAGAAGCTCGACTGTAACAGACCATGACATTGTATCAGGTTATGTTTAATGTGCCCCAACTCATTTGTACCACAACACCTTCTGCTTGCTAACGCAAATCTTCAAAATGCGAACAAACACCCAGTTTATATTACATTTTACCTGCTGCTGCATGTAGCATTTAATTTAACAGATCTGCCTTTTTAGCGAGTTCCTATTTTCATTGTATAAAGTGGCTTTGGGATATTTAGCACATCTAACAAACATTTGAAATACCTAATACGCAGTGCAGCCATTGCCCTGATACAAGACCCATGGACTTGGTGAGTGACATCTGGTTGCTTATTTCTCCCGCGCAAGTAGACCTAAAGAGAAATGAATATCTCCAAACATTGTTTTGAGTGGTGTAGCACTAGTCGTGAACTGTACTGACCAAATGAAAGGTTTGGGCCGAGCTGAGCGCTTGATGACTTTTGAGGATGTTTTAACAATTATCTATGTTTCTACAAAATTCAGTCTTATGATTTTGCCTATGAAGTAATTAATTAAGACACAAAGCTGTTATGAGAGCTGGGTCTAGATACTACCTCCTCCAACATGTTCTTGAATTGGCCCCATGTTTTTTTTTTCTCTGTAGCAAAATGGGCCTCAATCATACCAACACCTGGAGCAGGAATTTGCATCATGGCTTGTTGGCTGAGGGAATTTTGTACTGGTTCATGCTCAGTCTCTCTAGCGATTTATTTATTTATTTTTATTTTTATTTATTTATTTATTGTGCATTTGTAAGGCGATTTTACATCAAGTAACTTGTGTTTCAAAGTGCCCACATGGCAACAGGGAGGGAACATGGGAGTGCAAGGAAAATGAAACAATGAAAGAGAGAGGTGGTCTTACTAGGCTCTGCGAGCATTCAGATCGTGCAACTGCAGAGAGAAGGATGGGGGGTAAGTGCTAGAAGTAACAAGGATGGAAGTGCTAGGGAGTAAGTTGCAAACTGTTAAGTGACTGTCAGAGATCACTTGGTGAGTGGTTGACTGCTAATAAATAAATGCATGCCTGTGATGGGTCAGGCCAGTGTGCGCCTAAGGCAAGTGCTGGGAGTGGGTGGAGACTGATTGGTGGTGAGAGGCCAGGACCCAGGAGGACACAAAAGGGCCCTGGTCACCAATCTCAGTGACTGTGGGATTTAGCAAAGGAGAGAGGGGAGGAAGAAAGAGTTGAAAAGGAAAACCTGAGGATCTTCCAGAATTTGAGGAGATCTGGCACAAGATGAAGAGGAAGAGGGAGGCTGTTCCATAAGAGGAGCCACCCGAGGAAAGAGAGGGTCCACCAGCTCGCTGTTTAGTGAATCACTTGACAGGCAATGAGTTGGTGCCAGAGGAGCATAAAGATCTGGAAGAAATGTATTTAATGAGAGCCAGTTGTAGATACCGTGGTTCCCAGCCCCAGTCAGCCTTATGGATGATGCAGAGGGTTTTGAATGTAATCTTTTGCAGCAACCAGGAGCCAGAGGAGGGTTTTTAGGGCTGGAGAGATGTGGTCCCTGGGCTTGAGGCCAAGGATAAGTCTTGCAGCCCTACTCTGGATTAGCTGGAGGGGCCGTAGAGAGGAAGAGGGTAGATTAAGGAAGAGGCTATTGCAGTAGTCAAGCCTAGAGAGTACCAGAGCTCTGGAGACATCGAGCTTCCGGGGAAAAGTGAGGAAAGGAAGGATTCCTTTGAGGAGGTGGAGTTGAAAGTGAGTCTTCTTGGCAAGGGCCGGGATGTGAGGAAGGAAGGAAAGAGGAGTTGAAGATAACTCCAAGGGGTTTCGGCTTTAATAGAAGGAGAAGGACGAGAATAGGGTGGTAGAGCTTTGTGGCATTTAGATAGTGGCAATGGTCAGGGAGGAAGTGGGAGAGATGACCAGTTTGCAAACCAAGCTCTCAAAGGACGAGTAATGCTGGGTGGGTATGAGGGAAGAACGGATCCACACAGGGAGGATCAGGGCAACCCCACCGCTACCACAGTTAGGGCGAGGCTTAGAGATGATCTTGTAGCCATCGGGAAGAAGTTAGTAAAAAGCAGTGACTGGGCTGGCATTGAACCACATCTTGGTAAGAGTGAGGATATTGAGGTCAAGGTTATTAAGGAGGAGACAGATGTTGGCAGAGTGTTTGATAGAAGAGCGAGCATTAAGTGTGGCTAGATGCAAGAGTCAGTGCCTTTGTTGGTTTTCTGAGGAGGGGTACAGAGGCATCGTACACCAGTCAGAGGAGGGGGGACAGAGGAATTGGGAGAAGGAGTAGCCGGTGGAAGTAAACAAGGATTGCAAGCACCAGTCAAAGAGGAGGATGAGGTTGGATTGAAGAACCTGAACCAAGATAGTTGCATTGTGATATACAATAATGATACACCTGGATGATGAGAAGCCTTGCGAACAGTACTTCCCATCTAGTGCCACCATTAATGGGTGTACATATGAGGGGGAGTAGAGATAAGATGAGGAGTACATAGATCTGGAGAGGGGACGGAAAAGAGGATATCAGTGAAATCTGTCTGGATTTTGCACTGACATAGGTGTCTGCAATAGGTAGGCCCGGGTTAGTGTTCAGGATGTCTTTTATAATCTTTTTTCTTCCAAAGTTCATGAGAGAGGGAGGATAGGTGCGAGTATAGAAAATAAAAAAAGATGGGGGAGATGATGAGTGTCATAGGGGCGGCGGAGGAAAGGAGGCAATAGAGGAGGGGCTGCACGACTCAGTATGAGCACAACTGACCAGGTGGCCTAGTAGCCAAGGAAAGCAAGAAAACAGATGCAATGAGAACACTTTAGTACTGACAGTGGGGTGCAAAGATGTAAAGAAACACAGTAGGATTTGAATTTGCACAAAGGCAAAGAAAGCAATGCAAAATGGAGTGCAGAGATATTAAGACACACACCGGTATTTGAATTTGCACAAGGGCACAGAAATGCATTGCAAAAAAGTATTAGGTAAGGCAAAGGAGGCAGAATGGCATAGGCACACATTGGTTCAATGGCTGTTTGGGCTAGTGGAAACTTTGAAGAGAGTGTCCATCTGTGATTCACAGGTATTATTGAGGGCTGCACAAGGTTCCAGAGGTGCAAGTTTGTTGGGTAGCATGCTTGGTGGCTGTTCAATAGGTGCTACATGGGTGCAAGGAGGAGAGGGCACTCAGAGCCCTCCAATGTCCAAACAGGCACAGACAGTGGCCTTGGGAGAGGGCCTTGAGAAAAGGGGCCGTCATTCGCCTGCCAACTCCTCTGGTAGGCCAACCAATTAGGCAGTGAAGGGTGGGTTCAGGTTGCCTGCATGAAGATTAGTGAGATAATGTTCAAGTAGATATTGGGGGTCATTACAACCTTGGCGTTAAGGGGTTAACGGCGCCGGTAATGGTGCCGGAGCCGTCAACCCCTTACCGCCCCATTACGAGTCTGCTCGCAGGACCCACAAAGGGTGCCTGGTAAAACCAGGAGCCTTTAGCGGGTCCCGCTAGCAGACCAGGGAGGTAACAATGGGCATGTTATTAACGGGCCCGTTGTTTGCTCCCTCCCCATGCAAATTGTGGCATGGTTACCTTCAAGGTCGTAATGACCCCCATTGTGGCTGTCAAGTTGAATAGACATGAAAATAGCAATACTATGCTGAGGACTTCTGATGCCATGAGGGGAACACTGCCGTCGCAAACGTACACTTCCACAGCCCCAGTGGGCTGTAAGTACAATTTAGATGACAGAATTCACCAGATGGTGACTGATATAGATGGGGCCTCTGCGTGCTTGAAAAAAGTGCAATTACCTCATGTGTCTCCGGAGCAGCAGATGGTGGCACTGCCAGCTCCTCGGCAACTCTGGTGTAAACAATCAAAACATTGCTCAATTTAGCCCTTTGATGTGCAATCCCACTATCTAGGCCATTTTCCACAATCAATTCTGCAGGGTCACCTGGCATGTCTCTGACTAAAAGGACCTCCAGCAGTATTGATGTGGCTGGATTCTTGTACTATGTCAATCTCCCTTACATACTTAGGCCCTGGCTACTCCATCCTTGCTCTGTCAGGAGCCTCACTCTGCACCTATCCCTACTGACAGGTCCTGGCCCCGCCTTGGCAAAATAGGCTAAGGCCCATCAACAGTTGCAAGTACAGGTCAGACCCTTTCTTCGACTTGATTTCTGTAAATTCTGTATTAGTAACATATATGGACTGTAACAGTTGTTTTCACATAAAGTGCTTATCTGTATTCGAAAAAAATGTACTCAATTTCATGTAACCGCAAGGCTTCATCACAAGACAGCTTATTTCGGTTATTACATAGTGTATGCAACATGATGGAAAATATTACCCACACTTATGAAATTGCCAGAACATATTAGTGATATGATTATATGATATGATATGATGTGGCATTTATAACGCGCCAATACACAAGTGTTTCTAGGTGCAACAAGACAAGGAGGTGGAAACAAGGGAGGACAAAATAAAGATCTTGCTGGGCCTTTTGTCATTCAGATTGCGCAAGTGTGGGGAAGAGCGTACGGGAGAAGTACCAGGGGGAGGGGAAGAGGGAAGTGCAGTTAACACACAAGTGCAGCCGGCGGCTTATAAGTGCAGAGAGAAGGGACTGTGGGGTTGCAGATACAGACCGTTAAGTGCTGGGTAGCAAGGCAGCAATGCAAGGGCAACTGGACATGCAGGAGCCTGGGCCCAAGTTCAGAGGGTGACCAGGCGACCAGTGTGCAGAGCAGTCAGGTGCATCAGCAGGACAGAGGAAGATAGAAAGCAGAACTGAAGAGGAAGGTCTTGAGTTGCTTACGGAACTGGAGGTGGTTCTGCTCAAGTTGAGAGACGCAGGGAGGCTACTCCAGAGGGAGGTCCCAGCAAAGGAGCTAGATCTGCCCCCAACTCTCTGCTTAGAAAAGCGTCTGACCCTCAGACAGTTGGAGGTGGATGGGCAGATAGCTCGAGAAGGAAGATGTTTTGGAAGAGAAATTTGGAGGTGGAGTAGTCCCAGGCCCCTGAAAGCCTTGTGGGCAATGCAGAGGGTATTGAAGTTGATCCTTGCAGCCACGGTGAGCCAGTGCAGAGATCTCAGAGCTGGAGAGATATGATCCCTGGGCTTGAGGCCAAGGACAAGTCTTGCAGTCCTGTTCTGGAAATGTTGTAAAGGTCGAAGAGAAGGGGCAGGAACATTTAGAAAGAGGCTGATGCAATAGTCCAACCTAGACAGGACCAGAGCTCTGGAGACAGTGAGCTTCTGGGGGAAAGTGAGAAAAGAAAGAGCACCTCTAAGGAGGTGCAGCTGCTAGTTTGACTTCTTAGAGATACCAGAGATGTGAGGAGCGAAGGAGATGGTGGAGTCGAAGATGACACCAAGGTTCTTATCCTCACAGGAATTAGCAGGAAGAGGGCCCAGAGTGGGTGGCCAGAGAGAGAGAGAGGAAAGGAGGGAGTGGGTGTCCCAATAAGGAGGATGTCAGTCTTACTGACATTAAGGCAGAGATTATTGGTGGTACACCATTCCTGAATTGCAGCCAGACAGTCTGGCATGAGATAAGAAGCAGAGCTGACTGAGGGGAGCCTGAAAGCAAGCTGAGTGTCATCCGCATAATATTGACAATTGGAGCAGAAAGTATCAATGCAGTGGGCAAGAGGTGCCAGGTAGTGGTTGAAGAGCCAGGGAGAGAGGTTAGACCTCTGGGGAACACCACATTTAGAGAGAGAGATAGAAGAGAGGAAAGACCCCAGTTGGACCTGAGAGAGTCAGTCGGTGAGAAAGGAGGTCTACCAGGCCAGGGCCTGTTCAGTAATACCAAGGTTATCCCGGAGATGATTGAGCAGGATGGTATGGTTGACTGTGTCAAAAGCATAGGATAGATCAAGGATAATTAGGACAGAAGGGAGATCAGAGTCAAGATTGGCGAGCAAGTCTTCACAGGTGTTAAGGAGAGCAGTTTCCGTGCTTCGGGCAGCTCTGAAGCCAGACTGGCGCTCATGAAGGCAACCAACAGATTCAGTATGTAGATTAAGCTGGGAGATGGCCAGCTTTTCCAAATGTTTGCCCAGGAAACGAGTGATGGAAATTATGTGATAGTTAGCCAGAGAGAAAGAATCAGCCGAGGGCTTCTTTAGGAGAGGTGCACAAGAGAGTGCTTAAGGGGGAGGGGAAGGTTCCAGTGGCAAATGAGTGATTGAAGAAATTGATCTAGGCTGGAGCAAGGGTTTCAATGTGGTCCTTCATTGTTCTGGATGAGCAGGGGAGAACCTGCTTTGATGAGACTTTCATAGAACGGACTTGTCTACAAACATCATCAGAGGTGACCAGGGGTAAGGAGGAGAAAGGAGGAAGAGCGATGGCCTCAGGTAGGCCAGGAGTGGTAGAGGAGGAAGAAGAGCAGGTAGAGAAAGAGAAGGTGGACAGGATGTCCTGAGTTGTAATAGTTAAATGAGAGTCCAAGGCCGTGCAGAGGACCTGGGAGGGAACAGGAGATGTAGAGGCCGTCGCACAATTGGACAGCTCCTTGCAGATTTTAAAAAAGTTTGGCCGAGTTGTTAGATGCCGCAGAGATGTGTGCTTGGATAAAGGCTCTCTTCTTAGAGAGGACAGAGAGTCTGCACTGCCTTTTCAGCAGGCCAGGTTTTCAGGGGGTTCACTGAAGGCCCTCCATTTCCTCTCTGCCGCCCTACACTTGCATTTCAGGGCAGCTAGGTCAGAATCATACCAAGAGGTGCACTTGGATTTGGGCTTCGAGCGGATCCTCATGACAGGGGAAAGGATATCCAGAGTGTTGGAGATAGAGAGATGAAGGTCAGAGAGGGCTGTGTCAAGGGGTGAGTCAGCCAAAGGTAAAGGAGGAGGAGAGAAAGTATCAGCAAAAGCCTCAACTGACACAAACTTCATAGGTCGGATGACCGACAAGGTAGGTGGCAGTGCTGGAGTCAGCTTGACCTGTGGGGAAGAGAGAGCGAGGAGGGAAGAAAGGAGAAAGTAAAACCTCCAAGAGAGAGAAGTGGTGAGAGGTTTGGAGATTGGGAGGTCTGAGGAGAACATAACATCTGGGGTGTGCCCTGCAGAGTGAGTAGTGCACGAAGAAAGAATAGAGAGAGAGAGAGAGAGTTGCAAAGGTTGTGAAAGAGTCCTGAAGAAGGGCTGGTAGCATCCAGGTGGATGTTAAAGTCTCCGAAGAAAAGTTGGGAGGTAGAGGCAAGGAGTGAGAAAGAGAGGTCAGCCCACTCAGAGAGGAAGAGAGCGACCTGGCCAGGCGGCCTGTAGATAAGAGAGAGAGAGAGAGGTGGGAATCATGACATGCCTATATAAGATGGGCTTGGAGGCCCAACACCTCACAGCTCTGTTTGACACCTGTTGTCACTTGTCATCATGTGTTTCCCTGAATCTCAGCTGATCATTCAGCATATGCTTTTTATTTTCTGTCCATTAAGAAACTTGTTTTATTCATCAGCATGGCTCTGTCTCCTTCATTGCTGCAGGGTTCCAAGAACCAGGCCTTTGGGACCGGGCCCACATCAGTATACAGTAATGATTGAATGCATTTTGGATAGGTTTACTGTGGGGTCACATACACTCCTTGCAATTTATTTTAGTACATCACAATGCTATTGATTCACTTAGCTTGGCAAATCACAATTAGTGTGAAGAACACTGAATAATGTCTTTATTGAAATGTCGTTCTTTTGAATGTTGGGTTGGCTTGAAATGTGTTGCTGTAGGTTTCTCAGGATTGATGGTGCCCCACTGATGGTAACCCCCTGTGATTACCCGATACTGGCTCTGGACTTCTGCAACGTGTTTGCAACTTTTCATCATGATATTTTCTGTCTTCCCAGAATTGAAAATGTTTGAGTAACGCGAGACTGAAAGAAACTACGCTTTCCGTGATCAGGGTTTTGGCTCAGCAGAGTGCATGGATGATATTTTAGTATGTGTTAAGTCTTATCTAACCTTATACAAGCTTTATGCATAAGGTGTTGCTTGTGATGGTTTTAGGTCACTCGCCTCACCTCCAGATAATGAGCAGGGCTCACATCCTATTCCTGCCTGTGTTTTTTTATGTGTTCATTTGTATTGAAGATGGTATTTTCTTTGGTATTTCTAACTGCAAAGAACAAAACACAGACATAGACAATGAAAGGATCATTTTGGAGTTAATAGATCCCCCTCACCACATCATTTTCAACATTTACACGGCAGAGTGAAAAAAGGGTGGTGCAAAATGGGGGCCTACATGCTTGTAGGCCACCCTTTTGCACTCCAATGTGCAAATGGAGTAAACACGGTCTACCATGTATGGCAGGCGGCATTTACAAGGGATTCCTAAGGAATCTGCCAACTATTTGCTGGTGTAAAATGCAGGTGGGGGCAGGTGGAGTCCATAGTAATCTACAGAAATGATGACAGAGTGAAAATGTCAGGCTGACCTAAATGCTGCAGTGTTTATATGACAGGGATGATGAGGAAGGCGACATCATAACTTATGATCTGCCCTCCTCGCCATAGTGCAAACACATGGAAATGATGCACACTGTTAATTTAATGTGTACTCTTCCTACACAAATATGCATTGGTAAAAATGTGCTCCTAAGCAGCTAAAACGTATGTTGGATTGGAGCAACAATTACACTTTAATTTAGCTGGCTTGGGGTTCTGTCCGTGAGCTGGAGCTAATTCGACCATCTTCCAAGTTGCCCAAAATGGGTTTGGGTAGCATGAATAGCTATCAAATAGGGTTCATGACAACTTAACATACAATTATTTTTTTTTACACAATACTTATAATTAACAGAATTTAATTCAATGAGACTGACCAACTCCTCTCCAGTAACAGATATAAATCTCATAGCTGTTGGCAGGCAACATGCTGTGCCTTTTGGGCTACCAACTGACACAGTAGGATGCCAAGTGTTGGCCTCCTGAAACTATCTGGCTTGTATTTCTTTGTGTTCCTCAAAGGTGAGGATGAGCACCTTTTCAGCGAGTCATTTCTGTCTACCCAGTATACAAGAATCACTTGTGAGCCCTAGATTGTGCAGCTGCAGAAATTGCTGCATGCCACATACTATACTACTGCAGTACACAGAATGATTAACTTGTACATGATTTGCTTATTGAATCACTCGAGTACGACATGTCCTCCCTTTTCCTGTAATTGGGTACGTGCAAAACCATATTAATTATTACTTGCTTATTCTGTAGACGGGGATAAGGTGACTTTCTTCCGTTTTGTAGTTCTTATGAAAACTGACATCATGTCCCTCATCCTTTACACCAACCCATTTAGTGTAAGCATATTTTTGGTACAATGCATTACGCTTCAACATCATGCACACTACTGGTTCAGGTGTAGCCACGCTGTTATACAGACATACGTTTCCAATACACTTATGATGTAGAATTATATGGCCATGATGTAGAATTATATGGCCTGTGATCCATTTTTCTCTGCATTCCATCTTCTGCATCGTTCACTCTTCGAAATACAGCTTGATAACATGCAATTCTACTTGCATATATTGTACAGCAGGACCAGGACAGTATGCTTCTTAGGTATACCCTTTTCCAACCAGCAAATGATTGCTGCGACTTTGCGGGCTTATTCAAAAAAAGGAAAGCTGTACATAGAGACGGCCATGTTTTTTTAATACCTCTTAGCCCTTAGGTTTTTGGTTTGTCACGTCCAACAGGGCGTTTCTTTTGAAGGGAGCACCATGTGTTTTGTGATATGTTGACTACTTTCTTAGACAATCGATGGATTCCCTCTTCTCTTCAGCCCATTCCCTGCCTGTGTTAATGCATTGTTCTATCTTTTGTCTATCATGTTATAGCCCATGCTATTCTGTATCATTTTGCAAATGTTTACATTTGTCTTAAGGAGCAAACAAGCCTCTTTCAGTCACACAAGTGTTCTGTCTAGTAAAAAATAACATAAAATTACTATTTTGATATATGATAAGGTATTTTGATATACCTTCCCTTCCTATTAGAATTCAGTGGATTAAATGACATGCTAAATAGAACATGGGTGTGGGCAACCCAGCATAATACCATGTCTAAAGCAATGAAAGAAATTTGAGTGAGTCATCCATGCCTGTAAAATTCGCGAATGCGCTAGTCTTGCCAATTTAATGGGTGCATTCTTTTTCTTTTCCCTGGGAGGGCGTTGAGGGTTTTTGTTCAAAGCATATCGCAGCTCACAGGTTGTATCTTCAAACCCTGTTCAATACCGAGTTATTTCCTTGCTAATAGTTATTCATAGTGTTATTTTAGATGTTTTTTAAATAATATGGTTAAATAAAAATATACATGCTGAAACAAGACTATATCCAGGGGGATTTCCATCTGGGGGTATGAGCGTGATTTATTTGAAACAGTTGTGCATTGTCCTGAGTTAGATGTGAAATACATTTCCCTGATTAAAGTGTGGAGTAGTGAGAAGCAGGTGAGTGGGGATACGAATGATGACATGCATGTAGGCGGTGTATCTGCTGGAATGTGTTAATCTTATTTTCATTGTGCTGAATTTGACACCCTGTGAAGCATGCATACACAAAGATCATTATGGTTGCCCTATGCATAAGCTGCTAATTCTATGGGCCCGATTCATGGAATTAATTGCGCTGAAAAAGGGGGAAATGCGTGCAAAAATGTGTGCAAGCACCCGTTTGTCGATTCATGGAACACACTGTGCGGGGCTTACCAGAGACTCGCGAGGAATATGCGTGGGTCCAACACGTCACTGCGACACTACGAACACCTTGTGCGAGACTCCTAGCAAAAGGGCGTACCGTCTTGCGCAGTCACCTAAAAAAGGGAGCGGAACACATGGAATGAGGAACAGCAAGCTAAAATGTGGGTGTATCGAGGGAAGTACCAAAGTAAAATCCTCGCAATGCCCATATGCGCGCTAACAACCTGTATTCATGGAATTGAGCAGGGCTCTCCGGCGTGTGGAAAAAGATGCGTAAATCCAGAAACACGTCCACCATGCGAAAACTGGCGTAAGCATCACTGCGCACTAAAACAAATGCATAAAAATGCAGAGCGAACAACCAACTCGCGTATACAGCTATGATGAATGTACCATTTCTCGCAGCTTTGATCATGGGTCACCGCAGGAGGTGGAGGATGTCCAGGGCCTCCATTTCTCTACCCAAGATCAGCCTTTTTGGGATGCCTGATAACCAGGTCTATGCCAGGTATAGGTTTCCACCACATATGATATTAGACCTGGTCACGGAGTGGGAAGATGACCTTACATCACCCACCCTGTGCTCCCAAGCACTAAGCCCCTTGGAAAAGGTGCTCAATGTACTGCATTTGCTGGCCACTTGGTCATTTCAGCAGACAACTGCCATAGTTGGGGGCATTTCACAGCCCATGCAGTCACGCTGCCTACACCAGGTGTTGGCAATAACGACTGCACGCCCCTCAGTCCGCAGGCACATCTACATGTCCAGAGCACCGGCAGAAAGGCAGGCCGTGGTCCCGGACTTTTACAGGGTGGCACACTTCCCTAAAGTGCTTGTTTCCATCGATTGCACCCATGTGGATCTACCTCCACCTAGGGCCACAGAGCACATCTACGGCAATCACAAGCACTGGCATTCCATCACATGTAGGTTGTATGTGATGCCAAGGGAATCATTAGTTCTGTATATGCAAACTATCCAGGGTTCACCCATGATAGTTTCATATTCAGAATGTTTACCCTCTACACCGGGCCCTGGAAGCTGGGAGGCATGGCAATACTTGGCTCATTGGTGAGTATAAATGCCCCTGCACATGCATGCATGTCACACACACACAGACGCACACCACTGACAAATATTCTCCCCTCTACAGAAGACAGCTCCTTCCCTCAAAGGACCTACATGATGACGCCAATACGGAACCCTGCCACTCTACCCCAGGTAAGATACAATGCAGCCCATATTGAAACTTGGGCCATGGTAGAGCGCACATTCGGAGTGCTCAAGTCACGCTTCCACTTCCTTGACCACACTGGTGGTGAGCTGCTATGTACATCACCAGTAGTGTGCAGGATCATTGGGGCAGCATGTGTCCTGCACAATGTTGCAACACAGTGTGATTTACCAGTGGGAATGGTGGTGCCCCCACATCCCCAACCACATGCACATCGCCTGCACATGGTAGGGGAAAGGGCACGTGGCAAGGCTTCCTGTACCCATATTGTGGCTACATTTTTCACCAAAAATCCAACCCCTGCGGAGTGCACACAGCCCTGGTACATTACAGGTGCCATTCAATTATGACAGAGGGACAATCATCTGTGCCCACCAAACCACCCTTGAAAGTGCTACATAGTGTGCATCCCTTAGAATGAAAACTAATTCAATCTGGTGCGTACAAAAGGAACACATAGAAGAGGGAGTATGCCACTTGTAGCACCCCTCTGAGATGGAGCGGGCAGGAGCCCTTCTCCCCATCTACCTCAGCATCGCCAGCCTTCAGATCGATGCACAACCACATGCCTTCAGAGAGAGCTGATCGATCTAAACCATCCTGATTGAGCCCATTTATCCCTATTTGCAGTGAAATGCTCTGGTGAGCAAACTGTAACCAGCTTTTATTTCAAATCTCACCGAGATCAGCTGTTTGCAGAAGCCGTGCCTGGCTCCAAAATGGCCGGCGCAACACGGCCCCATAACAAGGCTGTTTTCAGTTGCCGGCAGGCGGAAGGAAGCCGGCCACCCAAAGAAGGCCATTGAAAAAGGCCTTGTTTGCCCTTGTTCGCCGCTGGGCGCCTGGTCGCCACCCCCTCCAAGGTACATTCCACTCCTAATCAACACTAACCCCATTGACTCCAACTCGCTTTAGACATTCACCTGACCTCCACCTAGAGCTCGCCTTCGAGGACCCCCGTGTTTTCCTGTATGACCGTACTACTTCCTGTGCCATCCAAAATCTCCCACATAAAAATGCTTGCTTGTATGAAATCTGGTGCCAGCCCAGCTATTCTCACCCACTTTATAATAGCCCTGTGAGCCTATTGACCTCTACTTACCGCTGGTTTTGTTCTGCCTATTGCCATATCTAGCCAACCCACTGCTCACTCAGAGCCCATTGAAATTGCCACTGCTTTGCCTATGTTGCTTAACCAGGGCTTAGACTAGCCCACTGCTCACTCAGAGCCCATTGAAATTGCCACTGCTGTGCCTATGTTGTTTAACCTGTGCTTAGACTAGCCCACTGCTTACTCAGATCCCATTGAAATTGCCACTGCTGTGCCTATGCTGTCTAACCTGTACTTAGACTAGCCCACTGCTCACCCAGAGCCCATTGAAATTGCCACTGCTGTGCCTATGTTGTTTAACCTGTACTTCGACTAGCCCACTGCTCACTCAGAGCTCCTCTTTGACTGCCGCTCCTAGCATCCAGCTACATTGACATCTAATCACAGCCCTTTACCTATATTCACCATGCTCCAACCTCCATCAACCAGCACACCAGCCGCCCCCCCATCTTCTTCACTAAAAGCAACATCACAGCAACCTATCCTCCACCCACCATAACATCATACACTAGACCCACTAACATCAGGAACCAACTCCTGGGACTCTGCTCAAGATACCCGAGCATCACCCACCAAGCCCCACCCAACGCACCCATAACCACAGAAAAGTCCACCTTCACAGCCAAACCATCCTTACCCACACCAGTCCTGACACACCCCAACCCTGCTTTATCTGCACCACACAACACCACCCCCTCCTCATCCCAGCCCCCACACATCCTACAGTGTGTCCTTATCAATGCGAGATCCATCCCTGCTCATGCCACTGAAATTCACGAACTCCTAATTAACCTGGACCTCAACATCCTAGCCATCACTGAGACCTGGTTTCATAGCGCCGCAGGGCCAGCCCTCAACCTTGCCATCCCACAGGGCTACTCCATCATCAGGCAAGACCGCCTTTCCTCAGTAGGAGGTGGAGTAGCACTCATCCTGAAAGATCACCTAGAGGCCAGACAAATCACATCTAACCTGGGTGGTACAATAGATTCCCTTGCTATAAAAATCGCCCTCTCCTCCAACTCCACCATCACCATCAACCTCGTCTACCGCCCACCTGGCCCACTATCGGAGTTCCATGAGAACCTCCTACATCGCTTAACAGAAAACCTAAAACTCACCTCCAAAAGCATCCTTTTAGGTGACCATAACCTAGGATACAACAACAAAAAGGATAAGCCAGCCAAATCTCTTTCACTAGCCCTAAAGGAACTAGGCTTTTACCAACAAATAACCTCACCCACACATATCAAAGGCCGCATCCTTGATTGGGTAGCCGACCACAACTGTCACATCGACATTAGCTCCATCACCCCGACTCCTTGGTCAGACCACCACATCATCCACTTCCTCATCCCCGCCGCATCTAAGACCAAAAAGCCTAACCCTACCCCCCCAGCCCTGGCAAGATGCACCAAAAATCTTACCAAAGATAAGATCATACCACACCTCAGCACCCTCACAACAGATCTTAAGTCCTCTGACCTGTCAGTGTTAGCAGATATCTATAAGCACACCATAAGCACTGCCAGAGACACCATTGCCCCTTTACAGAATAAAAAAGCCAAAACAGTGAAACACTCAAACACCTGGTTCTCCTCGGAACTTAAAGTGCTCCGGAATCCAAAGAACTCTTCGCCATTTTCAAAGAACTCACCACACCAGCCACCAAATCACAAGATATTGTTAAAGACCAAACCTGGTGTAACTCCATACAATCTGCCCTAGTGAACAAAATCGAACTCCTACACGCTAAAATCAAGGAGCATCACAAAAACCTATCACAGCACATCAAATCAACCACCACTGCTGACCACCTGCCCACCTCCAGCCCAGTGCCCCCTTCTGCCAAAGCCCCCATAACCCTTTTCAAATTCAGGGAAATAACAGAACAGGAAGTCATTGAGATAATGAACAAGATTAAACCATCCAACTGCAAAGGAGACCCATGTCCAGCCAGTCTGATTAAAGACTGCACTGAAACACTTGCCCCCATTCCCAAATCCTTCATTAACGCCTCCTTCAACGCCAACACAGTTCCAGACAGTCTAAAAGAAGCCTGGCTACTCCCCCTTCTAAAAAAAACTACTCTTGACCCAGAAGTTGCTAATAACTATAGGCCCATCACCACCGGGCCTTTCCTGCTCAAGTTCCTGGATAAAGTTGCCTACACGCAAATCCAGGAATATCTTGAAACCAACCATATCCTAGGCAAAAGACAGTCAGGCTTCCGATCAGGTCACGGGACAGAGTCAGCCCTACTCGACTTAAAAATACAACTTGGGGACATCATGGACAAAGGCAAACTGGCACTCCTTCTCCTGCTGGATCTGTCCGCCGCCTTTGACCTTGTCAACCATGATATCCTAGACATGCACCTAAAAAATGAAGCACACTTCTCTCCAGAAGCTATCGCTTGGGTGGCCTCGTTCCTAAATGGTAGACTCATGAAGGTCTTTTCAGACACTGCCTCTGCATCCCCTACCATCATCCACTGCGGTGTCCCTCAGGGCTCCTGCACCGCGCCCACACTCTACAATATATTTACCCTTCCACTCTTCAGGGGGCTGTAGGGATACAGTAAACAGTCACCAAGTGTCGGGGAAGCCAGGGATGCAGTGCATGGGTGCAACTGGCAAGCTAGAGGACCGGGCCGAATATCAGAGGATGGCAAGGTGACCAGTGCAATTTCATATTCAGCCAAGAGTTCAGCAGGGGAGAGGAGGAGAGAAAGCACGACCCAAGAGGAAGTATAAGATGTGTTTCCAGAACCAGAGAAGGATCACCTCAAGTTTCAGGGAGGCAGGAAGGCTGTTCCAGAGGGAGGCCCCAGCCAAAGAAAGACATCAACCACCAACTCTTTGTTAGGAGAAGCAACTGACCCTGAGGGAGTAGGAGAGGGATGATTGAAGAGGTTGAGGAGGAAGATATTTAGGCAGATACAGTGAAGGTATTGCAGCCCCAGGACTCAGAAGGCCTTGTGGACAATGCCGAGGGCTTTGAACTTAATAATCGTAGCCACTGGGAGCCAGTGCCATGTTTACAGTCCTGGAGAGATACGATACCTGGGCTGGAGAACAAGGATAATATTCACAGTCCTGTTCTGGATGAGTTGCAGAAGGCAGAGAGTTGAAGCAGTCAAATTAAGAAAGAGGCTGTTGCAGTAGCCCAGCCTAGAAAGAACCAGTGCTCTGGAGACAGTGAGCTGCTGGGGGAAGTAGAGGAAAGGAAGAATACCTCTGAGGAGGTGCAGCTGGTAGTATGACCTCTCAGAGACGTCAGAGATGTGAGGAGAAAGGCTAGCGTGGAGTCGAAGATTAACCCAAGGTATCCAGCATCACAGATGGGAGCAGGAAGTAGGCCAAGAGATACCAGCCAAAGAGTGACAGGAAAAGAGGGAGCAGGTGTGATAATGACGAGAATCTTGGTGTGCAGCAGATCGGTTGTATGCAGTCTGCAGGACACCAAGCACGGGTCAGAACACCATGACATGGTTCATCCATGGCAGACATGGGAATGCAGACAGAAGTGCTAAAAATTAATTCAATCGACATACACATATTCTGGATGCACACGCTTCATCACTCATCGGACATTTCCTCATAATTTGGCAGGCCTCCCACACCTTGGACTTACTCCACATTAATCAACTCACTATTGGCCTCTTCATGTGGTGTGAGATCCTCGTCCTCTTGTGGTGACCCACCTCCAGTCACCAAAGTAGAGGCGAAGTTGGTACCCAGCTTGTGTTTGGTTTGACGGTGGAGGTCATTCCACTGATCCACCACCTCATGAGTGGTGCACCTTTCATTGGCCAAGGCGTTGATTCTATCCGTGACTCGATGTCAGTGGACTATACCCTGAGCAGGCGTATATGTGCTCCCTGCCTGAGCATGTCACTGTAGTGCCGTGGGCTGTTATGTTCTTTAAAATTATGAATACATAAATAATAAATAAATAAATATGCACACGTAGTCCACGAGGATCTGGATTTCTTCATCATTGAAGCTCCTCTTCCTCAACGTGGCGGTTTCCTGTGCCGTGCATTGGGATTGAGCCTGTTCTGCTACTGCGTGCTTTACCTTCTTGGAAGGTCATGCAGACCCTGTGTGGCTGGGACCACTCGGGTCAGTAGGGGCCTGGAACACAAGTGACCTGGGCCATGGCATGACCCACTATTGCTGGGTCTGTAGGTGCCACTGCAGGTAGCCATACCTGAGTGCTGGTGCCAGGTCCTTTCATTGCACGTCCCTTCCCCTTGAACGCACGGACACCATCTACCTCTGCATCTCTGTGGACCTGGGCTGTGACCACTACAGCCACGGCTGGTGGTCCCTGAGCCTGGGTGGTGCGGACAGCCACTGGCCTTGAAGCCTCCAGTCCCTGGGTGCTGGGGACATCAGCATCACCAGCATCTCCCTCACCCTGTCGGGTGGGGGGCATAGCTCTCCCTGCACGTCCCCGACCCTGGACACCTCGGCCACCCTTCCCTCTTGTGGCCTACAGATAGATTTGTACAATGGGAGGAGCAGCAAGCAAATCTGCTGGGCAATTTGAGTGAGGGGGCAGGGTGCATGATGTAAAACATACTAGAATGGTCCAGCAAGGCACAAGTTCACCCCTGGTGCAGAAAAATGGGACACGTAATGCACAAGCACCCACAATATCAAAAATGGGTGTGTGCAACCCCTCGGTAGCTCACATGAAAGAAAAGGTGATACGCGGTACGCTGTGGCACCCAGCAACACGAAAAATGCATACGTGAGGAACAGGTAAGCTACTCTGATGTTGAGAATGGGTGTACGCGATGCACAGGGGTATCCAGAGAATGGATAATGTGTACACGACTCACTGTTAGCCTCTGAAAATAGGGAAAAGTACACGCGTGTGTGCGTGGAGGCAAGTTCCCCACCAAAATAAGAAGCTGCACAGTCACATTAGTGAACAAAATGCGTGGCACACCAAAAATCTCCTAAGTCCACACGTCTGTACACTCCAACTTGCACAAGCAGTGTGATGTTCTCCTATGCACTTGTTTATCCCGATTCTGAATGCCAATGCCCGAACGGCCAGCGCATGTAACGTAACTTATGCGATTAGGCAGTTTCCTCTGATTTCACGTGCATGCGCTAATTTTTCACGTGGAAAGTAACCGTCACTCTGTTTCCGACTGCCCACGTGAGTAATGCAGAAGACCCACACGCTCCTGCCTACGAGCCATTTTACTTGCCTTGTACTGCCCTGAGCTGCCTCCTACGATCCATCTGCTGCTGCCTGCCCACTTTGTGTGCCTGCTGCCCATCTGCCCTGCAATTTGAGTGCCTGCTGTCAAGCCATTGCCAGTGATCCTGTCCTCAGCCCTGTGATAACCTCAGCTGATTCAGAAAACTCCCAATGTGCCAGAACATCACCATCGCTCCACAGCCCAGTCCCAGGACCACCTTGCCCACTCACACCTGCCTCCGGGTTGGCATGTCTGAGCAAACAGTGAGGCAGAGTGCTGTCAACTTCACAGCCAGGGAAGTTGACATCCTGGTGGAGCATGTCCTGGGGCATTATGATGCCCTATTCCGTCGACCAAACCCAGTCGGCAAGGAAGGACGGAAGGTAATCTGGAACCAGATCGTGGGAGACACCACCTCGGAGGGGGTGGCACCCCGGGAACTACCACCATGTGCACAAGCACTGGGAGGACCTCAAATCCACGACCCACAACAAGGCCTGATGCTTCCTCCAGGCTGGTGCCGACCAAGGGGGGCACCGGGGCAGGTTGAACACCACCGGCATGCGTGTCCTGGAGAGGTTTTACCCCACACTCCATGCCCAGGTCAGCAATTTGCAGCACCGTCTGGAGTCGACAGGTGAGTGTCCATGTGTTGCTGGCCTACTGTAAGTGACTTCAATCCAGCACTCCAACTAAGTCAATGCTTAGTATGGGATGCCCGAAGGAAGCCCTTATTTATATATTTTTATGTCAAAATTCTTTAAATCTGGATGATGAACCCTTATATAGTGCCCCTCTCTTTGGATCTCCCCGACCTCACTGAGCCAAGAAGTAGGTTTGTTTTGCAAATTAAGAGGTTTATTTTAAGAATTGAACAATATATATATCACACTTTTATGAATAGAAGAATATCTGAATAGCACACTTATGAATATGAACAGTGATCAGCAATGGGTAATATTACAATATCAACAATCTCTTTAATCACTTAGGAGTAGGAATAGGAAGGATAAGGTAGCATAGAATACTTTATACGGTTCAAGGAAATGCAATGATGGGAAAGAAAGCAACACAGAAATAAACTTGATATGATTTCAATCAAAAGATAGTATGATCACTTTTTCCCTTGTTATTACTCATCCCCCCCCCCCTATACAATATGAAGAGATGGAAATGAGGGCACACAGGTTTCAAGAATACAATCAATAATGCAGTTCAATCCCAGTTCCCCCAGCAAGCTTAGAGAAAACGGTTATGATTTTGAAACAGGCAAAAATACTTTTGAATGTGATTGCAATGAAAGAGAAAATATGCTGAAATTATTTTAATTCACTAAAGGAGATTCAGGATGAGTGAAAATTACTTTGGATTGGTTCAGGTCAACACTAGCAATGATTCATAAATGATTATCAGATTGAAAATGAGTTTCAGCAGTTGAAAACAAGAAACAGCTACTTTGACATGTGGTGAAATGGAGCTAAATTGAAATTCGTGGCAATTTTTCCGTGTGCGTGAAATGCGATTAAGGAAAAACTATAATGGTTGGAAAGCTTAGGATCTTAGCTTCAAAATGACAGTTAATGAAACTATGAAACTACAACGGGACAACCACCAGAAACAGGGCGCCTTCCGCTCTGATTGTTGTGCATCAAGACACTTGAAAAATATCAGCGCATGGATGATTATCGCTACAATTTATCAAGAATGTTGTGGAGGAGAGGAGACTTTAGGATAGACAACAGAGGTTCTGTAATGCAGTTCTGGGCAGATTGAAATGGATGGTATAGTATTATTTTAAGCTAAGAGATTGGTTATGGACAGTTCTAGACCAGATACTCACTCCTATGGCTTTGGAATGGAGTGGGCCCCATCAAAGATCTGGTCAAGGGTTTGGCTGGGATTCTCTCTCGCCACCGGAGAGATCTCAGTTCTGCTCTCAGCAATGCACTGCGGTCTGCACGGCCTCTTGGACTGGACCTGACGGGTTCTGGATACAGCTCTGCTTTCTGGGTCTGGATCTTGGTTCTAGCACAGGGTTCTTGGCTAGAATAGCAAAACAGCACAGCTGAATATGAGAGCCCCTTGGAAGTTTAGGGGTTAGCATAAGCTTGCTAGGTTCTGCAGGCCTGCTGAGAGGGGTTCAACTTTTGGGTTAGGCCTCTCTGCTTCAGTGTTCTCGAGTTGGTTCTAGAGTCTCTGTCTGGATATTGTCTGGATCTGGTCTGGATCTTCTTGCAGGGTGCTTCGCCAAGAAATCAGTTGAGTAGTGGAAAAGTGTGTGTCCTATCTGTCCTCTGCAGTCCTTATTTATGTATTTCCAAAGTGGGTGGGGAGGCTGATTCTACAATGCCCAACCCTCTAAGGATCTGATAGGTTATAGGATTTCCTGTCCCCTGATTTGATAATGGAGCAGTGTGTCATGTTTATGGCTTAGGAAAAAAAACCTCCCCTTTGTCTCTTTACAGTATATCTTATTTTTCATAAAACACATATTTACAATATACACAACTTGGTAATACTACATAAATCACATGACAGATTAACTAAGGTACATTTCGGTTCAACTCTCATCTTCCTACGAGCTTTGGTTCAGAAATGACAACTTTTTTGCGCTTTTGGTGGGTTTCTCAATATTCCTTCTGCACCAATGTTTAGGCATGCATTGACACCCCATCTGGGCACATTTCTGTAATTTTTTATGTTCATAGCATAAACACAGTGGCTACAATATGAATAATTCAGTCCAGCTTAGTCTTAAACTGTGAGCAAATGTTTCATTTTAACAATCTCAAGGTTTCACATTTTTGTCAGTTCAGTGCAATTTGTTATAAGCATGTTTCTAAAACATATATTTGCTATGCTTTCTGAATCCACACAATGGTTTGTCTCTGCCTCCAAGGTCTGGGCTGACTCAGAGGTCACATGTCTTTCTTTCCTACCAGCAGTTTGTTGTCAGTCACAACCAAATTAGCATTTTCTATTCAGCTCAAGGATTCCTTTGTCTGCACTGAGAGCAACAGGCCAAGGTGCCACTCCTAGTTCCTTTTGACACCAGCCTGTCAATCTCTTAGCCAAGGGCAGGGGGAAGTCTCCTTTGTCCAGGGAGAAGGTGTGGAATTTGTTTGAACACAGTGCGGGAAACTTTAACTCTTAACTCAATGTCTAAAAATGGTCTTTTCTTATAATATAATTCTCATTTTTAACACTTACATCAAACAATTTCTTACTTCAAGCCTATTCAGAATATAGTTTTAAATTGTATCCACCTCTTAGGCTTCTGATAGCAAGTCTTTCTTTGGCATAGTTTGGGCTCAATGTACAACTTTACACAACATGGTTTTAAAACGCTGGCTTCTGGTAGAGGTAAGTAACGGTATTACACCCATTTTTGACAGGTTAATTCCAGCAAGCAAGCCTCAAAAGTGGACTTTGTTCAGATATAGATACACTTCTCTGGATGTTATATTTATGTAGATTCTTGCGGGAGAATGATGTTGACCACGCAGCAAGGAGGTTGGATCTTTTTGGTGGTTTGTGAGCCATGATTTCTACAAATTTGACATCAAATAAAAATGGATTTTGAGGCCAGCTCTGTTTCTTTTGCAATGATTTTGCTCTGTGAGCAGCCAAATGATGGGTTTTGGCAGTGGTCTTCTGTTTTACCACTGACATAGGCAAAAGTAGATGGTGGCCTATTTTTCAGGTTTTCACTGCGCACTTCCTGGTTATTTCTGGCGAGCAGCATGCTTTCCGGCAGCCATTATGATGTTTCTGCTGCCAGCAATGCACAGTGATGTTGCAGGGCTTGGATTAGTGTGTTAAGACATCCCACAAGCCCCCCTCTTGCGATGGCCGTTGACTTCCATCAATGGAAATTCGCAAGACTGGGATGTCAGCCTCATCTCTCCGGATTCCACGAATGGCAAAGTTCAGCATCTTTTCCACCCTCAGAGGTGGATCGCTTGGTTCTCCTCACCAGTCTTAATGGGAGTATTGAGCGATACTCCGGGACCCTCGGAACTTTCCTCCCGGTCCCCGGGTTGTCCACCTTGGTGAGTCTCCATGGTTTATCTCTCTCTCTTTCTCTCTCTCCTAGGATGACAAAGCAAAAACATATTTGTAGACATTTCCCCAACACTATTAATGTAGTGGGGTGGACATACACATTTGATAAATCAGGAGACATTTGCATTATTGTATTTTATAGACTATATGTGGAATATTTTAGGGTTGGAATTTTATGGATCTGGAGTGGCCCCCTCTGGGGATCCAGAAGACTCCTCCAGTTGCTGCAAAGTGTGCCTAGGATGGCAACACTTTATCCGATTAATATGGACCCACTTGTCCTCTCCTTCTGCCAAACTACCTTTGGGGATGCGGATCTTGTAGGCGACTGGTGAGATCTTGTCTACAATTTGAAAAGGTCCCTTCCAGGTAGGCAGAAATTTTCGCTGTTTGGCTTGGTTCCTTCGGAAGGTGTATAGATAGGCCCGGTCTCCTACATTGTATTCTTTCCTGGTAGTCTTTAAGTCATAGTGGGTCTTCATGCCGCCGGCTGATATTTCTAGATTTCGCTGAGCATAGGCAAAAGCATGTTGAAGGTGTTTTCTTAAATTTTCAACGTACTCATGAGTTGTGGAGGCATTGATAAATGCCTGCTCTTGGGTTATATAGAGCAGATTCTGGGGAAGCACCATCCTGCATCCAGTCATCAGCTCAAACAGTGACATTTTAGTTGCAGATGAAGGGGTAGATCTGATGGCCATTAGGACAAGAGGTAATCGGATATCCCAACTTGGCCCAGAATCTGCCACAAATTATTTTAATATGCTCACAATGGTTTTGTTGTATCACTCTATTGCACCACGAGAGGCTGCCCGGTAAGCAATATGTAGCTTCCTTTTAACCCCAAGTATCTCCCACATCTTGGTCATTACTTCACTGGTGAAATGGCTACCTCTGTCTGACTCCATCCTTTGGGGTAGACCAAAACGTGAAAAGATGTGATTGATCATCAGGGCAGCTGCTGTTTCTGCCTTGCAGTCTGGGGCCGGGAGCCATTCCACGCATTTAGTAAATAAGCATGTCACAGTCAACATGTACTTATTTCCCCTAGAGGAGCGAATCACGGGCGCAATGAAATCTACTTGCAAATCTGACAATGGCAGTGTCATCCCCCTCTCTTGGATAGGTGCACGGTGTGTGAGGGATGTTGGCTGAAATTGTGCACACACAAGACACACCTTCAAGTATTGGTCGAGGTCCTGCCCCATGTGTGGCCACTATGCAACCTCTCTTAAGATTTCAAGTGTTGTATGAAACGCCCTATGACCGGCTGTAGCCGCATCATGGGCGTGACTTAACAGCAGGCTTCGGAATGAGGTGGGAACCACCCACTGATCATGGCCAGCTAGGGATTTCCTTACCAACAAACCGTCTTGGATTCGGAACATTTTTGGACATTTCATCAACACTCTGAAGTCCTCTTTCCCAATGTAATCGTTATCCGTCAGGGGAAAGTTCTCAGGGTCCTCAATGTGTTGATAAAACTTACCAATTATCGGATCCCCTTTTTGAGCCGTAATCAAATCAGCATCTGGGGTCACCTTACTCAATTGTGCAGTTGAAAGATCATTGTGAGCATTTGTCTGGGACCTAGTGATAGCAGTGACCTGGATTTCCCCCAACAGGGACTCGATCTCTATTAGATCCCCTTGGATGGCCCCGGTTTTTGGCCAGCTGAAAGGCTATGTCATTTCCAGTTTTGTCTGGTCCCTCTACTTTGGAATGACCCGTGATCTTTTTCCAGTAGATCGTAATCCCATTCAAGGTGACCAGATCATCAATATTTTGAATTAACTTCCCATGTTTCAAGGGTTTGTTGTTAGCACATAACATGCCTCTGGTTTTCCAGTTAACCAGGTGCTCCATGAACCCGTTCCGGTACATAATCCGAATCTGTGATTATGACCAGTTCGTGGAGTTGATGTTGGACAGCAGTGAAGATGGCTTGATGCACAGCCATCAACTCTGCCACTTGACTACTTCGGGGACCAATATTGTAACCAGCGGATGGTTCTGGGGACTCATTTACCCATGCATTCCCTACGCCGGCCACAAGTTCTTTTTCCCCGTTGTTGTCAACATGGTAAGAGCATCCATCCACATAGACAGTGGGCATTCCCTCACACTTGTCTTCCTCAAAGACTGTGTGTTGGGAATTGAGGTATGCCTCCATGTTGTCCTTGATTTTTAGACTCTTGTCCTCGAGACAGTTTTCTCTGGCACAATCATGCAAGTCAGCCAGGCCTTGCGCGAGGGGACTCTTCTTGTTTTGACCATATCTGACCTCCACAGGAAAGCCTTGCATTGACAGAATCCAGGAAGTAATTCAGGAATTACTCACATTTCCGGCCCGGATTCTGTAATTTTGGAGGTATTGCAAAGGCTGGTATTGAGTCTCCACTATGATGTGTTCCCCCTGGATAAACGGGCAGTAATTCTTCAATGCCCAAACCGTTGCCAGGAGTGCCTTCTTACAATCGTTGAATTTTTCCTCCACAGAGGATAAAGTTTTACTCTCATAGGAGATTACTTTATTGACCTTGTCATGCTTTTGGTATAATACTGCAGTCAAGCATGTATTAGAGAAACCTGTCTCCAAGAAGAACTCCTTGTTTTTGACATAGTAAGCTAGGCACGGCGCTTGTGAGAGGCTTCTTTTGAGTTGTCTTACTGCCTCAGCTTGTTCTGGACCCCATTCCCACTTGACCCCCCCCCTTCAAAAGATGAATCAGGGGTCTGGTGATCTCTGCATAGCCATCATTGAACTTTCTACTATAATTAGTCAGTCCAAGGAGGCTCCTTAGTTCCAGCAGAGTGGTGGGGTCCTTCAGTTTCTGGAGGGCTTCCACTTTCTTTTCCTGGGGACAGAGACCATGAGGAGTAATCTCATGCTCCAAGAAATTAACACGGGTTCTACACCACTGTACTTTTTGAAAGGAAGGTTTTGCTCCAGCGGCCCTCAACTGTGTTAGAAGATAACGGATCTCCGCTATGTGTTCCTCAACAGTTGGGCTTTTGATGAGGACATCATCTACATAAGCCAGGTTACCCCTCTCACCCAGGTCGGGCATGGCCTTATGTAGAAAAAGGTTGAATTCATTGCCGGAGTTGAGGTATCCGAAGGGAGTCCAGGTCCATGTGTACTGCTGGCCCCCAAAGGTAAAGGCCAGCTTGTATTGGTCTTCCCTACTGACAGGCACAGTCCAGTATCCATTGGTCAGGTCTATTGCAGTAAATGCCTGTGACCCATGGATCTGGGCCAACCCTTGGTCAATGTCACGCTTCCGCAGCGCATTTAACACTCTCCTCTCCCTAGTGACAGCACAGGCACCATTTTGCGACGCCTGCACCTCGCTACTGCCCGCCGATTTGCATTCCAGGGCTCTACAGCGGGCTCACGTTTCTTCTTAAATTCCCAAGCCTTGAAGACCGGATTATTGAAGGTGCTGTGGACTGGACGGATTATCCCACGGGACTCAAGGTTCTTAATGATTCCAGTAAGGGACTCCATTGATGCGAGAGGCAAGCGATATTGCTTCACAAACACTGGAGTCATACCAGGGTCCGTGGGAATTTTTGTTGTGTGGATGTCGGTGCGACCACAGACATATGAGTCCACCACAAAGAGATCTTGAAAATCCAAGAAAACTTGTTTCAACTTTTGCTTCTTCTCCAGAGTCTCACAGGCATCAGCTAGGTTGACTCTCTCTTCAACCATCTGCCTGAAGCCTGGAAAGACTTCGGGTTTCGCTATCTCAGCGGCCTCCTCCAGCTGGGTGGACAAGTCCCTGATCAGAGTGCTGATTTGGACTGGTGGCTTCAGGTAGGAAAGGCAGCCCTCATGGACCTGGAAAATCACCTCATCCCTTCTGAAGTCACAAGTCACATCTTCCTTACCATAAGGGCAGGAAGTGTACACCAGGAAGTTCCCCCCATGCTGCATAAAGATCCTGTCTGGGGTTGTGTTGTCATCACTGTCACTGTCAAAAACAGTCCTTGGGGATTGGTCCTAACAGTTCATTACCTAGATCAATGGAAAAATGTCGGTCATCAACCGCCATTCCAATAATGACACCCGTCCACTGTGAGTGACAGGAAATGGGAACCTGGCTGGGGTAACTGATGTATTGTGAGTGTTGCCTGTCCTAGATGTTTGTGAAATAGGGACGGAATGAGAGGATAGCGTGACAGATACTCTTTAAGTCACTGTTATCCACCACTATTGGAATGGTGTCATGTTCTATACTGACTAGTGGTGTTGGGTTTACCCCCAATACTTGCTGTTGGAGAGAAGCATTTAGATGAATATAAGCATCAGAGTTTTTTCAATTTCTGTCCTCTTTTAACTTTCACTTCCAGGGAGAATTGTCGGGTCCTTTCTGGGATGGTGACTTCCTTTCCAATCTGAATTTCAACTGCATAAGGTAGCAATTGAGCTGACCTAAATGCTTTCTCTGGATCATCAAAGCCCATGGGATTATCCACTAATTGGGACCAAGCTTTGAAGTTTATTAGGTCCAAACTAATGGCAAAGCGATTGAGAATATCACTGCCTAAGTCAAAGGCGGCAGTGACGTCTCGCACGGCCCAACAATTATGGACTATGCTCTTGTTGCCTATGGAGATTTTGAGCATACACCTGCTTGGCAGGAGATGTTTAGAATTGGGTGTTTCCAGATCCCTTTCCCATTTGTCTATGCGTCTAAATGTGGGAATGGCTGGATCTTTTTTGAGTTGACGGAACATGGCTTCGCTGATGAAGCTCTTACCGTTGTTCACACACACTCGGGCGAGAACAGAGACCTCCCCTTCATTTAACTGAACAGGGATGAACAACTGCTCTCCAATTTACTAAACATCAGCCAGGCTCTGAGCTGATTTCTCATCTTTCTGGACTAGAGGAGTGGTAATGTCTGATTGTGGATTGGTAAAGAATTTCAGAGTGTTTCCTTCCAGTGTGGAATACCACCTTAAACTGGAAGGAAGGTTGATTTTCAGAAATAGAGGGGACCCCCCCATCACCAGTCTGTTGTCCTACTGCTATTACTGTCACGTCTGGAATTTGGTTGTTCTGGAAGTGAAATTCTACTTGGTCAGATTTTTGTTCAACCATGTGGCATGTGCCATTTAAACTAACATGGTTGACACTCTGTTTCAATTTTATTGGTCGGCTATTCTGGGTCCAGAGGATCTTGTTTACACAGTGTATTAGGGGGGACAACCTTCTCAGGAGGTCATTCCCTAGCAAACAAGGGGTGCCCTCTGGAGTCACTAATATGACCGGGTGTTTCACCTTGTGTAGCCCAATTTTAATGTCCAAATCCACAGTCCCCTCGATGGGAATTTCCTTCCCGTCAAAGTTCTGAAGTTGTCCAGGAAGAGAGGTGAGAGGAATTTGGTCATTCTCCCCCCTTCCTGAATTCAGTTCATCAAAGGCCTTTTTGGACAGAAGGGTAGCTTGGGATCCAGTGTCCACCAGTGCCAAAATTGTACCCTGCCCCTGTACTTGAACCGGGGCATAGTATCTTCCCGCCTTCTCCGCAAGGGGGCACAGATAATGCACATTTTTGGACAACTGGTGGGTTAGTTTTTTAGTTTTGCACATGGAGAGAGAAGAGATTTTGGCAGAATTCTGTGGAGAGTCTGGGGAATCTGCAAGAAAAAGGTGGCAACTAGAGATGGGAGAGGTTTTGAGTTCCCCGGGTTCCGGCTCTGGGCCGCTCCCCCCCGCCCCCTTTTTGGAGGCAGTCACCAGGATGGATTTGAACCAGGGGATTTTGATGCTGTTGGTTCTGGGATTGGATGATGGGCAGCGCTAGCTCAGTCCCCACATCTACCCAGTCTGCATTTGAATCCCTTGGGACCCATTTTTCTTTGGGAGGAGTTCCCCCATCTTTGAAGGAGAAGATCTTTTTCCCAGGATCCTCTGTGGATCCCTATCCTTCAAATTGGAAGATCTGTACCTCCTCCACAAAATGGGTCTGTTTGGGTCCTTTGTTTCTCCTACCCCCCTCTGCTCCTTCGGTGGCAGACTTTCAGGGGTAGGAGATTTTGTTTCCGGTTCCTGGGTTTCCAGGGGCTGTTTATAAGTGGGGAAGGAATCTTCCTCCAAGGCTTTACACCTCCCTTCTCCTTGTGCCTCCTCCCTAGGAACCGGTGAGTTATCGGGGTGCTGCCCCCGGCATTGTTCTGGAGCACCAGGTCCAGAGTTTGGGGCATTCTGTGCCGGCATGCTCATCTGAGGGTTCTGCTGAGCCCTCAGCATGCAACCCAGATCCTGTGCCATGTTTTGAACTTGGCGCTCTAACTGTGAAACCCGCTCAGGCTGATACTGGGTTCTGTTTTCTCCCCTGGGCTGATCCTGGGAAGGGTAGCTATCCCTTCTCTGGTAGTTCCCCAGGTTGGGAAGATTTGGGTACCCCTCTACCCTTGGCCTCCCCTCTCCTGGATTAGGTTGTCTGGGCTCAGGAAATTGGGGAAAGAAGGATGGATGATTTTGGGGTTGGAAGTTCTGTGGGTACCTGTGGAAAAAGTTCTGCCCAGGATTCGGGGAATTTCTGCCCTCCTGGGGGAAGTTAGGAGGGAAGTCCCCTGGGTTATGTGCTTGGTTGGATTCCCCCCCTTGGGCTGGAGGAGTCCACACATAACCCAGGATGAGTCGGTTTCCCTTGTAGCGAGGACTTACATAGTCAGGGGAGTGAGGGACCTCATTTGTGGGACTACCTCCTTGACTCCCTGTCTGTGACTGGCCCAAGGGCCTTCTGGGCTTGGAATTATTCTGTGCAGGCAGGTTTTTAGGCCCCCCCATCTCCAAATTTAAAATGGGGGCCACCTTGGCAGTGGCAGGGGTGCTGGTCAGTTCGGGGCTTTTCTGAGCATTATTTTTATTTTCTATGGGCTTCTGTACCTCATAGATTCAGGTGGCCTGTTCAATGACCCAGTCTAGTGACCTTTTCTCATGAAAATCTCTTACTAGCTGGGTCATGATGTATTTTGTCAGCGCATGGAAAAACTTATTAACAAATTCTTTACTGTCCGTGCGCACCCTTTTGGTAGTCTGCGCAAAGGCACACTTCAACTCCTGCACAAATTCTTGTGGGGCCTGATCCTCCCCACCTTGTAAATTGTAGGCTGCCTTGCGAGCCTCTTGGGGATTTCTGTGAACAGAAAAGTGCTTTAAGATGGCTGCCCTATATGAGGACCATCTTGAATGATTTTGGTCCTCCAGCCCAGCAAAGAAACTGGAGTATTCTGGGGAGAATGTCCATTTTACGTACTGAATGCAGCTACTGCTGTCTTTCAAATGGCAAGTCTCCATCATTTGCTCAAAGAGCTCTAAGTGTTCCCACACAGAGTACTTGCCGTTCTTGAGATAAGGCGTGATCACACTCCTTATTGCCTTAATCTGTTTTAAGGGGTCCTTAAGCATGGCCCTTTTGGCCTCATTGGCGTTCTTGGTTCGGGTAACCCTGGTCAATTCATCCTCTGACTCAGAGGCACTTCTCCCAGAGGTGCCCGTCTGATCTTTCAGGTTTTTCTGGATTCTGCGAGCCTGGGAATGGCTGGCAGAATGTGGGGACCTAGTCTCCTGTGTCCTGGGACGCTCAGAGGAGTCTTCTGATTCCTCCTTGCTCCCAGGATTTGATGGGTACCGCCCCCACTGACCTAACTGGGCAGAGGTTTTCAGGATGCCCTTAGTGGGCCTACTCTCCTGGAGTTCCCCACTAAATTGCACTGTACTTGGGGGCCCATACCCGGATGCCATCCCATCCATTCCTGGGAGGTACTGACCTATGAGCCCCATACTTCTGACTGGATAGTAATCTGCCATCCCCGTGGCCCTGGGCTCATGTGCGCCAGGGAACATGGGGGTGGCAGAGTCCAGGGACTGGGAGAGATGAAGGCCTCTGGTACTGGGGCTCCTGAGGTTATGCTCAGGTGTTTCCCTTTCCCAGTGAACCACATCTCTATCAGCCCCTGCTCCATGTTCCCATGCAAGAGCCTGAGCTTTCTGTTACTCAATCAAGGCCTCTATCAGTTCAGTCTCTCTTGCATGGCTACCTGTCGCTGGAGCCTATCATTGTGCTGACAGAGAGCCTAATTTTCTCTCTGTGCTTCCTGGTTTGTCTTGGAGTACTGGGCCAGTCTTTGATGCAGGAGGGTTACCTCCTGAGTCCCATCCCTAATGGCCTGCTCCTTTCTTGCCAGAGCATCTTCCACCCTCCTGGTGTGCTCTAACAAGTTATGATGCTCTTTTTGGAGGTCACCCAGTCCCTGGAGGGCCAGGTGATTTTCTTCCAGCTTCCCTTTTAAGTGACAGACTTCCTGGCCTAAGGTATCCCTTTCCTGAGCAAGAGCCTGCCTCTTTGCCGTCAGGTCGTCCCTCTGCCTTTGAAGGGCGCAAGCTTTCTGGCGCTTTTCCTCAAATTCTGCCTGGGCATCCAGGTTTTTCAGAAATAATGTATTGCTCTCTGCCTTTTCTCTATCTTGGTGGCTTTGCAGGGTGGCTACCTGCTCTGCACATGCCCTAATGAAATCCAGTTGTTTCTCCAGCTTTTTCTGGCTCTGCAGTAGGGAGTCCAAACCTTCTTGATACTCCTTCTGCAAGGCCAGAATTCTGGTATCCTGGTCTGCCCTTTCCTATTGCAGGATACCCATATCTTCTTTGATTTTAACTAGATACTGCCTACTTTCGTTTTCTGACTCCTGGCTCCTCTGCAGCCTGTGCTCAGAAGAGTCCAGATCAGTTTGAGCCTTCTCTAATGAGATAAGTTGCCTACTTGCCAGATCTTGGCCTTCAGCACATTTGTCCTGTATAGCTCCCATAGATAAATATAAATATGCCGCTACCCTGGCAATCGTGTTGTGCTCATCTTTGGCCTCAGGGGCCATATATAGTTCACTCAGGGCCACATGCAAGGGACGCTGATCTCTCCAGTTATCTATCCCAGTTGTAGTGACCTGTTGTGTGATCACATGCAACCACACATTCTGGTCCTGCTCAGTCCACACACCTCTCACAAATAGCTTATGTAAACAATGCACTCTACATATCTTGATGTCTACCAATATCGCCATTCTGGAAACTGATTTCATTCCTGACTTACAGAAGTTTATTATTTTATTTTGCAAAACAGACCATTTCCTGAGAGCGTTCCTTTTTGATGGGTGCTTTTACAGCGTAACACAGCGTGGTAGCCCAACAGGATTATGTATCCTATTAGTTAGCACAATGTATTAAGCTGCACAAGTGGTAGTTCTAATCCAGAAATCCCGTGACGAGCCCCCAATCTGTAAGTGACTTCAATCCAGCACTCGAACTAAGTCAATGCTTAGTATGGGATGCCCAATGGAAGCCGTTATTTATATATTTTTGTGTCAAAGTTCTTTAAATCTGGATGATGAACCCTTATATAACGCCCCTCTCTTTGGATCTCCCCGACCTCACTGAGCCAAGAAGTAGGTTTGTTTTGCAAATTAAGAAGTTTATTTTAAGAATTGAACAATATGTATATCACACGTTTATGAATAGAAGAGTATCTGAATAGCACACTTATGAATACGAACAGTGATCAGCAATGGGTGATATTACAATATCAACAATCTCTTTAATCACTTAGGAGTAGGAATAGGAAGGATAAAGTAGCATAGAATACTTTATATGGTTCAAGGAAATGCAATGATGGGAAAGAATGCAACACAGAAATAAACTTGATATGATTTAAATCAAAACTTAATATGATCACTTTTTCCCTTGTTATTACTGGCTCTCCCACTATGCAATATGAAGAGATAGAAATGAGGGCACACAGGTTTCAAGAATACAATCAATAATGCAGTTCAATCCCAGTTCCCCCAGCAAGCTTAGAGAAAACGGTTATGATTTTAAAACAGGCAAAAATACTTTTGAATGTGATTGCAATGAAAGGGAAAATATGCTGAAAGGATTTTAATTCACTAAAGGAGATTCATGATAAGTGAGAATTACTTTGAATTGGTTCAGGTCAACACTAGCAATGATTATCAGATTGAAAACGAATTTCAGCAGTTGAAAACAAGAAACAGCTATTTTGACATGTGGTGAAATGGAGCTAAATTGCAATTCGTGGCAATTTTTCTGCATGCGTGAAATGCGATTACGGAAAAACTTCAAGTTCTTTGGAAAGATTAGGATCTTAGCTTCAAAATAACAGTTAGATTTCAGTTCTAGGACGTGCGGTTCAAAAGTTACATACGTTTTTGTGAATGTAAATTTTTCAGAAACAAAGTCAAGATTTCAAAAATGACAGATTGCGCTTTACAGATTAGAATCAATATGGATTTATGCTAAGGGCTATGAAACTACAAGATACCCAACGGACAACCACCAGAAACAGGGCGCCTTCCGCTCTGATTGTTATGATATGATATGATATGATATGGCATTTGTAACGTGCCTATACACAAGTGTTTCAAGGTGCGACGAGGCAGTGAGGGGGGACAAGGGGAAGACAGACAACGATCCTACTAGGCCAGGTGTCATTCAGACCGCGCAAGTGCAGGGGTAGGGGGAAGGGAAAAAGTGCAAGGGGAAGGGGGAGGGGGGAGTGCAGTACAAATAAGTAGAATAGAAATAAAATAATAAATAAATAGGGCCAGCTGGTGGCAAGTGCAAGGTAAGTGCAGACAAGTGCTGGGGGGGCTGTAGGGATACAGAGACAGTCCCGCAGTGCAGGGGTTGCCAGGGAGGCAGTGCAAGTGAAGAGTGACTGGGCCCAGGACCGAGGTCGGTGAGAGTGGCCCAGTTGCAGAATCAGTGCAGTTTAGGTGAAGAATTTAGCAGGGGAGAGGAAGAGAGAAAGCAGAAGTGAAGAGGAAGGTTTTGAGGTGCTTCCGGAACCGGAGATGGTTCTCCTCAAGTTTCAGGGAGGCAGGAAGGCTGTTCCAGAGGGAGGCCCCTGCCGCTGAGAGAGATCTACCCCCAGCTCGTTGCTTCGAGAAGCGGCTGACCCTGAGGGAGTTGTAGACGGATGAGCGTAGGGCTCGGGAAGGAAGATATTTAGGAAGAGAGAGTTGAAAGTATTTAGGCCCCAGAAGGCCTTGTGGACAATGCAGATGGTTTTGAACTTAATCCTCACAGCCACTGGGAGCTGTGTAGAGATTTCAGTCCTGGAGAGATACGGTCCCTGGGCTTGAGGCCAAGGACAAGTCTCGCAGTTCTGTTCTGGATGAGTTGCAGAGGGCGGAGAGTGGAGGCAGGCAGATTAAGATAGAGGCTGTTACAGTAGTCCAGCTTCGAGAGAACCAGGGCTCGGGAGACAGTGAGCTTCTGGGGGAAGGAGAGGAAGGGAAGAATACCTCTGAGGAGGTGCAGCTGGTAATGTGACTTCTTAGAGACGTCAGATATATGAGAAGAGAAGGAGAGTGTGGAGACGAAGATGACCCCAAGGTTTTTTGCCTTGCAGGTAGGAGCAGGAAGAGGGCCAAGAGAGGCCGGCCAGAGAGCTGCAGGGAAGGAGGGAGTGGGTGTGCCAATGAGTAGGATCTTGAAAAATGCGTCAAGACACTTGAAAAATATCAGCGCATGGATGATTATCGCTACAATTTATCAAGAATTATGTGGAGGAGAGGAGCATTTCGGATAGACAACAGAGGTTCTGTAATGCAGTTCTGGACAGATTGAAATGGATGGAATAGTATTACTTTAAGCTAAGAGATTGGTTATGGACAGTTCTAGACTAGATACTCACTCCTATGGCTTTGGAATGGAGTGGGCCCCGTCAAAGATCTGGTCAAGGGGTTGGCTGGGATTCTCTCTCGCCACCGGACAGGTCTCAGTTGTGCTCTCAGCACTGCACTGCGGTCTGCATGGCCTCTTGGACTGGATCTGACAGGTTCTGGATACAGCTCTGCTTTCTGGGTCTGGATCTTGGTTCTAGCACAGGTTTCTTGGCTAGAATAGCAAAACAGCACAACCCGGCTGTTGAATGTGAGAGCCCCTTGGAAGTTTAGGGGTTAGCATAAGGTTGCTAGGTTCTGCAGGCCTGCTGAGAAGGGTTCAGCTTTTGGATTAGGCCTTTCTGCTTCGGAGTTCTAGAGTTGGTTCTAGAGTCTCTGTCTGGATATTGTCTGGATCTGGTCTGGATCTTCTTGCAGGGTGCTTCGCCAATAAATCAGCTGAGTAGTGGAAACATGTGTGTCCTATCTGTCCTCAGCAGTCCTTATTTATGTATTTCCAAAGTGGGTGGGGAGGCTGATTCTACAATGCCCAACCCTCTAAGGATCTGATAGGTTAGAGAATTTCCTGTCCCCTGATTTGAGAATGGAGCAGTGTGTCATGTTTATGGCTTAGGGAAAAAAGCACCCCTTTGTCTCTGTACAGTATATCTTATTTTTCATAAAACACATATTTACAATATACACAGCTTGTATATACTATATAAATCACATGACAGATTAACTAAGGTACATTTCTGTTCAACTCTCATCTTCCTACAAGCTTTGGTTCAGAAATGACAACTTTTTCGCGCTTTTGGTGGGTTTCTCAATATTCGTTCTGCACCAATTTTTAGACATGCATTCACACCCAATCTGGGCACATTTCTGTAATTTTTTATGTCCATAGCATAAACACAGTGGCTACAATATCAATAATTCTGGGGTTTGGTCTCAGAACATCGCACAGAGTCCAGCTTAGTCTTAAACTGTGAGCGAATTTTTCATTTTAACAATCTCAAAGTTTCACATTTTTGTCAGTTCAGTGCAATTTGTTATAAGCATTTTTCTAAAACATACATTTGCTGTGTTTTCTGAATCCACACAATGGTTTGTCTCCACCTCCAAGGTCTGGGCTAACTCAGAGGTCACATGTCTTTCTTTCCTGACAGCAGTTTGTTGTCAGTCACACCCAAATTAGTATTTTCTATTCAGCTCAAGGATTCCTTTGTCTGCACTGAGAGCAACAGGCCAGGGTGCCACTCCCAGTTCCTTTTGACACCAGCCTGTCAATCTCTTAGCCAAGAGCATGGGGTGGTCTCCTTTATCCAGGTAGAAGGTGTGGAATTCGTTTGAACACAGTGTCGGAAACTTTAACTCTTAACCCAATGTCTAAAAATTGTCTTTTGTTATAATATAATTCTCATTTTTAACACCTACATCAAACAATTTCTTACTTCAAGCCTATTCAGAGTATAGTTTTAAATTGTATCCACCTCTTAGGCTTCTGATAGCAAGTCTTTCTTTGGCATAGTTTGGGCTCAATGTACAACTTTACACAAAATGGTTTTAAAACGCTGGCTTCTGGTAGAGGTGAGTAACGGTATTACACACATTTTTGACAGGTTTCATCCAGCAAACAATCCTCAAACATGGACTTTGTTCAGATATAGATACACTTCTGTGGACCTTATATTTCTGTATATTCTTGCAGGAGAATGATGTTGACCACCCAGCAAGGAGGTTGGATCTTTTTGGGTGGTTTGTGAGCCATGATTTCTACAAATTTGACACCAAATAAAAACAGATTTTGAGACCAGCTTTCTTTTGCAATGATTTTGCTCTATGAGCAGCCAAATGATGGGTTTTGGCAGTGTTCTCCTGTGTTACCACTGACATAGGCAAAAGTAGATGGTGGCCTATTTTTCAGGTTTTCACTGCGCACTTCCTGGTGATTTCTGATGAGCAGCATGCTTTCCGGCGGCCATTATGATGTTTCTGCTGCCAGGAATGCACAGTGATGTTGCAGGGCTTGGATTAGTGGGTTAAGACATCCCACACTACACAGTGCGTGTGCATGTTGATGTATGGTGGGAGTGTGCACCTTGGCCTAACAGAAAGTATGCCTCTTGTAGGGATGTCTGTGTGCATGTCCGAGACAGTGCTCCACATGTGTTCTCTTAAGCATGTGTAAATTCGACGGTGTTACTGTTGCAATGTGTGTTGTACTGCAGCATATGACGATTTCCACGTGGTTACTTACATGTGTCTGAGACGTGCCTGTGTGAGAGGTGTGACAGATGGGTGGTGTGTGTTGTCAACATCATGAACTCCTGGTGGATGTAACTGGTGCATTTCACTGGGTGCCGTAGTCTTGTTGCCTGATTGCTGTTGAGGGGACTTAGATGTGATAGCTCAGTTCACTGCTTCAGGACTATCAGGTGATGTGTGTGCATAACATGTGTATGGCCCATGACACATGTGTGTGTAGCATGCACAATTTGTGTGTGGTGACAGTGCCATGTCCAAGGATTTGATTGTCTGTTGTGAAGGACAGACATGTATGTGAATGTATGTACATTGAATGTATCTGTGTGTTGTGTAGGGTGATGATGGTTTCGACCTTTGGTAGTGTACTTCATCTGCATATGTTTTGTGCCAAACACACATAGGTACAGTAAGTACCCTGACATTTGTGTTGTATGTCTTCGTATCCATATTGTCGTTGGAAGAAGAGGGCGGAGAAAGTGCTGTGGAGCAAGGCAGCAGGGATGCCTCCACCAGACAGAAACGCAAGGCCCAGTTATGCCCCCAGAAAACAAACATCATTGGGGAGCGATGAAATTAGTGCCGCGTCTCAACCATCAGCCACAGCTGCTAAGGGGAGGTCCAAGAGGACTTCATAGCAGCTGGGGGGGACAGGTGAGCTCACACAGGGGCGATCCACTGCAGAAGACCCTGGGGAGGCATACGGGTTGGGGGGGAGTAGGAGGAGGAGGAAGAGGCTCTATTAGCCCTATCCATGGGTCCCGGTGGGGGTGGTGAGGTGGATGTGACTGGTGCAGTCCTGACTCAGGGGCAGGAGGCAGTGCAGGTCGTCGTGGAGGTACCTGTGCCAAATTCTGTCCCTCAGCCAGTGCCTGAACCAGTGTGCACCTGCCAGCATGCCAAAGGCCTACACCCCAATGCCTGCGGAACTGGCCATTCAAGAGAGAGTGGAACCCCTGCCAGCTGGTATTGTGATGCGTACAGCTGTCATTTGTGATGATGTGCAGGCTTACACACGGTTTGCACATCATCTCAATGAGGTCTGGCATCTCCTGAACTGGCTAGTTGCATCAGCCGAGGTGGTAACCCTGCCTATCCAGGGAACAATAGGAGCAATGGCAATGGTGGGAGTGCAGGAGCAGGCACGGGCCCGACACCCCCGGGTGATGTCAACAGCCCAGAGGGTGTCTGTAAGGAAAAAGGCACTGGGTACTTTTTCAACAGCAGGTGCAAAGTAGGAGGCTATTGTACTCAGGGCATCCCATCCTAGGGAGGCAGGTATCCGGTGTCAAGCAGAACGCAAATGTGGACCTTTGCACAAGGATGTATTCCATGTTTGTGCAGTACGGGCAGCAAATCAAGGCAGAGAGGCAGTGGGCTCTGGAGGCGAGAGTCACCATGGCCAGGCCGGAGATTGCACTGCGTCTGGCAGAGAGGCGGGCTAAAATCCTCAAGGATACTTGCAGGAAGTGGGAGGGGATGGAGAGATCAATGCTGGAGTTCATGCAAGCCCTTGAGGAGGCCCGCCTAGGGGAAGTGGACACAGAGCCCGATGATGCCCTGGGCGAGTGAATGAGAGAGTTTTGTGACAAGGCGGAATAGCCCGCTGCATGTGTACATAGTTTTGTAGATAAGTTTCCTTTCATTTTTCATTATGATTTGGAGCTATCATTGCGGACATTACTCCATTTCTTTTGTACATAGTGATGTAGCTGTAAGTTTCCTTTTATTTTTTTGAAGTGGACTGTGGATTTTCCTCCATTTTTAATTGTACATCGTTTTTTGTGTGTTTGAGGAGTTTTATTGCTCATTTTGGAGATTTTTGCGAGGACATATTTTGGGACACAAGGACATTCTTCAGATTTTGATTACTACATGGACATCTTTCATATTATGATTTAATACTTTATTTGCAGTATGTATGCTGGAAATACAACTGTTCATTAAAATGTTATTTTACTCTCACACTCATTGTCGTTCAGTTATTTTTGCAGGGTGCCTGTTTGAGAATTCAGCAGCATGTGATTTTAAACTTATCATCATCTCTGATGTTGGTCAACCTCTTGCACTGGGATACACTTTTGCAATTTCATGGTATTTACAAATTGGCTGCCCATACCAGCTGACTCGGGGCGTGCTGCACTGTATGATTGCCATGTCATTCACACATGGGCATACCAGTGAAGTGTTTATTAGGGATTCTCTTCTAGGAATAGCAGCTCAATGAAGCTAAGGCTTTGGGGAACACGGCCAGTGTTTGCTCATGTGGCACACATTGAGGTCGTTTGGTATTCTGTCATTGATGAACAATGTGTCCATGTGCGCTGATGCCATGACATTTTCACATGGACAGCAGGCACTCACTTTTACATTCACTTGTTTCATGTGTATGTTCGCAGATGGTTGCGGGCAGCTAATCTGCTTGGGTGATGAGGGCTGGGGTGTCCCGTCTGGAGGGGGCTGCCTGCAGCGTGGGCTGAGGGGCGCTAGGGTGTCCAATGTGGAGCGTGCTGCCTGCAGGGTGGGGTGACGATGGCTAGGGTATCCCATGTGACGGGGGCTGCATGCAGGGTGATGGTGGCTGGGGTTTCCCGTCTGGAAGGGGCTGCCTGCAGTGTCTGGTAATGAGGGCTGGGGTTTCCCTTCTGGAGGGGGCTGCCTGCAGGGTGACAGGTGATGTGGGCTGGTGTGTCCCATGTGGAGGGGGCTGCCTGCAGGGTGGTGTCACAGGTGATGGGGTCTGGGTGGGGGTGTCCCATGTGGAGCGGGCTGCCTGCAGGGTGCGGTGAGGGGGGTGGCTGTCCCATGTGGAGGGGGCTTGCTGCAGGGTGACAGGTGATGGGGGTTGGAGTGTTCCATCTGGAGGGGGCTGCCTGCAGGGTCACGGGTGATGGGGTCTGGGGTGGCCCATCAGGAGGGGGCTGCCTGCAGGGTGATGGGTGATGGGGATCTGGGGTGTCCCATCTGGATGGGCCTGCATGCCGCAGATTGTGAGGTGTTGGGGTGCCATTTGGCTGGTGGTGGGCCAGGCCTTGTGTTGGAGGGCACGCATTTCCAATTGGGTGCGTATGGGGATCGCGCTGAGTTTTCACGTGATTATGCTGGGGTGTGGCCGGGGATCGCAAGGTGTTGGTGTGTCATGTGGCTGCTGGAGGGGCAGGTCTTGCTTGGGAGGGCATGTGTTTTCTCTTGGGTGCAGCCGTGGATGGGAGGTGTTGGCCTGCAATGTGGCTACTGGAGGGGCAGGTCTTGCATAGTAGGGATCGCATTTTCTGTGCTGTGCGGCCGGGGATTGCGAGGTGTTTTCACATGATTATGCTGGGGTGCGGCCGGGGATCGTGAAGTGTTTTTGCGCGAATACGCTAGGGTGCGGCCAGGGATCGTGCTGAGTTTTCACGCGATTTGGCTGGGGGGCTGTATGCTGGCCCAGGGATGGGGCGGAGGGTTGCTCCATGTTAGGCATTTCACTTGCTTTTTACTGAATGTGGGGGCGTCTTGGGGGCATTCCTTGCGCTACAGCTACTGATGCCTCTGGAAATCCATGAATACACGCACCACACAATCATTTCTCTTGCACCTGTTATGCGCCAGATTCTATGAATCGGGCCCAGGATGTGGATTGAGGGTACCCCCCAGCTTTTCAGTGCACCACACTACATTAATTCCAGTTTCAGTTACGGCTGACTCAGGCATTGCATCACACAAACAAATACAGACACCCACAACACATAGTGCATATTGACTGCTCCCTACATTCAGGTAGGCTTCACCCCAAGGGTGTACCCAAAAAAAGCAACCCCTGAGAAGGCTCCAGCCAGTCTGGATGAAGACAGCCCCAGAACCATATATGGTCCTTCCACCCAAAACCCATTCAGGGAAAGGGAACAGAGCTGGGGCTTATCAGGACATTGAGAAACAAGGGGGTAACGCAAAGGCAACTGAGATGCCACCAGTGGCCATCTTGTTATTGTGCAGGAATCCATTGATTCCTATGGCAGCCACTGTCACCTCATCATGTAGATGCCACCAGCCCTTACCCTGCTCTGTGGGAAACACACATGTGCCCAAAAACATACACTAGGGGTAAATGGTTGTACCCCTAACCATGGTTGCCCTAAGGGTCCACCAAGATTAAAATGAAGAGCTGCACTATCAGGGGCCAGCCAGGACTCCTGTGCATACAATAAGCAGTACACACAGTTTAAGGAGGTAGATGAAAGGGACAAGAAGGCCCTGTCCCTCCAATGCATCTATAGCATAACACAGAGCCATTTGTACTAAAAATCCAAGCACAATTTGCAATGTGTTTCAGATATGTTGTTAGGTTTCAAGCTTTCAAATTAATGACAAATGAATGACAAATTAAGTTTTTAAATTAATGACAAACTATTAAATGTGCTCTGCAGGCATTGCACATATACTGTTTCCTGAAGAATGTACCGCGCACAGAAGAATTTAGAAGATACCCCTCCGATTTTATTTCTCAGTGGCCTTTTGCATTTCACATCACAGCCAAAGGTCACATAATTGTTGTGGAGGTTATAGTGATTTGCACAGAAGTGACCAATACCAAACCTGCTCAGGGAAAAAAAAATAAGGCAGAAGACAATGCGTCCGCACTGCAGTGGAGGAATGTAGGGCAGTTGACATGGATTCCATAATGGGGGAGTGGACTAATTTGTTCTTCTGTGTGGAAAAAAAAACAACACACTCCTGCCTGCGGTGCAACTACGAGACTCTCAAAGAATGGGATTTTCAACACAAAAAACCTGGGCCTGCTATTGTGTGCAGGTTTCTGATAATCAGAAAGCTGTGCAGCTCATGCACGCAAAGTAAAAACAAAAAAAAATACACTTACTTTTGATAATCTGATCCCGGATCTTTTGAAGAGAAAAGAGGTAGTGGTGGCAAACAGGTTTTTCCTACCAGAAATGCACATAGATTGAGAGCGTTTGCATGTGCACACTTTTACTAACCCATATGCACATTTTGAAAACTATGGGGGTAATTCATAGAATTTAGCGCAGAAGTGGCACACGCGGCTGGCGCACAGAGGGAGCGTGCACCAGTCTGTGCCAGCCGCGTGCGCCAAAAGCCATTTTGACACACAGCATATTCATGGATACTAACATCCATAATCAGCTGCGGCGCAGAGTGGCACAGTGACCCTGCAGCAGCGCCAGTTACGCCCCAACCCCGCCCAGTGCGCCAAAAACATCGCACAAATCCAGTACATGGTGCAAAGGCCAGTGGACCAGCATACAGCCCCCAACCGTCACCCCTGGGCCTGCCTTGCAGGCAGCCCATCCACCCTGACCATGCCCCGCAGGCAGCCCTTCACCCGGGGGCATGCCCCGCAGGCAGCCCATCCACAATGACCATGCCCCGCAGGTAGCCCATCCACCCTGACCATGTCCCGCAGGTAGCCCATCCACCCTGACCATGCCCCGCAGACAGCCCATCACCCCTGGGCATGCCCCACAGGCAGGCCACATGTCACCATGCACTTGGGAGGCCCGACTCATGTCCCCCACCCCCACCCACCCCCCATTGAAAGGGCACCTGTCAGCAGGCCCCAACTCATGTCCCCCACTCCCCCCCATTGACGGGCAACTGCCAGCAGGCCCCGATTCATGTCCCCCAACCGCACCCACCCCCATTGAAAGGGCACCTGTCAGCAGGCCCCGACTCATGCCCCCCCATTGAAGCGCACCTGCCAGCAGGCCCCGACTCATGTCCCCCACCCCCCCATCGACGAGCACCTGCCAGCAGGCCCTGACTCATGTCCCCCCATTGACGGGCACCTGCCAGCAGGCCCCGACTCATGTGCCCCATAGCCCCCATTGACGGGCACCTGCCAGCAGGCCCCGACTCATGTCCCCCACCTCCCCCCACTGACGGGCACCTGCCAGCAGGCCCCAACTCATGTCCCACACACACCCCCCATTGACGGGCACCTGTCAGCAGGCCCCGACACATGGCCCACCAAACACCATGTCATAAAAAACAGACCCATGGCCCTAATGCCAACCCAAATACCCCCCGCCCCCCCAGTACAAGCACGCAACCATCCACTGCACCCACTCCCAAATTACCCATGCCATAAGAGTCTTAAAAGAACCAGCATGGCCATGCATAAATGTACAACAGAACCACACAGTGGCAACACATGACTGAAGCAATGCTCATAGAGACATGCACAAAACCAATGAGAGTACACAACACCAATAATGAAGATATATGAAATGTATTAAAAAACATAATAAAATACATAACGAATATCACACTTGCAAATTAAGAAATAATGAAAGCAATGCCAACAAAATAGTAAAATCCAATGAAAAACAAAAATCCACAACATGAAAACTTATATCACCAAAGTCCATATAAAGTAAATTTAAAAAAAAAGCATAAAAAAACATTGATCCATGACATGTTGAAATAACAAAAGTATGTACAAGTATGGAACTATTTACACGGCAAGTCCGAAGGGTCCATGACCCCCAAACAAAAGGAAACCTACCAAAAATCCTATTAAAAAAAAACTATGTACATAAAGTGGAGCAAAGTCCATGAACTCCAAAAAAAAATATAAAACAAATGTAACCTAAGCCTAAAGAACTATGTACAAAGGCGGCAGGCTAGTCCAACGGCTCACTCTTTGATGTTCCGGGCCAGGGCATTATCGAACTCCACGTCGATGTTCCGGAGGCGGGCCTCTTCCATGGCCTTGAGGTCTTGCAGGGATGCAGCCATGGCCTCCTCCAACTCCCTGCAAGTTGCCTCGAGGCACTCAGCCCACCTCAATGCCCGACGCATGGAGTTCTCCGTCCTGACCAATGTGAGCCATGCCTCCTCTGCCCGCCGCCGCTCCGCATCTATCTGCTAGCCCAACCGCTGTCAAACGGAAGACACTCCCAATTCTGGGTCCTCCTGCCCGAATGCCGATGCCTGCCCCTGGGATGTTGATGGCCCCGAGCCATGATCGCTCCCACCCTGAGCCTGCTGCTGCCATGCACGTGCCCTGCCTGTTGAGGCCTGCACGTCTTCCTCTTGCTGGGGTCCAGTTGGTGGGGTAGCTACTCCTGCTGGACCTACGACTCCCAACTGTGGCAGGGATGTGTCCTCCACCAGCCTGGTTGCTGGCTATGGGGCAGCTCCACAGGGGGCCCAGGTGATACTTGGTCAGGAAGATGGCACAGAGGACGACTGGTGCATAGGGAGTTCAGTTGAGGAGGGGGTCGCAAGAAGTTCCAGTACACGGATGAACCCAGTGCCGACGACCTGTCCTAGTAGGTCGACGCAGCCAAAGAGGTATCTGAAATGTCGTGCATTGTCCAGACGAGAACCCTGCACATCATCCCGAATCTCACATTGGCACAATTCCACCCCAGCTAGGACAGGCTCAATACGGTCACAGATTGCAATGTCTGCAGGGAGAGGAAGGCCAGTTGTTGTGTGCTCATCCTCTCCCTGAAAACGGGTCTTGACGGTTGATGCAGTCACTGGATCGGGGACAGGATTACACACAGGCACCTCCGCAGCAGCCTGTGCTGCCTCCGGTCCCTGCCGCTGGACTGCACCACTAGCACCAGTGGAATCCCCCCAACAGGCCCCGTGTGTGGGCCTTCCGGAGCCTCCTCCTCAACCGAACCCCCACCAACCTGGATGACTCCATGCCATCTCCCTCCATAGGCCCCTGTGGGGGCTCAGCTGCCCCTACTGCTACCAAAAGATGCATTAGACAACGCATCTGTGAACATAAGTCATGTCTGAAAAATAAAGTCCCTAACAAACCATTAGTTGCCCACTACGAGACAGAAAAACACAAACATACAGATATCCTGTGGTTTGTGTTACAAACTATTCCAGCAAGCGCAAGAGGAGGTAACAGAGAAATGTTACTGAGCCTGAGTGAACAAAAATGGATCTATTCCCTCAACACGGCGAGTACAGGGTTAAACTCAGCAGTAGAGTGGAACTCCTTAATGAATCTGAGATAAATGGGCGTCCCTCGTGAAAACATCTTGCTTTTGTCAAACAATCACAGAATACTAAACATGACATTTAAGACTAAAACTGCGTTTCCTGTTGCAACATCCATAACTGCAAAATACGCAGTGGTAGCTTTGGCTTTGTCTTTGGCCTTTCACTCGTGCTTTAAATAAACAGCTTCTCAGAATTAACCATTCTGAACCACACAGACACATTTAGAATTTTGCACATACAACAGCACCCATCAAATCTGAATTGTGCTGTCCCTTTAACAGGACGAATGGAAGTGTTCACGTGACCATCCAAGTCACGTATTTAACCGAAAACATTACACCGTTACAACCGGACCACGATTGATGTCACGCGACCGTGCCTGCGCAGTAAAAAAAAAGACCATCCCCATTCTAGGTAAGCGCCACTATGTCCGACATCCGCCGGGATGTGTGAATGTTTTCCCCATCCGAGACAGAGACACAGAGTGCTTGTGTGGCGCTTCCGTGTAATTGTGAGAACCAATTCAGTGGTTTTAAAGTATGGTTTCTTGGATGAGACGCCGGGGGGTTGGTTGTTGGTTTTGGTTCCCCTTGAGATGTTGTCTCCCGATGCCTTTGTGATGAGAGACAGATCCTGGGTAGAATCTGTATTGTCCGTCTGCCTATGTGTGGCGGCTTATGTCTTTTCAGGGTTGGCGAATAAGACGCCTTGAATCGCAACCGTATCGTGACGTCCGCTGATAGCTACGTGGCCACCCGTGGAAGTTGAGAGTGCACGTACACCGGCTACTTACCCACGTTTCTCTACACAATCCACATATGATTTTTGCATCGGATCAGGTGAAATTACGTGAGTTAAGCGAGTCGTGTGCTTTGTTTTTAAAGGAAACATCCCCCGTTAACAACAGTGCCCGTAGTGTGAATTACCATAGCACCATAAGAATAAATGAACTTAAGATAAAATAGACGGGATAATAGCATCCATCTAAACTATATAGGACAATTTGATCCTCTAAAAAAGATTTCTCTTAAAAAGGTGTTTACCTAACCAAATCATTGTTTTTAACCATAATGAGTCAGCTAATGCGTGAACAAATAACATGATGATTCACTAAAAGATATGTTTGGGCTTTTTTTACAGAGCCCAATCAAGCCTGCAAATTCTAACAACAGGCCTGGAGGTGATTTATGAACACCTGGAAATAGCGATTGAACTGCATTATTACTAAGTGTTCCTAGTAAAAAGCTCTAGTACTACCAAGATGTAAGTAAAGGCCATTGTAATCTACAGAATGTAATGCGACCACAACTTGACTATGGTTAGATGTCAAATGAGCACATGAGATTAATATGTTTGATATGAAATATTAGTAACTAAAAACCAGAGATGTTGCTTGTGAATGGAACCATTCTTTTAATATGTGATAAATGTATATATGTTTGATTTTTAGATTGTACTTGCCTTGCAACGGGGATTTGGAAAAGAGGCTCACCATCTGAAAAGAAATCTGTCTGTCCTGAAGAAAGCCCACAATTTATTGTCTGTAGAGACACTAGGGATAGTGTTTCATATGTTGAGACGGCGGAAACATGTCGACACATGACAATAGACTAGCTCAAGTAGATAGTCTTGTATCCGTAAACCACCTAAATTAATAGAGTGGCCATGACCAAGATGCTGAACCCCATATGAAATATACTGTGTTTGTTTTTTAAATTAACTACCTGTGATTGGTTGTTTGATATTGAATAAATTAATATAAAAGATGTCATCTTGTGACTATATTTTAATTTTTGAATAAGATGGTTCCTCTCGCTCGCTCTGTGTTTTGTTTATATGCATAAGCTTCACTAATTGGCAAGTGACTCATGTGGCTCAATAGGATTCTGTAGTTTACATCGGCCTAGCATGGTAGGACTGAGAGAGGGGTAGCCAGTCCTCAATTCTGCATAGTACATACACAGAAATGCTAACATGTGTGCGTCTCCACATGCATTTGTGCATCATGCTTTGGAACACAGACACCATTGATATGCATCACACATGACTGGACTCACATGCGGCAGGCTCATGTCCCTGCACATACACATCCATAAATGGGCCTTTCCAGACATATGTCCAAGCTGTACACTCCTGGCACACCTCAACATGCATTGCGTCCAATCAGTACACATGGACACTTACTGCTCGACTCCGGACAGGTCTGCTTCTCAAGGACCTGGAGATGAAGCGATGGGCGTATGTGTTCCAGGACCCTCATCTGGTTGTAGGTAAGGCGGACCCAGCATACTGTGCATCTACTGCGTCCAAGAGGCGCCGGGCCTTCCTGAGAGTCCCGGACCTGAAGTCCTCCCAGCACTTATGGATGTGTGGTAAGTCGCAGGTTGCCACCCCCTCCCTGTTCATGGCAACCATGATGTCCTTCCAGATCCTTCTCCATCCATCCTTGTTGGCGCGTGTTCTTCCAAAGATGGCATCATAATACACCAGGACTTGCTCCACCAGGATGCCAACCGCTCCTGCTGTGAAGCTGGCAGCCCTCTGCCTCTCTGGCTGGGAGTTGCCAGTGGTCTCAGATGGTGTTTCCCCCGACATGGCAACCCCCGAGGCAGGTGTGGGTGGGCAACTAGGTCCTGGTGCTGGGCTGTGGAGGATGGAACTGCAGTCAGGAGTCTTCTGTTCCAGCAGGGGTGGTCACAGCAACTGGACCCCTGCAGATGGCTGACGTGCAGGCACCAAATAGCAGGGCACATGGCCAGCAGGCAGGCAGGCAGCAGCAGATGGCTGGTGGGAGTCGGCTCGGGGCTCTCAGAGCAGGAAAATGGCCTTACGGTCAGGAACATCGTCTTCCGTGTGTTGTCACATGGCCAGCTTGATATGGAGTGATTTTGCATGTGAAAAACAGCACGTCAGCATGCAATTCGAGGAAAGGCCCTTAGCACATATGCACGTCAGCGTGTGAATGTGTGTAATGTGAGGAAAGGTGTTAGGGAGAATTCTCATTCTATGGCTAATTTCTCTCACCTAGTGAGTCCCCCAGCAGCCTTGCTGGATTTCTGGAGTTTATTTTTTCCACTTGGTAAGAGTGTGAGCCTTTTGCCCATTCTTACCAGTGTTTTGCCATGTTTATTTCTACTGCTTGTGTGTTCTTGGGCTCTGGAGCATACCACTCCATGAGTCCCAGTTTTGTGTGTGTTACACAGCACCTTCAGTGCAGTAACACAGGGTTGTCTTTAAGACCTCCTTCTGACTCCATTTTATGGGGCTCACTACCATCCCCAGGAATAGGTAAAGTTGCCATTAACTTTACACAGTCACAATTAAACCTACAGACCCAGTACACGTCATCTTACATGGAGTATTGGAAAGGGTTAATTCCTATCCCTTTTTCGTCTGTGCCTTTCAGAGCTTTGTTTTGCTCTTTTAACATTTAGACTTGGCTGGTGGCAGTGGTATCTACCCTAACGTTTCTACCGCGATTATACTATATAAATGTTTTATTGTTCCAGGCTATTATATTAGCCTCGAACATAAACCCGCTTGACCAAATACTCTTTCTTTCTTTCTTTTGGCTCCGGTCGGGTTTATTTGCCATTTCTTTTTGTTAAAGTCCTTCTTGTGTTTTACTTTGTGCGGCAAACCAGGTTTGCCTTCTTAGTTCACAGTCTTTTGGCGGGCTTCAGCAGAGAAGCCCTCCTCTTGGCGCCTGGGTGTCTAGATGGGCTGAATGTGACGGAGGGGTGTAGTGAGCCCCTGCACAGGGTATCCTAGGAAACCCAAGTCGCACTTTGCCATTGATTGGCTGGGGTGGTTGTCAGGGCCGGACAACCCCCCTGCTGCGTGATTGACAGCCAGGCTGTGTGAATGGGGGATTTTTGCATGAAAGGCAGGACTTTTTGGCTGGAAGTCAGAGTCGCCACTGGAACTACAACAAACTGAAGAAAAGCAGAGAAGAAGACAGCTGCTGCAACTACCAAGTCCCGGTGAAGCCCTGCTGCAGTCCTGAGCTATCTACCCTTCGACGACCAGAGAATATCCAGTACAGAGTATTCTTCCCTTGAGCCTGGAGGGGTCAACCAGCTCATCTTCCACAGCCAGAGGATCCTCTTTGTGGTCAAAATCGCTGCACTCTGCTGTAGTGGTCCAGATAGCCATCTGAACAACCTCTCCTGATTTAAAGGAGCACACCTTTTATTCATCATCACTGCTGCTGGCCTCATCCCTGAGTAGTGCAGCTCATTCCAGACGTCCTCATTCTTGTCCCCACAACTGAAGAGCCAGGAACTGTGAGTCTGCAGGAAACTACCAGGAACAACTGCCGTGGCACCAGCTTCATCCGAGAATAAGGTACTGTGTCTGACTTCGAGGAACTAGCGTGAATCCCTTTTCTCCTCATCCAAGGCTTGTCCTTGTCTTTTCTCCTTCTTATAACTTTTGCTTCCTCTTTTGACAATATCCAAAAACTCCTGGCATCCTTCAATCTTGAACTATCTGAATGTGTGATCCTCGACTACAGGAACCCTGTTCCACCTAACACTGGTACAGGCCTATTGACTTTTACCTGGGGTTAGAAAGTGTTCTCTGATTCTGTCTGCCTTGACAAAAGTATTGCTGATGATTTTTGCCCCCAACTCTCTTTTGGTAACTCAGGTGCTAAGTGTGGTTTTACCCTGGTAACATTTCTTCCCACGGGTACATGTATCTTTAGTAAGACCGAACTGTCATAACTGTCAAAAAGTGATCGCATATGTATTCCCGGTAACGTCTTTTGTTTCACAACAACGTTCCAGAAAATCATAAGGTACTTACCTTGAGTTGTTTCATCCAAAGTGAATTGGTTGTGTGTAGTCTATTTTACGTGTGGTTTTAATTCCAATAGAGGTGAAGTGTTTTGCCAACAGATGGTCAAAAATAAATGTACTTTTACTTTTTAACCAAAAACCTTGGGTCAGTGTTTGCTTGAGTCACAGTAATGGTGGTTCATTTGTGTAATCTCTACTACTGCTCATTTGCTCTTGAGATAAGTCTGGCTGCTCCGCTACTGCTACCACTTTAACAGTGTAGTACAGGCTTGTACCAAAGGTGAATTTGTATTGCCACTTGTAGTCTTAATTGTGTGTAGTGGTCCCTAAGGGCACTGCACAGGATTCTGCCTAACAAAAGGGCCTTAGCGCGTAAGCGCACCAGTGATGTTATGCGCATGGGCGTTGCCTTCAGCATGGGTTAAAGGTGAGCGTGGGCCAGCAGTCCACTGTATGTGCTGTTGGTGGAGACAGACGCATGTGTTTACTCTTCTGGAATCACATGCGATTATTTCACAGTGTTTGAAATTCGTAACTCTTCTTTTGGCAGGGTGTTGCCTATGCACACAAGCGCGTGTGTTTTTCTTTTTTCTTTCCACGCAAGGCAGGCGGCGAGTCACACACGCTATTTTTCCCACTGTGGTTCCCCCTGTGCATCGCGTATCGTTTTCGAGGTCATAGTAGCCCGCATGTTCCACATGTATGTTTTTTTGTGTCCCTGGGTGCCACACACGTGGGCTACCGGGGTCACGTGCACATTTTTCTTTTGTAAAATTACAATTTATTGTTTTTATATTTTGTCAATTTTTTAATGTTTTAATTTTTAATTTGTTTTAATTTTTGGGGGTGCCTGAGCATTGCATGGCCTGTAATTTTTCACCAGGGGTCACAGACAGCCTTGCAGGAGCACTAGGGTACATATTCCATCCAGTACCCTGCCCCCTTCTAGCCAATTGCCCAGGACAATTGTTGAGTGCACCTCCCATTGGCTATTTTCCATCTGTGCCATGGTTGGGAGGCCAACAAAGGCTAAGGGTGGCATAGCTGGGCGTCCTCCCAGGCCTGGGCGTGGTTGGGCACGTGAGCGCGGAGACCAGGGAGGACAGGGAGTCCAGGGTGGCCAGGGTGGCTACAGAGGGGGAGATGCAGGGGTGCCCCACTGGGGCAGGATGCCCAGCCACGTGCTGGTGCAGACATGCCACCACCCCCTGTGGCTCCTGGCGATGCAGCTGTTGCATCACAACCTGGCGCCCATATGACCCAACAGCAATTTACATATGCTGTCACGGCCCCACCGGTGGTGGTAGCTGCAGATGCAGCTGTAGGCACCACCACCAGGGCTCTGGATCAGGCAGCGCATGTTTTGTTGCATGACAAGGACTCCCAGGACGATTTCCATCTTGTCCGGAGGTGCGGGTCACATGTGTCCAGTGTAGCTGTGACTGGGGCACACATATCTGGGGCAGTTATTACATCTGCTGCCCCAAGCAGCCGGGTGGTGGTAACTGCATGTGCAGAGGCAGCCAACACCACCCTGGCAGTGAGTCAGACCCAAGCCAGACGTTCTGTCCTCATTCCAACACCCATTGCCTTGGTCGAGTCCACCAGTGCAACTGCTCCCACTGATCAGGGCCACATTGGCCACTCAGGGTCAGTACCACTGGCCGAAAGGAGGAAGCGTCCTCCTGCACAAGAGGCTGGGACCCCAAACACGGCTCTGGCCTCGGCACGTTAAGGAAGAAGTCTTTCTGCAAGCAGGAACTGGACCTCCTTGTGGACTACATGTCGGAACACCAACGCAATATGCTTGTGGGCCCACAGTGCCATACAATGCATCACCAGCATTGGGTCCACTGGCAGCATGTTGCAAATGGTGTGACAGCCATGGGATTCCCGGTGTTCATGGCTCAGGACTGCTACAAGCGTTGCAATGACCTCCGACGCAGTGCAAAACAAAAGCGTGCCTCCAATTATTCCATGTCTCTGGTGACTGGTGGTGGCCCACCACTAGAGGAGGATGAATTCACTCAGCATGAGGAGATTGCTTCAGAGTTCATCCCGGAAGAACAAATCCATAGAGTGGGAGAGAGGATGGATTATTATGCATCGTCTAGTGAATATTGATGCATGTTACTCAAGTACATGTGTGTTTGGCATGTGTGATCCTCCCAGCTACAACTTGGCTCCTTCCTTTCTTCAATCTCCCTCTCTACCTGTGGTGTTCACCAGGGGTCTGACCTCTTGGTCTGACTTTACAAAAAGCACCTGGCAGCTCTCGCCTACTGCATTTTCATTTTCTGCTACGACTTCTAGTGTTATGCTGATGACAACCAACTCATTTCCAAGCTGCCCTTGGCTACCTCTTCTCCCTCCCTTATTTCTGTAGCCTCATTGCCATTTGCAATTGGTGTACTGCCAACGATCTCTGTCTAAATGCCAGCAAGACTGACATCCTCCTCATTGGTACACCTTCGCCATCCTTTCCCCTCACTCTCTGGCCAGCCCCACTTGGCCCTCCTCTTACCTCCACCTGCAAGGCCAACAACCTCAGGGTCACCTTCGACTCAACACATTCCTTTTCAACACACATTTCTGACGTATCTTGAGATAGATTAACTTCTTCAACTCTTCAGGGGTACTGTGCCTTTCCTTTCGTTCACCTACATGCTCACAGTCTCTCATGCTCTGGTTTACTCAAGGTTGGAGTACTGTGACATGCTCTTTCAATATTTGACCTGCCTCCACAATCCGCCCTCTACCACTAATCCAGTACAGGACTGTGAGACTTGTCCTTGGCCTCATGCCCTGGGATCCTACCTTTCCAGCTCTGTAATCCCTTCATTGGCTAAAAGTGGATGCAAGGATGATACTTCAGACCCTCTGCATTGTGCACAAGGATTTTTTGTGACTGGGTCCAAAATACCTTCAACAATCCCTCTGCCAATTCCCCCCTCTTAAGTCCTTTGCTCCTCTACCTCACACTCCCTCAGGGTCAGTCGTTAATTGAATAAATAAGCTGGCGGCAGATCTGTGTGTACGGCTGGGAGCTCCCTTTGGAACAAACTGGCCACGTTGAAACTTGAGGAGAAACATCTCTGCTTCCGGAAGCACCTCAAGACTTTCCTATTTGCTCCTGCATTAGCCTCTCTTCTCCCCAGCTGAACAGTTTCCTCTGTTGGCACTGTGCCCCTGCACACACTCTGTCTTTCGGGCCCAGGTACCTTCTCACCCTGCCTCCGTGCTGCACTGCCTCCAGGCCTCCCATTGCAATGGGTCCTGTGTGTGTACCATACAGTCCCCCACTCTTCTTCTGCACTCATCAGATTTGCCCTATCCAAATTATCTTGCACTTGACATTTGCTGGCAGCATTAACACCTTTTGAATGGCTATTCTATCATTGGACTTTATTTTCCTTCTTTGGTCTCCTCTGTTTGGCACCTCCCCCTTCTCCCCTTCCAGGGTTTTCAACCCTTTATCCCTTCTCCATGCACTTGTGTGTTCTCAATGTCACTGTGCCCAGTATGATAGTTGTTTTGAATTCCTTTTCTCCTTTGTTCCCCTCCCTTTGCTTGTTTGCGCTCTGAGCCACTTGTGTACGAGTGCAATCTTGATGAGATGTCATATCTTGTCATATACATCCTTTGTCCTTGGTGCAGTGTGACTCACTCTCACTATGCTGATGGCAGTGGCTCCCCATGCACATGTATGCACAATCATGTTCCATGTGCATTCCATGTATGCCCCTAGGTGTCCTTGACCACCTGCTCATTGTAGTATGTGTCCAGGATGATCCAAGTGTCATCTCATTTGGACAGCCATGTCATGCTCACTATAGGTCTGTGTGTCATCACACACGACTTTAGGCTGTCCACATCTGTATCATGCACATGGCTCCCCCAGTTACAGGCCCACTGCCTCTTTTCAACTGGGGTTGTGTCTTCTACATGCATGGGTGAACTATTGATGGTTCCTCATCTGTCCTCCATCATGTCCACTTCGCATCGGCTGTAGTGACATTTGAATGACGAAAATGCAATAGACGCATGCCAACACTGTCTGGCAAGGCACAGTTCTGTGGGGAACCTTTCATTGCCATGCAGTGCATCCCTGCTATTGCCCAGAGGGTGGGTGTTTCACAGTATCCATGCTACATGGTGCATGTCATTTGCACATGATGGCTGCAATTGCCCTTACACTGCTGTCATGTTGGGAGATTGTCATCACTACGTACGTGTTGATGTTGGAAGTTGAGGGGCTACACATGCACTGCACTGCACACACCCACTCCTGTGCCAAGTTCAGCCCTTCAACATGCAAACACAATGCTGCTGTGTGATGGTGACCTGACGTGTATGTACCCATGTCCCTCCTTTCACTGTATAGGAAAGGCACTAGCGTAGGTGCCTCCTGTGACACATGTACTCTGCATGGTATATGGTAGTTGAGTGCTGCACATGAACATGCATGTTACATGTGTCATGGTGTGTTTGGTTTGATTTCTAGCTGTGCCTATTTGTGTGTTCCCCCATGCTTATGCTAGGTGCCATCTCTTTGTTGCCATCTCGCATTTCTGCATTGGATATGTGCCTGCTAGAGGTTGTGTGTGATGCAGGTGATGTCCAACATGCCATACATGCGTTGTCTTCATATTTTGCACACATCCTTGTCTGCTTTTGGAATACCCTTGCATTGCAATGCCACTGGATGCATGTTGGGGTTTGAGTTGCCTGTGACATGGCTGTTTCATTAGTTGGCTGTCAATGTTGTGAACTGTATGTGTGTGGTATATACTACTGACATGCATGTCCTTGTTGCTTTTCTTTCTGTTGCAGGTGATGACGCACTGGCGGCAGAAGATGAAGATGTCATCCCAGACACGGTGGTTAGTTTACATGACCAACGAGGCACCAGTGGTGGTCTTGGGTTGGCAGCCCACGAGAACCCACTGGTGCTCCAGGCCATCGTGTCCAGAGCCGACTCTGAGTCAGGCTCTGATGTATCCTCTGACCTCTATGTTGAGCCAGATCTGCATCATGATGTGTCGTCACTGGTAAGTGATCCTGTGTTGGATGATCTTCTGTCCACGACACCTGCAGTAGGGTGCCAGGCAGGGTTAGAATGTCCGCCTGTGGTGGTTATGGGTGCACGGTCACACTCAACACCAGTTGGCCATGTTCCTGGGGCATCAGGCCGATGGAGAGATGCAGTCCGGCACCAACCCAGCAAGGACCACGGCTCCTTGGGCCCAGCAGGTGTGGTGTCCGGCAACGCGCTGCTGTGTGCCACCGGGGTCAACTGAGTGGGAGCGTGTCATGATTGCCATAGCACAGCAACAGGGGGGAGCAGTTGAGATGATTGCTCAAGGTATGGAAAGTGTGGCCCATTCCATCCTCTCCTCTGTAAGGCAAGTGGTGCTCCAGCAGCGGGCTACGCAGTCCTCGTGCTGCTCACTCAGGCTGGGCATGGCAGCGTCTGACAGGGTGCGCCGGGCTGAAATGGTGGCTCTGCGTCAAGCACTTGATGCTCAAGCAGAGGCACACTGTGAGGCCCTGATGGTGGAACACTAATCCATCCGATCTACTCTGGCTGCGCTCTGGATGTACGAGAGTAGGTGGACAGGAGACAGGATGGTGCAGCTTGAAAGACCCATCTCAGCTGAACTTCATGTAAGCCGGGAGTCACTCTGTTTGTCATATGAGGCCATGCAGGCAGAACTCCATCTTACACATCAGCCCTTGCAGGAGGAAGCATGTGTGACATGTGAGGTAATGCATGCTGACCTACGTCTCATTGCCATGCAGGACCTTGCTTACCAGACCTGCATGCTTGCTGCGGTTGAGGGGCAAAGTGCGGCTAGGCATGGTGAGGCAACTGAGCCACGTCCACCTTCTAATTTCCATCCAGAGGGTGACGATGACAACCTATCTCCCACATAGGTTGTACTGTGCAGGTGCTGAGCCGAGTGAGGGTTTTTTTTTGTATCACAATATCTATAGATGTGGGTTTTGAGGTTCACCCTGTACCTACTCCTCCTGGGTGCCCCCCCAATCCCCTGGGTCATATATAGCCATTTTTCTTTCAGCAATGATTTTTTTTTGCCTGCAAATAATAGTTTTTTCTTACTGTTTTTTTTCTTTTTTGGTAGGTATGTTTATTTAAATTTTTTGTGTGAAAATGTTTGTTTAAATTATTTTTTTCTTGGTTTTTATGTTTTGTTTTATTATTTTCCTTTTAAAAACATTGTACTTTTTGTTGATTTTTTTATTTACTGATTATATTTTATTTTTTCCAGCAAATAATTATTTAATTGATTTTTATTTTCTGGTGATTTTTTATTTCTTGGATTTTCTTTTGTCTATTGTGCATTTATATGACAGTGTGGTGCTTTGTTGCATTTAAAGGCATCCACTATGTGTTCCAGCTGGGCCCATTAAGGGCTTGCAAGGATGGCTCGGTGTAACAGCATCTCACACAGGGGCATTGGGCCTCCGTCATATCTGTGGCTAGCCTGCAGTCCTACTTGTGTGAACACCCCTAGTGGGTATTCCGGAAGGCTTCTCCAATGCATGTCTGCACTTCACTTTGGTGAGTATTCTGTTGAATGTGCATTTCATTATATTGCTTATTATATTTCTTATGTATTGATTGTCTATGTTCATGCACTTCCTGCTGTAGGTGGTACATGCACCCTTTGGCTGTGTAACACACACTGATGGTGGGAGGGGTCCTTGTGCTGACAATGATGAATTGGGACACTTTCCCCACAGTGATTTTGATATATATATGCCACATGAAGGCTACATGCTGAGTTATCCATGTCACCACACATTTCAATGACCATCCATTCCTTGCTTGCACCCCTTTGGCCATCTTGCAGCCCTGGCTGGTGTTTTGATGTGACATTTGAAGTATGACTGTATTGCTTTTGACTTGACTGTTATGTTTGTGTCCTGGACTTCCTCCCCCCTCCCATTGGTTGCACTTGGCCCTTGTGACAATGCGGCCAAACAAGAGTCTGGAGCCTGCCACCACTACCAAAAGCCCACAATGGAGGCTCTGTCTAGCCCTGTCCACCAGCCTTCGGGGTCTCTTGATTGTCCCCATGTCTCACCTGCCTCTGCCAGTCTCCGTCTGTCTCCCCCCTTTACCATCACATCCCCTCTGCTTCTGCACTGTCTTCTTGCCCTCTGCCCCCTGTGTGTGCTTTCCTTCCTCTTCTCCCCCTTCATTGATTTTGACCTTGGCCCCCTTGTCCCTTCTCTCCTCCCTCTCCCTCTCCATCACCCTTTACCTTCCTCCTTGTCATCTGTCTGTCATTTTCCACCACTACTCCAATTGCCAGCAGGCATGGTGATACATAGCCGCTTGTTCTTTGCAGACATTTGCCCTTCTGCCTCCGCCCATCCGCCCCCCATCTTCACTTTTTTAAGTATTATTTAGGCACTTACTTGTATCATTGGTCCCTTCACCACTGATTACAGGTCGTCTCTTCCCCCTTTCCCTTCTGTCTTTCTTCTCCCTCTCCCAAGCACTATCTTGATTCTTTGTCGACCTTCCACAGTTTGTCACTTGTTTTGTTACTCTCCTCACCTCTTCCGTCCTCTTCCCTCACTCCCCTCCTTATGTGACTCCTGCACTGTCAGGCATAGCAATGTGGATGCTAGTTTTGTTTTCCCACATTCACTCCCTAGGCTCTCCCTTATTGTTCCAGGCACTTGTAATATGTACATTGATTTGATAGTTCATGTTCACATTGTGGACTGTTTGAAGGACTCGTAGGAATGTAATGTTCTTCTCCCTTGTTCCCTCCCTCATTGAGGCTCTTTGATGAACTTTGTGTTTAGGTCCTATAAGGATTTTCAATGAATCAGTGATGTGTCACTGTCTGCCAATGTCGATGTGGGGTACTCTGTACATGATATGTTCTGCTGGTCAATGGCTGATCCTATGTTGTGCTTTATTTTGAGGTGTCAGGGGATGGGTGTGGTTTAACACACAGCGGGGTCCTTGAGTGCAATGTTCACATGTGCTGTGTACAGGAACACTGAGGCTCACTTCATTTCACATGCATGTATTCGATGCATGTACATACTGACACAAACACTTAGGCAACAACCCCCCCACACCAACTACGTTGACACCATGCACACATATGCACCCAGATTGCCTTCTCAGGCATGCTGTGGCCCAACAATCCATGTTCACTTTCGAGTCATTGATCATGTACATGCATGACAGGGTACTATTTGGTTGATTGCACTTTTTTTAAATGATGCTCAAGGGGTTTCCCCAATGCAATGCACACTCAATGTGCTGTCCAGTGAGCGGTGTGTTGCAGGGGACACACACGCAGCTCATAGTGTTTGATATGGCAATTTTCGATTGTCCAATGTGCATGCCAACAGGTATTCTGACTTTTGTTGCTTGTACCACTGGTGGCATGCATTTGTGCCACAGTTTTCTGTGTGTGAAGTTTTGGTCAGTCATTTCTTCAGATTCCATGTCAGGTGTGATTGTCTGGTGCCTATTTACATTTCTCACGTGGCACTTCATGACTATTGTGTCATGTGTTGTGCATATGTTTTGATGTTTTGCCATTGCATACCATGGTATGGGGCCTCATTACGACCCAGGCGGTAAGTTACCGCCTGGGCTGTGACTTTACCACCATGGCGTAAACTACGTTTACGCCATGGTGGTTGGCGGACTTACCGCCCCATTCCGACCTTGGCGGGGCGGTAAGTCCCCAATCCCCATTTACCCTTCCCCATTCCCATTTTTGCCCCATAGGGCATAATGGGAGTGGGGAAGGCGTTAATTACGCCACCGTAAATTACGGTGGCGTAATTAACTCCATGGTCCCTTAGCGCCATGGATTTTAACACCTGCTAAAAGCAGGTGTTAAAAGCGCCATGGCGCTAGGGGACCTCGTAATTGGCGGTAAGGGGTCGGCGCAGCTAACGCTGGCGTAAACCCCTTACCGCCAGGGTCGTAATGAGGCCCATGGTGTGGCAGACAGGGGTCATGGGGGTTGGGAGGGTTTGAGTGGCATACTAGTACATTCATGCCCTGTTTTGCAGGTGGTGGGGGGGATATGCACCTTGCATGTGTTCCCTTTGGTCACATGGGATTGGTTGTGTTTAAGTAGCTAGGGATGCACACAATGTGGCACTTCTGTGGACACATTCTCAGGGTGGTAAGGTTGTGACAGTTAACTGTCCCTTTCTCCTCATTGAATGTGATCTGGTATGTCCCAGGCCTGTGTGCACTCCACAGGGGTTAGAGTTTAGGTGAAAAATGTGGCCACAAGCTGGGTACGGGCTGCCTCACCACATGCTTTTTCCCTCCCATGTGCAGCGGCCGTGCGTGTGGTTGCGGATGTCACCACCATGTCCACTGGTACGCCATGCCGTGTTGCAACGTTGTGCAGGACACATGCTGCCACAATGATCCTGCACACTACTGGGGGTGCATATAGTAGCTGTCCACCAGAGCGGTCAAGGAGCTGAAGCGTGACTTGAGCACTCCGAATGTGCGCTCCAGTATGGCCCTGCTTGCAATATGGGCTGTGTTGTATCTTACCTGGGGTGGTGTGGTGGGGTTCTGTATTGGCATCATCATGTAGGTTCTCATAGGGTAGGCACTGTCCCCTGGTAAGGTGATAATGGTTGTCATTAGTTGGGCTTGTGTATTTGTCTGTGTGTGACATGCATGCATGTGCACAGGCATTTGTACTCACCTAGGAGCCATGAGTCGCCATGCTTCCCAGCTTCCAGGGCCTGGCTCAGGGCAGACATTCTGAATATGAAACTATCATGGGTGGACCCTGGATAGTTTGCATAGACAGAGGGGATGATTCCCTTGGCATTGCATACCACCTGCACGTTCATGGAATGCCAGTGTTTGCAGTTTCGATAGATGTGCTCAGTGGCCCTAGGTGGACGTAGGGCCACATGGGTGCAATCTATGGCACCGAGCACTTTGGGGAAGTGTGCCACCCTGTAGAAGTCCAGGACCACGGCCTGACTTTCTGCGGGTGTTCTGGGCATGAATATGTGCCTGTGGACTGAGGGGCGCGCAGTTGTGATTGCCAACACCTGGTGTAGGCAACGTGACTGCATGGGCTGTGAGAGGCTCCCCACTATGGCAGATGGCATATTACCATTTTGCTGTGTGAAAAAAGTATTTTCAAGAAATTACTCGGAATTATGTACACACACAGTTCCCAAAGGGGCAGGTGCACACTGAAAAATAGATTCTTTTAAATTTTATCTTAGCGTGAATGATTACCGTATTGTTGGACCTTTCCAACAGAAACCACAACAGAATTAACTTCTGAAGTGCCGACCCCATTTTGGGTAACCAACCGTCGATCTCCATCAGTTTGACAATCGTACAGAAGACACAGACAGAAACGTGTTCTTTCTGTAAGTTTCTTTTCTATACTATGTCGAATTAATTCAGTCAAAACAAATCATGGATTAGTTAGTAGTCCTATTTGTCTTCCCTATTTTTGTAGGGTCCCTGATACTGGAAGCCAAAAAATTGTAACACACAGTAGTCCAAGCTCAGACGTCCCAACCTACAGCTTATGGATCACAGGTGGGTGTGGTGCTATAGTCTAAATTATTAAATACTAGCCATTACCTCTCAACATTTGGGGAGCACAATCTCTTTCTTTTTTACAATATATCTATTGTTTATGTTTTATATCACTTAATCTATGTCAAGGGGGAACGAAACTGACCTTCCAGAAATAATCAATGTCCTGAAGATGGCCCAACATTCATATTAGTGACCACCACAGACAAAGGTGGTACACCACCAAGGGCCGAAACATATATCGACCGAGAAGGGAAAACCTAATGTATTTTTCCTATGTCATATATGCATATAATCAATAACTGTTATGCTCGAAGAATATCCAAATTGTTGAACCCTGTCACTGTAGAAGTTGTATGTTGTATGAAAGGTATGATTGATGATTACAAAATCCAATGCTTTAATGTGTTTTTTAAGATGCTTTTATGAAAAATTATTAAAGAGATTCTTGTTTTGCAATAAATGCGTTCAGTTTAAATAACTGCCCCCACTGAGGTGATAATCCTACCTATCAAAAAAGTAGCTGCTCTTCACCCAATCCTATGTTACATACAGGACCTCTAGAGAGGGGTAGACAATCTGTAAATGCACTTTATATTTCCTTGATACTCTCCCTAAAAACAGATTTGACCCCCCATCAACAAAAAATCAGGAGTACCCAATTACTTATCCCTATTTAGGACAACCCTTTGGTTGTTGGATTGATTTTTTCCATTGGCCTCATTACAACCCTGGCGTTGGACCATGGTGCTGTTAGCACCATGGTCCATGCCGGATTCCCCCATGGTGGATGGCGGATTTACCGCCCCATTCCAAGGTTGGTGGGGCGGTAAATCCCCATTCACCATGGCCCCTTCCTCATTCCCGTTTTTGGCCCATAGGGCTCAATGGGAATGGGGAAGGCACTAATTACGGCACCGTAAATTACAGTGCCGTAATTAGCACCAAGGTCCCTTAGCGGGATGGACTTTAACGCCTGCAAAAAGCGGGCATTAAAGTGTGAATCGGGCGTTAAGGGTTTAACGGCGCCGCAGCCTTTTACGGCGCCGTTAACCCCTTAACGCCAGGGTTGTAATGAGGCCCCATATGCGATCAAAAATACTGTTAAGAATCGCCAAAATGGACAATGGAAATATAGTTTCTTTCACAGATGAGTATTATCAAAAACTCATGAGTTTCCCATCATTACTAGGAGACAATATTGAGAAAGTGTGAGCCACTACCCAGTCCAATGATGCTGAATTACTGACCCAAAAAAAGAAAAAACTTATACGAACCGAGGGAGCTCAAATGGAGTAAGATATTATGCGATATAAGCCTTGTTCGGCTTATATAGGTCACATAGATCTAAATACAAAGATATTTCGAACAATGGCCTGCATTTTTTATCTATTTAGTAGAACAACATCAGTAACGGAACGCTGCATATGGAATATACATCATTCCAAGATGGCGGTTGTTCCAAACCATTTTATGAAGATGCCTTGACAACTTTTTTTGGCCGTTAATCACGTGACATGACGCTGGACGTGATTAAAAACGCCACACTAGAAGCGATGATCGCTCTGTTGAACGGCGGAGCAGATGACGACCATCCGAGTAAGCGAAAGACTTTGAAAATACCAGCATTCACTAGGTAAAACGAGACTGCCAGGATGATAATATATTATGTTATTATCCTGTGTAGTTGACATCATACTCTGTGTCACTTTACTAGGCGAACGGGAAGTCCCGAGACATAATTGAGAGCATCCGTATTAGTTGACACGGGTGCAACATCTGACGCATATTGCCTCAAAAGGTCTTCACCTACAAGCTCTTTATCGGTAAGCCTATATCAGGGAGATACATGGCCTGGTAGTGACTCTTGAACATAGTTTGGAAATAAGTATATGGGCACTTCTGTTGTTCTAGAGCCGACCGGAAAGTGGAGGAATAGATAAATGTTCCGGATTCGGCATGTTTGCATAAGCGACATACGGCTTCATTCGGTCTAAGCGCACAAGGGGGTGAAATGACCGCATTGTCCCTAAAGTTATCAGAATATTGGAAGAAATCCACCATGGAAGTTAAAAATTGGTAATCAATGATTCAGTGCATATGTAAAAATATTTTTGTGATTTACTGTTCCATCATTCAGAATGAAATCCTGAATAGAATGAATGGATATGTGTCCTCTTTTTTGTAGAGCCATTTTGACAATAATAAGGGCAACACAATTAGAAGAAGTTCACGGAAGACCCGTTTGATCGGAGACGGTCATGAGCAAGAACAGAGGTATTCCATGTTAATATTGTGACACATGATAACCGGGAAGTACACAATGATAGCAGAATATGCATAGCTTTAGACAATTATTCATTAGGTTTTAAGCATTTGGAAATGATTTGACTACGGGTAATGATAATACCAGAAATTAGTAATCCTTCTTCTTAAATTTTGGAGAGAGGTGAAGTTGAAAAAGATGCCACGATAATCTTGTTATGTTTAAAGTTGAAGGTACCATGTCTCTAAGACCACATTGTTGTTTGTTTGTTTTCATAGAATATCGAGAATATGGCTACAAATGTGTTATGTTACACGTGAAAATGAGAATATGTGCGAAAGATTATGTGCCCTCAAGACAGCACCAACAGGATATGCAATGTGGATTGATTTCTGTGCTTATCTGTCTTTGAATTATATTCATGTTGCTTCTAGAAACACATTTTGTAAGTGTTGGCACAGGTGTTTGCCCATATCAAATAAGAAGGGCAGTATCAATGACAGAAATGATAGAGATATTGATGAACTCTCCACCAAGGCATAGAACGTTTCTGAAGTGCCATTCTCTCTGCCATATATGTCAAATGTATATGTGTTAAATGTATATGTGCTTTTTAGAAGGATTTTGGATCATGATGTCAATTTTATAGAAATGTATTGTGAATTGTGATGCTTTTGGTAAATATTAAAATATGTATACTTTTGGTTAAGTACATGGTCATTCGCCCCTTTTTTGGTTAAGGGGTGAACATCACCAGGTTCATGTGCATCTAAACACTCCCTCTTAGAAGAAGGAATAGGAAGCTGGTTTGTGGGATTCTATAGATTTTTTGTGTTTAAGTGTCCTCACCCACACAACCCCTAAAAGAGGACTCCTAAGCTCCCAATAGCTGTTGTTATCCCTATTTAAGACAACCCTTTGGTTGTTGGATTGATTTTTTCCATATGCGATCAAAAATACTGTTAAGAATCACCAAAATGGACAATGGAAATTTAATTTCTTTCACAGATGAGTATTATCAACAATTCATGAGTTTGCCATCATTACTAGGAGACAATATTGACAAAGTGGGAGCCACTACCCAGTCCAATGATGCTGAATTACTGACCCAAACAAAGAAAAAACGTATACGAACCGAGTCACACGGCCAACTTAAGTTGGCATATTTGAAAGCTGGTACAATACCAGAAGGGCTGCAAATTAAGAACATCCCTAGAGTGTTCAAAAACAGCACAAAGTTCAAAGGTAAAGTTAGTGGAGTGAGCAACAAATGCTCAAGAGAATACTAATACTAATCATAGACACATAAGAGAAGGAAGCAGGCCTACAAAAGATTGAAATAGAAGCACTAGAGGTTAAAATCAAACAAGAGAATACAATTAAAGATATTAAAGACACCTTAGAGAAGATAGAAGTTGAAATGACCAAATTCAAGAAACTGACTCTAGATAAAAATATCTGGAAACTGATGTAGAACAGTATAAGAAGACCAAAACATACCCTTATCTCATAGAAACGTACTATGAAGATCTACAAAAAGCTAACCAAGGTAGATTGTACAACATGGGCCATAGAAGAAAACAATTTGTTAATTTTTCAAATTCTTCTAACACATCAACCAGCAGTCGCTCTGATGCTGGTCAATCAGAGGAACAACTTGACCGCCGTCCCAATTTTTTGGGGGAGGGGCAGGGCAAACGAGGATGAAAGAAACACCAAGGTCCACCTCGGATGCAAACCAGGAATTGGCAGGGTCCTCCCCAACAAACTTGGTAGCCCCTATCTTCAATTTAACTTCTTATGTACTTTCTCAAACTGAGATTAGTGTTCTATCTAAAGGACTGTCCTTTGTTCTAACCACTAGGGCCAGATCATTTGAAACTGAAGTAGAACTTCAAAGGTTCTACAGAACAATACATCTCAAATACTTCATTAGAAATCCTACACCTTCTACAAAAGAACCAACTATTTCAGGCCTCAAACCTCCATCTAAATTCACCCCTACCAATGTTATGGTCAGTCCAGCAATTGTAGCCTTTGAGCGAAGAATATCCCACGAAGTCCAAGGAGTTCTCAAAACTAAGAACAATAGTAGAGACAACCTTACAAAACCTGAGAGAAAAGCCCTAAAAACATTGCAATGTAATGATTCCTTTATAAATAAGCCCGCTGACACGGGGGGGGGGGGGATTTACTGTGGGAAAAAGGAGCCTATGAAATTGAAGTTATGAAACATCTCAACTATATAACTGCTTATAAGGAACTGGCACTAGATCCCACATCTAGGCTCCAAGAAGAGATAGCAAGTCTCATGAAGAATGTAGTGGAGGAAGGATGGATAGATCCTGACGATAAAGACTTTCTGGTAAACCAACATCCGACCACCCCAGCTTTTTACATCCTTCCAAAAATCCACAAAAATGTAACAGCACCACCAGGGAGACCAATTGTAGAGGCCATCAATTCGATCCTTGAACCATTGTCAAGTTATTCCGACTGGTTCTTAAGACGTTTTGTTTCGAAAATGACCTTGGATGTAAAAGACACCACAAGCATGCTCAAATTGTTAGAGACCATTCAATTAAATCCATTTGATATCCTAGTGACCCTAGATGTGGTTAGTCTCTATACCAGTATTCCCCAACACCATTGCTTGAGGGTGATGGCTAAATACTTAGACAAACGCACCACAACACTCAACCAAGTTCCCACTGCATTCATTTTGGACCGTATCAGGTTGGCTTTAACAGAAAATATCTTTCTGTATAATGGTCACTTTTATAACCAGTTACAAGACACTAGCATGGGAGCAACATTTGCACCAGACCTCACAAACCTTTATATGGACGATCTTGAGCAACAATTCATCTATGGCTCTACGAATCTACGAATCCTTATTCCACCTTCATTAAAACATGGCTGCGTTATATCGACGACATCTGTATGATTTGGAGTGGTACATCTGACCAACTCACTCTGTTGCACGAGTGGCTTAACCTCCAGAATCCTTGTACTCAATTAACAAGACATACTGACCTAAAAAATATACCTTTCCTAGATCATAAAATACAAAAAACAAACACTGTTAGTATAGAAACTGTGTTGTACAGAAAACCCACGGACAAGAACACCCTTCTCAACTACCAGAGCTTTGACCCCTGCAGTCTTAAAGAAGGGCTCCCGTACGGTCAGTTACTGTGAATCCGCAGAAACTGCACTCGAGTCAATATGTATAAACAACATGGAAAAACCTAAAAATCCAGGTTGAAAGATAGAGGTTATCCAAAAATCACTGTACAACGGGTGTATAGAAGAGCACTGCATACCAACAGAACCTCTTGCCTGGAACCCCCTCAACGCCACAGTGTGGAGAAAATGACCTGTGTAAGCATATATAACCCCATCAGTAGTCAATTCAGAAAGATTATTCAAAGACATTGGCACATGATCAACACGGAGGATTTCAATCCACCAGTACCCCGTTTTGCCTTTAAAAGACAATGGGCCTCATTACACAGACAGTGGTAAGCATGGCGCTATTAGCGCCATGGTTGCTTCCGGTATTTTACCGATTCTGCCTTGGTGAATGGGGGAATTAACGCCCCATTCAAAGGTTGGCGGGGCATTCACAAAGGCCCTTCCCCATTCCCATTTGAGCCCCCATAGGGCTCAATGGGAATGGGGAAGGAGCAAATAACGGTACCGCTATTAGCGGTACCGTTATTTGCCCTGAAGTCCCTCAGCAGGTCCCTTCCTTAACGTGTGGTCTGGCCACACGTTAAGGACGGGACCCGCTGAGGGACCTCGTAGTATGGCGCTAAGGGATTACCGGCACCGGTGTCCTTACCGCTGCCAGTAATCCCTTAGCGCCATCCGTGTGATGAGGCCCAATGTAACATCAAAGACACCCTTGTACATACTTACCCCAACATCACGGCAGTCAGACCATCGCAGACATCTCTATGGGGTCTACCCCCTGTGGTAGGTCTGTGCACAAACAACTACCATAAACAGTATCAAACTGCGAGACATGGTAGTTCAACACACGGCCTTCACCAACTGCCTTACTCAATGGGTAGTTTACGCAATTAAATTTCCCTGTGATCTCATATATATAGGGAAAACCAAACGTCAGGTACGCCAAAGAATTTGTGAACACAAGTCGTGCATTCGCAACAAAATAGAGAACAAACTTTAGTTGCCCATTTTACAACAAAACAGCATAAATGCACAGATTTGGTGTGGTGTGAGATTCAGGTGATCAAGCCATCCCCAAGAGGCGGCAACAGAGACCCGATCCTTACTAGATGTGAGCATGTGGATCTATAATTTAGACACGGTAAAATACGGCCTTAATATCGCTGTTGAATGGAGTGCATTTATCTAATATCTTTCAAGAGCGGTATTACCTAAATAGATAATATTCTTCACCTATATTGCAGTACTTGCCCATAACCATTGCAATCACATCACCCATCACCCTTGCTACATTGTGTTCTTGTCTTGAATTCATGGCTGTGTGCTCTCCTAATTGAACCGAGAACATTAGAGCTGCACCTTCAGCTCCCAAACAAGAGACTTTAGACCCTTATACTCTGTGCCTGCCCTCTCGACAATACAACTCGGTGTAATAGAATAATTAAATAATAGTTCTACTAAACCGCCTCAAACAAGTTATGTCCTGGGTGCTTACACTAAGTAGGGCTTTCCCCTGTATTATCAACAATAGGGTAAACCGGGCAATATCTTTCGCGGGCTAAGCTTATAAAATCCCTTTTTTGGTCAGCAAGAATGAGCTCTTTTTTGAGCTCTCCCTATCATTCTAATAAGGTAATAGGACGTAGCACAAGACAACATGCATACAAGCTTCTCTCTGAAATGGGAAATACGGCACAATGGAACACCTGAGTAGTACCAACAATATGGTAATCGTTCACGCTAAGCTAAAATTTAAAATAATCTATTTGTCAGTGTGCACCTGCCACTTTGGGAACTGTGTGTGTACATAATTCCGAGTCATTTTTTGAAAATACTTTTTTCACACAGCTAATTGGTAATCTGTAACTTCAAGCATGTCACGTGTCACGTGAAAGAATACTTTATCACGTGTCTTCCGTGTCTTCCAAAGGAGAACATCTCGCGAAGTAGTTTGCTGTCGAATAAGACGAAGCACGGTCCGGCGTCTGCCAGCTAGAAACGAGTCCAGTAAATACGTGTAAACAAGTAAGCTTTTAAGACTATGCCATGCGACCAAAGTGGAGTGGCTAACGTACCTTTACGGCACGGTAGAGATGCCATCTTTTGTATATTAAGTAACAATTTACAGCTTCCAACGTGACGCTTTAAAAATACCATGTTCTAGCATTACCATGGAACGCTAGAGAAGCCTACCTCTCGACTAAGCTCGCACATATGACGCCCACGAACAGCCACGTAAAGCTTCTATGTGGCGCTTAAAATACACTGTGCACCAATATCACCATGGCATGCAAGAGATGCCCTTTTCTTCAATGGAACGAGCACCAATGGCGCTCACGAACAGCCATTTAAAGCTGCCGAAACCATCTGTTACAGACACTATCTGTCCATCAATGCTGCATTAAAAATAAACAAAATTCTAGCATCAACTTGAAGTAACAAAATAATGAAAGTGGTAATGTCAAATTTCTTGCCCTTTCCAACAGAAACCACAACAGAATTAACTTCTGAAGTGCCGACCCCAATTTTCTAAAATGTACTAGCCATAAAAAAATATCACTGTCGTAATTTGAAAATAGATGGGTAAATGGCAAATTTGCAATCCATGGAGTAGCTAACTAGCTTGTAGATCTTGTATGACAATTGTGTTGCTTGCAACCACATGTGGGGGAAAGCATTGCCATTTTGGAAAACTCTTTGGCATGGTTACATGGCTATTAAACTGTGACAATCTTGTACTGTTCTTGTATCAATCCATCAATAGCTACCCACTGCCTTGGTATATTGTTTCATGAGCTATTGTTATAAAAACCTGCTACGTGTTGAATCTTCTAAAAATGAATACATTTTTAAGTGACTCATGGCCACGTGATTTTTCAGACATTTTTAGTCTCCTGGGAACTATCTTGTGTGTAGAATCCATACACACTGTGTCCATCTTGGTAAGGTCTTGTGTTCACTGAGTACTATCTTTCAAAGATGTGCTAATCATGGTGCCCAGGTTGCTCTCATACAAGCCCAAATACAGAAGAAACATCCTATATTGTGAATTAACACAGACTTGTGATATTCCAAGTCTAATGAGTATTGGCATGTTCCCCATTTATTGATCAGGGACACATACATCGTGTCCATAGAAAAAAGGTCTAAGTGAATCTCTAAATACATATTTAGATTTGGTGCTTATACTTATGTTGCACATGTCAGATGATTGTTTATTCTGTCTCACGAGCGTTAGAATGTAAAATCTATTCCTGTTCTATTCTTCTTGGAATAGTCTCAATTCTGTTTGAATAATGTGTAGTTCTAACAACATCAATGATAGTCCACGTAATTGCATCTTGACTGAGTTTTTTGCCAAATAGTGTTGCACCAGAGGCGCTTGAATATTAATTTATTTTAATCTCATTTTAGACCTATAATCAGTGAATCTCATGCTAAAGTCTCATCCTGGGCCCCCAACTCAACCTAAAGAAATTAGGCCATGAATATTCATCATTCGCCATCGATGGAAACATCATTAGGGTAGCCAAGAAGGTGAAAACTCTTGGCTTTTACCTTGACCCTACCGTATCCTTTGACAAACAGGTGAAATCACTTGCCTCTAGTACCACTTACACCTGTAAACTTATCATGGCAGGCAGACCATTCCTTTCTAATGACAGTTGTATGTTACTGGCCAGGGCACTCATACTCTTTAGGCTAGATTACCATAATGCTCTTTACAGTGGTGCCAATAAATCCATTATTCAGAGGCTACAAACACTTCAAAATAACGCCTTAAGAGCCGCATTAGACGTGAATAAAAGAGAATATATCCCTGCAACTAGACACCAATAAAAGTGGCTCTCTACTCACAACAAAATTCTTCTAAAAATGGTCTCCCTCACCCACAAAGTATTAAACAATGCAGCCCCTAGCTACCTTGTGGACAGACTACACAGAAGAACATCTATCAGACCAACGAGAGCCAGCAACACAAACTGCCTCACTGTACCTAGATTCCGACTAACCATGATTGGCGGCAATAGCTTTCCCGTGAAAGCATCCAAACTTAACTTTGGAACTCCTTACCACACCAGCTCAGAGTAGATCAACCGTACTTACATCTTAGAAGTAACTACATTAACATGCTCAATTCGACTGACCACTAGCCTGTACCGCTGCTCTAGCCCCACCTAGGTTGCCTCAGACCATCCTTCCATCACACTGTAACCTTTGATGTTGTGCCTATGCACTCTTCCTATTCATAACTTGTTGTAAATTCTATATTTGTATATATGTCTTATTGTGAACATACCTGGAACTTTATATGCCTTTTTGCAACCATAATTATAACCATGTAAGCCCTGCATTTTCTTACCTCTGCACCCTGTTACCATTGGGTCTGGTGCGCATTATAAATAAATAAACAAACAACCATAAAGGGTTCGCTAGTCTTGCCAATATAGATTATATTACATGGATATAGCAATGCGTTAATAATGTTCTTGATTTCGCAGTTTGCCAAAAGATTAATGCTGATTTTCAAATATTCATTTCTAAAAAACCAAGTCACACAGTTGCCACAAAAGAGGCTTCCTTTCATTTCAGGAAGACCCCATTGCATTAGTAAGTTCCTCGTTTTTATGGCTTGGTCCTTAGCATAGATTAGCATAGCTTTTAGATGTTTTCTGTGTTTAAACACATAAAGACGATTCCTTTCATCTATAGTCTACTTTGTGAGGTGCCAATTCTTTAACATAAATATTTGTATTGATGTTGAGTGTTTGCTATACCTTGTTTCAATTCTTGATTGTGTTGTTTTAGTTGATGGTTTTCTCGATATTGCATTTTGATCTCTAATTTGGCCTACTTCGGATGTTTGTTTTTGAAAAACAATGTTTAGGATGCCCTCTCTCTGTTATTGTCTGAAGGAAAATAGCTCATTGTTGCATGTAGTCTCCCTGACTTTTGCAATTCCTTCTAATGTGAATAAATTGTCCATAGGGTAAAATATTCTTTGATGATGGGGGATGGTGGCTATTGTACATAAGTAAAGAGTTGCAGTCTGTTGGTTTACGGTATAGGGTAGTTTTTAATTAACCTTGTTCTGCTAAAATAGAAACATCTAAAGGGGTTAACACGGTCTTGCTGCATTCCATTTTCTATTTTAAATTAGGTGTAATACTATTAAGCCAGTTGTTAAAGGAATATGGTTCATCTGTATTGCAAACCAAATCTATGTATGTTTCCCAATGTTTAAAGTGTTCTTTTAATGTACTTGTGTTTTTATAAAAAAAATGTGTCTTCACATTTTCCGATGTAGCTGTTTGCCAAATTTGGTCCAAAATTGCTACCATTGTTTTGCCACTGATTTGTGAGTAAAATTGATTTTGGTAACAGACAAAGTTCTTGCAGAGCAATCTTTTTAACATCGCATGATGAATTCATATGGTAATCTGTGAGGCCGTGCACAATCATTTTGAGTTTCCATAAATACAAATATTGATTCTTCTTGGGGTATATTAGTATGATGATTCTATATCAAGTGCTGCTAATATGCCTGTGTTAGAGTCAAATCATAAGGTTTCAACCAAATTGATGATGTCTCTTGTGTTCTTCAGGAAAGATTTAGTATGTTGTGCTAAAGGCGTGAGGAAATAATTGTATGTATTTAAATATGGTTCCAACAATAGGCCACATACTGAGACAATGGGTCTTACTTGAGGATCTGTTACATTTTTGTGTAGTTTAGGAAGGATGTAGAATAATAGTGAGCAATAGTTATTAGACTTAAGGAATTCCCATTCCTTATTGCTTATCACACCTGCTTCTTTTATTTCTTCAGTGATATTGGTGACTAATCGCTTGATTTTTATAGTGGGATCTTCATTTAGTTTATGATAGTGGTAATCATTATCCAGCAGTTTTTTTAACAGTTATGTGATATTGTTCTCATTAAAGCATGTCTTTACCATCCCTTTATCACAGGAGTAAATATAATGTTGCAATTATTGTTAATATTATCCAAAGCTGCTCCTTCATTTTTAGAGAGACTTTGTATAAATTGTTGTGGGTGTATAAATATGTTTTCAATACCCTTTAGAATAGTTTTTTAAATGTTACAATTTCATGTGGTAGAATGGTGTTTGATGGAAGAAATGTGGATTTGTTAAGTAGCACTGTAGCATCCTCCTCAGATGACTATTCACTGTTCTTGGAGAATGCCCACAATCTGATTTTTCTAAAGAAGCTTAGTAACTCTATTTCCATGTCAGCCATGTTAGGATTAAATGTAGGGACACAAGAAAGTCCTTTATTAAACACAATGATCATATAATTATTTAGAGTTGACCCCACAAGATTAAAGCTGTCCCCAAAAATAAGAGTTAAGTATACCTTTGAGGTTAGCAATTGTATTTGGAGGAAGAGTTTCCCAACTGTTCCTACACTGATTGTAATTATATGTGTTTATCCTGTTTAAGTACGTGTATATGTATGAAACTACACTGTAATGAATGTGAGTGATATGAATGTTTCTTTTACGATTGTAACTCCCCTTGTTTGATAGTGTAGCAGCTTTTGTGTTTTGATACTGTCAGGTTTTACTATTCTGTTTGTGTCAAATGAAATTAAGATTGATATTCAATTAAACAAATATATGTTTATTGTATTATTACAACATTATATTGAGTTATTGTGTGCTGTTTTGATTTATTCTTTATATTCATGTTTTGTAAAACAGTTACCAGGAAACCTGTTTGTTCACATATAGTTTAGATATCCATCAGAGGATATTTATTTCCCAAAGTTTCCTATGTATTCTGATGTACTTGTGTTGTACATCAGAAGATGCACCCACTGATTGAAGGTGCCACATATAGATGTGTGGTGTTAGGTACATGCACGTAACTGACGCTGAACCTGCTTCACAGACATCACTGGACATAGACACTTGTGTGTACACACCAACTGATGTGGCTCTTTACAGAGATTTGCAATTAATGGTCTGTTTAGTCACAGACAACCACGTGTGAACCTTCACCATGATTGGGACTGCACACATTAACGTGTTAGTATTTTGATTCACAAATGCTTTAGAGGCTAAGACCATTTGCGACGGAAACACACGCCTGCAACAAACACACACACGCGCATGCACACAGACACACACGCAGTCAAACGCACTTTAAAAAAGCTACGCCAATCAGCTTCGGCAATGCTTGTTTTAAATGTACGCAATTATGCCCACAAATGTTATCTTAAAGTGATGCTTGACTATTTAATTTTGTTATTACGGTCCTGTCACGCTGGAGGGCCTGCAATTCAAACACACTGCTTAATTTATATGTGTGCTACTATTTTTAATGCAAATCCTGTAGGACTGAACTGTACCTTCATCTGAATGTTTACATTTCTGTCATGAGTTATTCAAAACTGCATGCCCATTGATGTGTATCAGCACAATGAAAGGCCATACAACTGTTGTGCTTTTGTGGTGAGATTACCAGTGGCTAGCCACAAAGGAGCCCATGGGCGATTGTCCAACTAACCTGAGAGCACCAAAAGCATATCATCACCATAGAAACAGAAGAAAAAACACACTCTGGACCTAATTACAAGAACGTTTAGTTAGTGACTTTGCACTGCTACTAGTGCAGACTTAAGGACTGATTCATGGAATTTTTTGCGCGGTGTAAAGTGACTTTGCGCTGGTGCAAAGGGACGTTGCACTGTCAACAAACAACCTGATTGACGGAGTGGTGCAAATTAAATTTTTGCAGTGCAAAGTGATTTTTGTGCTTCAAAAGTGCTCTTTGCAACGTGAATGTTTACAGTTGTTTACAGTGGATATCATGAGGAATATGCATGCATAAACCAGGTTGAAATAAAAGGTAGATTCCACAGGAATCCATTGCATTATCGCAAGTATGAAAATGCATCCTGGTGAAAATGAAGCCACATTTCTCAGGTGGATTGTCTTAGGAATCCATTGCATTACAACAAGCGTGAAAATCCATTCATAGCCTCATTTAGCACGATGCAAAGAGTACTTTTGCAGTGCAAAGTCACTTTGCACTGCAAAAATACACTTTGCACATCTCTGTGAATCAGGGTGTTTATTTGCAGTGCAAAGTGACTTTGCACCACAACAAAAATGTCATGAATCAGGTATGCTTTTTATGCGAATTAGGCCCATTTACCACAGTGCAAAGAGTACATTTTTACACTGCACAGTCACTTTGCTCCGCTCTGTGAATTAGGCCCAGTGCAAAGTGTATTGCTAAACAAAAAAAAAAAAGCTAAATACAAAAGAAAACAAAGATGGAACTAAGGGGCCAATTACAGGGAGGCACTAAATGGGAAGAGCAAAAGCGACCTCCGGTCTGGTGGTTTGACTATGCAAGGCCCGAATTTAAAAATCGAAAAATCAATGTGTTGCTTTGAGAATCCAACTTCCTCTTGCTGCTTTGGGATCTCAGATATTTGCAAACAACAAAGGAAAATGAAGGAACCCGTATTTGTTTAACCATGCATCCATATAGGCTTGCACAATTATCATATTTTTGCCAGACGGAAACAAGGCACCATGCAATGCAGTTTACACGGCTTTTGCTGATGCTTTCAACCGACACAAAAACAGCGGTTGTGATTGATCAATGTATGTGCGCATGGAATAGATGAAGGACATAGGGAAACGGAATGGGAAGTGTGGAGCAAATTACATATTATATAACTTATTGTAAAGTTGAGTAATCAGCTAATTCAATATTTTTTTTTTTAAAAAATAACATATTTACCATGTATCTATATAGTAAAGGAAAATAAAGCTAGACATCAGTCAGCTGGTGCGTGGCCAACATGGCACATAGCAAATAGGAAATCACGCGCGTATACGCCTCTATAAAATCCAATCGAGGCACAGTAAATAGTTGTGTTATTTATATTTGTATAAATCGCCGACATCTCGGTACACTATGAGCCTGATTCACAAAAGCCTTTTACAATGGCACAGTCCCATTGACAAACGCTTTGTAAATCAGGCCCTATTTGTGCAAAATGAAATTCAATGTGAGATTTCCATTGGCAGAACGTTTTTTTAATGTCTTTTACCCAACAGCAGGCCCGTATATATATATATATATATATATATATATATATATATATATATATATATATATATAGCACATGAATAAACACACCGGTATATGTGTCAGTACACAAAACACTCCCACATGAGTACACACTGCAGCATGGCTTAAGCTCAAAGGAGCTGGTCTGCATTTTCATTCCAAAAGACGCTTCTTACAATGAACGAACCTGTCTGGAATTGTCCATGCTTGTTGTATGTGAAACGCTGCTCGACAGCGAAGGGAGAATGCTGTATAGAGTAGTAACCTGTCTGTGCATTGTACTGCAGCAGGTAAACATGCGCTTCTACCCAGGACCTGTCCCCTTGTGAAAACAGTGCGAAATCAATAAGGACTCCAGATACCAATTATATTTTGTGAAACTAGACAAAATATAAAAAAAGTCTTCCTTCAGAACTTATTGATTTGAAGGTTCAAAAGATTTCTTGAGCAAGCACCGCAGGAGACTTAAAAGGCATTCCTGTAGTGGTTATAGAAAAACAGCCCAGGATTCCTCAAATAAATTCGCACTCAGTACCTGAAGTACTTTATTGGTGCGGAAGCCGCCTCTCTTACAAACACTACAACAGCAGGCAGAACGTTTGCATGAAGCGCCGTTTCACACTTGTGGGAATGCACCGATTATTAGTAGAGTGACAAGGAAAGCACATATCAAAATCTTAACTTAAATATGAGCTCGATCCATGCATGTTGTCATTGTTCATCCCAATACAAATAATGAACTGGGGTGACTGACTGATTAGCAGCGGGATCGATATATATATATATAAATATTACATGCACAACTTTTTACATAAATGGTTAACGAATGTCACACACATAGAGCATGTGCTGTGGGATTTGGACATATTGGCACTGGGGGTGCACCTCTGCATTCAGATGCCACGTATGCAAGCAATTTAACAGAGCACATCACAAACCAAAAACGGAATGACTATAAGAGGCCTACACAAAAGATTGGAGAACAAAACTGAAACAGAAGTGGGAATGTACAATGTTAGATTGCTCACCCAGATTGAAACTGGTACTCAATGCTTTGTTATTTGATATTGATATTCACATTGCTCCCATCATGTAAAATAGGAACTCTGCACTGGTCATTGGAAGCAACTATATTGCTCTTCCTGCTCAGTCTCTACAAACAGAAATGAAGATTGTCCAGAATGTCCATGCACCAGTGCAATATAACATAACATTTAAGCAAAGATGGCTGATCCCATTGTGTTTATATTATATGACCTCACATATTTTGAATGTGCAAGCCACAAAGGTGGCCTTCACATTTCTGATAGCCACCAACCATTGGTGTCTGGGGAGTTCTTTAATTGGAGGAGTGTACACATTTCCCATGAATGTATGAATGTGAGGGAGGGTAGCAAGCGTACCTCAATCAACAAAGCTTAAAATGGTATATCTTACAAAACACCACCTGTAAACTATTGAGTACAATTTATACAGATTGCATTTGTTCTTTCAGGGTAGCACATGAAAAAATCCAATAGATGCTAGGTCAGCAAGGGCGCACAGAAACATGTTAACATCTATTTTCATGATGACTTTGCCAAAATAAAATGCCAGTATTCTGCCAGGGTAAAACACATGTTCATGCTGGCTGTGCCAATATAGGCCAGTATACCAACATAACAATATACTCATGTTTTTTACTCTGCATAATGCCAAAAATGGTAATTTAAGAACATATGTCAGATTGACTGCAACAATGTGGTCCAGTATTCCTGCTTAAAAACCCTCTCAAATTGACTTTGCCCATAATGCCAGAAAAAATGAGATGCAACTGTTACAAAACATGTCCACATGGGCTGCACCCATGTAGGGCAGTATCCACACAAAATAGCATTCAACATATTTCCTATGACAATATAAAAATGATACATGCCAATTTTAGAAAACATGTTCATATTGGCTGTGCAAATGTAGGCCAGTATCCCCACTTTAGAAAAACCTCAACATGTTGAATTTTCCCATAATGTCCGTAAAAAGTATATGACACTAAAAAAAACATGGACATACTGGCAGCACTAATATAAGTCCTCCCTAAATAGAAACACTCACGGTTTTGGCTGTGCCCATAATGCCTACAAAAATGTGATGCCCCTGTTAGAAAACATGTCCGTACACAATTTGGGATCTGGAGATGCCTGCTCTCGAATCAGAGGCTCATTGCCCATGTCACAAACATGAACACACATTCATACATATTCACACAGCATCCATACTCCCATTCAAATAGGCATCCATACTCTACAACATTCTGCCTACATTCATTCTACCATTCAGACATGCAATCACACTTTAGAGCATCCACAATGTGCACATACACCTATACAGATGAGCATTCACATACTACATTCTCACTGCACATGTGCTCTGACACATATATAGCAATGTGCATGCATGCATACATAAATACATGCATAAATACACACACATATGCATACATACAGAGATACACGTTCTTTGTTACTTACCTGCACAAATCTGACACCACAGGACTCCGGTCAAAACAAACACTACCAGTGTGGCCATGCAACTCACATACAGCCGGACACAAGAACTAGGTAGCAAGGGAATCAAACATTTATACCTTCTCAGTTGCTGCAATGGAATCAGAGTTTCTCCAAGTCATGCCCCAGACTTTCCAAATGCTCTAGTAGGCACAGAATCACCCCTGATACAACATTGGGGCTGCACGGTCTATTGGTGATTAATGGTTGAGGAATCAAAGCTCCTCCAGCCTTGGCAGACCCATTTGACATGCAATGGCTATTTAATGGTAGTCTGTAGGGGAACCACATTACCCTACAACAACAACACCCCAGGAGTGCATCTTCAGCTGTTTGCTGCAAGTAGGGAGTCCCCAGTGGCTTCACCAGCTGAGCAATTCCAAACATTGAAATTATTATTCATGGCTTATCCATAATAGGTGAAGGGTCAGGACCCTGTCAATGATTATGAATGAACACCTAGTGCTGTGCACTTTCTCTGCTCCCTCTCTGAGGTATTTGTAATGAAAATAACCATAAAACAATGTTATAACATTAAAACGGAGGAAAAAATATAGCAGTTGAGTTACTTGCCACAACAGACAGCCCATCCTATCAGTTTGAGTATGTTCTAGCAAAAGAAAGAATTCAAAGATCAAAGTTACTCTTGGTTAACCCATCCACAAAGCACTGAGCTACTAGGATCCCCTTTGAATAGCATAGCATATTGTACTATGTGATAGGTTATTTATAACGCACTTAATACACAGAGGTTTCTAAGCTCGGACCTGGGGATCGAACCTGTGTTGCTTCGTGCTGTCTTTTTTCCAAGGCAAGCATGTTGCCCCTGAGCTATCCTCCTGAGACTATTACATTTCTATGGCATGTCTGTCAATACTGTAACGAATGAAGATGTATCTAGCAATGACAGTTGGGACACGCATACCTGATGTTGTCTCTCTGTGATATTTGTAAAGAAAATAAGGTTGAAGTATAATTTTTATTACAGTAAAAAGCCTACAAAACTAAAAACATGACCTATTTACTTCCAACAGAAAGCTTGCCTTAACAGTTAGTGAATTTAGTAACCAATGAGGGGCTTTAATGTGCAACCTTTCCAATGTTACATATTTGATATAACAATAGATCCACAGTGATCTCCCTTTGGCAAACCAATGTCGAACTAGAAATTCCATTTGGCATATACATATCTGCCCCTCTCCCTCTGAGTTACGTGTAATGATAATAAAGATAAAGTGTGTTTTTATAACAGTAACACTGTGAAAACTAATAATATGAACTATTTCCTCGCAATAAGCTGGAGTATTTTCTAGACACAGATTGGCCGGAAAGCTTGCTCTTTCGAAAACCATGCTCTAAATACTGAGCTACGTGGTCTCCTGTTTAAAACATAGTTTCTTTCATTGTGTCAATGCTGTGAAAGTTGAAATAGATGACAATGCACATGAGAACTAGCAACAGCAGTTGGGATAGACATAACTGCTGCTCTCTCACTGAGCCATGTGTAATGAAGTTTAAGGAAAACAATGTATTTATAACAGTAAATGGAATTACAAACTAACAATGTTACCTATTTCACTCACCTGACATATCTATCTTCTGGCCTTAGTATATCAATTCCAAATAGAGGCTTAAACCTACAACCTTGCAACTGGCAAACCCATGCTCAACGTACTGAGCAATTGGGTCTCTCTTGAGCAAACCTAGCTTTGTCATTATGGCATGCTGGCAAAAAGATAATTGATGACGATGTATCCTGGAACTTTGGATTTGGGATATAGTTATCTGCTGCTCTCTCTTAATTTATGATTTATTTGTATTGGAAATTATGCTAAAACAACACTTGCATAACAGTAAAAGGCTTTGCAAATTAACATTGGACAGATGTCTTGTGAATTGACAGCTCAGCCTACCATTTTGCGTATTTTCTAGCCAAAGATTGACCTTCATCCTTATTATTGTCAAGCTCACACTCTAACCACTGAGCTATGGATAATCACTTTTGAAAACAAAACTTTCTTCATCATGACATTTCAAAGGTGTAATGGATGAAGATGTCTATGGGAACTGTCAATGCAGGCTGGGATATACATATCTACTGCTCTCGCTTTTAGTTAATTGTAATACAATGAAACATAGAGCAATGCTTTCATAGCAATACAATTCATTAAAATTAGAAATGTGACCTATTTCCTCCCGACAGACAGCTGATCCTTTGGGTTTGAGTAATGTTGTGCTAATGAGAGGCCTCCACATGCAGCCTTGCTATTGTTAAAATCATGCTCTAAGGAGCACCAGGGTCTCTCTTTAGAGAACATAGCTTTTTTCATTATGACATAACAAGCCTGTCAAGGTTGAAATGAAGGCAAATGCACGTGTCAACTAGAAATGGGGTAATAATAATTGCTAATCTCTTAGAGTCATCTGTAATGAAAATAACAATATAACAATGTATTTAACAGTACAACGAATTAAATAGTAATTGTTCCTACATTCTCACAATAAACAATTGTAAACAAATGGATTGTTATATTGAGCTTCATGCAGGAGTCCAGCTTCTAAGCATCAGACCAGGTTTTGAACCAGTGCTGTTCAACGTTGCCTTGTTTCCAAGACAAGTATGATGCCCCTGATCTATCCCCCATGCCCACTTACCAGCTTGAACGTTTTCAAGCCAATGAGGGGCTTGGAGGTGCACCCTTGCTATTGATAAACCAATGATCTAACCGTGAGCTAAATGTCCTCAATTCAGTAAGTTTGGTTTTATCATTATGACATGGCTTCCATTATGTGCTATTGATGAGCATGCATATGGGAACTAGACATGCAATTTGGAAAAACATATCTCATGGTCTTTCATCGAGTCATTTGTAAAGGAAATACATATAAAACAATATTTTTATAACCGTAAAAGGCATTAAGACAGTGATACTTGTTTACACTAAAGACAAATCAGCCTACCATTTTGATCTATTTCTAGCCAAAGAGGTGCTTGAACTTGAAACCTTGCTATCAGCATGTCCATGCTCTAGTCACTAAGCTTTCATTCGGGAACCATAGCTTTTTTTATCCTTCATTGGAAATATGCGAAAAATTCCATGAGTTGACAATGAGTCTTTTAGTGTGACAAGACTTGGTATTTATTTTGATTGAGGATAAGCCAGCCACCGTGATTCGACCCTCCGGGTCATTGTCAAGGCTGTGCGTGAATCGATATTAGTACAAACAGTAATCATAGAATATGAAAAAAAATAATAAAAAATAGATGGTAAATGAAGCATTTGAAAAAATGAATTGAAAACATCATGAAAATATATATAAAGACATCGCATCGTGGGAGGTGAAAAAAAATAAATATTGAATTTATCATATCATTGTTGCATTGCAATTCAATGAAAATATGCCTTGAAATAGAGTTAGAAACCATACCATGGTTCAGTCGAGCGAAGGATGATGTCAACAAATGATGGAGTAATCGTGGTTAAAAAAAAACATCCAATGAGATAAAAATATAAAGTGGAAATCAGAGTGTTGTACACTTCATAAGTAATTGCCATGCACTCTTAGTAACATACACATGGGAGCATCTCAGGGGCACCAGAGGTGTGAAATGTGAGTGTATGAAACACATGAAAAGCCTGTGAGCCCTGAAAGAATAATACAAATATAAGTGGGTAAGATCGATCACCAGTTGTGCAGATAGTGGAGAAAATTATTGGCTGCAGATTCGGAAGTGAGTAGGTGAAAAATATATGGTGGGGGACCAGGCATAAATTGTTAAGGAATATGGATGGTCACATAGCAGTTGTCATAGTGGAAGGGAGAACCGATTGAATAAAGAGGAGATCTAGGTAATATCCACCTGAGTCAAAAAGAATATTAAGGATAGAAATAAGAAAAGGCTGCGGGAACGGCTGAGCGCAATGCAGGCAAGTTTGGAATCATGAATTGTGCCAACTTACCCTGAATAGTATGTGGCGGCTATTCAGAATATATGGTGGTATATAGTGCAGTCATCGGGGGAGAATCGATGGGAGGGAGAATCTGCATTAGGAGGTAAGGTAAAGTTGGTTTAGCCCACCATGGGTCGTGGTATGCTAAGTTAGCTTGAGAATATATGGCTATTGTGGCTAATATGGTGAGGTATGATCGAGAAGCTCGCTAAACATACCTGTTCCTTCAGTACAATGCTTAGGAGCAAGTAAAAAGGCCTAATCCACAGCTCGAAGTGGAATGTGCATAGTATCCGTTCTTAAAACAAAGCACCAGAACGCTGTGACGTCACGCGGGAGTCGCACGCGTGATGTCACATGCAGGTTGGTGTGAGGGACATCATGTACATGTACATCGCCGCTCGAATTAAGTAAACAAACCGTGTAATGTGGATACAGTGCGCGATATGCATGAAGGGAAAACAAGGGTTTCCAAAAATGAAAGTAGAAATACAAAAGTATTAGTGAAAGAGAGGTGGGTGGTGAAAAAGTGATAATTAGGGATATGTTGGTAGCACGTGGTTGCTGCAAAAATGATAAAAAAAATATGTAGTTCGGGATTGGTGTAAAGATGCACAGAATGCCAGCTTGTGGCAGCGGTAAAGTGGTAGGGCAAGTAGTAAATGACTGGGGCCAAATGAGATGTTCCCTTGGTTCCTATTTGAAAAAGAAAAATATTAATAATAAAAGTGTGATGACTATTGGTAAAGTAAATGCATTCTGTGCTACTATAAACATATCGAGACAAAAGGGAGAGGCTATCATTGATAGAAGTTGTCTAAATCTGCTGCAGTGATAGTGACAGTATCTTAGCATAACAAAGAGGGAACATACAAGACATGAATATTAAATCACTAGAATTAATTAGATAATTGGTGCCAAATAAATTACAAAAGTACATGCATTTCATGGTCTGTGTTGAGGCCTATACTAGTACAATGAAAAAGACAGATAAGCTTGGATTCCAACTGTCTGAGTTTAAGGCATATATTGCCTCCACATTTACCACATTTAGCTCTGATCAAACCTATAAAGCGGATATCGGCTTTATTGTCCATTTGATGTTGTGTTTGACAGTGCAACGCCAGAGGTAAATTAGTGTCCAGTTTGTTAAGAATAGAGAGATATTCTGGTGAGTGGTGAAATTCACTATAAACTCACAAGAAGATCCACAAGAATTTCTAATGTACTACTACAAGTACTGGAAAACAAAAACATACCTATAAATGAAATCTTCCAGATTTCATACATGTGGAAACATACATACACTCTCTGCAACAATATAGCATAGGAACAAATCCCTAATGAACGCTTTGTGTATGTATCCATACCTAACTCTGAATCTGTTCCATTTCAGCAACTTGTACAAAATGCAAATCATGGTAGATTATGTACTACCTGCAATTCGGATAATCGCTCCACATTACAAATACAAACACATAGTAAATATGTAATACTAATGCTTCTATGTTACAATGCAAATGGTACCAAAAACAACTGCAAGCTGGCTGAATTCACAAATGGTCAAGTATCACTTGGTAAGTAAGACCTTCACAACAATAGGTATAATCTATGACACAGGAGCCAAAACCAATGCAGGTCTCTACACTGCTTATATAAAAAGGAATTGTGGATGGTTCGAATGTAATGATAACCATTACTCTAAAGCAGAGATTATCAGCAAATCTTATAAACGCTTATTTAATATTCTTAAAACCAAAATGTAATAACTAATCTGTGCATAAACATTAATAAAACCTCAATTAGACAATTATAAAAAGTTAGAATATGCCAACAGGTATCTAACTGCCCCAAGATCCTGCAATAACCAAACAGATAAATCAATACCACTAAATTATAAGAAGAAATAAACAGTTAGAATACGCCAACAGGTATCTAACAGCCACAAAAATCTGCAACATCCCAACAGATAGATGAGCAACTTGAAAATATAAATAAAAACTATAAACAGTTAGAATTTACCAACAGGTATCTAACAATCTGCAACAAGCCTCTTGTTCTTGATTTTTTATCGTTAAAAATGTTATACTTGCATGTGATATGTATCTGCTAGGGTTGCTGCTTTGCTGTATTTTTATGTAATATTGCATGTTGTATGATGTTACATGATTTTAGGACTTTAGTATATGTATAAATTTAAGTTTAGATTAAGTGTAAAGTTTATTACGTAAACTGTATCACATTAAAGAAATATTGTTATTGTTATTGCAACAAGCCAACAGATAGAACATTGGCCAGAAACAACAAATACACACTGAAAAGAAAGAAAGAAATGTATTGTACCAGAACAAAAAATGTTTTTTTTTTTTAATCCAGCATGAATTTTTTTCCCACAGACCCAATGATTTAAGAAACAGACAAAGAAACTGAGCAAATTGCACAGTACACTGGTTTGTAAACTGCTAAATATGAGGGTTGAAATAATGCAAAAATGCCTATTATGCAATGCAATAACTCATTATAACCTACCTACACTAACATGATCTTTTCTTTTATCACAGATATTGAAAAAAATGATGTGCTCCAATTTCCCAAGTCAAGAAAAAATATATCCAACCACAAAAAATCAAACAGTAAGTATATTACAATTCAATTCACAAATACTGCTCCATAACACAACCATTGAAGCAAACATCTAATCATATACCACAATTCAACATGTTTACTTCCATGGATACGTTATATTGCAGTGCTTGTTACCAAACTCTACAATCTTAATTACATGATGTAGCCAAAACTTAACATACAAACTATGCAAATCAAACAGTACACAAACTGGATTTGTGGATATTTGATGGATGTTTGATTCTATGGGTGTGTTATGCTGCGGTGGTTGTGGCCAGGGCCTAGAGTCTTGGGTGCATGGCCTACGGCCTACCTTCGGCCATGCACCCAAGACTCTAGGCCCTGCACACAACCACTGCAGCATAACACCCCATGGAATCAAACATTTTAACTATGCTATATGGGCATTTTTTATGTCCACGGACAGCTGTGGTGACCGTGCACATGACAAACACATATGGGGTGCCTGCCACCTAAACAAATACAGTATTTGACCCATCTCTTACTCCCCCACCCTCCCCAAGCACTCTTACACACTAACACACTCCCCAAACCTGTATTTTTCCCACGTTCGTTGCTGCACTGTCCGCAGATATCCGTGGATCCAAGATTGCGGACACATCAAAACAATATGACACACCTCACGCTTCATACCAGCCAATCAACGGACACGTTGCATGTCCACGGACATGACGTAAGCCAATTTAACAATCGTGTCCTGTCTGCCGAGCAAACAGGGAAGTGTGTCCACAGAGCGGACATAGATATCACACATTTTTTGACACCTACTTTTTGATCGTTTTTAAAAAACTGCTGAACGGATTTCCAAAAAATTTACAAAAGCACGCTTTTCGGATCAAGCCGCTACTCCTGCCGCAAATTTGGTGAACATCCATCCAGCAGTTTCGGCTGTAGGCGTGAGCAAAGTTTTTTCCCCATTCACTCTATGGAAAAAAACAAATTTTGGGACTCCCTTATAACTTTGCCCCCGCCTGGACCAAGCCTCACCAACCTTTGAAAGATAATTCAGAGTGGGCCATATACTTTTTTTGCACAGTTTGGTGTGGATTCGTCAATGGAGAGCGAAGTTATAAGCTGCCCAAAAAGTGCTCTTCCCATGGGATTAGCAACTTAACCATAACTACACGGCCATTACCATGGGCCGTGTAATTTTCATGATGTTTTCAATTCATTTTTTCAAATGCTTCATTTACCGTCTATTTTCTTATTGTTTGTTTCATATTCTATGATTACTGTTTGTACTAATATCAATTCACGCACAGCCTTGACAATGACCGGAAGGGTCGAAACATGTGTTGGCTGACTTATCTTCTATCAAAATAAATACCAAGTTTTGTTAAACTAAAATACTCATTGTCAACGCATGGATTTTTCTGCATTTTTCCAATGAAGGATTCACTAACTCCATTCATTTAAAAACATGGGATCTGCTTGTTGAATTTACCTTCATTTTGTTTTGCAGTTAATGTGTCCTGGTACCTTTTAGGGGGTGCCAGTGGAAGTGCTTTTACGCAACACATCCACTAGTAATATACCATTTGCATCTGTACTACTTTGGCGGTACTCACTAGTGCACCATCTACCATAACGACCCCAGATTCAAGTCACAGTTTTGCTATTCATTTTAATAGTGCAGCTGTCAACCGCCTGTATTTCCTGAACAAATGCAGACTATCTACTGAATAGAGAACAAGACCAAGCTGTGCTCTTTGCACCACAAGGCAGTACAGCCAATGCCTTCATAAGTAATCTTAGTTCGATTGAGACACTCAGACACAAATGTATTAAATTAGAGCGACTATCAAAAAAAGAAATCAACAAATATTGGGAGCAGGCATCCCTAACAAACTATTTAGAAAATGAAAAAAATAACGAGAGGCTTACAAATCCTTATTTTTCCTAATTTCACTAATGAAGAAGACGCGGATTTAGCAACCAACTGGGAAGCTAACCTTACACAAAGTTCACAAACCATGTTAGAATTACTAATCATGCACACCAGAGTCATATCTCAAATCAATGTTCTTAGAGAAGAAATCAAAGCTGTGCCCAATCCTGAAACCACCAAAGTAAAAAATGTTGACAAAATGAATGTAATACTTAGAGAGTACCATGACAAAATCAAAGTAAGGAAATTCTGCAAATACTTTAGAGATGACCAAGATTATAGACAAGACAAAGTGTACACATTTCAAACCAAATATGATGCCGTTCTCTCAAAATCATGTGGCAGCACAGACAATACTAGCCCAATTATTTCAGACCCAGACGGAAATGGTGATAAACAGACTCCTAGTGAGACCATTTCCAAATCAGATATGATTTCCACTACAGGAAAAGGTTTTTAGAACAGATACCATGGAATAAAAAAGGCAGTCAACAGAACCACAATACCAAACAAGTAAGATTTCGAGATCCAATTGCATCAAATATGCAAACCATGACAAGTACCATGACAAAATCAAAGTAAGGAAATTCTGCAAATACTTTAGAGATGACCAAGATTATAGACAAGACAAAGTGTACACATTTCAAACCAAATATGATGCCGTTCTCTCAAAATCACGTGGCAGCACAGACAATACTAGCCCAATTAGTTCAGACCCAGACGGAAATGGTGATAAACAGACTCCTAGTGAGACCATTTCCAAATCAGATATGATTTCCACTACAGGAAAAGGTTTTTAGAACAGATACCATGGAATAAAAAAGGCAGTCAACAGAACCACAATACCAAACAAGTAAGATTTCGAGATCCAATTGCATCAAATATGCAAACAATAACCACTATGTTAGGGGCAACAGGGGAGGCAATCGCTGATGCAAGAGCAGACATAGAGTCTGTCTGCACCAGGATTCTGACAAGAGCCAACGCAAGGAAACAATTGAACATTCCCAATCTAATAGTTAATCTATCTCACTGCACTCTGACTACTGAGCAAATCCGAGTTCTTAAGAAAGGCCTTTCATTTGCACCTACCAACAGCACAGATTATGTCCAATTCCAAATAGATCTGTTTAAATTTAAAATTAAAAAAAAATCTTTGCCAACCAAGTCAAAACCCATGTCTCCAAACCATTATTACCGCCACTCAGTACTTACTCTATGAAAGATATAGAACACATTGAGACACTATTATCCCTTTCTATGGATGCTGTTACAGACAGAACACAATTGATGATTGATCTTGATGTACAGAACAGACACATAAATATGACTGAACTCAAAGTAAAATCCACATTTACGCCAACTTTCAGTGCTGACAACATTATATATACTTTCCATGCGGCTATGACCAAAGACATACACAATATTTTGGACAAACCAGCCAACATCTCTCTTTACAACAACTTGGACCTACAGGAACTACAAGCACTAAAACAATTGAAAGAAGAGCCTACCATTACAATTAAAGAAGCTGATAAGGGTGGAAATATTGTCATCCTCAACACTGATGACTACATTAAAATGGGGACCAAGCATTCAGACACACCAGGGAGCTACACTTAACCCACCAAAAATCCAATTAAACAAATTGTACAAGATCTACAATCCCTTATCAATGAGTGGGCTACCTCTGGCCATCTAACTTATGATGAGAAACATTTCCTTTTGATTAAACACCGCACAATGGCCACCCTATATTTCTTACCCAAAATACATAAACAATTTACTGAATTACCGGGAGTCAGACCTATTATGAGTGGGATAGGGTGGGTGACGGAAGGAATATCAAAATACCTTGATCAAGTATTTTCAACCTTTTGTTCTACAAATGAGTACATCCGAGAGAGCACTCAAGTCCTCCAATTTTTACAAGATATTGTTTGGCAACCTGATTTTCATTTGGCAACCTTTGATGTCACAGCATTGTACTCCAACAGCAAACATGATCTAGCCATCCAGGCTGTAGACTATGTCTTTCATAACTCGTTTGTGTCTCATTATGACCATATTCAAATGATTAAGGCTTTTCTTAGATTTGCGATATCAAACGATGAATGTCTCTTTAACCAAATTTACTATTTGCAACAAAAAGGTGTGGCAGAGAGGTTATCCCGAAATTACAGCGCGCAAAGCATCCCAAAAATACCCAAAAATTAAAAGTGCAGAACTATTAGTTGTGAAAACTGCCCATCAAAGTACAGTACACAATCAAAGCAGACAAATCACAATCATTACGCAGTTTTCAAGAGACTCATCAACTTTATATACACTGGCCTCCAAACATTGGCATTTACTACATTTGGATCAAGATCTTGTGCCCTACATTACAGAAAATCCCAAGTTCACTTTTACCAAAGCCAACACTCTTCGGAACCAACTCAGCCCTTCCTTTTTTGACCCAATAAATACTTGCAATTCTTCCACATGTTTGAAACAATCTGTTGGTTTTTACAAATGCGGTAGCTGCAATCAATGCCAATATGCTGATCACAATTGTCAAGAATTTGTTGACACCAGTGGGACACTAATCAAAATCAAAGATTTCATTAATTGTAAATCCAAATTAGTGGTGTATGTAAATTATATACAGGAAGCACTATTAGACAATTAAGGGTTCGCTTCAGAGATCACCTCTCTAGTCTTAACAAAATGGACACTAATTTACCTCTGGCGTTGCACTGGCAAACACAACATCAAATGGACAAGAAAGCCGATATCCGCTTTATAGGTTTGATCAGAGCGAAATATGGTAAATGTGGAGGCAATATATGCCTTAAACTCAGACAATTGGAATCCAAGATTATCTGTCTTTTTCGTTGTACTAGCATAGGCTTCAACACAGACCATGAAATGTATGTATTTTTGTAATTTATTTGGCACCAATTATATAATTAATTCTAGTAATTTCATATTCATTTTTTGTTTTCCCTCTTTGTTATACTAAGATACGCTCATTATCACTGCAACAGATTTGGACAACTTCTATCAATGATAGCCTCTCCCTTTTATCTCTATATGTTTATAGTAGCACAGAATGCATCTACGTTCCCAATATTCATCACACATATTATTAATATTTTTCTTTTTCAAATAGGAACCAAGGGAACATCTCATTTGGCCCCAGTCATTTACTAGTTTACCCTACTACTTTACCTTTGCCAGATCCTGACATTCTGTGCATCTTTACACCAATCCCGAAGTACATATTTTTTTATCATTTTTACAGCAACTACGTGCTACCAACATATCCCTGATTATCACTTTTTCACCTTTCACTTTTGTATTTCTACTTTCATTTTTGGCAACCCTTGTTTTCCCTTCATGCATATCGCGCACCGTATCCAAGTTAAATGGTTTGTTTACTTAATTCTAGCGGCGATGTACATGTGAATGACATCACTCACTCCAACCTGTGCGTGACGTCATGCGCACAACTCCCGCGTGACGTCACAGCGTTCTGTTGCTTTGTTTTCAGTGTTTTATGCGTCCGGCTCCCAGATGAACAGATACTATGAACAGATACTATGCACATTCCACTTCCAGCTGGGGATTAGGCCCCTTTACTGGCTACTCAGTATTGTACTGAAGGAACAGGTATGTTTGGCAAGCTTCTCGCTCATACCTCACCATATTAGCCACAGTAGCCATAGATTCTCAGGCTAATTTAGCATACCACGACCCATGGTGGGCTAAACCAACTTTACCTTACCTCCTAATGCAGATTCTCCCACTGATGTCTGCACTATATACCAGCATATATTCTGAATAACCGCTAAAAACTATTCAGGGTAAATTGGCAATATTCATGACTCCAAACTTGCCTGTATTGCGCTCAGCCGTTCCCACAGCCTTTTCTTATTTCTATCCTTAATATTCTTTTTGACTCAGGTGGATATTACCCAGATCACCTCTTTATTCAATCGGTTCTCCCTTCCACTATGACAACTGGTATGTGACCATCCATATTCCTTACCCATGTATGCCTGGTCCCCATCATACATTTTTCACCTACTCACTTCCGAATCTGCAGCCAATAATTTTCTCCACTATCTGCACAACTAGTGATCGATCTTACCCACTTATATTTTTATTATTCTTTCAGGGCTCACAGCCTTTTCAGGTGTTTTCGTACACTTACATTTCACAACTCTGGTGCCCATGAGATGCTCCCATGTGTATGTTACTAAGAGTGCATGGCAATTAGTTATGAAGTGTACAACACACTGATTTCCACTTTATATTTTTTATCTCATTGGATGGTTTTTTGTACCATGATTACACCATCATTTGTTGACATCATCCTTCGCGCTCGACTGAACCATGGTATGGTTTCTAACTCTATTTCACGGCATCTTTTCATTTAATTGCAATGCAACAATGATATGATGAAATCAATATTTATTTTTTTTCACCTCCCACGATGTGATGTCTATATATATATATATGTATATATATATACGTGATCAAGCGGTCGGAGGACCGCGAAACGCGTTGTTGTGCTCTTCAGGTCCTCCTCTCTGGTGCACTTTGATTAAATAAAGGACATTTGGTGCTAACTGTTTTTGCCGTCTGAGCCCTTCATTTTGCTGACGACTGGATTCTCCTGATTCAGCTGCTTTGTTGAGTGCAATCCATTGGTTTTGCCCTGTGCCCGGCTGAACTTTCATTTGGAAATATATATATATATATATATATATATATATATATATATATATATATATATATATATATATATATATATACATATTCATGATATTTTCAATTAATTTTTTCAAATGCTTCATTTACCATCTATTTTCTTATTGTTTGTTTCATATTCTATGATTACTGTTTGTACTAATATCGATTCACGCACAGCCTTGACAACGACCCGGAGGGTCGATTCACGTGTCGGCTGGCTAATCTTCAATCAAAATGAATACCAAGTCTTGTTACACTAAAAGTCTCATTGTCAACTCATGGAACTTTTTGCATTTTTCCAATGAAGGATTCAATAACTCTGTTGATTTAAAAATGTGGGATCTGCGTGTTGAATTTACCTTCATTTTGTTGTGCAGTTAATGTGTCCTGGTACCTTCTAGGGGGTACCAGTGGAAGTGCTTTGACGCAGCACATCCCAATACTAATATATCATGTGAATCTGTACTACTTTGGCGATACTCACAAGGGCATCATCTACCATAACGACCCCTAGGTTCAAGTCACAGTATAGCTTTTTTATAATGACAAGGCTGTCAAAGGAAAATGGGCGAAGATGAACATATGTACTAGCACTCCTACTTGCAAAAAACATATCTGCTGCTCTCTACCTGAGTCATGTGAAATGAAATTAATTAAAGATAAAGACAGTGTTTATATTAGTAAAACATTAAAAACAAAATATATGATACACCTAATGACAAAGGACTGCTCAACCTACCAGTTTCTGCATTTTCAAGTTAATAAAAGTCTTGCACCTGCATACTTTCCAAAACACATTACAAGTTACAATTTCACCCATTTGCTCCTATTGAAATGCCAAGTTTTCAAGTTTGACATTTTAAAGCATATGAGGGATTTAAAACTGCAACTTTACTGAACCAATGCTCTAACTACTGGCCTAGAGGGTCTCCTTTTAGAAGAAATCACTGTTTTCATTAAGATATTCTTTTGAGTATATAGGATAAACAAATCTTGATTCCTCTCTCGCACTCTCTCTTGCTTTCTCTTGCTCTCTCTCTTGATCCATTGTAAAAACAATGACGAAAGACACTGCATTTATACATGTGGAAATAATTAAAAACTAAACATTTTACATATTTTCACCCAATTGAAATTTTACCTGATCAGCTTGAGTATTTACAAGACTCTGAGGGGCTTGAACCTACAGATGTATTAATGGTAAACCCATGCTCTAACCACTGAGCTATTATTATTATTATTATTATTATTATTATTATTATTATTATTGTTGACGTTATTGAGCCTTAACCTAGCTTCAGGAAGCAACAGAGCACTTTAGAATCATAGGGGGAAGAACACAGTGAGGGAAGCAGAGGATACAGGAGTGGGGAGCTAACAGGGGTGGGGATGGTATTGGAAGCATGGGAAGATGACAGTGGGGAGCAGATCAGAGTGTCACGTAGGGTGGGGAGTGCTGAGTGTGAGGACCTAGGTGTTAAGGAGAAGCCATTCCTTGAAGAGGAATGTCTTGAGTTCTTTCTTGAACTGTAGAAGTGATGGGAGAAGTCTTATGTTGATGAGGAAGTGGTTACAGAGTCTCAGAGAGTAGACTGAGAAGTTCTGTCTTCGGGTTCTTTCCTTCTTGCACTGTCCTAATTCAAGGCTACACATTTCCTTACTTATGGTAGATCGCAGACCTCCATATATGCTGAGGTTCTCTGTGAGGTAGTTTGGGGACCTTAGGATAACAGCCTTGTAGATGATGCAACAAGATGCTACGTGCTTGCTGTGGGAGCCATTGCAGTTCGATCAGGGTCGGGGTGATGTGGTTGAATTTGCAGAGTGCTTTAATGAGTCTTACTGCAGTATGCAGGACACATTTCAGGGGTGCCAGGGTAGTCACCTGAAGGACTTCCAAAAGGGCATTCCCACCATCCACGTGAGATAGAACCAAGGCTTGGACAGCAGAACTGAAGTTGTTTTGCTATGGTGTCTGACTTTATAAAACATAGCTTTTTTTCAAAATGCCATGCCTGTCAAATGTGTAATGGATGAAGATGCACGTGGGGATTAACATTGACATATCCTCTGCTTAGTCTGAGTCATTTCTAATGAAAATACATATAAACAATGTTTTTATGACAGTAGAATGCACTGTGTTTCTTACCAACAGACAGCTGGACCTTCCAATTTAAGAATGTGCAGGCCAAAAGGGGCTCAAAAACCAAAACCTTGTTATTGGTAATTATCTGCTCTAACTACTGAGCTCTGTGTCTCTCTTTAGAAAATATAGTTATATTTAATTATAACATGGCTATCACACATTATTGTATGAGGATGACTAAGGGGACTGGAAATGGCAGTTGTGAAAACAAATCTACTTCTTTCTGGGTTATTTTTTAGTGAAAATAAAGAAACACAATGTTTTCATAACAGTAAAAAGCAATACATTTGTCCTACCTCCTCCCCATAGATAGCTCAGTTTGAGTATTTTCAAACCAAATGTCAGCCTTCAACCTCTCTATTGGTGAGTCCATGCTCTAACCTCAGAGCTACTGGGTGTCCTCATGAAAGGAAAGCTTTCACATTATTACATGATTATCTCTATTTGAATCCTTTGTAATGTTCACATGTATAAAACCATGTTTAACAACACTAAAAAGCATTGAACTGAACAAGATTAAACTGAACAAGTGACCTATATACTCCTAATGAACTCATTAAGCTTCTAGTTTGAATATGTTTTAGCCTATAAGAACTGCAGCCCTGCTATGGATATGCTCATACTCGAATTACTGAGCTATTGGATGTCCTTTGTAGGAAAGCATAGTTCTTTTTTATTATGTATAGAACAATGTTTTCAAATTTATAATGATCCTGATCATCCAGTCCAGAAAAGAAAACTGGAATATTCAGGTGAAAATGTCCATTTAGCAAATGCGATGCAATTCATATCATTTCTGATTTGGAATGGTGCCATAATCTGCTCAAAACGTTCCAGGTGCTCCCATACCGAATACTTGGCATTCTTGTGGAATAGGGTCAGGAAGCTCTTTATAGCCTTGTTTTGTAATATTGGGTCTTTAAAAAAACCTTGCTCTGTTTTGATGTCTTTTTCTTCCACTGCACCTGGGTGCATTCATTTTCTGACTCATAACTGCTATTTGTACTCCATTCCCTGTCCTCTAGGTGTTCCCTATTGCCAAAAGACTGGGAATATCCCCCAGACCAATAGGATCTGGACTTATTTTGCCTGGGCCACAGTGAACTCTCAGGGCCACTTTCCCTGTAGTTACCTTTAGGATATGATAGAGCACATTTTCTTCATCCCTCCTTCCAAGGAGTCTGGGGAAATCCTCCCCTGCCCTGAATGTATGGAAGTTATTAGTATGACCTGTAAGAGGATTTCAATTCAACATTACAACTAAGTCAATGCCTAGTCTGGGATGCTGAATGGAAACCCTTATTGATATATCTTTATGTCCAGTTCATGAGTTCTGGATGACTACCCCTATATAACACCCCTCTCTTAGAATCCCCCTGACCCCACTCAGCCAAGAAGTAGTTCTGTTTTGCAAGTTTAAAAGGTTTATTTGAGAATTTAAACAATATATATATATATATATATATATATATATCACACTTTATAATAAATTAATATATGATAGTACACTTAGACATATGATGTTGATCAACAATGGGTAATCTGGCACTAGCACACTTCTTTACAATCAATGAGAAGTTAGTATAGGATGGATAAAGTAGCAAAAATACTTTTATGATTTCAAGGGGAAAAGCAATGAGGAATAAAATGCAGTACAGAAATACTTGATATGATTTTAGCAAAAGATAAGATAATGACTTTTTCTCTGGCAATTCACCCCCCCCCCCCCTATGCAATGTAAGAAATGGAAGGAGATGGAAAGAGGAGCACACAGTTCTCAGGAATGCAATCAAATACAATACGAAATTTAGTTCCCCCCAGCAGGCTTATACAATAGATATGATTATTCTAAACACGGGCAAAAGTGCTTTGAAATGTGGTGTCAAGGAAGTGAAAAATATGCTGAAAATGGTTTTAATTCCCTTTAGGAGGTTCAGGGTGAGTGAGAGATACTTGGGATGAGCTCAGGCTCACTTTAGCAATGATTCAGGGATGGTTATTAAGAGGCAAACAAATTTTTAGCAAGGAAAGAAATGACTGCTGATGGTTACACGTGGCTGGATTTTTAACCAAATTGCAAATCGCGGTAAAATTTGCGAGTGCGTGAATCGTGATTACGGCAAAAGTATAAGGACGAACGGTTCCAGAGATATGAACGATTTTGTAAGAGTCGTTTTTCGGATTTAAAGGAACTCAAACTGACAAGTGACAGCTATGCAGCTGCAGAATTGACAAGTGACAGTGGTGCAGCTTTACAAAATGACAAGTGACAACTTCTAGGAGGCAGTTCTGGTTAGATTAAAATTGTTTGGATTAGATTATTTTAAACTAAGAGCTTATTTCTGTCACAATCTGACCTAAGTACTCACAATATATTTTGGAAGGACTGGACCTCGTCACGGATCTGATCAATCAGGCTAGCGGCACTTCACAGCGATCTGGTCTCTGGGTCTGCGGTTCTGCACGGTCTGGTCTGGTCTGGCACTGGTCTGGTCTGTCCGGATACAGTGGTCTCTGCACGGCTCCTGGATCTCTGCACTGGTCCTGGCAAAAGTTCTTGGCAAGGGATTCAAGCAGCTCGCCCGGCTGTGAGTAGCTTGCAATGATTTGAGGCCTGCTGCAGAGAACTCAGCTTGTGGTTTTAGGCCTCTGATTTAGGTTCTAAAGTATAAGTTCTAGGTTCTGGAGTATGTAGCTGGAGTCAGTCTGGAACTGGTATCTTCTGGATGTTGTGTGGTCCGGCAAAATGCTCCGCAGCAACTGGATTTGAATGTCTCTACCTGTCCCAGCAGTCTCTTTTTATGTGTTTTGAAATGGGTGTGTACCTGGGCCTAGCTAAGCCTGCCCCTCTTTACTTGTCATTGGCCCAATTCTCTGCTCTCCAATGATTGAGGGAAGGAAATGTGAGTCAGAGTGATGCTGTAGGTTTTATGGTCAGAGGAACCTCCCCTGGTCAGTTTGCCCACAAATCTATATTTGATTCAAATACATCCTTCCCAGATATACAATTTGTTGAAATTACATGTGCACATTATATATTCCTTATGGTCCATGCTTGTCCGCCTCTGATCTTCCTGGGGGCTTGCATTCAAAAATGACAACTTTGTGCGCTTTTTAACTGGTTTTGCAATATCGGACATTTACCCAAATTTACACACATGTGTGCGCAAGGAGTATGGACATTAATTGAAGTGTCAGATTTTTAACATGCAGACATTTGGAGTGAGACCCTATTTTCTGCTAGCAACCCCCCAGAATACACCTCAGGGTCCTAACACATCTCAAAATGTTCACAGAAAAATCACAAAAATAATGATATTACTTATATAATTCTGACAAGTCCGCACTTTGAGTTATCTATCTTTTTAAAATTATGCCCTGGTCAAAAAAGGGTGTGGCTTCCCACATCACAGGGTGAAATAACTGGTTTATCCACTTCCCCCAAGCTCAGCTGCTAGCAGAGACACTGCCCCTCCCAGTTTCCCCTAAGAGGAAGCCACTTTTACGACGCCCCCAATATAACATTTGCTTGAGTCCAGGACAGGCCTTTGTTCAACTCCCTGTAGTCCCCAGCTGCTCCACCCCTAATCTAATCAACAGGGCCATGTGACCTCAGGATGCAGCCAGGCCTGGCAGCCAGGCCTGGGAACACAGCTGTTGATCCAGTATCAACTCCTGTCGGGGGTAGTTGTCAGGCAGAATTCAGTTTCATTAAGCCAGGTTTCAGCTAAATGTCACTTTTTGTTCCCAGTTTTCTACATTCAAATCAAACTGACAATTTTTACCTATACATTAAATAATTACTCCCTTCATGTCATTTCAGAATATAGTTTTACATTGTATCCACCTCTTAGCAAGTTTTTCCTTGGTCTGGTTTTGTTTCATTTGTTCAGTTTTACACAAAAGTCTGGTGGTTTTAAAAGACCGGCTTTCTGATAGTGGTGAGTACTGGTAATGCAACAATTTTTTTGGGATTAAGAAAATTAATTCCCCACAAGAAGGTTGTATCTTTGGAGTGGTCTCGTGCCAACTGTGCAGTTCTCCTATTCTGGCGTGAATGTGGGCAGCGATAGCTCATCCCCACATCCACCCAGTCTATTGATTTAGTTTGTTCTGGGATAGAATAATGGGCGGCGACAGCTCATCCCCACATCTACCCAGTCTATTGATTCAACATGGGTCAAAACCCATGACAGACCTTTCTAGTCTGAAGCTCTTGCTTTTCTCCTCCAGTGAAGCAGGCAAGGCAGTCTCTTTGTAGTATCAACTTCAGCCTATCTAACTCCCTCACTTTCTCATCAAAGATGTGTTCATGGTCTGAAGAATGCACAGTATTCTGTTAAGTCTCCCAGGACATGCTGGTCCAGTCCCCATCCCATCTGTATGGTAGAGATGAATACTCATCAGGATCCGACAATGACTGGCCTTCTGGATCAGTTTGGCTAAACCTGGGTAAGTCAAACTGCCTCATGTTCCACTGCTCTTTATCAGTGGCATGCATGAGATCAGTTCCCATTTGTAACTGAGAGGTTGTAGATGACTGGCCTGCGGTCCCTGATGGGCCAGGGTGCATAAAGGCCTGTTTATAATTCGTAATGTCTTTTGTGAGACTCTCACACCTACTTATCTCCTGGTGGTATCCAGAGAGCTGGCTTTTTAATTCTGACACCAAGGACTGAGTAGCCTCTAGCACCCTGCTCTGAGCCACAAATCAATACTTCATTTGCTTAATTCCTCCTGAAACGCTTCATTTTCTTTCTGGGAGTACTGTAGTATGCATGCATACTCTTGGTGTTTGTCTTTCAAGAAACACATCTCTTTCTCCTGCATGCCCCTAAAATTCACCGCCAGTGACAGATCAGCTTCTGCTTGCTTCCACGCTCCACAAGTTGCATGTTCTCTTGCCTTATTATGGTTATTTCCTGAGAATCTGTCTGGCCCTTCTCTGTATGGGTGTTTATATCATGTTGTAATTGTTCAATGTGGTTGTGTTGTTTTACTTCAAAATTCTGACTATGTTGTGCTTTGTCTTCCAAATGTATGATTTCTTTCTGAACAGGTTTATATTTCACAGTCTGACCCAGCACACAAGCCTCCAAATTGTGTTCTCGCTCTTCCAGCACTTGCACATGAAAATATAAATTAGCTTTGAGTTGAACCATTTTAATCTGCTCATCACAAATATTTTGGGTCATGTAAAATCCTGTTAATGTTTCATGTAAAATGCCATGATCCTGCCAAATATAATTTCCTACTGATGTGAGTTCTTGTACCATTTTAGTCTGCCAGCTCATGGCTTCACCCTCACTCCATTCTCTGCAAACGAAAAGCTTAACCAGGAGATGTTTCCTGGCCTCACACACTTCTACGGTAGTCATTTTAAAATGGCTTTTTGCACCTTTGTAAAGTTTTCTTTGCACAGGGGCAAAATCACCTTGTTCCTACTTGATTTCCACACACAACGCCAAATCATTGAATCCCTTATTTACCTATATGCCTCCCTGGAACTCAGGGGTCAAGTCTTTGTGGCACTTTAACAAAGCAAAAACAACTTTCTAACCATCGCAATGTGATTACACCAGAAAGAGTAGTCGGTCACAATGCACTTTTCATGAGTTTAAAGACAGTAGACAAAATCCCAGCATGATCCCCCAATGTGTAATGATACATAGGGAGACCACACTCAAATTAGAGAATTTCTTACCCCCCAGTTAAATGGGACCACAATACACCATTGATTTGGATTAAAATTTGCCCCACTTATGACTCATATAGAGCCCCTTGAATTATTCCCTTTGTGTCAACAATGAGCCAAGAAACAGGCTGGTGTACAGAAAGTTGGTATATTTGATTAAAGTGTAGGTTCAATGAGGTTCTGTTAATATTACATGTGCCACCTTCTTCGTGGCACAAAGCAAAGCTTCACACAATTAGGTTATTTTCTGTAATCAACAGGCAATTAGGACTTAAACAGATTTAGATTGCAAACAAGCACAGGTTTGATTCTAAAACAAATCACACATTAAACAATGCCATGCTGGAGGCATGAGCTTTCCCTTTTGCAAAGCACTTCTCTCCCCAACACCAAAAACCCAAGCCCTAGTGATATGTGGCACCCCTCCTTTTAAAGGCCAGGCTGAGGAAGTGGGGACAGTTTAGGGATTTTGTTGGGGTGGTGACCTTTGGGAATTTTATTTGGTGGAAAAACACCTTTTTGTTTTAAGTACAAGATATGGGAATGGAACAGACACCTTTTGTTTTAAAGGCAGGGTTTTGGAATGGAAAAATTATAAAATGTAATTTGGGTGGCAAAGACACCCTACCTACTTTAGGTGGCTAAACATTATTCCCACTAAGAGAGAGCGTGAACGTTTAAAATTCTTCCAACCTCCCCTCTGTGTCAATCGATTTGGGAGTTAATTACATTAACATACAGCGAAATATACTAAGTGTCTTCACATGTTCCCCCCCAAACACTAATGGAAGGGAACACACTAATAAAAGGGAATAGGTTAATTAAAAATATCTGCACTCTACATTTTCTGGGACAATCTACTTACTTTTGGAAGTCTCTGAGCTTGGCACTCAATGAGACTGAGAGGGGCTTCACTTGTGGGGGAAAAACAGGATTATGGTGAGCCCTTCAGTCAATGGGATCCCACCACATTCATCCCTCTATTGGCTTCAAATAAGTATCACAGCCTCTGTTTTCTGTTCTCCCCAGCAATGGAAATCTCCAGCCTTCTTTCACTATTTCCACCAAGATGATTTTTCATCAGTTCTCCCTCTGTGATTTTTAGGCAGCTCTCCCTTTACCATATTGCAAGAACATTTTACTCTCTAAGCCCCAATCCATAGAAAATGAACATTAGGAGATGTTAACTTATGATCTCACAACCAGGATTGTACATTTAAATGTCTCTCCACTCCCAAGTCCAGCCCCTCTCTATGGATTGGTGTGGGAGTACAGAACAGAAATATTGCAACTCCCCTTTGAAATTCACATTTTGTTTCCATGTTCAGTTTTATCCAAAAAGTCCCTACATTGCAACATGTAATTTACCAATAAATGCCATGATATTTAGATATTAATATTCCGCTCCTCGTGACGAATCGGCAGATGACACTCTCGTTTCGGCAAGTGATTGCACAGACATGCTATGGTTAATCAACTTTTATTTGAAAATTAACATAGTTAGGAATGTGAATCTCCATAACCATTTCTCTTAATTAATCCCATTGGCTCCCCAAATGTCAGATCTCTACAATTTTGGGGGCAGCTAGAAACACTTTTTCACTTATAACTTGAGTCCCAACATTTTTTATGTGGATGAAATTTGTGGCAACATAATCACATTGAAATGACCTTTAAAATGAAAGTCTGTTAATATTATGATCTCCAAGTTATTGAATAAAAAGAAAAGTCAATGACAATATATTTATAAATATGAACACAGGTTTCATGTTTGGTTCTTGTTTCATGTTTCGTTCTCGGCCCTTTTCCCTGCAATCATGTGCTCCAGCCCTGTGCATTAGGCTGTTGATCGTCGGCTGCAATAAAAGGATCAATCACTCTGGTGGGGCCCAAAAGCTGTGCTAAGGGAGACAGCAAAGATTATGGGGTCGATTCATGGAACAAACGTGCGACGAAAATCCCAGTGCAAGCAGGTGCAAGGAGGCGCAAGCATGAGAAATCATGCGCATGCGTGCAATACAAATAAGGCGCTGCGCTAGTTTCCCTCTGGTCGTGCGCCAAATCATGCATGTCGCACATGGGCACACACATCATCAAATGGCGTGCGCTACGTGCACAGCAAAAGCGCACATAGCGCGGCGCACACAACAAAAGTGGGCGGAACAGTGGGCGTAACACACAGAATGGGGAACAACGCATGAAAAAGAAGGCGTAACTGGGGAAGTACTGCAGGGAACTACACGGAACGCCCACACGCACGCGAACAACCCGTATTCATGGATTCGAATACGGGAAACCCACGCACGGCAAAAGACGCGCACTGGCTTCAATGCCTCCACCACACGAAGGCAGGCGGAAGCGTCCCCATGCACAGTATAAAAGTGCGCGCAAACAACAAACACGTATATACAGCTATGATGAATGCCCCATTTGTCGCAGCACTGATCATGGGACACCGCAGGAGGAGAATAGCCAGGGCACGCATTTTCTCACCACGGACAAGCCTTTTTGGGATGCCTGACGACCAGGTCTACAGCAGGTATAGGTTTCCACCCCACATCATCCTAGACCTGGTCAGGGAGTGGGAAGATGACCTTACATCCTCCACCCTTTGCTCCCAACCATTGAGCCCCTTGGAGAAGGTGCTCAACGTCCTGCATTTTTTGGCCACTGGGTCATTTCAGCGGACCACTGCCATAGTGGGGGGGGGGTCTCACAGGCCACGCAGTCACACTGCCTACACCAGGTCTTGGCAATCATGACAGCGCGCCCCTCAGTCCGCAAGCACATATACATGCCCAGAACACCCGCAGAAAGGCAGGCCGTGGTCCTGGATTTTTACAGGGTGGCACACTTCCCCAAAGTGCTCTGTGCCATAGATTGCACCCATGTGGCCCTACGTCCACCTATGGCCACTGAGCACATCTACCGAAACCGCAAGCACTGGCATTCCATCAACGTACAGGTGGTATGCGATGCAAAGGGAATCATTACCTCTGTCTATGCAAACTACCCTGGCTCCACCCATGACAGTTTCATATACAGAATGTCCTCCCTGAGCCGGGCCCTGGAAGCTGGGCAGCATGGTGACACATGGCTCCTAGGTGAGTACAAATGCCTGTGCACATGCATGCAAGTCACACACAGACAAATACCCAAACCCTAATAATCTCAACTATTATCACCTCCCCAGGGGACAGTGCCTACCCTCTGAGCAACCACATGATGACGCCAATCCGGAACCCCACCACACCACCCCAGGTAAGATACAACGCGGCCCATATTGCAACCAGGGCCATAGTGGAGCGCACATTCGGAGTGCTCAAGTCACGCTTCCGCACCCTTGACCACTGTGGTGGGCAGCTAACCTATGCACCCCCAGTAGTGTGCAGGATCATTGTGGCAGCATGTGTCCTGCACAATGTTGCAACACGGCAGGGCGTACCGGTGGACATGGTGGTGCCCCCACATATCCAACCACAGGCACAGGTGCTGCCCATGGGAGGGGATAGGGCACGTGGCGAGGAAGCCCGGACCCAGCTTGTGGCCACATTTTTCACCTAAACTCCCACCCCTGCGTAGTGCACACAGGCCTGGCACATACCAGGTGACAATCGATGATGACAAACCGACAGTCAACTGTCACAACCTTACCACCCTGAGATTGTTGCCATGGAAGTGCCACATTGTGTGCATCCCTAGCTACTTAAACAAAAGCTATCCAGTGTGACCAAAAGGCACACATATGATATATGATATGATATGATATGCCATTTGTAACATGCCTATACACAAGTGCTGCAAGGCAACGAGGCAGGGAGGGGGGAACAAGGGAAGACAGACAACGATCCTACTAGGCCAGGTGTCAATTAGATCGCGCAAGTGCAGGGGTAGGTGGAAGGGAAAAGTGCAAGGGGAAGGGGAGTGGGGGAGTGCAGTACAGGGTAAGTAGAATAAAACATAAATAAATAGGCCAGCTGGTGGCAAGTGCAAAGGTAAGTGCAGACAAGTGCTGTGAAGGGGGGGCTGTAGGGTTACAGAGACAGTCCCACAGTGCAGGGGTTGCCAGGGAGGCAGTGCAAGTGGAGAGTGGCTGGGCCAGGGACCGAGGTCAGTGAGAGTGGCCCAGTTGCAGATTCAGTGCAGTTTCAGTGAAGAAATTAGCAAGGGAGAGGGAGAGAGAAAGCAGAAGCAAAGAGGAAGGTGTTGAGGTGCTTCCAGAAGTGGAGATAGTTCTCCTCAAGTTACAGGGAGGCAGGAAGGCCGTTCCAGAGGGAGGGCCCTGCCGCGGAGAGAGGTCTACCCCCAGCTTGTTGCTTAGAGAAGCGGCTGACCCTGACATGCAAGGTGTGAATCACACACACCTGCAAAACAGGCCATGACCATCACTGTTATGTCACTCAAACACTCCCAAACAACAAAATGACATGGCAAGCAATAGCCATACACTAACACAGTACCAATAAGGTACACATTGCCATGTGAAAAATGTAAATTGGCATCAGACAATGATGCCTGACATGGAATTAGATGAAATGACTGACCAACAACCTCCCACCCAAAATAAGTCATTCCCAAATGCATCACAAAAGTAGTAGCCGCAACATAACAAAGAATGCCTGTCTACATGCACATTGTGCATTGCAAAATCAACACTGCAGCTTCTGTGTGCTGTGTCCAACTCCTGCAATACACTGCTCAGCGCACAGCACAGTGAACAGCCATTGTGTGTGATGAACACCATGAGAATCACATCTAAGCGACAAACCACATCAAAAAGCAAAATAGGCATGTACAGGATCCATAATTGGTCACAGAACATGTGCTACAGGGACACAGTGGGCAGCAGAAGGCAAACAGAGTGTGCATGTGGATATCGAAGGGTGGTTGTACATGTAGTGCATCATAGTGCGAGTGTGCGGGTCAGCAAGGACATGCACTCAACATATGCCAGGTGTGCAATCAATTGACCATCAGTGTCCTCTACACATCACATGTGAACATTCACCATGTGTACACCCCAGCATGTCAAACCACAACTATCCCCTCACACCTGAAAAGTGAATACAACACATGAACATGCATTCATCAGCAGAACACATCTTGTACATAGGATACCACAATTATAATGTCAGGGTTCCCATCACACTGCAGGGCAAGGCAACTATCAACAACAAAACACCCCCCCTCGCTCACAAATGACCATGACCCACTGAACAACTGCACCTGGGTCATGGAGCCTTCAACCCTCAATTTCACCTGGCCACGGGATCACCATTCCCCTTCGTCACCATATCCCACCGTGTGTGTCAAAAGTTACCTGCACCCTCAAAGTCCACCTTCATTTGCAAAGACACAAAATCCAAGGCAGAAAAATGAACCTGAACAGCCTCCAGTAGATGACTTGAAGTAGCAGTACTACCACAATGATGTAACAACCAAGGTAGCACAGTAAAACAATGTCACAACAGGATGTGAACCATGTGTGGTACATAACATAGAATGATGCACCACGAACGGATGTGTACTGTCACAGCTCCCGTGTACAGGCGCAGGAGTGGCACGAAACAACCAACCCCACCCTGGCCTGGGTGCCTGCAAGGTCAAACTCACACAGGCCTGTGAGACCCTGGTGGGGAAGGAGGGTCAAGGATATGCAGTTGGGACAGCCGTTGGCATACTGGATAACTGGAATGAGGGGCAGGAGAGGGGAGTATGAATGACACGTGAAAGTAGGGAATCCACTAAAATGGAGTACTTGCATTAACACATACACAATCATAACAAACTTGTACATCATTGTCAGGGCCTTCTGGAGTCCAGGCGCAGGAGTGGCACGGACAAACCACCCCCTCTAGGGTTTTGGCGCCTGCAAGCTTGTGGCTTACACAGGCATCCGCAACCCCAGCGGGAAAAGAGGGTTAGGGAACGTTGGTTGGATAGGTACGGGAAGCAGGAACACCGGGTAGAGGGTACAGGGTTTAGAAATGGATAGGACTCGGGGTGATTATGGAAAAAACAACATACCAAATTGAATTACACATTCATCCATGCAACAGTGCACCCCCCTGCAAGCCTATGTAGAGCAGTTTGAAAGAAAAACAACAAGACACTCAGCTCCGCTTTTGAGTGCTGGCCTCCTGCCTGCGCACTGTCAGGTCCAGTTACAGGAGCACTTCAATGCTGCAAAGAGAGCCACAGTTAATAATCTGTGCGTGCCCATAACACACAAACACACCACCAAATATGGCCCATAGCAACAAACTACTCTACAAACAGACATTCTGGTGTGGATGCTTCGTACCCATACGTAACATTACCCCTGTGATGGTTCATACACAGTCAATGCAGTAAGTCAGGCGCCGGTGGGTGCGCGGCAAATGGAACGCCAATGTGTCACGATTCACACAACATGCAATGTTCCCTGGGTAAGCTGCAGACGCATATAGCAAGGTATGACTTCAGAAAAAGTCGTGTCCCACCATGACCCGAGTCTGTCCCTTGCTGTATGTCCCTGTGAGCTGCTCCTTTCCATGTCTCGGAAGGCAGCATGGGTGATACAAGTGCCTCAATGGCCCATGGTGGACCGGAGAGTATGTGCCACTGCCCCTGCAGGTGCCCCAGACAACCTTACAATCAACTAGCCATCAGTCCACCAACACATCTGAGCTGTATTGTGTGCTTCAACACCAATATTCGTCCAAGCTCACCCTCAGTGCTGCTACTAAGCCTGCATGTGCAACTGGCCTGGTGGAAGATTTGCTGTGTTGTGGCCGCCCTGTGCTGCTCACCTTGCCTCGAGTTCCTTGGAACACGTCAGTAGTCCTAGGATGTATGTCTGCAATCCCTGTGCCTCTGCTTGCGCACACATGTGCATGTGGGCACCAACAAACTTGTCCAGAATCCAGACGTCCAATGGGCCATGTCTACTGGCAAAGGTGGTCTGGAGGCTCATCCCCCTGCAGAAAGGGCATGAAACACATGATTAATGCTTCAGAGTAATCTGTGTGTGTCTCTTCAGGCATCTCATTACTGGACCATGTCAGAGACGTACATCAGAAATCACATCATCAGTCCGTCTTTCACATCCAAAGTGTGGAACACACTATCTACGGCATGAGTTGCAACAAGCACGTGTACAGTAAAGATAAGAAACATACTACACAATGCATAGCAATGAATGTACACATTAATCATGAAACACCCCATCTAGCAAAAGCAGAGCAGTGGTCAATAACACCGCAATCATTCCTACTAGGGGTGTTAACACAAGTTACACAGCACCAGACATGCCACAGATATGACAGTCCAAAGCCCTTGTGTAATAGGCTGTTACACCGAACCATCCTTGCGAGCCCATGGATAAGGGAGGCAGGAGTGGCTTATGTGAGTCAAGGACCCCAAGCAGCAAACACATACACAAGACAAGCCTGAAGGGCCCAGCTGGAACAGACAGTGGATGCTTTCAAAAGTCCCAAAGCACTGCACCGTCACATGAAAGCACAATAGACAAGCAATTTTAAACTATATTAACTAATTACACTAACTATGAAAAAAACCTACATTACCTAATTAAACTAACTATCTAACAGAAATTTAACTAACTAAACTAAAAGAAAAATCAAAAATGGCCACATACGACCCGGGGGGGAGGGGAGGCACCCAGGAGGGGGGAGGTACAGGGTGCTGCTCAACACCCACATGCGATGATGCTGAGCCAAAAAAAAAACCTCCATGGGCTCAACGCCTGCACAGCCCGACCTATGTCGGAGATAGATGGTCGTCCGAGTCTGGCTCATCTGGAAAAGAGGGCGTGGCACAGTAGCCTGGCCATGCCTAGCCACAGCTTGCCCCTCGATGGCAGCAAGTCTGCCAGACGGGTGAGCCTGGTTCTGTGTGGCGATGTGACGTAGGTCTGCATGCAGAACCTCACGTGATACACGTGCTTCCTCTTGCAAGGTAGCACGTGTAACACAGAGTTCCTCCTGCAAGGCCTGGCTGGACAACCGCTGCACCTTCCGGCAAGCCTGTAGCTCAGCCGAGATGGTACGCTCAAGCTGTGCAAACCTCTCCTCTGCCCGCTGCCTCTGGGACATCATAAGGACACCCAGAGTGGATCTGAGGGAAGCATACTCCTCCCTCAGGGCATCCATGTGCGCCTCTGCGTGAGCAGCAATTGCTTGACGCAGAGACGATATTTCAGCCTGGCATGCCCTGTCTGAGGCTGCCATGCCCAGCCTGAGCGAGCGGGCCGTGGACCGCGCCGCCTGCTGCTGGAGAAGCACCTGTCTAGCAGGGGGGAGCACAGATCGGGCCACACGCTCCATGCTCTCAGCGATGTCCTCCATTGCTGCCCCCTGCCGTTGGGAATTGGCAGTCATGTCTTGCTTCCACTCAGTATACTGCGGTTGCGCGCGCATCTGCGTTGCTGGGCTTGACCCCTGTGGGACCTAAGGATCGGGTGTCTTCGCTGTGTTGGCACCGTCTGCGGCTGCACGACTACATGCCTCCGTCGACGTGATGTCCCAGGCACATCAGTGACTGGTGTGGAGTGTGACCATGTGTCCTGATCCACCACGGGCGGAGGAACCAAGACTGTCTGACTCCTCAGTGCAGGTGTCGCGGACAGAGGAGTGTCCACATCAGAATCACTCACCCCTGACACATGGACTTGATGTTCATCCAACTTGACATGGACGTCAGAGTCGTCATCAGGGCTGGACTCATAGGCAGTCAGAGACAAGATGGACTGTAGCACTTGGGGGTTTTCGTGGCCTACCACCCCACGACCCCCACTTGTGCCGGGTTGATGTAGTGGTAACAACCCTGTTTCTGGCATGACAACACCATCCTCCGCCTCCATTGCGTCATCACCTGAAAAATAGAGAGAAAAAAGGTCACTACACATGTCAGAAGCACACAACACACACATACACCGACAACAAACACATCAGGCAGACATGTGACACACAAAATAGAACCTGGCATGCATGCTGGGTCAACTTTGAATTGCTTCTGTGATCAGACCTGTTGAAAGGTGGCAGTTTGCATAGAAGTGGGTCTACGTAGTGCAGCAAATGTGTATGTCATTCACTACCTACATGTACAAGGACTCCATGGTGTGTGTCAGCAAATGTGAAGGCAGTGCAAGGTCAAATTCAGGCACCATGTGCACTGTGCATTCAATCGGTAGCATAGCTACAAGCAAAGCACCCCTCCACCCAAGTACAAAAGCAGGGATGCCTAGCATGGTATCAAAAGGCTGACCATAGACCTGTGTATTGACAGGCAGTGTTGACTGGCATAAACAGCTTAATGTGATAAATGATGATGGGACAGTAAGCAGGACACAAGATGAAAACTCTTGAGGCCGCCCACGTGTGAAGAAGACAGACAGAGTCATTGGCCATTAAACAGGTGGAGGCCTGTGACCCACACAGATTGTCAGACCCTAAACATGTGTGCAACGCAGTACTGAGCCACAGTTGACATGGGAAGGCTGATGAGATGCCATGCAATGTATGTCACCCAGGACTTGTATTACAGTGATCATCCAGTCAAGGACACATAGGGGCATGCGTGCAATGCACATGGAGCATGAATGGGAAGTCATGTCCCTGCTGGGCATCTGACCTATGCAAAGTACAAGTGAGTGCCCTGCATCAAGTACTAAGGCTATACCACACAGCATATGTCTGGCAGATTGTACGCTGGAAGTAAGCATGTACACAGGACGTATGAACAGGAAAGTACACGATGGCAAGATTGAAGAAGACCAATGCAAAGGTGGAACTGGGGTGCAGAGTGGAGGAGGAGGGGCAAGGGAGCATGCCTACATGGAGTACCCGCATGCAGGCAGAGGACACATGCACGTCAGTCATGCTATGACATTGTGCCTCGGCTGAGAGGAAGGTCACCCCACGCCACATGCAGAAGGGCCAGTGAGCTGGAACATGGACGGGAGGGGTATACTGGTAACCAGCATGTGAGTAGGGTGCAATAGTGGTGATGCGGACAGTCCCCGTCTGCTCCACATGTCCACCATCCAGCAGAGCAGACATGCATCACGGAAGCATTGCATTAGTTACCCATCAGAACCATGTACACGTCACATGTAGTGGCAATCATGCACAACACATCCCACAAGTAAAACGCACACGTCCTCAACAAACACGCATCAACACTCACTGGACTGGGTATCAAAGTCCAGCATCTCTCCCACTCCTTTGACGGATTCAGGTGGTATGAACTCCGCAACAAGTGACTCATGCGGAGTGAGCTCTTCCTCCTCTGGTGCAGGCCCACCGCCAGTCATGAGAGTCAAGTTGTAATTTGAGGCACGCTTAGCCTTAGCGCTGCGTTTGAGGTCATTCCTATGCTTTTTGCACTCTTGCGCCGTCCGCACCTCATGGCCGAATGAACTGAAATGTTCTGAAACATGCTTCCAGTGGGTGTCACGGTGGGCAGCCGTAGTCTGACTATTGGCACCCACTACCATGTCACGGCTGTGGCCCCGCACGTAGTCCACGAGGAAGTCCAGTTCCTGCTTGCAGAAAGGCTTCTTCCTCGACGTGCAGGATGTCGTGGCTGTGTGTGGGTCCCAGCCTGTGTTGCAGGTGCAACCTTCCTCCTCTTGGACTGTGGCGCAGACCCTGGCTGGCTAATGCCGCCCTGACCAGTATGGCCAGTGGGTTCGGTGGATTGAGCCAAAGGAGTGGTAGGTGGAGGGACGACCAAAGGCCTGACTTGTGTCAGTGGCAGCTGGGTGCCCTCTAATGGACCCTGCGCAGCAACATCCGCTGTGGCAGGGTCATTGACCGCAACGGTCCTGGTTGGCAGACTCACAACCGGGGTGTTGTTGGGTGCATCTGCCCCTGCACTTGCCAACACCCGGCTGTTCGGGAGAGAAGATGACATAACTGCCCCAGGGACACGTGTCTTGGTCAGAGCAGCCCTGCATGCCCCTATGGTTTCCCTCCTGGCCTGTTGTAAATCTTCCAAGGGCTCTTCAAGTGCCAACGCAGCCTGTGCTGGCAGACCCTGAGCCTGGGTGGAGGTGTCCACAGCTGCACCTGCAGCTACCACTACCCTTGGGCCCTTGGCAGTCGATGGAACGGACTGCCAGGTCACACGGCCGCCAGTGCCAGATGCAGAAGCTGCATCTCCCGGAACCACAGGAGGTGGTGGCATGACTACACTGACACATAGCACAACATTGTGCTCAAGTGGCGCACCCCTGCCGCTTCCCCCTCTGTGGCCGCCCTGGACACCCTGGAGTCCCCGTACTCCCTGGTCACCACGGCAAAGTCCCCGACCACGCCCGCCACGAGGAGTACGCCCAGCTGAGGCGCCCCTCACCTTTGCTGGCCTCCCAACCATGGCACAGATGGAGTAGTGCCGGCACAGATGGAGTAGTGCCAATGGGAGGTGTACAGCACAATTGACCTGGGCAATTTGGGTGAAGGGGGTGGGAAGCAAGATGTTAACAGCCCCCCTGCACCTGTATGGCTGTATGTGACCCCGGTGATGTAGTGACAGGTCACGCAACGCTCAGGCACCCCAAAACTGCAGTAAAACTGCGCACGCAACCCTGCAGCGTACGTGCGTGGAATCAACCTCCCGCAGTACACGATGGCACCCAGTAACATGAATAACGCGTACGTGTGGGACACGCAGGCTACTATGACCTCGAAAATGGGTGCGATACACAAGGGCACCCGCAGTGGGAAAAATAGCGTGTGCGACTCACCGTCTGACTAGCGCGATGCAGAAAAACACACATAGCCAATACCCCCGCCAAAAGAAGAGATACGTCCTTGATAGCTGTGAAGTTGTGATGGCGCGCGAAACAACAGGCAGCAGCAACACCCGTCGGTCTCCACGAAAGGCATGTACAGCGAACTGCTGCCCCCGCTCACCTTTAACCTGTGCTGAGGGAAACGCCCGCGCGCATCACGTCACTTACGCGCATGGGCCCTTTCCTCGGATTACACACATTCACACGCGGACGTGTATATTTTCAGACGTGCTTAACCACTATGCTAACGTCACGAGGGAAATGGCTGTGCATTCCCGCGCGCGTCACGTCACAGAGGCGCTTACGCTTGAAGGGCCTTTGGTCCAATGAAAGCGCGTACGAGTGCTGACGCGCTTACCCGCTAAAGGCCTTTCCTCGAATCGCACGCTGACGTGCAAATTTTTCATGTGCCAAATCACTCCGTATCAAGCTGGCCCACCTGCTATCTGCTGCTGCCTGACTGCCTGCTGCCCACGTGCCCTGCTATTTGCTGCCTGCCCATCAGCCAGGGGTGCAGTTGCTGTGACCACCTCTGCTGGAACAGAATACTCCTGACTGGGATACCATCACTCCACAGCCCAGCCCCAGGACCCAGTTGCCCACCCACTCCTGCCTCTGGGGTTGCCATGTCGGGCACTGCACCATCTGGCACCACTGGCAACCCCCAGCCAGAGAGGCAGAGGGCCACCAGCTTCACTGCCACCGAAGTTGGTGTCCTGGTGGAGCAAGTCCTGGGGCAGTATGATGCCCTCTTCGGAAGTTTGTGCGCCGACAAGGAAGGACGGACTCGGATCTGGACGGACACCGTGACTGCCATCAACACGGAGGGGGTGGCAGTCCGTGACTTCCAACATGTCAAGAAGCGCTGGGAGGACTTCAGGTCCAGGACCCTCAACAAGGCCCGGCGCCTCTTGAAGGCAGCGGATGCTAAGGGGCGCCAGGGCCACCTGTCGGAACATCAGATGAGGGTCCTTGAACGCATATGCCCAGTGCTCCACGTCCAGGTCCTTGAGAGGCAGACCCGTCTGGAGTCAAGCGGTAAGTGTACATGCATACTGATTGGGAGCTGTGCGTGTGGTGGTGTGCCAGTAGTGTGCAGTTTGCACATGTGTTTTTCTAGGGCCATGTATGGATGTGTATGTACAGGGCTGTGAGGCAGACACATGCAAGTCCTTTCATGTGTGAGAAACATGGATGGTGTATGTGTGGGTAAGCATGCAAGCCAAATGCAGATGTGTGAGCACACGTTTGGATTACTGTGTATGTCAGTTGGCATGGTTGTGGTGTCACACATGGATGTTGGTTCAGCTGCATGTATGTGCACCGTGTACATGTGCATGTGTGTCTATTTGACAAGGGTGCAACAGTGATGCAACATGGATGCATGTGACACTGATATGTGGAAAACTGATTTGCAGATATGACATGGATGCCGATCTCAACACTGCGACAGTTGACGGAGGTGTACACATGCATGTAAGTGTGGTGGCGTGTGTGCCTGTGTAGTGCACTCCCTGTGTTTCATGTGATGTCTGGCTCACCTTTGGCTGCTCATGCTGTTGTATGTGTATGGATGGTGCTGGCTGTTGCAATATGGCTGTGGAATAGCTCATGTGTGTGAGTCAAAATGACATGTGTGTTGGGGATTGTGATGCCATGTCTGAAGTTTGACAATGCCACTCATGTGGAACTGTCATGTGTGTATGAGTCCATTGTACAGTGCCCTGATGACTGTGTTTTATTTCTCCCTGTCTGCATCGTCAACTGATGAAGAGGGGGGAGAAGGTGCTGTGGAGCACAGCGGCAGGGATCGCACCGCCAGCCGGAGATGCAAGGCCCGGCTCCATTCCCAGGTTGTCATCTCGTCGGGGAGTGAGGAGTCCGGTGCCGCGTCCCAGGCCGCAGCTGCCGAGGGGAGGTCCAAGAGGCGGAGGTCGGAGTTGGACTCCTCGGCAGCAGAAGGGGAAGCTGAGACCCCACAGGGCCCAACGGAGAAAGATGGCATGGAGTCATCCAGGTTGGTGGGAGGTTTGGTGGAGGAGGAGGCCGTGCAAGGGACAGAGACGGGGTCTGGAGGTGGGGATTCCACTGGTGCTAGTGGTGCAGTGCAGGACCAGGGACAGGAGGCAGCACAGGCCGCCGCGGAGGTGCCTTTGTGCAATCCTGTCCTTAATCCTGTCACTGCATCATCTTGCACCAGCAGGGATGCCTACGTCCAGACCCGTTCTCAGGGAGGGGATTGGCTTTCACCAACTGGCCTTCCTCTCCCTGCAGATGTGGCTATCCGGCACCAGGTTGAGCCTGTCCTGGGTGGGGTGGCGTTGCATCAACGTGCCATGCGAGGTGACCTGCAGTCTTTTCATGAGGAGACTGCACGTCTTCTCGCATGGCTCGTTGACCGCGGTGACCCACTGGGACAGCTCACCAGGGCCGGATTCCTCCGTTTCCTGGACCTTGTTCCAACCCCCTCCTGCACCCCAGCTGGAGGAGGATGTGCAGGCAGCAGGAGCCAGGGCACAGGCAGCAGCACAGCAGCAGCAGCAGCAACAAGGTGGGAGCCATGATGGCTCGGGGCCTTCATCATCGGAGGGGCAGGCATCGGCCAGAGGGCAGGAGGACCCTGGATGGGAAGTGTCTTCCGTGTGGCAGGGGTTGGTCCATGCAATAGATTCGGAGCGGCAGCGGGGGGAAGAGGCACGGCTCACGATGGTCAGGGCGGAGAACTCCATGCGTAGGGCCCTGAGGCGGGCCGAATGCCTCGAGGCCATTCGCAGGTTCCTGGAGTTCCAGATGTCATCATCCCTGCAAACCCTCGAGGCCATGGAAGAGGACCGGCTCCTGGACATCGAGCAGGAGTTCGATGATGCCCTGGCCCGGGACATCAACATGTGAGCCGTTGGACTTGCCTGCTGCCCTTGTAAATAGTTGGATAGTATTAGGTTTCCTTTGGTTTTTTCTTTATTTTGGACCTTTAGGACAATGGACCACATTTTTGTATATCGTTTTTTTTATTAGGTAGGAGTTTTTGATAGGTTTCATTTCTTCAGTTGGGACCATGGACCCTGGATTGTTCATCTGTATATAGTTCACTGTTGGATTGTACTTTTTTCTTTGGATTTCCCCATGGAGCAATGGTTTTCACTTTTGTTTTGCCCTTGGATTTCATTTTTGGAACTGTGACTTTGGACACCTTTCCTTTGGATTATGATTTGTTGTTTTTCATTATTTTACAGACATGCAGCTTTGCTTTTTTAATTTCCATTGTCGTTTGTTTGATTTTAATTCCATTCATGTTGCTTTTAATACATTTTTTTCATCCAACTTCGAAGTGTGGTATCATCTCATTGGTTTCATGCATGTCATGATATGGGTTTTGACATTCACTTGCACCCATTGTGTGTATGTGACAGACATGTGTTCATTTAGATACTTGCCATTGGGGTTGTATCATGTAATTGGCATTTCTAAGTGGGTGGATGCAATACTTGGGTGGGTGTTTGGCATGTGGAGGCTGCCCATAAGGGCCATGGATCTAGATTGTGATGACGTGTTGGCTGGGGGACATGTGTCGGGGCCTGCTGGCAGGTGCCCTGCCCTGCTGGGGGGCTGGGTGTGCAAGGGGACATGAGTGGGGGCCTGTTGGCAGGTGCCTTGCACTGCTGGGGGGTGGGGGTGCAGGGGGACATGAGTGCGACATAAGTGGGGGCCTGCTGGCAGGTGCCTCGCACTGCTGGGGGGTAGGTGTGCAAGGGGACATGAGTGGGGGCCTGCTGGCGGTTGCCCCGCACTGCTGGGGAGTGGGAGTGCAGGGGGACATGAGTGGGACATGAGTGGGAGCCTGTTGGCAGGTGCCCCGCACTGCTGGGGGGTGGGTGCGCAAGGGGACATGAGTGGGGGCCTGTTGGCAGGTTCCCCGTACTGCTGGGGGGTGGGTGTGCAAGGGGACATGAGTGGGGGCCTGCTGGCAGGTGCCCTGCACTGCTGGGCGGTGGAGGTGCAAGGGGACATGAGTTGGTGATCAGTAGTGCAAGGAGACATGTGGCTTTGCTCGGGGGCATGCCCATGTTGGGTGGGCTGCCTGCGGGACATGACCAGGGGTGCAGGGTAGTCCCCTGTGGTGTGGGCTGCCTGCAAGGGCCGTGGAGGGTGTACAGGGAACACCTGGGAGGACCCACACTGCCAAATCACGTGTAGGACTCCCCAGCACCCCTGAAATACACGTACCCTGCTGAAATTGTGTGTGAAACTTCCCACGCACCCCTGAAATACACGTACCCTGCTGACATCGCATGTGAAACTTCCCGCGAACCCCAGTAATACACGTACCCCGCTTGCCGTGCTGGTACAGGGTTAGCGCAGCCCTTTGCGCTGGATTGGGGATTTTGATGGCTTTTCCCTGCGCGAGGGGCGTTCTTGGGGGCATAACTGGCGCTGCTGCAGGGTCGCTGCACCACTGTGTGCCACGGCTGGTTTTGGTAGCTGAAATCCATGAATACGCTGTGTGCGGAAATGGATTTTAGCGCATGCGGCTGGCGCAGAGATTCGCACGCACACACTGTGCGCTAAATTCTATGAATTACCCCTTATATGTTTCTTCATGACATGCCATCCCCCAGTGAAGTCAGGATTTTACTTCACAAATCCTCTTCAAGTTCAGCTTCACTTGATTGAAGCCTCTGTTTATACAGCCCCCAGTGCATTCCTGTCACGCTCTGGCCACATCCTTCTGCTTGTGCTTGAAAAATTAAAAGCAATTGTTTCTCACCTAGGAAGGCCTGAGCAGAGCCAGTAGTGGGGGACATTTTTATTTTGAATCTCTGTGTTGCAGTAGGCCCCACTGTCCATTAAATATGTCATTTTGGCTACTCCAGAGTCTTTCTTTATTTTTCAAACAGCTGTCTCCGATAATGTGGCAACTTTAAGCGAAGGGCTGCTGTTCATTTTGGTCACTTACAAATATATTTGAATTTATCTGATGTCATTTTTTTTGTGCTGAAAGTGATTTTAGTCACCTGAAAGGAAAACTATTCACATGGCTTTGAATCTCGCCTCAAGGCCTAGGTATTTAAACTCAGAGTGCACAGCATTTTGATGTTCGACAGTTTCAATGAAATTTCTGTGCTTATCTCTCAGCCAACACTGTGCTTTTGATTTTCAAATCGTTCATATGTCATCTGCAGAAGTACATATCTTTATAGTTGCTAGGCATCTTTAGCAGGATTGCAGTTTTAAGGTTAGCTTTTCACCCTGCCAGTGAGTCATTTCCTCGGGTGCATGCATTTTGCATATGAGGCCTAACATGCCCTTCCCTTTTTTGTGCCGGGGCTATCATTACACCACACAGTATTGTAGCATGTGTAACATACGGCCATGCCTAGAAAAAGTTTGGAAGGGGTGACTTGGCAGAGAAATGGGGCTGACAGTCAAAAGAACCAGAGGTTGAGGGTGAGTGAGCACTTTGGGACCCCAATGAGAAGGCATTCAGGGGAACAGAGATCCAAGTACATAAGGCAGGCTTTGCCCCCTTCCCCTGTGGTGTCTGCAGATGACCCTCTCAAACCCCCATGGTTACATTTACCTGGCAGTACAACTCTACACTGAGTGAGAGGGAGAAAGAACTGGGGCTCACCAAGAGCACATCCTTTCATTTCAAGAACCCAACTATTTAGTTACTTAGGTATCATTTGATCATCACCCTAATTAATGCATTCATTTGTTATATTCCTATTTGTGGTGCACTTGAAAAAAACTATATAATATAATATGTGTACCGATTTGAGTTTGTCTTGAAATGTTATCCATCTCAAATAGGGGGTTTACCCAGAATGTCATTCCCTGATTTGCATTATATACAGTCATAAAACACACACACACACACATTGGTTTTGGCTATCGTTATTTCATAGACTGCAGGTGTGTCAGAACTCCTCATTCACAGAACCGTCAACTTCACAGTGAATTCACAAGATGTGTGCCACGCTGTATGCTTTTCTCACAAATAGGTTTATTCAACGTATGGTGCATACATTTCTAGCCTCTATAACAGGTACCATAGTCATATAACCTGCTACCCCGAACCGTTGCAGTGCAGCCTTTGACGCTGCCAAAGGCTGTTGAGCAGTACATAAGCCCCCCAGATGCAATAACGTATCCACTCCTCCACTTTCTTCTAGACTACTCTCCTTTCCTCTCATGTCCACCACTTCTCAGTTCTGAATCATTTTAGTGCCTTAAAGCAGCCTAAGCAACAAGTGTGCAGTGACATGAAAGGCCTGCTCTTCCTCCTTTCGATTACACCCCGATACCTCCTAATCTTTCTCGTGTCCCCTCTTGTCCTTTTTCTATTGCCTCGTTAGAGCTTCTAAGAACCTCAAAGACAGCTAATTTGCTTTACAAAAAGCTTGCATGATTTACAATGCTGCATTAAAGTGACATAGCCCTTTCCGGTTCTGACGGAATGTTCCATAGTTATCTCGCTGACAACCAATCTGCTTTCAAACTATGGTGTGTCACTTGTTTTACATGCATCTAGACATTACGTGCACACACATACATATGTGGATGTATACGGATACACGACTACAATTGTCCATTTTAGAAGATAGCCTTCAGGGGCACTAAAACACAGACACAGCCCTGAGTTGTTGGTTTTGCTTCCATGTCCTCCGTTTCAATAGCCGCGGTATGCAATCTGATTTCTGCACAGCCCGAAGACATTACAGACCCGTTATGCTGCTTTCTCGTGAGCCTGCTCACAGTCTGGCAGCCATTGCCCAGGTGTGCCTGTCCCTTATACCCATAGCATCCTTCTCTCTGCAGAGAGAGAATGGGTGACAGCAGACGCCCAGACTCGCTCTCATTCTTCTGGAAGAAGGAACCCCATAGTGCCAAGGTAGAACCTAGATTGATAGGCAGCAAAGGCTGACATCGCCCCGCACAGAGGGAATTCTCCCAGCAAGAGGAGGTAGGTTGTGTGTATTGGGCATTATCGACATGAAATGTAGCCTGGTCATTCATTCATTGAGTCATACATCCATACTGGTGAGACATCTTGCGGATTTAGGAGCTTGCTAACGAGATATGCGTCATGGCCATTCAGCGTTTCATCTCTCTGTGTGTCCTTGCACTGAGCAATACTTACACCTGCTATTTACAGTACGAGTTGTGGCAACAAGCAATATATTAAACAAGTCTAATTATACATGACTCAGCAGACATGCACAATTCTAACCCGCCTGCATTTGACTCAACGTTTTATATACTTGGTACAGCTTGGCACCTCCTCCCTTTTACTCCCCCCTGACACCTTCCTTTCCTCCCACATCTTCCTACCCTGCTGCCCCTGTGACTCTTTGAAATGCGATCATGGCGCTGTAAACCATAATACAAGTCACCAAGCATAGCCATAAAATAAATACATACTCTTATCATTCAGCAAGCAAGTCACCGAGCAACCAAATAGTTTTCACTATGATGTGTATTACTGACAGCTCTCTTATCATGCCACCATATGGTCTAAAGCACCATTTGGTCTAAAGGGCTATATAAGCCTAATAAATACAATACAATACCATATGACACCATATTCCCACCCTTCAGGGCCTTAACCGATAATAACGCGCAGATCGAGAGATACAATATGTGAAGCTGGTTGCTTAATTTCCCCCTTGACCCTCTAAACAGCTGTTTAAAGAGCCGGAAGGAGGCAATATGGTGCCAAGCAGAATATGTTTTATGGCGCTTTCATCACAATGGGACTATTCCAAAGCAAACAGGGGAGGCGGAATGACCGATTTGGAGAGGAAGAAGGAATAAGGTGGAGGGGGAGAAGAAATGAGAAGGAGTAAGTTCGGGAAGGTGTAAGGTGGAGAGGAGGCCTGCCAGAAAGGAGTGAGGAGGAAAGGCCAGGAACGCAGCACTGATGCATAAGATTGTTAAATTGCCAAGCAGCATTTCAAAGCATCTGCAGAATTTCAAATGTTTTTTTCATTTCAGGGTGGGTGGGGCTAAGAAATAGAAGTAAGGTTTGTTTGCAATGAATACTGTTCAGCGGTACATATTTCACCTAGATCTGTATGATAAAATGTTGAGAGTGCAGCAGAAGCATTAACTTACTGAGCTAGCTCACAAGCTTGATCTAAAGCTTGCTATAGGTTTCATTGACGCCAATGCTCATTTCCCACGTGACTCGTACAGCGCACCGTCACTCCCCAGCTAGGCTGCCATTTATATATATCCCACCCGTATACACATTAAGAGACATCGAAGTCGAGGCAGTAACGCCCTCTCCCCCACGCCTTCTGTATAGCAGGCATAACATTTGTATATTTCAGTTTAAACTCTCTTAAAGCGCCCATAATTAGCCAACAAACGTGCAAGCCGTTCTATGTGAAGTATTCTCGGGGGCCTTACAGGTACGAACACGAAAAGCTTTATTTATTCAAAGACCCGGCGCCCCGCACTGCATCCACCGCCATCCAGCCACTGCTTCAACTCCCTCTCCACGCCCCGTTCCATCCGAATCCCTGACACCTTTCTAATCCAAACATTCCAGACGTGTGGATGCAGTCAAGGTACCCTTTACATCATAAATGATCATCTACAGCATTACAAGTAAATGATCTCACAGGGATTGTGAATCAAAATACAGAATGTTAATATCATCATGCCTGTAACCCAACGTAAAATACTACACTATCCCCCCCTTTCAAAACTAAGAGAAGACAAAAGAGAACAACATAAACAAAACAAAACAATTAAATTAGAAACAAAAAAACTTTACACATCTTAAAAATGTATACCAAATGCTTAACCCTAAAACAAATGTCTTCAGCATGTACACGCCTACTTGTCAATGACATAGTCCCTGGACCAGACTGGCAGTTTCCCAACTCTTCTACCTTGCACAACTCTCCCATTATTAACACCAACAGCATGATCACCTCAATGCACATTTGCCTCTCCAATATCACTGACTAGTTGCTCATTCACGCTGCTGGTTTCTGGGTGTGATTCATCCTCAAATAAATCAATGTCTCTTCTGTTATCAGTCCTCCTCATCCGTACACCTACATCACCTTCACTCCTCCAGTTCCATTTACTGATTCTATCCAAATTCCACACTGACCCACCTCGGACTCTGACGGCCCATCTAAATACTTCTATTACTTCCACAGGATTAGAATATTTAGACTCACCCTTTCTTACATTGCGTCCCTTTTTAATCCTAACGAATCCTATTCTGAACCTGCTTTTCTCAACACATTCATTCATGCTAACACATTCCTTCTTGTCATCTCCTTTCTTCTTCCTATAGTTAACCCAACCAGGATTGAGTATAGTGTTAGGCACTCTGCCTCTCATCATCTCAAATGGAGATTTTCCTGTGTCCCTCCTGACAGAAACTCTGCTGCTCCACAATTTCTCTTTGAGTGCCTCATCTATAGGCATATTATTTCTCAATGTGTGTTCAATTGTCTCCACTATAACTCTGTTACATCTCTCCACCAAACCATTGGTTTGAGGATGATAATACGCTGGACATCTCCAATCAATCCCTAAATGCTCTGCAAACTCATTCATCTCTTTTCTCCTGAACTGTACTCCATTATCACTAATTATAATTTTGGGGTATCACTCTCTCCTAAAAACGTGTAGCAGAAATGTTATTACTTTGCTGCAATCAACTTTCCTAACTGATTTGACCTCCATCCATCCTGAGTAGTAGTCCACCAACACAATCATAAACCTACTTACTTGCGTTAAATTTGCAGATGGCCCTATAATGTGAACTCCTAACCTATCCCATGGTGCCTCGACCTTTGACATGCTAATAGGCTCCATTTTATAACTTTTGCAGCTCTTATCGCAATTTTGGCATGGCCAACAATTTCTAACAAACCTTGCCACCATTAAATCTATACAGAGCCACCAATACTTCGCCCTTACATTGTTCTTTGTCCCTGTAATACCTGGGTGCCCTTGTTGAGCTTTTTCCATAAGATCCATACGTAATACTTGCAGAGGAACTAACTTATCTCCTCTTAGCAATAAATCATCTTCTACAGAGAACTCCTCTCTGACCTCCCAGAATTTCGTACACTCATCATCCAAAAACCTTTTGTCTGGCCACACTGACTTGGTAAACTTCATGACCTTAAGTAAAGTTTCATCCTTGGTCAGTTCACTCAACCATGTTTCCCTACAGATCATTTAAAAAACGGTTGCTACCACCTCAACATCTTCATTAACATTAGTGTCAAAATCCATTATGGGGAATCTGGACAAAAAGTCAGCTATCAAATTCCTCTTTCCTGGAACATACTTTACTACAAAATGATAATCTTGCAGTCTGAGGCTCAATCTGGCTAATCTGGGAGAGGCTCTACACATTCAACGTACTGTAAGTACTTCTACAAATGGCTTGTGATCGGTCTGTACCACAAACGTATTTCCCCATAAGTATTTCCTAAAGTAATTTATTGCCCAGACACAAGCTAGCATTTCCCTTTCAATAACTGAATATCTGCTCTCAGTATCAGTAATTGCTCTGGACGCGTGATTTATGACTTTCTCATGACCATCATCTGTGACTTGTGACAACACAGCCCCTAAACCACTTCCACTGGCATCTACAGTGACTCTAGTCTGTCTTCCAAATACAAACCCTCCTAGTTCTATGGCTCCACAAATCCCTTCTTTAATACACTCAGCCACTTCTCTGCATTCATTATCCCAATCAAATTTCACATCCTTTTTTAGTAGTTTCCTCAAAGGTTCAGTAACACTGGCAACATTTTTTACAAATTTATTGTAGTACTCACACAATCCGAGAAATCACCTGAGATCATCTTTAGTGGTGGGATCAGGTGAATCCTTGATAGCCTTCATGGCCTCCACCTTGGGTTTGTACACCTTTCCATTCACAATGTGCCCCAAATACTCAACCTCCTCTACCCTGATCTTGCATTTACTTCGCTCCACTTTCAACCCACTAGCATCCAATCTAGACAACACCTCATTCAACCTTTTGTCATGTTCATTAGCACTCCTGCCAAATACAATTATATCATCCTGATATACTAAAGTTCCAGCCAATCCTCTAAATACGTGTGTCATAACCCTCTGGAACACTGCAACCACAGAGGTCAAACCGAAAGGCATCCTCTTGTATTGATATAAGCCAAATGGGGTAATAAAAGCAGTAATGTCTCTACAGTCTTCTGTGAGAATTATTTGGTGGTATGCACTTGATAAGTCTAACGTGGTAAAAGTATCTGCTCCTTCAATACAATTCAACATCTCCGATATTATTGGCAAGGGAAATATGTCTGTGATAATGTTTTTATTCACATTTCTCAAGTCTACACATATCCTTGGCTTCCCATTTTTCTTCATGGCTATGACAATGGGGCTCACCCACTTTGATGATTTTTTCATTTCAATTACTCCCTCCATTTCAAGTCCTTGTAGTTCTTGTTCTACCTTATTGACTAAGGCAAATGGTATTGGCCTGACTTTAGTGCGTGTCACTGGCAGCGTCCCTGGTTTTAGTTTTATTCTATGAGCAAAATGTTTAAGTAAACCTAATTTTGCTTGAAAAACATCATCTGGGTTTGACTCGGTTTTCTTTACTTGTTCACTACTACTGTTCACAATCAGTACTTGCTCCTCCTCACATGGATCAAGTCTTATTAGCAGTGCAGCTTGATTCCTCCAACCTATTACATTTACACCTTTCTCCGCCACATAAACCTTTACTTGAACTCGCTGATCCTTGAACTGGATGATGCTGTAGAACCAACCCTTCATTTGTATCTTTGAGCTTTCAAATCCACCTGGATTCTTAATCTCTGGTGCCTTCAAATTGCATCTGAGACCTTCTGCACCAAGTTTCTGCCATGTCCTTCTCGTAATGATATTGTAGGGTGAACAACTATTGACTCTTACCACTAACTTCCAATTGTCTATAATGACATCACACCTTGGACACTTAAATTCTCCTCCAGGTGGTTCATGAATTATGAACACTCTTTCTTCATCAGATTCCGCCTCCTCTTGTATTGACGACACTCTCTTTTTCCGCCTGCAAGTGACCGCGAAATGTCCTTTTATTCTGCAATTTACACATTTTTGTCCAATTGCGGGGCAATTTCTGGAGTATGCATATTGGCCTAACCCACCACAACTGAAACACCTATCACCCTCTTTTGTCTGTGGAGGATGTGTCTTGGAGTCAAATTTTGTCCAAGGTTTCTTGAAGTTTCCTCTCACTTCTCTATACTCCGATCCTCTGGTCTTGTTGCTTCTATTCGTGACATCTTCAAACCGTTCCTTGGTGCGCACTGCACTTACTAGCCCTTGGTCTTCTATTTCTTGCATATTTCTGTTATTTTTTTGCACCATGTTCTGAGTAGCCTCTTGTTTCTTATTCTTCACTTCTTTTGAGCACAATTGGCTATGTTCAATCCTTTTTGCAATTGCAATAGTTTCTGGTAGAGACGGATATCCTAGCATCCACAACCTGTCTTGTATGGATTATGATCTGATCTCTAATGAGTTCATCTAGAGTGATTCCATGTCCAAAATGACACGTGCTGGCCAATAACCTTAAAGCCGAGACATATTCCTCTATGGTTTCTTGTTCCTTCTAGGTCCTTGTAAAAAAAATTTTTCTATTGATTGCCACATTTGTTTCCGGTGAAGAGACAGATGCATTATTGTTGTGATTACAACCATTAGAGGAAAAGACGCACAAAAACGTCACGCAGCGTGACGCCATTTTGTCCAAATTGAGGAAGTCGGGCAGGATTTAGCTCAGCACGCCTCTTCCTCGTCTCAGTAAGAAAAAAAAACATTTTTTGAATTGATTCGGCTAAGCATGGAGTGTGTCAAACACTATTGAAGAGGAACATTTACTGCATATGTTGTACAATGTGCAACAAGTAAAGTAATGGCCATGCAAGGCATTAGCATTCAGCCACCACGCTGGGTGCACACGGATTCATATATGGATTGGGCTTCTTCAGTAAAGGCACTTATCAGGTAATAAACATCGACCTCCTACATCTTGCCTGTTCCAAGATGGCTCTCACTGTATCCATGGAAACCGACGCGCCGACACGAGTCACAAGGAACTCTTTTCATCGCTTGGACACGAACCACAGTTCTTTACACTCAGGTAGATTCTTCCATGCCATTTTACTAATCTATGACTAATCTATGACTTTGTTTTCTTTCCATATATTTACGGCCAGGCACACTCTGAATGTTTCTGTGGTTTTTCTCCGATTGATTATGGAGAGCCCTAACACTTCACTGAACCATCCATTCCTTATCAGCTACTGAACCATACTCACACTGATTACGACCTCACCAGGGTGAGATCCTTTTTGTAACATTATGCATATTCAAACTTATTTAAGCTAGAATGCATGATTGTTTACTCCACTCTTTAATACTCTCTATCATACTCTGCTTACATTCTTTAGCTTACACCACATCCAACCCGGTATTTGGCTATCATGTGAGACCATATTCAGGCAAATCCTGACTATATCAGAGTGGAATTCCTCCTTTTTTTACAGTGATGTGTTTATGACCGTACCCAGAGACGCAGAAAGATTAGGTGAGCTTCTCCCCTTAGTGGGTTTAACAGACCCTCTACATAGTCAGTTTATCTCATTCTTTTCTCCATGCTCTGTAGCTTGACATAGGTCTCTTTCTAGTTTTTAACCAGATTGCTTTAAGGCATGGTTAAGGACCTTAGCTATTAATTATCATTAAACTCACTGATCTTTTTGCCTATTGATATTTGCAATTTTTCTCACTAATTGCATTTTGCCCCCAGATTCACCAAGTGGACATCAGTTAATGAACATGAAGTGGTTCGCTACGTTTGCTACGTTTGGGCGGGAAGATAAAGTTTAATTCTATTAAAAAAATCTACCATGGTAACAACCAATTATTTACTGTCCTAATCAGTCATACACTGGGTTGATCCAAGATGGAGACACGTTACCATTTGAGGTTAGAATCCATTAATGTTCGTGAAATCGTTTTTGTTGACTCCATCTGTTTTAGACTATTCTCTAATGCCTCTATTTATAACTACAGAGTAGTCATTAGATCAATCTACATGGTATTTTACTGAGAATCATAAAACATATTTTGAATACAGAGTCCACGTGCGATTAGAATCTTTTCCCCTGTTTCTTGTTAACATGATTGGTCTATTTGGTGTTGTACATTATAGTAAAAGAACATACCATATATTATCAGATGAATTGCAACAAAAGGTGAATCTTTAAGGATATTTAGATGTGTCTTCATCCATAGGAGACCTCAATGTATCACTGCTCATTCTAAATTTAGTTTTATGAGATGTTGTACATGTCAGTTTTGTCTAGGATCTAATATCCATATGACCCCTTTTATTTGTACGGTGTTTACTTTACAGTCCGTTAAGGCTCTAGAAGAAGAGGAGACGGTCCTCGATACGTGTCAGCCACAGAAAACGGACATTGTTTTTGCTTTGCTCTTGATATATGGTATATATGTATTGTTGTGTTCATAAATTATAAATACACTTCTTTACAAAAATCAACTTGATATATAATTTTCTATTGAAACATTGTTAGAAGGCTACATTGCTATTTGAAATTATTCTAGCTGTATTCCACAGCATTCCATAGTGTGCATGGATGGGAGGATTCCAATTTTGGATCATCTTTTCTATTTCTGTACTATATGGTGGTTCTGTGCCAGGATCACAGTTCCTCCCCTGCACCTCGACTTATATATGTAACATTCATTTAACCTGTATATACCTACTTTTTTCTTAAAATTGGTGTGCACCAACGCCCCTCCCTCTGTGTGAGTAATCAGGCAGGGCGAGAAATGGGGCAATTGAGAGGGAAGTCTTTATTTTTGTGAAAGCTGTAGCATATACTGGTGACCAGGTGAGTTTGTCAGGTTGGGAATCCAACAGCATTTTCTGCATAGGAGCTACAGTAGAGTCATAAACAAGAATCCAGGTGCGGCAGAAATTACTCATCCCTAAAAATAAGTGGAGGTGACTTTTAATGGTGGGGACGTGGCATTGCAAACATGAGAGGGGCTAGGCTTCTAGTGCCTTAGGAAATGTCATGACCTAGATAACAGACAGTGGAGAGGCACAGTTGTAGCTTAGCATTTTTGACTGTGTGACCCTTGGCTGCAAGGAATTTGAGGAGCACCTTGGGATCAGAAAGTGAGCCCTGGAAAGAAGGGGGTGCCAGGAGGAGGTCATTGACGTATCGATCATGTTTGAGCCACGGTGGAAAGTGAGATCCTGGAGGTCTTCTTGTATTATCTGGGAAAAGAGGGAGGAGGATTCAATGAATCCCATAGGAAGGGATCTGTATATAAGGTGTCTACCTTTGTAAGTGAATTCGAAGAGGTATTGAGAATCGGGGTGAATGGGCACTGAGGAAAAAGTCAGATGCCAGCCAAATCGATACATTTGAAAAATGGTGCATTGGGAGGAATGCATGAGGGCATGGCAATGGGGTCGGAAACAAATGGATGTGAAGGTATCACAGCTTTATTACGGACATGTAAGTCTTGAGTGAAATAACATTTGTCTGCCCCCTTTTTAGCCAGAGGAAGTATATGAGTGTTACATGGGATTGTGGTGTAGTACAGAATGCCTTGATCAATGAGTGAGGTAATGGCAGGTTTGATCCCTTCCTCAGTTTGGGGGGATATCCTTTACTGGGCAACTCGTAACAAGGGAACATTGAGGTTGAGAGTGATGCAAACAGGTTTAGTAGAGAGATTGTAACCCCCATCATTACCATGAGATGTCGATAGGGCAGAAGGTATCAAATCAACGAGCTGTTGGATCTGTGTTGATTGGGTGTGTGAGAGAACTGAGGGCAGCTCTGGAGGAGTAGATTGTTGTAAAAGAAAGAGACTAGTTTGCATTACCTCCAAGTAAATACCATCAGGCGAACAATAAATGGTACAGTAAAGTGTGCATAAAGATCAATGCCCAATATGTTTGCCGGTGATCAAGGGCTCAATAGAAATACATGTTGGTCTGTTATGGGACCTATGTAGACAGACAACTCATTTGACGCAGGGTGTGGAATGGTGGTTCCAGAGATATCCACAGCATTAACAATTACAGCAGAAATAGAACATTTTTGGAATTTTGCAGCATTGAGCGTTGACCCCCTGTATCAAATAAACAATGAACACTTTTTCCTTAAATGTTACACTTGAGATATGGACCAGACTGGTCTAGCGGGAGCAGAGCAGCAGACAGGGGTCCTCTGGAAATCCTATTGAGGGCCATGGGAAATATGCATATCCTGATACCCACAGTTGGGGGATGCAGTTGGGGGAGCTGGGGGTGGTTGAGGAGGTTGGAATCTAGAATTTCCAGGGTTGATGAAGTCATTTTCTGCAGCTGGGGGACCGTGTTGGTGTGGTCTGGGTGGCCTGGTAGGGCATTGGTGGATGAGATGACCAGTCTGCTTGCAGTATCTGCAAAAGGTTTACCCTGGTTGTGGTTGTAGAGGGGGCAAACATGGTTGTGCAACTGTGGCTGTTGTTGGCTCTGGGCAAACAACAGGAGTTGCGGATATAAGGTTGGTGGGGGGGTCAAGGGTGTACCCAGGAGGACATTTTCAGTTGAGCATGCTGTATTTGTAGCACCATGAGGCGAGCAACACCATCTTGTTCTTTTCTTTTCATTTTGTCATAATACTGTTGTGCAGCCTGTTAGGCGGAAACCTGTGCAGTTCCCTCTGGGACCACTCCAAAAGATTTAGGACTACAGGCGTTGGCGGTGAACCCACTTGGTAGCAGTCTGCACCACAGATTCACGTGGTAGCTGTGGCTGAGCAGTCAGAATTCTCTCAAGAAAAGTTGAGCAGTATGTGGAGTGTACAAAATAGGACAATTCTTCACAGCAAGACAAGCAAACACGCAACGAGGCTTAGTGTAAAGATATTAAGGTATTTATTTATAACAGAACATCTATGAAAAACACTAAGGCAAATCACGGCAAACAAATCAAACACAATTACTCTACGAAGTAGACGATCAATCCCCCTAGCAATATCGACAACTCTAGGTTCTACCGGTACCACTTATTTTCAGACAGAGGTGTATACCTCAACCCAGATGACACTCGAATATTAGTTAGGATGGGAGAGAAAAAGATAGGCAGGTCATGAAATCAACACAGTTCAATCCTAGCAGATAAAATGCAAGACAGGAAGGCAAGAATCACAATAGATCATAAAGTTCAGAGGCCAGGCCCACTCGGAGAGAGGCAAGGCGCGATGTCCCAAAAAGTCTCTAGTGGAGATGCATTCAAGTCTGTGTAGCAAATTGTTATCGCAGGTTGAACCAGTTCAGAACAAAGAATGAGAAAAGCTTGGAGGCGACCCAACAGAACGGAGAGGATTAAGACACCTCACTCGCACCGATCGAAAGGGAAGCCAGGCAGACACGGTACCTTGTTGTGGAGGGCAGCTCCGGCGGGGGCAGTTGTTCCTGGTGGTGGATGCACGTCGGGTCTTTGCCAAGAGTAGAGATGATCTCGTCGTCGAAGAAAATGAAGTTCGGTGCACCACCAGGGAAGAGCCCAGCCGCGGAGTGCTCCGTCACAAGGCACCACCTTTTGGTCGCGGTACAGGGGTATTGGCTATCCGGTTGCTGGGGTGCTCTGCACGGGCAATTCGACCACTGCGTCCTGGGGCGAATAAAAAGCAAAGTGGAGTGGTTGTTCCCACCAGTCAGGGGAAGAGACTCTCCGGCAGGGAGATCTCCTCTGTCGTCGGGAAGTGGTGAGTCGGTTCCGCAGGGCTCCACCGGAGGTGTCGTCGTGCAGGTCGGCTCAGCGTTACCCTCGTTCAATTCATAGGTCCTGTGGCGACTTCTGAAGATCCAGTCCCAAAAGCCCTGCTTTTATGCAGAAAACCCCCATTCATTCAGCCTAGCTGTCAATCAACACATGCTAAGTGGTGAGCGGGAACGCTCACCACTTGGGCCAATCACCCCAGAGTGCGACCTGAGTTGGCAAGGCAACTCGGTCCAGGGTGCCTAAACCTCCTCCCACACCCCTGAGGTAACCCAGACAGAATGGCACCACTTTGGAGGGTCTCTGTACAGAGGCCCGCCTAAAGTGGAACAAAGGGCTCAACCTTTGGTTTAGGATTCACAGAGACGAACACAGACGCCATTTTACAACCCGAGTTCTGGCAGAAAATACCATCCGATAAACTTATTTAAGATAAGTAGATCGGTGGTATGTTAGAGATTAACGAGAAAAAGGATCAATCTCCAACAATGGGACGAATCCCATAGGGTTATGCTCGGGGTCGAACATAACAAGTAATTTCCACTGCCACCAGCCAAAACTCGACGAGGGGGGACGGGACAGTGCCCCCTCGAGTAACAGGGCTAGGAGTAATCGAATTACCCCTACTAGTACGTCCACAATAAGATGGTTTGTACTAGTCCTGTTAGTAAATGTAGGTCTAGTAAAGCCAATGGTGACTTTACTTGCCCGGGGAGACAGTAGTCAGTCCCCGGGTATGGAGTCTCTGGTGGGGGTCCGCTAGGATGCCCCAGTGTTACGGAACGTAGGGTGCGGTGTAACACACATAGAAAAACATATGAGACCCTATGGAGTAAAAGACCCCATAGCCCATCGAACACAGTGTCATCTCAAAGGAATTACACACACATACATGTCCAAGAGTGGGAGAAAAGAGTCTCACTCTTGGCAGGATGGAAAAAAACAAACTCCAGAAATCCAGCAAAGCTGCTGGGGGACTCACTAGGTTAAGAAATTCAGCCTAAACAGAGAATTCTCCCTAACACAGCCTGCACTGCTTTTTCAATCTATTTTTCTTGCCACCCTATGTGGACATTTTTAATGTTATTTGACAGTTTGGGCAGTAAGCCTGTGATGAAATGGGACACCATTGCTGGTTTTGCCTGTTCCCCATGCATTTGCGATACCAGAATGCTTATTGAAACAGTCAGTGAGGCGTGAAAGGTAGTTGGATGGAGACTCACTTTGCAGCTGCCAGCATGCTGCAATCTTTGACCAGTCTGATTTAACAGAATATTTTAGTTAATTAGATCCTCAAAAACAGTTACAGATTCTTTAAGATTCACGTTGTTTGCCAACCTGTTGTGCCATTGCAGCTTATACATTATTTCTTTATGTAAAGTGCCTTTTAATACTGCCCAGAGAAGTTTTTTGAAGGCGTTGAGGCTGTCTGGCAGGGATGGAAATTGTTGTGCCATATGGTTGAGATTGTTGGAGCATGCATAGCGGCCTTGCCCTTAGGAGAGCCTAGCTGCCCCAAGGTTAAATATCTCTGCATATATGAGTCAGATCAGTTATGTTTTAAACTGTTGGGGCAGAGGAGTGGAGTCCAAGGCCAGTGTGGAGTGCCGGAAGATAATTGGGATAGGTGTGGAGGCGCTTGAGGAGGGACTCTGTTGGAAGAATGTGTAAAAGGTGGTGTATATTGGGTGCGAAGAGGCAGTGGTGGGATTTGGAGGTTGGCCTGGGGAAGGCAGGATGGCAGGTGCAGTTTGTTGCAGTACAGGGGAGTGTCGGGTGTCATTAAAGGTGGCAGAGGAGTAGCGGGTCTTGGGAGGGTGGGCAAGGTGCAGGGAGTGTGATGACAATCAGTGGAGGTTAGTAGAGTTGGAGTTTGTCTAGAAAATCTACGGGCGGCGCTCTAGGTGCATCTTGTAGAGTGGGGGGCACTGGCAAATTAGGGTAGAGGCTAGTTACTTTGTTTTATTTTGATTTTGGCCTGCTGACCTGTGATGACGCTCATATTGTTCTAGTGCCTAGTTGCCTCAGGGCTAGGTGCACTTAACAAATAAATAAAATATACATACAAATAAATACAAAATTCTTTCTCTAATTTGACCTGTGTTCACTTGAGTGATCTATTTCTTGAGTATGTATTGTGTTTGCTACTCTCCTGGTACCACCAAAGACTTTCGACTTTCTCTGTTCTAATACGGCATGCAAGACCACTAGCTGATCCAAATCAAACAAACCATCTTTAGTACATTGATGCAAGTTATGAAACAGTGCTGAGTAACGTCAACCATCGAGATTTCGACATGTGAAAGTGTCATAAATATAATACATAAAGAAGGTATTCGTTCCTATTGTGGGTGGGAAGCTGACTTTAAAGAACTAGCGCCCATGCTGAAGTCTGGAAAATACAGAGCGGGGTGACACAACAGGGATTGGGGCTGTCCTGTGACAACCCTAGTCTTATTATCCAACACACACCCGACCTGTAATTGGTATTTACAGCCAGGGACAGCTTGAAAAGACAAATGGGAGGAGTACATCAGGGAGGTAAGAGCAAGCAGGAAATGATAGGTGATGCAAAAATTAAAGGAAAGGCTTTTGCAACCAGAAAATACAATTGGAACCTCTGTTGTCACCGAAGCTAAAACTGGAATCCCTTAACTAATTCCAGGCCTCGTATTTTACTTGGACTTGCCACTTTAGCGTGAAAAAGAGGTACATATTTATATAGACTGAGTCAAAGTTAAATAATACACAATTTAGAAAGCTCTTTTTTTCGCTCAGTTGTTCCAAATCAGATTCAACTCCCGTGTCTGCAAGAAAGCGTATATCCTACTGTGTGTGTGTATCTAAGAATGGCAACAGGTTCACATGCGACACATTTCAATGATAGTAACACAATGCAAACAGCGGGTGCAGCGATCTGTGGGAATGCAAAAAGACAGAGACACAATAGGCCTGCAGGCAGTATGTGCATTCAGTGAATAAAGTTTAATGGGTGGCAACGGAGTGCCATGATGGAGACAATGGGCCTCATTACGACTTTTGCATAATGAGTTCATGGGCTCTGCTAATGGAGGCGGACCCTTTAAACCCATTACGCAAAATTACGAGGTCCCCTCGCAGGACCCGGTAAGGACGCCTGGTAAAACCAGGCGTCCTTACCGGGTCCTGCGAGGGGACCAGGGAGCTAACAAGGGGCCGGTCATAATCGCCCCATTGTTAGCTCCCTTTCCCATTCCCATCAGAGCCCTATGGGGGCTCTGATGGGAATGGGGAAGGTCCGGGCCTGGGTTCCCAGAGGGAGGAATTACCGGGCCCTCCAAACTCGGAATGGCTCCGTAATTCCCCATTCTGGGAACCCGGACCCGGTTTTGGTGGCAGTCATGCCGCCAATAGTGGCATGGCTACCGCCAAAGCCCTAATGAGGCCCAATAACTATAAATAGCCATCCTGGCACACAAACATCAATGGTGACCCATGGAATGGAAACGGTTTGATGACATTTTCCAGAAACAGAGCGTCAGCGTGCCACTTTTAAAACATGAGGTACAGTAATTATGAACAACGCAGTAGCAATCGACAGTTAACATTCTGCAACATAAACTACTGAGTGGCATAGGAATGCCATTACCCAGTTTCCATCACTGTTGTGTCGATGTGACCGTCTTCTTACACTATGCTCGTAGAATCATAGTTCAATTGTCACAAAACAACATTCAGACAGACAAATGTAAAAGAAAAATCTGCTTTGTGTCTCAGCCCAAGGTGGGGAAGTCCCCTGTTACTCTGCCGCGAGCTCCTCTGCGAAGAAAGAGGAAGTCATGGCAAGACACTCATTGCACAGGAACACACTCCAAAGTGAGTCTCTGAACACGAAGTGCTTGTAGGGTTTGATGTATTTAGGTCTACTTATTAGATAACTCAAAATAGAAATACAAGTCAAATTAGAAATCGATGTGGTTCATAGGGCTCAAGAACAATTACTTCATTTAATACGACCCTGGGTTCTGGATAGGAATATTGAATGGTCACCTTCCAATAAACGTGCCTTTTGTGAAGTTAGTTTTAACTTACATACCTGAGTCATGCCTCTTAAATAGGGGCATTTACTATGGCCCTCATCACGAGTTGGGCAGTAGCCCTTAAATCCAGTGTTAACGGTATTAGCGCTGCCAATACTTCTCTGCCGGATCATGACTGCAATCCTGCTGGCGCTATTCCAGTCGGGCGCTATTACAGTCTTCTGTAATAGCGCCGGCTGAAATAGTGCTGACGACACAACGCGCTATAAGAAACCTATCAAAAGTAGAGCATCAGAGCTCCTAGTGCTGGAAAACTGGCGCTAATAGAACTGGAAATACCCCCTGCCGCCTGCTAGAGGTAAAATAACACATGTGAGAGTAACAAAGCTACAGGTGGAAACAATGCACACAAGAGGCCTACAAAAGACCCACCCAGGCCCCAAACACACTACCCAACACTATGTTGCCATTAGGAGCAGTGGGTTGAGAGCAATAAAGGCACAGGTGCAAGCAATGGACACAAGAGGCCTACAAAAGACCCACCCAGGTCCCACATACTCTACCCAACACCAGGTTGCCATTAGGAGCAGGAAGGTGAGAGCAATAAAGCCACAGGTGCAAAAGATGCACACAAGAGGCCTACAAAAGACCCACCTAGGCCCCAAACACACTTCCCACACAATGTTACCATTTGGAGTAGGGAGCCTTGAAATGGACCTCTACATGCTGCGCCTTAGCTACAGAGGCCTGACAACCAGCACAGGGCACAGGGACCCGTAGCCCAGAACTGACAATCAGCCACTGCTGCGCTCGCTACCGACTCCATGGTGCAACAGCACACTGCCAGCCTACATGGAGAGTCACAGAGGAGAGCGCACATGGATAGTGGGTGAGTACAAACCCTGCCTGAAATGCATGCCAAAGTTCAACAAATGAAGGGGGGCAGAGCCACAGGAAGCCTTGCATGCCACCAGGAGCCACAGCCAGCACCATCACAGCACCAGTGCCATATAAGTGTGGCACAAAAGGTCACCGGCACTCGGCCACTACACTTGGACCCACACTAAGTGCTGGCCATACACTTCTGAAAACACCATAACACATGTGACCACAACAACCAGAATGCACCTTGTCTTTGTTGCAGTGCTGCTTTACACCCTGACACACAAGAGTAACCTCACCCAGGGTACCACAGAGGAATGCAAAGTGAGTGGAATGCAATACCTATCCTCTAAACCACTGTAGATTATCAGGATCAAACCCAAACATGAATATCACTGAGAGAGTGGCCAATGAATGCACATGTGCATGCATTGGAAACAAATCAAAAACTGGTCCCATGTATCTAAAGCTCCACCATCCACTGAGACAGCTACATCCAAATAAAAATTACCACTGGCCCTGAACAGCCTGTCATAACGGGAGCCTCATCCTGAGGGTATGTATGCACCAATGTGCTAATCACACCCAGGGAGTGTTGCAAGTAGAAAGTGGGCTACGTGGGACATGGCACACATTGCAGAGCAAACTCATGCAACATGAATACACCATATTTAAAGTACAAGTGGTTACATGACAGTACTTGATGAGCATGAGTGCCACACACAATGCCATTCAAATATGTCATCATCCACCAGTTTGAGTTCAGTAATCCCATGTGCAGGCAAATGTAATCTGCCACAGGACAGCCCACTCAATCACACAGGGTGAATGTACGGGTCAGATGATGCATGGCCTGAAAGATGATGGATGTATACCAGTCAGCCAATCACATTGCATGTCCCTGTTGCACACAAAGAGGACCACAGTGCAAAGTGTATTGATGCTTAGTCCTTGCACACCCATTGAAGTGACCAAGGCCTCATGTACTCTTTTCGTCCCATGCAGATGATTCCGGATACCCACAGCTCACCTGGCTGATGACCCTGTGAGGAATCCACAAACTCTGGCAGAGCAGGCATACAACAATGCCCATAGTGGGACACACATATGTGTAGAAAGGACATGTGGCTTGTTGAAGGCACAGTTCCGGTGCCTGGACTGTACTGGAGGGGCACAATTGTATGCACCTGAAAAAGTTGGCAAGATTGTACTCACTACAAGGAGGTAGAGACCAAAAGGAGGAGGAAGAAACCTGGATAGCTCAGGGGCTGGAAGGAGACAAGACTTTCACAACAGTGCATCAGCAGTGAACTGCCATGTCTGCCAAAGCCATCTCTGAGCAGACTGGGAAAGAGTTCCTATACAAATACATTTGCAAATCGGCTGCTGTGCAGAATCGGTTCAAGTACGCCAGAGTGACCTATGACACCGAATGGAATAGGCTGGTTCAGGACGGGAATCAATATAATAACAACAAAATATTGAGTGGGGGAGGAGAAGGAAAGGACGGGCTGGGAGCCTGGAAGCTTCGTAAACCCAAATATCCGGATGCACCAGGTTTGATTTTACAATATTTGCTTGAGGAAGGAGGTCCTGTTTCTCTAAATAGGAGAAAAATATTGGAGTTGTTTGAAGAAATCCCTGAATTAAGATTAATAACATCTGAGGACATACAACTCGTAGTCTTCATACATGGGTGGAGGTATGACTATGTCAGATTGGTCATTTGGTCATTTACTCTCCCCTGGTGAGAAACATTATAATGAAGGAAGCTGAGAACCTTCATAAATATGGTTATGATGTAGGACCCTGGGAAAAAGAAAAAGAAGTGATGGATGAGAAAAAGGAAACAAGGTGGAATTAGGAAAAGTCTGTAAGACAGGACGGAAACCAAATAGACAAAAATGAAAATAGAAAATTGAGGCGAGTAGCAGAGGCTCTAGAAGAATCAATTGCGCAACTAAGAGCCTTAAGCCAACCACTTTAGACCTGAAGAGACCCTAAAAATCTTAAGTTGGAATGCTAGGGGAAATAAACATTTAACGGGTAATAGTGAGATTTGTGCGGTACTCAAATTGTCAGATGTTCTGTTTATTCAGGAAACTTGGCTTATAGAAAAGCTCTTATGGGATGGGTTTGAAACAGCCTCCATCCTTGCTATGAAAGGACATATGGGCAGGCTCAAGGGAGGGATATCTGCTCTAGTAAAAAAAGAAAAAGGAATGCTGAAGTGTGAAGAGTGGAACATAGATGGGGAAATATTTGGAACGGGATGGATGAGAACAGTGGGCCTTGAGAAAGAGACTATACTACTGTTAAATGTCAATAGATCTATGGACTCTAACCTCAATGGAATATTGGCTAAATTAGATCTACACCTACACAAATGGTTTAGTAAATATGGAGATTCTAGTATAATACTTGCTGGGGATTTAAATTCTAGTTGCAACTTGGAGGAAGTGGAGACATTGGACTGCTTTTTAACCGACTACCATAATGTGGAAAAGGGGGAAAAGAAAGAAGGTTGAAGGTGGAATATGGATGAGCTGGGCTGCAGGTTGGGGATTACAACGGTTGGAAAATGAGAGAGCAACCTATTTTTTTGTCTGCCAACATTATTGGAAAATTGAAAAACTATCAAATGTTTACATCTGAAAATGTCACAGTGTACACGCATAAAATAGAAAAATGGAATTTAGACATAACAACTGATCTAATTGAGGCAAAGATAAATAAATCCAACCCATCAAGAGCTCCGGGTCCAAATAAATGAACTAATAATGTTTTGAAACAAGCTTCTCATTTATGGGCCAAGATTCTATACATCCAATAATAGAGACACTATTCCAGAGTCTTTAAAAGGGGATCGAGGGTAGAACCAGAAAATTATAGAACCCTATGTATAATGGATGCAGACTCATAAATATGTGCCGCCATTATACTCGAAAGAATAAATGAATGGATGGAAGAAAAGAACATCTTAGAACCCAGAATAATAGAATTCCGGAAAAACATGGGGACTGACTGTGGAGGTATTCTAATAAAGTGTCTACAGACCTCAGCCTGGAATCCATCGATGCATCAATTTATGTAGCATCCATGGATTTAAGTAAAGCCTTCAATTGTGTGAGTAGACATTTATTGTGGTTGAGGCTTGATATTTATGGAATAACTAAGGGTCTGCTGAGTATAATAATATTCGTACACAACAAATCTAGAATACAAATAAGACTTGACTCAGAAGGACTCCTTTCAAGAGAGTTTAATATTGAGAATGGAATAAGGCAAGGATGTATATTGGGACCTACGTTGTATAACCTCTATGTGGCAGGAGTAGGTATAGCACTAGAAACATCAGCATTAGTCTCTCCTAAGATTGGTAACCTGAAAATTAGTTGGGTAAGTTACGTGGATGACTTTCTTCTCATAGACACTAGAGGGAGGGGAGGTTGGCCAGACAGGCATTGATTGACAATTTTTTCTAACATAGTGAAAGGGCACACTGTACAAACAGCACTTGTAAAATAAATAACACTTGTATGATATGATATGATATGATACGTTATTTATAACATGCTTAATACTCAGAGGTTTCCAAGTGCGTATCGAAACTTTGTTGTGCCCCGTGTTTTCTTGCTTCCAAGGTGAGTATGTTGCTCCTGATCTTAACTCCTGAGACATGTACACAATCATGAATGTCCTCGATGTATGTCATGTTTGAACAGGCTCTAATGAAAGTGGAACTAAACTCTTCCCCCGTAACAACTCCCCAGCACACATACCGCCCTCCCCCAACACAGTGCAAATGGGTCCATGTGCCCAGCCCTGAGGCCAACAGTGCATTGTTCATCTAACTTGGGGTTTACACTTTCCATGTGCACTGCCTTCAGGTGAGTGGCGTTGCAAATGACGCAGTGACCTACACCTGGGTGACCCCTGTAGGGAGCCTTCTGTGGGGGTGTTTGAGGTGGATGACACTGATGCAGCCAGCTGCAGCTGCTGGCGGAGGAGATTGTTCACCTCGCACACCTGTTCTGCATGTGCAGATTGGCCCTCAAACAATTCGCAGACTCGCTGGCCAAACCCTGTGAGTGCCACAGTGCATGCCTCTACACCCTTACGCATGTGTGCATTGTCACGCGCTATTCTCTTGGCTGCCCTCCCTAATTGCACTGCTGATGGCCTTGATGTGGTGGTTGTGTTTGCTTTCCATGTCATCGATACTCATCTGGCGTGGTTCCATCACATCCAGGCATGTGTGCTGAGGTGGCAAGCCACTGCTGGCTTCTCTATGCTGAGGTGACAAGCACCTGATGGCTTGTGTGCACTGAGTTGGCGAACCCCTGGCGGCTTGTGTGCAGTGAGGTAGTGTGACACTGCTGCGGTGCGGTGGGTCCTCCACCTTGGCGCATCCTGCTGGGCCTTTCATGGGGTGATGGTGCGGGTGTAGGCGTGTCTGTGCACATGTTGGGATGGGCCTACCTCCTCGTCATACATGTTGCCCTTGGATGATGCCTGCATGCCTTTAGGTGACATAGGGTATGGCATGATGACAGAGCACCTCAAATTATGCATTTCAGTGCTTAGAGGGAGGCGGGCAGATGTACAGGGCAGTTTCACTCATGCTTGGGCCTTACCTGTTTTGTTTTCACTGTTTTGGTATTACTGGGGAATACTACATGAGAGGGGACACTGTTTGGAATTGTTGGCATAGCCATTTCATGCATATGATGCACATGCACAGCTGGCATGCCACAGTCAGTGACGGGGGGGTTGGTACTACACATGCTAACCTGACGATCGTGTGCCCCCACCATGGATGTGTTTGACATGGTTTTTGCATGTGTGTATTGGCTGTCCTACTCACAACTCTGGATCACAGGGGTCACCTAGCTGCACTGGTACAAGGGTGCTGTCGTGGGTGGCTGCTGTCGATCCCACGCACTGCACCCACTCACAGTGCCCAGCTGTCGGGCCTTCACACTGGGGATGGAGTGGTGGCCTATTCACAAAGCAATTTGCAAGGGGGGCTGACTCATCTCCAGCCTTCTGGGTTCCGGTGACTGCCTCAGCTCCTCCCACTCCCTTAATGGATGCCATATATGTGAGTGTGGTGCACTGTTCCTCCCATGGTGCCAGCTCAGGTGGTGGTGGTGGTGGTGGCCCTCCCCTGGTTGCCATTCCTTCACTAATGTGCTGTGCCAGGAGGCCCCAGACACAGACCTGCAGGTCATTAAATCGCTAGCAGCATTCCTCACCATCCCTGGGGACAATGCCTGCCGCCAGGGACCTTCTCACTGAAGTCTACCCTGATGCAGTTACGCCGCTGTGAGCCCGTCCTTTTTTGTTGGGGTCCATAGAGTTCATCCTGGTGGGAAATCACCTCCTCCATCAGTATTGTGAGTTAACATTCTCTGGAATTTATTAGAGTGGATGGCTTCCGGGGGCTCCGATTTTAAGTGGATTGTGATTTCCAAAATGGACGCCACTTTGTTTCCTGTTCTGGTGGTGATGCATTTCCCTGGCACTATTAGCACGTGCTAATAGCGCTAGCCACTAATGCTAACACAATGTTCGCTGAGTATTCGGATTTCCAGCAACTATTACTGCTGAACGGTATTTGCGTTAACGCTTGGGCCATGTGTTTGTGCCCACCGACTGATGATGGGGTGTTGTTTGTGCCACAACTCATGGCGTTAACGCAAAATATGATCAGCAGGATATCTGCCTGGATAACGGGCAAGTCGTGATGAGGCCCTATTTCAATGTGTATTCTATTGGCTAACCTCAACTCGGCATCCGCGGGCTATTTTAGCCAAGACACTATTAAATTACGCACACGAGAAGCTTGTGGCAATAATTGTGGTTGTGGACACCATAATGAAAATGAGCCTCTATACTTCTACCATGCAAGTTATCATATTAGAACAATCTCATCTCTATCTGCATTGCAACAATGTGACCCAGCATATTACTCCATTTATAAAACAAACAATTCCATTACTAAGCACAATTACTATAGCCAGAGACATAAGTTCAAATACCACAGGTGAAATGGGGTATACAGACCCTTGTATACTTGTACAGAGTGTGGACAGACAAAGATCACAACACAGATACATAAACACATGGGCCCTCATTCCAACCCAGGTGGTAAGTTCCCTACTTTACCACCATGGTGTAAACTCTGTTTACACCATGGTGGATGGCGGATTTACCGCCCCATTCCAAGGTGAGTGGGGCGGTAAATCCGCAATCCCCATTTACCCTTCCCCATTCCCATTTTTGCCCCATAGGGCATAATGGGAGTGGGGAAGGCGCTAATTACGGCACCGTAAATTACAGTGCCATAATTAGCGCTAAGGACGCTTAGCGCCTTGGTACTTAACGCCTGCTTTTAGCAGGCGTTAAGGTGGAAATCAGGCGTTAAGGGTTAACGGTGCCGACGGCGCCGTTAAACCCTTAATGCCTGGGTTGGAATGAGGGCCATAGGAGTGGGTTCGAGATGGTAAACATACTACAAACACAATTTTGAGTTTTGGCACTTATACTTCAGTAAGAGAAAGAAATGTTAATGTAAATTAGCCAGAGTCACAATATATGACAGTTTGTTTTGGCCATCAGCAGGCGGTGGACTGGATGCAAATGGATTTCTTCTCATCCATACAGTGACAGAGATCTTCTACAGACTGTAAACTCAACCACAACAAGGCCTATGACATATTTCGAAGTAAGCAGGCTAGGTCTGCTGTAAGAGCGCTCACCATACAATGAGAACTGATTGTTGGATGGCACGGTCTGTTGTTGATGGTCTGCAGGGATTTCTGGAGGCAAATAGGTGAGACTGGTCACGAGGCACCAACTGAAGAGGCGATATAAGGCTTCTGGTTCCTGGAGGCCGCGTAGCAATGATGGACATGTGGCCAATGCTGATGAATAAAACAAGCTTCTTATTAGACCGAAAATAGACAGAATACACTGAATAGTCAGCTGAGATCTGGGTCAGTGCATTATTACAAGTGGCAGCAACAATTGTCAGAAGGAGCTCTGAGGTTCTTGCTACAGAGCACAGTCTATATAGGCATACTTCCAGGTGGTACTTTCCATGACGGTAGAGGAATATTAAAACAACTGTGAGTTAGGTTACAAATAATATTGTAGTTACATCTGGGTACATTCTGTTGCATTATAGGGAAGCAGCATAAGAAGAAAGCAACTGTTATATTTCTTACATCGTGATAGTGCAGCTAGTGGGGAAAATCAAGTGGGCACAGGTAAAGGATATGATGTGTCCTTGTAGCCGTTGCTGGGGAGGCCTTGTTGCTGTGTGAGGCCTGGCCTGGATGTGTCAATGGTGCAGTGTGCAGTAGTAGTCCTCAGGCAGAACAAAGCTGGATTTGCCTGGGCCTAACCTTTGTGAGGCAGTTTAGCATAGCATAGGAATCATGCTGCCACATCAATCTGTAGGAGCACATGTGTGGTTACTGCATCCTCAAGGAGCAAAACTATGTAGGACACATTATTAAGTAACCAAGAGGGGATCCAAAATGGCTCATCAGCTACTGGCCCATCATCAATTTCATGTATATCCATGTCTTCAGTGCTGATGTGACAGTTCTGTTACTGAGGGAACTGCGGATGATTTGCAGCTAAGGTATAACTGCTGCTTGTGGAAGGGTCTGGAGTGTCATGCTCAATGTACCTTTCAGTGAGCATAAGTGGTCAGTTATTCTGTTGTTATTATGTTGCTTTATGTTGCATATGAATGCAGAACTGCTACTAGATGACCATACATTCCATGATGTTTGAATCCTCCATGGGTCACAGCATGGGTGTTTTGTGGAGACACTTCATGCAATGTGTCATGGCCACATGAGGAATCTACCATTGTTGCTCTCCTTGCCTATTATGTTCATACATCTTTTGGCCTCGGCACTGTTTGTCTGTTCTCTATGAGTAGCATACACTTACCTGAGCTGGCCATGCATGAATCTGCTCCGAGAAACTGCATAAGTAGCACCTCTGCTACTGATGCACCTATTGTAAAGGTTGAAGCCTTCAGTGTACCAGAGTGTGGAAGGTCATGGCTACTGGGTGTAATGGCGCACAGGTGATTTGTTGTTGATGTTGCCCGCAACACCATTGTGCATTGTTTATATAAGCAACTTGCATCATGATAATTTCACTGTCACCAGCCTATGAAGACAATTAATTACCCAAATGTCTGGTTGCTGCTATACCCATGAAAGTACAGTGCCAACAAGTACAGCGTGAGTGGACACCCATGAGAGAGGGTATTCAGGGTATTCCTGATGAGGAAGGGGATATCATCTCTGTGTTCCCGCTATTGTGCACTGTGTCTAGTGCAGAGTGTCGACAATTCAATGCTCACCTTTCACTGTCCATTTGTTTCCAGGATTTTCCTAAATATTGAAGACCATTAGAAAGAAGCTGTTGGGGTGATTTGGAGAAATTGTGTCGAGCAAGTTGGTTAAGTCTCCAATCGAACATTGGCTATACTTGGCTGGAAGTGAAATTAGGTTCAAGCTGTCTGTTGTTGAAAGCTGGGACCACCGGGCAGTACTATCCAAGAGTCTCTAGTGTTAAGGTCCATTTGGGTGCATGTGCATGGGCCACCTCGAGTGATGATGGCACCTCTTACCATCAGCTATAGACAGTCTCTTCATAATAAGCTGTAGGCATTGTAGAATAGGATCTCTGGCCTGTGGGTTGGTTTCATGAACCTTTGCCACACATTTTTCACTGAATGCATCTTTGCTGAATTTTGCACTTTCTCTGCAGCAAAATGCAGGGGGTGGCACCTCCCTTACTATACCAACCCTCATCCCATGTATACCTTACAGCCACATACCATTTGGATTTTGCCACATAAAAGTGCAAAGAAAATGTCAAAAATGCATTCAGCAAAAAACCTGTTGGGCGAAAGTCAGTATTTCCTATGGATGTAGGTGGGTGACATACTGGCCCCAGTCATGAATATGGTGTAAGGGATTAGCGTGGCTTCAACTTGGCACAAATTATGTGTGTTAGGTAGTTGAGTGCATGTATGGGATCATCAGTCCTTGTGTAGCGGTGGCAGTTGTAATTCTGATGGGTCCTATGGTGACATGTCTGAGGGAACATCAATGCTATGTCCATGATGTTGCCAGTGAGCAGTGACGTCACCGATGACTGGAGATGGTGGGTCTGGGATGAAGGGATTGAGACGTGTGTTGAAGTCTTTACAGGGAACAGCACACCCGAAGTGGGAGAACCAGGGAATCTGGTTGGTGTACCTCCTGGTCCAAATTGGTCCACATATGAAGTAAATGATAGTATGTCTGTCCTGTCCTTCCTCATTTAACAACTTTGTCTTCCACCTCACAGACAGGTCACCTTCAAAACAGCATGCATCACCTGGAAGTCTGTCTTCCTCTAGTCCCAAACCCACCTTACTGATAACCTATGTGTCTCTTCAACCCTACAATCCACCAGAAGTAAGGATCAAAACCAATCAACCCTGCTATCAACCTAATCAGTCTACTCAATAAAGAGACTGACCTCCAATGAACCCTGCCTCCCAAAAGACCCAACCAGCAGAGAACCACCAGCAACAGAAACTGAACCGACAGCACCCCAAACCAAACCAAACCAACAATTCAAACAACAACCTAAAGGGAAAATCAAACAGACGACACTGCACCCTACTCAATGTTAGATCCATGGCAAAACACTCAATAGAAATGCATGACCTTCTGAATGAAGGAGTCACAGATGGACTCTTTCTTACAGAAACCTGGTGTTAGGAGCTCATGGTGGCAACAGTAAAGACAGACACAAGTGATCACAGTTCAAGGGTGTTTATTAAACTGTATAAATGGGTGAGGAAAATGTCTTATCTAAACCTAAATCTAAGATGGGAGCAAGCTACGACCATCAAAAAATAATAAGGCAGCCCTAGTGGTGTCTTGTCAAATAAAATGGGCCTATACTAAAGAAAAACTATTGCCAATCCTTACAGCTAAGTTGCAAAATAGTGTGGGATAATGTTCATCAGAAAAGAAAGAAGTGTTCTCAAAATGAAAAGGCAGGTTGGTATAGCTGGGGTCTCCCTTCCCCACATTTTTATCACGGGACAAGGTGGGACTCCTGAGCAGAGCACAAGGTTACAGTTTGTTTCCAAAATATCAGGTCCTTCTGTGGCCAAGTTTTCACAAAAAGTATCTTGCCTCAGAGGAACTGATGTGATACAATCAACAAAAACAATAGTTTAAAAAGTCTTCATGGGGTGATTACTCTTCGCTTTAGGGTCCCCCTCTGCTGAGCTCTGATCCCTCATACAACCTGGGCCTCCCTCTGTCCAGTTCACAATGGCCTTTCATTCACAATGTAACATTCAAGACTCTCAATGTCTTTTAACAACCATTAATTATGGACAACTCTCACTCTTGTCGACACAATGTTCACAGGTGTATTACAGTTCACCCGAATTCGCATGCATCCCTCAGCTGGGTTCACATTTGCCAAATGCATAGATCACTTTTGCTTTCTCACAATGCAGGATTCACTTCCCTTTGCTCTCCTTCCTGTTAACGTGTCAGGGACTTTCGATTGTACAAGGGGTTTGACTCAACCCTTGTATAACACCCCTGACTCCTCACGCCAGCCTCTCCAAGGGCCTCCTGATACTTGTAGTTTCAACAAAGGGAACCAGCCAGAGTCCCCACATGCAGGCCAACCACTCTGCAGCTGGTCCTTCAATGAGCTTTCTTTCAAGCTTTCACACACAAGTGCTTTGTTCAAAATGTCATACAATGTTGCTGTTCGCAAACCTTGGGTTACCACAGTCCGGTTTTCTATCAGCTCTCTCTCCGTTTCTTGCCTCTGGAGTCGAGGGCGGTACCACAGTAGCAAGCACATCTCCCCGCTTTGGTCATCAGTGCCAGAGGGCTCTGGGCACCATTGACATCTGACACCACACGTCAGCTCGACTTCCTGGTTTTATGATTTACCTTTCAGAGGCTTTACGGGTCTGAGTTGAAAAGGGCAAGGGCAATTCCCACCTCATCGTCCTTTCAGGTCTCACCGCCTTTTTCCTCCCTTTGAACTGCTGGGCCGGAATAGCTGCTACCTCGTGCTTTTGGTCTTCCTTGAAGTGTGCTCTCGTGCTCTGCCTTTTATCCCTGTGGGGAAGAGAACGGGCCTTCAGGTGTGTGTAATTATTGTCAATTACCTGACTTTGCCTGACCCATGTGTTGGGACATGTCAGGTATATCCAAGTGATCCTCCCCCACTGGTCCACCCACAGGATCTAGATCCAATAGCGATGGCCGTGTCCTGGCCACCTGGATGACAGGTCTCTGGGCACTAGCGAATAAGTCACCTTCAGGTTTCTGACACTGGTCATCAGACAACTACAAAGCCATTGCGAATGAAACCATACTGGACAACTATGAATTAATACATGCCAACAGAGAAAAAAAAAGAGGCCTTAGCAAAGCTACTGGACTTGACCCTTCCAAGCAGAACAGAACCCACCAAAACAACCTTAGACTCAGCAGAAAACACACTCAACACTTGAATAAACAAGGCCTTAGACCACCTGGCACCAGCAAAACCATTCAAAACTACACCAAAAAGGCTGGCAGAAAAATGGTTCACAGAAGAATGGAAAGAACAAAAAAAAAAACAACAACACCAAATGGGAAAAAAATGAAGAGAACAATACAAACTTACAAGACAAAATTAAATATCAAAGAAAGCTCAGCCTATATACATCAACAGTCCTCAAAGTAAAAGAATACTATTACGCTGCAAGAATTGAATTAGCAAACAATCCACAGAAAGAACTCTTCAAAATCATCAAAGAGGTAATAAAAACTCATCCTGTAAGAAGTCCATCATCCCAACACAAGCATTTTGTGATAACATCATCAACAGCAGCCTACCACTCAAAACTCATCACTGCTGCAAGGCCCTTCCTCTCACAGGAATATTCCCTCACCATCGCAAGAGCCATCATCGGTTCCCGCCTAGACTACTGCAATGCACTCCTACTAGGCACTTCAGCCAAAAACATTAAAAAACTTCCAACGGTGCAGAACAATGCCATCAGAGCAGCCACAGGAATCTCGAAAAGAGACCACATCTCAGCCACCAGAAAATGTGTCCACTGGCTTCCGGTCAAGGAACAGATCCTTTTCAAATCACTGGCACTTACCCACAAATGTCGACACGACACAGCACCGCGCTACCTTGCTCAGAGATTCTCTGGTCCCCCCTCTAACAGACCAACTAGGTCGAGCCACACTAACTGCCTAGTAATTCCAAAAAGCATCAGAAGCAGAGCAGGGGGCGCTAGCTTGCCAGTCCTCGCCGCCACCAACTGGAACCTATTACCCGCCAAAATCAGAGGCATCGAATCCCACCTGGGCTTCAGGAAAGCAA